>NC_133535.1:122234649-123612149 GCF_048544455.1 Silene latifolia | reverse complement strand
TAGAACCCTTCATTCTCGATCGCGTGGATCTCATCTTCGACTGGAGAAATGAGGTGTGAACAATCTAAGGTAGATTCTTCACTTGTGATCACTAGAATTCCAAGAGGATTCTGAGTGTTGTTGGGTTTACCTCCCGGCGGTATTGGTAGTCGACCATCCTCAATCATGTCTTGAAGCACATTTTTCAATTTGTAGCATTTTTCTGTGTCATGTCCCTTACCCCTATGATATTCGCAGTATGAATTCTCGTCCCAGAACTTGGATTTCTTTTCCGGTTCGGGTGTAGGGCCTATGGGTTGGAGTTTACCTTGTTTCATTAACCTTTTTAGAGCATTGGAGTAAGTGTCCCCAAGATTTGTAAATTTCCTCGCTGGGGTACTCTTCTTGGATGGCTCGAGGAGGTTAACTTCATCGTTCTTGCTAGTGGAGCCGTAAGAACGACTTGTTGAGCCTTGATATCCTCGGCCTACCGTTTTGGACAAGAGCCCTTTACGGATGTCATCTTCGATCCTTGTTCCTAGTACGGTTAAAATCTTTGAAAGTTTTGATGTTTTGGTACCTCAAATGACTCGCATAGATGGGTTTTAGGTTGTCCACGAACTTTTCCACGAGGGTAGCTTCGTCTGGGCGTTCAACTAGTTGGGTACTAGTCTTCCTCCACCAACTTAGGAAGTCGGTGAAACCTTCTTTGTCATTTTGGGTAAGAACCTCTAAAGTGCGCATGTTAACTTGGATCTCAGCATTATCCGCATATTTCTTAGCAAACTCGATCGCGGCATCTTCCCAAGTAGCGATCTTCTTATGTTCTAGAGAGTAGAACCATTGCTTTGGGATGGTGTCAAGAGATGAAGGAAAGATCCTTAAGAACATCTTGGGTTTGATGCCTTTGATAGACATATAGTCCTTGAAAGCATGGATGTGATTCAAAGGGTTTTCGTGCCCCTTGAATCTAGGGATATCCGTCATGTTGAAGTTGGTTGGTAACTTGGAACTCACGGCCTCATACTTACGGTTATTTTCCCTATAAATGTCATCCCCTTTGAGATACATCAATTGTTTCTCCAAATATTGGAGTCGTTTCTCAGCTGCAGTCATTCCTATGGGAGGGTTTTCTTCCCCGAAGTTGTTCACAAAGTCATCATCTACTTCACTTTCCCGAGGAGGCAACCTCGTTTCTACGGTATAAATTCGGCCTTCGATTGTATCGAGGCGGTCGTGCACTTGATCTTGAGTAACTTGGAGGTGAGCTAGCGCGGTTAGGATTTGATCATTACCATTCTGGGGTTGGTCGGTGCTTACTTCGCTTGTTTCAGGCATCTTGGAAACTGGATAAGAGATCGACGATGAATCAAAACACGGTCGACCATTCTAACACACTAACTAAGAAAGAAATGTTTTGAGTTGGGAAGTGGGTGTGTGCCACTTGTGTCAAGTGAGTTTTGAAAAGATGACAAAGTTTGAAAATGTGTGTCCTAGTCAACTATAGTGTAGTTGTAGGAGTGGACTCGAAGTGAGGTTTTGAAATGGGCTTGGGCCCGGAATTTTGACTCGACAAATGGACAGAGTTTTGACTCGGTTTTGCGCTAATCATTGGCTTTTTCGAAATTTACATCTTAAAAAGGATTTTGATTCTACAAAAATCGTCATGGTTTTGTTTATAAATGGTGATCACGTAAGGTACAAACATTTATACAGGCATTATAACGGGATGTTGAGTGCATTTAAAAGGGTTTTGGTTTAAAGGGTGGGTTGCCATACCGAACAATCAAACCCGAAGTCTGTGGAGAGGCTCATACCAAACAAGAGTAAGGCCGATTCCTAGTCCATTTCCTCAAGTAGTGAAAGTCCTGATGACAACAAACAAGAGTAAGTACCATGGTATGGATGACGTCAATCGCTATCCATCCTTAGGCCCAAATAAGAATTAGGATCGTTTAGACGGGACGATTGGTCGAATGGGTTGGGTTGGGCCTAGGAAGGCCGAATGAAACGATCTAGGAAGACCGAGTTATGAAAAACCGACAATTGTCTTGTACAAACTATTCCCTAACCTTGTTCAAGTTTCACCCTTTTGGCTACACGTAAGTGTATTATCCCCAGCGGAGTCGCCAAACTGTGGACATGGGCCACGGGGGCGCTTGGGAACAAGCGTTTGCATTTGTGGAGTCGCCACCAATTTATTGTGGAAAATTGGAAACCGTTCGAATACCTCGTGCCATGTCAAGACACAAAGTAGTGACATAAACACCAAGAACTCGTTACCCTTAGCATTCTATGTCTAGAATGACTCTCGTGGATGCCAATGAACACGGATGTTCACAGAGATCTGGAGTAAGGGGTGAGGGTACGTATTAGGAAGCTCTTTTGATCGAACACCTAATCCCGCCCGCCTCGATAGCGGCATCTACTAATGATTAGAGAAGTTGTCTATACTCGATATATTGTCGATTTATATGCATGCAATGCAACATCCAAGTTTTAACCCTAACATGTGAGAATTAACTATGTCGGTGAACAATTAATTTAACATACATTTGAGTCGAAGTAGGGATTTAGATTTACTTACATGTGAAAACATACAAGTGATATAATAAAAGAAATACAATGATAAATACAATAATGAAAATTGCAATAATTACATCGGTTTCATGATTTATGTCGAAAATACCTTTAAAACGAATAATTTGACAAAAAGACATAAATAAATAAATTAACGAACAGGAATTAGGCGATAATACGAATAATAGTAGATTAATACGTAATCAATAAACTAAGTCAAGGCAACACGGGAGTTCAGAGAGAGAAATCAACCAGGAACAGGCGCAGCAAAGCTGCGTCCCTTGGAAGAGGCGCAGCAGTTGCTGCGTCTGTTCCTTGGCTCAGTTCTGGCTGTGAAGCCGGAATCGCAAGTCTTTAATATTCGTTGGTGAATTTAATGATTGATTATGATATTTGACTCGGGTGAAAGTGATTTAATACATTATTTACATATGATGAATGTGATAAAACAATAAAACATGGATGAAATCGATGTAAACGAATTAATTACATGAATGAAAGATTGATTAGTGACATGAGTGAGCTAATTAGGTTAGACATATCGAATTAATGAAGAACTAATGACGGATAAACAGATGGGAATATACCAAAGATCGAATTCCAGAAACTCGACATGAAAGAATCGAATTTCTACAACCCGGATTGATTTTAATGACGAAAACCAACAAATATTGGTTATAAGGGATTTAAGTCGGGATTTAATGATGAATTATATACTAACAGGGATTAACAATATGTTAAATTATTATGTGAACGAAACAAGAGCAAACAATGGCGAAAGAAAACAAAGAAACGAAACTAACAGAGGACGAAGGAAGAAGAAAGGAAGCAGGAACTGCGGCAGCCTCACGAAGAGGCGCAGCAGGTGCTGCGTCCCTTTGAAGAGGCGCAGCAGTTGCTGCGTCCTTTCTCGACGTCTGTCTCCTGATAATCCGTAAAAAGGGTTTTAAACATGGTTTTACAAATCGGTTTTAGAAGTATTTTCGACATAAACCTTACATGATGATTACAAAAAGTAAATAACAATAATAAAAGAGAGATTTACACCCTCAGACTTACATGTTTGACGAAACAAGATGAACTAAGTTTATGTTTTAGTGATGCTCGACTCGAATGTAACAAAAGTGCCCTCGTAAGAGGAAAACGATTAAGATTAATTAAGTCGATTATTGTGGAGTTGGTCAAATTGGTCGGTCATGCAAAACGAGGCTGGTACTCAGAAAGATCCGAGCTTACGTGGTCGAATGTTCAAGCACGTAGGCGCCAAAAAGTAAGAACGTGGTCTAGAATGCAAATGGAGAAGAGAAGGGCGGACACTCACGTGAGAAATATGAGGAGCGAAGGTTCCTATTTATACTAATCACGTGAAGGAATTAGGGTTTTCAGAGAGACTTTGGAAGTGAATCTCGAAAAGATATGAAAAGATACGAAAAATACGCAGAAAAGGACTAAGGAAGAGGCGCAGCATGCACTGCGTCCCTTGGAAGAGGCGCAGCAGACACCCGTGCGTCGTTTCCCAAGTGGTTTCCTCCTGCGGAAGAAAGATTTCCGTGTTTAATTTATGGAATAACGGATTAATCTTATTTTCCTTAATATTTTGTATGAATATTACGGGAAATTCTTTACCAAAGATTAAAATATTGTGAAATATGGAATAGAAATATCCGGAACATTCCAGAACATTTTGACTCGGGATTTTAGTGGTTATCAGAAAATGAAGACGGTTTTTGGCCCGGACTCCAAATGTACTCTAATTACTGTCAAAACGACCGTATCGGCGCGTAGATGACAATTAAGAGGTAGACACCAATGTTTGAGCAATCACTTGACGATAAACTTACGAGCTGTCACAAATCGTTCCGCGTACCAAACATGCGGCCCAATCATCACCGGGTGGTTTGCGGGAGGTGCAGAAATGAGGTATCTAAAGTAAGTGATGGAAGGAATAAGAAGAAGGATTAACCGGAGGCTCTACATACCTTAGCCTCTCCAATAGCCACACTTGAAGGATCCTTGGGGATCCGAAGGAGGGAGCTTCTCCACAAGAGCCTTCCTTGTCCAAAGCTTGGATGATCTCGCCAAGCACCAACCATGATGGATCTCTACCATGCTCCATTTGCTCAACCACATGGATAAGGGTCATGCTACCATATCATTTTGGCCCCTCCTTCTTCAAAACATCAACAAAGAGGTACACATGGACAAGGCAAAAGGCAAGAGCCCTTCTCATAGCCACCTCCGAGACATTGACATCTAATCGATTTGAAAAGATGTTGATAAGAGCCAACATATCCACACCATGTGGAGCAAGAAGAAAGTTGACTTGACTTGTCGACAAACCCAACATGGAACGGAATTTCTCCTTGTAGCACAACCGAGTTGGAGGAAGCACCGGAACACAACCCGGCCACCCACCAATGGCTCCAACTTCGTCGGTAAGAGGACAAATCTCACCCTTCGAGAAAACAAAAACATGGTGTTTCGAATCCCAAAACCGAGAACATGCTTCAAGAAATAAACGTTGCACCTTGACTTGACGAAGCACCAACAATTGACCAACTCCCATACAAATGAGTTGATACTTTTCGGGAGGTGACCAATCCCTAAAACGACAGGGGGACGAGAAAAGAAAGGGCTCCGAATTGTCGCAATGCATTCTCAAAAGCATCCATGAAATATTTTTGTGGAAGAAGAAGAAGTTTTGTAGAGATGTTTTTGTGTTTCGGATGATGAAACAATGGAGCACAAACATCACTATTTATACAAACTTATTAGCGCGTTTTACAGAAAAAGAGGAGAGCCGGCTTCTATCGCCAGGCTGCTCGCGCCTCTTTGAGACTCCCCCGGGATTCCCGCTGTTGACTTGTCTCTTTCAACTTGTGTTTTCTCCTGACACCTCAAACCTCGCGCAAAGACGCTCGCGCCTCTTCGGGATAATCCAGGACATTTTTGTGTTTCCTCACACTCGCATTTCCTTGTTTCCCGTTTTACGAAATCAGACACGGTTTCCATGACGCAGCTTTAAACATACGGATTTTTCTTTCTTTTTTTAAGGGGGGAAGGGCTAGTCGCCCCGATCCGCGATGGATCGTTTCCATGTCAGTCAAAATTCCTCAGTCAAAATTTCAAAATTCCAAAAAAAATTCGGTTTTTCAATACTCTCCATCAAAATAAAATCGAAAATTGATAACACGACGTCAATTTCCCTCAAATTTCAAACACTCACAAATTTGAGTCTTGATCTCACAAAAATCAAATATACTCGTAAAAATCTTTTTCTAAAATTCATCCTGACGGTTTGAGTTTGAATTTTTCGAGTCACAAATCAATTTCAATAATTTTCGACGCAATTTAATTCGCAACACGAGTTAATTGCTCAATTTTCATATTAATTCCTTTTGAATTCCAAACGTGACGACCTAACGCGAAAATTTTCAAAATTCATTTCAAATTTCGAAAATCAATTTTTAACTTCGAGTCATCTTGGTTAATTGTTTTTTTCAATCAAATGCTTTCTACGTGTTTACGTTTATGCATACATGCTACCTCTTGCCTGTTTTCTACACTAACGATGCAGGAACTGATACAAAACAAAAGGAGAATCAACAGCCGACAGCGCTCCTCCGAAACACAACACAAAAAAGCCAAAAATCACAAAATGAACTACAATCCAAAAACACATATATACAAACCGCCTCACACAAAATACATCGACACGCGTTTGATACAGACAACTGACCGTACAAACAGGATCCAGTACAGACAACTATCATACAGACACTGGCCTAAAACGACCGTCTGTCATACAGACCCTGGCCTAAGACAACTATCTATCATACAGACACTGGCCTAAGACAACGAACTGGGGGCTATCCGCCACCTACCGAACTAAGCACTCTCTATCCTCTCAAACAGAAAAGAAAGGGAGCAACATAAGAAACAGACGAGCAATAACGGAAGCAGGGGTGGTTACCATGACGTTAATACCTCGTTCCTGCTCCACGACAAAAATGAAGACAGTGTCTTGCAGACTTCGGATGATGAGGAGGCCAAGAACCGTGATGCGACGCACCACCCCAGTGCTGACCCCCAATCATCAGCCATCCTGTCTATGAGCCACAATGAAAAGGACAAGCCGGCCATATCAGCCGCCTCTCCTCCTCTACGGAAGCATCCTCTACCACCGCCTCAAATCCGACAGCCTTCTCGGTCACTACAGCTCCTCCAGGATCATCTTCCTCCTCCAGTACCTCAACCACGGACCCCATAGGTCCCAAATGGTACCCTGCGATCAAAAGAATAAACAAAAAAAACGTCAGCCGAAATTTCGACATTATGACGGCGTAAAATGGACAAACCCAAAACAAACACAACCTGCAAAGCAAAACAAGGGCAATCCCGCCCAAAATTCCAACAAAACAAAAAACAATTCACAAAAAAAACGCACAAAAACGACTCGCCCTTCTTTTCAAGCAAAAGACGAGTCAAAACAACAAACAAAAAAATGGCATCCCAAGACCCACACAAGGTCCGCCAGCAACCCAAAATACATTTCCAAGGCAATGGAAAATTTTTCTACGGTTCGAAAAGGCAATTCATGTGCTAATTTGAGCACAAGCTGGTCAAAATTCAAAAACGACCGCAAAAGGCAAACGTGATTTTATCACGCCTCAAGGCGACCTAAACTACCAATAAGGTCCATTTCAAGCTCAAACGAACGCTTATTTTGTCAGACATAAGACCGTCACAAAAGGCAAAAATTCCAATTTTGCCCATAATACCCAACAAAGGTCCATAATGGCAAAAATGATCTTTCCCGACTACAATGCAACCTAGTGGGACCCATTACCCAAGCAAATAAACTTGGCATTGTGAAATGAGACGGTTTCTCACCTCACTCACGTTTTTCGAGCATAGGGAGCGGGAACGGGGACCAAAATGCAAACTAAAAGCACCCCTATACTCCTAAACAGGTTTCTAACCTAATACAATCATCAATTTCACTCGAAATGGGCTCAATCAAAAACGCCCAAATCGATTTTCTAGGGTAAACATTTCGCCCTAATTCAATTAAGCTAAAGGGCCAACAAAAACAAATGGATTCGAGAGGAAATGCATACCTTGAGATGACATTATTGTTGATGGCACGAATGGAAGCTAGCAAAATTCCAACGATGGCGATTTTTTGCGGGTTTTTGTGTCGAAGGTTGAAGATGAATGAGGAATGAAATGCAGCCAAACCTCGCGTCTTTTTACAGAAAAATAGGGAAGCCCCTTTGGTTCGCCAGGTGGCTCGCGCCTCAATTAGGCGTCCCTTACTCATTTCAGCGAATTTTGGGCTTTGGCCCAATTTCCACATAACAAACTTCAAATTTTCATTGACGATATTAAAGATCGTCATTCTCTAAAAGACAAAAACAAATAGTGAAAATTTAAATTCGCTATTTTCGAAAATTTCAAACAAACGGCGATCAAAACCGCCAACTTCAAAATAATAGTGAAAATTCAAAATTCCCTATTTTCTTCAATTTTCAAAAATAATGGCGAAAATTCAAAGTTCGCTATTTCTTCAAATTTTCAAACGACGGCGATTAAAACCGTCATTTCCAAAGTAATGGTCGGAAATTAAATTCCGCTATTTTCACCACCAAATGTCATCGACGGCACATAAACCGTCACTTCAATCGATAGTGAAGATTCCAAATTCACTATTTCCATCAAATGTCAACGGCGGCACATAAACCGTCACTACAAAAACGATAGAGAAGATTCCAAATTCACTATTTCTTTCAAATGTCAATGACGGCACATAAACCGTCACTACAAAAATGATAGTGAAGATTCCAAATTCACTATTTCTTTCAAATGTCAATGACGGCACATAAACCGTCACTTCAATCAATAGTGAAAATTCCAAATTCACTATTTCTTTCAAATGTCGATGGCGGCACATAAACCGTCACTTCAATCGATAGTGAAGATTCCAAATTCACTATTTCTTTCAAATGTCAACGACGGCACATAAACCATCACTTCAACACTTTTTTAAGATTCCAAATTCACTATTTCCATCAAATGTCAACGACGGCACATAAACTGTCACTTCAATCAATAGTGAAGATTCCAAATTCACTATTTCTTTCAAATGTCAACGGTGGCACATAAACCGCCACTGCAAATTCAAACACACGAGTAGTGAAAGTTCAAATTCACTATTCCCTCAAACACCAGCAGGGGGCTTCCTCGCGGAACCCGCTTATTTCAACAACATTGATGGTGAAATTCAAAATTTACTATCTTCACGGCGGCATCACGAGTTCGCTACTTTCAAAACAAGCCCATTTGACGCGGATATTCTCACGGTCCGTTAACCGACCGCCATGGCTGGCGAGCCTTACTACGCGCCATGGCTGGCAAGCCTTACTACGTGCCGTGGCTGGCGAGCCTTACCACGCGCCATGGCTGGCGAGCCTTACCACGCACCATGGCTGGCGAGCCTTACTACGCCTCATGGCTGGCGAGCCTTACTACGCACCATAGCTGGCGAGCCTTTGTCCGCATACACCCAAGGACATATCCCAAAGACGTCTCGGGTGGAACTCCTTGTAACAGCTGGCGGGCCTTTATCCGCAAACGCGCAAGGACATATCTGAAGATGCCTCAGGTATGACTCCTTCTTATGGCTGGCGAGCCTTTGTACGTAGTCTAACGGACTTTAAACGACCCGCACGGATAGTCAACAGACTTTAAACTGTTCCCGACGCCAGGTCCTTGACTCGTTCCCTCGATTCGCCTTGGCGTCGCCCTTCCCGACGGCAGGTCCTTGGCTCGAATACTTTTGAGCCGCCTCGACGTCGCTTGGGTCTCCAGGTTGTAATTTTCGATTGACCTGGGGGCTCTACTTTGACTTTCGCCCTGTCCAAGCCTCAGTCAAAGTGGGGGCTCTGTAGATACCAAGTATCTGCTGAAACTCCAACAAACACCCGATGATTATCGGACTACAACATGTTTTGGAATTGCGGCGTTTGATCGACGGTTTGTGTACAACTTTACGTCGGAAAACTTTAAACGATTTCGAAAATAAGACATTTCAAAACATTTCAAAAATACCTGGAGTGTTTAATGCACGACGACGGGGTCGCAATGACACTAACTAGAGTTAAAACCGACACCGGACCAAAAACCGACTCAAAAATTCAAATCCCGACTCCAACAACGAGTCAAACCGAGTCAACCACCAAAAACAAAACATTTCAAACCTTCTACCTTAAGTTTTCCCGGATTTATGTTTGGTCAAGTACCAAACATATGACTACAAAACCTAGGATAGAACAAATCATGATTGCGTTTGTGTGAAAGCGACAATTCACCTCGAAGACCCGCGACGTGGCTCGCGCCTCTTTGAGCAGCCCAGGTGGCCACGTCGCTCAAAACTCACACAACCACTCATTCTCCTATAAATACCCCTCAAATGCCCCCCATTTGAGACTTACGCGAGTGTCCGCCCCCTCTTTTCTCCCTTAAAATTTTCGACTCGACTTCTTAAGTCACAATCCGACGCGTATTTACGACCTACCGATCGTAAATACAAGCCTTACACATTGTTTGGTACCGTCATCGTGCATTAAATCACTTGACCGACCACTTCGACCACTACACCGTCACTAAACTTAAAACACTCTTTTTACTTACCAAAACGGTTTTAAACCGAGTCTTTTCCGACCAAAGGAATTGTTACACTTACGTCGGTCACTCGCCATAACCAAACATGTAAGTATGAGGGTGTAAAAATCCTTCTTTTATCATTTTTTCATTTGTTTCATGACTATAACATGCTAAAACGTGCATAACATGAACCAAAACATGGAATAAACGAGCCAAAACTGATTTTTGGCCTGAGACAGAAGCCCCTTGGTTCGCCGGCTTGCCCGCGCCTAAATTGGGTGTCCAGGTCAGAGATCAACCGTGTTTGTTCTCGTCATTTCCCTTTGGTTCATTTTCATATTTGTAATCGGTTTTACCATTTCAAATATTTTCAAACCCTTTTTATTTTATTTCATTTGTTTTAACCATAAAACATTTTTCACCCTTGGTTCCTCATACCATGACGGTTAAATCCGTGTTTCGGTGATAATATTTAGTTAATAACATTTAAAATGTATTTTAAAGCCTTTTATTTCATTTTTGGGAGGTATTTTAAAGCCTTTCATCATTGCTTTACATTTTCAAAATAAACATATTAGTCACCAACACAAAGTCATCCTTGGTTCTACATACCATGCCGGATTTTAACCCGGGTACGATGATGAGTATCGACTAATTACATTCAAATGAACTTAAAACAATTAGTTCATAATCATTTTCAAAACTATTCATGTCAAGTTTGTCAAGTCAAACCCGACCCCGAATATTATCAAAACAATGATGACTATTCGAGTCTCGTTCCCCAAATCAACAAATGCGGTCTCAACGACCCTTTCAAATCAAATCGGGTTCAAACACCCATTTTTCAATACGTTTCATAACGTTTTCAAAAGGTTAGAACACGACATATAACCGTAGGCTGACCCGCGCCTCAAGCGGGCCCTTTCTTTCTCATTTTCAGAACCAGGGGAGGCCCCTTTACACCGCCGGCTGGCTCGCGCCTCATGTAGTCGTCTGGTACAGGGCCTGTTCCCTTTCCAGCATTAGTCTAGGACGATCCCGACTCCGATTAGCCCGGATATAGAATGGATCAGACGACTATTTGTTCATTCAAAATCATATTTGCAAAATGCCTTACTAAGACAAATGGATCATGTTATGCACCCTAAACCTAATACGGTAAATGGATGTTTAATTTTCGTCTTGCATGCAAATCAATCACTAATCCAACTCGACATCTTATACTTAATACTTGGATTAAATCAACCGACTTAGAAAGCTCTCATTTGTTAGGTTTAAATTATTGGATGCGCATTCATGCATTTAAACCGTTTTATCAACCTTTGCATTCAACCAACGAAGATCGATTTGTAGAGGCCGCTACCGCGGGCGGGATTGGGTGTCTGATTAAAGGGCTTCCCAATACGTACCTTCACCTCTTACTCAGAAACTTTGGATAGTGGACGACCTTATCCAGAGCGTACGAGAGTCATTCTAGAGATAGGATGCTAAAGAGGGACGATTTCCTTATCTTTAGTACCTATGTCAAACGCTGCTTTGTGCTTCGATTTGACCGAGGTATAAAGTGGAATTCGAACGGGTTCCAAGCATCCCACAAATGCTTGGTGGCGACTCCGAACATCTCTAATCGTTTCGAGACCCTTACCGAGACGAAACCGACCGACATAAAACGATCCGGTCGAAAGCATTTTTACGCCGCCGAGCGTGGCTTTCAAAAGACCGCTGCATGTCCACAGATTAGGCCTGGCGTGCAGGTGGCCCGCGACTACGGACCGGTAGGTGGCCCCTCAAATCCACAGACCGAGACGTGGCCCACGTCCACACTATCAATTTATTAAAGTTACACTTTAGTGGACAATGATTGAAATTGTACAATCTCAATGACTCAAAATAAATGAATTGTGTAGCTTTAGTCCAAAATGTGTATTTTTACTCTAAATTTAGTCGTAAATAGTGTATTATTAGTTCAAATTTATTCGTAAATAGTGTATTTTCAGTCCAAAATTGTATTTTTAGTCCAAATTTAGTCGTAAATAGTGTATTTTTAGTCCAAATTTTGTATTTTCAGTCCAAAATTGTATAATTTTAGTCCAAATTTAGTTGTACATATTGTATTTTTAGTCCAAGTTTAGTCGTAAATAACTCCATTAGTTAGTCCAAATAGTCCAAATTAGTCCATATTAGTTAGTCCATATTGTCCAAATTGTCCAAATTAGTTAGTCCAAATAGTCCAAATTAGTCTGTCTAATTTTAGTCCAAGAGTGTAACTTTAGTCATTGAGAGGGTAACCTTAATAGAGATAAGTGTAACTTTAACAGAAAAAAGTGTAATTTTAACAGAAAAAAGTGAAATTTTAACAGAAAAAAAAAGTGAAATTTTAAGAAAAAAAAAAGTGAAATTTTAAATTAAAAAAAAAAGTGAAATTTTAACAAAAAAAAAGTGTAATTTTAACAACAACAAAAATGTAATTTTAACAGAAAAAGTGTAACTTTAACAGAAAAAAGTGTAACTTTAACAGAAAAAAGTGTAATTTTAACAGAAAAAGTGTAATTTTAACAGCAAAAAGTGTAATTTTAACAGAAAAAAGTGTAATTTTAACAGAAAAAAGTGTAATTTTAAATACCAAATCTAAAATATAGTATAACCTAGCAAAAAAAATAATAAAAACCAAAATAAAACCCAAAACACCGAAATAAAAAACGAAATACCAAATCTAAAATATAGTATAACACCCACAACATTAAAATAATAAAAAAACCAAAACGAAAACCAAGAATACTAGATCTAAAATAATAAAAAACCGAAATAAAAAGTAGATGAAAATAAATGAAAACACCAACTGAAATCTTAAATACAACCGTTCACAAAACGGAATCTATACTAAAAAAAACGAAATCCGACACAACCAAACACCGAATTTAAAATATATAAACATTGGAAACTGCAAAACAAAAAAAATATGAAAGAAAAATAAAAAAAACGAATAGAAGACTGCAGTAGGCCGTGAAGGAGGGAGGAGCCAGCCTGGTGGCCGTGAAGGAGGGAGGAGGCGTCAGATCTGGTGGTTATAGGTGAGGAGGCGGTGTTGGTGTTGTCGGGTCTTGTGGCGGTGCGATGATGGGGAGGCCAGAGGAAGGAGAAGGGGGTTGTTGTTGGGGTGGTTCACGGCGGGTTATTGGCGGCAGAAGGAGGGAGGTTGTCGTTTGGGGAGGCGGGCCAGATCTGAAAGGAAAGAAAAGGGTATTGGTGGTATCGGTGTTAGGCTGGTGGTTTTTTTGGTTGGGGACGAGTGTTAGGGCAAAGTTGTGGTGTCGTGGTTGTGAGGCTGTGTAGGTGGGGTCGCGGTTGTGGGGCTGTGGATGTGGTTGTGGTGTCGACGCGCGGCAGGAGAAGGTGGTGGGGCCGCGTGTAGGTTGTTGTGGTGGGGCTGTGGAGGTGAGTCGGGGTCGTGGGCTGTGGAAGTGAGTCGGGATGTGGCTGTGGAGAGGAGAGTCGTGGTCGTGGGGTGAGTGGGCTGGTGGTGGGGGTCGGGTGGTTGTGGTGGGGTTGTGGGCTGGTTGTTTTTTTTTTTTTTTTGTTATTTTGGGGTTTTTTTTTTGAGTAATTATTTTGGGGTTTTTTTTGAATAATTGTTTGGTTTTGTTAGAAGAGAGAAAAAGGAGAGATTGTGAGATTTAGAGAGAGGGAAAGAGTTTGTGATAATGAGGGATGAATGGATTAGTGAGTAACTTAATTACAATGAGGAGCTAATTAGATTAGATTGATTGTTGGCCATCCATTGAGATGTAATCTCATCCATTCATTCCCTTCATCCAAGAGCCCTTATATGGACTTAAGGACTCAATAGATGTAAGGGACTCATTTGAACTTCATTCTATATATATATATATATATATATATATATATATATATATATATATATATATATATATATATATATATATATATATATATATATATGTATCACAAACAACAATCCTACTCCACATGTTTCTAAAATGCCACGTTATAAAACATTCATCATACAATTCCCGCTATACAATCATCATACACATTCATACTACTCATCGTCTTTCACCATCACATTCCCCATTCTCCACAAGCATTCATCCACCAATTCACACAACACATATCTATATAATCATGCAACATACGAAACAAACACATAACGACCCCGACACACACCCCATAGTGACCGGTTCAAAGTTGTAGGGCTAGATCGCGATTTTAGGACGTCTCCCAAGTCTCTGCATTAGCTCCCAACAACTCCTACCCGGTTTCATTTTATTTTGACTCCCTAAGTTCATTGGAAACATTAGTTACAGGTTCCAAAATCGTCACTTTGATACCACTTTGTAACAACCCCATACTCCAAGTGCCTTACCGGGACAACTTAAGGCATGGAAGTGCTACCATCTCTGTGACACCTCCATATACTAAGGAGCCTTAAGAATGCTTCAGGAACAGCTGGAACTACCGGCCCACTCCCTTTCCCAACTTCGGGCTGGGAGGCCCTACCCCTCTTGCTCTGTCTGGTTCCTAGGTTCAGTCTCGGCATCTATTTCAGCATACAATGTAAATATACCAGCACATATGTATCAAAACATACAAAGCGCACGTATTTGGTCATAAAAGAGTCATAAAAGGACACACTATCACCAGCAATTCCCAAATTACAAGTAAGATTTCCAATTCTTATAGCTCAGACGGTCTCTACAGCTGTGAAAATTTTGGCACAATTAACATGAATTAACTCAACCACAGCTATCTTTAGAACTCAAATTTTCAAAACATATTCATATACCACCCAAATTTGCAATAATATGAGACGAATTTCAGTTTGAGGTACTTTTAAAACGGAGTTTTAAGACAAATTTTGGGGTGAAAATCACAAAAATTAACTCCCCACATGATATATACAACATACATTACTCAATTTTCATCCTTTTACATGCAATAGACAACCAAAAATCAACTCAATTTACCAAACCCTAAAAATTTCGGCCCACTTTATACTCGATTCTAATTCGATTTTTACAATATTAACATCAATAATCAATCAAGGAAAGCATCTAGATCATGTTACAATAATTAGAAATAAGTTTTAACACATGTAAATCGATTTTTCAACATATTCTATCATCCTATGTGGTTTCAATTAACCAAAAACATTGAAATAGAGTAAGCATTCATACCTTAATCAAATAGGAAGTAAAAGAACAAATAGAAGTAAGAAAATCAATGGATTAAACCACCACAAGTATCAAGAGGCAAGGAATTTGAGAGGAAAAGAGGTTAGGGTTTGCGAAAATATGAAAAGAATGAGGGGATTGAACAAAGAAAAAGGGTTTTGAACCCGCAAACTCTCCGGTACTGTAGCCTTACTCGATCGAGTAGGTAGGGTACTCGATCGAGTGGCCTCTACTCGATCGAGTAGGCACTACTCGGTCGAGTTTCCATAGGGGATTCCTACTTTCTTGATGTTATAGCTTCCTAACTAGATCGAATGAGGTCTACTCGGTCTAGTAGGCACTCATACTCGGTCAAGCAAGGTTAGGTACATGGTCGGGATTACGAGGTTTACTAAGATTCCTGCAAAACAACAACACGTGTCGATTCCAAACCAAATTCAGAAATCGTCACAGGTTACTATATTCATTCACAACACACTATTACTACCCATAACGCGACGGTTTTCCCCAACTAAGATACATACCATTCCATTTTATAGCGAATATCACACCAAACAATTTATCACGCTAGTAAATCATTTACGCATACATTTGACGCATTGTTTCATGTCTAAACCTTTGTCTACAACTTCACTAATGAAGCTTATAACCATATTACTCTAAGCACTCATTTAACATTAAATTTCCATGTATCATCCGAGTCTATTAGCAATGTAACTTTGCCTCCACATAAACAAATTAGTTTACTTAAATTAATCATATCACAAACGGAAGCTTTCAGCTATTCATATATCACATTCATCCATTACAATTTTGATAATTATCATCACAATATCACAACTTTTAACTATCATTATTATTACTATTATAAGATTTGTAAACTCTTATAGGAACTACCAGTACTAACAACTTGAAGCAAATACGACCGTCACCAAACTCCATACATTATTCCAAATTCCTACTCTTTTCACACACAATACTATTCATGCACCAACTTTCACATTTCCCATTATCATCACACACACATTAGCTCCATTAGGAACTTTATCATATACGATTCTAACATAACCATTACACACATGCTAACTTCAATAGAAACTTTACCACGAATAATTATAGTATGACCACTATACACATTAGGCACATAATTGCCGACTTAATATTCCCATACCCAGTGACTGGCTTAAGCACAATGGGGCCATGATTTTGAAATGAGGGCGCCTACTCACCCAAAATCTAGCATCAGCTGGGGCTCCCAATATACATACATCAGGTTCATTTTATTAGACTCACTATGTTCATTAGGCTCATTTGTTACAGGTTCCAAAATCGTCGCTCTGATACCACTTTGTGACACCCCCATATACTAAGGAGCCTTAAGAAGACCTTCCCTAGCATATAAGGGCATCACCATCTCGGTTGCCCGAGGTAAGTAATCATCAAAAGTCGATAAAAGAACATTTATAATAACTTTACAAGTGATACAACCAAACTACTAAAACAAAAGATACAACTCGTCAAAACTATATAAACTACTTCTGTCATTACTCGTGAAGACTCATCCCGTCAAGACTCCAGCAATCATCCAAGACAACACCTGCTAAGACTGACTGCTCACCATAAGGGATCACGGCAGACACAACAGAAACAAACAAAAGACAAACCACACAAGATCAGTAACTGAAGAGACACACTAACCACTGGCATAACAAAACAGAACAGCACATACACACAAGCCACATCTCCACCAAACAATCACCGTCACCGACTGTCCACTGGACCAGCCCTGCCAGTGGGGGACCGCAGCCGTACCCACCAAATCCCCGCTCATCATACCGAGCGATAACCCTATCCCATTAATGTGAATATCCCCTCTCGTGGCGGGTTCCACGGAGGGCAAAACTAGGGCGGGAAGCCACTCCCGCAAGTGACTCCACTCAGTCGAGGACGCACCTCGAGAACCATAGATAACCGATCACAAACAGCTGTATCACAACAACAACCAATGGAACAACACACACCAACCGACTACCATATACAATCAACCACACGGATACAATAACAATACAACAACCGTCACACTAGACAACCAACAGAAACTGAGTAGGCGAACCTACCTTTAGCCAAATGCAGCGATTCCTCGATAAACCACATGACATCAACCAAGCAAGCAACCCCTATACAAACAGCACAACAGCCTATTACTACCACCACAACCCTACAAGGAACAACAAAGACAAAGATAATGATGATGACATACCTACGCATCTCACAACGGCGTTAAGACCGCTACCCGACTCAAGCAACTCATCCTCAAGGCACTAGCATCCTCAAAGGCTCCCATGGAAGGTACTTTGGTCAAGGGAAAGGAGGGAGGCGACATCTAGGTCTGAAGGAAGGAGGCGGAAATGATTCGCGGTTCTAACAAAACACGATTATAAACCCTCGCTGGAAAGACGCTACTCGATCGAGTAACTAACTTACTCGATCGAGTGGCCCCTACTTGATCGAGTACCCAAAATACTCGATCGAGTAACCTCTACTCTATCGAGTACCACACATCCCCAAAGGTAAAACATGCCACAAGGCAACTCTTGCACGCATTCCTAAAGGCTATCACATGCCGCAAAGGTCGGTCAACGTTGGTCAACGGGTCCCTAAAAGGACGGGTATTACAATCTCGGTTATCCGAGGGAATGATAATCAAATAGACCATAAAGAAACGTACTTTAATAAATAGTTTAACGTGATACAAGTCCAACCAAAAGTGATAATGTAGAATACAACTGTGGACACCAAAATTTTATATTTTGGTATCTATTTATTTTATTGTATCTTAATTATTTAGAGATAATTATCAAAAAATATTGTGATAATATCTTAGGAAATTAGGATATTCTAGAATATTCTACCTTGCCCTCCAAGCCACTTCATTATAAATTATAGATCTCTTGTTTAGGGTTAGAGGAGAGCAGATGGATTAAGTCTCAAACGACCCCGTCTTCCTATTACCAAATTCTAGGTAAGATGGAATAAGTCAAAAAGACCCCATCTTTTCTCCCTACGAGATTAAGTCAATAAGACCCTCGTAGCACTATCAAAACCCTAAATCACCTAGAGATGGAATCAAGAGAGTTACGGAAATTGTAACCTTCAATCTTTCAATAATAAAACTCTTGTTTTCCGTATAATTTATGTGCCTCTATTTATTATTGCAGGTTCATTTTTTTATTGTTTACAAATTGGCACGCTCGGTGGGACAGTTTTCGCTCTTCATCTCCATTCTCAAGGGTCAAGTTTAGTAGCAAGTTTCGAGACAAAGTTGCAGTCAACATCAAAGTCTCTACAACCAGTCTCGAGGGGGCATTTGTGGAAACCAAAATTTTATATTTTGGTATCTATTTATTTTATTGTATCTTAATTATTTAGAGATAATTATCAAAAAATATTGTGATAATATCTTAGGAAATTAGGATATTCTAGAATATTCTACCTTGCCCTCCAAGCCACTTCATTATAAATTATAGATCTCTTGTTTAGGGTTAGAGGAGAGTAGATGGATTAAGTCTCAAACGACCTCGTCTTCCTACTACCAAATTGTAGGTAGGATGGAATAAGTCAAAAAGACCCCATCTTTTCTCCCTACGAGATTAAGTCGATAAGACCCTCTTAGCACTATCAAAACCCTAAATCACCTAGAGATGGAATCAAGAGAGTTACGGAAATTGTAACCTTTAATCTTTCAATAATAGAACTCTTGTTTTCCGTATAATTTTTGTGCCTCTATTTATTATTGCAGGTTCAATTTTTTATGGTTTACAACAACTGTTCTAAAAAATGTCAAACCAACTAAACAAAATGAAAGAATGTTCGACACAACGGAAGACTTCTAAAACAGCTCATGATGACTCAACCCAGCTATCCCATGCGCATCAACTCATACATGCTCAATAACTGCTCACTAACCCCGAATGGATCACCACAATTTTTAAAACAATTAAACGGGGTCAGTACTGATTACACAAAACAAACAGCTGTAATAAAACAACATTATAAACCAATCCAATCCACCATCTCACCACACACCTGACTACACACTAAATTGTGTAGTCCTGCGAGAATACTCATTGCAACAAGTATTCCACACCGCCAGTGGGGGACCGCAGCCGTTTCCACCTAAGCCCCGCTCATCTTATTCGAGCGATAAACCCATGTTCCTTAATGTGCACATCCCTTCTGTGGAGGGTTCCACAGAAAGCAAATCAAGGGCGTAAAGCCACTCCCGCAAGTGACTCCACTCAGCCGAGGACGCACCTCGCAAACCACAGACGATATACAATAACCACATTATACTATCAACAATCACAAATTCCAAATCCAATCCCAATATGATATACAACAATAACAACAAACAATCACCAACACATTATGTAATCAATACTGAGTAGGAAAACCCTACCTGGAATAGCAATCACATGAGACCGTCTAGCAGTTAATCAGAACTTCTCCTCTACGAATCCTCCTCCTATAACATATACACGTATAATTACCAACTACACATCATAATATACCAAATCCCCCAAATTTATCCAATTAGGGTTTAACCAAACTCAACGAAAAGCTATAAAAATTATACAAGAAGCTTACCCTTGACACGACGATCACAACAGTATAACGAACGAGACAATCCGACGATCCTAGCCTTGGGATTTGCTAATAATGCGAGAGATGCGAACAACGTAACTCTTAATCTCCTCTTGAAAGGTTTTTAGAATGATAAAAGTGTTTAGGAAATAATGACGAAAGCTTTTATATTAATCTCGCGTTATTAACAAAACTCGGCTAAACAATCTCGTAAAACACACTTACTCGATCGAGTAAGTGACTTACTCGATCGAGTGTCACACTTACTTGATCGAGTAACCAACAGGCAGACTACTATTTTGCGTGAAAAGCTACTTACTCGACAGAGTAAGTCCCACTCGATGAGGTACCCATAGACATAGAAAACTGTATTATTACATATGATCCGTTGATTTGCCATACAAAACATCTTCACGCTTCCTGAGGCAAAGGTAGTCTTGCTCCAATTCTTCCATCTCCAAAAATGAAGGCTAAAGGGACAGTAAAAGGTATGATCCCGTTACTTTCAGATCCATCCCTTCAATTAAAGCCAAACGAACCAAAGTAGACTATTCGGGGTATTTCGTAGTATAAAACAACGAGAATTACATGGAAATGCGTGCATAAAAGGCTTAAAAAGACTATATAAAATGCATGTATCAAAGCTCATTTTACTCCATATTCTATTCATCCTGGAGGAGATAAGCTATATAAGGATTTGAAGAAGACTTTATGGTGGCCTAAGATGAAGAAAGAGGTTGCTGAGTTCGTTGCAAGATGTTTGGTTTGTCAAAGAGTAAAGGGAGACCACAACAGACCACAAGGTAAGTTTAATCCTTGGATGTACCTGAGCGAAAGTGGGAGAGCATTTTGATGGATTTCATTTTGGGGTTGCCTAAGACTCAGAAGGGGAATAATATGATATGGATTATTATGGATCGATTGACCAAGTCAGCTTACTTCATTCCTATGAAAGATACTTGGAGTAAAGCTGAGTTCACTAAAGCTTATGTCAAGAATGTGGTGAAGCTTCATGGTGTGCCTAAGGATATTGTTTGTGATCGTGATTCAAGGTTTATATCTAAGTTCTGGTAGGAATTGCAATCTTTGATAGGGATTCAGTTGAAGATGAGCACAACATTTCATACAACTACAGATGGGAAGACAGAGAGAACTATTGAAATATTGTAGGATATGTTGAGGGCTTGTGTGATGGAGTTTGGTGGATCATCTAAGGAGAGGTTGGATTTGACTGAGTTTTCTTATAATAACAGCTACTATGCTAGTATTGGCATGCCGCCTTTTGAAGCATTGTATGGGAGGAAGTGCATGAGTCCAGTGTGTTGGGATGACAGAGAAGATGTTGTTGTACTAGGACCTGAGAGGATACAGGAAATGGTGGAGCAAGTGCACATTATTCGTCAAAAGATGCGTGCGGCGCAGGATAAACAGAAAAGCTATGCAGATTTGAAAAGAACCGATATAGAATTTAATGTGGGAGATAAAGTGTTGTTAAAAGTGTCTCCTATGAGGGGAGTGGTGAGATTTGGGAAGAAAGGGAAGTTGATTCAGAAGTATATTAGGCCATATGAGATCTTAGACAGAGTTGGAGGGGTAGCTTACCGTTTAGCACTACCTTCAGCTTTGGATAGGGTCCATAATGTATTTCATGTTTCACAGTTGAGGAAGTATGTGAGTGATCCTACTCATGTACTAGAGCCTGGGCATATTGAGATTGATGAGCATTTGTCTTATACTGAGGAGCCTAAGGAGATCTTGGATAGAAAGGTGAGGAAGACTCGTAATGGTGAGACAGCATTGGTGAAAGTTTTATGATCTAATCATAAGGTGGAAGAAGCTACATGGGAAGCTGAAGCTGCAATGCGAGATAAGTATCCTAGTTTTGTTTTGTTTAAGTAAGTTGGTTATGGGGACGTAACCCGTTTTTTAGGGGGATAGGATATAACATCTCGTATTTTATGACATTTTTATGATAGTTTGATAATAAAAGTACCTCATAAGAAATTTAATTTGAATTAATTTGGGTTATTATTTCAGGCATTTGGATGTTTTAGGTGAACTTCAGGGACAAAGTTCTTTTTAAGGAGGGTAAATTGTAATACCCTGTATTTAAGACAGTAGAATTATATTAAAATGAGTTTTAAATGGTATTTAATAATTTAATAAATTGGATAATTAAGTTGTAAGACGGAAATAAAATAATTACATCGGAAAATTCACGTGGTACCCTCAAACTTTGCCATTTTTTACGTGGTACCCAATTTTTTAAGTTTGTGCACATAATATCCTTGAAATTTGATTTTCAAGCACAACGTGCCTTTTTATCGTTTTTAAAATTTTCAATTGGTCATAAATTATAGACCAGAAATCGGAATTGACTAATTTTTTTTTTCAAATTGATTACCTCTTCGAGATCTATAAATTGATAAAACGAAAATGGTCATTCGGAAATTTAAGATCGAAGATATGGTTGATTTGAGATTTTCGTTTAAAAAAAACCTATAAAATGTCAGTCGACAATTTTTTTTCACAAATCGTACATTATGACGAGATAACCATTTTAGGAAAAAAAATTGGTCGATTCTGAATTCCGATTTAGGAGTTATGCACAATTGAGTTCTTTTACAGCGACAAAAAGGGTATGTTGTGCATAAAAACCAAACATGGAGGGTACAATATACACAAACATAAAAAGTTGGGTACCATGTGCAAAATGGAAAAGTTCGAGGGTACCACGTGAATTTTCCGTAATTACATAATGTGAGACGGGAATTATTGGAGCTCAAGTGTAACACGTGTAGCACGTGTGAGTCGTGTAACATGGGGATGTGTGTCGTAAGTGTAATTGTACAATATCACTAATAATACATAGTAATAATAATAGTATGTAATAATAATAATAATAAAAGGAAAAAAAATAAGGAAACTGAAAATTGGGAAACGTCCTCCTTCTTTTCTTCCGACATCTATATAAGCTAATCTACCTACCCCATAATCTTATACAACATAAAAACACAAATAATTTACTTAAGGTAAGGAAGAAAGATCTAACGGAGAAAAGTAGAAGGATTTTATAAAGAAATATCGTCTCAAGGTAAGATCGTCGTATTTTATATTTATACCGCGTTATTCAATTAAATTATCTTATGTACACCGTATAAACCTCCGTGAGTTACGATGTTGACCTTAGTAGCTGTCGTTGACTGCCGTGATTCTAGTAAGACCAGTATTGACCGTTGTTAACCACCGTGGGTGGCGTATTGGGCGTCTAAAGGGTGGCTGCCGTGGGGTTTTAAGATGGATTTTGTAACACCCCCGTACACCAAGATGCCTTACCAAGGACCACCTCAGTGTATGAAGGTGTTACCATTTTGGTAGCTCGAGGTAGTAGACCAAAACAACAATAAATGAACATTTATTAAATAACTTTAAGTCTTTACAAGGTGAACAAAGTGACAAAATACAACAAGAATAGTTATCAAGACTACTAATCTGGAGTGTCAAGGACTTCTACTTCGGTAGCGTGATTACTCGAACCCCTTCCAAGCCCGCAAGTAACATGACTAACTGTACTTGCCAAACCAACTGCTCACCATCCCCGAATGGATCACCACAGTTTTGAAAACACAACACGGGGTCAGTTTACTGTATAACAAAATAAGATATGTACAAAAAGGCAAACAGCTGATCATCATCCACCTCCAAACTCCCGATCTCACATAGTAATCGACTACACACCGAAGTGTGTAGCCCTGCCAGATTATCCATCGCAATAGGTAATCCTCGCCGCCAGTGGGGGACCGCAGCCAATCCCCACCTAAGCCCCGCTCATCAACGAGCGATAACCATGTTCATTAATGTGCACATCCCCTTCTGTGGCGGGTTTCACAGAGGGCGAAACTAGGGCGTGAAGCCACAATCGCAAGTGACTCCACTCAACAGCCATCACAACAACCACACCAACTCCAATGCTCCAACAATGATCAACAATTAATCAATCGTACACAAGACAAACATAATCTTAAATCAATTAACGGTAAACTGAGTAGGGAAACCCTACCTTATCGCCAATCCATGAAAATGCATCCAACAATTAGCCAAGCAAAACTCCGAGACGCATCCTACAAACGGTAACCACGTCCTATTACAAGACTACCCCAGAGGCCTACTGAAAGACGACAACAAACAACGACTTACCTAGCGATACGAACCGACGATGACAACGATGACATCCTCACTTGCATCCTTCATATGCAACCCAATCCCCTTCCATGGTTAGTGTCTAGGCTAGATGAGAGTGTAGGGAAAGGTGGGTGATAGGTGAGAGAGAGATATATATTAGGGTTAGAGAGGAACAGAACCGTCGAAAATGAAATAAGACTCACGAACTTGCGTTTTATAATAACGCATCAACAGCGGCTATACTCGGTCGAGTACTCTCATACTCAACCGAGTAAGCCATACTCGGTCGAGTGTTACCACCACTCGGCTGAGTAGTCCACACTTGGTCGAGTAAACAACTACATAAGTCTCTTATCCTCTCACTTATCACCTCCTAAGTAAGGTCTTCCGTGGTCATAAGGTCGGTCAAAGGGTCCTTAAACAGGGCGGGTATTACAGATTTTAACCCTTATATTTATGTCGACTTAACTTGGGACTTGGTTGGTTTGTCTTGTCGGTGTTAGGCGACCTTAAGGGTGGTGACAGGGTGGTTTCAGGTGGTGGTTGGTGCGATGGTTGTCGGTTTACGGTTGTTGTATGGTGTTTGTGTTGAAATTGGGTTGTGGGTTGACTGTGGCTTGGCCGTGGACTGACCTGGGTTGTCGTGGCAGTTGGTGGAACCACTATGGGTTAAAGGAGACCACGGTGGTGGCCACTGGTTGTCGTGGTGGAGGTTAAGGGTGGTGTGTGTTGTTTGTTGTTTGTATTGTTGATGGTGTCAGGTTTAAGGGAGATAGTTAAGGCTTGTAGGTATGGGTTGTTGGGGGTGGTTTGGCTGGTGGTTAGGGACTGGTTGGGTGCGTCATGGTGCAGGCTAGTGGTGGCTGGGTTGAGTGGTGTCGGAGACGGTTGGTGCTGTCGGGTTTAGGCGGGTTTATGGGAGGAGATGAACACGGTTTTACCCGTGTATATGTTGGTGGTAAATTGGGTTGGTTTTAACGGGTTAATGGGGTGTTTGGGTTTAATTTTGAAAACGGGTTTTGCATACTAATTTACACGTAAATATAATTAACGTAATTAAAATTATAATTGATTAAATTATAATAAGTATCCAATAATTAATAATTAAATTATAAATATTGTATTTAGGTGACGGATTTGAAGTGGAGTACTTTTGATTATTATTCTTGGACTGCATTATTGGATTATTGCTGTTAAGTTAGGTTATCTACTCAACTTGAATGTGATTTGGTATTATTTAACAGTTGAATATTGTTTGAAATTGGATGTTGGTTGTTGGATGATTATTGTTAAGAATCGCTATTGTTTACCCGTTGGTTAATTATTATCCATGTTGCATACTTGTATTGTTGTTGTATGAAGACCCTGTCCAAGGGTGGCGGGTGATATTTTAAGACCCGGACCACGGGTGGCGGGGTATATAAAAGGGTGTCTCGGAGTTTATTATTGTTTATATGGGTATGTCGGAGTATTTGATGTAAAATAATCACACAATTTTACTTTCAGAGATAATTTTGCAGCGGAATAAAAGTATTGTATTCTTTTGTTGTTTTTGTATGTAATATGCACGAAAAATAAAGGGATATGAATTAGTTGTGACAATCTCGTAAGACCCCTCAACTAATACTAGGATATGACGTGAACAACTCTCCTCCCTCGCAAGTAACTCAAAACTGAACACGAATGTCACTCAACCTCGCAAGGATGAATGTGTATTATCTCACCCTCGCAAGAACGAAATAATAAATCTAATAACTCGCAAGCAATTAGAACACACAAGTATAAAACTTGAATTAACTCTCAAACTTCAATGAATAAAACTGAATACAAAAGCCCTCTATTTATAGTAGAGTAGGCCGACTAAGAGAACTTCTAAAACTGCTACCTAAACTCGACCCTTAGAGAATTGGCAAAATTGCTCTATTACAACTTGCTAAAATTAGGAAAAAAACAACAAAGAAACAAACAACCTACCTTAAACTTATTAGGCAAAATAAAATAAGGAAACTAATAATAAGACTTGATTTAGGGAAGTAAACTTGAATCAGTTCGTCACCCGCGTAGAAGTTGGACATCTCAACTTAAAAGGATCATATCTCTTTCGTTACTTAACCAAATAAGGTGTATGACCACTTGTTGGAAAGCTAACACCGTGTATTTTTATCTCCAACAAAAATCACACCAAAAATAACCATGTTTTCGGAGATATTGAGCTTTTAAATCAAGGGAACAAATCTGAAAGACAAGAGTGACTTAAACATGCGTTTTGAACTTATACCCATGTTCCTCATGTATCAGTATTTATATGGATGTCTCGAAGTATTGATATGGGTGTCTCGAAGTGTGTATGGGTGTTGGAATTGTGAACGGGTTTGAGCATTTGCATATTTGATTTGTTTTATTGTTGCATTATTCTTGTTGTTTAGATATTCCTGCTCAACCGTTTGGTTGACCGTGTATTCGTTAAACGCCTGTGATGAACCAATAATTGAGGAGCAGATTGATTTCAGGTATTAAAGCTGGCTTAGAAGGAAGCTGAAGGGCGTGAGGGAATGACATTTACTTCGCAGTCTAGATCACCTAGAAGGACAAACATTATTTAATAATCGTTTTATTTAGTTTCCGCTGCAATTGTATTTTAATTAATTACAGTTATTTATGTTGGAACAATGTAATAAGGTCATTTAAACATTATATTCATTTACAGTATTGTGATTTCGTTTAACTTTGTAATCACTACCTCAGACAACTGAGATGGTACTTCTTCTGTCTTAGGCAAGAATTTGTGTAACTTTTTTGGCGAACTATAATTGTTAACAAAATTTTACTCAGTTACAAAATGTATGAATAAATTATGGAGTACAAACTGCAGAATATGACATAAGCTTAGTTTATTTTAATACAAAATAGATGAACTTCTAAAAAGCTTTGTCAAATGACACATCACCAAATTAACAAACTTTTCCAATAACAAACCTATACATAACAATAGAAAAACCTTTTCAAGATTCAGGTTATAAGACTCACTTCAAATTATGCATTTTTTTCTTTCATATGTTGGGTACAATTTTAGGGACCACCACTTGACATGTAATTCCACAAACCTGTATACAATTATGTAATCATTCTCATCTATGAATTCCAACCGTCACTCCCAACAATAGAAAGATTTTTCAACAAAACTCTAAAAAATATATAAACTTTTGTTGACAAACCTCGATTATAAATGCTCTTATTGTTTTGGATTGATTGATTAAAAAGTGTACTTGGTTTGGATTGGAGAAGATCACACAAGTGTTCCAACTATGTTGGTTTGGTTAAATATAAAAGAGGGACACGTGGCCAGACAAGCAAATTATGGTGAGTTAAAAATTGCGATAAAAGTGTACGACTTATTTCACAATTCTCGACAAAATCCAATCAGCTCCCCCAATCAATCACTCTCCCTTCCTTTCTCACCCTTCCACGTGTTCTCTTCTCCTACCTTCCCTCTTTTTCCTTCCTCTTTCTTTTTCCACAAAATCTCATTTCTGACGGCAAGTATCCGTCACTTTGGAATGACGGATACCATTTTTCCTCATAAATTACCCAAATAGAGGAGAGAGGGAAGCACGTGGAGGTGTCCCCACCTTGTCCCCTCTATCCGTTTTGTGAGTGACATTATCCGTCACTTGCTCCGACCCGTCTTCAACAAGACTAATTGTTCTTTTTCTCTAAGCTTCAACACAAAATCTCATTAAAGTCGGCGATATCCGTCACAAGCTTGTGACGGATATCATTTTCTCTCACAAAATACCCATGAGAGGTGAGTGAGGAAGCACATAGGGGTACCCCACCTTATACCCTCTCCCTTTTTGTGAGAGGTTTTCAGCTTGTGACGGAATTAGCCTGTCACAAGCAAGACGCTTTGAAACTTCAATTACTCTTTTTATAAACCCAAATTCTTAATCCCTCATATTCAATATAAACTTCTGTATTTCCTTTTTCGTCTATTCACAATAACTTTCTTGTTTTCTTTTTTAGTAAGTGTTTGTTTGGTCCAAATTTAATTGTATGGTGTGATAGTATATTTGTGTGGTACAAATTTATATGGTAGGGTAGTGTGTTTCCTTAATTTATGTGTCAAAATGAAAGGGGAAGTTTATTGTGAATATGAGGAAGTATTTAAGTAAAAATATCTGTTTTAAACTTAAGACGAGTTAAGTAATACGAAGTAATGTGTTATTTATTAATTATTTTATTTTTGTCTTATTTAAGTTTACCCGATTTAACCTATATATCTGCCTTAAGATAGTCTAATTGATGCATAAAATAGTAGAAGACGTTCCTATAATATTTTTTTATACCAGTTTTGTTTGTAAGACCACTAGAGCGTTTATGCTCTCCCTCATGAGTAAATATTATATTGTCGATTTGTCGTTAATAATTCCAATTTTCTCATAAATTTGAATGTACAATAATATAATACACCAAGTACATTTAGAACCTTTTATAGGCACACAATTTTTTGTCTAAAACGGTAAATACCCGTTTAAATTAAAACATATAAAGTATGATAGAGGAGACAAAACCAAAAAAAAAAAACTAGTGCTAAATCCTATGTTTGTCCTAAATAAACAAATTAGAGTATATTTAACCCACTTTCTTAGAGCTTAGAGCTCAGTGCTAAACCCTATGTTCATGAAATTATTTTTTAAAAACAATTGTCGGTATTGTTATTGTATTGAATGACAAGTGTGCAATAGGTTATGCGCAGGAAATTGTTTTTTTAAAAAAAACATTCACATTATAAAAAAAGTAAACAAATTAGCGCTTATTCTACTAAATTTAACTTAATAGAGCAACTGAATTTAACGGATGAAGTTGAATTAAAATAATGAAATAAATTAAAATAAAAATTGATTTGTGAAGAAATATACTAAACTGAACTGAATTAAATTAAAGTAAACTGAAATGATGCTGAAATTTAGTAAAAAAAGGGAACTAAATGAGACAATAAATACAAAATAAGTAAATAAACAAAGTACAATAAATAATCGGTATAGAGAAAATAATAAGAAAATAAGATGTCCCAATAAATTAATTTATATTTTTCTTAAATCATTTTCAAGGAAGTCCCTCCTTTTATATACCCTCCTAACTCCCCACCATTCCTCTTCCCTTCGCTCCCTTCTTTCTCCTTTCTCCAAATGGAATCCTCCGACAGCGACGAAACTCCCTTATCACCACCGCCACCTCCTTCGCCGTCGACGTCAACCTCATCAACCGTCACAACTCTGTTCTCCACCACCTCTGGCGAAAGCTCCTCATCATCCTCCTCCGGCGAGATTAACCTCACTTCCGTGGACATCCCGCCACCACTGCCGGAGCTACCGTCGCCGCCGCCGATTACGGCAAGGGAAAGATGCGTCGGACGGCAGGACAAGGTGAGCTGGGGCTTCACCACGGTGATTGGACGGCGATCGGAGATGGAGGACGCTGTCGCCGTCGTTCCGGCGTTTATTTCCCGCACGTGTGAATTGTCCGGCGGTTGTACGGCGGAAGGTTCTAGAACTTCCGCTGATGTTTCTCCTGTTCATTTCTTTGCTGTTTATGACGGCCATGGCGGCTCCGAGGTATTCATTTCCTACTAATTACTTTCAAAGATTGCTTCACCATTGTTTTAGTGATCATTTTTTGGTGATTTTGAATTTATTAGGTTTTGTTCAATTTCTGCAAATTATAGTGTGTGTAGCACGCGCCCGCCGGAATAATGATGTGAATTTGCGATGAACTTTGTTTACCTAAATTTCCGATATTGGGAATATAATTGGAGCGTTATAGCGTTATAGGTGATATTAATAAGTTACAAATCACCATATTTATGTTTGTCTATGATATATAATTATTATTACGAGTAATTTTTTAAAATAATACGGAGTACTCCGTATAGTATTTTATTGTACGTGACTATGAGTATGATATGAAGTAGGCCATACTTATTTTGGTACCATTATTCCATGATGAGTCACTATGGTAGATCAATAAATCTTTCTACAAGTCGCTGTTGTAGATCGATATACTCCCTTTATTATACTAATAATTAAATGACACGGAGTCATTTAGTTGGTAAATGCTACGATTCGTGTCCAACTGTCCATGTTATGATTGAAATTTGTAAAAGTTGGGTTGAGTGATAATTTATAGTCTCCGAGTGATTCAAACATAGTTTTCTACTAATAATTAAATGACACGGAGTAATTTAGTTGGTAAATGCTATGATTCATGTCCATGTTATGATTGAAATTTGTGAAAGTTGGTTTTAGTGGTAATTTATATAGTCTCTGAGTGATTCAAACATAGTTTTCTACTAATAATTAAATGACACGGAGTAATTTAGTTGGTAAATGGCTAAATGCTACTCCCTCCAATTCTCTAACATCTTCCACATTTCCTAAAACGGCAAATTCACAATGATCTTCCACTTTCCTTATTTGTCTATCTTTTGTGGTTATAATAACTTATGACCCCACATTCTCTCTCTTACTTTCATTTACATCCACATATCATCATCCCACTAAATTCTACTCAAAAACAAATGTGGAAGAACATAGAGAATCGGAGGGAGTATGATTTATGTCCATGTTATGATTGAAGTTTGTGAAAGTTGGTTTTAGTGATAATTTATATAGTCCGCGAGTGCTTCAAACAATTTTGTACATACATTGTTACTAGACGAATATCATGATTACTAATTTTTAATTGAATAAATAATATAACTTCTTATTATGTGATCATTCGGAAATGATAATTGGGGTGGTAAAACAACCTTTTTCCATAAATCGTTTGCAAATTTGCAATTGTTTCACTGGGGACATAGTTCTTTAGTTGAAGCCGGGAAAACAAGAAATGTGATCCTAAGTCAAATTAGAAGAGATGATGCTTGAATTGAACTATATTCATTTGTAATTCCTTAACATTTATGGCCTTGTACTCCGAGTATAGTAAATCTTGATTTTAAAATTTATTCCAATTTCAGGCTGATATCTATTGGAGTAATTTAATAATTACCCCCTTTTATATACCACTTTTCTAAAATTAATCCCTTATGAAAACTTTTTAATAATTTACTCCCATCAAATGTTCTCAGGTCAAAAATTGCACCCATTTGCACCTTCAGACGACATTTTCCGTCAAAAATCAGATTTTCAGTTTGAAAGTATAATTTTTGGACGAAACTACCCCTCCCTCTTTCAATCCATTTCATCTCCCTCCTTCAACCCATAAACTAACACTCCCTCCATTCTTCTCCTGCCTCCTTAGATTTACGACGCCGACCGCCCTCACCACCCTATCCCTTTCGACTCATCCCATCTACCACCACCCGCAGCACCAGACTCCGGCCACAACCACTCGTCGCTGACACTATATTTCCGACATAGATCGTCAAATTCCTTACCTCTGTAAAGTCACATAAATCTGGGTTTTTTTGTCATCTGGGCATCAATCAAGGGGCATCAATCAAAGTCACATTACACATTACGAAATGTATTTGTTACAAGTTTATTACGGAGTATTAAATTAAAATATTAGAAGCAAGAATAGTGTGGTTTTTGTCCAGCATTTGTATATTGAAATCAACTCAATAACCAAACATGAGGAACACGAAACGAGCGGACATTATTAAGAAGCTGCATATGCCCAGATGACAAAAACCCGGTATTTTGGGGCATAAAATGTCAAAAGGGGAGCTGCATTCCTGCAATAGTATTACCACGGTCCACGAAGTCCTCAACATTTTCAGATTAAGCATTATCCAGAAAAATTGGGGTTTAAATCCCAGAAATTATTCTTCAAGCAAGTTGATTCACAACAGAAGTAAATTAGGGGGAAAATTGAGGAAAATTTTTGGGGTTAAAAGTTGTAATTGGTAGAATAGGAACAAAATTAAAAATGAATTGAGGGATGTCTAAATATTGACCCAGGGGTAATTTCGTCATATTAAAACACTTTTCACCTGAAAGTAGAATTGGGTGTAATTTTTGACCTGAGAACATTTTATAGGAGTAAATTATTAAAAAGTTTTCATAAGGGACTAATTTTAGAAAAGTGGTATATAAAAGGGTGTAATTATTAAATTACTCTATCTATTGTTATAAATATAGTGAATACTACCTCAAAATATCGTCACATTAACTTTCACAAATTTTATAACTTTGGTTGTGATGAAGTGTTGTGCTCCTAATCTAATGTCCTGGCCTCCTGGGCCTACATTCTACAAGCCTACGAATTGTTGAATCGGTAGCATACTTCTATTACAAATGGTTGCCTTACAACGACCTTTTACTAACTTTACACCTTACTTATTGCTATCAGTAAATGAATAGTATTAACTGTTATAAAGTCGTTTTATGTCGTAAGAGTTACAACCAAATGTACTTCTGTAGTTCTTTTATCTTCCTTCCAAGTTTGACCTTCCTTTTACTCAAAAATTCAAAATTAAAGTAATATTAATGTAAGAAAATACAATGATTTGTCAATTAAGTAGCTAGACGTGTCCTAGATTTCTAGTCAAAAGTCTGCGGCTATTGGTTACTTGGAAGTGCACCTTCTTCTTGCATATTTATAGTTTAGTATAGTACACATGTTGTCATTGTCCCTTGCCAACCTTAGCTTCTCCGTTGTTGCGTATTATGCCGTTGGTGGAAGTGGAAGATGACTTTTTCTTATGTTTTCATGTTCAATATCTTATCTAAATATCTAATTCCTTAGGTTGCTACGTGCTTGTTTATGGTAGACTTGAGAGTTTAAAAAAATACAAGCTTATTACAAATGTTGGCAAGCCATCTTCATGAATATAGATATTTGGTAAGGTGACGTATATGTTTAATGTAGATTATAAACTTGGTGTTTCTGCATATGCTATGCTTTGATCTCTTCTTCTTCTTCTTCTTAAAGTTGACTAGCTAGATTATATTATTTCCCCTTTTGGCTGGACGCTGATTAGGCTTAATGTTAAACTAATTATTGGAGCATATGACTCAAGATTCGGAATTTAAGCTAATCGTAGATACGTGGCCAGTGATAGGGGGTCAACAATAATTAAGTAGTTAATTATGAGATAGATAATAATATTCTTGATTCAGTCTGATCTAATTCTGCTCATATAGAGAGCTTTATTGATTTTGTATTAGTTTATGACTGATTGACCGCTACGTGGTTATATTTGTTTTCGCCAATCACACACGACATTCCAGCTATGACAATAATTAACACTAGGAGCTAGCTTTGATGTTGAGCTTTGTTTATTATCTTATTCAATTCAATTTTTAGTTCTCCTCTTTCATTTAGATACATTACGTTTTTCAATTTTGACCATTCGAACCATTTCATTGCAATTTCAATTTTGGGTGACTCCCTCTCGAATATGGGGGGTTCCATTGTCAATCGAATCACTTTTACTTTCCCCTCTTCCATTTGACATGTATATCTTTCCACTTGCTCAACTAAAACATGCATGTACTTGTTCAAAATTATGAAATCATCTTGTTTGTAACTTGTAAGGCATCATTCTTATCGTAAACATTAAAGGTGGTACGGCTATTTTTATTTAGTGAAGCAATGAACGGAATTAGAGAAGTGCAACGTAAATTCCTCTTTTCATAAACCTCAAGCATAAAATTAGATGTCAACAGATTTATGGGTGTGATATATATAATACAATAAGATGGGGATCGGACTTGGTTACATGCTGCATTTCCTCACTTATTTCACATCACACAGGTCTAATAATAATCTACTTGCTCCAAAATCTTGAACCACTATTTAGTCTGTCCCTCCAAATATTTCCCTATAAAAGCAAACATAAACATTCAGATGGAACACACAAAGTACTATATCGGATGTGTCATATAAGTATATAACCACAAATTCTCTTGCCTGAACAGCATTATACTGTACGTCTTGCGATGATGTTGGGAGGAAGGCGGCTCAGCAAGGGCTGTCAGCCCTCCAAATTCATGAAAAATGCAATTTTTGTATTGTACTAAGTGCTATTTAATCTTCTTTTCACTGCCTCTAATTGCTTTATTTTTTCGCCCTCGAAAAATTTCAATATACTTTTCTGTCCCTCAAAACTTCAATTCCTGGCTCCACTACTGTTAACAGGTTGCTGACTTTTGTGCAAAGAGGATGCATGATGTTGTAGCGGAGGAGTTGAATCGGGAAGGAATGCATGGGAATGAGTGGCAAAAGAAGTGGCAAGAAGCGTTCTGTAATGGCTTCAGGAGAGCTGACGACGAGGTCGTTATGGAAGCTGTGGCCTCGGATATGGTGGGTTCCACGGCTGTTGTAGCGGTTGTGTCAGGCTGTCAAATTATTCTTTCAAATTGCGGGGATTCAAGGGCAGTCCTATGTAAGAGAAGGCAGACCATTCCTTTGTCTGTTGACCATAAGGTTCTTCCAATTCTCTATCTCTGGCTGTTCGTCAATGTTTGATTTGTACAAAAGGACGCCTCTGTCACAAATTTTATGACACCTTTGTGGAAGAAGACACCTGGCTAGTAGCAACCCCTTGATTTTGATTTATGAGAAATCTAAGATGGAGGTGTAAACAAATTAGTGAAGAGAAATGTCTACAAGTTAGAAGCTCTACCATACCGAAGGAATGCTACCTTGAAGTGTTAATAAATGAGTACAACCATGAGTATTACTTTTGCCTCATCCGTTTTACGTTTGCTTTTAAATTGGTGCAAGCGCATGATATTTGGGTAAGGGGTATTTATCTTGGGTAGGATTTAGTGGTGCTCTTTACCGGTCACATGGGTACGACTTGTAAGATATGAGGGTAAAGCAGTTTTTGAACACAGGAAAATTTATCCCCTCATTTTGCATTTTGCATATCAGTAGCTATAATAAGTATCAAATTCTACTATTCCTGAAACAAGATGGCTAAACTGTGAAAATTTGTGTATACCTTTGCAGCCAGATAGAGCAGATGAGTTATCGAGAATTGAAGGAGAGGGCGGGAGAGTTATAAACTGGTACGGTGCCAGGGTGTTAGGAGTCCTTGCCATGTCCCGAGCGATAGGTCTCTCTCTCAACCAGCTTTACCAATTTATCACTCCCCTGCACTCTTATTTTCCAATTCACTCGATTTGGTACTTTAGCATTACTGTGGATACTGGATACTAAATGGGGTCTTACCTGTGTTTGTCTGAAAAGTGAAAACCCATCTCTTTATGCAGGATTTTTTTTCACATTATTCATTTCCTTTGAAGTAGTCATTGTAGGTTTTGTGTTGATGTCTATTTAGATGGATTTCTACAGGTGAGAAAAATGACTAACAGTTTTTCCCTAGGGCGAATTGTGTATTCTTATGGAATTGAGGAGCTCTATGTACTGGTTTAACGGGTAGTGGCGAATTCCTGTTATTCTTCACTATAAGTTAGGCCGGTTTTATAACATTTTGGTTGCTGTTATTGCATCACTTCAGTTCCAGTTCAGGTTATTTACCACTCAATTGTTTCAGATCAGGTCAATCCAGGTTTGGGTCTACTCCGGGATTTTATTTTCGGTTTGGGTCGAAAATTTTACTTGGTTATCTGATGCTGCATAATGTTTGACGGCCTTGTCTCTTTTGAATTTTCATGTATTTTAAAACATTGTTGCAGGTGATAGGTATATGAGTCCATATATAATACCAGTGCCAGAGGTAACTTTCACAACAAGAAGTGAAGAAGACGAGTGCTTGATATTGGCAAGTGACGGTCTTTGGGATGTCATGACAAATGAAAAGGTCGGGAATGTGGCTCGTCGCGTCTTTAGAAAAATTCAAAAGTCCGAGGAGTCTTTAGGCGATAAATCTCCTGCACAAGTGGTTGCTGAAACTCTCACACAACTTGCCATTAGTTTAAACAGTTCCGACAACATTTCAGTCATCGTCGTTGACCTTAGATTGAGGAGAAGAAGACTTCAAGCAAATAATGATAATGCAGGGTAATGGGAATTTAATCTATTTTTTTAGTTTATGTCGAGAAGTCAAATTTAAGGTCTAGATAACAACATTCAAAACGAAAAGACCGTTGGTAGACATCATAGATAGTCTCAGCAGCCATTGTTATTTATCTGTACAAAAGCTGATGGTATGATGTTTGTGTTCTAACAATTACTCCTACATTGTATTACTGCCAAATATTCGATTGATCCTCCGTTGTAGCTGGTTTGATTGAAATTCATGAACCCGGAAATGGGATATAAAAAGGAAAAATTACTTCTATTGTTTTTCAGAATTCTCATTCTTTATTGCAGTGGAAAGCCAATTGTGCAAAACTAAGCAAGCACTGATTATGTATACTACGTTGTTTTACTTAATTGTGTTTTCATATCTTAGTATCTTCTCTCTAATACTCTTGTTTCTTTTTCATTATTTTACGGGTCATTTATCGTTTCAGGTGACGATCTAAATCATTTAGGGATAGGTGATCTGCTGTTGTAATTGTGGAATAAAAAAAAAAACTTTGTAACACAACTTCAAAGGGCATTGATGCTTGATGATTTTATATAGATTGTACTGTAGTAAATTTTCTTTTAATCAATCTATTTATTCTGTAATCGGCCCAAGTTTCATTTGATTTGATTCGATTCGATTCAGGCCAAATTTATTACAATTGTGGCAGCATTCGATTTATTGCGAATAACATCGAGGCATGCTGAATTTGAATGGAAAAAAATCAGACGACCAGGATAGATTCTCAGTTTAAATTGCCAGATACCTTGAGATTTTATCGAAATTTATGTTAAAATCAAAGAAAGGTCTGTCAATTTAATGTAAGGTGGTTTAATGCAAATATTTAGAGCCCTCTGTGGTCCTGTTTAATCCACCATCGAGCTCTCGAGCCGCCCTCCTTTTTATCTCTCTTGTTCATTCATCTTCTGAGTTCTTATACTGAGAAATGGGTCGAGCCGAGTTGCAAAGACAGATTTCCGAGAAGAGACAACTGATGTTTGATGAGGTCCTTTCTTCAGCCAAATTGTAGTCATACTTTTTCGACATTTTTTGATGTTTTGTAGTTGATTTTCCTTAAGAACTTCTATGACATAGTTTTACACGTGAGACCCGACTCATACAGGATTCACTTAATGTTATTCTTTCTTAATAGTCTACTGTAAGAAATTTAAAAGCTGCTGTTTTTTACCAGGAAAGTTGTCATAAAATTGATCGGTTTCTTAACATGTAGGGCATTCTGAGTGATGGATTTCTTGTGCTTGAAGAAATGGAAGAACGCAGGCCCTATTTCGTCGAAACTATAATTAACTACTACATACCTTCTTCTACTGACTATATTCAGCAGTTGGGAGAAATTCTGTAAACATCTTATACATACATAATCCTCTTATAGCCTTAATAAATACTTGCTTTCTTACGTGCATGCTAAAGTTCCCAGATATTATGAATTTCTAAAAATATATATTTATACAATTGAGATTGGTACGATTTTATTTAATTTCAGACGGATTCAACCACTGGACATGGCTGAACTGGAATGTTCGATCCAGAATCTGAAAGGAGCTAGCTCTAGGCAAGTCATAGCTGTACCAACTGCAAAGAGTCGGTCTCATGTAAGACTGTTGTACGATATACATTGGCCCCGTAATATCTTGTGCATCTAAATGATTGACAGAAATAAATGAGTGCATAAATTATTATAAAATGTCGTACAACTGTCTTATTTGAGATTTTGTGACAGCAAAAAATGGCGACGGAGAAGATGGGTGTTAACTTTTATTGAACTCATGAACTTTGTTAATGTACAGCATTGGAGCAGGAAAGCTTCTTATATCAATTGATGAATTGTTGCCTCTTTTCAAGAGCAATACAACGGTTACTTATAGGTGAGTTCACAACTTAGTCCCCGTTCTTTTAGACTGAAATCGTCTGAATTGAACTGAACTAAAATGAGCTGAAATTAAGTCCAAAAGAACAGGGCCTTACTTATACAAGTACTTTCGAAAGATTAAGATCCTTTTGACTTTTAAGTACGTACCAGAAAACATAAAACCTGATTCGTTAAATTATCTATTTTTTTTTTTTTTATCATGAAAGAACAGTCTATTTAAGACATGAGAAATGTTTCATATCCCACTCATTTACCGCCTAGACCCGGACCCGGACCCGAGATTTTCCCTTTGGACCCATACCCGACCCATACCCGTAAGGGTCTAAAATTTGAGGACCCATACCCGGACCCTATGGGTAAGGGTAGGGTCTGGGTCTACCCGCGGGTCCGAGTTTCAGCCACTTTAATAACAAGATTAACAACTATGGAGTCTATAATATTAAAAAAAAAAATTCATACTACTTTAACATTATGAGTTTATTAATTTGTCGTTAATGGTAGTTGTCGATCGCCCCCTATTAGAGAGGTGGTTGACAGTCGCGTATCAGTGCTGTGGTGGTGGTTTTCTTGTGTCAGTGGTGGTATTGTCAGAAGAGTTTGGTTGTGTTTTATTCACTTTATGGGATGAGGGAAGAGAAAGAGACTTTAGTTGAGTTTCTACATTTGCCAGTATGAATTCAAAAAAGTTGTGATTTTGATTATTTTTTTCTTTAATAAAGGGTCTAAGGGTCGGGTATGAGTCTCATAACTTAGACCCGGATCCGGACCCGGACCCGAAATATTTTCTTAAGATCCATACCCGACCCATACCCATTGGGTCTGAAAAAATGAGACCCATACCCGATCTATTAGGGTCCGACTTTCAGGGTCGTGGGTCGGGTCGACCCACTGCCATCCCTAATTTACCCTATCATAGTTCCAAAATGTTTTGTGGTTGACTAACATGAACTATCGTTTGAAACGTAAATACTTAATTGTGTCTATATATCTTGTCAGGTTGGGAGCCGCCCTTAGCAAGGTGATCTCTGAGCATACTGCTTTGAAGGTTCACCTCATAGCTTACATGGAGGTGATCTTTACCTCTCTACTAAAACTCCACTTAGCTTTTTAAATTACCCTAATTATTGTTAATGGTGATTGCGAATTTCTGGGTTTTGTAAAAACCTATGAAATAAATTAGCATTACTTTGGAGACGTCCAATTTTTTTTAAAAAAAGGCCAAAATACGCTGTTTAAAGTACTCATCACAAAAGAATTTAAAAAAAAAAACAGTAAACAAAAGATGGAGACGAAAACATACTCTTCAATACTTAGCATGAAAGTCATTGTATTGCTCGCTCATCAAAGTATGCATGGAATTGTTATTCCATTTTGCGATTGTCGTACCCTTCAATTAACAAAAAACAAGGAAAAAAAACAAGTGCTAAAAATGTTTGTTTGTGACGTCTCTAACACAGTAGATGGATGTCCTTTGTAGATGCTAAAACAAATGAGGATCAAGTATGGAGATGAAGATAGAGAGAGTGTTGGCAGCAACAATGCTGAATGATCACAAATTATAGTGTAAAATGGTCTCACACCTGAGGCGATCCATCTTTATAAAAAGGTTGTTTATTTATTTATTACTAATAAATGGGTTATCTTTCTTTTTTTAATGAGACCGTCTCATAGTATGAGACCGTCTTACGCAATAACTGCTCTTCTTATTAATGGTTTAACAATTACGGTTTGAGATGGTTGTCCAAACTCAAAGGTAGTTCAATAGTGTTCCTATCAATCCTATGTGTAAGGACTATATAATGTCGAGGTGCTCGAAACCTAATTTTTATTATGTATTATTCGGAAATAGTCCCTTCTAAGTACATATAGGGGAAGGTTGGATAGATCCGACCTCTTTAAGTCTTTGGTACATGGGATAAGAACCTTGGAGGGACGGTTTGCTAGATTAGCACCAACTGGAGTAAAGAATTAGAGACGGTCTTAAACAAAATTTTGTGGTACTTGTATTTTTCAAGAGATAACAGTTAGGCTTGTAGCGTACATTTTCATCTTAACCGTCTTCAAGCCTCTTAAAATACTTAATAGAGTAATTGAGATATCTCTAAGACAGATACCAGATTAATTCATGCTCTCTATAATTCAATGTCCTTGACATTGATTAACTAACAAGTCATCAAATTAGCACGCGCAAAGCTAGATGCAAACCAAACTAATTAATGAAAGCAAAACCGATGGATTTCGAGTTCATGATGCACAAAGTCAAAATTCATGTCCGGGTAAAATCCCTTTTCAAGACTGAACCCGGCAAGACTCCAGTTTGATGATGCATCCAAACCCAAAAACAAAACCCCAATGTGGTCTGGAACCTGAAATTACGAAACGGTCTTCGAGAACCCGAACTTAGTTGTCATTACTAACCTCTCTTATGGATAGCACCGATGTGATAGAAGGTTTTGTCAGAAAATTAATGCATCACTCGAGAACCAGAACTTAGTTGTCATTCACTAGCTGCAATTGACGAATCTCCAACAGGAAAAACTGCTTCACAGTCTGAAGATGTTCCGCCGTTAAGAAAACTAAAGACCTGCTTTAGATTCCCTCGGGATGGTCGGGCATTTGTGCAAAATTTGCATAAAAACACGAGTCGCTTTCGCATCTCCCATTTTGTAATACACGTCTTCCTGAAGAAGTTCCCATCGTCAAAGGTTCCTGTGATTTTAGCCGTTGAATTAGCCTCATACCATGAGATCAGGATGGCAAATCAAACACTAACACTGTACTCATGAGCCGTGGCCAATAAGTACTTCGTTTAATACCAGTTAAATTGTATGTGATTTGTAGAAAAATGTACCTTCTTCATCGAAGAATGAGATCAAAATTGCTAAGCAAACACAAACACTAATGTCTTCTCCTGAAAAAGCCGAAACACATCAACATATCAAATTTCGATGAACTTGTCGAATGAGTAAATTAATAATAGGAGAGGCAGACAGTGAGCGCTGAAGTTGAAAACAAACACAAATCACCAGAAGGAATAAAGGCAAAAAACAGATAAATGCAAGCAAAGCTTTGCAAAAGAAATTATAAATCGTCATCAAATTTTGTTACATCAAAGAAAAGAACATGATCATTAAGTGAATGAAATTCACTAACCGTCATGGCAACAAACTAATAGGGATTTTCCTTGTATCAGATTTGACCTTGCGAACTTCATTCCTGCGGGAAGATTATTAAGCAATGAAAACCGATCGAATTTCGAACCCTGAATAGAGACGAAAAAACAAGGGAAAAAATGACAAAGGTTATTAAAATTTTGAGGGGAAGAGTGACAATACACTTGGATATGTACCCATTTAACCCATGTCCGAACCCTTATCTGATGAACAGAAATAGTAATTCAGGATTCAACACGTACCACAGTTGAAAGATGAAAATATCGATATGAGGGGTCAACATTGAGCAACTCCTTATCACAATTTAGTATACAATCAACAGCTGGTGTATTTGCAGCTGCAGCAAGTATTTGCAAAGAAGAAAGCAGGTCAGTAAATCATGACTTTCTGGGAATCTGGGTTCATAAACATAACGAGAACAAATGAGTCGGTTATAAATGCAAGGTGACATACTCAAAAATAAACCGTGAATGCTGAGTGTGTAGACAAGCATTAACATTTTGAAATCTATAAGAAAAAGAATATAAGTAATATACCAGCCTGAGTTGTGCTCACTGCAACATTTGTTGAACCAAGCCAACATATTGCAGAAATTCCTTTGGAAGAAGACCATTCACCAATTTTCATCGCTTCGAGTTTGGAATGCAATGGCAACTTTTCATGTTCATTGCTTCCTGAAGACTTTTGAGACTTCACAGAAATTTGAGGAGCATCTAGTCCTCTTTGAGCCCTATAAACTCTGTCTGCCTCAACAATTTCGGCAACTTTCCGGTTACACAAATTAGGTTCACAATTTATTAGATCATACACATGACTCCAAAAAAGAATAGGTGTTAGACCCCTCGCCCAACTTTCTTCATCATCTCCGGCCCCTGGAATATAGTTCCAGCTAAACTCAGTGCTTCCCCTGTGTTGAATAAAGCCATCCTGGGAGGATGCAGAAACTAGTATTATTGGTGTAAAATTCCACGAGTCATGATCAGGCACTTCGTTTAACCAAATAACAGACTTTTGTGAAATCCATAAAGGACGTAGAGGTTTTCTCAAGGACATTGCCAAGGATGAAATATCTGCTCCACTTTCTTCAAGTCTTACTGTAAACTCGTCGAGGCACCTTTCAATTGATGCTCTCTCTGTCTTAGAAATAAATAGAGGTAAATGCAAAGAGCAGTCCCAATCAATGGAGGTTTCTTCGGATGCTTCACAATCTACATTATCATCCTGCAAAAACGCGTGGATTAGGAAGGGGATAAGAACCAACATTTTAAGAAGAGGCCTTGCTCTTGGACACCCATATATATTCAAATGTTGGCTCGGATTGCAAAGTAACCAAATTGCCGGTTAAACTGTAAATCACTGCGTAAAGTGACAACAGCAAAACAAACAGAAATATCGAATCCTCCCCACCAATGCGAGAATCCAAGAATTAACATGACTAGAATGAGCTTACCACATGCTTGATATTTTCATCTTTGTGTCTTATGTTGCGGTACCGCTGAATAGCACGGTTTAATACACATGTCCAGATAGGTATTGTCTTTGACATGCTATCTGGAAATCGCTTTCCTTTCCGAGTAGAATCAACTATAATACACCCACCTTTCTGTCCTACACAATAAATAGTTGGAAAAAAAACTTGTCAAAACTTACCAGATAATGATTAGAATAGCAGCAAAATAAATCCATGAACAGAATGATGAACAAACTCCACTACAATGCTCATAGATGTTGTAGACTGCTTTCACAGTTGAAGTCAAAAAACGCCTACACAAACCCTCTAAACCGAAAACTTTTAATTCAATTAAGAGGAAATGAAACTAATGCTGATTCATGTCAGCCTACCCAAATCATTCTGGGACTAAGGCTTTGTTGTCGTTAAGAAAAAGCCCATTTATCTCACTTTGACAAGGAGTCTCTGTGGAGGCACTCGGTAATGATGATGACAAGAGAAAATTTCATTATTGATCTAACAAGAACCAAAGCTGAGGAAAAGGATTCTCTCCCGGAAAGCTGACAATGTGAGAGTTATTGCACTACTTGATACTCCATATATCAGACATAAGCTTTGTAAGCATAATAGTCGAAATTAGTGACAATTACAATCGAAATAGTGAAGAACACCACCAAAATCCCTCACAAGTCACATCCACGAACATCATGGCAGCAAAACAGTTTAAGTATCCAATTACAGCATCACAAAATATTATGATCTCCCAGGTAAAAATAACATATTTCTTCGTAATCCATTAGCCAATTCCACCGCAATTCGGAAAAGTTACAGCAGCAATCAAAATCCCACGTTGAAAAACATGCAAACTTATCAAAATCAATACACAATGACACAATCAGTGACATGAAAAGGTTTCATGAAATCGTCTAAGAACAGTAAAATACTCTAATTACACTAATTACACCACATAACAAAATATTGTGATGTCCCAGGTAAAAACTAGAAAGTATATTTTTTTTTCCTACATAATCCATTGGAATTAGAAATGTATGTAATCCTGATTCCCGGCCATTTGTTTACAAATTTCATTTTAGGCGTCTCATTTATTTATTTACCTTTCTATTGAAAGTATTCTATGTGTAAATTGATCATCTATTGTTCACTTGTCATCCACTAACTACAACCAACCAGAGTATGGATCCTCTCCATTTCCTTTTCTCTCTATTTCCTTCCATTTCCTCTAATACAACAATATTAAATCATTATTCATCCTTCAACTCATCAAACAATCAACCGTTGGATCGTTTCAAAACGAATCTTGAACGTTAATAAGAAATGGAAGGAAATGGAGAGAGGCATAAATGGAGAGAATCTCAATTGAACCAACCACACATGGTCCACTCTTTACTTCTTGGTTTTTGTGCCAAAAGCAAAGTAAACAAATGATCGGCCAGAGGGGGTATCTCTAACTACATACGAGGATTGAAGGGCAACAATGAGATTAAAACCATCAAAACCCCACTTCATAACACATATAAAATACCCAAATCAATGCAAAGATCCCAACCTTGGCGCAAAAAAACACAAATTCACAACAAATAAAAATTACCCAATAATTATTTAAAAAAAAAAAAAAAGTAATTGGAGTAAGAAAAATAATACCGGCAAGAAGGGCAACATGAAGATTAAGACGAGAAGTATTGAAAGACCAATTATTGTTGTGTCCATCAGTTGATTTGAAGTAACAAGTTTCATAGAAATTTGAAAAATACCATAGACCACATCGAAGATTAGCGAGTAATGGAAGTTGTGGCCATAACTGCGAGATTTCACTCACAAAAATGGAGTCTTGATAGATTGAACGTAAGGCATTATATAACGAATTGTGTCTCTTTTTAATGCTTCTGGTTGCTTTGTATATGCTCATCCTTTCATCACCTCCTTCCATGGCCGCCATTATTTGATTAGAGGCGATTATGGTTGCCGAAGCATTCTTTTCTAACTCGTTTTATAATAACTCGTCAGAGGTGATTATGGGCCGGGCCGGGCCGGGCTACAAATGCGGGCCTATTTTTATCTGCCCAAACCCGGCCAATGCAGGCTTAAAGCGGGCTTTTGAGTCATTCGGGCTAAATATTTCTCCTCTTGCAATAAATTTAGAAATCCTCATTATGTAGTTAGATAGTTTATGTATTTGTCATCAAAATTTTCGTATAGAATTAATGAATTATGTAAATTTTTTCCTACTATTGTCAATTAAGAAGTAGTATATTAACGTAGCTTTTATGAACCTACTGCTTGAGGTGACTCATATATTTTAGTACGGTGCTCACTGTATGTTTTTTTTTTGTTACAAGAAGCGGTAATTACCCAAACGAAAAACTAAAACAAAACAACATAAAGAAATCCAAAGACACACACACACACACACACACACATATATATATATATATATATATATATATATATATATATATATATATATATATATATAAAGATACACTACACCGCAGAGAGCGGAACTAAACGAGGCCATGAAACTCCTCCAACATCCTGTTGCATTAGTCGGAAAAGCTTACTTGGTATATCATCCGGTTCCCAAACTTTCAATTGTTGTGTTTGGTCCACACATACATTCGCTAGCCAATCCGCGCAACCATTTGCTTCCCTGTAAATATGATGAATCTCGGTGTGCCAAGGATGGTCCTTTGGGAAGCATTTGCAAATTTGGACCAAATGGTAATGAGCAGCTGATAGTTCATCCTTCGCGTCCAACAATGAAATAATCGCTTGAGAACAATTTGCACTAGCAACCGAGGAAACGCCCTTTCCTTTGCCAACACAAGTCCACGTTTTAAAGCCATTAACTCGGCTCTCGTTACAGTTTCCATACCCAATCTCTCCGCGTAAGCAAGCAGCATATTATCGGCCGAATCTCGAAAAACTCCCCTACTCCCGACATACCCGGGTTACCCTTAGAAGCACCATCTATATTGAGTGCCACCCAACCCTCCGGTGGTGCAATTAGGGGTGGGCATAATCCGGTCCGGACCGGAAAAATGGACCGGTCCAGACCGGAATCTAGTGGACCGGAACCGGAATTAAAAATTTCTGTCCGGTCTCCGGTCCACCATTTTCCAAGATTCCGGATTCCGGTCCGGTCCGGTCCGGGACCGTTATTTTCCGGTCCGGGCCGGTTTGGACCGGAATGCCCGGAATTATTGTTATTTTCATTTTTTTTCTTAAAATTGTATTTTTATTCCGGTCCAACCGGTCCGATTCGGTCTAATGGACCGGAATTTGAAAAAGTGGATAATTCCGGTCCAACCGGTCCGGTCCGGTCTCGGACAGAAATTTTTCCGGTCCGGTCTCGGTCCGGAATTTTTCCGGTCCGGTCTCGGTCCGGAATTTTTGTAATCCGGTCCGGTCCCGGTCCATGAATTTTGTCGATTCCGGTTCCGTTCCAAACCGGTCCGGTCTGGTTTTGGACCGGTGCCCACCCCTAGGTGCAATCCATCTTACAAAAATTTCATGGTAACCGAGCCTTTTCGAGTCCGGTAGCAAATCAACAGATTCTTTCGCATTTCTTACTTCCCATATCCTTTGCATGAGAAAGGTAAACAAACACGTTGGAATATCATCATCTCTTCCAAAACTCCGACAATTACGCCATCGCCAAATCCACCAAACCACAATTGCGAAATTAGTCGGCCAAGTATCAGACCCCATGTCTTTATGAACTCCCAAATTCGACACTACCCATTCTTGTAAGGAATTTTCTTCAAAAAATTTATTCGTGAAAGCCGATTAAAACAGATTCCATACCTTTCGAGCTTCTCCACAATCACGAAGGAGGTTCATAGTTATCTCTTCAGCTAGACCGCATGTTCCGCATGTAGGATCATCAGCATTCCTCTTCTAACTCGATTAACATTCGACATAACACGATCATGTAAAATTAACCATAGAAAAAGACGGATTCTTTGAGGAGCCCACGTTTTCCAAACCAGTTTCCAAGTGTAACACCCCCTCATACCAAGGTACCTTACCAAGGACTACCCCAGCATGAAAGACTGTTACCATCTCGGTTTCCCGAGGTTAGCATATAAAAGTTACCAATTCCAAACGACCTTTATTAAAGTATAAAGAGTTAGTGATTACATGTTTCCAAAACCAAACCAAAGTATAACTGTGAAAGGTCTAACAACTACAAAGAATGCAAGCTAAGTCTCTTGACGGCGGAAGCTAGACTCGAGTGATGACTCCCTATGACTGTCCCATAGCTAAACATCTGCATTACCTGTCATAATCTGCTCAGCATCCCCGAATGGATCATCGCAGGTTTTACAAAAACAACAACACGGGGTCAGTACCGTTCAATCAATATAAGACAACAAACAATACAACCAGATGATCATCCTCCATCCCTGGTCTCCCGATCTCACACAGTAACCGACTACACACCGAAGTGTGTAGTCCTGCCAGATTACCCATCGCAACAGGTAATCCTCGCCGCCAGTGGGTGACCGCAGCCCATCCCCACCTAGTCCAGCTCATCAACGAGCGACTAACAATCCCTGTCCCTTAATGTGCACATCCAATCCCGTGACGGGTTCCACGGAGGGCGAACTAGGGTGTGAAGCCACTCCCGCAAGTGACTCCACCACAATCACACACACAGCATCACAGCTGTCACAACAGCACAACCGTCACAACACAACCACACCAACATCGTCATCACAACACCCAACCTCCGATGATCAACAGATAACAATAATTATAAAACATATGCAATCTCAATCAATTAATAGTACTGAGTAGGAGAAACCCTACCTTAGCAATAAGAGCAATACGGAAACCGAACAATCAGAAAGGCTCCTCTACGAAGTCTTCTCCTATACAATAACCACATAACACAATTACACAATGCACAATCCCCCTTTTTCCCCAATTTCATATATATACAGTAAACCCTAAAAGAACATAAATGACATGGAGAACAAGGACTTACCAACAGTAGAATGAAGGATTGAATGCAAGAACTACGACGATTGCACACACACAATAGAGGATTAGGGAATGATTAGGGAGTGATTAGAGAAATCGTAAAATGATTAGCTAGGGTTGAAATGACGTTTAGAAACTGATTCTTAATATTAAATAACCCTAAACACTCCCGCATCAAACCGCTGAAATATTACTCGACAGACCGGATACTCGGTCGAGTAAAGAGTATACTCGGCCGAGTATCCTCTACTCGGTCGAGTATTCATCATACTCGGCCGTGTATTCCTCGGCAGAACCAAAACAGAATACACAATTAGCACTACTCGGCCGAGTAGGCTCTACTCGATCGAGTACTTAGCTTATGAAAATCCGTAGTATTACAGTCTTCCCTCCTTCAAAAGAATTTCGTCCCCGAAGTTCCAACCTAACCTATGAACCTATGAAACCTGGACGTCTAACACTAGGTCTACCAACCACACTTACTTCGACAACATGACTCACGATATCGTCCCAACTACAACATATACTCTCAATACTAACTCCATAACATCATCAAATAACCACAATATAATGTTGCCAACTCTGTCTCACTTCTATAACACTCACTAGCAACTCAATACCAAGACAATCCACCATACAAGATCAACCATCAAGGCGGAATGTTACATTCTACCATCCTTAAAACGAACTTCGTCCTCTAAGTTTACTCACACACATAAACATCCTCACACAATCCGTTACTCACACTCCTAAACATCACACTACTACAAGCACTGCCATTAACTGTAATAAAATCAACCACAACACGAATCCATTCCTTACTCCACACCAACACTCAAACTTCCAATTGTATCATAACATGTACAACCATCAAACCCTCTTTGTCGCATCCTACTCCTCTTAAGATAAATGTTACGTCCTCGTAACTCACTAATACTAGGTCCTTTACTATACCTCCCATAATCCTCATTACTACCGCATGGCAACGGTAACCCACTATAACCTCAACACCTACAACCATTCCTATATCTAGGACTCTTTTTTTTAACAACTCTCAAGCCTCCAATTGTTCTGTACTCCCATAACATATATCATTAAATCCTCAGTATAACCACTACTCCATATCTTCTACATTACCACAAAACGACATACTTCTATATACATATACACTCATCTCCACAATCTTATCTCACAATCCACAATTGTTACACCTACTCACATTAGCTTCTCAAGTTTATCTCCTTTATTACCATAGAACTCACCCTTAACTTGACATGATGCTAAGTCCTAAAACTCCGTACTCCCTGTCCCAAGGAAAGGTGCCAAACCACTTGTAGTTTCAAGTTCAATACCACACATGTTCCACAATTTCTTTTCACAACTATGTCTACCAATGCCTCATCTAACACAAGATCAAAAGCACTCCAAGAACCTCTCACAGTGGAGTCCCATTAACAGAATATTACTACGCCATGACGTCAACAGCACCATACCCAACTCTCTCTCATACCATACTCTATTTTCACTCCTAAGCTGACACTGGTAAGAAACATCGGGAAACAACACAACGGTCTATATGCCCCGACCGACACTGACAAGAGATAGCAGTAAACAAACAACGATCGATGACAACACGAAAATACTCGTATCACAACACGAATTACCGTGCCCAGTGCACAACACCACATCGATAGTCATTGCAACTCTTACAATCTCATAATACTGACTCACCACAACTTCCTTGACCACAAGATTGTCTTAAAACTGCTCTACCAGATCACGATGCAGCACATTAGACGGGATCACAAATACCAACCTTATGAATATTATCCATACCATGACTCTTGAGGCCGGGACCTCACACCATCACTTACAGATATCATACATACACATATAAATATAACATATGACGCAGAACACTCATATAACGACTCGTAACTATCACGTCACACAATTACTCGTGAGGCCAGGACCTCACACAAAGTTTTACACACCTCATGGACCCATAATCGAATCTAACTAGCCAATCCTGACCACGTAAGTTACCACTTGACAATGAATACCTCTCATCCGGACTTAACTCAAGTGCCTTTCATAACATATCCTCTCATACACATAATTATTACCCCTCCGGCAAATGTAGCCATAACATCAGTACCCAACTTCCAGCGAACACCTCATATATCCACACCTTATACCCCCTCACAACCAAACATACCAATCACATCCACAAAATTAACCTCATTAGAACAACTAACCTCCCTAAAGTAACACCATCCTCAACCACTAATGACAATACTATGATACCAACATCCTTCATGTGACTACTCTCTTACTATCACTTCTTAATATAACAATCTGTTTTCTCTCTTTGGTTATCATCTCAAATAACGAACATCCAATCCATCAACAAAATCTACCTAAACATTATTCCCAATTCTATCCTTTATCATATCGTTACCTAACTTTCCACCAAAATCTCAGATCCTGCAAACACTCTACCAGCTTCTTATTCCCTTAATACCTCGAAACTCACGGCTAACATGTCGTCCTGCTCTCCTATATAACTATTAACTCACACCCCCTAGCGAGGCTATCGTACATATCCATAATTTCCTACCTTCATGCTCCTTAACTCCGGTCAACGTTCTCTCAACTTACTTCTATCCCTCTTTCCCCCTTTTTACTCAATAATACCAATTAATAATTCATCTCCTTTCTCTTTCTACCTAACTCTTTAGTAATCCGATTACCTTCTTATTACTCCACAACTCAAATTCCAGTAATTCACATCGATATCTTCTCTTTATTTCTTATCACTTATCTCCTCTCATCATACTATTCACTCGCACTTGTTACCATCAAGTCTACACACTAACGGTTATTCTTCAATAAGCCGTATCTCCCTGTCGTATCTCTAGGAAACCAAAATTTTTTTTCTCATACCGTTAAGTGGCCAAAGAATTACACACTAGGCTCACCTCTTGATATTCCAAATTCCCAAATCAACCACTGTCTACTCATCGCGGCATAACTTGACCTCACTATACACTATTCGTTTCCATCTCTCTATAGCGACCTTTTATCACATATATCCTTAAGCAACTCAATCCAAATCGTCTCCCTCCATAAATCCTTACACATCCCAATACGCCACTATTCGTATCCCTCATCTCAATCTTTCATTCTCACGTTTCTTTACACTTACATCACCCTTGCCCATATACACTTACTTTTATATTACTCAACCCACGACTATATAACTCATCATATCTCACAAAACATGCTCTTTGTCTCAATTAGCTCATCAATCAACTCTTTTCTTGTTCCACTATCCCTCACAACCACATATAACTCATGTCCTTTATATCCAACACCTATCCCTCATACGCCGGCATCCTCCGTATCATAGCATTTGGTAACTTACGTATCAAGACCGTCACATATGTAAAAGAATGCGTTAAGACTCAAAACATACGTGTGCACATACCCCACGACTCAAAACAAATGTAAGAACATAGCCACCGACTTAAAAATTAAGGTGAAAATATAGCCACCGACTCAAAATAGCCTCCCACTGAGGTACTCGGTCGAGTACATAGCATACTAGGTCGAGTACATGATACTCGGTCGAGTAACTACATTACTCGGCCGAGGTTTCGACTCCAGAAGCGAACGTAATTATCACAGAGGATTACTCGGTCGAGTATTGGGAATACTCGGCCGAGTAGCCCTTACTCGGTCGAGTATTACTTTACTCGGTCGAGTACCAGCACAATTCTCAGCATCGTCCAGTTTTCGTAAAACAGTCATATCTCACTCGTTACTTGGTCGTTTTGGGCGTGTGACCTATCGTTAGAATCGTAAGAAGACAAGCTATCGCCTCAACTTGTAATCACAGCCATATCATTTCTATAACTCGATTTATGACAGTTTTAAGACAACCCTTCTGTAATCGGTTTTCATACAAATCAAATTTTCTCAACCAAAACAATTTGAACATGCAAAAGGCAACAACAACAACTCAATACTTCAAGAAACCAGTACATAGATGCACTTTTATCATACCCACATGAAAATTAAACACGATATAAACTTACGATAACATACTTAAGCATGCAATTCTACATACTATGCATCGCTACCCAAACTTAAGCATATTACGTCATAAATCTGAAAGCCACATAGTAAACACGTAACATGCCAATACTTTTCATGCCAAAACCGTTTCAACTGATTTCACACATCAATTCTATCATGCCTTTCTACCACTTTCACAATGTCCTTCATAGATTTTCACACATTACACCTTCTACCACATGTTCTAAGCATTCAGTTTCGACACACCACACGCATGAATCAAATAAACATACAACACAGTTCCCCCCATGACCGTCTTGAGTTTGTGAGGGCCACAGTGCGACTCCGGGACGTCTCCCAAGTCTTTGCGGTAGCTCCAAACAACTCTCCCCGGCTTCATTTTATTTAGACTCCCTAAGTTCATTATATTCATTTGTTTTAGGTGCCGGAATCTTCGGCTCTGATACCACTTTGTAACACCCCCTCATACCAAGGTACCTTACCAAGGACTACCCCAGCATGAAAGACTGTTACCATCTCGGTTTCCCGAGGTTAGCATATAAAAGTTACCAATTCCAAACGACCTTTATTAAAGTATAAAGAGTTAGTGATTACATGTTTCCAAAACCAAACCAAAATATAACTGTGAAAGGTCTAACAACTACAAAGAATGCAAGCTAAGTCTCTTGACGGCGGAAGCTAGACTCGAGTGATGACTCCTTATGACTGTCCCATAGCTAAACATCTGCATTACCAGTCATAATCTGCTCAGCATCCCCGAATGGATCACCGCAGGTTTTACAAAAACAACAACACGGGGTCAATACCGTTCAATCAATATAAGACAACAAACAATACAACCAGCTGATCATCCTCCATCCCTGGTCTCCCGATCTCACACAGTAACCGACTACACACCGAAGTGTGTAGTCCTGCCAGATTACCCATCGCAACAGGTAATCCTCGCCACCAGTGGGTGACCGCAGCCCATCCCCACCTAGTCCAGCTCATCAACGAGCGACTAACAATCCATGTCCCTTAATGTGCACATCCCCTCCCGTGACGGGTTCCACGGAGGGTGAACTAGGGTGTGAAGCCACTCCCGCAAGTGACTCCACCACAATCACACACACAGCATCACAGCTGCCACAACACCACAACCGTCACAACACAACCACACCAACATCGTCACCACAAAACCCAACCTCCGATGATCAGCAGATAACAATAATTATAAAACATATGCAATCTCAATCAATTAACAGTACTAAGTAGGAGAACCCTACCTTAGCAATAAGAGCAATACGGAAACCGAACAATCAGAAAGGCTCCTCTACGAAGTCTTCTCCTATACAATAACCACATAACACAATTACACAATGCAAAATCCCCCTTTTTTCCCCAATTTCATATATATACAGTAAACCCTAAAAGAACATAAATGACATGGAGAACAAGGACTTACCAACAGTAGAATGAAGGATTGAATGCAAGAACTACGACGATTGCACACACACAATGGAGGATTAGGGAATGATTATGGAGTGATTAGATTTTGATTAGAGAAATCGTAAAATGATTAGGGTTGAAATGACGTTTAGAAACTGATTCTTAATATTAAATAACCCTAAACACTCCCGCATCAAACCACTGAAATATTACTCGCTAGACCGGATACTCGGTTGAGTAAAGAGTATACTCGGCCGAGTATCCTCTACTCGGTCGAGTATTCATCATACTCGGTCGAGTATTCCTCGGCAGAACCAAAACAGAATACACAATTAGCACTACTCGGCCGAGTAGGCTCTACTCGGTCGAGTACTTAGCTTATGAAAATCCGTAGTATTACAGTCTTCCCTCCTTAAAAAGAACTTCGTCCCCGAAGTTCCAACCTAACCTATGAAACCTGGACGTCTAACACTAGGTCTACCAACCACACTTACTTCCACAACATGACTCACGATATCGTCCCAACTACAACATATACTCTCAATACTAACTCCATAACATCATCAAATAACCATAATATAATGTTGCCAACTCTGTCTCACTTCTATAACACTCACTAGTAACTCAATACCAAGACAATCCACCGGACAAGATCAACCATCAAGGCGGAATGTTACACCAAGCCCTCTGCCCCTCTCTGATTCCTCAAAGTTCTCATTTCGTATCAATCATAAAGTTGACTTGATTGTGAAACAGCCTGATGAACTAATGGACCAATACAAGGCATTATTATCAACTCCTCCTATCACATCATAAGAGGCAATTGTTTCGAGTATCTCCGTTGGGAGGTATTCCGCAAAAAGTTCCCACTGCCAACCTGTATTCGCATCCAACATATCCTCCACACTGGCCTGTTGTAGCAGGTCAGGAATATTAGTCGTGATGAAATCGGCTAGCGGCCGTTCAGTTATCCAATTGTGAGTCCAAAATAAAGTATTTTTTCCATTGCCAATAGATGATCTAACCCCTCCCTTTAGAGTGTCAACCGCCTCAACCATACCCCTCCACACATTTGATGAAGCTTGTTTTGGTTCAAACATGTTCAAATCGCACCGGCCCTGACAGTACGTATGTCTTAGAACACGGGCCCATAAAGAATTCGGTTCAGATAACATTCTCCATCCCAATTTTGCCATGAAGGCCACATTGACTTATCTCATGGACCTAATACCCAATCCTTAATTCTCCTTCTCTCTCGTTACAGTGTCCCGTGAAATGAGACTAAGCCCTCGTTTCTCCTGGTCACCCCCCATAAGAAACGTCTTGCTAACTTATCTAGTTCATCATAAGTGGCTCGGGGCAGTTTAGCCGTCTGCATTGCATATGCTGGAATCGTGGATAAGACAGATTGAATAAGAGTAGCACGCCCCGCCATTGAAATGTGCTTTGCTTTCCATCCCGTCAATTGTTTATCCACTTTTTGCACTATATAATCAAAGGTGTCTTTGGAAACTCGGCCATTAATTGTTGGTATGCCCAGATACATACCTAGGTCATGCGTTCGAGCAATGTTAAATTCCTGTGATATAGCTTCAGCTATGTTGTCAACCGTATTAGAGGAGAAGAAAACTCGTGACTTTGAGTTACTTATTTTCTGACCCGAGGCCAAACAAAAATCATCAAGTACTCTCTTGATCACTGCTGCTTGAGCTACTGACGCCTCACCAAACATGATAATATTGTCAGCAAAAAACAAATGGGTTAAGAAAGGACCATCACGGTTAGTTTTAAAACCCTTCCATCGACCCTCTCTGTTTTCCTCCACAATTAGATGGCTCAATTTCTCCATACATATTGTAAATATGTAAGGGGATAACGGATCTCTTTGTCTAATACCCCTAGTAGGAGCAAAAATCTCATTTTTCTCACCGTTCCAAAGTGCACTCAACGAAGAGGAAGTGATACATCTCATAATTTTCCTTATCATACGTCGTGGCAGGCCCATGTCTTCAAGGGTGTGTTCAATAAATGGCCATTCCAACTTATCATAAGCTTTTTCTAAATCCAATTTCAAAGCCATGAAACCCACTCTCCCTTTCTTACTTCTCATAGAATGGAGCACCTCTTGTACCAGTATAATATTGTCCGTAATTTTTCGTCTTGGGACGAAGCTGCACTGCATAGGACTAATAAGGATAGGTCGTAGGACTGCTTTCAAACGATTTACCACCATTTTTGTCAGAATTTTGAAGGATACATTGCAGAGCCCAATTGGTCTAAATTGTGAAGGTAAATGAGGGTGATCAACCTTTGGAATCAGAGTTAGGAAAGTATCACACAACCCTTCCGGAAGTTCATCCTCATGAAGGACTTTGAAAATCATTTGACATAAGCTCGGTGAAACCGTTTCCCATTGTGATTGATAGTAAATAGCTTGAAAACCATCCGGACCAGGAGCTTTATACGGAGACATTTGGCTGAGAGCCCCTTGAATTTCTGTAACTGAGTAGTTCCTATCCAATTTTCTTTTCTCCATCATGGTTAAAACGGGAAAGCAACCCATTAAAACCCCAGTTAGATCAATAACCTCCGGTGGTTCAGCAAACGAAGTTTTAAAGAAATTTAACACCATATTTTTCACCTCATTAGCGTTCCAAACCCAACGTCCCTCTGAATCTTGTAGTCCTTCTATACGGTTATGTTTCCTCCTTACGATTGTGCTGAGATGAAAGAATTTTGTATTACGATCTCCGTCACAAATGGCTTCCATTCTCGATTTCTGAAACCATAAAATTTCCTCCTACCGTAAGGTGTCATCCAATTGCTTTTTAAGCTTCAATTCCTGTTTTATAAGGTAACCAGTACCTCCTTGGGACAAACGTTTCTGAACTCCCAGTAGGCGTCTCTAGAGGCTCTTTTTTCGCTCAAAGATATTGCCAAAAACTTCCCGATTCCAGTTCTGAAGCATCTCTGCGAAATTATAAACAAATGGAATAAGGGGCTGGTAATTACCCCAATTATTTTTAACAAAATCCGAGAATCTCGTGTGACACATCCACGCCGCTTGGAAACGGAATGGCCTTAGGACTGATGGTAATGGTGCAAAACCATTCGTATTGACCAAAATAGGACAATGATCGGATTGGTTTTGCACTAAGTGTCGAAGTGATCCTTCAGCATACATTACTCTCCGAAAGAATTACACATAGCCTATCCAATCGTGCCCATTTCCTCGTATCGACAGTGTTACCACGAGACCAAGTATAATCCGGTCTAGAATATTTCAAATCAATCCATTTATTGTTTTCCAACCATGAATTAAATTTAGCACATCTTCTTCGCATACCATCACTGTTACCATTCCGTTCATGAGTGAATCTTGTATCGTTAAAATTACTCATGGCAAGCCACGGACGATTATGAGTTCTCGCAAAGTCCTCTAAACTTCTCCACAACTCCTCTTTCTTTACCGAATTCGGACTTGCATACACAGCCGAGAAATACCAAGGTATCTCTCCCATTCTGGATATCTCCACAGTGATATGTTGGTTGTGATGAATAATTGGTACAACACTCACCTCCTCCGGTTTCCAGAAAAGCCAAATACTGCCACTAAACCCTTCGACATCAACTTTTGTCTTACCACCATAATTAATATGATCGCACACTCTTTGCGCCGTTTCTCCACTAATACGTGTTTCTACAAGAGCTAGTACTTGAGGTTTATTAACTCGAATAATCTCCTTTAGCATGGCCAAGAAAGATACACTTCCTGCTCCCTGAACATTCCAGGTCATTAAACTGAGCGGAGGTCGCTCGTTAATACGGTTTGGGTATCTATCCATAAGACTGTTTGAAGGGTTTACAACAAAGGACAAAAACGCCTCAGAGAGCTTGTTGAGCACCATCATCACCTATGGGGTGATTTTCACCTCCATGAACAGGTCGGGTGTCATCCTTGAAGGAAAAGTAGATCTATATACTAACATACTCATATATGTTTTATTTTAATTTGTCATAAAATTAAATGGTGATCTTATGCATGCAAACTACTAAACAATATAAAGAAGAAATCATCATCTTACATTGGATGTTTCGGATTTTATGGGCACAAGTGAGTTCTCCTACTCACTTGTTCTTGAGCTCTCCAAATGGAAGAACAAGGATTCAAGTATAGAATCCCTCCCAAAAGCATATACCCAAGGAAACCTCTTAATAACCAATATTATTTAGATCTAGTAATAATATTAGTTTTACTATAAAATTGACACAATATAAATTGCAATTTTACTCTTGAATATTTCGATCAAGAGAGGAGATTATGTGAGTTTTATTTCTCTAGATTTCATAAGATGTAGAGAAAGATACATTTCTTACACTAGAAAATTAGATGTGTAAAAATGATGAATGAATCTTGAAAAGAAAAACTCTCTTTTCTTTTCTCATATGGTTGGCCGAAATTGGCTTGGGTAGGATGCCCAATACCTTTTGTTTTTGCTCTTCTCAAAAGCTTAGGTTTGCATGCCTACTTATTAGCTTTCATTATTGTGTTTATACTTAAACAATTAACACAATTTCCACTAACTCCCTCCATAATTTCGGTATGTATCAATAAAATGGGAGGTCCATTTTATTTTGTCATTTGTCATTTGTCAATTTGTCACATGTAACATGTTACATGACATGTCACATTGTAATGTATTTTTAACTTATTAAAAATCAACATACTCATAAAATATGTCATTTACAAAATCGACTAGTAATTCGTAATTACTTGTACCAAAAGTGTTTCCAAATTATAAATTACAACATTCTGTATTTATAATAATTTTTTCATTCCGTTTCAATTGTTTCTGTAAACAATGATTTCATCTAAGTAATAAAACAATTCGATTACTTAGACCGTGTCTCATTTAATCATATTTACAATAAGATACGTAAATTATACTCACAAAATCATCCGTCAATTTTAAGCAATTTAATTAACTCGTATCGGTATACGATTAATTAAATAATCAATTAAGAGTATTTCCCTATAGGTATGACCTAAGGGGATCAACTGATCACCACCGTCGCACGACAGTAATGTCAAACTCTAGTCAGCCAATCATTACCGATATGTGTGGACCAGTTGACTGTAAAATATTACATCCCACATGTATTCTTAAAATGAGATTTAATAATGATATTTAAATCATGTGATCGCACTATTGTTGAGGACACATTTCCCAACAATCTCCCACTTGTCCTCGACAAGTGTGCGTCACCAATTCTCTTGTCCTATTACTATCTCCCACTCAATGCAAGGTGTCTTTCAGGTCGTACTTGCAAGTGATCATATCGAGAGTGGTTTCCTCGATCTGGAGAATAACTGTTTGACCGGATTTATCCACTCTGGATACCTTCCGAGCGTGGCCACGCATTTTCAGTTCATTACTCCTCGAGTGGCCCTGAGATATTGTTTTAACCCTGACAAGGGGATGGACAATTCCTATCGCACTCATTCCCTTCGACTAGCCACAACCATCATAACCCAAAATATGCCCATTTGACCCCATTTACGAAGGTCGTAGTAACACAAATCAAAGTTAATCTGAAACTGTGGCATCTTAGGTGAATAGTCTTTAGTCAAAAGAATCGACTCATTAGAATACTATAGTAGTTCTCGCCACGACCAGGCTATATAAATTGCCAGAACTCTATAAGCGGTCATAAGGCCCGACAAAGTATTCCTAACAGTCTGCCTATGTGATCGAATAGTCATCTCACATGACTGTATGGCACTTGAACTTGCCATCAATCGCATCACACTCTAGTCACTTCGAGACGTCACCTCATACAAGTGACTATGGGCGAATACAATGTTAATCCGTGTTCACTTTAACGGGGTTCAATTGTCTCCACAACCCGTTTGGATGTAACAAAGTATAATAAAAGAGTTTTAAAGTAAAACTCGAACGACAAATGCGATTATCACATATGAATAGTCAATGCCTGATTACTATTCATGTTCTATAATCTAATTTGATCTTGTACGTAGTTGTTCATTTCAATTCAATTGAAATGACGTGACTCATCATGTTTAGCCTTTGAGAAGGCTTTGGTTAGTAGGTTTTATCAATTTCTTGTACCTTACTCAACCTTACTACATACTCGTTTTCCTTTGTAATGTATACATTTGCATTACAAAACTTTCTGAGTACGTGTCGAGATCCAATCAAGAGATAGGCCCTCTAGCCTTAGAATAGCTCCCCACTTTGTTTTCACGGTGTGCGGGACTCATCATTCTTGCACATCTTATGATTGCAAGTGTACTCAATTTCCGTTATAAATATCTCTTATTGTTCTTTATTGCCTAGAACGATTCTAGAAAATCTATTTCTTAAATAACATAACCACAATGGTATCTTAACCATCCTAATGTGTTTTGATTATGGTTTTTTTGTCGGAAACCATGCGCAACCTCAATTGTCAATTGTCACTTGTGTAACACCCTTACACAATATTGCATCATAAACACTTTGCTTTACTTCCTTAATGCTTCTGCAAGCACTTAAGGGTAATCTTTATAGCTTACTTGGTAAAGATTACTTAAATTCGATTTTGAAAACAATTCATCATACTCAAAGCATATGAAGTGTTATACATCATTTCTTTTTAATTGATTCGGCAGCGGAAGCAAATGAAATCAATCAAATATGTTCAATTTAATTGAACTAGTCATGAATCTTATCAACATAAGACTTCTTACTGACGCTAATATCATGTGGATTTATCTTCATAAATCCGGATATTCAAGATGTATTATAATACTCCAAAAGTCTTAAATCATTCTCAATGATCAATATGTCATCCACATATCGGACTAATTAAAATTTCCGTAACTCCCACTAAACTTCATGTATAAACACAACTTCTCGACTTATCGAGAAAAGTTTTATAACATGATCAAAACATTGATTCTAACTCATTGATGTCCCACTTAAGACCATCTCTTAAGTTGCATATTATCTTAGGATTGCAAGAATCTACAAAACTCATGACATGTATTGAATACATTCCTTCTATTGAAGAAGTGGGTTTTAGATTCACTTGCTGTATGCATATCCTCATAATGAAACATAATCCCTAAGAAGATCCAAATAGACTTAAGCATTTCAATTAGTGCAAAACCCTTTGCAACCAATCTTGCTATGAAATATCTCTTTATTAGTGCAAAACCCTTTGTCACTAATCAAGCCTTTTATTTCGGATTCTCATGGCTCTAAGCCTTGTATTGAGTTGTGACTTAAACACTCTTATGTAAGTCATATGTTCATTACTTTCTAGAAGTAATCAACTTGAATCAAACAATTTCTTTTGTAAGTTATAAGCTCTTTACTTTCTTAAAAGTAGCATGAATTCATCATTTTTAACAAGTGACGAATTTAACCTCCTAGGTTTGCAAGAAACAATGTCTTACACAAAACGTCTCATGTAGCCAAGAAAGACCAGTTTCTTGCGACATAACATTCTCTGTGGCATTCTTTGTGGCTCTTGAATAATTTCTCCCACTCTGTCTTCTAAAAATAAACTTGTATTTTAGAAAGACAGTTTCACGAGTCGCAAACCCGTCGTACTCGTGATAATTGAAGAGGGAAAAATGAGCATTTATTTCTTGTGAAAACTTACAAATATGGTACCCTTACCATTTCATATCTCATATGATTCGATTTAGTGGAAAAATAATTTAGACAAAAATGAAAAAATCCCCAAAAGGATCAAGTAACTCAAAGTAACTTGATCGAAGTCCAAACCTTATCGAATAGCGTTTGATTTCTTATCCATCCACACATTATTTCATAATGCGTGCTAAGAGAGATTAACTTGTGATACTATATCACATTTCCTTTGGCTTATATCAAAGTCTTCACTTTGATAGTCCCATCACGACTAAATCGTGATTCCTTGAACTCTTGAACTTCTTCAAAGATTTCTCTATTTACCTTATTAAGTGAACACACTAGTGTCAACTTAAATCGTTGGTAAAAGATGATGATCAACCTATTTTGGATTGATGATTTATAACCTCGATCTCCTTTTCAACCAAAAGGCACGAGACATCTTGCTTTGAATACAAGATACGCATATTCCATTAACAATCTAATGGTTTCAAGAGTACTCGATAACTCTTTGCGTTCATCATTCCAGAAATTAAGGTTTAATCTTGGGTTACCAATTTGAGTCTTGCATCATCTTCATGATATATCATTCTAGTTTGGTTTAGAATATAATCACCTTGATGATGGGCTAGCCATACATCAAATCATGGTGTATAGGGTCACAAAAGTGAAACCTCTTTTGTATCTTTAACAAATTGTATTCTTATTTAGAGTTTATGTACTTAATAGTCACAATTAAGTACAACTCCAAACCCGAAAACTAGATTTAGTACACAATGACTCTATCTCTTGACTTCATTGTTGCTAGTCGTCATATTCTAATCATCCTATGTGTCGAATACAATGATGAAAACCTCCATTGGTTTCTAATATTGTGAAGTGGCACTAGCAAAATTTATGTTTAATCAAATAAACACTTTTAAAGAAGAAGGTCCCATTAGATGTCCCACAACTAACTTGTTGATTCTTCAATAATTTGGGGTAGTTTCCTTTCTCGTGTCTAACATTTAAGACAATGGAAACTTTATCGGTTGGGATTGATAGGTTTAGTATCGTCATTCTCAACAACTTTACTTTTAACATTACCTTGTATCAATTCCATTATAATCTTTACTTCTTTGAACCCCGTCCCCATCTTAACGGTTTAAGAGAATGCTCCCACTTATTTCAATGAGTCTTTGCTTTGAGAAGCAAAATTGAATCCATGAAGATTACTCTTCATTCGTTCGTTTTAGTCTTAAAACTTTCATTGAATTGGTTGCGTTATTTTGGTCAATTACGAATTCTTGACAAAACTAATTACCAAAACAATTTATCGCTTCAAGGTACTTAATTCATTTAAGTACATGAAAAAACAATCCATTGTAAGTAGATGTGTTAGTCTAGAATCAAAAACCTGTTTGATAATGAATAACTTTAATCTATACTCTTTGCAAGAGATCCTTAGCAATGGTTAATTCGAGGTCTTTAGAAGAAAATTCAAATTTTGTCTTTAGTTACGATGTTTTAATGGAGTTTTGAATAAAAAACGAAATGATATCGTATATGAATAGGGTAAAGAAATAGAACAATATGACAACGGAATAATGGAAAACTTGACATTTATCGTTTTATTAATACTTGTAAATAACAAGTAAAGCATTTGCATAGTGACCTCTACCCAACTATGATAAATGATTCCAAGACCCAAATTCATATTAACTTGGGCCTTTGTGTGGCCGATGAAACCCTTATCAATATAACTCGGTGGATTAACGCTTTAATCGATTCTACTTTTAGAACTCTTGGTCGATAATATTACATTAACATATATCTTTAGCCCAAAACACATTCAACAAGGGGACGGTGTGGCCGATAAAACCCTTATCGAAAAACTTTTGTTGAGTTCAATCCAAATTTCGAATAAATGTGTCCATGATCCAAACCCACATTAACTTGGGCACGGTGTGGCCGATGAAACCCTTATCAACATGAATTCGGTGGATAGACATTTATCACCCACTTCTCCCACGTAACAAGGTTTGTACCCCGGTGTGGCCGAGTGCACTCCCTCACGAAATAGGTTTTCATGGTTTCTACTATTTGGTAAGGCTATGTCTCAATTAATTGTTTTAGCGAGAGGTCATGTCAATTTATTATCTATCACGTTTTAAGTGAACTAAAGCGGTGAACTACGATAATTCTAATTGACACGGTCGATAAACTCGATAAAAGGATGCATGTTTTAGTTATGGCGATTTAGCGATGCATGTGACATAAAATAAAATGCAAGCATAAAAATAAATAAATAGATCCTAGTATGGCCTTTCCTAAAATAGAAAAAACTATTTAACTATTACATATTCGGAAACCAACTCCATTGGTCCCTTGATCTTCGGTTGAGGCACGCATCTCGAGGTAACACCGTCTTTATGTATCGCCATCTTGAAGAAATCCGTCTTTGGGAACTCCGAGATGAATTTAAATTACATAATAAATTACATAATTTCCTATTATACATTTGTAACTAAAATAAAATAAATCTATTAAATTACAAAACGGTGATACGAGATCACAATAAAATTACAACCGAATCGATATTCCCATACATTTCGGGAAATACCAATTAAAATCTAAGGCCATACTAAGTAAAATTACATAATTCAAAAATTACATAAATTAAAATTATGACAATCATAAAGAAGATGCAGCATTATAATATGTATGAACATGCCCAATTTTATGCTAAATCGCCTTTAATTAGCCAATATCGTATATTACTTGGTTTTTACGGATTTGCGTGATTTCAACATTTTTATAATCACAAAAATACATAAACTCATATTTATGCATAAGTTAATTACCCTAACCTCTTAGGACTCAAAATTTAGTCTTCACTAATAATTTGACCATAATTAACCCATATTTTATAAAATTGTTCATAAATGGACCAAAAATTACAAAAATAAGCTATAAACTTCAAATAAATCACAAAATTTCAAATAAATTCAAAATTTGAAATTTAAATTCATGAACATTCTCGAAAAAACATGACACTCATAATGTTCAAAATCTTAGGTTAAAAAATTTCGAAATTTTTCCGGAAAAACAATGTTGCGGTTTATCGATTTTTAATAAAATAATCATAAAAACATGGAAAAATTATATTCATTAACTTTTCAATTTTAGATCTGAAAAAGATAATAAAAGGCAACATTAGACGTTTTTCCTAAGTCATAGATTATGTTTTATTAATTTTTCACTAATAATGTCACTATTTATGCTATTTTTCTTCAAAAATCCATAAATCATGCAAAAAGACTTCTTTATAGCCAATTATTTTACACACATCTTGTAAAATTGCATGTGACAACATACTAAATTTCTATGACCAGATTCGAAATTTAACTCATATTAACCTATTTTTCACCTAAATCCGAATTTAATAATGAAAAATCCATTTTTCGAGCATAACAAGTCCAAAAATTATGAAAATTTACAGGTTATCTCAAAATAATATATGTGACAACATATCCAAAAATCACTGATTTAAACCGAATCGATTTAACCCAATCCAAAACCGAATCAATAATGGCCTGTATGCCAGGTCATTGAGAAGTATGCCATAGGTAAAGTTTAAGGTGATTATCATTTTTGTACGTATTTTTTGTTACTAATTTTGTACGTATTTAAAGAATTAATACTAAGACCCTGTTTTTTTAGAATCAATTTCGACTCTTATAAATTCAGTTTAGTTTAGGTCCACCAAGTTAAGTTCAGTTCCGTTGAGTTCAATTATCGGGTGGTGGTTAGTGGCTGTAGTGGTGCTGGGGAGGGGGTACAATGATAGGGATTGAGAGGGACGTCTTGGTCCGAGGTGTTGGGTGCGATCACCACTGCGGTGGAGGGTTTGCTGGTGGGTCTCAACTCCCAAGGTAGTCGGTGAGTGATGGTGAATGCTGCTTCCAGATGTCTAAGGCGATGGCGGGCGGGAATAGAAATGAGAGAGAAGGTAACTAAAGCATTAAGAGGCGAACAAACAAAAGGGGTACGTAATATTATAAAAAAGGGGGGCAATTATGAGTAAAATTAAATGTTTCCTATGTAAATAAATAGGTTATAAAAAATATAATAATTTTATCTCCACTTTTCATATTTCACCTCTCATAATTTAAAAAGTCAATAGAAAAAGAAGCAAAGTATACTTTGAATAAATTAAGCAATATTAAATTATCGAGGGTGTTTGGTTGATGTCATTGGGATTGTAATGGATTTGATTCATTCCAATGTTTTGTTGGAGCATTTTGGAATGGAGTTAGGTACTTATTGGATTCTAACTCTATTCCAACCCCTTGAAATCCCATACCCATCTCCTTCCCCTGGATTCAAACTCCATACTTTTATATTTATTTTTCTAATGAACCAAACAAGTTTTGAAAGTTATGAAGTTGAAACCCCATACTTCTATGGTTTCTCATTTCAATCCATTCCATTCCTAAGCAGCGAATCAAACGACCCCTCAAAAGTGGATGCATAAAATGGGAGGTAATTTTCTTGCAAAAAACTTATCAAAAGTGTATGAAGAGACAAAGTAAAATTTTCTAAAATTTAGTTATTTACTAATAAAAAAAAGTATGTTTTACTTTTAATAATACTTTTCGTTACCTCCCGTGTAGTGCACGGGTTCAAAAACTAGTATTATATTAAAGCAACAACCGGCTATCCCTTCATACGCCACGTGTCACAACACATTCAAATGCCACGTGTCATACTTTCTAATTTAAAAAAAAAAATTAAAAAGGTGCAATCACGTAAACAATTGAATTACAAAACGATTTCAAATTAAATTACAAAATTTTGGTCCTTCAAATCCGGGATAACTATCCATTATTTTTGGTAACTATGGAGCAGTTACCAAATATTTCTATTGACTTCCTAAATCAAAGTCTCAGTCAATCCCATAAAAAAGGAAAGAATAGTTTCAAATAATTTACAATGAATTAATGATGGTGTAAAATCAAAATATAATCGTAGAAAATATGCTAAAACATTCTCAAAGATCCTTCAATTGATCTTAACCCTATATATGGCTATATCAAATCTCATATATATCTATTAAAAATACGAAATTCAGCTACCAAAAACCGTTATCAATTTAGAAGTTCAAAAATATAGAAGATCCGATGAAGAGGTAGGCGTTTTAAACAATAATTCATACACTCAATTTTTGAGAGAAGACAATACAATATAACGTACAGGAACGCGCGTGAAGGTGGATTTGATTAGCCGAAACAAAGACAAACAAGAATGGGATAATTGAAACCCATGCACTTCTCTTCTGACCTACATCACAACCAACTTGGGAAGTAATAGGGGTGGATGTAGGGGATGAATGGAAACACACTGTAAATATAATGGATTTGAGGAACAGAATAATGAAAACCCGAAAAGGGAAAGAGTTAAACAAGGGTACCACCATATGTGAAGGTGAATTGAAGATAAATGTGGATGCTGCGATTTTCGGTGAAGTGAGGTGTGGTACGGGGGCGGTTATAACTTATAACAGACCATAACGGTGATGCATTAAGGGCGGGAGTTAAGCAAGTTAGTGAGATGTGGTCTCCTGATATCGCTGAACCGACAACATCGGAGTTTGGCCTTCTTATGGCACAACAGATGGGGCTTGAAAATATCGTGTTGGAGTCCAATTCCTTGGCTTTGGTTAATATGCTGAACTCTTTTTTTGTCATGCTAATTACCTTGGCAAGGTAGGGATTTTTAAATTAAATTTGGCTAGCACCTTTAATCGTATTGTATTTCAATTTGTTAGACTACTTAATTAGATACTGGGTGGACATGTGACCCGAGACCATTCGTGCCTTAATGTACTCGGATTTTTTATCGGCATGAATAAATCATTCTCCTTTTATTAAAAAAAATAATTAGGTCAAAGACAACAATAAGATTTACAACAATTTTTAACTGGTTGTCTTTCATTTATTCGTAGTCACAAAGTTTATTAAGAGACAATTTCCAATAATTTTTGAGACACCATTATCTCCATACTATTTTTATGTATTTTTGGTATCATTTTTATTATCTCTATAAGACTATTTTATTTGGTAGATGTTCTTATAACAACCGTCTTATTTATCACAAATTCTAATTTAAGACAGACATATCCATCTAAACCTTAATACGGGTAAGTATCACACATTAGACAAAAACATAATGCATTGATATTAGCAAAAGGTTTGTCTCACCTATACAAGTGAAGCATTATTTAACCCGTTTCATTCTTAAAACGGATATAAGACCTACAATTTATCTACTATACGTATCAATTTTATTACTTTTTGTTGACTTAGTAAGAAGATTCTCTAGAACATACTTCAAATTTTATTATTCAAGCTCATATTTTAAATTAACTCAAATTAACTATGCTGCATGACAAAATGATTTACAATGTTGAGAGTCAAAGTGTTTTAACATTACTTAATAAACAAAAGAAAAGAAATAAAAATAATTAGTATTTGGCGATTTGAAATGTGAATCGGGTGTCAATGATGGGAGGCCGTGATAGGGGAAGGGTCGCGATGGGTGGATAATGATTGGTGGGAAGTTGGATAAGGTTACGAGAAGGGTTAATCAGGGGTCACGCATGGGATAGGGTCGGTAAGGTGGTTATGCTGGAAGTATAGTGGGGGAATGAATGGGATAATGGAGGCAAGAGAGGATCGGGTAGTTGAAGGATTTAGGATATGAATTGCAAGGTCGGTGGTTCGAGGTGCTGGGTGCGGTCACCACTATAGTGGAGAGTTTGCTGGTGGGTCTTGAGGTAGTCAGTTAGTGATGGCGAACGCTGATTCCATACGTCCAAGCAATGGTGGGTGGGAGAGGAAATGTGAGAGACGGTAGAAAATTTAAAGAACAAACATGACAGGTAATATGATAATAAAAAAGGTATACCAATGAGTAAAATTAAATTATATTTGCGTAAATAAACAGGTTATGAAATATGCAATAATTTTACATTCACTTTTTAGTTTTCACCTCTCACAAGGCAAAAAGTCGACAAAGTAAAATCATAGTGTTTCGAATAAAATTAAGCAACATAAACTTATCAAAAGTGTATGGGTAGACAAAGTGTAATTTTCTAAAATTTAGTAATTTACTAAATTCAAAAAAATACCCAAATTAGTACTTTTCATAATATAATTACGTTATCACCCGTGCAGTGCACGGGTTCCAAAATTAGTTTAATTCGTTTTAATTACAAACTATTATTGCAAATTTGCAATAATTTGAATTTTGATCGCGTTGTGGTCATAAAATAATATCCGGGTTCTATCGGACGGTGCGAGACGGTAACTCAAATCGGGTAAACTTTTGAGACATCGGCTAGCCTCATACAAGTAATAGTTTAAGGATATACTATAACCTAGGAAACGAGAGTAGAGAATCCGAATCCGAAGAGTATATAAACCCCAATACAAGATACAAAACTGGCTGTGTTTTCCTGTTGTCCAAGTTACCAAAATACATATTCGCCTATTTCTCAATTTTCTGCCGATTCTCGAGTCGTACATAGTATACGCAATACGCCGCCATGAGATCAGAAGACACCTCAAGAGAACCATGTCCAGACAGAATCCTTGACGACGCAGGCGGTGCATTCGCAATGGGCTTAGGTGGGAGCACACTCTACCACTTGTTCCGCGGTGCAATAAATTCCCCACGCGGAGAAAAACTCTCGGGCGCCTTCCAAACGATGCGAATGAGCGCACCAAGGACTGGAGGGGGTTTCGCCGCATGGGGAGCACTTTTCTCCACCTTTGACTGCGGGATGAACTATGTTCGCCAGAAGGAAGACCCTTGGAATTCAATTTTGGCTGGGGCCGCTACTGGCGGGTTATTGCAAGTGCGCTACGGTGTTATGTCTGCTGCTAAGTCGGCTGCTGCTGGGGCTGCTTTTTTGGCCTTGATTGAGGGGGCCGGGATAATGCTGCACCGTATGCATGGGCCGCCTTTGCCAACCGAGTTGGCTTACCAGGATCCCACTGTTGTTGCTACCGGTACTGAGAGTAGTGGCTGGTTCGGAGGGTTGTTTGCTGGAGGAAAGAACCAGGAAGAAAAAGCTTCGGGTTCCAGTGATAGCAGTGAGACCAAGGTTTTGGAGACTTGTGATACACTTCCTCCGCCTATGCCGAGTTTTGATTTTAAGTGATGATTCAGTTCTCGGGGGTAAGATTTAATTTATTCAATTTTTTTTTCATGATTTACTCTATTGCATTTGTGGTTCGTGAATTTCACCCTTAACATTAAATTCTAGCCTTGCCATTAAAGCTAGTAAGGTTTCTGGTTATTTTCAAGTTTGTTGATTCCTGGTTACATATTGTGGTAGTAGTAATATATGGTGGTTCGGTTAGTGAATCTTAAAGTTGAATGATTGGAAGCTGCATGTTTATTCTCTTTATCTCGATTGAGTTAGTCAATTGTTATAAATTGCTGTTTAAATTGACACTAACGCATTCAACAAAATTATTCATTTGCAATTTGAAAATTTTGTATGATACATAATCCCTCATAATCTTGTTTAGTGACTTCTGTGTCAAAAGCATTAACCAAGACGTTGAGAGTTTGTATGGTTTAGACGTTTAGTAAAGTATTTTAATTCACAAATATGGAGGAGGAATCACTATATATTACTATGTTGTTACTTCTAGGGTTGAATGTTCCTATGTTTCGGTAGCAACCATCAATTCAAAATATACTAAAACAAAATTATCGAGTTATAATACAAAGTTATTGAGCTTAACTTAATAATTATTAAGCTCAATAACTTTGTAAAATAGCCCAATAACTTGTAAAATAGTTCATCAACTTTGTGTAAGAACTCAACAATTTTGAGACTCAACAATTTTGAGGCGGTTGTACAATGCTACTATATAACTGGTTGTATGATAATATTTGTGGGTAGAAACCTTCAATTCAAAATATCCTAAGTAGTACTCTATAAGCTTAGAAAGTTAAAAAAAAATATGGGTAAATTAATTGACTGAGGAGAAAAAAATAGTAAAGGTAAAATCGTAAAAAATGTATGAAAAAATAAAATATATATATGTATATGTAAAAAAAGCATAAACCTAAATTTTAGGTAACAATGTAACATTAATCATTTCTATGTGAGGCTTTGTTATCCTAAACTCAACACGATTAAATTTGATCATTTTGTTATCAACCCAATTATATAAGCGCGCTATCTAAATTCTACCCTTTTAATTTCATTTACATTTACTCTCCTTTAAAACGATAGTACCATCGTACCTATAAGATAACTCTATTGATTATTTTTCCTTGTACTTTTTGTTTTAGTCTTATTCATACTTCCTCCATTCAACTCCACTCTACCACTTTCATTTTTGCACACTATTCACATGTAAGCATTCAATTTCAATTTTCTCTCAATACATAAGTGAAAATATATTCATGTGGGATCTTGTTTGATTCGTCTTTACGAGTACATTAAAAATATCTAATTTTTATAATTTTTACAAATAAGTAGCTAACGATATTTAGCGCGTAAAACACGCGTTGACAAACGTGAAAAAGCAAAGTGGTAGATTGGAGTTGAATGGAGGAAGTATAACTTAAACCCGTTTTTACCCTAGAAAGCCCAATACAAAATCTCCCTTTTCCCCTGCTCCAAGTCACCCAAACACACATTCCACATTCCTCCATTCTTCCATTCCTGACACACTCTCGCTCCAGAAAATGAGAACACCAGCACCACCCTCAGGAACACCATGCCCATACAAAATCATCCAGGAGACCGGTCTCTGTTTCGCAGCTGGCCTACTTGGCGGCACTGCCTACCACTTCATCTACGGCGCCAGAACCTCCCCACGCGGCCATAAACTCCTCGGCGCCATTCAAACCATGCGTATGAATGCACCAAGGACCGCTGCAAGGTTGGGCACGTGGGGAGCACTTTACGGCGCCTTGGAGTGTGGGATGCACTATCTCCGCCACAAGAAAGACCCCTGGAATTCCACTACTGCTGCAGCCGTTACTTGCGGGTTGTTTGAGGTTCGCCGTGGTGTTTGGCCTGTCGTTAGGTCAGCTGTCTCTGGGGCTGGTTTAGCAGCGTTGTTTGAGGGGTCTCTCATTTTTGGGGATCGTCTTATGTTAATGTTGGCCATGCGTAAGGACACTACTGTGAATTATCCTAAGTTTCCGGCGGCGTCGATGGAGGGTGGTGCTGCTGGTGGTGGTGGGGAGAAGGAAGAGATTGGGTTTGACTTGCTTTTGGGTGAGGTTGGGACTAAGGTTTTGGAGAGCTTTGATACTGCCGGAGTTTGATTACAAATGACGAGTTGTCGGAGGTATTAATTAATTAATTAATTACCTCCTCCGTTCATTTGTTTATAAAATGTGAATAATAAAAGTAAATTACAATTGAGACATATTGAGTAATTATTGCTGATTCCGAACGCTTTCTGTGGGTATATTGAATGTTGATATTGTTGACATAATTAGTCTCGATTAAATAATTATTTATCGTGTATGAGACAGTTAAATACTCATTTATTGATCGTAATAGTAATAAATAATCGATGAAAATATGTTGAGGGTAAGTGTTAGATTTAATCTGAATTGAGAGCATAAACTTCATACTAAATTACTCGGTATAAACTGTAGAGCGGAAGCGTACCTGATTACATGACGAAAGGTTGGAATAAACCATCTTAAGGGACGGTCTTCAGGATTAGGTCTTCTAGTAGACACACATACCATGAGATCTCTCTACTGATGGGATGCGGGGAGATTAGGTTATTGTGTGCTACCAGGTACCATAACCCAGGTGACTTATATATAGTCTCCTTAATCTAATGCGCCCATCATGCATTAATAACCTAATGGGTATCTACACAATTAAGATATCCGGCCCATACTTTATAAGACGTAATTAATATGCCCGTATTATATTATCCGGATGGATCACTATATTGGGCTAAACCTAAACGATAGCAAACAAATACAATCTGTATAATAGTGTGTCCACATAAATAGTATTGGACCCAATATTCTTACAATCTCCCACTTGGGTCAAATACGAATCTTTGTGTGACACGAAAAATTGTATTCATTTTATAACCTTACGCGCTCAACAGTGCTATCAACATTCCAACCGTCTTATGCAATTCGGTCCATCAATCATACTAACATAGGATCAAAGCGGCCTTTGCTACAGTTTGTCGTAACAGGACCCTCAATGGTCACGTATGCCAATATAACCAACGACATGAATCTAATATAGGTGCGTAGCATGGAAACAACATCCAAATGTGATCCAAAATATGTATATTTCCAACTGGTCCACCTTAGTGAGATCAACCAAAATAACACAGAGTGAAACCGTAAACCGAAAACCTTATTTCTGCAGAACTTCATAACCGTAAACTTTAATGTGTCTAACATGACAAACTCCCACTTAAACTGAATTTCCTTAAAACCGAAACGCCCATTTGAGCAATTAGCTCAAGAAAGACCGTGGGTGGTAATTCCTTAGTAAGCGGATCCGCAAAATGGAGTTTGTATCAACATGTATAATTGACACCTTTTCACTCTGAATTGTTTCTTAAACAGTACATCACTTATATTGTTATTAGAAACTTTACAATTGTACATTTGTCGCAAAATAACTTAAATGGTCTTTCAATACCGTACTAAATTTGCAGCCTCATGACAAATGTTCATAACCAACTAGGAGTCGAAAAACCAATTGATCTCAACCTGAATCGATCTCCTATAAATAATGTTTTGTTCCAAATATAAATGACCAACAATATATTTGGCTGCCCTTAGTGGATCCAAGATCCTAATCCGTGTTGCCTTAATATCATCCAACAAACTTTAGAATGTACGCAATATCCAAACGCATACAAGCTAAATATATACCATAATACTTAAACACATTAAATATTTCCTGAGACACCTGAATTTAAGCATTAATGAATTTTTCTGAATATTTTCCTTAGGGCATTTGAGACTAATTTGTCTCCTTTATTGAAAGGGTATTAACTAGAAATATCTACTTACTCCCACTGAATCTTGAGTATCTACAATCATCTACCCATTCATCTAAAACAAATAAGATGACAGCAAGGCAGATTTGTAATCTTTATGACGGAAAACCTTACTTGAGATTTATTGGATGAATTCCCTTATTGCAGAAAATCTACTTTGAATCTATTGAATCAAAGTTCTAGTTACTGCACTGAATAGTTTCATCAATGTCACCATTAAGAGACAAATCTTTTAACATTCATCCAATGTAACCGAAAAACCGAATATGCCAAAATATCCTTATAGTCATTATCAGCAAAATGATCCTAAATGACGCATTACCTTTTACACCCTTCTTGGTAACAAATGAATATTTGAAACCAATATATTTCATAACTTTAGGTAATGGAACAAAGTCCAAATATCATCATTCATCAAATAACTTATTTTCTTTATGGCATCAATCCACTTATATGAGTTAGGACCTTCAATGGTTTGGCAAAAGTAGATTAAATCATCTTTACCATTCCATTATCTAACTCTTATTACAACTAGTTAGTCCGTCACTACATTGTTGTCCATTTTTATCCATATAGGAAAACAATGTAATTAATGTAGTTGTATTTACCTTATTATGTGGATCTTCTAATAAATTGGTTATTGAGATATTTGAGTTTGTTTAACCAAATTGATCTTATAATCATGTATAAGGAGACTTAAAACAATGTCAATTACCTTTTCTCCCACTCAAACTCAATATTCTCAATGAACCCCTTAATTTCCGTCTTAAATAGCTTTATTGTGGGATCATTACTTTATTACCCTTAAAACTTTAAGTACTATCCACAAAATAGTCATTGACTATCCTTAAGTCCAACTATTAACCTTATGACTTTTAAACCTCAACCTTACTTAGTTGGACATACCGGATGTGTACATTATCTACACTATGATTAAATAGTCAATGGTATTGTTAGAAATTTATCCAGAGATACCTGCAATCTTAAGAACTTATAACTAGAGTAATATGGAAAAGAGTATGATAATCACACTCCTTACCAGGCCTTAGGATCTTGTTTGTATACATACTACACCATCCATATTAAGAATCCTCATATGGTGAAATGATATCAAATACAAGATCAAACTCCTCTAGAAATTTTTTAAATAAACCTTGACGTTGTGATCCTTAATAGTCATTTGCCAAAGTATTAACACTTAGATCAAAGATGACATAATTATTCCTTTACCGAGTAAAATAACTCAGTCAAATATCACTGAAAACGTCAGGAACTTAAAACTTCTCACAAATGAGATTTAGATATCCATGCCTGAATTCCGTCTACAAACTAACATAATAATATAAACCATTAATACTCAAGTATAAAATGGTTCACCTTTCCGTATATGTTAATAATAAGACATCGAAAAATAACCGATATCTAATCTCCCTTAGTTTATCTTTATCCTCTTAAATTTGAATATCCGAAGTAAAGGGGTCAACAATTTCATTTTGACACAAAACTTTAATTTCCCTTTTAATGTGTCATACCGAAGAGAAATTATAGTTTCATAATTCTTCTTTATATCAATTGAACTTTAGTGCAAGTTTACTTGAAAGAGATTTCAATCTAATTAAACTATATAAAGTTATCAAAAATGATAGGTTCACCCTTATTTGAATTAGGAAAACACAAAATTAATTATTTCTCAATAGACAAGAAACCAAATTTGTCCATACAAAAAATAACCCTTTCCACCTAAAGGTGGTACCGAAAGTGTTTTCCACATACAAATAAAAGAATAAGTCATTAATGATAACTAAATTAGTTGACTGTCTCAAATAACTTAGATGATGACATGCCCCAAATAGATGAATCTTTCATCATCAATTGGCTTGTAACATCTCAATTATACTTGCATCAATATACTTATGTGGGTGGAAAAACCAAATTCACCCACCAAACATGATTGGATATAAAAATTAACCTTAGACAAACCGAATGAGAAGTTAAACTTTACCGACACGCCAAGCGTTAAAACTGGTATTAGATTTTCCTTATGTGTCCAAACTCTTAACAAACTAACGACTAAAAAAAAGTCTAACCTTATGTTTGTTGTTATTTCTTTGAGTTTGACTTTTGCAGCTTCTTAATTAACTGAATTAACTTAACTGAATTAACTGAAACAATGCCCTAAATATTTCCCTAAATTCGAATAATCACTAAACTTATGCATTTTGAATGTAATACTTCTCAAAGTTACATACCTTAGTCCTTACGATAAGTACTTTTACCTTATGAGAAGCAGAATTATACATTCTTAAAGCAAGGTAAGATCACAGCAACCAAAGATAAAATTCACATTCTCTTACCATTCATTTAATAAATAGTTTTATCCGAATTGAGAATGTAACTGAAATGACAGATATAATAACCATAAATGTCAAACTGAATGAACAAAACAACATCCTTATATTTTGAATAAATTCAAATAATTAAAGTGTCTTTCCGAAATTAATATTTAGTTATTAGACGTAAATATTAACTAGTTAAAGACATTACTCTTTAGTAATTGTAATCAAATATTGACGATAAACTCACGTCGAACACTAAGCCTTCCTTTGGGCCGACTCAATATTCACATGAAAATACCGAATAATCGTCACATATTTATTACCCAACGTGTATATGTAATTCGGCCAAATAATGGCCTTCCTTTGGGCCGACCATTATTCGCATGAATTACACACACTAGTCCAAAGAATGAATTTATTCAATTTAAAAGCTCTATGGGCATAATCCTTATGAGTGTTATAATCATAACGACTCTCCCTTAACTTGATTTTCAGATTCAAATATTGGCATCCCCATCAACACAAGACACCTAGCACAACATTAAGTTTAGTCTTTGGACATAAAATTAACTTGTAAGTGGTCATCTTGGTGTAGTGATCAAGTATTAACAATAAATTCCTGTCAAACATTAAGCCTTCCTTTGGGCCGACTTAATATTCACATGGAAACCTTACAATTGTTACATACTTACCACCACAAGCATGACTGAATTTCGGCCAAATAATAGCCTTCCTTTGGGCCGACCATTATCCGCATGAAACTCAATCACACACTGTAGTCATAATATTCTAAATCATTCAACTTACACAATAGAGGTTACTTTGGCAACTTATTGTGTCGATCAAACAACCTAAAATATTAGACCCGTTATTATAAATCCGATTTGCCAATTATTAATCTGAAAATACAAGTCCTTAATTGACAAGTGACTTAACCTTTAATGATAATATACAAAAACTATATCAAGATAGTCCTTAATCATATAAATCCGTAAAATTTATAAACCACACATGTATATGACATTAATAATCACTTGTTAGTACTTGAAAGTTCACTTATCATATAGTTAACACGCACTTGTAACCCCAACCATAGTATCAATAAATTACCAGAATAATACCAAAATCAATTATGTAAATAACACAAATGAACATTATTAGCCCAATCAGCCACTGATTAACACAAGTTTGACTGTTTGAGCAAAACACATGCAACTGAACTTGATGGTGCACTTAAATAATTGCTTACCCATAACACCCTGAACTAATAACCTTAATAAGCAACCAATTCATAAGCATGTCGATCACAATAGTGACTACCCAAAGTTCCGAATCCAAAACACTTTATTCACTTCAAGTATACCCAAGAACCAATTGATTATTGGTGATTAAGGGTTTCGTTGATTTTGTATTTTGAAACGTGCCTCAATTCGATTAAAATACTATTATGGTACAGTATAAGTTTGTTGATTGATTGCTAGATTTTTTGCTAGTAATGGTATTCGACTGACGGAATGTTGAGTTGAATGTTGATTAATTACTACATTTTGTACTAATAATGGTAGTCGAGTGACAGAAAGTCGATGTTGAATGCTGTAAGGTGGTTGATTAATTGCTACCTTAAGTTCAATAATCGCCTCCCTTTGTGCAGAAATTACGCAGAAAACTGTATGTTTGTCTTTTAACTGTTTTTCCAACTTTCAAGTAGAGTGGCTTTATGTGAGCGGGTGATACCAAAAATTTGTACCCTATGATAGTGTGACACTATCTCGTTTCTCTATTTCTATACTCTCCTGCTCCACCCTTCTTATCCAGAGGATGATGTACTTGAGGTAGTTTGTGAGTGTACGTGAAAATGACCAATCGAGTGAAAGTTTAGAAATGAAACTATGCTCCTACTGTTTTCTTTGTTCCATTCTATTGATAGGGCTGTTTGTGCATTCCTTTTGGTAGATTGTGGTCATTGTATTTCTAATCCTTTCGAGGTGCACTTTTCCCCAATATATTACTACGTAAATTAGTGTTAAATCTCCCTCCGTCCCAATCAAAGGTAAACAAATGAGTGGAACGGAGGAGGTAATGTTGATGAAGGAACAATTCAAGGGATACAGAGCACAATCTTACTGAAATTCCAGTAGTGTCAGATGAAGAAGCCCTTTTATGTCTAAGGCTTGTCGAAGCCAAGCCCTTTTATGCATAAATAACTCAAAGTATGCATTACAACCGTCTCATATATGCTCTGTATTTATTTTACACTGAACTCGCATGCTCGTGTCTCTTGGTTTGCGACTTTACTTGTGAGTCCCTTTATAAACCGTCTTGGCAATATCTATTTGATCATTACTTGCTTCCCTGTAGTACATACCTTCTCAATTTTGATTTCGCAGACATTATGTTTGATGCTACACACGGCATTCATCATCCACCTATATGGGATGATAATGCCATATTTTGACACTACTGTTTCTCATTGTTAATGCTGACGATTCCATGCTTTGTATTCACAGGTTACATGATGGTGGTCTGTCTATTCGTAGTTGATTGATTGACTGATTAGTGAGTAAGGCAATGCAAGAGGTTGATGTCAGTTTCTTTTGTGGGCATCTGTTTTTGTTTTTGAGGCTCGGTTGAAGATGAACTCCGATAGCATATTGGTATTATCAGTGGTATATGTAAAGATGAGGGGGAGACCCAATATTTTACTATATTTACTGTGTGGTAAATAAAGCTAACCAAACTTAGGTAAATATATGAGGCCAAGAGTTTCTCATATGATTCAATTGGTTTTATGCTTTAGCATACTTTTTAATGTGAGACATGAATCATCAATCATCAATGCAAATTTCATAACGTGGTTAAAATGTACTCCGTAATAGTTTCTCCCTGTTCACATCAAGTAATATTGTGTTCTTCCGACACCACCGTGCGGCTGCGCTAAAGCACTTGAGAAGTTAGTGTACTGTGGCTGTCACCGTGCCTCTGCTGGTTGTTGTGGTTAGCTCACCTCACTTCTAACCTGTAAATTAGTTTCTACCCGTTTCCTCATTTTATCTTCAATTCAATAGCCGGCATAATTTCTTTATAATTACCTCTTTTCTGACTTGTTTCTTCTTTGTATGGTCCGCATCCACCAAAACATACCCATCTTCACCAACTTCATCTTTGTACCAACACTCAGGTACTGTATATGGAGGCGAATGCAAATTTACTCTTCAATTTATGGAGCACTAGTATAGATCCCGCTCGAATACGCGGTTTTTTAAATAGGAATATTAAAGAAAATAACAATTATACAACGCGGTTTTTTAAATAGGAATATTAAAAAAATTAACAATTATACAACTGCATTTTAATTCAATTTGAAATTTAATTAATAAGTGGAAAAGAGAAAGTTCAGTATAATTCAATTGTAAATATAATATAATGAAAGCTCAATTACAGATATGATATAACAAAAGCTCAATTACATATATGATATAATGAAAGCCCAATCATAGCCAAATTCATTTTGGCGGGAAAATTTTAAAGTTTTTTTATTCTTTCAGTATAAGGAGGATGCTCATATCACATGCCAACCTTCGATACTTCTTGCTTTCTTAACGTATACCTAAAAAGTCAAATCCAAAAATAACTAGTTTTAAACACGTTCAAAAAAATGCACGGATCGTAATAACAAACACTATTATTGTATACTGGAGCATATGTATATATAGAGGCCAGATCCGGTGAGTCCACCTATATTTTTGAGTCCCATTAGTCCACTTATGTATACACACTATACACAAGAATATCACGAATAATGAAAACTACTATTATAATGAAAAAGCGTTGATTACAGTCAACATTATTACATCTTTCTCAATAAGAAATATGAAGTTAAAAGCGTTGATTACAGTCACCGAACAAGTAACATGCTAGCCCAAAAGGGCCAGGGTTAGTTTTTCATCAATTCAAATGTATCACGATCACCCAACCAAAATAAACAAAAAAAGTGAAAAAGGACAATCAGAAACAATAGATCATTGTTTCATGATAGTGATGATATAGAACTCTTTTTAATCACCATAAATCATGTACATGACTACGTGATTAGCGCATAACACTAGACTGATCCACATATTGAATTCCCAATATTTATCGCAATCGCAGGAGAATTACAAGATGATTATGTTAATTATTATTATAATTATAATTATAATTATTATTATTATTATTATTATTATTATTATTATTATTATTATTATTATTATTATTATTGCTGGGGCATATTCTGCACCCGCTGACCGAGTCAACATATTGAGCAAGGTCAAAGATATCCACAGCAAGTCAACGTATTAGACACTTAATTTTACGCGCACTGTCGGCCCGTCACTTGGGTCTCAGCCAGGCAAGCTAGCCATCCGGGAGACAAAACCGCGTACTCACATCCAAGTCCCCTCGGCATGGAGTCAACAGGGCCCGCCGGCCTGCCATGGGTCCCTCGGCCGAGGGTAGATCAGTCTTTCCACCTGCTCTGCCACTTGGCCACTTGGCCACTACGTGACAAAAGGTGAAAGTCTATAAATACTCTTCAACCCTCATTGAGGAAAGGATCCGAAAATAATCAATTAAACACACTAATCTGGTATAAACTCCCTTATCTCTCTACAATATACTTTGTGCCAAGTAACACACAACTTAATCCCTTTTAAGTTTACTGACTTGAGCATCGGAGTGAGTTCGCTCGGTACCAAGCCGAGCCCTCAGTTGTTCATTGTTTGGGAGAGAGGCCGAAAGGAAGAGTCAAGCAAAGTCATCATTCTTCAAGCTTACGTGGTAACAAATCGTGCTCCGGAATTACACCCGGAACAATTGGCGCCGTCTGTGGGAAGATCATACTAAAAGCTAGTCAAAATCCCTTACAAAAAAAAAACACAAAACAAAACCCACCCAGCAACCTAAGAAGATGTCAAAGCAACAAGAAGTAATTGTGAGCGACGAAACTGCATTCTATCAGGATGACACAGTCCATAATTCTGAGATTGGGCATTCCCCCACCGGCCGAGTAATTCAACCGGCGTACGGGATGCCAATACTACTAGAACACACCGCCTGCCGGCCACGTCATCCTTGTCATGGGACATGTGGTCGATGCACGGCCAAACCAAGCTATTCCTGGACACGATGGGTAATACGCCGATCACCCCGCCGCAACGACGGTGACGGCAAAGACACCCGCAGTGACCAGGGCCCATAAAGTGACCCCGAACAACTTGTCCGGGGCGATACAAGGAGCCATGCATACTAGGACGCCGGCGGAGCACGTGCTGCCAGTGGCAGACCAAAGTCCTTCCCCCACTCGCGGGAGGACAGCGTCGCCGCGGCAACAACGAGGCCCGCCCCGAAGAAATGAAGAAAGAAGTCTGACTATCCAAACTCGGACAACAAGAAGCCCTTCCCGCCACGAGGAGAGAAGCCGGACTAGGGGTGCGAGGAGCCGATCGCCACGTGTCATTCGACACGTGGTCAGACAGCCCCTCAGTGCCTATGTCCTCGGAGTCTCCGTGCCGACCAAACTAAAGCTACCGTCCCTATCATACAAAGGGGATAGTGACCCAACCGACCACGCCGAGGCTTTCGAGTCTTACATGTCAGTATGGGAGCAGCCTGATGAGGTATGGTGCCGAGTCTTCCCAACAACCCTGCATGGGATGGCCCAGAGTTGGTACAAGGGGCTGCCTAATGGTTCGGTATACTGCTACGCCGACCTAAGGGACAACTTCATAGCCCAGTACGCCTGCAACAAGAGAAGGGTCGTGGAGACATCGGATCTCCTCACTATCCGACAGGGGGAGGACGAGTCTCTATGAAGCTATGTGAAGAGGTTCGATGCAAAAGCTCAGCAGATCCGTGAGCTGAACACCGAACTGGCGGCCTTCGCACTGATGAAAGGCCTCCCGAAAGGCGAGCTCAAAAATGAGCTGATCAAATGCGAGGACCTCAACCTGGACTCCGCCAGGAAGATGGCCGACCGAGCCGTGAAGGTGGAGGATTACCACAAGACCTGGGTAGGCCACAGCGAATCTGGGCACCCAGAGAGGAGGAGCCGCCGGGATAGCGCTGACGAAGGTCGCCGTGACAGTGATCGGTCACGGCCCGAAAGATCTAGCAGAAAACAGAACTCGGCGGGCGCCGGGGGGAGTTTGGGACCATACACCCAAAAGCGGTATCACGGTCTCACCCCCCTGGTCAAATCACCGGCCGAGGTATTTGCCCTGAGCAAGAGTGAAGGGCAGAAGTGGGCAAGATCCCCCAAGACGAGGGCGGAGGGCGACGCAAGCCCATTTTGCGATTACCACGGCCAGCCCGGCCATAAGACCGACGACTGTCGGCATCTGAAGAACGCCATCGAGGAGCTGATCCGAAAGGGGGCTCTCAGCAAGTACGTAGCTGGGGCCCCGGAAACGAGCTCCGACGGGGCGAACAGGAAATCAGTATTCCAGAGGATGGGAGTGATCCAGATGGTTACCGGAGGAAACGAGAATGGAGGGTCAGCTAATGGGCATAAACGACACCTAAATGAGCTTTACCAAGCCATCAACTTTGTGCCCTCCACAGCGATCCCCGCTTCCACCGTCCCCGATATAACCATCGGAAAGAAAGACTACGAAGGAGACGTAGCCCCGCAGAGCGACCCGCTGGTGGTCCACCTGGACATATCCAACCACTTGGTTAAGAGGTGCCTAATTGATACAGGCGCCTATACGAACATCATGTTCAGGGAATGTTTCCTCAACCTCGGTCTGAAGATTGAGGACCTGAGCCCCTGCACCAACCCACTATACAGCTTCTCTGGGGCCGACCTGGTGCCCCTGGGGTCAATCAGGTTGCCGGTGATGTTCGGCGAGGCAGATGCGGCCAAGAACGTTTTATCTGAGTTCGTGATCATTGATGGTTCGTCCGCCTACAACGTTCTGATAGGCCGGGTTACTTTGAGCGAGGCCGATGCTGTAATGTCCATCCGGGCCCTGACATTGATGTATGTCTCGGACCGGGGGGAGGCACAAAAGCTCGTCTCAAAGGACGAGAGAGACGAAACTGTCAATGTCCAAATATCCGCGGAGGGTGTAACATGCAATCCCTCAAAGTGGCGAAGAAATCAGAGAAGGGGAAGAGCCCATCCTTACGACAGGAGGGTGATCCGATGAGCACCAACAACGTCAGCATGGTCGAGGGGGCCGAGACCGAACAAATAGAAATTGACCCAGGGCGCACCGGGTCGGTGTCGGTCTGGAGCCAAAGTTCAGAGCCGACCTCCTGGACCTGCTGAGAAAGAACAAAGACGTCTTCGCGTACTCAGTCGCCGAGATGCCAGGCGTGAGCCGAGAGGTGATCGTTCATAAGCTGAACGTACTCTCCAACGCTCGCCCTGTCAAGCAGAAGATGAGGAACTCCTCGGCCGAGAAAGATGAAGCCATCAAGGCCGAGGTAGACAAATTGTTAGAGGCAGGCTTTATCATGCCTTGTACTTACCCTGAGTGGCTAGCAAATGTTGTAATGGTAAAGAAGTCATCAGGGGGGTGGAGGATGTGTGTTGATTTTACAAATTTTAATAAAGCATGCCCTAAAGATTGCTATCCCTTGCCTCGAATAGATAGCTTAATAGATGCAACGGCAGGCTACACTATGCTAAGCCTGCTAGACGCCTTCTCAGGGTACCATCAGGTATTCATGGCCGAAGAAGACATGCCTAAGTGCGCATTCATCACCATACACGGCACATAAATGTATAAAATGATGCCGTTCGGTTTGAAAAACGCTGGCGCAACTTACACTAGGCTGGTAGACAAAGTGTTTCAAGATCAAAAAGGGCGGAACATCGAGGCTTACGTCGACGATGCTATTGTAAAAAGCAAGTCTGACAGCGAGCACTTGGCCGACTTGAGCGAAACATTTTGTTCACTAAGGAAATACAAGATGAAACTTAACCCAATGAAATGCAACTTCGGTGTCCGGGCAGGTAAGTTCCTCGGCGTGCTTGTCAGTGCCAGGGGAATTGACACCAATCCAGAGAAAGTCCAAGCAATACTGGACCTACCGGAGCCGAGGAATCGAAAAGAGGTTATGATCTTTGACGGGAGGATGGCGGCTCTCGCCCGTTTCATCTCTCGGTCGGCCGACAAGAGCACCCCATTCTTCAAAGTGTTGAAGGGGAATAAAGACTTTAGCTGGGGGGAGGAACGAGCACGCCTTTCGAGGCAATCGAAAGCTCATCTTCAAACTCTCCCGACCCTGTCCAGGCCGACGCTAGGGGAAACGTTATATCTATACTTAGCAGTTACCTCGGCCACGGTCAGTGCCGTAATCGTCATGGAAGAAAATAAGCAGCAACACCCAATCTACTTTATCAGCCATACACTGTTGCCCGCCGAAAGAAATTACCCACTGATTGAAAAAGCAGCCTTTGCTGTCGTCGTTGCCGCAAGGAAACTGAAACCTTACTTCGACGCACATCCCGTGACGGTCCTAACCGACCAGCCATTGGAGAAAGCATTGGAAAAATTCGAAAAATTCGGTAGGCTCATCAAATGGGCAGTAGAGCTATCCGGCTTCGGCATTCAATACAAGCCGAGGCCCTCGATAAAGGGGCAGGCACTTGCAGACTTCCTGGCCGAGTGCACATATCAAGAAGAACCAAATCCCGGAGTATGGGAAGTATACACCGAAGGGTCCTCCACGACAAACAGCTCAGGAGCCGACATCCTTATCATCAGCCCAAACGGAGACGAGTTTGAGTACGCCTTGAAGTTTACCTTCTCGGCCTCAAACAACGAATCCGAATACGAGGCGGTGATAACTGGAGTCGAGCTAGCTAGAGCTGCCGGGGCGGAACACATTGTGTTGAAGACAGACTCACTATTGGTGACTAACCAAATCAGAGGAGAGTATGAAGCTCGAGACGATGGGATGGTAAGATACCTGGAAAGAGTAAAAGCTGACACTGCAAAATTGAAATCTTTCCAAATCCAATGCATCCCCAGGTCTGAGAACAACCGAGCCGACGCTCTCTCAAAACTGGCCAGTTCAACCATCAAGAATGTCAGCCGAACCGTGCTAGTAGATATCAGGAATGCTAAAAGCATCACTGAGACCGTCGGCATGGTGGGCGACATAGAAGCCGAGACGACGTGGATGACTCCGATAATGAAATACAAACTAACAAAAGAGTTATCGGAGGACCGCAGTCTCTCTCAGAAGATAAAGAGGATCGCCGCAAGATACTTGGTGTTCGAAGGAGAACTATACAGAAGGTCTGTGATAAGACCACTTTTGAAATGTGTCGGCCCAGCCGACGCGGAGCTCATACTAACAGAGATTCACGAAGGCATCTGTGGACATCACATGGGGGCAAGAACGCTAGCCCACAAAGCTCTCCGAGCCGGCTACTTCTGGCCTACCATGCTTGAATATTCCAGAACTAAGACCAAGAAGTGCAAGAATTGTCAGATGCATGCTCCGGTGATACATGCACCTTCCCGAGACTTGCAACCAGTACTTAGCCCCCTACCATTTGCACAGTGGGGGATGGATTTATTAGGGCCATTTCCAACGGCTTCCGGAGGAAGGAAGTACCTGATCGTCGCCGTTGACTATTTCACCAAATGGGTCGAAGCCGTCGCAGTACCTGGCAAGACCACGACGGCCGTAAGAAAAGTGATTTGGGAGAACGTCATAACTCGTTTTGGGTTACCCCAAATCATGGTATTTGACCACGACCGAGAGTTTTGGAGTGACACGGTGATGAACTGGCTAGAAGAGCTCGGTATCAAGTTTGCATACTCCTCCGTCTGCCACCCTCAGAGCAACGGGCAGGCGGAGACAGCTAATAAAACAATCCTAAACGGGCTGAAAAAGAAGGTTGAGGATCTAAAGGGAAGGTTGGCTGATGAACTACCCGGCGTCCTGTGGTCCCTTAGAACCACGGAGAAAGAAGCAACGGGGTACAGTCCATTCCACCTAGTCTATGGGTCTGAAGCCGTCCTACCAATTGAAGCAGCGGTGCCGACATTCAGAACGCAAACCTTTAACCCAGTCGAAAATGAGGAAGGCCTGAAAGCCTCCCTAGACCTGGTCGAAGAAAGTCGAGACACGGCACGGCTCAACTTAGCCGTTTACCAAAACAGAATGAGAAGAGCCTACAACCGAAGGGTCCACAAAAGGGATCTAAGAGTAGGATATCTAGTCCTAAGAAAGTCGGCCGCCACCAACAAAGGAAACATCCACGGCAAAATGACGGCCAACTGGGAAGGACCCTACAAAGTGGTTGAAGAAATGAGGCCGGGTACATACCGGCTGACAGACATGGAGGGAGTGCCTCTAATGAGCCACTGGAACACAGACAATCTTAGAAAATACTTCGTATAGCGGCGGAGGTATCCGAGACCGTTGTGGGCACCCCAACGCTTGATTATATCTAATGAAGAATGTTCCAAGTTTTGTATCAAAATGAAGTGTCCCTCCCATAGTCATACCAAGATATTTACAACAGCAGTCAAAACGTAAACTCGGTTGCCTCGGCCAAAGCCGGGAGTGACGAGGGAAACGCAACTTGCCCACAGCAGTTGTTACTCGCCACAACGACCAACATGCTTAGGAACGTATAAGTACGGTTGAGAAACGCAAATCGGACGCCTCGGCCACGCCGAGAGTGAAAGAGGAAGCGATCAACACGTCTACAGATACGAACGCTGTCGCTCCGTAACCCCGATTGCCTCGGCCAGACCGAGAGTGACGGGGACACAACGACCGATACGCTAACATGTTCACAGCGGCGGTTGGGAAAAGCAAATCTGACCGCCTCAGGCGGTGGAGGAAGCGACCGACACGCCAACATGTTTAAAAACGTTAAGTACAGTTGAGATACGCCTTCTAACTGCCTCGGCCAAGCCGAAGGTAGAAACAGAAAAAAAAAAAAGAGCGCTCAACTAATAACGAAAGAAGACAACTCAGATGAAAATGAGATAAAGACCTCGGCCAAGCCGGAGGCAAAATAAGCAAACTCTTATTAAAGTATTTACAGGTAATACAAGAAAGAAGTCGACGGCCGTCCCCATTGGGATAGCCTAAACACAACCTACCAAGAGTTTACAAAAAGAGAAGGAACAGCAAAAGGTTACAGACATAAGACATTAAGTGCCAAAAGATGGCAGGGAGGAAAGGCTCAATAATTGGCCCCCGAACAGCTGAAGCTATCCGAGATGCCGGGTGAATCTGGTGACGACCGCCCTTCTCCCTATGCCTGCTTCTGCCCGCCATCAGCAGCGGTAGCAGCGTCACCATCAGTGGGCGACCCAGAAGCCGACTTGGCAGCTTCAGCTGCCTTCGCCCTCTCAGCTTCCTCCCTGGCCGCCTTCGCCTTTTCAGCATGGGCCGCCTTCTCCGCAGCCTCCTCAGCGGCCTTCTTAGCCTTTGCCTCCTCCGCAGCCTTTGCATTCGCAGCAGCCACCTTATCATCAAGCAGCTGGTCGAATTTTTGCCACGGGAAGGAGCCGTGAGGAAAGAGCTCTCTGATTACTTCCCTGGTAGCTTCTTCGGCCTGGTCCCGGTATTGGGCGCACATGTTAAGGATGACGTCAGTTTGGAGCGTCTCAATGTCCATCTCCCTCTGGGCGAGGGTAGCCCTTGTATTCTGTGCGCCTTCGACTGAGCCAAATACAGAGACTTCCATTCTTCCCTCTTCTCAACAGCAAAGTCGAAAGCAGCCTGAAGCTTGTCCCGCTCCTCCCGCAGCTTAGCGGCGTCAGCCTCCGCAGCCTCAACCTTGGCCCTCTCGGCTAGGACCGCCTTCACAGCATCCTCCCTGAGCTTTCGCTCAGCGAGGAAATCCTTTTTGGCGGCCTGGAAGTCCTTCTTCGCCTTCTCGGCCTCTTGCTTAGAAGCATCAAGCTCAAGCCTAAGCCGTTCAAGCACAGGGTCAGCTTCAGCCATGACCTTTTCTTGCTCCAGAATGTGAGCACCGACCACGTCAGCCCACTTCGCCAGCATCTTCCTAATCTGGGCGGGGGAAGGCTTCGGGGAGGAGGAGACGACGGCGGCATTCTTATCACCCGTCTGCACAGGCCGCTTCTCTAATCACCATTCAGAGGGATCGGTAGACGGCGGCGGTTGATCTACAAAAAATTCGAACAAAGCATCCATGTCAACATTCATTGACATGCCAGAGAGCCTGTCATCAGGAACGCCTAATGAACCAGCTAAATCTAAGCCACAGGTTAGATCTGTACCAGGCTTGGCCTTCTTGGTTGGAGGACCCATTTCTTTGCCGGCCTCGGTAGCGATGGCATGGCAAAGAAAGATACGCCTGTCTCTTTTCTCTTACGTAAAAGAGGAGATTCCTCTGCAACGGTGACCTCCTCTTCGGCATCAACAACGACCACCACCTTCTCCTTTTGGACTGCAGGGATTGAAGGTTGAACTGAAGTTGACGCCGTCGCCGCCGTAGACGTTGCTCTTGGCTTTCGGCGCGGCACGTTACCGGTGATCTTCCTCTGAGCCGCCCCCGCATCCAAAACCTTCAACTGCTGATCCATGAGTTCGTTTGGGGCCGGTCTGCGATCACGTGCCACGGCCTTAGGATGCAACTCAACAACTCTCCTGTTCTTGTCAAGTTCCAACCTCTCGAGGACGTCAACAGACAGTTCCGGGCCAAAGCGGTCTGCAAAAGAAACGAAGCAAGAGTTAAGTAAAAGAAATAAATCAAAGTTCAAAAACAGAGACATTAAAAGCAGAGATGGGCCTCACACCGACCCCACTCACCCTGTTCGAGGGCCGGTATGAGGCCGACGTGGCGTGAGCAGAAGCGGCTCATCCGAAGAATGATGCGCGTCGGGGGCATCCATCCCTTCGGCGTCCTATCCTTCTCAGCCTCAAACAGCTTCATTGCCCGCCTTTCATCCTCATTGAGATGGACCCTCAAGGCGTCCATCTTAAGCTTATTCCGGGAGACATAATTCTCACGCTCCCCCGACTCTCACACCGCAAATTGACACGGTGCTGGAAGGACCGGGGCAGTGGATAATCCTCCGGAACCTCGACGTATACCCACCGCCCCTTCCAGTCCTTGCAAGAAGTAAGCTTAGAGACGGTGATATAACCCGGGCTCAGTCTGTATGCTATACCCCCCCGTGCCACCCACGACATTCTGTCGAAGGTGGTGAAGCCGACGAAAGAGGTTCACCGTTGGGACCTCCCCTTGGAAAAGACATAACCATACAAAACCAACAATCGTCCTGATGGCCAACGGATGCAGTTAGGCCACGGCGACGTTCATGGCTTTAATAATGGCAACAACGTACTCATTCAGAGGAAACCGGAGCCCATACTCCAGGTGTCTGATGTATACGCCGATACAACCCGGGGGAGGGCAACAGACGGCCTGACCCTCTTTAGGAATAACAATCTTATACTCCCTGCCGAAGGAGAAATGATGTTCAAAAAGTTCAGAACCAGAGCAACTGGCGAACTTGTTCGTCCAAGCACGATCAGGACCAATCTTACAGGAGTCGCCGTGATCCAAGAGATGCGGCCTCTCCTCATCAGAATGAGCCCTTTCCTCATCATCACCATCATCATCAACATCATCACCATCATCCTCGAAATCCACCAAATATTTTGGATCAATCTCAGGAGAAAGCGGCCTGGGACCCCCAACGGTTAACGGGGTGACAACCAGTGCCTCCTCCTCATCAGGGCGCGACGGGGAGCCCCCCGGCGCAAAAGTACTAGGTCCAGCATCAGCAGAAAACATGACAACAAATACTTAACAAATAAAAGTTGAAAAAATTTGGTTGTTTACCTTGGAAAAGTGTTACGCCGAGTAACGCTTTGAAGACTAGAGAGAAGTTTCGTCAAAGAAGGCTAGAAAGAAGAAATTTTTTTTTTTTGAGAAAGTGAATTTTTGGCGGCCAAAATCAGGGGCTAACTGCTCTATTTATAGAGCAAAGCCCATGAAACGGACCAATCAGGGCAAAGCCCATGAAGCGTCAACCAATCAACACCGAGACACATGTCAAGCATGCAGCCATGGAATGTCAATCGACAAACAGTTACAAAACTTCTTCAACACGCTCCTTGACAGAATGCCAATCGACGTATCTTCTTCAACACGATCCTTGATATCTACTTGCCAAACGGCCCGCTGTTCAAACGAGCTTGGCAGCACCGGCTGGGGGCAATCAAAAGCACACGGCACTCACAACCTCGGTCTCGGCCAGCGCCATTTTCTTTTCCACATTTGATGCCCTTCACACATCCATGTGGAGGGGGATACTGATACGGCACGAGCGAGAACCAAGCCGAGGAAGAAGAAGCCGGGGAAGAAATTTTTACTTGCGCAGAATACGCTCAACACTCATCGAAGGTCCATGCCACGGCATAGACTACGCTGGAGGCAAATTGATGGGGCATATTCTGCACCCGCTGACCGAGTCAACATATTGAGCAAGGTCAAAGATATCCACAGCAAGTCAACGTATTAGACGACTTTTTAGCCGACGCAGCCTGTCGGCCCGTCACTTGGGTCTCGGCCAGGTAACCTAGCCAGCCGGGAGACAAAACCGCGTACTCACATCCAAGTCCCCTCGGCATGGAGTCAACAGGGCCCGCCGGCCTGCCATGTGTCCCTCGGCCGAGGGTAGATCAGTCTTTCCACCTGCTCTGCCACTTGGCCACTTGGCCACTACGTGACAAAAGGTGAAAGTCTATAAATACTCCTCAACCCTCATTGAGGAAAGGATCCGAAAATAATCAATTAAACACACTAATCTGGTATAAACTCCCTTATCTCTCTACAATATACTTTGTGCCAAGTAACACACAACTTAATCCCTTTTAAGTTTACTGACTTGAGCATCGGAGTGAGTTCGCTCGGTACCAAGCCGAGCCCTCAGTTTGTTCATTGTTTCAGGAGAGGCCGAAAGGAAGAGTCAAGCAAAGTCATCATTCTTCAAGCTTACGTGGTAACAAATCGTGCTCCGGAATTACACCCGGAACAGTTATTATTATTATTATTATTATTATTATTATTATTATTATTATTATTATTATTATTATTATTATTATTATTATTATTATTATTATTATTATTATTATTATTATTATTATTATTATTATTATTATTATTATTATTATTATTATTATTATTATTATCATTATTATTATTATTATTATCATTATTATTATCATTATTATTATCATTATTATTATTATCATTATTATTATCATTATTATTATCATTATTATTATTATCATTATTATTATCATTATTATTATCATTATTATTATTATCATTATTATTATTATTATTATTATTATTATTATTATTATTATTATTATTATTATTATTATTATTATTATTATTGTTATTGTTATTGTTATTATTATTATTATTATTGTTATTGTTATTCTAATTAATGGTTTTAAAACCACGCGTCTTTTAATTTCTTGTTATGTATGTATTTTTCTTGAATAATATATGCGTGGTAGAGTATTTTATTTTCTAATTATTTATTGCAAGTTACGTAGGTTTAAAATATTTGTTAATAAGTCAACTTTTACATTAAATTAATTACCAACGGTTTTGAAAAAAACTTATAAATGTGACTATAAATGTTAAAGCATCCTTTATTAACATTTATTAATCAAATCACAATATTTCATCCCCATTACACAAATTTGAAACAACATGGCAATGAGCCCTAATTTTATCAACAACGAAGAATGGCTTACACAAACGATTGAAGATGATGGGAAGGTTCTCGCCGGGCTTCCCGCCGATCAACACCCATTAATCAAAGCATCCCTTGAACATCAACGGAATTATTGGAATAAGAGGCGTGATGCAGTCCGGCTTGTCAACAAAGCCTCATCATCATCATCATCTTCATACCCTCGTCGGTCTGTTACTCGCAACTTGGATACAGCCAGAGATATGTTGAGTTGTACTCTTCCAACCTTATCTCCACATGCAAGTCGTGTCCTTGCATATATTCAATCTGTTATTGCAAAATATGAAGCCAATGACCCGGAAGTTAGCGGTATACCAGAGTGGCGTGATTGGTGGCAGGTTGAGAAGCGCTTTTTATGCTTACCGGGGTTGTTCCGACTTACTATACATCTTTTGATTTCTGATAAATGCTGTAATGTATTTGGTTTAAAATTAAATGAAATGATCATTTTGAAAGTGTTGAGTTATGCTTGTTTGATTTGCTTCCATTTTTTGAACTCCATAGATCATCGAGTAATCAAGATCCGATTCGCTATGTAATACTCATCAACAACGGTTTACCTGCAACCGTTGTCAATTGGTTCATCAACAACGGTTCACCTACAACCGTTGTAAATTTGTTCATTAACAACGGTTAACCTACAACTACAACCGTTGTAAATTTGTTCATTAACAACGGTTCATCTACAACCGTTGTCAATCGTGACGTTCTAACTTCAACATGCACCATTTATTAATTGTTTGACTATACGACTTAATATATTAAAAAAATAAATAAATGTAAGATATGACCATACGACTCATTATATTAAAAAATAATTAATTTTTTGACCATAAGGTATTTTTTAAGCCGTGTGCCAGTGGCTAATATTTCTCATTATTCTTGATTTGACCAATGCACAGACGGTTCACTTATTTTTTATTGAATCAACGTTGCATTATTGGTGGGTTTGAATCAACACTGCATTATTGGTGGATGATTCTATAATTTTAATTTTGTTCAAAATTATGGTCGTTAACCAAGGTACAAATATTGTGAGTTCATAGGTGCAGAGGGATCGTAAGTTGTCAGAAGAAGCAGAAAATAAAATATTAAGGGAATTGCGGCGTCAACCGAGCTATATTGAAAGCGAGAAGAAAATGGATGCGTTACAAGAAAGGTTAAATGAACAATGTCTTTTCCATTTCATTAAGTTCCCCCCTAAACATATAATTCTTGAAGGTACAGATGAGAATTCACCGGCTTTCAAAGTTGGTTCTTCTGAGGATTTGATGGTGGGGTATATATTACCTAGATGCGATTGGTATGCATCTACCGTGAGTGAAGCAACAAAAGCTTGGCATCAATGGTGGTTTAGGTCATCGAAAGTGATGTCGGATTTGGAGGAAAAGACCAGAGTTGAAATATACTCCTACACCATCATTAATGGGAAGAGATATTGTCCATGACGTAGTGTATTTTGGGTAATTTGATTAATGTATGTTTATTAATTGCTCATTGGGTTGTATTTAGGAAACTAATTGAGGAAAGATGTTACATTGGGTTGTGTATAATTTAGTCTTGAATTTCCATTTTCCCCCACTTGCTATCCCAGTTGCCTAATTGAGGAAAGAAGTTTGTACTAACTTAATATGGATTACCAAATATGGAAGATGCTTTTTTTTTTGGCGGAAAAACTTGACACAATGAAAGATAAATGACAACGGTTAGGAACCAATCGATGTAATATAATGAAAAAAATTACGGGTTTATAGTCACTAGTTTCAATCAAATATTCAAACAAGACACATGCAAACCTTCTCCTCGCTCACTTACAACCCTCGAACACTGAGTTTCCCTAGAACCACTACTATTCTCCGTCGCCGTCGTCGCCTCTGCTGTTGCCATCCCGATTGCCTCTGCTGTCCCCTCCGTCATCGCCATACCGGGGTCGGCTTCTCCTCTTTGAAGAAGTAATAATAAACCCTACTCCTTCGTCTCATTAACTTAATGTCTTTATTTTCTTAGTTGTGATATTATCCCCTAATTATCTTAGGTTTATTGTGTGTTAAACAACACCTATTATTTTAAGTATATTGTGTGTTAAACAAATCTATATTTTTAGGTATACTGTGTGATCATTTATTTGAGACGGTGCTCCTACTATGTCGACTTAATGCTTAAAGTTAGTAGTTTGTTAATTTATGGTTTAGATATGGGTGGAAAGCGGAAAAGAAATGATGGGAAAAGGTCAAATGAAGAAGATTCAGGTGATGAGAATAATTTGGAATCAGATACTAGGCGAAGGACCCATAGGGTTTTCCTAGAAGCAATAGATAGAGGGATACCTAATGAACTTGAATGGGATCCATTAACGGGGCTGCCAGATGGTACCTTTGCTGCAAATTTCGCGAGTTGGATTGGTTATTGTGTAAGAGAGTATGTGCCTCTCGGTTTGCCGCGTATCGATCAGTTAAGTCAAGACCGGGAGGAAAATCTATGGGGGAGAATAAAGGTATGTATATACAATAATAAATGCTTTAGATGAAATTATCTTAGTATTCGATATGTGCTATTAGCCGAAACTAACCAAATATGCTCACCATATATGCAGGCAGCTTACACTGTCCCCCAAGAACATGATGGTTACCTAAAAAGAATAGGGGATTCCTTCAGAGCATGGAAGTTAAAGATTGCTCAGAACCACTTGTTCGACAAGAAGACCGGGGAGATAAACAAGAAACCACCAAAGAAGAAGTATCGGTTTGTCAGCCAGCAAGATTGGCTTAACTTTTTTGCTTATAGGCAGTCTGACAAGTTTAAGGTAATTTATCTGCGACTCATTGGGATCACTTTATTAGTAATCACTTAAAGTGATGAAATATGCTTACGTTACTTGATACAATTCATTTTATGAAGACTATGAGTAGGCAGAACCAAGAGAACATTTCAAAGAAAGAGAGCGTCTTTCATGGCTCCAGAGGTGATCATAGATTGATTAAGAAGAAGCTTGGAACTGTCAATCATCACGACGCTTGGGTGGCCGGTCACACTCCTAAGAATGAAAAGTCAGAAACTCCATATGATAAGGCCATCAAAGAGAAAATTTTAAGTTTGAATAAACATGTCACTCCTACCACTGGTGGTCGGTTATATAATTGTGAGTTTAAATAAAATTTAGTTGCATAATGGTTTTATGTGTATGTAGAGGATCTGTGAGAAGGAGGTACATGAAGGAAATTGGAAGCCTGAAGGACGCGATGACATTCTTGCTAGGGCAATCGGCAAAGCAGAGCGTCCAGGTCGTGTGAGAGGGGTATCGACGCATGTTGGTATCACTAAGTATTTTGGGAAAAATACTCGAAGGACAATGAGTGGTGATGATAGGGTATATAAATACTGTATTTTATTCAACATAATATATATATATATATATATATATATATATATATATATATATATATATATATATATATATATATATATATATATATGAAATTATACTAATTTTAATCATATTCATTTCTACTAAACAGCTACAAACAATGGCCAGGTTGATACTCAAAATGGTGGAAACGGGGGATAACCCATCTGAAGAAGAGTTGGTTATGGTTCAGCAAGTCATAAAGGAAGCAGAGGAGAAGAAGAAAAAAGCGGGCATGCGAAGTGATAAAGACATGGCAAAGGATTAAGATGGGGTAGATGAAGAGGAAGCCATGAAGGCAGGGGAGAAGGAGGTGGATGTGGGAGCAGAAGACACGTTCTTATCATCTCCAATTCCGGGTTTTGACGAGGTATTAGCTACTACGACTAGTTTATAATTGTTGTATATATACTAATTAATTAAATTTATTATTTAAAGTAGTGCATGTATATATACTAATTAATTAAAAATGTGAAGGTTGTTGTTGCTAGAGGAGTTAAGGTTAATGGCAATCAAGGCATTGCCCTCCGCGAGGGATGGAGGGAAGTGGAAGTGACCGAGTTATACCTGGAGACGTATGGTACTCTAATAGTACCATGTAGTGAAAATTGGCTTTTGCAAGATGCCGTGGGTTCTATTGTGCAATGGCCTGAAGAATTCATTACTGTTGACATCTCCGGGGTAGTTAGGCTAAAGCGAACACTTTTTATATAATGAACGCCTTTAAATTTATTAGGGTAACCTTATCTAACATATAGTAAGTATTTGAATTTTTACATTTTCAGGAGTTACACGAAGTCATTATAGCTGAAATTAGGACTACTACGTCAACACCCAAAGTTACTGATTCGACTGCCTCTCCACCCAAAATTCAAGAGGTAGTAATAATTTGAAAAATAGATTGTGAGTTTTTCCTTTTTTTTGGTTATTTAAATTATATATGACATCTCGTGTAATGTATATATTTTTTTTTTCTAAATTGTAGACCGGGATTAACTCTACTCTTACTGCACACAACGTTGGTGTTCCTCTTAAATCTAGATATCAGACCGATGATTATAAGCAAAAACTGAGTACTCCAACGTTCGTAGCTTTGCACCAGCTGGCTGAAAGGAAGCTACCTATCGGGGAAGTACTCATGATTGACATCGGAGAGGATGTTATGGGTTTCGGTTTCACTGTTTATATGGATGGCGAATCACTGTGTCAGTTTCTCGACCTTGACGAGTTAGATGCTATGCACATTGTAATTTGGATGAAGTATGTTTTTTTAATTAAAACTTGGCATTGGGTTTTACGAATAGTGATGTTTATTTAAATCTTCAATGAAAATAACATTCTTCGTTCCATTTGACGTAATAGGTACCTGTGTACACACATGGCTGAGGGGAACTATGTTTCTCATGACTACAAATTCTTGTCACCTGAATTGTTCTCTCATAAGTCCTTTGGATACACATATAGAGAGTACATCGATAGAATTGCTGAACGGTTGATGACGCCCAAAAGCCTATGGTTTGCCCCATACAATGAGAATCGGTATGTATAGTAGTTTATTATAATGAATCATGATTCTATTCATTTATTAACACGCTTACATGCATGTATATGAACTAACAGTTCAATTTTCAATAATTCATAGCAAGCATTGGCTGCTAACGACAATCAGTGTGAAATAAGGCATAGTGTACTGGATTGACTCTTGCGGACATCCTCCCACTGATAAATTTGTAAAGATGATGACTGAGTAAGTTTACAACCCTATATTATAATGTCAATTGTTATTGTATGACCTTTGAATACTAGGATCCTTCTAATGTCCCATCAGTATTACTGAGCGAAATGCTAATTATAATTTCCTGTATATATTTATGAATTAGTGTGTTTCAAACAATTGGAGCATCAAGTCCAACTTTTGTCACGATAAAAGTAAGTGTATTTTTAATAATTACTCCTATCATTTAATTTATGTTTATGCGAGAGGTTGATCTAATTTAGCTTATTTGTATGTGATTTATATAATAGTCTCCTGTACAACAACCAGGCAGCAACGAATGCGCCTTTTCTGTTGTCGGTCCATGTGGGAGATTATCACCCGAAAGTATATCAACATAGAGTCACCGGTTAGTGTGTTTTAATAACTATTTCAAACGTAACTTGAGTTTAATTCTGTGTAATATTTCACTTATTCTATCTATTTTGATTAAGTATATTTTGATTTGTAGTTCCCACCTTCAATCAACAATAAAGACCCAACCTATTCGAAGGAAGACATCGCCGACATGAGAAATAAAGGGGGCCACTTAATTTCTTTCATTACCGGAGTGTCAATAGTTCGCTCATTATGTATGTGTGTATATAGAGCCATGTGTATTTAGTTTTGGTTATCCTGTTTATAATATTTTGATGATGGGTTGAATAGATCAATCTGTGTAATATTCTGATATTGCAGGATTGAAATTTTGCAATCTTGCAATTTCTTTGAAATGCTATTTTGCGAGTAGCATTTCAAATGAACTCTCTTTCGCAAAAATTAGCATTTCAAAGAAATTTCTTTGGAACTGCTAAAACAATTTTTTTAAAAAATATTTATAATTTCGATCACGGTTAAAAATAAAACCGTGGTCAATAAATCTATTGAAAATGGTCTCATTTAAATAGAAACACGTTGACATATTCATCCATAATATAACGGTTTAATAATCACAAACCGTTGTCGAATTCATGTCATTTAAAACGGTTTAATAAGCATAAACCGTTGTCATATTTACTATTTTACAACGGTTGTGTTTCAGTAAAACCGTTGTCATAGGTTTCCTTAGAGCATTCAGACTAATACTACCACGGTTTCAATATTATAGCCAATAATTTTTGAACCGTTCTTAATATTGTATTACGGTTATCTGAACCCGTTATTTACATTTCATAACGGTTCCGCCTTTTTAACAACCGTGGTCACGAAATAATAACGGTCGATGTAATAACGGTTCCGTATTTTGTATTACAACGGTATATCACCTTATCAACCGTTGTTGCACCGATTATTTGGCGTAGTGTTAGGAGAAGAATTATACCAGTAGTAAATAAAGATGGAAACTTTGATTGAAATAAGGAGGTTGAGTCTCTTCTTCCCTCAAATTACAACCCACTAATCTAAATGTAAACTATTGAGAATTGTAGAACTTGAATAAACTAAAGAGGAATTACATTAATGATGAACAAAGATTAATTAAAGGAAATTAAAGAGAGAAATATTAGGGTTGTTATTACAATAATGAGAGAGTATGAGAGACTAATTTTCTAATCTAATTGCTAGTCTAATTTCTGGTAATTCTAATCTAATCTGTAGTGTAGTCTAATTTGTGTCTCTTTTATACTAGTCTAATACTACTACTAATACAAACTAATAATAAGAATAATAATATTGTTAAACTAATAATAATAATAATAATAATAATAATAATAATAATAATAATAATAATAATAATAATAATAATAATAATAATAATAATAATAATAATAATAATAATAATAATAATAATAATAATAATAATAATAATAATAATAATAATATGGGCACTACAAAGGTCTCCTACCTTTATAGTTCTTGAGCTATTCAACTATGGATGATCCTCCAAGAACACCAATTACCAATATAGGTAATCTCCTTTGGTGGCACTCAAGATTAACCCAAATAACTACTAAAATTAATAACTAGTTAATTGTAGTAGTAACCATGTAATTGTATATTTGATGTACTAATTAATATTATTACTTTGATAATATTATTAGTTAGTTTTTTATATGTGTTTTTAAGATGAAAATGATGAACAAAATAAGAAGAAAAGTTGGTCTCTTGGTGATGTTGAGAAACTGGCCAAAGCACCCTTAAAGACCAAAAATTTCTTCAAATTTTTCCAACATATTAAATGGTGTAATTGCATGGGTATTTATAGGCAAATGTGGAGACAATATTAAATGGAAAAAATGCCACTTAATGGACACTTGTGATGTCCTCATAAAACCGGTACAAGTGGACATATTTGAGTCCATTTCGGTTTTCGACATTTGCCCCACAAATGCTTATAAGTCTTATATTTAATTATCTTACATAATTAAATATTAATTTAATTATTTAACACTTAAATAATACAAATTAACTACCAATGACTACTTAAACATTAAGTAATCATAAGACCATTTTATCAACATACAATGTGTCGATATTATCCCACTTAGCTAATTTTACAACCTCTTGTAAAAATTAAATAGCTAATTAATTCCATCTCAAAACAAAAAACACATATCGCATAAAATTAATTAATTAACAATTAATTAATAAATTCTAATCATTTATTATTTAAATATCTCATAATTAAATAATAAATCTCTTTGTCCCGAGTTCGTAACCCGTCATCAAATAATACATTTATGTGACTAACTAAGAGTCAAATAATACAAGGAATTAATTATCTCGTATCTCATACAAACAATTAATTTATTCTATTTGGGCGTCATCCTATAGGTGTGACCTAAAGGGATCGGTGATCACCATTGTCACACGACGAGTAATGTCAAACTCTAGTCAGCCAATCATTACAGATTAACGATGACCAGCTGACAAATAAATAAAATAAATCCCCGATATTCCTTTTACGAGATTTAATATGTAAACGCACTCATTGTGGAGGACACTACTCCAACATCTTTCACATCAGTAAGAGTCCTCGCCGGTAGCTTTTCCATGATATAGTAAGTTAACCCTTTCTCAAATTGAAGTGCTAACTTCACCGGATTTAGTCCGATATCTTCAGTATACCTTGACTTCTCAAAATAACTAAAATTATATTCACATTATTTTGAACATGTATGAACTAATTTGGAGCATAAATCTAATTTAAGAACTTAATGTTGATTGTTATATTATTCGAATACATTTTATTTTAATTAATATGATATTTGATTAGTCACAAAATTATTTATAAAACGTTGATCATGCATAACTAATTATCACTTAATAGTTACTCCGTTAATTAAAATTGTTTATATTTATTTTAATACATTGTAGTTAAACCTAAAAAAAAAAAAAGATTTGAGAAAGATTAATTTATTTTATTTATAAACAAAAATATTAAATGTCATATATGAATTATATTATTTTCTTCAATTATAATAATAAAATTTCAAACAGGTCAAGCGAAGCGCGGAATACGACCTAGCAAATATATAAAACTGGTTTGAAGTGCTGTGGATGCGCCACGTGTCAGTCCATCATTAAATACAAGTATTAATTACAGATGAACATTAAACATAAACATAATAAATGGTATATAAATCTCATCAAAGTATTAATTAGAGTTTAATAAATATATTATAAAATTACAAATAACAATTACGATGATTTATTTTAATTGTATATAAGAAATTTTTTTTGATAAAAATTCTAAAATGTTAATCATTAATTTTTTTGTGAAAAATGTTTTAAATTGAGTATACTTTCCATTGTATTTATTGAAATATCATATATGTACAAATGATTAAAGTGAGTGTCTAACAATGCGTTACATTTACTTAAAGAAAAATATTTTAAAAAATTTATATTACTTAGACCATTAAATCCATCAAGAAAAATATATTTAGAAGAGTCATTGTATTTATTAAAAACAAAACTTAAAGATAACTACTAAGAGATAAGTTTTTATGAAGTGATAATGAAAAAATATATTGGACAAGTGATAATGTGATTATGAGTGAGATATTTGAAAAAATTATGAAAATCTTAATTAAAATACATTTGACACTTAAGAGATTTTAAATAACGTGATAAAGAGTGGAGATTTGTACTTGAATGATGTCTTTTGGACTTTTTCGAGTAGGTTAAGATGGGATTTTAAGGCGAATTAATACCTATCATAGAAAAAAGTTAATATTTTGGTATTGATTACTAATTATTGATTATGTTGATACTGACTATGAAAAAGGGTCATTATATTGGTATTATTTATCAATTAACCCTATTTTATAAATAGTTGTTTCAAAAAACAAAAGGTGCATATTTATTATAAATATGTTGTTTGACACATAGTATATGCAAGATATACACAACCAAAACATTCAAACAAGTTAAGCTTTGACCCTATATGTTTTATACATAAACATCACACATTATACATTAAAATTGTAAAATGCATCAAATTATATTCACATCGTTTTGAACAATATTAATTGATTTGGAACATAACTTATCATGAAACGATCTAACTTAAACACTTAATGTTTATTGTTGTATTATTCGAATACGTTCATTTTAATTAATATGATATTTGATAGGTCACAAAATTATTTATATAATACGTTTATCATAAATAGCTAACTATCACTTAGTAGTTATAACTATAACTATATGTATTTTATTTTAAAACATTGAAGTTAAACCTAAGAAAATAAGAGTTGAGAAAGTTAATATTTTTATTTATAATTAAAGATATTAATTTTCATATAAGAATTATATTATTTTTCTTCAATTATAATAATAAAATTTTCAAACAGGTCTCGCGAAGCGCAGGATACTACCTAGTTTCTCCACAAGAGTGGCCTCTTCTGGACGCTCAACTACTTGGGTGATAGTCTTTCTCCACCTACTTCGGAAGTCGGTGAAACCTTCTTTTTCATTCTGGGCAACGACCTCTAGAGTGCGCATGTTGACTTGGATCTATGCATTATCCGCGTACTGTTTAGTAAACTCGATAGCAGCGTCATCCCAAGTACAAATTTTCTTGTGATCTAGAGAGTAGAACCACTGTTTAGGAATGCTATCGAGAGATGAAGGAAAGATCCTTAGGAACATCTCTGGCTTAACACCCTTGATAAACATGTAGTCTTTGAAAGCACGAATGTGGTTTAAAGGGTTTTCGTGTCCCTTAAATTTTGGGATGTCACTCATGTTGAAGTTGGTTGGCAGTTGAGTATTCACTGCTTCATACTTTCAACTATTTTCTCTATCAATGTCATCCCCCTTGAGGTACATTAGTTTCTCTTCCAGATATTAAAGACGTTTTTCTGCTTTAGTGAGAATAGGTGGAGGATCATCGCGTAATGGGGTGTCAGGAATAGGATCATCGGCGGGAGGGAGTATGGCTTCCACCACCACAATGCGGCTTTCAATCGTTTGGAGATGAGCGTATGTGACATCTTGACTTGTGTGGAGTCGGAGTAGTGCGGCCAAGGCTTGATTATTACCATTATCCCCGGGTTGACCTTGGACGCTACCTTAGCTTTTGTTAGTTCCGACCATCTTGGACTGAGGATAAGAACCGACGGCGAATAAAGACACAATCGGATCATATTGCACACTTACTCGAAGAAAATAAGGACTTGCGTAATGTCTCGAAAAAGAAGGACGTGAGCGCCTTTTGTGTTGTGTGACGAATTTGGAAGAAAGATGATTTTGAAATGTCATCCTAGACAACCATTCTGTGTGATTGTAGGAGTGTCGACTCGAAGGGGTTTTGTGAAATGATAGACCTTAGAAGTTTTGAGAGAGTTTCGACTTGGTTTTATGGACTTTGCGTTATTTAGGCCATTTTTGAAAGATTTACATTTTCATTTTTGAAGAAGGTTTTTTGAAAATTTTGTCATGGTTTTGTTTACAAAAGGTGATGACATACTAGTTACAAATATAGGCATGGGTATTATAATGGTATGCTGAGTGCTTTTAGAAAGGTTTTGGCTTAAAAGGTGGGTTGTCATACCAAGCTATCATAGCCTGGTCTGTGAAGAGGTCCGTGCCAAACATAAGCCGGGTCGGTTCCTAGTCCATTCACTCAAGTACTAAAAGCTCTTGGTACAAACATGAGTAAACATCTTGGTATGGTTGATGTCAATCGCTATCCATCTTTGGGCACAAATAGGAAATTGCACCATCCGGACGGGACGATTGGTCGAATTGGTTGTGTTAAGCCTAGGAAGGCTGACTAAAACGACCTAAGAAGGCTGAGTAACAAAAATTGACAACTGTCTCATATAAACTATTCCCTAACCTTGTATAAGTTTCACCCTAGGTAACACTAGACTTAGTCTAAGTGTATCAACCCCAGCGGAGTCGCCAAACTGTGGACACAGCTACCCGCGCCGCGCGCACCCACACGTTGGTTTCGAGGCTGCTGCACTTCTTCTACGGAACTCCGGCGCGAGGCTAAAGCACATCATGGGCCGTTACTGATTTATCAGGCATTGAAACCAGTGAATGGTTTGACAAGCCTACATTTGTGGAGTCGCCACCAATGTTTATAGAAAATTGGAACCGATCGAATACTTTGCGTCATGTCAAGATACAAAGTAGTGACATGAACACTAAGAAATTCGTTACCCTTAGCATTCTATGTCTAGAATGACTCTCGTGATGCCAATGAACATGGATGTTCACAGAGATCTTAAGTAAGGGGTGAGGGCACGTGTTAGGAAGCTCTTTTATTCGAACACCTAATCCCGTCCGCCTCGATAGCGGCCTCTACTAATGATCACATAAGTTATTTATACTTAATATGTTGTCAATTGTAGCATGCAATGCAACAAACATATTTTAAACCTAGCATGTGAGATTAGACTAAGTTGGTTAACAAACAATATAGGACTCAATTGGGTCGCAGTTGGAATTAGATTCGTTGCATGTGAATATGCCAAGTAAGTAAATAAATATGATGATAGAAATTACAATGGATTAATTACAATAGATTAACTTGAATTTACGTCATAAACACGCTAAAAAAGGATTTGAAAAGAAAAGAAATTAAGATATGAAAATATGTTGAATTAAAAGCGATAGTATGAATAATAGTCGGTTAGAAACCTAACTAAAAGCCTACGTCAAAACGAGACGAGTTCAAAGGCAGAACCCAACCCAAAACAGGCGCAACATGAACTACGTCCTCTGGAAGAGGCGTATCAGTACATGCGACTGTTCTCGAGCTGGGTTCTGATGGTGAAAGCCAGACTCGTTGATTAGCTATTATTCGTTGGTTGTTTTACGTTGATTATTAGCGTGTAACTCGAATGGAAGTGGTTTAGCATGTTAATATACAATGAAGATCGTCAAAAGCCATATTAAAACGAAGTAAACGAGTTGGTTACGATTATACGATGTCGGGTTTGGTTTATACACCACTCAGAATAAGACGGTTAAAACGAAACCAAAATAGGACGAAAACTTGGAAAATAAGGAATTAAAACCGAAAGCAAACTGAAAAGGTGTACAAAAGACGAATTCTAACGATTCAATATGGAGAAATCAAACTTTAGAATCCGAGTTTGAATTTTATGATGAAAACCCGCAAATATTAATTATAAGGGATTTAGGTCGAAAAGGATTAGTAAAAATAAGTAATGAAAACTAACTTGAAAATTTCTAGATGAAATAAGAAGAAAAAGAGCAAATAAAGAAAATAAAAGGCGAAAGAAACGAAAAACCGAGGAAGAAGATTGTGTGCAGCAGCTGAAGGCAGCCTCTGGAAGAGACGCAACAGAGGTTGTGGCCTTTCCACAAGGCGCATCAGTTGATGCGATCCTTCTCTACGTCAGATCTCCGCTGTTTCCGTCAGAAGGTTTAAAAAAGTGATTTTAAAAGACGATTTGAGCATGCTTATGATATAAATTCTTACATAAATTATATATACAGAAAATAAAAGAAATAAAATTGGGATTTACACACTCAGACTTACATGTTTGATGAAGCGAGATTAACTAAGTTATCGTTAATGATTTCTCGACTCAATGTATGATTGAAAGTGCCCTTAAAAAGGATTTAGAACAAATTGATTAGATTGATTAGGTGGAGTTGCTCAAATTTATCGGTTTATGCATCGTGTGTAATACCCGCCCTTTTAGGGACCCGTTGACCGACCTTAGACACCTATCTTGACCTTCGGAAGCCTTGCGAGTGATGTCTTATGACAATGTGAGCTGTGGTTGTGTGGGTGATATCGTCCTAATTTAGGACGGTTTAGCCCCGTCCTATTACCTTATTCCGACTCATTTTGTGTGCTTAATTGTCTAATAAGCTCATTTAATTACTAATATATAATAATTAGTCGTATTAGTTTATAATTAATAATTAATTGTATATTTATGTATATTATTATTATTAATATTATTATTATTATTATATTAATTTAATGTGCAGGCAAGACGGGAAAGTGAGGCGGAAGAGCAAGACGGGATTATGAGAAGAAATGGCGGAGGTGAAAGTAGGCCAAATCATGGAAAAATAAACTAAGTAAAGGAGCAGCTGCTAATTTCAGACGATCTTTGCTGAGCTTTTACTACCACCTCCAGCCACCGTGGCAGCCACCGCTCACCACCATTGGCCACCCTTAACTTCCTCCATTAAAACCAACCACCCATGGCCACCACAACCACCCACAACAGCCACCATGACTTCTCCTTCCACCCCCGTCCATAAACAACACAAACAACACCCATCTCATGCACCCATCTTTCAACCACCCACAACAGCCACCTGCAGCCACCGTGTACCTCACCTAAGACCACCACTAACCACCCCTGACATCCACCATCACTAACCAACCTCCGACAACTAGCATGGACCACCACACCAGCCGCCATAGCCTCCCGTATACCCCTCGACAAACAAACACCTCCCCTGTTTTCTATGCCGGCAAACCGGCAGCCTCCTCCCCCACCGGCAGGCGCACACACATTATTCCCCTTTATTTGAAGTGCTCGGTGCCGGTCTTCTCACCGGCGGCTGGCCGACCGGCACGCAGCACACCCACTCTATTCAAATCTCGCATAAGCACTTTGTGTCCTCTATGCCGGCTTGGCGGCAGCCGGCCAACTGGCACGCACCACCAATCCGCAAATTCCTCCCCTGCTTCAAATCTGCGCGCTACCGGCACCATCAACGGCAGCCGGCTTGCCGGCAGGGGCCCCACTACTTACGTTTTGCCCTGTTTCGTGTTTCGAGGATGCATTGGCTTTGTGTCGTATTGTTGTTTTTATGGGTCGATTAGTATTATTATTATTATTATTATTATTATTATTATTATTATTATTATTATTATTATTATTATTATTATTATTATTATTATTATTATTATTATTATTATTATTATTATTATTATTATTATTATTATTATTATTATTATTATTATTATTGTTATTATTATTATTATTGTTATTATTATTATTATTCTTATTATTATTGTTATTATTATTATTATTATTATTATTGTTATTGTTATTATTATTATTATTATTATTATTATTATTATTATTATTATTATTATTATTATTATTATTATTATTGTTATTGTTATTGTTATTATTATTGTTATTGTTATTGTTATTGTTATTGTTATTGTTATTGTTATTGTTATTGTTATTGTTATTGTTATTGTTATTGTTATTGTTATTGTTATTGTTATTCTTATTGTTATTGTTATTGTTATTGTTATTGTTATTGTTATTATTGTTATTGTTATTGTTATTGTTATTGTTATTGTTATTATTATTGTTGTTATTATTACTATTGTTATTATTATTATTGTTATTATTATTACTATTATTGTTATTACTATTATTATTATTACTATTGTTATTATTATTATTGTTATTATTATTACTATTATTGTTATTACTATTATTATTATTATTACTATTATTAATACTATTACTATTATTATTATTATTATTACTTCTATTACTACTATTATTATTATTACTACTATTATTATTATTACTATTATTATTATTATTATTATTATTATTATTATTATTATTATTATTATTATTATTATTATTATTATTATTATTATTATTATTATTATTATTATTATTATTATTATTATTATTATTATTATTATTATTATTTGTTATGTCTGGAAATCCGCAGAAGCCCCTGATCAATATCTCATCTCAACCTGACCATCAGGCTGTCAGTATGTCAGGCTACCAGGGCACACGAAGATAGGCGCCAGGCCATGGAGAGGACAACGGTCAAAATATCAGGACGATATTAGACCATAAACGCGTATTATAAAAGGATTATATATGCAGCATTGAATGAGAAGATCTCGCAGTAAATGCAGTAATTAAGGGACGGATATTTAGCAATTATTACAGGCAATAATGGAGAATAATCCGCATTCAATACAGTATCAGGCAGTCGTTCAAGATTGGAGCTTATATAAGGAACACTTTGAAGACATTGGAATCATCTCGTTCTTGCACAAGAAGAAGCATACGTTTACATATGCAATACTTAGGGAAATATAAGCATTGTCATTGTTATACAATAATTCTCCCAAATTACATAGTGAAACCTCTCCTGGCTTGGTGCCCGTGGTTTTTTCCCATTCAATGGTCTTCCACGTACAAAATTCTTTGTCTCATTATTGTTATTGTTATTATATTTACAGCTTTATATTTGACCCTGACGACCTGACCAATAGACCATTTAGAGCTAGTTAACCTTACACAACTCTACCCTGACCTGATTTCGCCTTGCGTAAAATCCACACAAAACAATTGGCGCCCACCGTGGGGCATCTATCTCCTTAAATCCTTTTTTCTTATCCTTCAAAAATTCAAAAATCCTACAAAAATGGCCCAACCCACCGTTGAAGAACAATTGAATGCAGCTCTCCAGCAAATCGCTGAGTTGGAAAGCTTGAAAGGAAAAGTAGCCCAAACTGAGGCAGAAATCCTGCAATTGAGAGAATCTGAGTCAGCTCTAAAACAAAAATTATAAAAAACTCAAGGAACAGGCTCCAGATTCCAACAAGGAACCCCATTTGCATCAATCATCAAAAATATCGATTGATGTTGATGGAGTTGGTGAACCAAAGAACGACAAGGAGAAACCTGAAAAATCTGCAGCAGCCATCATGATGGCAGTAGTTCAGGAGATCAAGAAACTCAATGAAAAATTCGATAAGATACCCGGAGTACCTGCCAGTATGGAAGAAGCTGCCCCTGACAGCTATGCTGATTCGCCTTTCATAGACGAAATAGCTAAAGTAGACCTACCAAAGAAGTTCGTAGTTCCATCCATGAGGGTCTATGATGGAACCACGGATCCACAAAACCACGTGGCTCTTCATAAACAAAAAATGCTGGCTGCATCTATCCCCAGCGAATTTAGACAGGTCTGCATGTGTAAGGGATTTGGAACAACCCTGACTGGACCTGCTCTGCAATGGTACATCAACCTACCAACTGGGAGCATCCATTCCTTCGCTAACCTGATCAACAGTTTCAACCAGCAGTTCGCAAGTAGCAGGGAGTTGGAGAAACGATCCAGTGACCTTTACCGAGTTACACAAAAGCCTGATGAGACTCTCAGGACATTCCTTGCAAGATTCAACAAGGAAAAAGTATCCACTACTACAAATCCAGGCAACTACAACGCCCCTTTAACAACGATTATTCACGAAAATCACAATAGACGTTGTAGAATGTATGGCACGAATTTTACTAAAATCAATTACAACGGGTATGGTTATAAAAACCGTTGTTATTAGTTTTAACAACGGGTCACACATGCACAACCGTTGTTAATAATTTGGCGCAAAATTGGCGCAAAGTTAGTGAAAAGTAATCACAACGGTTATTTTTGAAACCCGTTGTTAAAACTTATTTAACAACGGGTGTTTTTTTACAACCGTTGTTAAAACATATTTCACAACGGTTGTTGTTTAATAACCGTTGTCAATACCTTCCATACTATAAACCACACAAATAGAAGTCTGCTGCAGCCACAAAACACAACCCTTAATACACAAACACAAACACAGCAGACAAACAAACACAAAACACACACTCTCTTTCTCTCTTTCTCATCGTCGCTTTATCTTCTCGCCGTCACTGTTGATTTCATCGTCTATTACGTTATGTATTTATCAGGTAAATATCGCCGTCACTGTTAGTTTCATCGTCATTTTTTTCTTTTTCTATTTATTTCTTTTGCATGTATGTGTTTTTATTGACCATTATGTTATTTGTTTAAGTATTGTTCGCATAATTAGTTAGTAAAACAATGAAGAAGCAAGATGAAGAAGTAAGATAAACATAATTAATATATATATATATATATATATATATATATATATATATATTTATAAATACATAAATTAAAAAAAAAATTACATATGTAAAAATGCAATTCTTATATTTTCATAGAGGATCTTATTCTGCTCTATCGTATCCGTCCTCTCCTCCTTGGCTCTTTGGAGGTTCCGTTCATTGATTGCTATATCGTCATATAGCCGCAATGCTCGCTCCGTCAAGCCATCTTCTTTGGCGTGCTTCAGTGCGGATCGAGCATCCGCAAGGTAGCTCCTGAAACTTTCCTCAATATGGAGGAACCGGCGGATGAAGTTGTTGGGAGTTTTTTGAGTTTGTTTTGAAAGATTAAGTAGAGTTTGTTTTAGCAGTTAGGGTTTGGAGATGAATAGATTGAGATAATGGAAATGTTAGTTGAGATAATGCAATGTATTTATACTAAGCAATGTGTGGGTTGAGTTGCTTTTTAATTAATATATATGTTAGGAAGTTGTGCCATAATCATCATCATATCTCTCAATAATGCTGCTTCAAATCTTATTACTAACCCTTCTCATTCCATATTATCCGTTCATATGTACAGTGATGTCAGTAATAATGCATGCATCGGAATTCTAACGGGCCGTAATTATGCATGCATCTAGTAATATTTAATTTAATTTTTTTTATTTTTTAAGAACAAACAACAACGGTTATTTTCAAACAACCCGTTGTCTTTAGTTATAACAACGGTTTTGTATATTAAAACCCGTTGTTATAACTTTCCCCCCAAAATTGAGTCACATTTTCCACAACGGGTTTTTATACATAAAACCGTTGTTAATAGTTTTAACAACGGTTTCCTTAAGAAAACCAACCGTTGTTAAAACCTTCTACAACGGACGCTTTAACAACGTCCGCTTTTTTATATAACAACGGTTTTTGACCGTTGTTATAGCCTGTATCTGTAGTAGTGATCTATACCCAGGTGTGACATTGGAACAGCAGTGGAGGCATTCAGGCAGGAGTTACTACCATATAATGACTTATACAGCGAGCTCACTAAGTATCCCTGCCACACCTTCGAGGACGTTCAAGCCAAGACTCTTGCCTTCATCAGGCTAGAGGAAGATAAAAGCTATAAACTTGGATCACCCAGTAGACCAAAGGATCATGAAAGGAGTAATAGGAAGAGCAACAAAGGAAACAACTATAGGCCTACTCCATATTCTAGGCCAGATCAGTCAGAAGTTAACCTGGCTCATGAGTATCAAGGTAAGGTTAAATTTTATCCACCTATTTCCGAACATAACTTCAGTGTTGATATTGCAGGATTAATCCAGAGACTTGAAAACATGGGATCAGCTGGTTGATGGCCCAAGAAGTCAGAAAATCCAAATCCCAGGAGAGACAATTCTAAATGGTGTGAATTTCACATGGATATTGGACACACCACGGATGATTGTTTCACCCTGAGGAAGGAAGTGGCCTACCTGCTAAAATCTGGATACTTGAAAGACCTGATCAAGACAAAAGGCAAGAACGCAAACCAGGAGCATAAGCAAGATCGTAGTCTCCCCCCACCACCACCAGTTTATGAAGTAAAATTCATATCTGGCGGTTCAGAGATTTGCGGCCTGACAAGTTCAGCGGCAAAGAAGATAGCCAGGACACCAAGGACCATGTCAACCTGCAAGCCGGATCATATCCCAACAATCACTTTCAATGATTGTGACCTGGTGGGCATCGCTGATGTTCATCATGATGGCCTGGTAATTTCTATGCAGATTGGAACCGCCACAGTAAGAAGGATCCTGGTAGACGGAGGCAGCTCAGTGAACTTGATCATGCTTGACGTACTGAAAGCCATGAAGATCAACGAGGACCAAATCACCAATAAATCCAGCGTCCTAGTGGGATTCAGTGGTGAAACCAGGAGCACCCTAGGAGAAATCCACCTCCCAACCTACGTGGAAGGAGTCTCATCTTATGAGAAATTTGGAGTCCTTGACTGCTTGTCATCCTACAACGCGATCTTGGGTAAGCCTTGGATTCATAATGTCAAGGCCGTACCATCAACCTATCACCAGTGTATCAAGATACCAACGGACTGGGGCATAGCCACAATCAAAGGGGATCACAAGACAGCCCAGGAATGCTATACAGCAGCCTTGAAGCCTTCCAAGGCAGGTAAGTCCCTTGCATAGCAATTACAGTACCCTGTCAGGAGCACTAATGTAGCGCCTCCTTGAATGGAAACAGATTAGGTGATCCTGAACCCTGAGTATCCTGACAGGTATGTTTTAGTAGGATCTGATGCACCAGATAGTGTCAGGCCTGAACTAGTAAAGTTCCTTAAAAATAAATCATCTTGGTTTGCTTGGTCACATTTTGATATGACTGGAATTAACGCTGATATAATTACACATAAACTCAATGTTGACCCATCTTTTAAGCCTGTAAAGCAGAAAAGGCGGAAATTTGCAGCTGAAAGAAATACCATTATTAACGAGGAAGTAGAAAAACTTTTGGATATGGGAATGATCAGGGAAGTAATGTACCCTGATTGGCTGGCTAACGTAGTTGTTGTGCAGAAAAAGAATGGAAAGTGGAGAGTCTGTGTAGACTACACTGACCTGAACAAAGCCTGTCCTAAAGATCCATTTCCCTTGCCACATATTCTGTTGGAGCTTGTGTCTTCCACAAATTAGTGTGATAACATTTGTAAATCTCTTACAGGTTCACAAGGGTATACTTAGTATTTTAATCAGTTGATTAAAGATTACCTAATAACGGTTGGCTTGCTAGAGAGTTTGACGTTATTATCATACAGATGGCGGTGATCAACTGGTCCCTAAAGGTCACACCTATAGGATGTGTTTGAGAGATGTGGTTATAGAAATATAATCACATTGATGCCTTATATGACTAAACAGTTAGTCAATGTGTTGATGAGACAATTATTTAATGAAGATTAAATAATATTAGTTGAGAAGAATTAACTGTCAATTCGTAAATTGAATATAATAAGTTATATTTAATTAAATGTATGTAATGTTAGCTTGGACGAATTAATATGTTAATTTGTAATTAAATGTAATCGGTTATATTTAATATCAACAAGATGAATGTGTCATAGTGGTAATAGTGAGGGTACTCAAACCGAGAGGTTATGGGTTCGATCCTCACTAGATGACAATTTATATTTAACACATTTATACATTTTTGCCAAAACCGAAAATAAGGAGATATTACATTTCGGCATTATGGGCGGAAATAGAGGAAGAAACATTCTAACCTATTTCTCTTCTCATACACGGTTAAAGGGAAGAGAGAGTAGAATTTTCTGACCTAATTCTTTTTCCCCATTCTTGCCTCTCATCTAAAAACACAAAAAAACGATAAATCCTAATTTAATTTACTGAAATTTGGGGATCGATTATAGCAACAAGTTAAGGGCATTTCTCATATCGTCTTGGGTGCAACTAATAGGCGAATATCATTGCGATATTGTTCTTAGGCCGAATTTGCTAGGACCGAAGGTTATTTCTCATCTCTTTACCGTTTTGTTTATGTAATTCATTTTATGACAAGTATTCATCATGTTATAATTCGTTATAGTCCTTCAAATTAAAGGGATGCATACAGATAAATCCCACAAGTGTTATCAGAGCCAAGGCTACGAATTTTATTTTGATGATTTTCATAAAATTGGATGTAAACTTTTATTAGGGTTTCGAAAAACATAAAAAAACTTTTTTTTTACACGGCTAAATTTTTTTTGCCGAATAAAAAAATATTTTTTGCGCGGTGTTTTTGTTCTTGTTTTTGATGCGATATTTCCATTTCGATTTTTCATATTGTTGTTTAATCAGTTAATATAAACATATGATAAATTGGTAGTTTTTGATTTAATGAAGATTAAGTTAAATTGTAAATGGAATCCTCATGTTGATGATATAAAAAATTTGTTTTTGCTATATAGTTTTGACATATACATTAATCATGTTTCATTAATTCATATGCTAATCTCGTTCTAATAGCATCAATAAACGATTTTTGTTCATCTTAATGTTTTTGCAATTAGGGCATTATGCCAAATGCAAAAGAGTTTTTTTTTTTGTTTTCTGTTACTGTTCACAGTGAACAGTGTATAAAAGAAAAAATTTGTTTTGGTTTTTACAGAAAAACCGTGAAGATAAAAATAAAAAAAAGGGTTTTTTTTTGTGTTTCGGTTTTCAGCCGAGAAAAAATAATTTTTTTTTTTTCAGTTTCTTTTACTGTTCACGACTGGGCAGAATAAAAAAAAAAGTTCTGTTTTTTTTTCGGGTTTTGCCGAGACAAATTAAAAAAAGGGAGTCTTTATTTTTGTTTTGTTTTGGCAAATTTATTATTGCGAAGCGGTTCATAATTAATAGATACCTAATTATTTTAAAGAAGTTTAAAATATTGATGGATTAAATTCATATTACAAGTTTAATGTGAATTAAGATTGAAATTAATGTGATTAATTGAGGAATTGTCACTTAATTTGATCAATTAAATAGGTGGTTTGGATAAAATTAATCTGCATAATTAAAGAATTATGTCTTGTATGTTTAATTTATTTTAGTTGATGCTTCTCTTTTGTTGAATGAATCGTTGAATGAATTTATTTACGTATTTTTGCAATCGGTTGAAATTTGTAATACTTAGTGTGGCCTTAGTTAATTATGTTTTTGTAATGAAGGAAACATAATTTTTATGTAATTATGAGATCTCGAATTTCCTTTATTTTTATTTAGTTTTGGGTTTTGAAATTAGAATGTAATAAATAGGTGTATTATGTAAATTTATTTATTGTAATTTTCAAAGAAGACTAAAGATGAAGATTGGAGCTCACTCCCGCTACATGGATCAAGATGGAACATCGAGACAAGCTTCTCGGGTCCAAGGATGGATTCCAAATTTGTATTTAATGTTCATTTTGATAGGATAGGCCACACTAGGACTTTTTATTGTTTTTACGTTTTTCATTCCTATTCCTTTTCATTCACATGATAGTTATGCATCATTTTTCCGCCTAAAACCAAACCACCTACTACTAAAATGCATGAAAATTGACACATATAGGTTGTATGTTAGTTTTCATAGACATACAGATGTCACATGTTTATTAAGCCATCATCTTAGTTTATTCATTCACGCATGCTAGATATTAGTTTACTTAAAATGAATTAAAATAAAGTTGATGGGATCTTCCTCTAAAACGAAAATTGAGATTAGTCTTTATAAGGGCAAACAACTATGAATCCCTTCTTCGTCGGTAGGCATAATATGACCCCTTCTACGTTGGGTAAGTAGTTTGTGTTGACTTAGTTTATCTCAACATTATAGTCCGAAGAGTTTCTCGTGATTATGATGGACTAAAGATAGAATTTACATAAATTTATCGACCAAGAATTCTAACGGTAGAATTAGCTAAAAGTTTAGCTTATCAATTTACAGATAATTGAGTCTTGGGATCAATTATATAATTCTTGAGGAAGGTCAATTGTATAAATGTTTTGAGTCTTCGCGTTATGACACTAGTTCATTAGACCTAAATTAAAATCGATGCACATGCTTATTATTTATTCTTCTTTTCCCAGTGTAGAACACGTTTATTTTACTGTTACAACAAAATGTCTGGAAATAACGCAATCCAAATGCCTAGTGCCACACTTGGACGCGAGTCCTGGCTAAAAATATTCATGGACCAAATGAATCAGTTCACACGTCTGAAAAACGACGGGTCCAACTTTGCGGATGACCGGGAGGCAAAGCACTACGGAATCTTTGTCATTGCTGACGGTAAGCTCAAGTACTTAACTGAGCTAATACCGGTAAACCCAGGCCCCAATGCAGGAGTCAACGAGTCACTCGCTTATAGTGACTTCGTTATGGAAGCGGGTGCGATAAAGAACGTACTCATATTTGCAATGGAAACCAATTTGCAGAGACGCTTCATTGCCCAAGGTACGAACAAGATTTTCACCATGCTCACTAACGAGTTCTCAAAAGCACCGAGAATCGTTACATATGAGCATACCTGTCGCTTCTTTGATGCGAAACTCCAGAAGGGCCAACCGGTTAGCCCACACATTCTTCACATGATTGAGAATGTCGAGAAGCTGGAGGCTCTTGATTGCAAAATCAGTGAGAGCATTGTCATTGACCGAATGCTTCATTCTCTTCATGATGGTTTTACCCTTTTCAGGGCGAACTACTACATGAATGACTTAAAAAAGAGTCCTCATGAGCTACACTCCCTTCTCGTACAGACCGAGAAGGATATGAAATTGAGTGGGAGCATGAAGCAGGATGTTCTCACGATTTCCAACAAGGGTAAAGGTAAGGGCAAGGCTCATGGCGACCTAGCTGTAGGTAAGCCAAAGTTTAAAAAGCCAGGAAACGGTAAGAGTGGGCCCGGTGAGACTAGTGGCTCACATGGCAAGGCAAAGAGCAAGGGCGGTGACATTGAGTGCCACCATTGTCACAAGACTGGACATTGGAGGAGGAACTGTCCCGTCTACCGCGAGGACATCAAAGCAGGCCGCGTCGTTCCTGTTGGTATGTCATATTATATTCATATGATAGAGATTAACCATGCAAGTTTCGGAACTTGGGTACTTGATACTGGTTGTGGTTCTCATCTGTGTAATCATTTGCAGGGCCTAAAGAACATCATACCTATCGAAAAAGGTGATGTGGACCTGCGAGTCGGGAATGGAGCACGAGTTCTTCTTTGTCTCGAAGGGAACATATGTAATCCAACTCCCTAGTGGTTTTGAGTTATTTTTAAATAACTGTTACTATGTACCCAATTTGTCTAAGAACATTATTTTTGTTTCCGTACTTGCTAAAGACGGTTTTGCATTTTCAATAAAGGATAATAGCTGTATTTTCTCTTTCAATGAAATGATTTATGGCAAAGCAGTTTCCATGAATGGAACTTACATCTTAGATCAAACCACGGTAGTATTACACATGAATAATAAGAAATTAAAGGTTGGTGAAAAAGATCAAACCTATCTATGGCATTGTCGAATGGGACACATAAATGAGAAACGCGTAAAGAAACTCGTCGATAATGGGACTATTCCCACATTCAATTTTTCTACATATGGCACGTGTGAATCATGTCTCATTGGCAAAATGACTCGAATTTCCTTCAAAGGTGTTGGAATGCGCGCTAGTGACCTATTAGGACTCATACATACTGATATTTGTGGACCTATGTCAATTACCGCTAGAGATGGCTATAGATATTTTATCACTTTCACGGACGATTTGAGTAGATATGGATATGTCTACTTAATGAAGCATAAAAGTGAGTCCTTTGATAAATTCAAGGAATACCAGAACAGGGTTGAGAACCAACTGGGTAGAAAGGTTAAAGCACTCCGTTCAGATCGGGGTGGCGAATATCTTTCAAATGAGTTTGATCAACACCTTAAAGACTGTGGAATCGTTCTACAGTTAACTCCACCTGGAACACCTCAATTAAATGGTGTGTCCGAACGGAGAAATCGAACCTTACTTGATATGGTTCGATCCATGATGAGTCACACGGTAGTGCCTGATTCATTATGGGGTTTTGCTCTTTTGTCATCTGCTCTTATACTTAACCGAAGTCCGACTAAAGCTGTCGATAAGACTCCATGTGAAATGTGGAAGGGAACGGTACCTAACTTGTCCTTTATTCGGGTTTGGGGCTGCGAGGCTTATGTCAAGTGGAGACACGAGGATAAGCTCGGCCCGCGATCGGTCAAGACATACTTTATAGGTTATCCAAAAGGAACATTTGGTCATTACTTCTATTCGCCTACCGAACATAGAGTTTTTGTTGCGGCTAGTGCGACATTCTTAGAGAAAGAATTTCTCGAGAACAAGACGAGTAATATAACCTTCGAGCTGTCGGAGATTCCAGAACCAACAACCGAGGAACGGATGGAGGAAGTGGTTCCTCCAACTGATGACACGGTTAATATTCCTGAGGAACCTAGGAGGTCGGTTAGAGTCTCTCATCCTCCGGACAGATACATTGGTATGGTCGAGGAGAATGACGTTTTACTCCTAGAGAGTAATGAACCCGCTACCTATAAAGGTGCTATGGCCTGTTCCGACTCAAAGCTATGGCTCGAAGCCATGCAATCCGAGATGGACTCCATGTATGAGAATGACGTATGGGATCTAGTTGATTTACCTAATAAGGTAAAACCTCTACAGTGCAAGTGGCTTTACAAAATAAAGCGTTCTGTAGACGCGCAACCAGATACCTATAAGGCACGACTAGTGGCAAAAGGTTTCACTCAAGTGCACGGATTGCATTATGATGAGATTTTTGCACCTGTAGTCATGCTAAGTTCCATTCGGATAATCTTAGCGATTGCCGCTTTTCATGATTATGAAATTTGGCAAATGGATGTGAAAACCGCCTTCTTAAACGGTTATTTGGAGAAAGAGTTGTACATGGTGCAACCCGAAGGTTTCATAGATCCTGAATATCCTAAGAAAGTATGCAAGCTTAAGCGTTCCATTTATGGACTTAAGCAAGCTTCTCGGAGTTGGAATCATCGTTTTGACCAGGTGATAAAAGAGTATGGTTTCACTCGATCGGTCGAAGAACCATTCTTATATATCAATTCGAGTGGGAGCAAGATTGAATTCTTGATATTGTATGTCGATGACATACTCCTGATTGGGAATGACATTCCTCTCCTATCTTTGGTTAAAGAATGGTTGAAGAACCATTTCCAGATGAAAGATCTGGGTGAGGCACAACGCATTTTGGGAATCCGTATCTACCGAGATAGATCACGACGGCCGTTATCACTTAGTCAGGAGTCTTATTTGGATAAGATTCTTGAGAAGTTCAGCATGACCAACTCCAAGAAGGGGAACCTTCCAATGACGTCTGGGATGCAGTTGAGCAAGTCTTAGTCACCCACGATGCCTGAAGAGATTGAGCGCATGAGTCGTGTTCATTATGCATCTGCAATAGGATCAATCATGTATGCCATGATATGCACACGTCCAGACGTGGCATATGCATTGAGTATGACGAGTCGGTACCAAAAGAATCCAGATGAAACACACTGGATAGCTGTTAAAAATATCCTCAAGTACCTACGGAGGACTAAGGATAGGGTATTGACTTATGGAGGCGATTCTAAGCTATGCGCAATCGGTTCTGTGAGATGCTAGCTTCCAAACGGATCGAGATGATTCAAAATCTCGGTCCGGATTCGTCTTCACTCTTAATGGTCTGCGGTCAGTGGAAGAGTTCCAAACAGAGTGTTGTAGCAGATTCTACCACTGAATCCGAGTACTATGCCGCTTCGGAAGCAGCTAAGGAAGCGATATGGATGCGTCAATTCTTACAAGGACTTACGATAGTTCCTAGTTCGAATGACCCGATCACCATCTATTGTGACAATAGAGGTGCCACCTTCCAGGCTAAGGAGCCTAAGTCTAGCAACAAATCTAGACATGTACATTGGAAAGCTCACCAGATCCATGATTACGTGGAGCAAGAAGAGATAGTGATTGACAAGATTGCGACGGATGATAACATCGCGGACCCTCTCACTAAACCGTTGAATTTTGATAAGCATGAAGGGAACGTTATTTCCATGGGAATTAAACGTGTTCCTGAGTTGTAGTAGTTGATTATGAATTTGATACATTATCTTTTTCATATACTATTTATAACTTCATCGTTTTATTATAATATTTTGTTTTTCATGTGGATTGTACTGACAACTTTGAACACCACAAAGTGAACTGAATTACATTATATTTTGTTTGGTCCGTAATCGCCTCCAAGAGCTGATAACTCTGGCTATTACATTGTGCAGTCGATTGATGGTGGGTTCAACGAGCCATAAGTCAAACGGTTGACTGATCGTTCACAAATACGAGATTATAACGATACCTCGTAGGACAAATTTTTTGTGACAACGTAATGGAGTCCTAAATGTTTAAAACATTCGGTGCCAGGTCCTGGATAGGACATCCATTGTGTTCCTAAAATCGATTCTTTTGACTATCGACTGTCTCTTGAGATTAAGGCAGTTTTTGGGTGACTTTGGTTTCTTTCTTACAGTCTGCCGTAACTGGAGGCTAAGTAGATTTTTTTCTGGGTCATTTCATACTGTGCTTACATCGACAGGATTCGAGTTGAGGAAAATATCCAACCCTTATTAGGTATAGTTATTTCTCATGGCCACTCGAGGAGTTGTAACTGAAATGCATGGCCATGCTCGAATGATGATTCGTTTATTAGTTAAGTTACTCTCTAGTCGGGGAAACCACTCTTGATGATGATCGCTTGTAAAATATGACCTTTGCGAATACGGATTTTGCAAATTGTTTTACATTGAGTGGGAGAAATTTTTGGATATGAGAATCGGTTATCGCACATACACTTGTGAGGACAAGTGAGAGTTTGTTGGAGCTTGTGTCCTCCACAAATTAGTGTGATAACATTTTTAAATCTCTTACAGGTTCACAAGGGTATACTTAGTATTTTAATCAACTGATTAACGATTACCTAATAATGGTTGGCTTGCTAGAGAGTTTGACGTTATTATCATACAGATGGCGGTGATCAACTGGTCCCTAAAGGTCACACCTATAGGATGTGTTTGAGAGATGTGGTTATAGAAATATAATCACATTGATGCCTTATATGACTAAACAGTTAGTCAATGTGTTGATGAGACAACTATTTAATGAAGATTAAATAATATTAGTTGAGACGAATTAACTGTCAATTCGTAAATTGAATATAATAAGTTATATTTAATTAAATGTATGTAATGTTAGCTTGGACGAATTAATATGTTAATTCGTAATTAAATGTAATCGGTTATATTTAATATCAACAAGATGAATGTGTCATAGTGGTAATAGTGAGGGTACTCAAACCAAGAGGTTATGGGTTCGATCCTCACTAGATGACAATTTATATTTAACACATTTATACATTTTTGCCAAAACCGAAAATAAGGAGATATTACATTTCGGCATTATGGGCCGAAATAGAGGAAGAAACATTCTAACCTATTTCTCTTCTCATACACGGTTAAAGGGAAGAGAGAGTAGAATTTTCTGACCTAATTCTTTTCCCCATTCTTGCCTCTCATCTAAAAACACAAAAAAACGATAACCCTAATTTAATTTACTGAAATTTGGGGATCGATTCTAGCAACAAGTTAAGGGCATTTCTCATATCGTCTTGGGTGCAACTAATAGGCGAATATCATTGCGATATTGTTCTTAGGCCGAATTTGCTAGGACCGAAGGTTATTTCTCATCTCTTTACCATTTTGTTTATGTAATTCATTTTATGACAAGTATTCATCATGTTATAATTCGTTATAGTCCTTAAAATTAAAGGGATGCATACAGATAAATCCAACATATTGATGCCATGGTAGACGCCACAGCAGGCCATGAGAGGCTGACATTCATGGATGCTTCCAGTGGATTCAATCAAATAAAGATGCACCCTGCTGACCAGGAGAGTACTGCATTTATTATAGACCGAGGCATATACTGTTACACTGCCATGCCTTTCGGCCTGAAGAATGCAGGGGCAACGTACCAGTGCCTGGTCAACATGATGTTTAAAGACCAAATAGGTGACATCATGGAAGTATACATAGACGACATGGTGGTGAAATCCAAAAATGCAGAAGATCATGTGAAACATCTAGAAATAGCATTCGGGATATTGGAAAAATACAACATGAAGCTAAACCCTGCAAAATGCCACTTTGGAGTCTTTGCAGGCAAATTCCTTGGATACATGGTTACAAAAAGGGGCATAGAAGCCAGCCTTGAACAGATAAAGGCTATCCTCGAGTTACAATCACCCAAGTCTGTCAAGGATATCCAGAAATTGACAGGCCGGGTGGCTGCCCTGAATCATTTCATATCAAGATCCTCTGAGAGATGCAAAACATTCTATAACCTCCTCAGGAAGAATAAACAGGTCCAATGGACGGATGAACACGAGACAGCTTTTCAGGATCTAAAATCCTACCTATCATCTCCACCCTCACTGGCTAAGCCGGAGAAGGGAGAGCCTTTGTCGATATACCTACCATCATCGACACAATGATCGTGATACTAGTGAAAGAATAGGATGGTCAGCAACATCCAGTCTACTATGTAAGTAAAAGCCACGCTAGATCTTTGAGTTGAGGTATGGATTGCTTGAAAAATATGTCTTAGCTTTAATTATGTCATGTACTAAATTGCGACCTTATTTTAAAAGTCACCCCATTATAGTCAGGACCAATTTACCCATAAAATCTGTCCTACGTAAGCCTAAACTTTCAGGCAGGATGGCCAAATGGTCAGTACAGATTAGCACATACGACATCTCCTTTGAACCCAGGGCAGCGATTAAATCGCAGGCCCTAGCATACTTTGTGGCTGACTTTAGCCCTAACCTGGAACCATACCTGATAAAAGAGGTCAACCAACTAGAAAATAAAACCCCAGACAAGGAATGGACCTTATTCATAGATGGAGCATCCAACGCCAGGGGGACAGGGTTAGGATTAGTACTTAAATCAACACAGGGAGACGTGATAGCTCAGGCTATAAGCTGTGAGTTCAAAGCTACCAACAATGAAGCAGAATATGAAGCCCTGATAGCAGGCTTAAAGGTATGTCTAGATCTCGGTGTTCAAAACCTAAAGGTAAAAACTGATTCACTCCTAATTGCTAATCAAATAAAGGGAATTTATACGGCCAAGGATGCAAAAATGATTTCGTATTTGGAATATGCAAAAAACCTTACCGCTAAATTTCCTTTATTTGACATAGATCAAATATCAAGAGACCTGAACACCCAGGCTGATGCTCTGGCCAGCCTAGGTTCAAACTTTATCCCCACCGTCTTTGACAAAATACTAATTGTGCATTTACTAGAGCCAACCATCAGCAAACCTGAACAAGTCAATCCAGTCAATCAGGACAATAACTCTTGGACTAAACCCTATTATGATTTGTTTCTCCGAGGAATACTGCCTCAGGGCAAACATGAGGCAAGGGCTTTTAAAATTAGAGCTTCAACTTATGTTATCATCAATAACACTCTGTTCAAGAGATCGCAGGCTGGACCCTACCTGAGATGCTTGGAGCCTGACGAAGCCAAACTAGTACTTCAAGAAATACACGATGGACACTGTGGCAACCACAAAGGAGGAAAGAGCCTGACAAGCAAAGTTCTCAGGACAGGCTACTACTGGCCTACACTGAGGGCTGACTGCCTGGAATACTCTTCACAATGCGAAGCCTGCCAAATTCATGAACCAATCATAAATCAGCCATTTGAACTCCTTCATTCAATTTCCGCACCCTGGCCGTTCATAAAGTGGGGCATGGATATTGTGGGAAAACTGCCCGTAGCTCCAGGACAAAAAGTATTCATGTTGGCCATGACTGATTACTTCTCCAAATGGATTGAGGCTGACTCTTTCAGGCAAGTAACTGAAAAATAAGTAATATCCTTCATCAGGACAAACATCATTTGCAGGTATGAAGTCCCATCAGAAATAGTATGTGATAATGGAACTCAATTGGTGGGGAAAAGGACCCAAGCATTTTGCCAAGAATGGAATATCAACCTGGTAACATCAACCCCTGGATATCCAAAAGCCAATGGCCAGGCCGAATCAAGCAATAAGGTAGTCATAAGCTGCCTAAAAAAGAAGCTAAAAAGAAGACGAGGCAGATGGGCTGAAGAGCTTCCATTAGTACAATGGGCAGATATGACAACTCCAAAAACTGCAACAGGCCAAACACCTTACTCTCTGGTATATGGATGTGAAGCTGTCATTCCTGCGGAAGTACGAGTACCAACATCCAGATACAGCCTGAACAATGTTGAGGCGAATAAAGACCTAATGCAAGATAACTTAGTTCTAACTGAAGAGCTAAGAGACGCTACCAAAATCAGGATGGCATCATATCAACAAGCAGTCGCCAGGACTTACAACAAAAATGTTAGGATCAAAGTCTTTAAAGAAGGAGACCTTGTCCTACGCAAGGTATTTCCAAATAAGAAAGAAAAATCAGCAGGCAAACTGGCTCCCACATGGGAAGGCCCTTACTTAATTGATTCAATTGTTGGACAAGGAGCATACAGGCTCCAAACGCTAGAAGGGGAAATGATCCCAAGATCCTGGAATGTAACTCATATAAAATTATTCCATATGTAAAGACCAGATCAGGTATAAATTCAATCATTACTCAACCTGACGTGCTACCTGATGAACTACATGCTTTACATACCTTGTCTGCAATTTATATCTGTTCAACTAACCTACTTATTTACTTCTCTTCTTGAATCCTGAACAATTATACAAGATAAATAGTTATATGCATAAAAATTCAGGATTGAGGGCTACTCTACCATATATTTATGAAACAAAATTTTGAACTTAATTGTGCCTGACGAGTTCGTAACCACCACCAGATACAGTAAATGTCAGGACCAATCAGGCATGAAATAATTGCCTGACTTGACTAGGTTTACTGCCACGGATTACAACCGGTTGGACACAGCAAGACAGGTGTAAAGGTGTTCTCTCCCAAACACTTAGTCTAAATGCCCTCCTGACAGGCCGAATACCAAGCCCTTCAGCTAGGCAGGGGACATAAGCCCTCCTGACAGGCCGGTTTTCCCACCCCTTCAACCATTATAGCAAAAAACTATACTTGGTTGGATTACTCATGAATAACAAGATAGAACAAAAATGATGTGCAGGTTATTCAAACAAAATGTTTGACAGGCCCGACAAGATGAAACTCACAAATCCAAGCAAAGTTAAAAGCAAAATCAGCTAAAAAAAGGCCACCATGCCTATATTAATAAAAACCCTTACCCCCTGGGGCAAAGGCGCAAAATATTCATGAAGTCCAGAGATAGTCTCCCTGACCCAAGACAGAAAAAGAAAATAAAATATTGTTTATCCAGGGACATCCCCTCTGGATGGGCCAAATACCAATTGAAGAAAACAAATTACTGCTTCTCCTCAGAAACAGTACCACTACTTCCACCCTTGGCCGGACCAGCATCAACATCCTGCTCACCTGGAGAGTCCACCTCTTGTTCATTTCCCATATTGTGCAGGCCAGGATACTTTGAAGCAGCAAAAGCCATCTCAGCTTCAGGGTTCCATTTTGCCCTGGCCTCGACAGGCTCCGACATAGCAGCATCCCTTCCCTTCATATAGAAATAGAGGGAAGCATCATCTAACTTGAACTCCAGGTCATCCCTTTCCTGGGTGAGCTCCTCATTTCTGTCCAAAGCCTCCTGCAATAGCTGCTTGCTTGAATCTGACTCAGCCTTAGCAGCATCTCTCTCAGCCTGCACCCTCACCAAGTCAGCAGCTTTAGCAGCCAGGTCAGCTCGTGCAAAATCCAGCTCAGACCTCAGCCTGTCATAATCTGACCTCATCAGATCAATCCTGGCCACCAAAGAAGTTGCCTGATAGGCGTTATGGAGACAGGTCGCAACACCCTGACCAAAAACAAAAAGAAAAGTATGAGTAATATACCCCAATAATAAAAACTACTCAAACAAAACACACATAAAAATTGTTCTAGCCTACCTCCCTTACAGCAACAAGGGCACCTGCCAAGAGGCTGACTAAATAATCCACTGAGGCAACTGCCTGAGTAGCAGTCTCAACACGGTCAAGCTTGAGCATGACATCTGATCTAGAAGTAGCGTAGTCCCTGATCTTCACCCTAGCAGCCTCCATATTGTCCACCCTGGCTTTCACTTCCCTGACCGGGGCAGAAATGTCAACATCTTCAATTTTCTTTTTTTGTGCTGCTGAACTTGTTTCAACAGGGGCAGCAGGTACATCAGTGACCTTGGCAATATCAAGACTGTTCAGTCAAGTCAATAACAGGTTCAGCATCCCCGCTTCCCTGGGAACCTTCCTCCTTGATCTTAGCCAGCCTGGCTGAAAGGCCAGCCATACTAAACCTGGCAAGGCGAGTAGATGACCTGGTGGCTACAACACGAAACACTATATTATCAATATAAACCAAACATTATAAGGACGCCAAAATAAGAATAAAAGATAGAGTAAGACAGACTTACTGCCTGAGGTAGTGGCGCTAACAGCCCCAGAAGGTTTGGCCCCCTGGCAGCACCGTCAGCTTTCAAACAGCGAGGAAGGTGACCAACCCCACAACAGAGAGGCCAAGACCTCTCCAAAGGAGGAATAGCAAGGAAAGCAGAAATATTGGCAGTGGGATACTCAGTTTCAGTAACCCAATCATCAACTACACACATGAGAGGTATAAATTATTATAAACTTCATTTTATTTTTTCACTAACAAGTAAAACATGCAGGGCAAAGAGAAAAATTAAAAGACTCACCAGCAACGCAAGCCTCATGATTTAAATACGCCAGGTCAGGACCCACAGAATTGGTCCTGACAAACATGTACCCAGCAGCCCAGCCTTTGTCATGGCCGCTGTCCAGGTTACTTAAAAGAGGAGTAGTAGAAGCCCTGACCATAAAACTTATACGGCCAGGACTATTGGTTTTAACGGCATAACAGGCCTTCAAATCGTCAAGAGAAAAAGAAATATTGTGCTTTTTACAGAGATTCTCAATGGAACACATAACCTTCCACACCATAGGCATCAAATGATAAGATGGAACACCAATCTCCTTAACAACCTCAACCATAAGAGGGGAAAAGGGAAGCTTACAACCTGCCCTGAAAGCCCAGTCATGAATACAGAACCAACCAGGACGATCCCAGTCGGCCCTGATAGGAGAGTTCTCAGGGATCCAGACTTCAGTATCAGCAGGGATAATTCCCTTATCCTTCAGCACCTTCTCAAACTCAGGCTTCAAGTGGTTTTCAAGAGACTGATCCTCATTTAAAGCCTTCGTAGGTTTGAATTGAAAGTCACCATGGAATATTGAGATCATCTCCAATGGAGAATCACTCGGATTATTGATCGTGGAAGGTTGTGTAGCAGAAGAAGTAGGTAAATTCTCAGAAGAAGTCCCTTCAGGATTCTGGGAAGGAGAGGTTGCAGGAGTCGCTGCCCTGGTGGACTTCCTTTTTGCGGCCATTGTTGAAAAATTATGAAGAATTGATCGAAGATTGAAGGAACTGGTAATTAAGAGAACTAGAGAGAAGGATTAATAAGAGAGAAATAAGAAGAATTGCTTTGGTGAGTTCAACTTAATAAAGCACACCGGTATTTATAGTGGAGAAGATTAGGGTTTCAACCGCAAAGGAAGTGGATAATCATTAAGGAGGTTGCAGTAAATCTTACACGCGTCATAAACTGCAGTAAAATAGTCGTTATAGGGAACTGACTAGGTATAACTTAACCGTTGGGTAATCTTCCTAAAAATAAAATTATCTCCTCATTTTTTCGTCCTGGCACACAGAAAATAAGGAGATAAGGGGCAATTGTTAGGCCTGGAAATAATCCGCATTCAATACAGTATCAGGCAGTCGTTCAAGATTAGAGGTTATATAAGGAACACTTTGAAGACATTGGAATCATCTCATTCTTGCACAAGAAGAAGCATACGTTTACATACGCAATACTTAGGGAAATATAAGCATTGTCATTGTTATACAATAATTCTCCCAAATTACATAGTGAAATCCTCTCCTGGCTTGGTGCCCGTGGTTTTTTCCCATTCAAGGGTTTTCCACGTACACAATTCTTTGTCTCATTATTGTTATTGTTATTATATTTACAGCTTTATATTTGACCCCGACGACCTGACCAATAGACCATTTAGAGCTAGTTAACCTTACACAACTCTAACCTGACCTGATTTCGCCTTGCGCAAAAATCCACACAAAACATTATTATTATTATTATTATTATTATTATTATTATTATTATTATTATTATTATTATTATTATTATTATTATTATTATTATTATTATTATTATTATTATTATTATTATTATTATTATTATTATTATTATTATTATTATTATTATTATTATTATTATTATTATTATTATTATTATTATTATTATTATTATTATTATTATTATTATTATTATTATTATTATTATTATTATTATTATTATTATTATTATTATTATTATTATTATTAGTACTTTTATTAGACTAGTATAAAAGACACACCTTAGATTATCACACACTACCTTACATTAGACACTCATTAGATTAGAATAATTACTCTCCCATACTCTCTCACATTAGAATTAATTAGACTCTCTCTATTATTATAACACGAATCCTAATATTTCTCTCTTTGATTCCCTTTAATCAAAGTTGTAATATTTCTTCCAAATTAATGCAATTGTTCTCTAGTTTATCCAAATTCCTCTAGTTTCATTAGTTTACATTTAGTCTTGGGTTTGTAATTGGAAGACAAGATTCATCTCCTTATTCAATCTAAGTTTGCATCTTTATTAAATGTTGGTATAATTCTCCTCCTAATTTCATTGCTTTCTTCATTTGTTTACATTTCCTCATAGTTTGATTAGTATAATCTCCAACATGTTTTCTTGTGATTATCTTATGGGAAAGTTTGCATCTTTGTTTGTGGTTATGAATTCTATATTTGAGTAGTCCTTTACTAGGATGGAGGGGGATCTCATATAGGCTATAGGATGAGATTTTGATAAAGGAAGACTATAATCTTGAGTATTTGCTTATTGGTTTTTCATGCACATGTGGTGTTTGTGAAAATGCTTGAATGAGAGTTTGAGTAATTTCCTTATCTTTTCTACTTGTTGAGTGAGAACTCGATTAGTAATCTTAGAATTGCATGATAAATTGAGGGACGGAATTGATTAAGTGAGGACTTTATCGGTTCCATCCTAGGGTTAGTCTCATGTCGAGAGATTAGGACTTTCCTTGCATCTATTCTTGATTTTGTCAACCTATACTTGTTTCTGTCTTTGCCTACATGAGTGAACCCGATATCCTAGTCCCGTTAATTATCTTATTTGCTTGTTTGTTAGCTACTTTCCTTGTTATAGTCATAGGTGATGCGTGTCTTTTATATGATGTTTTACACCCTATTTTACACGCATTTCAGAGCTCAATTATGTAGTTTATGCTATTATTTGCCCCATTTCATCTACTTTCGTATTTTTATGTAATATTGCAGATTTATGCGGAAATGAGTAGAAATTGAGCTAAATCCGTCCCCGAGTACCTTGCATTGCATTTGACGTGAAGTATTTATCCAAGAAACGAACTTGGTGCGCATTTCGAGGCCTAAAAGACAACTTTATGAAGAATTAGAAGCGGACTACCAGCTATAGTGGTCGATCGAGTGATGCCTATGGTCGATCGACCAGAGCACGAGTTACAGAAGCTACTGTTCAGCGTATTCCAGTCGATCGACTGGCATCAGTGGTCGATCGACCAAGCCGTTAATTCTGACGCAAGTTAAAAGATCGAGAATTAGAAAGCCCAATGTATTATTAGGTTTAGGAATAAGAGTTACGTAATATTCCTATATAACGTAACCTTAGTTTTCAGAAGAATCAGGAAGTTTTTATCAAGTCTTTATCAGTTAATTAGGGAAATAATTAGGGTTTTCATCCAACTTTAATCATTCAATACAATCGGTTTTATTGGCTTTATTTTCGTTCGTTGCTTTGGAGTTTCTTCCTGCTTTCTACTGGTATTCCTTTGTTCTATAATTTTAGTTTATCTTTCATTCATTCGTAGTATAGAATTGTTAGGTTAGAATTCCCAAAGCCAATTATCGTTTTATGTTAATTGTTCATTTAGTTATTTTAGTCATGAATTCGTTTGCTTTATTAGTAAATTTTATTGTTGTTATTATTTCCAGTATGAGTAGCTAAACCCCATGTGCTAGGATGTAGGGAACCTGTAGTGTAGGCGGCATTAAAATAGGAAGACCTAGATCGCGCCATGGTCGATCGATTGGGTTACCTGGTCGATCGACTGGCCACGTGAGATTACCTTCGTTTTAATTAATTTAATTTTTATATTTGACGAATCGTGTGCACGCGACTAGTTGAATGTTTAGGAATTGACCGACCCGATAAGATTGAAAGATAGGGGAGGGAAATAGACTACCTAATTGAGATGACTAAATTAATAAGATCGAGAGATAAGTTAATTTAGACTTTTAAATCACTTTTCAGGACGGAAGTTAGCATTAGTGATATTAGGGACCCGTAGCTAGATCGAAAGATGCTACCTGTTAAAAATGGACCGAGAGGACTTCTTATTTTCCCATCTCACGTGATTATCTCAGACTTGCCTAGGATACTGCCGCCGAAACTATAGTGAACCGACCATCTTAGCATCCTTTTATTATTTGATTTTATCCATTTCTTTAGTTTACTTTTATTGCATTTGGTTATAGATTGTTCAAACCAAATCCCCCTCACAATTGTTACTTTAGATTAAAACGTAGACAACTATTAATTGCATCGCCTCCTTGTGGTTCGACCCTGACTGCCACTAGCTATAGTAGTAGTTTGGACTATAAATTTATCTTTGGTACTCTACGACGGTATCAAATTTTGGCGCCGTTGCCGGGTAGGCAATTGTTTAAATTTTTAGTTGTTTTTATTTTAGTCTTTTCTCAGTTTAAGGGACATCTGTTCCTTAAACTATTCTCATATTCTACTTGTAGTTTCCTCTTATGCGCAGGTCACTGGGTGGTGAATTACTACCGTTCAATCCTGAGATTGAGAAGACTTTGCGTGAGTTGAGACGATCATCTAGAGTATTGCCGACAGAGGAAGAGCTGAGTACTCTGTCCAGTTACTACGAGAACGAGCTATTCGAGGAGGACCCACCTTCGTCACCTATTTCTACTTCCTCAGCTGAGACCGTCACATCTCCAGACATGGCTTAAGAAGCTAGTATAGCCAGTCACTCCGAGCCGAAAGCTGAGAATCTCTACAAGGGATTCACATTGCCAGCTGGGACAGATAGGAAATTCGAACCAAAACCGGCTTACATTAACTTGGTTGAGAGAAACCAATTTGGGGAAGCTGCAAATGAAGATGCGACTAAGCATATGGAGACATTCATTGACTCTTTGTTGCTCCATACCCCCCCACCAGCAGTGTGTGACTCGGATCGGGTAAAGGAGACAATGTTCTTATTTTCGCTCCGTGATCTTTGCTAGGGAGTGGTACCGGGATCCGAATTGAGCTGCTAATGGGATTGCGATTGGAATTCGTTGGCCTTAGCGTTTTATAAGAAATACTTTTTCGCATCGAAGACCAATGCGATTAGAGCTCGGATCACGAGCTTTAAACAGGGTCTGATGAAGATTTTCATGAGGCATGGGTCTGTTTCAAGAGATCAAAAGTGCGAACTATTCCGCACCATGGGTTTGAGAAGTGGTTTATGTGCAACCAATTCTACAATGGTCTTTATGATGATCAGAGAGCTATCCTAGATGCTGCAGCTAATGAGAGATTTCAAGAAAATAGTGGTGAGACAAAGGGGTGGAAAATCATCGATGACATAGCCATCCATAAAGCTGAGCATGGGAATTCTAGAGGAAATCAGAGGAGGTCAGTTGAATCACATCTTTCGTAGCGCAATAGAGGCCCTTCTTTGCGAGATTCGACAAGATAGACTTCGGGGGATCCCCAAAAAGGAGGTATATACAAGGTTAATGCTGTTTCAGACGGTCCTTTTGTCTGCAAGAGATGTGGAGGAGAAGGACATGTTGCAGACCACTGCAGCAATCCCTATGAGGCTTGTGCTGCTTTCCAACATTATAGGCAGACAAACACTTATTTTGAGCCGAATGTCCATCCGAAATTGAGGTGGAGTAGCCAAAATGTCCAAAATCCGACTCCACCTCCACAGCAGCAGAACTATGTGCCCCCTCGTAAGCAGCAACAGCCATACCAAAAGCCTCCGTATGTCCCTCAGCAACAGCAGTCCCAAAGCTCCGATTTTGCCGAGTTGAAAAATTTGTTGCTAAAGGAGTCTCAAGCTAGAGAGGCCGGGATGAAAATGTTGGAGAGTCAAATTGCCCAATTGGCAAGCAAGAGTGCAACAAGAGCTCCGGGGCATTTACCGTCGCAGCCGGATAAAAAAATAACCCTAAATGCTATTACTTTGAGGAGTGGGTCTACACTCGATGGGCCCGCTATGGTCGAGGAAGCTACTGAAAAAGATGAGGCAGAACCGAGCAAGAAAATGGCCGTGGTGAACAGTAGCAAGAAAAAGATGATCAGCAGGTATGTCAGTCGATCGACTGACATACCCGGTCGATCGACTGAAACACGCAACAGTACAGCTTCTGCAGAAGTCAGTCGATCGACTAACCAACATGGTCGATCGACTGACAGCGCTGCTGATCATGAACCTTTTCGTCCTACAATGCCAGATAACTTGAGGGACCACTTATTTCGGGGTACGACTACTCCGAAATTATTGAGGCAAGACCCAAATGCTGATGGGTCAGTCCCGGTTCCAAAGTATGACCCGATGACGATTAATGGTTCATTTTTGAGACGGTCTGAAGAAGGTTCGAGCTTCAACAAGGAGAAGGTAGTGGATTTTCAGCCTAAATCCAGTGATGCCGGTATGAGAGACTTAGCGGAGAGGGCTAAGTTGCTTCTTACAGCCCTCTATCCAGAGAGATTAGTGCCGACAAAGGAACATGTATCATTTAACAAATTTGAAAATGTTATTCGTAGCTTAAATGTGCAAGTTCCTTTCCTTGAATTGGTTAATCAAGTGCCTGCTTACATGAAATTTATGAAGCAACTTTTGTCTAAAAAGAAGCCACTTGATACTGTTCAATCTGTCACACTAACTGAGGAGTCATGTTCTTATTTAACTCATACTACACCTCATAAGCTAGAAGACCCAGGTAGTTTTTCAGTCCCATGTAATATTGGCACCTTCTCAATTGAGAAGGCATTGTGTGACCTAGGAGCCAGTATTAATGTCATGCCTTTAAGTCTAGCTAGGAAGTTGGGTTTGACCAAGTTTGCAATCAAAAACATGACTGTACAGATGGCTGATCGTTCTGCGGTCCAGCCTATAGGAGTCTTAGAAGACATTCCCGTGCAAATAGGAAATTTTTTCTTCCCTGTTGACTTCGTTGAGCTAGATATACCCGAGGATGCTCACATTCCTATCATTTTGGGTAGACCATTTCTGCACACTGCTGGTGCAGTTATAGATGTTGGCTCAGGGACATTGACTTTTAAGGTAGGGAAACATTCCATTGTCTTTGCCCAGACAGCTAAGAAGAAAGACCCCATGTGGCCAGTACCTTGTAATGTGGTTTCTGAAAAGAAATCTTATTTTGTGCTTTCTGATATGCCTGCCCCTATGCCTATTCCTGTTGTAACATCTCCGCCCCAGATTGGGAGCAAATTGGAGGAAGATTCTTCTGTTTTAGATAGTGCAGGAAATGGTTTGGGGAAGGAAGAGCCGCATGTTGCTCCAGCTGTGAAGGAGCCGATCGTTCAAAGAGGCGGCTTAAGATGTCTTAGCTATGGCACAGACAAGGAGCCCGATGAGGAGCTAGTCAAAGTGACGGAGTCCGATTTGGATTTTGACGAGTCAGATGAAGTCATTGATTGGAGAGATGCTGAAGTTGTTGAGCCGTTGAGTTCTGCGGATGTTGAAGTTGATAGGAGTGCCGCTGAGGAGATGAGCATTGTAGAGGCTACTTCTTGTAGCTAGGAGCCGAGAAAGTGGGTCATTCCGTGGCCATTCTTGATCAACTATTAGTTGATTAAGACTTTACAAAACATTTTATTGCTTTTAGACTTTTTATTGCTTTTGTGTGCGCGAGACTTCGCATTTTTATAAGCTTTACAAACTTAGACTTTTACTTTGGGTTTTGCGCAATTTTGGGCGCGTTATTATGTGTATTTACAGGTTTATAGACCATATTAGCTCGAGTTATTAAGCTAATTCGAAGAAATCAGAAAGTTACAGCAGGTAATCCAGTCGATCGACTGACCTGCATGGTCGATCGATCGACGACAAGTAGATTCGGAGCTTCGCTCTGTCATCTGGTCTGGTCGATCGACTGGGTGATGTGGTCGATCGACCACCTTTCGCTGCTGTACCTGTTCACGACCTTTCCCCTACTGTGTTTGGTAATTTTGCGGAATTGAGGGAGTCTCCTCTCTACCTTATTCTCTGACATATTTCTGTTTTCTTCCGTTTTTAATTTTTGCACATAATTACCGCTTCAACATCGCTTTCTCGGAATTATGCGTGGTTTTGTTTGTCTTTTCAGGTACCTATGGTAGCACTGCTGGCTACTGAAACCTCCTAGCTCACGCTGGTTTGGGGAGGTTTCCTTCTGCTGCGCTTAAAGTCTTGTGAGTTTCCGAGTTCCTTTTCATGTCTTATTTAGTTAATTTTATCGCAAATTCCCGTTTCCCTTTTATTTCATTACATGATTTTGCACAATGGGGACATTGTGTGATTTGGTTTGGGGAAGGGTTTTGCGTTGCATTCACATGTTCTATTGCATTTCTGTTTCACGTTTATTGCTTTTCAGTTTGCATTTGTTTTTTCATTTCATATATATATACAAAATTCAAAAAAAAATTGAAAAAAATTCCAGAAAATTCAAGAATTGCACGTTTATTTTAGCATATAGGTCGAGTCGGAACGGTAGTATTTCAATGATGACATTGCATTTTCAGCTATTTTATGCCTAAGCCGTGCTAGATTGACATGTTATTAGTAGAATCATATATGCATAGTCTACGAGTTTTCGTTAAATATCTTGCTGAACTTTAGACTTGACTTGGATTTATGGCAAACTACATCATTTTCTGAGGTTTAGAGCTTATAACTGGTGTCATCCATGACCAGTTTATTTAGAAATGTGAGTAGTTACTCCTTATGAGACATGTTATATCAATATGCATAAATATGAACTTAATCTGCTTAATACCTGTATGCATTCGGTTTGTGGTTTGTTGACACATGTGGAAGAGGTTTCCTTTATTCATTTTGCCCATAGGCTTCACACTACCAGAAATAGCCTTTTGTCCCGTTAACTACATCCTACACTTAGCCTGCCCTTGTCAAGCTAGTAGTTTATGTTCTTGGGATTGTTACTTTGTTTTTGGTAGCTAATGCTCATTTTGAGATGATGTTGGGAAGATAAAAAAGGAAAGGAAGAGAAAAATAGAATTGAAAAAAAAAGAGAAACAAAAGAGGGAAAAATAAGTTCGATATATGGTCGGTCGACTGGACTCATTGGTCGATCGACTGAAGCCCGAGAAGAGGAAGAAATCAAATCGCATAATCCAAAGTCTTTATTTAAATGGCGATTTTTGCTCCCATGTTGCATTCGTATCTTATGGGAAGTTGACTAATTATGGAGATTATGAGATTTGTGCTTGCTTTTGGCACCGTTCTATCGTTTAATCTTGAGCAAGAAGTTGGATGTTGTTATTAAATTTGGTTCCCTTAGTTACTAGCTTGGCTTTTAACTCTGTTTTTATCCAAATTCATCTTAGCCCCTTCCTACCCATTACCTCACATATCCATATTTACCTCAGCATGTGCCATGGTCATTTGTTTGGTTGGAATGCATATGTACGGTTGTAGAGATCATTTTCATATTAGAATTGCAGGCATGTTCTTATAGGTCGTAGTTAGGTGAGAGTCATTACATATACTTCTTTCTATCTTTACATATACTCACCCGTGCTTATGTGTGATATGAGCGACCCGTGAGAGTCCGTATTGATAAGTCTCTATAGTTGACAGTTAAGCAGTTCTTAACGACTACATAACTCGTTTGCATGATTCATATTGCTAATTGATTGTTAGTTGTTGCATTAAATTGGTTTAGGCTTTACAATTTGCATTTCGCTCTGAGATTGAACTTGTTCCATTAGGTTTTAGGATCGAGTGTAGTTCTTGCTTGGGGACAAGCAAGGGTTTGGTTTGGGGAAGTTTGATGCGTGTCTTTTATATGATGTTTTACACCCTATTTTACACGCATTTCAGAGCTCAATTATGTAGTTTATGCTACTATTTGCCCCATTTCGTCTACTTTCATAGTTTTATGTAATTTTGCAGATTTATGCGGAAATGAGTAGAAATTGAGCTAAATCCGTCCCCGAGTACTTTGCATTGCATTTGACGTGAAGTATTTATCCAAGAAACGAACTTGGTGCGCATTTCGAGGCCTGAAAGACAACTTTATGAAGAATTAGAAGCGGACTACCAGCTATAGTGGTCGATCGACTGATGCCTATGGTCGATCGACCAGAGCACGAGTTACAGAAGCTACTATTCAGCGTATTCCAGTCGATCGACTGGCATCAGTGGTCGATCGACCAAGCCGTTAATTCTAACGCAAGTTAAAAGATCGAGAATTAGAAAACCCAATGTATTCTTAGGTTTGGGAATAAGAGTTACGTAATATTCCTATATAACGTAACCTTAGTTTTCAGAAGAATCAGGAAGTTTTTATCAAGTCTTTATCAGTTAGTTAGGGAAATAATTAGGGTTTGCATCCAACTTTAATCATTCAATATAATCGGTTTTATTGGCTTTATTTTCGTTCGTTGCTTTGGAGTTTCTTCCTGCTTTCTACTGGTATTCCTTTGTTCTATAATTTCAGTTTATCTTTCATTCATTCGTAGTATAGAATTGTTAGGTTAGAATTCCCAAAGCCAATTACCGTTTTATGTTAATTGTTCATTTAGTTATTTTAATCATGAATTCGTTTGCTTTATTAGTAAATTTTATTGTTGTTTCTATTTCCAGTGTGAGTAGCTAAACCCCATGTGCTAGGATGTAGGGAACCTGTAGTGTAGGCGGCATTAAAATAGGAAGACCTAGATCGCGCCATGGTCGATCGACTGGGTTACCTGGTCGATCGACTGGCCACGTGAGATTACCTTCGTTTTAATTAATTTAATTGTTATATTTGACGAATCGAGTGCACGCGACTAGTTGAATGTTTAGGAATTGACCGACCCGATAAGATCGAAAGATAGGGGAGGGAAATAGACTACCTAATTGAGACGACTAAATTAATGAGATCGAGAGATAAGTTAATTTAGACTTTTAAATCACTTTTCAGGATGGAAGTTAGCATTAGTGATACTAGGGACCCGTAGCTAGATCGAAAGATGCTACCTGTTAAAAATGGACCGAGAGGACTTCTTATTTTCCCGTCTCACGTGATTATCTCAGACTTGCCTAGGATACTGCCGCCGAAACTATAGTGAACCGACCATCTTAGCATCCTTTTATTATTTGATTTTATCCATTTCTTTAGTTTACTTTTATTGCATTTAGTTATAGATTGTTCAAACCAAATCCCTCTCACAATTGTTACTTTAGATTAAAAATTAGACAACTATTAATTGCATCGCCTCCTTGTGGTTCGACCCTGAATGCCACTAGCTATAGTAGTAGTTTGGACTATAAATTTATCTTTGGTACTCTACAACGACGGTATCAATAGGTTATTGTTAACCATCATCCAATTGCTTAGATTGAACTAAACTAGAAATAGACAAACGTCTTAAGAAGCATAATCACCATTTCTTGGGTTCGACCCTCACAATACTACAACGAGCAACCGTACACTTGCGAGGTTATAAATAAAAGACAACAGTAGGACTCGATCTAGCTAAGGCTACTCGATCGAGTAGCTTGGGAGCTCGATCGAGTAGAGGTGACTCGATCGAGTAAGTTAGTTACTCGATCGAGTAACGAGTTTACAGCGAGGAATTATAAATCGATAATCGTGATACTTCAAATCATTTCCGCCCCTTTTCCCTAAACCTAGATGTCGTCACCTTCTTTGTTCTTCACCATAATCCCCGCCTTGAGGTCTTTGGGGATGCTTACACCATGGGGATGGGATGCTTGAGTTAGGTAGCGGTCTTGATGCTGGATTGCTATGTATAGGTATGTTATCGTCATCATCATCATCATCGTTGTTTCAGTTTGGTTTGTAGTGGTAATGATAGATGGTTGTACTGTTTGTATAGGTGGTTTGCTTGGTTAGTTGTTATCTTGTGATCGGACGCGGAATCGCTGCGGTTTGCTAAAGGTAGGTTCTCCTACTCAGTACTGTTAATTATATAGAGAGTCTTTTGATGTTGTTTGGTTGGTTTAGTGTCAGTATTCATGATTGGTTGTGGTAATTGGTTGGACTTGTGTTGTTTTGATAATTGTTGTTGTGGTACAGCTGATGGTGATTGTTTGTCTGTGGTTCTCGAGGTGCGTCCTCGGCTGAGTGGAGTCACTTGCGGGAGTAGCTTCACGCCCGTAGTTCACCTCCGCGGAACCCGCCACGAGAGAGGATGTGCACATTAATGGACAAGGGTTTATCGCTCGAATAGATGAGCGGGGCTTAGGTGGGAACGGCTGCGGTCCCCCACTGGCAGGGCTGGTCCAGCGGATAGTCAGTGATGGTGGTTGGTTGGAGGAGATGTGGTGTGTGTGTTGTTGTGCTTGTGTGTGTCTGTTTTGTATGTTCATTACTTCAGTTACTGACCTTGTGTGGTTTTGTTTTGTTGTTTGTTTATGTTGTGTCTGCCGTGATCCACTATAGTGAGCAGTCAGTTTTAGCAGGTTGTCGTTTAGATCATAGCTGGGTGCTTGGAGGGACGAGTCTATCACGAGTAACGACAGAAGTAGTTCACATAGTAGATAGTGGTTTTGAGTTGTGTCTTTTCATATCGTCTGTTGTTAAAAATCGCTTTTAATATAACTTAATTGTTCTTTTATCAACAGTTTATTATTACTGTCCTCGGGCAACCGAGATGGTAACGCCTTTATATGCTAGGGAAGGTCTTGTTAAGGCTCCTTGGCATATGGGGGTGTTACAAAGTGCTATCAGAGAGACGATTTTGGAACCTGTAATAAATTAGCCTAATGAACGTAGAGAGTCTAATAAAATGAACCTGGTGTATGTATCTTGGGAGCCCCAGCTGACGCTAGATTTTTGGTGAGTAGGCGCCCTCATTTCAAAATCCTGGCCCCATTGTGCTTAAACCAATCACCGGTTATGGGGAATATCGAGTCGAGAATTATGTGCCTTGTGTGTATAATGATTATGTTAGAAATATCTATGATGGAGTCTCTAGTAATGTTAGTATGTGTAACTGTGATGAGAACTGTGTAAGTCTTTAGTTGAGTAGAAGCGTGTATGGAAGTAGTGGAAGTGGTGAAATGTTTATAGTACGTAATAGTCTTGTGTGATGTGGCAATAATAATGTTTTCTAAATCGTTTCATGAGTATTAGTTATAAAGGAATTGTGAGTTTTGCATGTGGTGATGATAGTAAGTAGTAAATTTTGAATTAGTTGTAACGTTTGTCAACCAGTATTTGGTAAGTGTGATGGATAAATGGTTGAATGCTTTCATGATATGGCATAGTAAGTTGAGTAATGTCTGATACGTGCATAATATATAGTCTTTTTAGCCTATTTCAGCACGTATTTCTATGCATTTTTATACTGTTTTTATGGTATTTTGACCCGAATTGGCTACTTTGGTTCGTTTTGTCCATTTTGTAGAAATGAACGCGAAAGTAGTGGAATCGTACTCTTTTTCGTCCTTTTTGCATGCATTTAGAGGAGACGGGATTTTCCAGAGTGAGATACTACGTTTGGAAGCATCAAGGCACACATTACGAGGCAGTCGGTGACAGACTTGAGCTGATTTGAAGATAAAGAACTCGATCGAGCAGTTCTACCACTCGATCGAGTGGTTTCTACGTCCTCTGATGGTCGATCGAGTGGTTTTCCACTCGATCCTTAGCTTGCTGAAAGATGGGTTACTCGATCGAGTAACTATCTACTCGATCGAGTAGATTTGCTGAGGTGTTTGCTCGATCGAGTGGTTTTAATCCACTCGATCGAGTGGTTTCGCTATTATGGGCTTTAAAACAGCCCGTGTGTTGTTTTATTCCGCAAACTTTATTTACTTTTCCTATTTAAACCTACGTTAACTAGGTATAGACTATAGTACTTTTGAGCCAGAGCTAGAGAGACTATTCAGGCATAGACTCCGTCTGCAGAGAAAATCACAAAAGGAAGACTTGAGTACTTTCGAGCCAGAGCTACATCACTCTGTTTTCGAAGACAGTCCGATTTCTACAGTAAAGATGCCTAAGCTTTCTAGTCATTCAGTGCCTAAAGCATCCTCTATTCCGAAGGGTTTCAATCTCCAGACTGAGGATGGGAATACATTCGACATCCGTCCTTCTTATATCAATCTGGTGGAGAGAAATATTTATAGAGGTGTGGCTGGTGAAGATCCGAGGAAGCATATGGAGACCTTTACCGATTACTGTTCTACTATCCCCGCCACTAAGGGGGTAACTCAAGACAAGATTAAGGAAGTTTTATTTCCTTTCTCTTTAGCTGATTCAGCCAGGGAGTGGCTGAATGACTTGGACCGCATAGCTGCTGGGGTTACAGATTGGGAGTCTCTTGCTCGTGCCTTTTACAAGAGATATTTCCCTCCACAGTGCACCAATCTGCTGAGGGCCAAGATTACTAGTTTCAGACAGGCTCCCGATGAAAGTTTCTATGAGGCGTGGTCACGATTCAAGAAGTTGGTGAAGTCTATTCCTCACCATGGTTTTGACCCATGGTTTCTAGCTAATCAGTTCTACAATGGGCTGTATGACGACCACAGAGCCATACTTGATGCGGCATCTAGTGGAAGATTCCAGGAGAATACTGATGATGATAAGGGATGGTCCCTTATTGAAGAGATGGCGAATCATAGTGCTGAGTATGGTAACCCGAGGGATGGGATTAGAATAGTTCATGTAGTTGATAAGTAGGTTTTGGCTCAGCTGGAGACCATAAATGCTAGATTTGACAAGTTGGAGTTACAAGCTGCTGGGGAGCCTCAGACGGTCCATGTTCTTACTAGGGAAGAGACCGTTTCATGTGAGAGATGTGGGGGTAATGATGGCCACACTGCTGTTGGCTGTCTTGTAGAGAAGGAACAAGTCCTCGCCTTTCAGCAATATAGGTAAGGAGGAGGTTCCTATTACAATAATCAAGGGGCAGTCCATCCCAATTTGAGGTGGACTAGTCAAAATGTGCTCAATCCTACTCCTCCTCCGCACCAGCAGCAGCGTATGTTCCTCCACACAAGAATCAACAAGGCTTTCAAAATCCTCCTTCCTTTACTCCTCCTAACCACGGTGCATCATCTTCCGGTGGGGTGAGTGAAATTGGTGAGCTAAAATCCATGTTGCAAGCCTTTACCAAGCAGTTTCAGCTGAGTGATCAACAGAAAGATGCGTCCATAAAGGCACTTGAAACTCAAGTTGCCCAACTAGCCATGAACCAATCCACAAGAAAGCTGGGTCAATTACGGACTCAAAATGAGAAGAATCCACATGAGACGGTAAATTTCATCAATCTGAGAAGCGGTCGTTCGTATGAGGGACCGAAAATGCAAAAATCAGACCCAAGGAATGCTAAAACTGATGGTGAACAGTGTTCTGGCGAAGAAAATGAGCTCACGGAAAAGAAAGTGCTCGATCGACTGGTTTCTGGAGGTCGATCGAGCAGATTTAGTGAAGAAAGTGGTTGATCGAGTGAAAATTCCACTCGATCGAGTGAACAGAAAAAGCAGACTAGTCGATCGAGTAGTTTTTCTACTCGATCGAGTGAAAATTTCACTCGATCGAGTGATATTGACGAAGATTCTACTCGATCGAATGGGTATATTGGTCGATCGAGTAGTTTTGATGACGGGAAGCTTATTCGAGAGCCTGCTAGTGCTCGATTAAGCGATAAATCACCGGAAAGACCTCGTTCGAGAGGTAAGAAGCGTCCAAAGAATAAAGAACTTGCACCGGAAGATACATTGGAAGAGAGAAACAAGGGACTCGAGATACCTATCACGGTTCCCTTCCCGAGGCGGCTGAAGAATACTAAAGCTAGTCAACAATTCGGCAAATTTGTCGAACTTCTGAAAAGCTTGGAAGTCACTGTGCCGTTCACCGAGTTGCTGACAAAGGTACCCTCTTATCTTAAGTTTATGAAAGAAATTTTATCGCGTAAGAGGAATATTAATGATAGTGAGACGGTAGCTTTGACTGAGGTGGGGTCAGCCTTATTTCAAAATAAGTTACCTCCTAAGCAGTCAGACCCGGGTAGTTTTTCAATTCCATGTCATATCGGTACCTATTTGATTGATAACGCACTATGCGATTTAGGCGCTAGCGTGAGTGTCTTACCGTTGTCTCTGGCTAAGAGACTTGGTTTGACAAAGCTGAGTTGCACTAACATGACAGTCCAGATGGCCGACCGTAGTATATCACGGCCACTAGGTATAGTAGAAGACGTACCTGTGAGGATCGGGAGGTTCTTTATTTCCGTTGATTTCGTTGTCTTAGACATCCCCGAAGATGCACACACCCCTATTATTTTAGGGAGACCATTTTTGTCGACTGCCCGTGCAGTTATAGACGTAGGGGGGAAGACTTTGACCTTTCAGGCAGGGGATGAGGAGCTGATTTTTCATCAGTCTAAGTCCCGGAGGGCTCCCATGCAAGCTCAGCCTTGCAATGCTGTGGACAAGGCCCTCGGGAACTGCGTCCGCGGGATCCACACTAGGCACAATCGACTCGAGGTTCTTTCGAATCGAATTAAGACAAATTAGAGTCGCCACCAAGTTTTATGGGAACTTGGAACCGTTCAAGTCAACTTTACACCTTTCATCGAAAAGCATAAAGCCAATCGACTACGAGTGATTAAAGATAAAGACTTGTACCCTATATCACTGGATTTGAATGACTCTCGTAATCCAATGGTATTTAGACGGATCCACAAACCATAGATTTTGAGTAAGGGGTGAGGGTACGTGTTAGGAAGCCCATAAGGACACCTAACCCCGCCCGTCAATAACGACCTCTACTAAGTCAAGTATCGGATTTCAAACAAGGTCATAGCTACTACGATATATGATATGCAAACATCGTTTTAAAACCCTAACATGTGAGGTTTCTATGTCGATTTAGATGCAACTAAACTAACTTTGTCAAAGTTGTAATTTAGCATGTGGGTTGATTGATCTAACAACATACAAAACGAAGCAAACAAGGCTTAAGGGGAATGGGGGAGCCGTTGGGATCTACCCTATTACAACCCAGGCATTTCATGCCGACACAACCAGAAATTAAGATACAACTCGATCTAAATACAATTGCTGTATACGACATCACACACGACACCCTACACGGCCAATCCGGCCTAAGAAAACGTGCACAAGGGGTGGCCCACGGTTTACATAACTCACGGCCTTGGGTCACTCCTCGTAATGCGTGCTTTCGCTTAATCTTATCGAATTAGACATTAGGTCACACACCAAAGCATGCATTAGCATAAATCGGGCCATGTCGCTTTAAACAACATGCGATTTACTACGCTCTTACACGAATTGGAACACAACCATCTAACCAAATGAGACTAAGGTTTTTGAAGAAGTTTTGACTCGATAAAAGTAAAACAAACTTGAAAATTACAACTCGATGAACAAACTATAAATTACAAGCTACAAAACAACAAAGAACAAATGATATTAAAAAAATGAAGCAAGAACGACAAAAGGCACAGCCACCCTCACGGCCAAGCCACGGCCACCCTAGTTCCTAGGTTAGGTTCATTATTTAGATTAAATGATTGCGAAACGAGTTAGAAAACAAATTAGAAACGACGTTGATCGATTGAGAAGATGTCACGCGAATATTCTACACGGCCTAAAGGGTCCAACTAGGTCACAATATTACAAGATTAACGCTTACTCATCGAGTGTTAATAGGAAGGTGCTAATCATGCACTCCTATGCTAGCGAGAAATCAAGTGAAAAGAGAGATGCATTCAATTAGGTTATAGAATTGTTAATCGATTTTTAAGGCTATGTCGATGCCACCTAACATGTCTAATTAGGTTATTAATTTGATTTAATACCGTCTAAATGAGTCATATGTTAACAATCAGAGGTCGAACTAACATGCGAAGGGTCCTAGGGTAGATCGAATTGAACGAAACAAGCAAGGGGTCAAAAACGAGGAACGAAGTTAGGATTCGTTTTATTAATGCCCTACCTTGAACACGAGGATATGTAAATGAGACGGGGGATACGACTGACCGATGTGGCGGATTTCTTTCCCATATCAAGTCAACGCGGGTGTTCATGGTGGTACTTTAACTCATACTCGGACTAAACTAGTTTCATAGTTAACGATGTCAAACGATAAACAAAACGATAAACAACGTAAAACTAACAATAAAAAAGAACGAAATAAAAAGAAGAAGAGGAGGATTTGATGCACCCTCAACCTACATGTATCGTTGACACCGTCTTGGGTCGTAATCGATCGTAGATTTTATCTCGAGAGGCCGTCGTCAACGAAGGAACAAAGCAACAACACGTTTTTTTGCAAATCTGGACAGCAACTTTCAAACTTCAATTTCTCACTCGTTTCACGGTGAAAATTAGATTTAAAAGATGTTTTGAAAACTAGAAAGAGAGTAGAACAAAGATCTTAAAACAAACCACACTCGTTCTGAGTTATTGGGCACGAAAAACGAGCACAAACAGAACTGGACAGACAGGAAAAGCCGCAAAAACAGAGTGTATGACACTCTGTTTTTCGAGGGGATTCGTGTACTCTCAAGGTCAATTTGGCTCGTGAATCTTTGTCTAAGATTTAGATGGATGTTATGTTGTTAATTAGGAACAAGAAACTCGAATTTTAATGGAGATTTGAAGGGGAAACGAACGGTATTTCGAGAGAGACACAAACTGTTTCAGTTTGGATGTCTCGGTTTTGTCGAGGGTTTTGAGAGGCAATTAGGGTTTGTTTTTGGAGTTTAATACTTGTGAGTGACGGTAGTATGTATGGAGAACTTAGAGGCCGGATTGAATGTATGGCAGAGGGGAGGTATTTATAGGGAGTTAAAGTAGGGTTTTCGAAGGGTGAACAACAGCTTGGGTCTGTTTCGCATAGCTGCTGTCCAGCAGCTATTTCGAGGGTTTAGGGTGTGTTTTCTTGGTGGACAAGGCATGGTAATATGGTTAGGATAGTCAGGTGTGGATGGGTGGTCATGGGCACGGGTTTGGTAGCCGTTTGGAGCGGGTTTGGAAGTGTTTGATTGGGCTCGGGTTTGGAGAACGAAAACAGGGGGGCTGCTTGTTGTGTGAGGTTTGTGAAGGAGTTTGGACGTGGGTTGCATGGGAAAGGGCTTGGAATTATAGCTTGATATGTGGGCTAGGTGGGAGGTGAGATATGGGTCGTATTGGAGTCGAATACGGGGCAGTTTTGGTGTCGGATTTGGGGCTGCAAAACAGAGCAGCGAAGGTGGTGTTGGGCTGTTTGGGACGTGATTTGGGAGGGCTAAGCCAGGGTTTTGTGGTGGGATTTGGCTGGGATTTGAACACGGGTTGGAGGAGAGGGGATTGGGCCGAAAGTGCGTCGAAAATCGAGCCCAAATCAAGTAGAAAACGAGCTCAAAATCGCATACAAAACCATCGTAAAAATCGAGTTCTTCAAATACGATTTATAAAACGATTTAAATTGATTTTTCAAATCAAGTAACTTAAGAATGATTTTTTAAATCAAAAATATATTTTATTTTCAATAAAATAAATTTAAGAAAATAAATTCAAATTAAAACAATAAAATGAATTCACTTTAAAAAAACATTTAATTTAAATATCATTTAAATTAATAAAATACTTCGTCGACAACGCTCATTCTACATCGTAAAACGAGCCCAAATAATGACAATGACAACTAAAGAATACATGTGTCCTATCATCATCTGGTGTTTGTCGGGTTCTCTATAAATTCCAATATCGACGGATACGGGTATCTACAAATGCTCTCTCTTCTATTGACCCTATTATTGACACTCCAGTTGAAAATTTGGAGTATTGTGCTGCAATTGTTATCCCTCCGCCTCAGACTGAGAGCAAAAAGGAGGAAAGTTCGTCTGTTTTCCTTACTGCAGGTACAGATGAAAGCAATGAAAGAGCTGTCAAAGGGTGTGGTGCAATTACTGTCAATCAAACTGGAAGTGAGGATGCTAAAGACGGTGATAGAGGAGCAAAGATGAGGAAAGTTCGTGCTTATGTGGATGTGAACTACTCCCCTCCTACTGTTTCAAATGATTATTCAAGCTCATGGAAGCTGAAGAGGACTATCAATGTTGCTGAGACGACGTCCTCCAGTCAGGAGCTCTCCCAGGGGCTACTGAATTGCATTGGGAATTGAGCGGGGAAATGCCCCGTGTAACACCTTGTAATAAATAATTTTTAAATTTTCCGTTGAATTTGTTTTATTGCTTTTAATTAGGACAATTAGCTTTTAGACTGTTTTTAGCGTAGATTTAAGACTATAGACTGTTTATATGCGTATTTGGTATGTTGGGATATTTTTGCACGTGTTTTTATGCAGGTTTGGGGAAGTTTTACGCAAATATAAAGGAAGAAAGACGAAATTCAAGAGCTTACGCGAGAAAAGAGCTCGATCGAGTACACTTTTTGTACTCGATCGAGTGAAAAATTGATCGACCGAATGCTTTTTCCAGTCGATCGAGTAAAGCATAAAGTGGGACTTCTCGATCGAGTAGATTTCTACTCGATCGAGCAGATGAAGCATCAAAGTGTTCGATCGAGTGGTTTAAAACCATCGATCGAGTAAAATGGGAAGGACGCAGGGAGTTTTTCTCCTTTAACTCTTTCTTTTGTTTCATATTTCATTCTTCCCTAATTTTTCGTCCCTCAACCCCTATTTGCGATCAAACTCACCCCAAATCCCCATATTTTCTTGCCCAATCTCCAAATCCGCCACCTACAATCTGTTGCCTGCTTATTAATCTTTCAAAGCCCCCTAATTTCCCTTTAATTTGTGCTCTTTTTCACGATTTTTAACGCGGGTTAGGGTTTGCGGTTTTGAGATCGAAAAATCGCTTGTTTTGCTTGTTCTTTGAAGATTAATTACATATTGTAGGTTCATTCCCATCAAGTAAGTGATTTCTACACCCTCTTTGCATTTTAATTTCGATTATTTTGAATTTCATGAGGTAAAATTGAAATTAGGGTTCGAAAATCCATTGTTGGTCGAATTTTCGACTTTAATTGTCTTTATTTGCCCTTAATTGTCTTACTTGATGATATATCCGCATTCCTCGTTGTTGTTGCATGATAAATTCGAATTTTACGCAAAATTTCGCGATTAGGGCTTCTTCATCGAGTTTTTCGACTGTCAGACGGGTTTATATGCTGCCATGATTTAATTAACCTCAGTTGTTGTTACTTGCTACTGTTGTTAACTGCTATCCCCGTTCCCTATCGCTGTTTGCCTACTGTGACTCGAAATTTTTGAGGATTGTTGGGAATTATGTGTTGTAGATCGAAATTTTCGACTGGTAGGGGGTTTCACATGTTGTTTCTGCTGGTTTTTCGTGCTGTTTTAGCTACCTTTAACCACTGTTTTCTTATCATACCCCCTACCCTTTGTATACAGGATGGATTCTAGCTCTTTACCCTCTACTAGTTCGTCCTCTAGTCCGTCTCTGTCTGAGATAGTGGCCCCTGTTGTTGCCACTGCCTCCGCTTTAGTCACTACTGTAGCCCCAGTGTTCCTAGTTTCAGCTGCAGGTACAGTTTTTGCTCCAGCTAGCTCTGTTGCTAGCTCAGTTCAGGCTGCCACTTCCTCTACGGCCACCACCACTGCTTGTCTTTCTTCTTCGGTGGTGGCCATAATGCCACTACTCCTACACCACTGCTTTTACTCCTGTGGTGGACTGCCACTGCGCAGCTGCTTTCAGAGAAGCCCTAGTCCCTCACTCCGTCACTGCACGGGCTGCTACTTCGGGTTCCAGAGGCCGGAGTCGAGATGGGCCGATCTCGTTCTACGCAGCCCAAATTGACCACCTCTACTTCTCGCTTCGCTTCACCTGCGCTTCTACTTCGCACATCCACAACCAGGGGACACTTCCTCGACCCTCACCCGACTACCCGCAGTACATTTTGTTAACGCTTTACATCGTAAGAAATTTTATCACCTGCTAGGCTGTGTGCATGTTCCTTCCCGATTTCTAGAGAAATCGGCACTTGTGAGACTCGGCATTTACGAGTCGTTTTGTGACTTACTACGGGGCACGGGGATGGCCGGGCTCATAACTATGAGCGGCCGCACTTTTCTGGAGCTGAGCCTCGAGTTTCTCAGCTCCTTTACCTTCTCCTCCGTGGCACACGAGGCTGACCCCACTAGTTCTTCAGTGTCCTTCCGGTTGTTTAACCGGACTTTTCCGATGATCTTAGGGGAGTTTGGTAGGTTACTTGGCCTTACCTCTACGGGCGAGACTGCCCCACCTAGGAGGGTCGTCCGTCAGCTTTGGAGGTCCCTGGTCCAGACCACTTATGCAAAGCGAAAGCTCCATCAGGTCCACCTCTCCCCTGTCCATTGTTTCCTTAGACTGATGGGGAATAATATTTTTGGCCGAAAGGAGCCGAACAACATGACAAACACCGAGCTCTCCATCCTGGGCGGTTACCTAAACATCGACTGCGAGAGTCCTTTTACCCTCAACATTGCCTACTTAACCGCCTAGTACCTTCAGAGCCAGGGGCTGAAGGAGACGGGAACCATTGCCTGCGGTGGCATAGCCACCATTCTTGCCCGTTCCCTCATCCCCGTTTGGCCTCGTGACTTGCAGTACCTCCAGGGAGAGAGGCTACTGAGTCTGGATGCCATGCTTTCTCAGCATTGGCTGATCCCAGACTACCAGACATGGAAGATAGACGGCTTCCTGTCTGTAGACTTACCTTGTGAGACTCTCCCCCATCTAGAGCCCCTTCCTACCGTTGCTAGGGGCGCCCGCCTGCCACCACTGCCTGACCTTCTCCTTCCACTCTGACCTACTCTTGCTGCACCTGCCGCCAAGAAGCGGCGCCTTGAGACTGGAGAGGGGTCCACACCTTCAGGGAGTGCCCAGCCTTCCACGGCTACTCCCGTACCGACCCCTACTCCCACTACTACTACCACTCCTACTCCCACTCCCACCGACCAGACACAGGCTCAACCGGTCCTACCGGCTACTTTCGTACCACCTCCTCCCTTTGTGGCGCCCGCGGTCTCTTGAGGTTGCAGAGCGTCAGGCTCGTATGGAGAGGGACTTAGGTTTGACCTTACACCCTCTGTAGGAGTACCACTTGCGGCGACACCGACCGATCCCAGAGGGTTGGCCACACCCTTCCTTCTTCCGGTACCCACCTGAGGGGTACCCGGTGTCTGAGGAGGAGGAGGACGAGGACCCTGAGGTGGCTGTGGAGAGAGCTCGAGCTGAGGAGCAGAGGAGGATAGAGACCCGAAGTTCAGGGTGGAGGACGTCCGTGACAGCGACGGCGACGACGACGACGAGTAGCTACTGGTCTACTCACTTCCCCAGTTTTCTGGCTGATTTGGGGAAGTTCGTCTTTTGTATGTATCTCTTACTCTTTTATTTTGTCTCCTTTTATTTATTGCTTTTATTTTTCTGTTTGGTTGTATATTCCCGTTCCCCTGTATATATCTACTGGTGTATGCTGGAGGACAACGAGGGCGTTGTCCGTTTTGGTTTGGGGAGGGTATTGCATCCTTTTGAGTCTGCATTTGCATTTGTTTTTGCATTCACGTTTATTTTTCAGCTTGCATTGTTGTTTATTTCATTAAAAAAATCAAAAATCCAAAAAAAATTAGAAAATTTCAAAAAAATCAAAAAAATTCACGCTTACTTTTGCATATAGATTGAGTCGGAACGGTAGATTTCTATGATGATAATGCACTATAACTTGTCATTTTACTTGAACCTTGCACTTCTTTTGATAGTTATTAGCTTTGTCATACGCATAGTCTACGAGTTTCTGTTCAAATTTAGCTGACTGTTTAGACTTGACCTGATAAATTGGCAAACTACTTGATAAATTCTGAGTTTTAGAGCCATAACTGGTGACATTCATGACCAGTTCATTAGGAATTGAGAGTAGTACTCCTTGCATAGCATGTTCGTCCTTTTTGCACTTTTATGACATTCAATTTCTTGTCAAATGCACATATTCGGGTTTGTGGTTGGTGTCACATGCAGGGAGGTGCTTGCAAATTTCCCTTTCTTTATATTTTTCACCCATTTAGCTCCACATTAGCCAAATTTGCCTTTTTGACCCATTAGCTACATTCCAAATTAAGCCTGCCTAGTCAAGCTAGTTAGTATGTTCTTTTGTGGTACGATTTTCCTGTTGCATTTTGGCCCGTATTTCTTTTGTATGGAGTTGTTGGAAAATAGAGGAAGGAGGAAAAAGAAAAAAAAAGAATTGAAAAAGAAAAAAAAAGAAAGACGTGAAAGTGAAAGAAAAAAAAATGAAAAAAAAAAAAGAAGAGCTGGAACGTGAACAGAAGAAGAAAGAAAGAAAGTTTGAAAAAATTTTGATTTATTTGATTTGGTTCATTCAGACGGTATTAAAAAAGGAAGGTTTGTGACCGTCTGACTCCTCCGTTTTATCCCATTATCTTTGAGGAGATTGTGTTTGAGTTTAGTGAACTTTGTGCCAAATGAAGGGCACTTGTACTTAGTTTTTCAGTCAGTTGAGATTCGGATGGGTTCATTGTGGTCCTGTTAGGAACTAGCTTGACGCTTTTACCTCCACACTTCCATAACATGTTTTGCCCTTTCTCACCTGAACCTCACTATTCCCATACTTTCTGTAAGCCCTCGGCTCTGACGGACATTATTGGTTGGAGTGTGTGCATTAGTACTTGAATTGTCTTTCATTTTTGTTGCATGCATGCTATGTAGGTCGCAGTTAGGTGAGTGACTATCTTTTCTTCTCTCTTTTACATATAACATTCACCCTTTGCTTCATGAGAGAAGAGTGGCCACGAGAGAGTCTGATTTTGTTGGTCTTGCAAGGTCGATAGGTTGGCTATATTTCTGAACAGCTTATAACTCGTTTGCGTACTGACTGCTTAGCTTTAGCTGTTAGTTTTTCTTGCATTAAGTTGGTTCAAGTAGACAAGTTAAGCTAGCTCTGAGTTATCATTTCCGTTCCATTAGTTGCATTTTAGTTTACTCGAGGACGAGTAAAGGTTCGGTTTGGGGAGATTTGATACGTGCATAATATATAGTCTTTTTAGCCTATTTCAAAGACGTATTTCTCTCGCATTTTTATCTTGTTTTTATGGTATTTTGCCCCGAATTGGCTACTTTGGTTCGTTTTGTCCATTTTGTAGAAATGAACGCGAAAGTAGTGGAATCGTACTCTTTTTCGTCCTTTTTGCATGCATTTAGAGGAGACTGGATTTTCCAGAGTAAGATACTACGTTTGGAAGCGTCAAGGCATGCATTACGAGGCAGTCGGTGACGGATTTGAGCTTATTTGAAGATAAAGAACTCGATCGAGCAGTTCTACCACTCGATCGAGTGGTTTCTACATCCTCTGATGGTCGATCGAGTGGTTTCCACTCGATCCTTAGCTTGCTGAAAGATGGGTTACTCGATCGAGTAACTATCTACTCGATCGAGTAGATTTGCTGAGGTGTTTGCTCGATCGAGTGGTTTTAATCCACTCGATCAAGTGGTTTCGCTATTATGGGCTTTAAAACAGCCCGTGTGTTGTTTTATTCCGCAAACTTTATTTACTTTTCCTATTTAAACCTACGTTAACTAGGTTATTAGGCATCCTTTTATCTATCTTTTTATCTTAAGCAGTTTACACATCAAAACTTTACTACGTTGCTTTTCCCTTTCACTGTAACTTTACCTTTGGGGTTATTATTGCTCGGATTCGACTGTTCTTTACGCCGGATTCGCTTGATTGTAATTCTTTTCTCTTCTCTTAATAATAATTAATTTTTTGTTTGCTTTAATTCTTCGTTTCGTTGCATTTAATTTCTTCCCTAATTTCTCTTTTATGCATTTTATTTGTTATTTCATAATGTTTACTGCTGGAATTTTATCTGCTGTTAGTTTAATTAGCGACATGAATAGCTAAACCCCTTTCATGTTGGGATTAGGGGATCTGCGGTAGGAATGTGACGATGTAGTAAATGAAACAGATGAATTAATTACAAGACTCTATCACCATAGCAATTTAATTATATTTATCGACTTAGTTGAGTGCACGCTTCTGAGTCATCCTTTAACCAGGCTAAAATTAATCCTAGATCGAAAGATTGGACTAAATAGGCCTGCTATGAACAATAGACTACCCTGACGAGAATGAAAATTAAGTTAGTGGTATTTTAGGATAGAAAGTGGACCGAAAGGACCTTTCAACATCTGTCTTACATTAATTCGTCTGAGTCATTTACAGCCGAGTCACTGGACTACCGTAGTGAACTGAAATCCCGACATGTCCCCCTCTATCCGATAGTTTAATCTTATTTCTCTGCCTTTATTGCTCTTGCCCTTTATTTCTCTTTCCTTTAAAACTCGTAGTTTAGATAACAATTCAAACAACCCCCCCCCCCCCCCCCCCCATTTGTGACCAAATAGACGGACTATTACAGATATCTTGCCTCCCTGTGGAGATCGACCAGACTTCCCTAGCTATATAGTTAGTTTAGTTAGTTTATTTTTGACAGGTACACGACATACGTGTCAATGTCGTTGAAAATTTGTGGTGACTTGATTGAATTATTAACAAACTCGAATGATAAATGATGGTTTAATGTTAGATGAATGCTTAGAGTGATATGAGTATAAGTTCTATTATTGAAGTTGCAAACGCATGATTAGAAGTAAAATAATGTGTGATAGTATGGATGAATAAGCTAATAGCGTGGTCAATCGTTTTGCGTAATGTTTTCTATAGAATGAATTGATATGTATCTCGGGTGAATGAAACCGTTGTTTTGCATTTGAGTAGTAATAGTGCATTGCGGATGAATATAATAATCTGTGACGATTTCCAAACTTGTTTGGAATCGAAACGAGTTGTTGTTTTGCAGGAACTGTTACTCAAACTCGTAACTTTTGACCTTGTTCTTAATCTCGCTCGACCGAGTAGGAGTGCTTAATCCATCGAGTAGACCTTACTCGATCTAGTTAGGAAGCTATAACATCGAAAAAGTTGGATCTGCCAGCGGAAACTCGATCGAGTAGCTACAACTCGATCGAGTAGAGGCCACTCGATCGAGTAACCTACTTACTCGATTGAGTAAGTGAACAGTACCCCGGGATTTGCGGGTTTCATAACCCTAATTCCTCTATATCTCTCTAAGTTGCCCTCATCCTTGTGTTTTGGTTCTTGAATCTTGGTGTTTTCTTTTGCTTAGGGGTTGTTTGGTTCAAAGTGTGGGAATGGAATGGATTGGGATGAGAATCCAGAGTGGAATGGAGTTAGAACCCCATATCTTTTAACACTTGTTTGGTTCAATTTTGTAATGGATTGTAATTCAATCAACAGACGGAATGTAACTGGTTATAGACAATGAACTCTATTATTCAATCCTGCGAAAATAATTCAATCATGTGACTAGATTAGCAAAAAAGGTAACCAACTGCTCGTGGGGAGTCCGTAGTATTCTTCATGGTTTTCAGGCAATTAAGGATTACCTGGGTTGGAAGTCGGGTCGTGACTCAAGACTGAATATATGGGTTACACGATGGGTGGGGGGTGCATGCCCGGAACCAAGGGACCAGTGGTTGGGGGCTAGGGATATGCATTTGGCGAATCTGCAGGTGAGGGATCTTTTGCTTCCTAATGGTGAGTGGAATGAGCTCTTCATCAGGGCACTTATTAGAGAGGAGTACGCGGCAAGGATTCTGGCAATCAGGGTGCGGGATATGAACATAGCCGATGTGCTATTTTGGCCGTTTACAAAGGACGGGGTGTTCACGGTCAAGAGTGGCTATGGATTGATTTTTGAGGAGTATATGAATAGGAAGGGCACTACTAGAGATAAAACTAGGATCGGTGAGCGGGAAAGGACCTTCTGTCAAAAACAACTATGGACGCTTCCGGTCCCAAACTCTTGGAAGATACTGGTCTGGAGGATCATTACGAACACACTCTCCGTCGGTAAAGAGTTTCATCGCAGACAATTGGCAGTTGATGTTCTGTGTAGTCTGTGTGGAGAGAGTCACGGGTGCATGGAAACTCTCGAACACCTGTTTAGGGATTGTGAGGTCTCCGTTAGGATCTGGGCGGGATCTTCGCTTGGTATTAGAGTGGGTGGTGCGGAGTTGATCGGAATGGCGGATTGGATAATTGATTGGATTCGGTATCTTTGGAAGCAGGAGGAAGGGCGGATACGTGTCATAAACTTCATCGCAATTCTATGGGGATTATGGACTATTCGTAACAAGGTCAAGTTTGATGGTATGACTAATAATCCTCATGTTCTTGCTGATGTTTTGTTTGGCTCGATTAAGGATAAGGTATGCATCTTAAAGGATCAACTGGAGGGAAAGGGTATGATAAAAAGACTAGAAGGGGATGGGGAAGAGTTCCTGGATCAACGAAGGATGGATATACGATTGGGGTTTCCTGTCCAGCTGATTGGATGTCCAGATCGGTGTAATGTCATCAGGGTAAAAGTTGACGCCGGATGGGAGCGAAATTACGTGGCAGCGTTCGGGTGGGTGGCCTATGACAGGCAGGGACAAGAACGTATGCGACGTCAGGTAAAGACTAAAGCTGAAACAGCTTTGCAGGCTGAGGCTCTGGGTGTTAGGGATGTGTTGTTGTGGGCGAGTGCGGAGGGCTGGCTGCATTTGGATATATCGTCTGATTGTCTACAACTTATAAATGAGCTGGCAGGAATCGACAAAGTCGATCATCTGATTGCAGGCATCTTGGAGGACATGCATAAAACCGCAAGTTGTTTTCATTGTTTGTGTTTCAGTTTTATTCCTAGAACTCTTAATAGTATTGCGCATGGCTTGGCTAGACAAGCCATAAAAATGTAAAACCTTTCTTTACGGCTGCCAAAAAAAAAAAAAAAAATAAATATTACTTATACAACAACACAATTTTTTAAGGCAATTGTCATACGAGTCGTCATACAACCCGTAAATATTGTTTAAAGCAATAGACACATGTATTATTGCAACGAATCATGTATACCTATGAACAATCACAAGCAATTTTTTTATAAAAGCAAAAAAAAAATATTATGAAAGTAGAAGATGAAGACTTACGTAGAGTAGAACAACAGCAATTTGTTTTTTTTTTCTTTCTTAATTTTAGGTTTTGTATCCAGGGGGATTGGATTTAGAAACTTGGGGGAGGAGTAGAGTATGGGATTCCAAGGGATTGAGGTGGATTGAGAAACCCTTGGGTTTCTAAATCCATTCCAAAAGTGATCAACCAAACACTTGAATCAGTGATATCCATTCCAATCCATTCCATACCCCCCAACCAAACACCCCCTTAATTCATTCTCCTTACTTGCTAATCATTCAAGGTAATAATATTCATCTCTTTCTATGTTTTCAATTGATTAAAACATGTATAATAGTTGGTGTTTGATGAAAAATTCAGTTTATATGCATAAAATCTTGCTTGTAATTATTGTAACATGATCTATTTGCTTTAATTTGTAATGATGCTAGATATACAAAAATCGAATCAATTTGGGGGAATGTATGTATCGAAATTTCTAGGGTTTAGAATTTTAAATTGATTTTGATTGTCTTTTGCATATGAAAGGGGGAAAATTGGGAAATGTATGTTATGGGCATCATGTTTAGTGTTGATTTTGACGGTTTTTACTTAAAATTTTGCCTTAAAACTCCGTCTTAAAAGTGCCTTAAACTGAAATTCGTCCCACATTCTTGTGAAATTTATCGATTTGTGAAGCTATTTTGAAGAAGTAATCATTAAAATTTGTAGATGTGTTGTTAAATTGATGTCATATTTGCCATAATTTGTTAACTGTAGAGACCGTCTGATGATAATTTGAGAGTTTATACTTGTAATTTCTGGATTGTTTGGGTGAAACTGTGTACATAGTAAATATTTTCTATGCATATATATGGAAGTTTATATGATTTCAAGTAAGTGTTGTTTGTATATCTGAGTTTTGTGTTGAAACAGATGCCGAGACCAACTGTCGGAACCCGCCAAAGTAAGAGGGGGAGGCCTTCTGTGCCTGAGGTAAGTGAGGGGAGTGGGAGACCTACGGTCCCAGCAGTGCATGAGTACCCTTCCATTGTCTCTGCGGAATTTACGCAAAGAGATGCTTTCATTGCTTTACAGAGACGTCGTATGAGATCCACCTGTTGTATCGACACCACTCTCTTGACTAATCTGGGGATTGAGACTGATGTTAGGCACATCTTCGAGACCTTGGGTATGACCGGGTGTACCGTCTCCGGAAACACTCCTATGCCATTCTGACCTTAGAGTTCATGAGTTCTTTCAAGTATGATGCGGTGGAACAGACCTTCGAGTTCGGCGTCATGAACACCAGTTTCTTTCTGACCATGGATATGTTTGCCACCCACCTCGGCCTTGCTAGACCTGTGAAGGGAGCTCTTAGGAACATCCCGACTGAGTGTGGAGCTAGTAGCCTTATGCCTTGCTTTACCGGAAAACCCGCTCCCACCTCTAGCAACATGTTGATTAATAATGTTCAACATGTCACCTTGAAGATCTTTCTCTGTGCTCTGACCTGTTTTCTCTATGAGCGGAAGGATATGAGTAAGCTTAACTCACACGAGGTGATGTTGCTTGCGGCATACCTAAACCCCACCCGAGCTCAGAAGGTCACATTCAGTGCCCCGAATATAGTGTGTGCCACCTTAGCCTTGATGTCCACTTCTGACACTCGTTTTTTGAGTTGTGGTGCCATTGCCACTCAGTTGGCGGAGAGGCTGACCACCTTTGAGGCCTCCTCGGCCTATACACCCTTGACCCCGGCGGTGCCTACCTTGGACCGAGAGTACTTTCTTGACACCAAGTGGTTGAGGACTTTGGAGAGTGGTGGGTTAGCATGGAGGGTTTGGGAAATGATTTGGATGAGGATACCTGCTCTTGAGCACCTTCCCGTGACCGAGCCTTTACCGGCGGCACTAGTGGCTGCCGATTCTAATGATGAGGAGGAGGAGGTTCATGCGAGGCAGCTTTACCTCATTGACCCGGATTTCTTGGAGGTGATGCCTGAGCCGACGAAGGGGGATCAGTCTAGACCCAAGGATAGGCAGACCAAGGTGGGGAGAGGACCACGTCGGGTGAGAGAGAGGATGGCTGAGACCCAGCCAGAGCAGCCCGTGCCTTCACAGCCCCATTTTTCCAGCTACCCTTCTTTCTTCGGCCCTGACATGAGAGTGAGAGAGCTCACGGAGAGGGTGTCGGCTACCTTAACACTCTGGAACCTCCATGAGATGGCGTATCTTCAGGGCATCGGGACTGAGGCAGCTCAGCCGGTGTGGTGGAGAGGTGTTGGGGATGACAATGGAGTTTTCCACTCTTTTGACGTGGAGCGGGGAGAGCCTGTGAGTTACCCCTATGGTTGCTTGGCACCATGGCGGGTGGGAGCCGATTCTGGCATTGGTGGAGTCGCAGGTCAGGATGCAGCTGGAGCAGGCACGTCGGGAGGTGATGGTGGAGACGAGGTGATGGAGTGATGATACTCCTTTTTGTTTCTATATCATTTCATGGATTTGTAGTTGGTAGTATTTGTTTTGGTTGGTACTTTTGTTTGACTTGGGTTTGTACTCCGGCCATAAGGCCGTATTTTAGATGCTTTTCAGATAATTGTGCAGGATTTTGTTGTCGGAAACACGTTTTCGACTCGTATATTTGTTGTCTTAGATCTTACAAATGACGAATTGGGGAATATATGACCTGTGGCTACTTGATCGAGTGCCCCTCACTCGATCGAGTAACTGCAGGGGTCACATCTGGGGAGTATTCTAATCCTAGTCTAGTCGATCGAGTAACTGATTAACTCGATCGAGTAAGTCCAGCTCGATCGAGTGTCTTATGAACTCGATCGAGTAGCACTGTTACAGCTTCATTTCGTTCAAAAACTTGTTTGCATCATCATGTCATTGGTCATTGTCGTAATATTTCTTGTTGTGGGTGCCTTATATCATTGTTCAGTCTCAACTGTGGCTATATTGTTGCGCATAGCCGTGCGAATTATACAAGTTTCGATGCTATGTATATAAATTAAGATGCTAAACCGAATTGTCTCAGGTAATGCCATGTTTAGGGGTTATAATTCACGTTGTATAGTTTGTATGAATGTATAATAAAGTAATTGTTGTCATGACTTCTAATTGATGATGGCATATCTCGTAGTATAATTTCCGTTTTCGATGGTTTCGTATTTATATGAGTCAAATTTGGGTAATGTCAAGGACATATATTTGCTTAACATGAGTGCAGGTTTGCATTGTGGTTTGTAAGTAATGTCAGTGTGGAATTATATGTATTGGTTTGTGGGACAGGAAAGTTGTTTACTGGTGAACTTGGGGGACGAAGTTCCTTTTAAGAGGGGAAAAGTAATGTCGCGTAGAAAATGACGTAATTGTAACAATTTTATAGTATTTTCATGATATTTTAAAGTATTTAAAATGGTTGCTTGGATGATTTTGTAGTGGTTATTGTGTAATTGAGTAGCAGTTTATAATTGTTGAATAGAGTAGCGTGCTGTTATATCTTATTTTCAATTAGTTGTTCATTATGTTGTCATGTGAATTGGATGTTAGTGGCAGTGGTGGAGTTGCTATTGGTAGAATTATGTTGTGTTGTTATTGTAATAGAGTGGAATGAATAATGTGTTGTTGTGAATCATTAGTAGGACCGTTATTTTGAGTATTTTGTAATTGATAATTGTTGGCAAGTAATTAATGAGGGAATACTCTGATAGTTGCGTTGGTTTACATTTGAGCAATATCATATAATAACTGCAAGTGATAGTCGAGTTAGTTGTTCTTTTGTGCAGTGTGTGTTTGGTTGTTTAATAGGAAGTTGGTGATCTGATAGAAGGTTGTGTCGTGTCATAGGTGCTAAGGTAGATGATGATGATGGATGATGGTCATACACAGCGGGATGGTATTTCTAAACGGTTATGTTGACCTATGTCGGGTAAACGGTGGTGTTGACCTTGGTTCCTTTCTCTTGTGTCGCGGGGGAGGATGAGTCGAACTTCGGGGACGAATTTCTTTTAATAGGGGAAGACTGAAATACCCGCCTTTTTAGGGACCCGTTGACCGACCTTAGACACCTATCTTGACCTTTGGAAGCCTTACGAGTGATGTCTTATGACGATGTGAGTTGTGGTTGTGTGGGGCTCGATCTAGCTGAGGCTACTCGATCGAGTAGCTTGGGAGCTCGATCGAGTAGAGGTGACTCGATCGAGTAAGTTAGTTACTCGATCGAGTAACGAGTTTACAGCGGGGAATTATAAATCGATAATCGTGAAACCTCAAATCATTTCCGCACCTTTTCCCTAAACCTAGATGCCGTCACCTTCTTTCTCCTTCACCATAATCCTTTCCTTGAGGTCTTTGGGGATGCTTACACCATGGGGATGGGATGCCTGAGTCGGGTAGCGGTCTTGACACCGGATTGCTATGTATAAGTATGTTCTCGTCATCATCATCATCATCATCATCGTTGTTTCAGTTAGGTTTGTAGTGGTAATGATAGATGGTTGTACTGTTTGTATAGGTGGTTTGCTTGGTTGGTTGTTATCTTGTAATCGGACGCGAAATCGCCGCGGTTTGCTAAAGGTAGGTTCGCCTAATCAGTACTGTTGATTGTCTAGAGAGTCTGTTGATGTTGTTTGGTTGGTTTAGTGTCAGTATTCATGATTGGTTGTGGTAATTGGTTGGACTTGTGTTGTTTTGACAATCGTTGTTGTGGTACAGCTGATTGTGATTGTTTGTTTGTGGTTCTCGAGGTGCGTCCTCGGCTGAGTGAAGTCACTTCCGGGAGTGGCTTCACCCCCGTAGTTCACCCTCCGTGGAACCCGCCACGAGAGGGGATGCGCACATTAATGGACATTGGTTTATCGCTCGAATAGATGAGCGGGGCTTAGGTGGGAATGGCTGCGGTCCCCCACTGGCAGGGCTAGTCCAGTGGACAGTCAGTGATGGTGGTTGGTTGGAGGAGATGTGTTGTGTGTGTTGTTGTGCTTGTGTGTGTGTCTGTTTTGTATGTTCATTACTTCAGCTACTGACCTTGTGTGGTTTTGTTTTGTTGTTTGTTTTTGTTGTGTCTGCCGTGATCCACTATGGTGAGTAGTCAATCTTAGCAGGTTGTCGTTTGGATCATAGCTGGGTGCTTGGAGGGACGAGTCTATCACGTGTCACGATAGAAGTAGTTCACATAGTAGATAGTGGTTTTGAGTTGTATCTTTTCATATCGTCTGTTGTTAGTAATTGCTTTTAATATAACTTAATTATTCTTTTATCGACATTTGATTATTTATGTCCTCGGGCAACTGAGATGGTAATGCCTTTATATGCTAGGGAAGGTCTTGTTAAGGCTCCTTGGTATATGGGGGTGTTATAGCGTGACTGCTACTCAGAATGATCCGAGCTTACGTGGTCGCGTCGAGGAAGCACGTAGGTGTCGAAAGGCTAGAGCGTAGTCTTATAATGCAAAAAGAGAAGAGAAGGGCGGACACTCGCGTGAAAAATATGTGAGGCGGAGGCCTTTATTTATACTAATCACGAGGACAAATTTAGGTAAAAGTCGGATTAGGAAAGAAATCTGGAAAATATTATGGAAACTGGAGAAAAACAACCCAGCAAGGTGCGCAGCAGGAACTGCGACCTTTCCAAGAGGCGCAGCTCCTGTTGCGTTTTCTCTAGGGTGGTTTCCTCATCAGCAAGAAAGATTTCCGCGGTTTAATGTAGGAATTAGGGAAGATATATGCTACCTTATTCCGTAAAGAAGATATTTTTCGAGATTTAATCATATACAATAAAATTTAGGAATAGAACTCTAGAACATTCCGACTCGGCTTTAAGACGGCTTTAGAAAATGGAAACGGTTTTTGACCCGGACTCCAAATGTACTCTAATTATTGTCAAAACGACTGTATAAGCGCGTAGATGACGACCATGAGGTTGACTCGACTTTTTGAGCTATCACTTGTTGACGAATTTACGAAATGTCATAAATTGCTCTGCGTGATAATTAAACATGTGGCCCATTCATCACTGGGTGGTTGGCGGAAGGTGTAGAAACGAGGTGTCTACAACATGAAGGTGGATTCATTGCTTAGGAGGGAGAGCTTTTACCTTACCTATATATATGCTTTCAATGGGCTCCATGAGAGGGCTCCTCTATAAACTAAGCTCAGAAGTTTTAATAATCAGATAAGAGGGCCTTGGGCTATGGGAGGTGACTTCAACTGTGTTTTAGCACATAGTAAGATGTGGGGGGAATATAAGCCAAGCTGAAAGTGTTGATTTCAAGAGTTGTGTGAATTACTGTGCCATGTTAGATGTTCAGGCTGTGGGGTCTTTATACACCTGGAATAACAACAGAGGCCTGAGGATAGGACTTATAGCCGGCTAGATAGATTCATGGTCAATAAGGAATAGGATGACTTATTTCCTGATTTTTATGCTCACTTTGGGCCAGAAGGCTACTTTGATCATAATCCTTGTATTGTTCGGAGTAATAAACATACTCGGAGTCCTAGAAGTTTCAAGTACTTCAACATGTGGGGAAATATAGATAGTTTCATACATATTGTGCAGGATACATGGAGGCTAAGGACTGATGGGAACATCATGTACCAAGTTGTTAGAAAAATGAAAGCTCTAAAACCTAACCTTAAAAAACTCAACAAGGATAGGTTCTCAGATATATAAAATAACACAAAGATTCTCCAGATCCATGTTTCCAAACCGCAAGAGGAGCTGGGAGTGAACCCCAATGATCCAAGTAATTGGTGGCTGAAGAGTTTCAGGCAACTAAAAAGTTAAGATAAATGCTTGTTGTCAGGTATTTCTTCTTAGCTCAAAAAGCAAAGTGCCTATGGATTAATGAGGGGGATGTTAATACTGCTTTTTTTCATGGATCAATAATGATCAGGAGGATGAGAAACAAAGTAGTAATGATTGAGGACAAAATGGAAAGGCTTGCAGCTACTGACCAGATTCAACAAGCATTTCTGGACTACTACACAGGGCTACTGGGCACCAGTACCCCTATCAATAGAGTGAGAACACCTATAATTAATTGTGGCAGAACATGTACAGAGGCTCATTCACTATCCTTATTTCTCCCTGTCACTGCAGATGAGGTCAAGCAAGCTATATTTAGTATACATGATATCAAGGCTCCTGGGCCAGATGAGTATATTAGCAAGTTCTACAAGGATGCTTGGAATGTGGTGGACAATAATGTTACTAGGGCAATGTAGGATTTTTTCAACCACAGAAGAATACTTAAGGAGATAAATTCCACAAATCTGACCTTAATTCCAAAGTGTGAAAGATCTCAAAATTTCACACTGCAATGTGATCTACAAGGCCATTTCAAAGATCTTATGCTCAAGGCTTGGGAGTGTACTCTCTGAAATTGTTGACCAAAACCAAGGAGATTTCATAAAGGGGAGGGGTATCCTAGAAAATATTCTCATATGCCAAGATCTGATAAGACTCTATAACAGGCCTCCAGTATCTCTTAGATGTATGTACATGTTCAAGATTGACCTACAAAAAGTCTAAGATACAGTTAAATAGGATTTTGTCAATCAGCTACTGGATGCTTTAAATTTTCCTCAACATTTGAAGGAGATGGTCATGCAATGTTTCACAACATCTACCTTTTTCTTTCACTAAATGGAGAGAATTTTGGATTTTTTCAGGGGAAGTGACGTGAGTGTGTCGTTGTACACCCAATCAAAACACATTTATAATTCTCAACAAACAACTAGTTAGTAGTAAGTCGAGGTCGATCCATGGGACGGTGTGCTTTGTGTTCTAAGTCTATCTATCTCAATTTATGCTAGTGTCACAATTGCCGGGATTGTAGTTGTATTCTAAACTAATGAAAGTAACAAAGTAAAGCAAACAATGAACTAAGAAATGTAAATAAATGACTAAAAGCACTAGGATGCCATGGGGTCATAGGGGATTCATGGTGTTGATCATACAAACATGTTTACAAAGGTGCAAGCAATTAATGTTGTAAAGGAACCGAGTTGGTTTATGTCTTACGGTTCATAGGAAGAGTTGGGTCCCGGAGCGAATTGATTAGATTGTACAACACCTACAAGTCGACTTAATTTCCTCCTATTCAACTTCTATGCATGGTCTAACAAGACTCGAGTTGGTTTATATCTTACAAATCTTGTTGAGTAGATAAGAGATGGGTAAAAATGCAAGGATTCATTGGCTTAACATTTCATCAAACATAATATGTGCATAGGTTGACATCACAACAAGCAAGCATTTTAATTATGAAAACATATTAGATTAAGCATGATTAACCCCATGTTGGTTTTCTCTAATTACCCACTAATCCTAGTTAAGAGACTACTCACTTATTATCATAGTAAACATGTCATTATTGGTGTCAATCATAACAACAAGTGTAAACATGATAAGAGAATGAGGAAATAAACAATAAAGAGTAAAGGGTAAAAGAATTATACCAAGCTTGAGATGATTCCAAATAATAAAGCAAAGAATAAAAGAAGAGAACTTGATTAATTAAGGAAAGATTAATGTGTAATTTGTGGAAAGATTAAAGAGTAATCTATTCTAATCTACTCCTAATCTAATCTAAGAGGAATTTCTAATATGGAAACTTGGTTAAGAGAGCTTGGTTCCTTTGATTATTACAAATGGGGTATTTATAGTAGGCATTAGGTGCACAAATTAGGGTTACTAAGGGCTTAAATGACGATTAAGTCCTTGAGGAATCGCTCCTCTCAAGAAAAGATGCGGGTCTCCTTTTAGCTAGTCTATCAAAAATATGCGCATCCCGAGCGTTTAGGCAGTAGGGACGGTAGGCACTGGAGAGGAATCCGAGCGGCCAAGGGGTCGGGACGCTCGTCCTGTAGCAGGGGGAGACGAGCGGATCAAGCACGGGATGCTCGGATCATAAGGCAGTGTTCTTCTTCATTCTTGTCTGTCAAACAATCCAAGCGTCTTTGAAGGGGAGACGCTCGTCCTGCAGGAGACAAGCGGATTGGGTCTTGGGACGCTCGTCCTGGCGGACAACTTCTTTGTTTGAGCTCGGATTGTAAAACGGACGTCATTTTCTCATCCGGACTCCTATTGGAGTGATTCAAAAGCCTAGATTGTAACACCCGCGAATTTTCCATTTTGACATTTATAATTTAATTAACCATTCTATGGTCTTATTTATATTTTAAATTATTTAATTTAATTAATTTCATTATTAAACATGATTTTTATAAATATTATATTTTTAAAGCTTAAGTTATACAAAATAAATATTTTGGTCGAATAATAATGATAATAATAATAATAATATTCTCCGTCTTGTGTTGTAGTGGGCTTGAGACGTAAATTCATGTGTATATCGACTCAATTTTGCTTATTGGGCCTAGTATGACCAATGGACTCACCTACTACTCCTTCCTCCTCATCAAAATAATGAGGGAAACCCTAACCCCTCCTCCTTCCTCACAATTTCAGCAACACCACCACAAACACAAACACCATTTTCATACTCTCCTCTTACAAATCTTCAAAACACCATAACTTGCTCAATTCTTATCCGAATCAAGTGATTTTCGCGTCTATCTCTTTCTCTCATCGCCCTCCATCTTTCTAGGTAAGAAAGACACCGACTTTCCTCCTTATATAGGGCTGTCGAGCCGTTTTATACATGGTACCCTTTTTCTAATTTTGATTCTTAGTCTTATTTTGTGTTTTCTTATGTTTAGGAGAAGTTTTAGTTGACCCGGAAGTGGATTCTTGAAAGGTAGACGAGTCTTTTGTGGATTTAAGTGCAAAAAGGTAACGGTGATGGGTTACTCGACATTATGTCAATTTGGGTGTTCATACATGTTATAGTTTGTTCACATGTGTGTTAAAGTTAGATTCTTTACATGTTTTTACTTGTTTGTTGTTGATTGAGTTTTGTGTGGAATCTCTCTTGGTGGTTTGAAGAATTTTCTAGTATTTTGTATACATGGATGAATTAGTAAAGAAACCGTCTTATTCATGCTTAATAATTGTGTTTAATTATGTCACGAATTTGTTAGTTTGGAATTGTTTGAATTTGAATCGAACCTTGTGTTTTAATCCCTCTTGTATGCTTCAATTTCACCCTTAATACTTGTATAAAGTTGCTTGGGTAATATATGGTGGAATTAGGATTGTAATGGCATGATAAAAAAATGATTTGGGGATGAAGGTGAATTTGTTGTGTCGTGCAAATCAGCACCACGGCGCAGGCTGCGCACACAGCCTGGACCAGTTTTTGTAAAATGGCCATAACTTCTTCGTTACTTGTTTGTTTGAGGCTTATGACCTACCGTTAGAACCGTAAGAGGATAAGCTATCACCTCCAACTGGTTTCACCTCATTATCATGTATAGAACTCAAGTTATGACCGTTTGAAGTTGACCCTTGTTGTAGTCGAGTACTAAACTTGTTGTTATAGATTGGGTTTTGAGTTTCTTGTTGGGTATGCATCTTAACTTTGGTTCTAATGCTTGTGTATGATGTGTTGAGACTCTTTTATCATGGGAGTACTTGATATTTGTTATACTCTTGTACTTATGCATGCTTCACATGAATTGTTTACGTTATGTTTATATAATCATTGTTACTCGTATTTGTGACCGGAGTGTGACGGTTTACATTGTGTGACTACTCGACATTCCTTATTTATTTGCCCTCGGACATTGGGTCACGATTAGGTGCCATTGTTTCCGAGTTGGGCTATCTTCCTTCCGCCTCTTCGGACTTTGGGGTACGGCTAGGTACCATGGTTCCGATTTGGGGTTACTCGACCTTGGGGCACGGCTAGGTGTCATGGATCGAGTCTTGGATACGATTTGGGATTGTATGTCGAATCGGGTGTCGTCCATCCCGAGAGTCTGGCCAGATTTAGACTAGGACCGTATTATGAGCGTCGTCCTACCAGGAGGTTGGAGTCTAGGGGTTTGTCTTGTTTTGTGTCAATCCTTTGTAAATGTCTTGCTTGTTATGGTCATTGGCGTGTTCTTATATACGAGAGTGCACGTCTTCTATGATTGTTTGTGAGAGTCTTGGTCCTATCGGATACTAGTGGTGAGATGCAAGCCCCTAGTTGCGATATGATCGTCGGGATTGATGTTCCCATCCGTTCTTATGGTGAGATGCAAGCCATAAGTATGAATGTGACATTAGTAGCCACGTCCCGTGCTATGGTTGTTAAGAGGTTTTCAAGTAATGGCTATTGGTTTCCATCCATGTATTTTCTATTCAATTGATCCATTGTTTACCTTCTTCATATGATTCGATGCCTAATCTCATATCCATGTTTTGGTTACCTTGAATGCATGTTTAATATAATGTACCATGCCTATCTCATTAAGAATGCAATGTGCCTATCTCATTATGATTATCGTTTATATCCCCTTGTTCATATTATTCAAGTATGATGCATGATCAATATGTTTAATTAAGTTCTTGCTTATGTGCATTTTGACATATTGTGGCTGGGAGAACCCTGAGTTACTCCCCACTGACTGTGGCGTTCATGTTTACATGAATGACAGGTTTGTGATGCAGATTATGGGGAAGACGTGTGAGCTAGCGAGAACGTTGAACCTTGGACCTTAGTTATAGTTTGCTTAGACTCACCTATCGTTAGACTTGTGTTTATTCGTGGGATATCTTTTCCCCAACGCACTTCGTTTTTAATTATAAAACTTATTCATCTTACTTTTCATTTTCGTTTGATCACTTATGTTGAATTTCACACTTTAAACTTTAAAGGTTTTAAAAATCCCTTATTTTCCGCTTAGATTTAATAGTTCTTTTGATGCCTCATCGAGGGGTGTCACAGTTGGTATCAGAGCATATGTTGCTCCCGACGCACACACGTGTACCCCGAATTTAACCTTGAACTTGACCTTGAATAATGAATGAGAGACGGGTAGAACTAAGGACCTAAGTTAGTAGTCTCTTTGTGCATGCTATTTGTTAGGTGTTAACATGGTTGACTCTTTGGGTGTCTTGAGAAGATGGTACGACCAACCAAGGTGGAGAATACTATCATGGAAGCTCTTACTCTAATTCTTCGGAATCAACGGAATGCCAATGCTCAAGTGAATCATCGCCCTATCCGTCGTGGCAAGAGACCCTTTGTGCCCTCACCTTCATCACCTTCTAGCAAGAAGAGGTTGGTGCCGAGAGTCCAAGGACAAAGAGTACAAGACCATGGAGGACAAGAGCCAATAGTGCAAGAGCCAAAAGGACAAGTCCCTACATCTACTAATAGGCTTAGGGAGAACCGCAAGTGCTTCAAGTGTGGGCAAGCTTATCACCCCGGGATTGGATGCTATGATATGCCCTTGAAGTGTTACCATTGCAAGAAGCCCGGACATCTCTTCAAGAATTGCCCCGAGAAGAAGACTACCCCTCCTCCTCTCCCTCATGCTCCGGAAGCCGAGCCAAGAAGAGTCATTCTTGTCGAGAATCAAGTCGGAACCGCCGTTCCTCCCGACACCGTTATGGGTGTGTTTTCTATCCTTGATCCACCTTTCCTTACTTTTATCCCGTGATGCTCATATTTCCTTTCTAAACTCTCTTTTGCTTTACCTTTGAAGCTAGTTTGGTACCCACCCGACCTATTCTTCGTTTTTGTTTCTCCTTACATAACATCTTGCATACGGATCTCTTACTCTTGAAGAATGTCTTTACCGTCTTGAAGATACCTCCCTCTCTTCGAGCACCTTGTCATATTCCCTTATCCTTGTGCTTCTATGCCTTTCGCAACTCTTATTCCATATCTTGGGAGCTGTCTTTGTACCTTTTCTCCTTATAATGCCCCTCTTGTATACCTTCATTTTTGCCTTATGGAATGTTAACTTCGGTCAGATAAGTTGGATTTTGTGGAGTTTGTTTGTGTTTGACCCTTAACCCCGGTTTTGAGAGGTCGTGATGTTAGAAAGGCTTAGGTAATGTGATGATAAATACTTAGTGATTATTATACCTAGTGCCTTGACCAAGTGAGTATAATTGATTGGTGGATTCTTTGTGTTAGGAATGAGTTGCCTATGTGATTAAAGTTATAGAACTTGGCTTTGTTGTTTATGTTTGGGATTTGAAAGCTTAGTAGGTTGAGCGTCGTCACCTTAGGAGTAAACATGAGATAAATTTATGATAGGAGCTTGGAAGGAGACCCATTTTTACATGTTAATGATTCCGTATAGATTGGTGATGCGATTTGATGTTAGTTGTCCCTTGAGAATTTTGTTGAGAAGTCTTTGTTAATTCTTTCTTTGGTTTTTAAAACACTGAGGTTGTATCAAGTACTTGAGATAAATGGGTGCTTTTATACTTGAGTGGTAGATTTGCTTTAGAGAAATCCTAATATGTGATAGGATAGGTGAACAACGAATCTAACCAATTCATCAATCCTTAAGCGAGCGTTTATTTTTACCTTGATCAGTCATAGAGGTGTAATCCTTTAAGAGAGACTTGCATATAAGGAATGAGATGAATTGCCTTGACCCTCGTTTTGGAATTTGGTCGTTTTGTTATGATGGTACAATATCCTAATAGGCGTGACCTTGTTAGAGAGAACCTTAAGTCTTAGAAAGTGTATGGTTTAAGCCCTAAAATCCCCCTCGTACCTTTAATCATCTTCCTTCCCTTCGTTCATACCTTGATTAGATTTATTTCTTAAGTATAAAAGTTTACTTGTCGTTTCCTTGCCTTGAATAACTCTCTAATTCTAATGTCTTTTACTGGTGTTAACTAGTTACCTTTACTATTGACTCCTTTAATCTCACACCTCGTCATGTTCATGTATCCCATTGAAATTTCCTATCATTTCTTGACCTAGTTATTGCTCTTGTTTCTTTAGTGGAGTGATGGCATTGTTGGCTACGTTGTAGAGTGAGTGAGATGCTTTTTGAGGATTCTTTGTGAACCTTGATTTCGTCAAAATTGGATTAGTGGAACTCGAGTTGAGTTAGGTAGGAAAAATTGTATGACAAACCTATTTACTTTTGGTTGGTGGTCTTTATGATTTGGGAAATGTGATCATCTATGCTTGTGAATTCGGGTGTGAATAAGATTTTGGTTTGGAGTGTTAGAAAGTATGAAGACCTTGAGATTTTGACCTTTGATTAAGGATTTTGCCATAGTGAGAACTCCTAGTAGTCGATAGTTGGTTATGTGTGTAACTCTGTTAGTAGTTTTGATCTTTCGTGGAAATCGTTTATAGATGACTTATATTTGAGGGTTATGGAATCATAATTGTGGTGGAGTGACTTGACCCACGGGATAGCATAGGAGTAAAGTGTGCAAGTATTTTGAGGAAATTCTTGGGAGTTAATTTGACTTTCGGGCGTTTCCTTGTTGTTTAAATTCCTTCCTTCCTTAGGCATGAGCATTTCCGTTCATACCTCTCTTCTTCGCTTCATCATGCTTCTCCTTTAAATTTGATACTCGTAACTTGTGAAATTCAATCTTTGATATCCTCGTAGACTCGATTTCAACACTTCTCCTAGGAAGTTCATCCTAGCTCTCTTGTTGGTAAAGTTTGAACCCTCTTAGCGTACCTTGTGTTCATGATATCTAAGTTCTCTTCATTTTGTACTATTTCTAAACATTTCAAGCTACCACTTTTGATCCATTGTTAAAAGTTTATGTTACTTTTATAAAACCCTACCTATTTTAAAGGTTTGAAAATGGGAATTTGATTTAGTTCTCCTTTTGTTCTATGAGTACAACTCCTTTTTATTGATTTTAATTGCTAAACCCGAGTTACTTTTAATTTTGCTCAATTTCTAACTAACTTTGACCTACTTATGATTCCTTTGTCAGAGTTTAATATTATATTTTCGGAAATTTGACTCCATTTGAGTTTAAAAGTGAAACCTCTATCTCTAATTTGGCTTTGGCAAAAGAAAATTTGAGTGAATTACCTTTTTCTTTCGATTTTGACGTTGATCGGATGTTAGAACTCGTTATTTGAAACGTTTAATAACTTGTTCTACGCTTGTCGGCGAGTGATTTCTGTTTTAAATTTGTCTTTGACTTGGAAAGTTAGCGTTCTTGTGTGCACGACAAGAGCAATTTCGTTCCATGAATGAGACTTATACATTTGAAAACTCTTCATTAATGTTTTTGAAAGTATTTTAATTTTCGATTTATACAAATGATTTGCTTTTGACCATATCTTCAATTTGGAATGTGATGTTCTTGAATGCGCAACGAGAGCATTTTCGTTCCTTTGATGAGAATCGGTTCATTTTCGGAAAATTTTATTTGAGACTTCTGAAAGGATTTTGATTCTTACGATAAGTAACCTTTTATTGTTTTGGTTACCAATTTTAAAAGTTCAGTTTTACTTTTTATAACCTTTTTTTTTCTACCTTCAAGTTTCGAGGACGAAACTTTTTAAAAGATGGGGTGATTGTAACACCCGCGAATTTTCCATTTTGACATTTATAATTTAATTAACCATTCTATGGTCTTATTTATATTTTAAATTATTTAATTTAATTAATTTCATTATTAAACATGATTTTTATAAATATTATATTTTTAAAGCTTAAGTTATACAAAATAAATATTTTGGTCGAATAATAATGATAATAATAATAATAATATTCTCCGTCTTGTGTTGTAGTGGGCTTGAGACGTAAATTCATGTGTATATCGACTCAATTTTGCTTATTGGGCCTAGTATGACCAATGGACTCACCTACTACTCCTTCCTCCTCATCAAAATAATGAGGGAAACCCTAACCCCTCCTCCTTCCTCACAATTTCAGCAACACCACCACAAACACAAACACCATTTTCATACTCTCCTCTTACAAATCTTCAAAACACCATAACTTGCTCAATTCTTATCCGAATCAAGTGATTTTCGCGTCTATCTCTTTCTCTCATCGCCCTCCATCTTTCTAGGTAAGAAAGACACCGACTTTCCTCCTTATATAGGGCTGTCGAGCCATTTTATACATGGTACCCTTTTTCTAATTTTGATTCTTAGTCTTATTTTGTGTTTTCTTATGTTTAGGAGAAGTTTTAGTTGACCCGGAAGTGGATTCTTGAAAGGTAGACGAGTCTTTTGTGGATTTAAGTGCAAAAAGGTAACGGTGATGGGTTACTCGACATTATGTCAATTTGGGTGTTCATACATGTTATAGTTTGTTCACATGTGTGTTAAAGTTAGATTCTTTACATGTTTTTACTTGTTTGTTGTTGATTGAGTTTTGTGTGGAATCTCTCTTGGTGGTTTGAAGAATTTTCTAGTATTTTGTATACATGGATGAATTAGTAAAGAAACCGTCTTATTCATGCTTAATAATTGTGTTTAATTATGTCACGAATTTGTTAGTTTGGAATTGTTTGAATTTGAATCGAACCTTGTGTTTTAATCCCTCTTTTATGCTTTAATTTCACCCTTAATACTTGTATAAAGTTGCTTGGGTAATATATGGTGGAATTAGGATTGTAATGGCATGATAAAAAAATGATTTGGGGATGAAGGTGAATTTGTTGTGTCGTGCAAATCAACACCACGGCGCAGGCTGCGCACACAGCCTGGACCAGTTTTCGTAAAATGGCCATAACTTCTTCGTTACTTGTTTGTTTGAGGCTTATGACCTACCGTTAGAACCGTAAGAGGATAAGCTATCACCTCCAACTGGTTTCACCTCATTATCATGTATAGAACTCAAGTTATGACCGTTTGAAGTTGACCCTTGTTGTAGTCGAGTACTAAACTTGTTGTTATAGATTGGGTTTTGAGTTTCTTGTTGGGTATGCATCTTAACTTTGGTTCTAATGCTTGTGTATGATGTGTTGAGACTCTTTTATCATGGGAGTACTTGATATTTGTTATACTCTTGTACTTATGCATGCTTCACATGAATTGTTTACGTTATGTTTATATAATCATTGTTACTCGTATTTGTGACCGGAGTGTGACGGTTTACATTGTGTGACTACTCGACATTCCTTATTTATTTGCCCTCGGACATTGGGTCACGATTAGGTGCCATTGTTTCCTAGTTGGGCTATCTTCCTTCCGCCTCTTCGGACTTTGGGGTACGGCTAGGTAACATGGTTCCGATTTGGGGTTACTCGACCTTGGGGCACGGCTAGGTGTCATGGATCGAGTCTTGGATACGATTTGGGATTGTATGTCGAATCGGGTGTCGTCCATCCCGAGAGTCTGGCCAGATTTAGACTAGGACCGTATTATGAGCGTCGTCCTACCAGGAGGTTGGAGTCTAGGGGTTTGTCTTGTTTTGAGTCAATCCTTTGTAAATGTCTTGCTTGTTACGGTCATTGGCGTGTTCTTATATACGAGAGTGCACGTCTTCTATGATTGTTTGTGAGAGTCTTGGTCCTATCGGATACTAGTGGTGAGATGCAAGCCCCTAGTTGCGATATGATCGCCGGGATTGATGTTCCCATCCGTTCTTATGGTGAGATGCAAGCCATAAGTATGAATGTGACATTAGTAGTCACGTCTCATGCTATGGTTGTTAAGAGGTTTTTAAGTAATGGCTATTGGTTTCCATCCATGTATTTTCTATTCAATTGATCCGTTGTTTACCTTCTTCATATGATTCGATGCCTAATCTAATATCCATGTTTTGGTTACCTTGAATGCATGTTTAATATAATGTACCATGCCTATCTCATTAAGAATGCAATGTGCCTATCTCATTATGATTATCGTTTATATCCCCTTGTTCATATTATTCAAGTATGATGCATGATCAATATGTTTAATTAAGTTCTTGCTTATGTGCATTTTGACATATTGTGGCTGGGAGAACCTTGAGTTACTCCCCACTTACTGTGGCGTTCATGTTTACATGAATGACAGGTTTGTGATGCAGATTATGGGGAAGACGTGTGAGCTAGCGAGAACGTTGAACCTTGGACCTTAGTTATAGTTTGCTTAGACTCACCTATCGTTAGACTTGTGTTTATTCGTGGGATATCTTTTCCCCAACGCACTTCGTTTTTAATTGTAGAACTTATTCATCTTACTTTTCATTTTCGTTTGATCACTTATGGTGGATTTCACACTTTAAACTTTAAAGGTTTTAAAAATCCCTTATTTTCCGCTTAGATTTAATAGTTCTTTTGATGCCTCATCGAGAGGTGTCACATAGATCACTTGATTTTTTGACGCCGTTTCATCTAGCATACTTTCAAAGCCAAAGGAGAAACCCTTGATTTGGTTTTCGAGCAATTTCTTCTTGCAATGTCTTCCTTTTCGCCATCCTTGCTTTTAACCCTATGATCCTTCTATATACTTTTTATTCCTACATTCTTGGTCATCATTCTTGCCTCCTCTTCTTACTAGTCCATCCAAAATCATCAAAAAGCTTTCAAATATGCACGGGAGACGGGAATTTCCGCCTAATTACCTTCTTTCCTACAAAACATACGAAATGCACTAGGACAGCAAAATAGGAAGCATTTGACGGATAAAATAGCTATGGAATAATATAATAGTTGCAAAATAGGTTCAATTAGGGGACTAAATGTGTTCAAATATTGTTCACATCAGGAAGAGGGGTCTTGGACATGGAGGCCCTCTGTCCCATTTATTTTTTACTTTATGCATGAATTACCTGACTAGAACCATGAAGTATGTTGCTGGGAAAATAGGGTTTAAGTTTCACCCACTTTGTAAGGAGTTACAGCTTACTAATGTTTTGTTTGCAGATGATGTTCTAATGTTCTGCAAAGGGAATGACACTTTCATGCTGCTTATTTTAAAGGCTTTCAATACTTTCTCAAAAACCCCAAGCCTTAAAGTAAGTCCTTCTAAGTCTAATGCATACTTCAATGGGGGTGTCAGACAATCTTAAGAATGACATCCTAGATGTCTCTGGATTCAAAGAGGGTGCCATTCCTTTTAAATATTTTGGAATTCCCATTCAAACTACAAGACTTAGGAGGAAGGACCATGATGTTTTGATAGAAAAGTTATCCAATAGAATACATGGTGTGGACATGGGCCACAAGCCGGTCTGTGGATTTGGGGGCCACCTACCGGTCCGTAGTCACGGGCCACCTGCACGCCAAGCCGATCTGTTGGACATGCAACGATATTTTGAAAGCCACGCTCGGCGGCGTAAGAATGCTTTCGACAGGATCGTTTTAGATCGGTCGGTTTCGTATCGGCAAGGGTCTTGAAACGATGCAAGAGATGTTCGGAGTCGCCACCAAGCATTTGTGGGATGCTTAGAACCCGTTCGAATTCACTTTATACCTCGGTCAAACGAAGCACAAAGCAGGGTTTTACATAGGTACTAAAGATAAGGAATTGTCCCTTTTTAGCATCCTATCTCTAGGATGACTCTCGTACGCTCTGGATAAGGTCGTCCACTATCCAAAGTTTCTGAGTAAGACGTTAAGGTACGTATTGGGAAGCCCTTTAATCAGACACCCAATCCCGCCCGCGGTAGCGGCCTCTACTGATCAATCTTGGTTGCTTAAATGCAGAAATTGATAAAACGGTTTAAATGCATAAATGCGCATCCAATAGTTTAAACCTAACATGTGAGCTTTCTAAGTCGGTTTGTTCAATCCAAATATCAAGTATAAGATGTCGAGTTGGATTTAACGTTGATTTGCATGTAAGACGGAAATTAAACATCCATTTACCGAGTTAGGTTTATGGTGCATAACGTGATCCATTTGTCTTAGTAAGGCATTTTGCAAATATAATGTTGAATGAGCAGATGCGTAATCTGATCCGTCCTGTATTCGGGTTAACCGGAGTCGGGATCATCCTGGACAAATGCTGGAAGGGAAATAGACCCTGCATCAGGCAGCCATAAGAGGCGCGAGCCTGTTGGCGATGCAAAGGGGCTTCCCTGGTTTGAAAATAGAAAAATAAGTGGCCTGTTTAGGCGCGGGTCAACAGACGATGGAAAACGTCTTCTGACGGTTGAAAGGGTTTGTAAAAATGCATGGAAAATGGGTGTTTAAACCCGTCTTGATTTGAAAAGACCGTTTAGGCCGCTTTTGTGTTGATTTGAAAAACGAAACTTGAATAATCGTCATTGTTTTGACAATATTCGATGTCGGGTTTGACTTTGCAAGCTTGACATGAATAGTTTTGAAAATGATTATGAACTAATTGTTTTAAGTTCATTTGCATATAATTAGTCAACATTCATCATCGTACTCGGATTAAAATCCGACATGGTATGTAGAACCAAGGATGACTTTGTGTTGGTGACTAATACATTTATTTTGAAAATGTAAAGAAATGAGAAAGGCTTTAAAATACCCTTCAAAATGTAAAGAAATGAAATAAAAGGTTTTAAAAAACCTTTTAAAATGTAATTAACCAAATATTATCACCGAAACACGGATTAAACCGTCATGGTATTAAGAACCAAGGATGATTAATGTTTTATGGTTAAAAAACTTGTAAAAATGGTTTGAAAATACTTGACATGGTAAAAACCGATTACAAATATGAAATGAAAATAAAGGAACTGAAGAGACCAAACACGGTTTGGATTTGGGGGTGAGGCAGGGTCCTTTAGGCGCGAGCCTATCTGCTACGTAAGTAGCTTCTACCTCAACCAAAAATCCGGTTTTGGCGCATTCTTCCCATATTTTGGACCATGTTATGCATGATTTAGCATGTTATAGTCATGAAACAAATGAAAACATGATAAAATAAGATTTTTACACCCTCATTCTTACATGCTTGGCTTATGGCGAGAAATCGACGTAAGTGTATCAAGTCGTTTGGTCGGAAAACTCGGTTTAAAACCGTTTTGGTAAGTAAAAAGAGTGTTTGTTAAGTTTAGTGATGGTGTAGTGGTCGAGATGGTCGGTCAAGTGATTTAATGCACGATGACGGTACCAAACAATGTGTAAGGCTTGTGTTTAGGATCGGTAGGTCATAAACACGTGTCGGATTGTGACTTGAGAAGTCGAGTCTAGAATTTTAAGGGAGAAAAGAGGGGGCGGACGCTCGCATAACCTTCAAATGGTGGCATTTGAGGGATATTTATAGGAAAATGAGGGGTTGTGTGAGTTTTGAGCGTCGTGGCCGCATGGGCTGCTCAAAGAGGCGCGAGCCATGTCGCACGTCATCGAGGTGTCTTGTCACTATCACACGAGGAAATCATCATTTGTTCTATCCTAGGATTTGGACGAACATGTTTGGTACTTGACTATGTAAGATTCCGGGAAATCTTAACATAGAAGCATTTGAATGATTTTGTTTTTTGTGTTTGACTCGGTTTGACTCGTTGTTGGAGTCGGGATTTGAATTTTGGGTCGATTTTTGGTCCGGTGTCGGTTTTGACTCTAGTTAGTGTCATTGCGACCCCGTCGTTATGCATTAAACACTCCAGATACTTTAGAAATTTTTTAAAATGTTTTATTTTCGAAATCGTTTTAAGTTTTCCGACGTAAAGTTGTACACAAACTGCCGATCAAACGCCGCGATTCCTAAGCATGTTGTAGTCCGATAATCATCGGGTGGTTGTTGGAGACTCGACAGATACTGGGTATCTACACATGGTATAAGTGCAAAGAAACTGTCTTATGCTGGGAGCCTGGTCCTTATTAAAATTGTCCTGACTACCTTGCACTCTTATTGGGCATCTATTTTCATTATTCCAAAGGAAGTTATAAAAAAGATTAAAGATTTATGCATAAACTTTGTATGGCATGGCCATATGGAATATTGAGGGCTCCCTTGGTGGCTTGGGCTACAATATGTAGGCCTAAAGAGGAAGGAGCTTTGGGCATTAAAGACCAGACTCTCGGGAATAAGGCCATGGTTGTAAAATTGGTGAATTGGATTACAGAGAAGAAGGATAGCATGTGGATCAAATGGGTTCATCAAATATACATAAAGGAAAAAACTTGGATGGTCTACTCTCCTAGTAATGAATCAAGTTGGGCTTGGCGGAAAATATGCAGAACAAAAGAGGACCTTGCAGATGGGTATGCTAATGGAACTTGGATCATAGAGCCTAAAGTCTACACGGCAAAGGGATGCTACTCGTGGATGACAGAACAGTGTCCTAAAGTCAGGTGGGCGAAAATGGTGCGGAATATATGGTCTTTACTTAAACACACCATCTTCACTTGGTTAATAGTAAATCACACTACACCGAATAAGGGTTTGTGATGAGGCACTTTGTTGTCTCTGTGCTCAAGCAGATGAAACACAGGAACACTTATTCTCGAGATGCACTTATGTCAGAAGGATAATTGATGAATTAATCACAAAAGCTAATTTAAATATACCTTGGGACAAGTGCCTGGAATGGGACATGTGCATGAGGGGAACGAAGCTCTAAAGAGGAATCCAACTGCTGGTGACTTGGGTGGGACTCTACCACATATGGCACCGTAGAAACAAAACTTAGATTGAAAGGGTAATGGAGAGGCGTGAGGTTGTTGCAAAACTAATTTTAAATGACGGAATAATCAGATCTAGAGAGAAACTCAAGCATCCACTGGTAGCAAAGGATAGACAATGGTATGATCTAAGATTTTGGAGCTATAATGGGTATCTAGGCATGGTTGAGTGAAATAAATCTTCAGAGATTTTGAGGAAGAACACGAAGTTTTAGTCAGAATGAGATAGAAGTTTTGGGGAATTTGTTTTCTTTTTATTTAAAACCAGATAGAGAATCTAGTTTTTGATGTGGAGTTGTCGGTTTGAATTAGGAGGACTGTTTTAATACCGGATAACCCGACTCCTCTTGTATATGGACTATTTTTGGTTATTTATAATATCTTACATTTAACCAAAAAAAGTTGTTACGTTTAAGACACTTTAAATATTAGCAAACTGAATAATTATCGTCTCTCTGTGGATTCGATACCTATCTTACCACTAGCTATTTGTTAGTGGTATTGTAGGTTTACTTTGATTTAAGTGATACGACTTTAGCCTTGTCAGTAGTGTTTTAATTGTGTTTTTTCTAGAACGTCCGAAGTTTTAATAAACGTTTCAATTAATGCATATCACATAGTATTTCTTTTAAGGTATAATATATATTTTAGTACTTATTTGAATAATAAATGTTAATGATTTAATGGTGAAAATTTTGATATGTTTCCTCGGGGTTTATGGCTCAAACCTTGCTATCTACAATTTCTGACTCTAGAATAAGTGTAAATGATATGAGAGGACAACATAACAGCTAAAGGGCTAATCCTTGTTAACATGAGTTGTGTATGTGATAGGGACTTATAGGATCATGAACATCTATTCTTTAGTACAGAGGCTTCGACTGGTATTCTTCATTGGAAGAAGATCACATGAAGAAGCATAAACTATAGCCAGGAATTGCAATGGATTAGAGGACGAGGGCACATAAAGCATTGGAAAGCAAGTTGGTTCCAATATAGCATAACAACTATTGTCAATGCAATATAGGCAGCCAGAAACATGAGGATCTTTAAGGATCACTTACAGCATCCTCAGAAACTTACTTGTTAAGTAGCAGATTCAATTTGAAGTGTCAATTAGAATGTAAGCTACTCGTCAAGGTGCACAACATAATGAGATCTTAGGACATTGCAATAATTTAATTGAATTTTTACCTAGGTTAAAAATCACGTGATGTCACAATCTCCTAAAAAAGGCGAATACTAGGAGTATAATCCACAACTTATCCATAAACAAGCATAATACCCTACAAACTGAGAAACCATATTTAATTGTCTTTAAGATTTTAACAAAAAAATTTCTAGTCTAAGATCATATAAACTGAATCGTAAGATCTTACAAACTGAGAAACCATTTTTACGATTAATTTTAAATAAACTGAATCGTAAGATCTTACAATATCAAAATTCTACCAATGATCGAGACTGGTTATGCCGTTTTAGATCGTAGAATCGTACATGGGAATTAAGATTCTGATAACCGTGGTGATATGTTGCGATTTCACTTCAGATTCAATTTTTAAGACTTTTCAATTATACACATGATTACCGCCACATGAATAAGCACGTAACTTTGTTGGTTCATAGAAACTTTCAAACTCATTAATATCGAAATAGCTTCGTATCTATTTTATTAACACAATTCGTATCTTTTACGATCTGTGAATTAGAATTGCTAATGTTTTCATTTATACGAGTATCTTTTTTTGGTACATTAGGAAAGGCGTAACCACGATGTGTAATAATTGCTCAAAACATACAAACAAAGACTAAGTTTCATATTGACTTATACAACTCACTTGCTAACCAATATCTCTCTCATTAACACAATTAATTAGTAGCCTGTACGATATGTGAATTTATAAGTTGTGTCAGAACTGCCAATGTTTGTAATTTATATATTTTTTTGATACATTAGGAAAGACATTACTACGATGTGTATTAATTGCTCTAAAAATATAAACAAAGGCCAAGTATCCCATTGACTCAAATATACTCACTTGCTAACCAATATCCGTCTCAATAACACAACTCGTATCCTGTACGATATGTGAATCTATAAGTTGTAGCATAACTGACAGTGATTTTAATTTATATCTTTTTCTGGTACATTAGGAAAGACGTTACTACGATGTGTAATAATTACACTAAATGTAGAAATAAGACCAAGTATATATTCATTGGCTCATACAATTCACTTGCTAACAATATCTGTTTCATTAACACAATTCGTATCCTGTACGATATGTGAATTTATAAGTTTTATCAGAAAATGTCAAAGTTTATAATTCATATGTTTTTTTTTTTGGTATATTAGGAAATACGTTACTACAAATCTACGATCTATAATAATGGCTCTAAGCGTATAAACAAAGACCAAGTATCCCATTGAGTCATACAACTCACTTGCTAACCAATGACTTTTCAATTCTCTACCCATTACCCTGAAAAAATTGTCCCAACTATCGATAGAGGATACTCATAGCCAACTGAAAAAAAATATCTAGCTCTAAATTGTGTTTTTTTTTTCGCCAATATCCGCAACGATTATCAGTTACATAATAAAAAAAAGGAAGAAAAAAAAAACACCCATAAACATTAAGAAAAACAAGTTCACCTCAAGTATCTCGTGTTCTATTAATACCCCCCATCAACATCTATATGTCACCCTCATAACATAAACAATTAGAGGACTCTCTCAAAAGAGTATCTCCTTTGCCTTTAATTCCCAAACATTTCTCATCAATTCCCTCAATACATATATATTCTTCTACAATTACTAGTTTAAGTATGTGTAATTTGGTTTCCGATGAACCGCCTAATCATTCCAAACCCAATTCCCAAGTAACAAACATTTACTGTGACCTTGTTTCACTAAACAGTAACCTTCAGGAAAAAAAATGCAAGAAAACTGATGATGAGAATAACAATTCTGATTCCAACTCATTTTCTGAATTATCGTTATTTTCATTTCCATCATTTATGGATGTCGTAAATGAAATTGGTTCACTATTTTTCTTGGCATTTCCCATACTTTTGACCAATCTTATATTATATTCCCGGTCCATGTTATCCATGGTTTACTTAGGCCAGATTGGTGCTAATGCATTGGCCGCCGGTTCGCTTGCCATTGCATTCGCTAACATAACTGGTTATTCGGTCTTTTCTGGTCTAGCCTTGGGTATGGAGCCCTTGTGCTCTCAAGCATTTGGGGCGAATAGACCTAAGATTTTGTCACTAACATTACAAAGATGTGTCATCTTTTTGTTAGTGTGCACGTTACCCATTTCCGTACTTTGGTTTTCCATGTCCTACATTTTGGATTACCTTCACCAAGACCCGGAAATTGTCAAATTAGCACATACTTATATCCTCTTTTCGTTACCAGATCTTTTTACTAACTCCTTTTACCACCCGATCAAGATTTACCTACGTGCTCAGGGGATTACTCGCCCTGTCACTGTAGCATCCCTAATTGGAGCGGTTGTCCATTTGCCGATTATGGCGATATTAGTGGGACCGTTCAAGCTAGGGATTGTTGGGGTAGCAGTTGCCACCTCGACGTCCAACCTTGCATCACTAGTCGTGCTAGTGATACAAATTCGGCTTAGTGGGTTGCATGTGGAGACATGGGACCCGCCCGGTAAGGAGTGTCTAACTGGATGGGAACCGCTGATAAAACTTGCGTTTCCCAGTTGTGTCACGGTCTGCTTGGAATGGTGGTGGTACGAGATCATGATCATGCTTTGTGGGCTCCTTGTGAACCCCAAAGCCACAGTTGCATCAATGGGTATTCTAATGCAAACGACCGGGTTGATATACAACTTCCCGGCCGCCCTAAGTAACGCCATCTCAACCCGGGTTGGAAACGAGCTTGGGGCAGGCCAAATTCAAAGGGCCAAACTCTCAAGTTTAGTCGGTATAATGTGGGCCTTAATAATGGGTCTGGCTGCTTTTGCTTTTGCATTTGGGTCCAAGCATGTTTGGGCTCAAATGTTCACCCATGATCGCAATATTTTATCCTTGACCTCCACCGCGTTGCCAATATTAGGCCTATGTGAGCTAGGAAACTGCCCCCAAACTGCGGCAGCTGGGGTGATTCGGGGGACAGCGCGACCCACCACAGCCGCTAACGCGGTGTTAGGGGCTTTTTACGGGGTGGGGATGCCAGTGGCTATCGGGCTAACTTTCTATCTTGGAGTTGGATTTAATGGGCTTTGGATTGGGCTTCTTGCAGCCCAAATTAGTTGCGCTGGGCTGTTATTTTTCGTGGTGGGGACTACAGATTGGGTTAATCAAGCGAAGATGGCCGAATTGCTTACTCAATGTGTTGGGCCCACTCTAGATTTACCAACATCATTTACTGTTGATTCATCTTTGCATGATAATGATGAACGCAGTTTAAATCAGGTTGCTCATGAGATTGTGCCATTAATGTCTATTTCGGTGGCTTCAACTTAATAACATAATCTTTTGAAAAAAAATAAAGTGATGTAAAACCCTAAGTAAAGTTTATGGATGTAGGGTATTATTACAATGGAATGATAATAATAAAAATAATATTAATAATATGATATAGATCAGTTAAATAAGTTCGAAAAATTACTCAACTAAATTTGGTATTTCACTCGAGATCACACAAATTAGACAGAACATTAGACTAATACTTGATGAAGAACATAAATAAACAAGATTAAAATAAATTCTTTCAATCTCGCGAAAAAGTTAAAAATGACTAAAACTTGCAAATTTTGTTAATGAGTAAAATACGTAAATAATTCCAAATCAATTCTCTTCCCGGCTCGTCATAATACTTTGTTTGTCATTGATTAAAATACTCCTCGCAATGAATGTAAAAAAGCAAACAAATGAACGAGACAAATGGAATAATATATATGATAGACATTTGCCTATAATAAGGTAACAGAGAAACAAAACTTAAAAAGAATTTCTATTTTTTTAGTTTTTCTCTAATTCACCCTCATAAAGTTTTTCATCTCTTAAGAATATTCCCGATCAATTAAGCCACTTATCGTAAAAATATTTGATTGTATGTTACTGTGTAGGGGTTAGTCTTTTTTAAAGTGAAAGTAATACAAATATTTTCATACTAATATAAGAACAAAAAAGACGTGTCAATATGATTGAACAGTGTATAATTGTATGGAATATCTCAAAAAATCCGACATGTTTGATATGGAATAAAATCACTTGTATATGTCCTAAACCAACTATCTAAATCAATGTATCATGTACGTAAATAGCTACGTTTATGTCTCTACGTGCCTGGAAGAGTCAACATCCTTGTATATGTCCTAAACTGAATCTTGAATTTGTACATGAAAGTACCAACGCAAACTCTTGTTTAAGATCGCCCGAAGTTAATATTGAATTGAAAAGAAGGATTGAGAAATTAAAATTATAAGAAGTCCTAATATACAATTATTTTTTAAATATGTATTGTATTAAAGATTATAGATGATGAGATCAGGGACAAAGCTCGGACCAAATTCTAGTCAGGGCCGAAATATTTTTTACGTTCACTAAGCATATAAAACATACTTTACATCGACGCTTAAAAATTAAAATACTACTTCATATATTTTAGGGATATAACTTTATAAGCACACAATTTATTTTTGATACTCATAACTAACTACGGAGTATAAGGTGTGTTAATAACAGGAAAAAAACTAAAATTACTAGGACTTAAATATTTTAAAGCTCGACATTCATTCTTATTAAGGTATTTACTTTGTATCTGCCTCTATAAACTAAAAGTCACATAGTCAAGAAAAATATCAAAAGACATTTGTGTTAATTAAGAACCCCAAATAGCTCCCTTCACTAAACAAATCTTATTAGTTAACAAAAACCCAATGTCTGCCTCTTCAATTCTATCCATTTTGGCAACGACAATATTAATCTAATTTTCATCTATTCACTACTATTTCTCCATGTTTATATAATTAAAATTGTTATTATTCTTAATCTCAATGTTTATTTCCTAAATGGTCTTTAATAATAAATAAAGAAAGAACTAAATTTGCTATTCTAAAAGGAAAAAACAGATTAGATGAGAAATTAGCTGATCTCTAATGTCTAAAGTTTCTATGACAAATCAGTAAATCGACTTTGGAGACTATACGTTTTTCTATAGTGATTCTCTATCATTTTTAGTTTATACCAAATTTGTTGTCAAAAGATTATGTAATTTCGGAAATATTAATGCTTTAACTATAGTAACTATTTTGCATTTATTTTCTTTACAAATTTAACAATTCTTTTCTTTAACATGCAACGAAGGATATGGAGGAGATTAAGGAAAGTTTTTTTTTTTTTTTTTTTACTATTGAATGAATTATCCTTATGTGTGCAAATTTTTTTCAAAGTCAGCCCGACCACCTCAGGCTATGCTTCGTCCCTGGATGAAACAAACATTTGACATTGTATTATTGTGGCAACTAATGTAAATGTAATATTTTCGTAATATTAGCCAAAGCAATTGTACTATTACGTTAGTTTATTCAACGACTATGATCAATGTTGGTCCTCAACGGCCCAACCTCAATTTTATTATTGCTTTTTTTTTTTTTAAAGTTATTGTAGAAAAAGGTAAGTTCATCTAATATAACCCTTAAAAAATAAATTATTACCAACTACCACCATATAGATTCCAATGGTAAGCTAGATCCTACTAGCTTAACTTTGGCATATCAAATTTTAAGCTACAAAATTTTTAAGCTAGTAATACAATCCAATGGTTTAGCTTTATTTTTAACTAGCTATATTGGACCAACATTTTTAGATACTAACTTTTTATTGAGAGGGGATTCTCTCCATTTCCTTTCACTTCCTCTAATAGATCAATATTTAATCATTATTCACTCTCAACCTTTTCATTCAAGTGACCGTTAGTGTAACACCCCCATTTATTCGGGAACCTTTAGCTAGACATTCCCAAGTAAATGAGAGCGTTACCATCTCGGTTTTTCGAGGCAGTGAATAACAAAGTCCAACTCACCAAAGTACTTTAAATTAAAACTTAATGATTACATATTTATTACAACTTAACCAACTAAAACTTAATATAAAATACAATATAACTCGCAGCGGAAATAAATAAAGTGATATAATTGTTCTATGTGATCTAGACTTCAACTATGGTCCAAGTCGAGCGCTCATCCCAATGCTCCCGAGTCAGCTAATCTTTGGTATCTGTCAAATCTGCTCCCCATAAAACGGTTCACCGCAGGTGTTCACGAATACACAATCAACCGCGAGGTTGAGTAGAAATAAATTCTAACAACAAAAACATACGATAACAATCCAATTTCCTTTTTACTTTGCACAACCCCCTGACAACGTGCTCCATCCTTTTCTTAGCACACCTCCCTTAACAACGTGCTCACATTACATCATTCCAACCGAAGTTGAAGTATTCACCATCCCAACCGAAGTTGAGGTATTCACCATCCCAACCGAAGTTGAGGTATCCATCATCCCAGTATAAAACTGAGGTATCCAACACAAATGTCATGATCAACAACAATAGTAATCATCTCAGAACGAGTATGAGGTATCCAATAATTACGACATGAGATAACCAACAACCACAATATAAACCAATGAGATATGATTCACATCTGATAATTCATCCAACAAACATTATCGAGTAAAAGTTGAGCAGGATTTATCCCTACCTGGCAAGCGATTCCAATTATGCAGCTTAAGCAATCCAAATAATTAAATCAATCCGACCCGATTATAATTTCTTCACAAATCAACCTAATCAAAATATTATAATTATTCCATCAATTATTAATTATTATATTCTATCTTTTTATAAATTATATTCATTATTTCAAATTAATTATTTATTATTATTATTGGCAAAGGGTTACGATATTAAAAAACCCGATTCAAACCCGAGTCATCCAAACTTAACCAATTAAAACCCGATTATAAACAAATAGGATCACTCATATCAAACCCACTCTCACCCGTGGAACACGTGAAAAACAAAAGACACACTAATACATACTCACGAGACCACCGAGTTCAACCCCTTCCTTTAACCAACTTTTCACCGCACCCCTAGCCACCTTTAGTACCACCCAAGCCTGCCACCTCCTAGCCCGCAACACCACGACTTCCTTCAAACCACCATCCCAACCGTCCCCCACAGTCTGCAAAATTACGCCCTAATAGCAACAACCACAACATACCAATTACCGAAAACCCGTCGTATACAAACTCCGCGTTTAAGCTATTACCTACGACAACCACCACCACACCACAGACCACCACCACACCCAATAGCCACCAGTACACCTCCCTCACAGCCCACAAACACCTACACTCGACACCCAACAACAACAGCTAACAACAACTAACCCGACAATAATACTCCTCTGTTTTACGGTTTTTCGAGCCACCACTGCCATAAAACTCCATCACCGGCCACCGCGACACACCGTAGGATTATCCTAGGTACGACCCAACCACCAGCAGTCACCACCACCCTACTTCCAGCAACTCAAGGCATCATCCACAACAACCACTACAAAACATCCCCTGTTTTCGCGAAATACCGTCAACCACCGCACAAGAAACCACCTATAACCACCCATGACCACCCATGGTGATCGACTAACCACCATAAGTCATCCCAACCCAGGTCTAGGTCCAAACCAGTCATGAAAAGTGTTAAAATCCGTATAACCATACAACCGCATACCCTCTTCAACCACCCTCGAAAACACCAGCAAACCACCCCCTTCCCGTCGGTCAATAGTGGTCCAACACGGTTCCCGTCACTCCCTGGTATCCCACGGTCAAGGTGACGGTCTTAGTTTGTCATACGGTTATCTAATTAACAAGTTATATTCGTCTTAAGGCGAGTATGTTAAGAGGTGATTAAAAGTTACCTTGTGACGATCTTCTAGCTAGAATTTTCCTCTCTTTCCTCTTTAGATCTTTTTTGCTCTCTTCTTTATCAATTATTATGTCTATGATGGAATAAGGTTTATTGTTTAGGTTATGTCTTCTATTTATAAGATATGTTTAGGAAGCAATTACGAAACCTATTATTATTATTATTATTATTATTATTATTATTATTATTATTATTATTATTATTATTATTATTATTATTATTATTATTATTATTATTATTATTATTATACCAATATTATTTTCCTTATAATCAATTATTTAAATTAGTATACTAATGCCATTATTAATCCATATTACACATGCCCAAGTCGACACTAGCAATAACCACGTCTTACCTTATTATTTAATTCGTTTAATTACCGTCTCACAACAATTTTTATTATAAATACGATTATTACTAATTAATTAATTATTTGAATTATATAAATTATTCACTTATCAACCTTTATAATTACGGGGTATTACAGTTAGATCATTTTGAGACGGAATCTAGACCATTAATAGGAAATGGAAGGAAATGGAGAGGAACTCAATTGCTTTTTATTGGTTGTTTCCTTGTGGTAGGTCCATGTAATACTACGGTTTTATGAGTCTTTGGGTACTCTATCGAGTGGGGCTTACTCTATCGAGTAAGTATGTTTGGTATACGAAACCGTGGTCTGCCTGTAGGGTACTCGATCGAGTAGCCTTGGCACTCGATCGAGTAAGTGGCACTCGATCGAGTACGTGACTTACTCGATCGAGTAAGTCGGGTTAAGAGTGATATTTGACGGGTTTTGTTAATAACGCGGATTAATATATAATAAGTTTCGTTATCTTCCTTACACACTTTTACAAAACCCAATTCACTGTTAAGAGAGATTTCAAGTTACGTTGCATTGTTCTTCCGCATTATTAGCAAATCCCGGAGCTAGAGGTGTCGGTTTCCTTTGTTCTTTATACCGTTGTGATCCTTGCGTGAAGGGTAAGTTCTACGTATCATTTTTATAGCATTTGGTTAGTGTTGGTTAAACCCTAATTTGGGGAATTGGGGGTTTTCATGGTTTGTATTGTTGTAGTAGTAATTGTATGAATGTATGTATAGGAGGAGGGTTCGTAGAAGAGAGGTTTTGAGACAGTTGCTAGATCGTTTGATTCTGTGATTGCATTCCAGATAGGGTTTCCCTACTCATTTTTAAATACATGATGTGTTTGGTGGTTTCATTGTGATTATTGTTAGTTGCGACGGTTGTTGGTTATATTGTTGGTTGTACTGTTGATTAGTATCGTTGATTGTTGTTGTATCTGTCTGTGATCTTCGGGGTGCGTCCCTGGCTGAGTGGAGTCTCTTGCGGGAGTGGCTTCATGCCCTTGATTCGCCTTCTGTGGAACCCGCCACAGAAGGGATGTGCACATTAATGAACATGGGTTTATCGCTCGGATGAGATGAGCGGGGCTTAGGTGGGAACGGATGCGGTCCCCCACTGGCGGTCTGGAGTATCTGTTGCGATGGGTACTTTGGCAGGACTACACACTTTAGAGTGTAGTCAGTTGTGTGGAGAGTGATTATGGAGACTGGGGTTTGATGTGACAATCGAGTTGTTTGGCATTTGTTTCATTGTGATTTGTATTGTGTAATTAGTACTGACCCCGCTAATTGTTTTAAAAACTATGGTGATCCATTCGGGGATGGTGAGCAGTTGTTGAGAAGGTTAGATATGATGCATATGGGCTAGCTGGGATGAGTCATCACTTGCAATTAGAAGAGTCTTCCGTTGTGTCAGACGATGTCTTTTAGTTGTTCAGTTTTGTTAGTGGACAGTTTTGGATTGTTTGTATTTCAGTTAACAGTTTTGGTTTGAGACATGTATACACTTAAACTATATTTACTTTTAAAGTACGTTTCTTCATTGTCTTATGATTATCATTGCCTCGGGTAACCGATATGGTGACGTTCCTATACCTGAGTGGTCCTGGTAAGGCACTTGGAGTATGGGGGTGTCACAAAATGGCATCAGAGCGACGATCCTGAATCCTGTAACCAATGAATCTAATGAACATAGGAAGTCAATTAAAATGAACCCGGGGTAGAAGTTGTAGGAGCTAATGCAAAGGCTTGGGAAACGTCCTAAAGTCGCGAACTCGCCCTACAATTTTGAACCGGTCACATGGGGTACGTGTCGGGATCGTATGTGTTATCTTCTTGTTTTTGTATCTATGTGGTAATATGTGGTGTGAATCGGTGGATATATGAATGTGGAGGATGGGAGTGTGAATAAAAGATGATGAGTATTGACTTGTTTGTTGGATGAATGAAGCATGTTGCTTGTTTTATAATGTGGCATATCAGTGATATGGAAGTAAAGTAGTTTGCTTGAGCATATAAAGAGTTGTATATATATATATATATATATATATATATATATATATATATATATATATATATATATATATATATATATATATATATATATATATATATATATATATATATATATATATATATATATATGAATTGTTGTTGTTTTATGTTGATACATAAAGTTTGTATTGTATAGTTGGGAAAGAAAGATAAGCATGTGGGTAGTTGTACGAGTCTGCATAACTTGATCGAGTGGGGGGCACTCGATCGAGTAGGTAAGAGGCTCGATCGAGTGGGTCTGACTCGATCGAGTAGGTAGTTTTGTGTTTTCTAGGCAAAAGCGTGTCTTTGGGCACTCGACCGAGTAGATAGGGGCACTCGATCGAGTGGGGTCAACTCGATCGAGTGGCTAGTAAGCTCGATCGAGTATGTTTTTTAGCAGTGTTCTGATCAGGTTCTGGAGTTGAGACACTCGATCGAGTGGCCTCAACTCGATCGAGTGGGTTTTGGGACTCGATCGAGTGGGTTTTATACAGGTCGTATGCATGTTTTGGGTTATAGTATGAGTGTTTATGTCTACCTTTCTCTTATATAGTTACAAGATGCCGCCAAAGAAAACCGCCTTGTATGCTAGAGCTAAGAGTATGACGGTTGACGACATAGTAAAGATGTTGGAGCACCAAGATGCTCTTACGGAAGCTTTGAAAAGAGTGGGAAAGGATAAGGAGGTTGATCACTCCAAGATCATCATCCATATATTTAGGTTCAATCCTAAAGAGTATAAGGGAACTGGGGCGCCTATTCTACTGGATAATTGGCACAGGGAGATGGAGAATATCCTGGAGTTAGTTCACTGCCCGGATGAGTTGAAAGTGGAACAAGTTGCGTTCTACTTGAGGGAAGCGGCAGGTGAGTGGTGGGATAAGGTCAAGGTGAGTGCTAGGGAGATGTATATGAAGCAGGGACTACCTGCAATACCTTGGGATGAGTTCAGAAGAGCCATGAGACGTGAGTTTGTGCCAAAACATGTGAGGAGTAAGCTGAGGGAGGAGTTCGATGAGTTTAAGATGACATCTGATATGACGGTGGCTGAGGACTACCGTAAGTTTAATGAGAAGTCCAGATACGCTGAGGATATGGGGTTGAGTGAGGAGAATCTAGCTTTGAGGTTTGAGAACGGGTTGACCCCCAAGATTATGGAAAAGCTACCGGTGGGAGTCCTTACAGATGTTACGGAAGTCTATGAGCGCGCTGGGAGGGCTGAGAGATTGGTTGAGATGACCAAAGAGAGAGGTGCTGAGAAGAGGAAAGCTGAGAGCGAAAGGGGTGGTCAGTCCAGTTATAAGAAGAGTAATCATAATCAGGCGAGAGCATATTCATCTGGTTCAGGGTTTAGTGCTGGGGCTTCATATGGGCGTGGCCGAGGGAGTGGTAGTAGTGGTTGGGGTATGACCTATTTTAACTGTGGCGGTGTGGGCCACAAGAGACATGAGTGCACCAGTGCGGTGAGTGGGGGTTTCCAGAGACCATTACAGGGGAGCTTTTCACAGGGTCCTGCACAGAGTTATGCGAGTAACAGACCGCCTGGGTCATGGAACAATAGGGGAGGTCAGAACAACGGTAGGGGCAACCGCAATGGCGATAATTCTTATCAGAAACCAACTGCGAACACTAACAACAACCAGGGGTCGGGTGTTAAACCGGCTACCTCAGCTAGTACTGTCCAGGGAGGTGGGTAGAAGACCAGTGTCAAGCTGTTTATGATGGAGAAGAAAGCAGTTGAGGATGATGCTCATGTTATCACTGGTACATTTCTTGTTAATGGTGTTTATACCTTTGTTTTGTTTGATCCGAGAGCATCACAGTCGTTTGTATCTTTGAGTCATGTTAAACAGTTGGGTTTGAGTGAGTATGAGTCTGTAAGAGAGGAAGTTTTTATACCCTCAGGGGAGTCTGTATCTTGTGGGAGGTTGTATAGAGGTGTATCCATGATAGTTGGGCAAGTTGATCTATCTGTAGACTTGGTAGAGTTTCCTTTAGACGGTTTTGAGATGATAGTCGGGATGGATTGGTTGGGAAAGTACAAACCTAAGATAGATTGTCATCAAAAGAAAGTTTCTCTGAGAGGTCCTAAGGGGATTAGTGTGTCTTATCGTGGATTTGTTGTCAAACCCAAAGTTAAGTTGATTGCAGCAGTGACCTTGAAGTCTTATCTGAGGAAGGGGTGCCCGTTGATCTTGTGCCATGTGAGGGATCATAGAGTGGAGAGTCCGACAGTTGAGCAGATACTAGTTGTGGGGGAGTTTCCAGATGTCTTTCCAGAGGAGATTCCAGGGTTGCCACAAAAGAGGGAGATAGATTTCAGTGTTGAGCTGAAACCGGGGACGAGGCCAATATCTAAAGCACCGTACCGAATGGGTCCTAAGGAGTTGGAGGAGCTAAGGAAGCAGTTGGATGATCTGATTGAGAGGGGATACATTAGACCTAGTGTATCACTGTGGGGAGCACCAGTTTTGTTTGTGAAAAAGAAAGATGGGAGCTTGAGGTTGTGCATAGATTACAGGGAGCTGAACAGAGTGACAGGGAAGAACAAGTATCCTTTGCCAAGGATAGATGACTTGTTTGATTAGTTGAGTGGTGCAGCAGTCTTTTCTAAGATTGATTTGAGGTCGGGTTACCATCAGGTGAAGATTAGAAAGGAGGACATACCAAAGACAGCTTTCACGTCGAGGTATGGTCATTATGAGTATGTGGTGATGCCGTTTGGGTTATCTAATGCACCAGTTGTGTTTATGGATTTGATGAACCGGGTCTTCAATCAGTTCTTGGACAAGTTTGTGGTGGTTTTCATAGATGACATCTTAGTCTTTTCTAAGACTAGGGAGGAGCATGAGGAACATCTGAGGATTGTGTTGCAGACCTTGAGGGAACATGAGTTGTATGCCAAGTTGTCCAAGTGTGAGTTCTGGTTAGAGGAAGTTGCTTTTCTGGGGCATATGATTTCAAAGAAATGGGTAGCTTTGGATCCTGCAAAGATTGAAGCAGTTACCAAGTGGGAAGCACCAAAGAATGTAGCTGAGATCAGGAGTTTATTGGGTTTAGCGGGGTATTATCGACGGTTCGTGAAAGATTTTTATCCAAGATTGGTAGACCTATGACAGCTTTGATGAGGAAAGAGAACAGGTTTCGCTGGGATGAAAGTTGTGAGACGGCGTTCCAAACATTCAAGGAGCGTTTGACCACAACTCCAATCTTAGCATTGCCTGAAGGGAGTGAGAACTTTGAGGTGTATACGGATGCCTCAAAGAATGGGTTGGGTTGTGTGTTGATGCAGAATGGGAAAGTGATTGCCTATGGTTCTAGGCAATTGAAGCCTTATGAGGAGAACTACCCTACTCATGATCTAGAGTTGGGTGCAGTTGTGTTTGCTCTTAAGATTTGGAGGCATTACCTATATGGGGCGACCTTTAAGGTATTTTCAGATCACAAGAGTCTCAAGTACATCTTCACTCAAAAGGAGTTGAACATGAGACAGAGGAGGTGGATGGAGTTGATTGGCGATTATGACATGGATATTATCTACCATGAAGGGAAAGCCAATGTGGTTGCAGATGCTTTGAGCAGGAAGAGTGTGCATTCTTTGTGCACAACTATATCTTTGATGAGATTGAGAGATGAGGTGGGGAATTTCGGGATACATATGATCCAGAAAGGGGATGCTATGGGAGATTTGACAGTGCAGCCTGACCTTTATGATGATATTCACGGTAAGCAGGTGTTGGATCCCAAGATTGTGGAGTGGAGAGCTGGAGTAGAGATATGGACCGTGTCTAGATTTCAACTCTCTATAATCAATGCACAACCTCAAACTCCCATCTTTCTTTTTCACGAACAGAACTGGTGCTCTCCATGGTGATACACTAGGTCTAATGTATCCCTTATCAATCAAATCATCTAGTTGTTTCTTTAGCTCCTCCGACTCCTTAGGACCCATGCGGCACGAGGCCTTAGAGATTGGTCTCATCCCTGGTTTCAACTCCACACTCAAATATATCTCCCTCTTTGGTGGTAAGCCTAGTATCTCCTCCGGAAAGACATCTGGAAACTCTCCCACCACTGGTATCTGATCAACTGTTGAACTCACCATACTATGGTCTCTCACATGGCATAAGATCAATGGACACCCCTTGACTTTGGGTTTGACAACAAAGCCACGATAAGACACACTAACTCCCTTAGGACCTCTCAAAGAGACTCTCTTTTGGTGATAGTCTATCCTAGCCTTGTACTTACCCAACCAGTACATACCAACTATCATCTGTAGATACCTCATTTCTGCACCTCCCGCAAACCACCCGGTGATGATTGGGCCGCATGTTTGATACGCGGAACGATTTGTGACAGTTCGTAAGTTTATCGTCAAGTGATTGCTCAAATATTAATGTCTACCTCATGGTTGTCATCTACGCGCCGATACGGTCGTTTGTGATAATTAGAGTACATTTGGAGTCCGGTCAAAACCGTCTTCATTTCCTAAAACCGTCAAATCCCGAGTCAAAGCAATGTGCTTGTCTACCTAAGGTTAGGATGTCATAAAATGTTGAGATTATATCTCATTTTGAGTCTCATGTCACTTCATTAGGCTAAACTAAAAGTTTACATTACAAAATGTGCATTTCATTTAGTTAAAATGATAACTCGACCTTTAGGCCCGTTTTACGAGGTTATAACGACTTTTTTGGGTCGGGCCTATTTGAAAGAAAGTTCTAGATCTCTTTCTTAGCTTTCCAACGCCACCTAAATCACCTTATTCCGAGTCTTGTAGAGAAAGTTATGCCTAAAATACGACAGGCTATCAAACGCGTTTTCTACGCGCAGAGGAACCTACCCGGGAAAGGACGCAGCAGGCCGCGCCTTTTCAAGGGGGGACGCAGCACTGCCGCGCCTTTTCCAGGGCTTTCTTTTTTTCCAAGTTTCCGTGTTTAACCTAAGTCGGTTATTTCCGGATCTTTCCTTCCGTATCCTAGTCTTACCATAATTCCGTCGCGTGATTAGTATAAATAGGAGCCTTCGTTCCTCATATTTCTCACGCGAGTGTCCGCCCTTCTCTTCTCCCTTTGCATTCTAGACTTTGTTCTTACTTATCGGCGCCTACGTGCTTGAAATTTCGACCACGTAAGCTCGGATCTTTCCGGGTACCAGCCTCTCCGTTGCATGACCGACCAATTTGACCAACTACACCTAATCAACTTAATTAATCAATCGTTTTCCTCTTACGAGGGCACTTTCTTTGCATTCACGTCGAGCATCACTAATCGATATCTTAGTCCTTCTCGTTTCGTCAACATGTAAGTCTGAGGGTGTATAATCCTTATTTATTTATTATATTTTACTTTTCGTATCATCAATTGTAAGGTTTACGTCGAAAATACCGTTAAAATCGATTTCTAAAACCCTTTGTTAAAACCTGTTTTTGCGGATTTCCGAGTAAGTAATCGTCGAGAAAGGACGCAAAGAATCGCTGCGCCTCTTGAAGGAGCGCAGATTCCGCCGCCTCTTCGTGAGGGGGCGCAGATTCTCGCTTCCTTTCTTCTTCGTTAAATCTCTCGTTATTCGTTCCAAAATTCTTTTGATTGTTTCGTTTGTTTGCTTATTTTTCATCATAGCATTAATTCACATGTATATCATTAATCATCATCATTAGTTCGTATAATTCATTGTTAAATCTGACTTAAATCCCTTATAATCTCATATTTGCGGGTTTTCGTCATTAAAATCAATTCGGGTTTTAGAGGTTCGATTCAATCAATATTGGGTCTCTGGAATTCGTCGTTGACATATTTGCACCTGTTATTCATCGTTTGTTCATCACGTTCGTCATTAATTCGTCATGTTTTAACCTAATTAATTAATTTTTTAGATAATTTATATTTGCTAATTAATCATTCATCCATGTAATATATCCGTCTTTAATCCGTCCCATCCATGTTTTATTGTTTTATGACCATCATTCACATGTAAATAACCTACTAATCACTTTCATCCGAGTAAATAATTTTAATCGATCATTAAATCTACCAATTAACATTAACAATGTGCAATTTTCACTACGGCCCAGAAAGTCAGAACAGACGCAAAGAATCGCTGCGCTTATTTCCAAAGGACGCACTCTGCTACTTTATTCCGGTTGAATTATGTCCCTGAATTCCGTTTCTGCCTTGACTTAGTTTAATTAGTTTACGTATAATTGACTATTATTCGTATTATCACCTTCTGATGTGTTCGTTAATTTATCCCTTTATTCGTTTTCTCAAATTATCCGTTTTAAAGGTATTTTCGACATAAATCGCCTATTCCGTTGAAATTAATGTAATTTTCATTATTGTAATTCATAGTTATTGTATTTCTTTTATTGTTTGTATGTTTTCACATGTAAATCAACCTTAAATCCTAATTCGACCTAATTGTATGCTAATTACGTGTTTCACCGACTTAGTATTAATTCTTCACATGCTAGGATTAAAACTTGGATGTTGCATTGCATGCATATAACCGACGATATATCAAGTACGAATAACTTCCCTAATCATTAGTAGAGGCCGCTATCGAGGCGGGCGGGATTAGGTGTTCGATCAAAAGAGCTTCCTAATACGTACCCTCACCCCTTACTCCAGATCTCCGTGAGCACCCGTGTTCATTGGCATCCACGAGAGTCATTCTAGACATAGAATGCTAAGGGTAACGATTGCTTAGTGTTCATGTCACTACTTTGTGTCTTGACATGACACGAGGTATTCGAACGGTTCCAATTTTCCATAAAAATTGGTGGCGACTCCATACAAAATGCAAACGCTTGTTTCGACCTTCACCAAGCGCCCCCGTGGGCGGCCCGCTGTCCACAGTTTGGCGACTCCGCTGGGGATAATACACTTACGTGTAGCCAAGGGTGAAACTTGAACAAGGTTAGGGAATAGTTTGTACAAGACAATTGTCGGTTTTCATAACTCGGTCTTCCTAGACCGTTTAATTCGGCCTTCCTAGGCCCAACCCAACCCATTCGACCAATCGTCCCGTCTAAACGGTCCTAATTCTTATTTGGGCCTAAGGATGGAGCGATTGACGCCATCCATACCATGATGCTTACTCTTGTTTGTATCAAGGGCCTTCACTACTTGAGGAAATGGACTAGGAATCGGCCTTACTCTTGTTCGGCACGAGCCTCTCCACAGACTTCGGGTTTGATGGTTCGGTATGGCAACCCACCCTTTAAACCAAAACCCTTTTAAATGCACTCAGCATCCCGTTATAATGCTTGTATATATGTTTGTACCTTACGTGATCACCATTTCTAAACCATAACGATTTTTTCAAAAAATCAAAATCCTTTTCTTAAAATAAAATTTCGAAATAGGCTTTCAATTAGCACAAAATCCGGTCAAAGCTCTGTCCGTTTGTCGTGTCAAACTTCGGGCCTAAAACCCATTTAAAAAAAACGTAAAAAAAAAAAGCGTTTTTTTAAAAAAAAAAAAAACGAAAAAAAAAAAAAACTTCAAAATAAAAAAAAACATATTTTCTATCATGTAAATGTAAATATGTAAATTCAATTGGGCTAAGTTAGAGTCAGAGTTCAAACGGACTATGTCCTAGTCCGAACTCCGTCGAGTCATAAACCCGCTTTCCTTTACATTTTTGGGTCTTCGAGTCAAGTCCTAAGGCGTCACGCCGTCATTTTGGACTCCCCTACCCCAATTCAGTTAGGATCTAAACATTTTTGACACCTCGAGTCACACGTTCCGAGGCTCAACACACGAGTCTCAATGGGCCTCATATTTGAGTCTAAACTACAGCAGTCTTCTTAACACCTATAAGCAAACCTCGAGTCCAGAATCAACACGTGTCTTCAATCCCGTCAATAAGGTCAACTGTATAAATGTCACTCCGTCAAAGTCAACACTCGAATCTAAAATTATAATCAAGCACCGTGAATTCAAACACGAGAAGTCGCTCACGATGTTTCACGAATTCACAAGTCAAGTCTAGATTTGTCATCTTGTCCCTTCCTTTGTTTGCTGCCTTAGTATGCGTGATCCCATGTCGAATCAAGTTGTAATGCGCATCATTTTCTTCTCGGTAGGAATTCCGCAGTTTCCAATGAAAGTGTTCAAGAACGTTTATCCGTCGACGTCAAGGGACTAAGTGCTGCAGTCATTAAGCTTCAGGCCACCGTCGAAGACTTGAGCGCTCGTGTCACCAATATGGAAAACAAGATAGATATGATGAAACCTTTACCATCTTCTCATACCTCAAGGTCAGGGCATAGCTTGAACACGACTCACCCATCTAAGAAGGCCAATGAAGACAAGGGAGTTAACCTCTTGGAAACTCCACCCAGAAGGCCGGGACGAGCTTATAGGGAATTCGTTGACCTCGGAATCACATATGAAGTAGCTCTAGAAAGACTTGTTTCCCAGGGAAAACTTCATCCAATTGGTCCAACTCCAGACCCTGAAAAGATATTCCCTAGATGGAAGGGCAATTCATATTGTCAGTACCATCAAGGTAGGGGACACGATACGGAGGAATGCTTTGTCTAAAGCATATTATTCAGGATATGATCGAGGATCGCAAGCTTCCTGTGCCACCTTCCGCCAAGAAATCCAAGAAGACCGACCCTCTTGGGTCTAATATCATTAAACACGACGAAGACTCATTCCTAGACTGTTCTCAACTCCTCGCTCCTCATGATAGCGAAGAGATCAATGTCCTCGAAGACGAAGATATACAAAATGGAATGCTCATGCTTTCCATGGCCTTCGACAACAAATTTTCCAAAATAGAGGGAGCTATTGATAGCTTAAACTCTCGGCTTTCCAACATGGAGAAACAGTTTGCCGAAATGGGTAAGAAGCTTGATGCCCAACCTTTCAAGATGAAGAATGTCCAGACAAACCCTCAACCTCACAGTCCTAAGGAGAAAGCAACAAATGGACAACCTATTCTTAGTTCTTCTCATCCGGGAATCAAAATCAATAAAGGCATCCTCATGGACCCTTCATCAAAGAAACCTAACAACCCTCCAAGGTCATTTACAAAGGCTTCCGAAAATAAGGGCACACCTCCTAGGAAATTTACCAACATTGGTATTACATACACGGATGTCTTTCAGAGACTCATGGAACAACGAATGTTGAAGCCTATAGGACCTACACCCGAACCAGAAAGGAAATCCAAATTCTGGGATGGAAATGCCTATTGCAAATATCATAGAGGCAAAGGGCATGATACAGAGAAATGTTATAAATTAAAAAACGCCATTCAGGATATGATCGAAAGCGGGAAGTTGTCCCTCTCAACTTTTAATTCACAAGACAACCTAGGCAATCCTCATGGATATACCACTTATCAAGAAACTCTTCTTGACTGTTATCCTTCCAAAGTTCCCAATGATGAGGATGAGGTGCTCAAATGGGTGAATGCTCAAAGTCAGATGCCAAAGCCAGTTGCTGGAAGAGAAAATGTTCAAGCATGGGCCGATGATTACGAGTCTGGGTCTGAGATCACGTCAAAGTCCGAGTCCGAGTCCGAGTCCGAGTCTTAGGCTTTCTATCCCATATTTGTTATAGTATCTTTCTTTGTGTCCATTTCCGTTTCTAGTGACAACCCGGGGGCTGTCCCACGAGTCACATGTCTTTTCGAGTCTATGTTAAAAATATTCATTATCCATTTCAATAAAAGCACACTTTTCAATCCACATATTCTATCATATCTCTTCCTCTACCCTTTTCCTGTGACAACAAGAATTAGTTTGAGACATTTTTTAAAATGACAACAACACATGACAGTCAATGTGAGTGCACTTATATGATGTTCCATTCCAAGTTGTAGAGGAACTGAAACTCCGTGTTTTTTCCTTACCTATTCCATGTCTGGCAATAGAAACCACAATATAACCCTAGTCTAGGACGAGCTTATCTCAAAAGATTCTAGGACGAATCCAGACCGTCTCCCTTATTGACAATCCATGACGGAAGGCAAGCCCATTCCCCACAATAAACAACCCTTGTTACTAAAAGACCAACCCGTTTCACACCAAAGGTGCTAGTCGGACCCAAATCCATGTTTTGCAAGAAAATTCAAGACGATACGAGTCACGATCAAAGACAAGGCTCAATCAAGAGAAACTTAGGTCAATATCCAAGGCCACAATTATGCCCGTAATCCAACACAAAAAAGTCAAAGAAAAGGCTCAATCAAACAAGTCAATATCCAAAGTCAAAATTATCCTCAAAAACCTGAATCAAGAATCCGAGCAAAAATCCGAAATATATTCCAGACCAAGAATCTGAATCTGAATCAAGAACAAGTCTGAAATCAAATACTAAACGGAATACTGCTGAAGTCTATATAGAATCAAGACATCAATCAAGATGGTCATCTAGCACCCTCATTTAGCCTTTCACACATCATACCCTAAGTCCTTCTCGAGACCGTTACAGGGAGATAGTTAGGAATTTTGAGAATCCTCTAAAGCTCGTCAAATATACCTATCCTTTAGGGCCAAGACATGGAAACTTGAACCCACGTCATTTTAACCTACCCTTTATGTGCTCAGGCTACATCAAGCCAAGAGACTCCATTTACAAGCCACATTACAAGCCATAATCCCATTAAGCCTTAACTCCACAAAATCAAGCTCCAGAGATTTGTTTCATCAAAGCCTCTTATTACCGAGCTCCACATTCCAAATATCCCATCCAGTTTCACCTTGACCCATACACGGAGTCTTCAAATACTTTGCTACCAGAACGGCACATACCCATATCATCCTTAGGGTCCACTAAGTGCGCTCACATGACAAGGAAATTTTTACAAACTTAGTTATACCTCTTTGGTCTATGATTAAAGGGAGTTATCTCAAATCGATTCTTCGAGTCACCAAAGGAATATTACCCTTGTGACCTCTGCACTTTAAGGCCCTAACAACAAAGCTTAGGCACACACTTGAACTACGAGCATGGTTTGATTTCACCTCTTCAAGTGGATACGTAGGCAGTCCTTTCTTACACAAGAAGGATACAACCACAACACCCAAACAAAATTACCCAAACCTCAGAACTACGATCTGGTTTGATTTCACTTCACGTGGATACGTAGGCAGTCCTCAAGGACACAACCATCCCCACTTCCAACTTTTTAGCTCAATTATCAACCATCCCAATTTTCAACCTTTCAACCTCAATTAACATCTCTTCCACAACCAACACCTCTATACTGGGGGCTCCTTATTGTCGCCCAGTCTCTTTTTTTACCAAATTCCAGAGTCATATTCTTATCCTGGGGGCTTCTCTTCCGAGATGCCACCCTTCCTTTATTCCTCTCTTATTTTAAGCCAAGTTAGTGCTCGGTCCGGACAATGACAACGGTCTTAGATCGATTCTCCAAGTCATCGTGCCTCAAGAGGGGTCTCTTTTACAGCAAACGGTGGTGAAAGTTGTCCCAGTAGACAGATGATCCATGGCTCATGCCTTACCTTCATATGCCTTCATCATTCTTGCAATTCTTCTACCTTTGGAATTGATACGCATTGTCACCCACACTTGGCTAGGGGCTGCGCATACCTAAATAAAGTCTGTCAAAGTCATCCCTGTGTCGCGTCAAATCTAAGTTAGTGTCGCGTCAGTCAAACCTAAGTCTACATTTCGCGTCGCGTTCTATAAGGTATATGTCATGTCAAGTCCTATGTCTAAAGCCCATTGAATATGCATAACGCATTACAAACGACAAACTTCTTTGAGCAAGTTTTAAACGACTTTTATAAAGAAACAACTTTTTCAAAGCCTATGTGTTTCCTCATTCGAGGTCCGTGTGATAATTGCTTACGTGCATATGTGTTTATGTTCTATTTGCATATTAGATTGCATTCTTGTGTGGCTAATATCCATGCAGGTAAGTATCAGAAGCAGTGCTCACTCCAACTGGGGGCTTCGCCCAAGTCTTCATTCTCCCCAGCGCAGCATTATTTTGCAGTATTGCTCACTCAAGATTTATTCCTTGACGATCAAGATGTTCCTAGTCGTCAAAATATTTGTCCCCAGCGCAGCAGTATTTTGCAGTATTGCTCACTCAAGATTTCTTCCATGGCGATCAAGATGTTCCTAATCGTCAACATATTCCCCAACAAGAGTTCGCTTGAGACCGACGCAAGCAGATTCAACCTCAAGTTTTTGCCAGAGTTCGCTTGAGACCAACGCAAGCAGATTCCCCAGCAGTTTCTACCGACGTCCAGCTACCCCCAACATTATTGTTTCCACGCGGAGTTCGGCAAAGGTGTCGTTCTCCAGAAGTTCCCAAACCAGAGCCTCCTTCCTTAGGTTCGTAAACCCAAAGTTAGGATTCTTACCCCTAGATTCTTAGATCCCAAAATGGCTTCCCATATGTTCATAAACCTTTAAGCTCCCACACAAACGTCCTTAGGTTCATACACCCAACTCTTTAGGTAACCCTTTTCAGGATAAACCCTTCAGATCTTTCAGAAACTTACCTACATATCCTTCAGACAACCCTTTAGATAACCTTTCAGGATAATCCTTCCTTCAGCCTTATCCCTTCAGATAACCTTCCTATATTCAGATAACCTTCAGATACCCTTCAGATAATCCCTTAGATATCCCTTTCAGGATAATCCTTCCTTCAGCCTTATCCCTTCAAGATAATCCTTCATATGTTTATCCTTTCAGTAACCTTCAGATAACCCCTTTTCAGTTAAGTCCCCTTTCAGCCTTCCCTTTAGAGAGAATTATCCTTCAGTCCTTCCCTTTAGAGAGATTTATCCTTCAGCCTCCCTTTAGAGAGAGATAGCCTTCAGAGTTAGCCTTCAAAAGTATTAAGAAGTTCCTTCAGAATCCCTGTGACCCCTAATGCCTTCAGACACCAAGTTATCTTCAGACCAAAGAGTTTTGCCGAAGCGTCTTCAGTCCCGTTTCACCCAGGGGTATCTCAGGTATTGTCTCTTCTTATGGCTGGCGAGCTTCCTTACGTAGTCTAATGGACTTTAAACGACCCTCCCCGATAGTCGACAGACTCTAAAATGTTCGACGACGACAGTCCTTGGTTGAGACCCCTTGAACCGCCTCGCGCCGCCATAGTCGTCAGGTTGTAATCTTCGATTGACCTGATGGCTATACTTTGACTTTCGCCTTGTCCAAGCCTCGGTCAAAGTGGGGGCTCAGAGATACCTCATTTCGCACCTCCCGCAAACCACCCGGTGATGATTGGGCCGCATGTTTGATACGCGGAACGATTTGTGACAGTTCGTAAGTTTATCGTCAAGTGATTGCTCAAATATTAATGTCTACCTCATGGTTGTCATCTACGTCCCGATACGGTCGTTTTGACAGTAATTAGAGTACATTTGGAGTCCGGGTCAAAAACCGTCTTCATTTCCTAAAACCGTCAAATCCCGAGTCAAAGCAATGTGCTTGTCTACCTAAGGTTAGGATGTCATAAAATGTTGAGATTATATCTCATTTTGAGTCTCATGTCACTTCATTAGGCTAAACTAAAAGTTTACATTACAAAATGTGCATTTCATTTAGTTAAAATGATAACTCGACCTTTAGGCCCGTTTTACGAGGTTATAACGACTTTTTTGGGTCGGGCCTATTTGAAAGAAAGTTCTAGATCTCTTTCTTAGCTTTCCAACGCCACCGAAATCACCTTATTCCGAGTCTTGTAGAGAAAGTTATGCCTAAAATACGACAGGCTGTCAAACGCGTTTTCTACGCGCAGAGGAACCTACCGGGAAAGGACGCAGGTCCGCGCCTCTTCCAAGGGACGCAGCACTGGGCCGCGCCTTTTCCCAGAGCTTTCTTTTTGTCCAAGTTTCCGTGTTTAACCTAAGTCGGTTATTTCCGGATCTTTCCTTCCGTATCCTAGTCTTACCATAATTCCGTCGCGTGATTAGTATAAATAGGAGCCTTCGTTCCTCATATTTCTCACGCGAGTGTCCGCCCTTCTCTTCTCCCTTTACATTCTAGACTTTGTTCTTACTTATCGGCGCCTACGAGCTTGAACTTTCGACCACGTAAGCTCGGATCTTTCCGGGTACCAGCCTCTCCGTTGCATGATCGACCAATTTGACCAACTACACCTAATCAACTTAATTAATCAATCGTTTTCCTCTTACGAGGGCACTTTCTTTGCATTCACGTCGAGCATCACTAATCGATATCTTAGTCCTTCTCGTTTCGTCAACATGTAAGTCTGAGGGTGTATAATCCTTATTTATTTATTGTATTTTACTTTTCGTATCATCAATTGTAAGGTTTACGTCGAAAATACCGTTAAAATCGATTTCTAAAACCCTTTGTTAAAACCTGTTTTTGCGGATTTCCAGTAAGTAACCGTCGAGAAAGGACGCAAGAATCGCCGCGCCTCTTCGAAGGAGCGCGATTCGCGCGCCTCTTCGTGAGGCTCGCCGCAGATTCTCGCCGCGCCTCTTCGTGAGGCCGCGCATTCTCGCTTCCTTTCTTCTTCGTTCGTCCTCTGTTATTCGTTCCAAAATTCTTTTGATTGTTTCGTTTGTTTGCTTATTTTTCATCATAGCATTAATTCACATGTATATCATTAATCATCATCATTAGTTCGTATAATTCATTGTTAAATCCGACTTAAATCCCTTATAATCTCATATTTGCGGGTTTTCGTCATTAAACTCAATTCGGGTTTTAGAGGTTCGATTCAATCAATATTGGGTCTCTGGAATTCGTCGTTGACATATTTACACCTGTTATTCATCGTTTGTTCATCACGTTCGTCATTAATTCGTCATGTTTTAACCTAATTAATTTGTTTAGATAATTTATATTTGCTAATTAATCATTCATCCATGTAATATATCCGTCTTTAATCCGTCCCATCCATGTTTTATTGTTTTATGACCATCATTCACATGTAAATAACCTACTAATCACTTTCATCCGAGTAAATAATTTTAATCGATCATTAAATCTACCAATTAACATTAACAATGTGCAATTCCGGCTTCACAGCCAGAATTCAGGTCAGGAACAGACGCAGCAACTGCTGCGCCTATTCCAAAGGACGCAGCTCTGCTGCGCCTGTTCCGGGTTGAATTCTGTCCCTGAATTCCGTTTCTGCCTTGACTTAGTTTAATTAGTTTACGTATAATTGACTATTATTCGTATTATCACCTTCTGATGTGTTCGTTAATTTATCCCTTTATTCGTTTTCTCAAATTATCCGTTTTAAAGGTATTTTCGACATAAATCGCCTATTTCGTTGTAATTAATGTAATTTTCATTATTGTAATTCATAGTTATTGTATTTCTTTTATTGTTTGTATGTTTTCACATGTAAATCAACCTTAAATCCTAATTCGACCTAATTGTATGCTAATTATGTGTTTCACCGACTTAGTATTAATTCTTCACATGCTAGGATTAAAACTTGGATGTTGCATTGCATGCATATAACCGACGATATATCAAGTACGAATAACTTCCCTAATCATTAGTAGAGGCCGCTATCGAGGCGGGCGGGATTAGGTGTTCGATCAAAAGAGCTTCCTAATACGTACCCTCACCCCTTACTCCAGATCTCCGTGAGCACCCGTGTTCATTGGCATCCACGAGAGTCATTCTAGACATAGAATGCTAAGGGTAACGATTGCTTAGTGTTCATGTCACTACTTTGTGTCTTGACATGACACGAGGTATTCGAACGGTTCCAATTTTCCATAAAAATTGGTGGCGACTCCATACAAAATGCAAACGCTTGTTTCGACCTTCACCAAGCGCCCCCGTGGGCGGCCCGCTGTCCACATCATCTCAAAGCCATCTAAAGGAAACTCTAACAAGTCCACTGGTAGGTCAACCTGCCCAACTATCATAAACACACCCTTATACAGCCTCCCACAAGATACAGACTCACCCGACGGTATAAAAATTTCCTCTTTTACAGACTCAAACTCTCTCAAACCCAAAAGCGTAGCATGACTCGATGATACAAAAGACTGTGACGCCCCCAAATCAAACAAAACAAAGGTAAAGACACCATTAACAAGAAAAGTACCCATGATAACGTGAGCATCATCCTCTGTTGCTTTCTTCTCCATCATGAAGAGCTTACCACTGGTCTTCTGTCCACCTCCCTAGATAGTACTAGCAGAAGTAGATGGCTTAGCAGCCGACCTTTGGTTGTTGTTTGTCGCTGGTCTCTTATATGAATTGCCGCCATTGCGGTTAGCCCCACCATTGTTGTTACTTTGACCACCCTAATTATTCCACGACCCAGCCGGCCTGTTACTAGCATAGCTCTGAGATGGATCCTGAGAGAAACTCTGCTGCGATGGTCTCTGGAAACCCCTGCCCACAGCACTGGTACACTCATGTCTCTTGTGGCCCATACCGCCACAGTTAAAGTAAGATAAACCCCAGCTGCTACTAACGCCACCACGACCATGCCCAAAGGAAGCTCCTCCACTGAACCCCGACCCCGAAGAGTAAGCTCTCACCTGGCTATGGCCGCCCCTCTTGTAACTAGACTGAACACCGCCCTCACTCTCAACCTTCCTCTTCTTAGAACCTCTCCCCCTATTTTCCTTAACCATCTCAACCAACCTCTCAGCTCTCCCAGCGCGCTCATATACCTCCTTAACATCAGTAAGAACTCCTACCGGCAACTTCTCCATGATTTTAGGTGTCAGAACCTGTTAGGTTTGTTTACCTCTTATTAAACTCCTCTAATAATGAACTAATTAACTTCTTAATTATTTGTTCTTTAGATCTAGTGCATGCATAACAAAATAAGAGATTTATAAGAAAACAATGTCCCTTACATTGTTAATTTCGGTTTTGTGGGCACAAGTAAGGTCTCCTACCTTCACTTGTTCTTGAGCTATGATGAGTATTAGGATGATCCTCCAAAGACTCCAAGTATAGAAGCCACTCCTCTTGATTGCACGCAAGATTATCCCTTATCTCTACAAAATAATATGTGCTAGATATTTGTTTAGTAGTTTACCTTAAAATTGATTACTAATACTCATATATTACACTAATAATATTAGTAATGTGATTGAACAATTTAGATTATCATTTCTCTAGTTTTTGAGAAAGAAAAACAAAGTATGAGAGAGTTTGCATGTAGAAGAATATGAATGAATTGATGACTAAAAATGAGAACAAAAGTTCTCATATTAGGAGCATGCAACCGGTGGGAGGCAAGGAGAAGAAGCCAAAATGGAATCTCCTTTTTGCTTTTACTTTTATCAAAATTTAGGTAGTGTAAGTTAGATTAGGCTAGGTCCAATTATTTATATTTTATCACATATAATAAAATAATCACAACTCATTTACACTCCCTCCATTTTGGTCCATATGCCATAAAATGGACTACCATTTTATTTTGTTAATTTGTCATTTGTCACATAATATGTCACATGTATTATGTTACATATTATTAATTAATTTAATGCATATTTATCACATAAATATAATTTTATGAATTAATTAAATTACATACAACAAATTGACTAGTGATACTTGTTGGAGCTTGTGTCCTCCACAAATTAGTGTGATAACATTTGTAAATCTCTTACAGGTTCACAAGGGTATACTTCGTATATTTAATCAGTTGATTAACGTTTACCTAATAACGGTTGGCTTGCTAGAAAGTTTGACGTTATTATCATACAGATGGCGGTGATCAACTGGTCCCTAAAGGTCACACCTATAGGATGTGTTTGAGAGATGTGGTTATAGAAATATGATCACATTGATGCCTAATATGACTAAACAGTTAGTCAATGTGTTGATGAGACAATTATTTAATGAAGATTAAATAATATTAGTTGAGACGAATTAACTGTGAATTCGTAAATTAAATATAATAAGTTATATTTAATTAAATGTATGTAATGTTAGCTTGGACGAATTAACCTGTTAATTCGTAATTAAATATAATCGGTTATATTTAATATCAACAAGTTGAATGTGTCATAGTGGTAATAGTGAGGGTACACAAACCAAGAGGTCATGGGTTCGATCCTCACTAGATGACAATTTAACACATTTTATACATTTTTGGAATAACCAAAAATAAGGAAAGAATACTCCTTATTTCGGTTATGGGCCGAGAAAAATAGAAAAGAAAAGCCTACCCTAATTAATTCCTATACACGGTTTATAGGTGAGTGAGGGAGAGGATTTTCTGACCTAATTCATTTTTCATTTTTGCCTCCTCTCTCATCGGAAAAACACAAAGAAAACCTAAAAATTATTTTAATTTTTGGATCGATTCTAGCAAAATCAAGGGCATTTCTCGGAGCATCTTAGGTGCAACTGATAGGAGAATATCTATTTTGATATTGTTCTTAGGCCGTATTTGCTAGGACCGAAGGTTAATTCTGAATCCTTTACTTTTGTTTATGTATTTTAATTTATGACTAGTGATCGTCATCATTAAATTCGTTATAATCCTTCATTTTAAGGGAAGTATACAGATTATTTCCCACAATACTTGTTCACATAAATAAAATGGGTCATATAATTGTAATTCACAACATCTTGTAATTATAATTAACCATTCATTCTTATCTCTATTATTTCTCAAACAATAAACAATTTTATTAATAAAGCATTTTTATTACTAAAATAAATCTTATTTAATCCCATTACAATAAGATATCAATATTCTCTCTCACAAATGAATTGTTCAATTTTAAGGAATTGATCACCTTGTATCGTCATACAATTAATCAACTTTACTGATAAGGGCATCATCCTTTAGGTGTGACCTTAAGAGATCAACTAACCACCACCGTCCTACGATAGTAACGTCAAACTCTAGCAAGCCAATCGTTATCGATTAATGTTGATCAGTTGACTATATATTTGAATCATCCCTTACGTATTCTTTATATGAGATTTAATTATGATATTAAATCATGTGATCGCACTATTGTTGAGGACACATTTTCCAACAATCTCCCACTTGTCCGAGACAAGTGTGTGTCACCAATTCTCTTGTCCTATTACAATCTCCCACTCAATGTAAGGTGTCTTACAGGTCGTACTTGCACTTGATCATATCTTGAGTGGTTTCCTCGATCTGGAGAGTAACTGTCTGACCGGAATTATCTACCATAGATAACTTCCGAGCGTGGCCACGCATTTCCAGTTAACTACTCCTCGAGTGGCCTTGAGATTTCAAACAACCCTGACAAGGGGTGGACAATTCCTATTGCACTATTCCCTTTGTTCAGCCAGAGCTCATCATAACCCAAAATATACCCAGTTTGACCTCATTTACGAAGTCGTAGAGTATAAATCAAAGCTAATCATAAATTTGTGCCAGCTTGGGCGAATAGTCTCTAGTCAAAAGAATTGACTCATAAGAATACTATAGTAGCTCTTGCCACGACCAGGCTTTATGAAATACCAGAACTCTATAAGCGGTCACTGCCCAACAAAGTGTCCCATACAGTCTGCCTATCTGATCGACTAGTCATCCCATATGACTCTATGGCACTTGAACTTGCCAGCAATCGCATCACACTCCAGTCACTTCGAGACGTCACCTCATATAAGTGACTAGGGGCGAATACCATATCAATCCAGTTCACTTTAATGGGGTTCAATTTGTCTCTACAACCCATTTGGCGACAAGGTAACGGGTGAGTTTAATAAAACTCAAACGATAAATGTGATTATCGTATATGAATAGTCAATACACTATTACTACTTCATATCTTATAATCTTTAGTGTATTATCAGCACTAGTAAAAATGCAATAAAAGTTTGGCAAGTGGATATACCTTATATCCATATATTCCAACTTTGTCAATTGCTATTTTCTTCTATTCAGTGTTATTTCTAATAACTTGAATTTATCTCTAAGTATTTGTCTAGTCTTCTTACTAGACTTGGGCTCTTTAACTTGAAAGATGCTTCCACTGTTATCACATAGCTTGTGATAAAGTTATTTGTAGAGGGATTCACCCTCACTACAAAATAAAAGCGGAAAACTGACGGAAAAAAACCGTCACTACGGCCTGTTTTCCGTCAGGAATGGCCATTCCTGACGGTTACTCCGTCAGGATTAAACCGTCACTACAAATGGTCACAGAAAAATGTTTCTGACGGTATTTCCGTCAGGATAACCATAACTGACGGTTATTCCGTCATAATCTCACTTTTAGGGTGACTGGGCAAGTCAACGAAATGTTGACTATAACTGACGGAATAACCGTCAGAACTACCCCACTTCTGACGGAATAACCGTCACATATGTCAAACAACTTTTTGACTATTGTGACGGAAATTCCGTCAGGAGTAGCCCAGTTTTGACGGTTATTCCGTCAGTTATAGTCAACATTTCGTTGACTTATTTGACGGTATTTCCGTCAGGAGTACCCAATTCTGACGGTTATTCCGTCAGTAGTAGTCTGATTATGTGACGGTATTTCCGTCAGAACATATTTGGGCAGTAGCTGAAAAAGGCAGCTTACTGCCTAGCCACAATGCGGATTTTGCATTGTTTTTACGCACCAAACCTGCAAAAACCAAATACGACCGTCGACCGCCAAGCGGGAATCCATTATCATGTCGACCGCATGAGCGGGAATCAAGAGTAGACAACGAAAGCAACGAAAGAAAACCAAACACGAATGGAAGACCAAAGTTATTACATAAAAGCTAAAGGTCAAATTTTTGCATGTCTTATACATACTAACTAAACTACTAAAATCCATAATCATAAGTGTCCTAAGGTAGCCTTAACTAAACTACCAACATAAGAACATAGACGACGGTACTAATAATTACCTAGAGGCTCAATAAAGTCATTACCAAAGCCATGTCCGCCATCCTCATTGTCTTCTCTACGGAAAGGGCCGGGAAAGCTGGAGCACGTGGGAGGGACTTGAGATGCGCGCATCCGAGCCATTGCTTCTTTTCGCCATTTCTTGAGCTTGGAGACGGACTGTTTCCTCAAGACTTTGTCGTGCGGTTCGCTCATTGTTTAGTTGGGTGGCAAATTGAGTATACTGGGTAGGAGTGTAAGAGAATGATCGACGAGTACCTTTGTTACACGGACGTTCAAACCATTTTTCGGCCGCTACATCACCGCTCCCGAAAAATCTTCCACGATTGTCAAAACCATCGACCGCTTTGTAGAACGAACGGAACTTGTCTGGAGCCTCTCCGGGGGGCGTTGGTTGACTCATCTCTTCTTGATAAACGGCCTAAAAGAAAAACAAATAAGGAAAAAATGATGTTATATTTAAAAATGAGGAAAATATAATAACTATTAACATTTTGAATTAGAGATATAAAATAAATATTAACTTACGTCGGTCTTAGCGGCTCGAGGATTAACCCACTCCCCCTTCTTGTTTTTCTTGGTCTTTGTAAACAACTTGTATGGTGTGGCCGACTCACCCTGAAAGTAGCATAAAAACGTAAATTGATTATATTCGGCAATCAATAATACTTGTAACCAATTTGTGAAAAATAATAAATTTGGAGGGAGTGTAATACTTACCAATTCCTTGAAAGCATCGGAGCAACTCTTACGGCCTAGAGTATGAGTGCCTAGTGCTTTCCCGTCCTTAGCACCCGACATTCTATTTGCCTTATTTGTCTTAGAACTTTTGGCAAATTCAGGGTCTTTTTCTTCTCTTTCCTTCAGATTCACCCACCAAGAGAGCGGTACCCACTCGGGTTTGTTCTTTAGATACTTGAGTCCATTAATAAGCTTGGTAATCCTCCTCGTGATCGCCTTTTGCCAATCAGGATAAGGGTTATACTCTTTATCGACGGACTTCACATGTTTCTATTTCAAAAACAAGTATTTAATTAGTAATACAAGATGACTTTAATTAATAAAAATAAAATAAAAATTATTAACGTAAAGTAAATAATAGGTAACTTTTAAATTACCCTAAACCAATTCCACATCTTCAAACGCTGCGCTTGGCTCGCCTCACTCCATTTGGTGAAGTACTCTTCATCTGTAATGTTATTTGTGAATGACCAACTGACATATTTTTTTATGGACTTATCATTCCACCTGAAAATTAAAACAAACATATATTGAAAATTTAAATAAAATGATTTGAATGATATATATTTCATAAAGCTAAAAATAAGTTTTAGAACACTTACCATTGACCACCTGGTTTGTTTTGTGATAGAATTATCTGCATATTATCCGTTTCCGAATTAAATGTCTGAACATCGTCATCATCATCATTATCAATCACATCGTTCTCCTGGTTACGGCGACTTCCCCCACTACCGCTCCCTATTATCTTTCGAATGAAACCTGCCATATACTAATTATAAACAACAGAAATTGTCAGTTGAATAAAAACCGTTAGTACAAATTAGAGTGTCATGAACAATATAATAAATAAATAATTAACACCGCAAATTGGTAGTCCAACAAAAATGAAAACAAAAATGAAGTGTCATGATTAAAATGCTTCAATTTGATTCAACGATTAAAATTCATACATAAAAATGATTTCATTAAAATTCATACATTAATATAGTAGAATTACAACAACTCCCATCACTCATCACTATCACTATCACTATGAATCAAAAGAGGTTCATCATCATCTGAAAAAAGCATTCCGACTTCTTCATCTTCTTCCCCATTTTCCTCTATTCTATTTTCTTCAACTTCAACTTCATTATCCTCTTCTTCTCCGACATCCCCGTCATATTCCCTTTCACCCATTTCCACAACCACTTCATATTCATCTTCAGTTTCTGACTCTTCCACCAAAATTGGTGAAGATGCGTGATCATTGACAACCACATCCTCTTGGAAGACAATTTCGTCAACAGGAGCATCAACATGTGATCTTGCCTTGATTTTAAAAACCGCGGACCATTGATTACCTTTCTTAGTGGTTGGATAAGGAGCATAACAAACTTGATCGACTTGAAAAGCTGCCACGAATGGGTTATGTCCACGAAACTTCTTTTTCTCATTTACATCTACAAGTCCGTATGCCTTATGGATATTAAGTCCTACTTGAGAATTATCAAACCAATCACATTTAAACAATATCACCCTATAAACCCTTTTCTCGGTATAATAACCAAGTTCAATTACTTCATTTAGGGTTCCATAGTAGTCCAAACCTTCTGTAGAATTCACACAAACCCCATTACTTGAGGTAGCTTTCGAAAGATCAACTCCCTCCTTATAAGCTCGAAATTTATAGCCATTGATAGAATATCGTCTCCATGTCTTCACCTTGCTACTAGGACCTAATGCTAGAGCTACTATTAAAGGATCCTTTAATCTATAAGACTATCAATAAAACAATATGTTAATTAATGTGTTATATATATTAATAATCTCCATAACTAATGATATGGACAAACAAAATAAATGGATTGGTATATGATAGTATGAAACGTATTACTTACTTCATTTCGGAACCATTTCGGATAACTTTTGTCATGTTTGCTCCAAACATCATCAGAGGACATGACATCAGGAAATGTGAGTTTGATATGTGTCTCAAATTCCCTATATATAGGGGAAAATGTTTTAATTATATATTACCTATAATTTTGATCTTATTTGATAATTAAAAATGTATTGAGTAATGACGAAAAAATAACTTACTTTTCATAAGGCTCTAACAATTTCCCACAATTCCGTAGCACATAAAAATGAGAATCTTCATACTCTTTTCGACTCAAGTGCCTCGAATACATTTCCCAGTTGTAGTACCCATGTCGCATTGAATAACTCGGGTAATTTCATTGAATCTATGTCGTCATCGGAATTCACACCAACATCTAAATCTTTCGCTTTTGTGTCAATGTGACTTTCAAAATATAGGGAACAGAAATTTGCAATTTCCTCTAACAAAAAAGAATTGCATATGGAACCCTCCACCCGAGCTTTGTTGCCAATCTTTCTTTTTATATGATTAAGAAATCTCTCAAATGGATACATCCATCGATATTGAACAGGTCCTCCAACCTTCGCTTCATAAAGTAAGTGAATTGGCAAATGCTCCATGGAATTGAAGAAAGATGGGGGAAATATCTTCTCTAACTTGCATATTATTTCCGGAATGTTATTCTCTAGACGTTCCATAGAATCAACTCTAATCGTAGAACTACACAGGTCTCTAAAAATTGGTGATCTCGGTTATTGCATTCCAAGAATTAGTTGGGAGCAACTCTCTCAAGGCAACAGGGAGTAGCCGTTCCATAAAGACATGACAGTCATGACTTTTCATGGAATGCAACACCTTATTTTTATGGTCAACACACCGACTCAAATCTGAAGCATAACCATCCGGAAATTTCAATTTAGCAACCCATTCACACAGAGCCTTTTTCTCCGCAATTTCTAAAACAAACCTAGATGATATTGGCCGTTTATAACAAAGTTCATTAAAGTCTAGTTTTTCCTTAGGGCCAAATTTAGTTTTACCTGGTACATCCATCATCGTGTTGATAAGTTGTTCGAAGAAGTTTTTCTCAATGTGCATAACGTCCAGGTTGTGTCGAATTAACAACGTTTTCCAAGAAGGAAGTTCCCAAAGTATGCTTTGTTTCGACCAACCTTCATTCTTGTCTTTCAATCTTTTCAATTCTTGATCAGAAGCATCAACTATTTTTGGCAAATCCTTAACGGAATCCCACACTTCATCACCTGTTAATTTCGACGCGGCTATGCGATTCTCGCTTTTTTTCGTTCTTTAGAAAATGCTTACAATTGTTGCGGAAAGGATGATCAGGTCTTAAGAACTCACGGTGACAATCGAACCAACAAACCTTTTTGCTATTTTTAAGCCAAAAAGATCTATGTTCTTTTTCTTGACAATAAGGACAAGCACGGTACCCACTTGTGGACCAACCGGAAAGCATGCCATATGCGGAAATCATTGATCGTCCACATTAATGCAGCCTTTAATTGGAAATTTTGTTTCTTAGAAACATCGTAAGTGTACACGCCGGTTTCCCAAAGTTCTTTCAACTCTTTAATCAACGGTTGCAGTACACATCCAAATTTGTCTTAGGATTCTTAGGACTGGAACGAGCAGAGATAAGAACATAAATTGTCGCTTCATACATAACCAAGGAGGTAAGTTGTATGGAGTGACAATCACAGACCAACATGAGTAATTCCTCCCAAATTGCCCATAAGGATTAAATCCATCATCGTACACAAACCAAGCCGAACATTACGAGGCTCACTTGCAAATTCTGGATGCTCTCTATCAAAATGTTTCCACGCTTCTCCATCACTTGGGTGTGCCATTGTCCCCCTTTCTCTTAATCGAGAGTTTCTATGATGCTAACTCATCTCACCGCTATCGCTTGGTTGCATATAATCGTTGTAACCTTGGCGCAATCGGGAAATAAGTTAACGGTGTACAAGGAATTCGCCTCCCACTTGAATTTTTGTACTTTTATACCGAGATGCATGACACTTTTTACATTCCTCAAGATTAGCATTTTCCTCCCAAAAAAAAGCATGCATCCAAAGAGGACATGCATCAATCTTTCCGGTGTGGTAGTTGGAGTCCCTTAAGGACTTTCTTAATCTCATTAAAATTGCGCGCCATGTCATTATTCTTTGGAATAATGTCACCTACGAACGACACAAACCCATTCGCGCATCTAAGAGATATGTTATTCTCACATTTTAGTGTTACCAACCTAGCTGCCGCTTGCAACAAACTCATATTACTTCCCTCATACACTGGTTGTTCGGCTTTTTCTAACATTTTATAGAAGGAAGTAACTTGGGGGTTTGGGGTTTCATAACGCACTTCTTCATCGCTAAGGTCGTCGGGATTCAGTTGCTCCTCCAATATTTGTTCAACATTATCACGTAATGCATTTTCCACGAGCTCACGGTAAGGATTTTCACTAACTACGATACTACTTGAACTTCCTTCGGTAGGCATTTCCTCACCGTGATACGTCCATACATAGTAATTATCGGCAAAACCATTCGACCAAAGATGATCTTCAACTACTTTTTTCCCTTTAAAAGCTCATTCGCATTTCTTACACGGACATCTTATTTCACCAAAATTCTTATACATACTACTTTGTCCCACGAAGTTAATAAACTCTTTCACCCCCTTTGCAAATTCACGCTTCGGTTTCTTTTTTTCGTCTAATCTTTCATACATCCATTGTCGTTCTAATCTTTTCATGTTTATATATATCTACAATTCAATTTGTTTGTATATATGTCATAAAAACACAATAACAACCAAAAATAATACTCAATAAACATTATCACTAACAAATAACTATTGTCAACAAGTAGTTTTTTTTTTTTTAATTGGGTCCTTATCACTCCAACCTAAACCCATCAATGTACGTTTCAAGTCACTAGCAAACACACACTTGTAATTTATTAATGAGCAAAAAATTCGGCAGCAATTCCCCTTAGTTCTCCAAATACACAATGTAGAATAAATAATTACTCCACATATGCATTCAGAGAACATTAAAGGAATTGTCACCGAGCTCTTTCCTCATTAACAAATCACAAATACATGTTTGCTACCTAAGGGACTTGAAACGTACAAAGACAGTCCCAAAACGGGGACTATTCAAAAATTACTCCTAATGAGTAATTTTTGAACGGGTACTAAGTCAATATGAACATTAATTTCAATAATATTAAAAACAAAACATACAACAATGACTACTTTCTTAATAATGTCAATTAACAAAAACTAAGTAACATGACTAATTTTTCATTTTAAATATCTAATCTAATTAACATTAATTAAAATTATCATTTTAAAAACATTAACATTACACAAAATTTAACAATTCACAAAACTACTACTAACTATTACTAATTAAGCTAATTAAGCTACTACTAACTACTACACAAAATTTAACAATTCACAAAAAACTACAACAAAATGGCTTCTATCCTAATTCAACATGCATCAACACTAACTAATACTAATTAAGATAATTAAACTAATTAAACAAAAAAATTAATTAAAAAGAGATTAAAAATACCTAATTAATTTTACTAATAAGTAAAAAGGAAGGGTGACCGGCAGTGGTGGACAAAATCGGCGGCGGTGGCGGCGTCGGTGGCGGCGTCGGTGGCGGCGGCGGTGTTAACCTATACAAATAATATAAATAAAGACAAGAAAAGGAAAAAGGAAAAGGAAAAGGAAAAGGAAAAACAAGATATAAATGACAAACCTGGGGTGGTGGTGGTCGGCGGCACGAGAGTGTGGTGGTGGTTGGCGGATTTGGGGAGAATAGAGGAGTAAAAATTGATTTGGGGGAAAATAATAACGATGAGAACGAGGATGGCTGATGCGGTATTTAATAGACTCCTGACGGAAATTCCGTCAGGACTCGCTTTTTGAAATATCGACGGAATTTCCGTCGTTAAGTCAAATTTCTGTTGACTTATCGACGGAAATTCCGTCGATGTCTCCAAAAAGCGGAGTCCTCGACGGAATATCCGTCAGTGGTTTCCTCTCAATTATTGTTACACTGGGTAATAATTGAGGGAAATCAACTGACGGAATTACCGTCACTAGTGCTCAATTCTGACGGATTATCCGTCAGTATGGGCTTAATTATTGACGGCTTTTCCGTCAGAGAGAAATGGCGCCTTTGGTTTTTTTACGCGCTTGTATTATCTGACGTCATGTGACGGATATTCCGTCACTAATAGACTCCTGACGGATCTTCCGTCACAATTCCGTCAGTTATTTAAAATATCTGACGGACTTCAAATTTCGTCACATCTACCGTCAGTTTTCCGCGTTTTTTTTGTAGTGCCTTAATCCCTACGTTGACCATTTTACCACAATTTACTTAGATTCCTTTTGTAGAATTTACAATGCGGGAAACTAAAACACCCTTTTAGTCTCTTACTCCTTAGTCAATAAGACATCCTAGAATTTCAACAAATTCCTTTTAGTTTGGAAACTAAAGTTTGTGCAACCCTTCAACACATAACTTAGTTCATCATCCAAACATATGAACAAATCTTCAATTGTTCTTTAAGGCTTTCAGAAGCCATATCATGGGAATTATCTTGTTATTGACTTATTATGCTCTTAACATATATTACATCATGGCATGTGCGTCTGTTGGCATACATGATCATTCTAATGGCGGAAACATTAGTAATCGATTTCATGTGATCAACGACTTAATAGGTTCAGTGAATGACTATGACTCCATCATAGTAATTCCACTTCCATCAACATGAATAGCCTATTCAAACTTGTTGATGTACAACAGATACGAAAGATCTTATTCTCATAAGACTCTCAACTCTATGCCAATATACTCTCACATAGATTCTAAAATCTAGAATACATTGCACCCTTTTTCAAGTCTCCCAATCACTCTTGACAGAAGAAAGAATTGGTACATTATTCTCAATATGAAATATGTCTTCAACATATAAGACTCAGAAAAAATAATTCTAGCTCCCACTTAACTTCATGTATAACCATGATTCTTCTATCATGTGAATGAAACCATTCACTATTATCACATGAACGAAAAGTATAATCCTTTAATGCTTGCTTAAGACCATTCTAGGATCACTTAAGAAAGTTGCGCATAAGATGTTAGGATTCTTAGATCTTTATCTAAGCTTTTGTGTTCCAAACACATCCTTCTCTAAATTCCCATTTTAGAAGAGTGAATTTCATTTGCCATTCTTCATTAAAATCAAAATGCGGTAATTCCTAACATAATTAATTTTGATCAACATCTTCATGTAAATCTTATACATTTGAGTACTCTAAATCTCTATTTACTTTTAAAGAGACCCTTGCTTTAAAGTAAATCTACTCTTGAGTAACAATTTTCGGATTGTAATACAGTGGCTCGTATGTAACAAGGTCGATTTGGAATCAGGTCATAATACCATTACTTTCGCAAAGCAACATTTTAACCAATAAGACATGTGTGCTAAACTCCCACTGAACTATACTCCCACTCTATCTTTATATATTATAGTTCAACTATACTCCCACTCTATAGTTCCATTACTTTCACAAAGTAACACTATAAGACATGTTTGTAACGATCCAATCTACTCCCACTCTATCTCTCATAAATACATCTATCTTCTTGAGAGATAGCTTTGTGAGTTACAAACATATATATATATGGTGGAGTATTAGAAGTTTATCTAGACTATGCATTAGCTTTTAAAAGGCCATCTCTATCATGGCAGCTTGATTCATGTGGTATGCGAGTCTTATCCATGTCATTTGTTAAATAGACTATTTATTTTAGGTATTTCCTGGTTGACCATTCGTTTAGAATTACTTGTCAGTTTTAAATTGCAAATTCCCAAAATTTAGTTCAATAACTCAAACCGACTCATTTTAGTTTGATCTTATGGGTAGTGACACTAGGTCATAATCCATCTTTAATAAATCAAATTTATTACTTAGATCTTTGCCACTACGAACGGATCGTAATGTTTTAGATCTTTGTTCAATTGGTTCTCTACATCATTTAAAAATTTCTTCAAATTTCTCAAATGCTTCACTTTATATTTGATTAAGTAAATATGCCCATATCTACTTAAATCATCGGTAAAAGTGACGAAGTAGTCATAAATTCCCCTTGCGGTGATGCTTATTGGAACACATACATCGGCATGTATTAGTCCCAACAAATCACTTGCTCGTGTTCCTTTACCATTAAAGGGAGTACAAATTATTTGCGAAGGAGATGAGACTCGCATATTTCATATGATTGAAAATCAAATGGTTCATTAAATCTAGTCGACACTAGCCTTTTAATGCGTTTCTCATTTATGTAACCTAATTGGAAAAGTCAAATGTATAAATCATTTGGATTAATAGTTTGAGTCTTTTGGAACGTATTATGAAGATATCTTTGCTCGAGTTGGAAGTGTCTAAAACTTGTATATCATAAAGATAAGTGACATGGCTCATAACCATGTCTGTTTTCAACAAAATACAAATCCTTTCATGTCTAACATAGAAATGGAAATAATGTTTTAGACAAAATGGGTACATAATCACCATTATGTTGATTACAACTCAAAGTTATTAGCTAAAACAAGTACACAAGTCCCTCTTGAAGTGGCGGCTACCCTAGCTCCATTTCCTTGTCGGAGATTTACATCACTCTTGTTTAGCTTTTCCACATTTCCAAGTCCCACTTGGAGTAACAAGTTCAACTTTGATATCTCTCAAATACTTGGGGCAGTTTCGCTTCCAATGGCTCATGACATTACAATAATGACATTCCTCATAGGATTGGGCACCCTTCTTGGTCTTGGTTTTGGTAGTCCCGCTATCCATTTCCAATTCATTATCAGGTTTGGGTTTCTCACCCATCTTTGCTTTCCCTTTAATAATGTCAATCCTCCTTTTATTTGCAAGGACACTCTTGCTAGAATTCCCACTGAATTTAATATTTCTCCTTGTTTCTTCAAAGAAGGATGCCTTGGGTTTAACGAGATTTTCTTCACAAGATTTTCTTACCAAGGTGGTGGGCATTAATATTGGAGTGGGTGGAGTGGAGGTGGTAAAGAAGAAAAAATTTCCATCCTGACCAATGCCAATGCGTAATTCTCTAATCGTATCATTGTCATATTCGGAGCACTTTTCATTGAATGATTGGAGCCATGAATCAATGGTGATTGGTGTACGCGTATTAGATGAATTCATTGCGTATAATTAACTACAAAAACGGAAATGGAGGAAATAATTAACATCTATCGTTTCAATAATACTCGTGAATTACACTACAAGTATTGCATTTATATAGTGACCTCCACCCAACTATATAAATGATTCCGAGATCCAAATTCATATTAATACGGGTACGGTGAGCCAAGTCATCCCTTATTAATATAACTCGATGGATTAACCTCTTAATCGATTCCACTTTTAGAACTCTCGGTAGATAAAATTACTCTAATTTTCATCTTTAGCCCGGAACACATGCGACTACGGTCATGAATACTTCCGTTGAGCTCAATCCAAATTTCGATGTAATAACATTTTATTACCCACTTACCCAACGTAACAAAGTTTGTATTACGGTGAAGCCGGCTTAACTCCCTTATGAAATTGGGATTCAAGGTTTCTACTATTTGGTAAGGCTATTTCTCAATTATTAATTTGCGAGAGGTCGTATCAATTTATTATCTATCACGTTTTAAGTGAACTAAAGCGGTGAACTACGATAATTATAATTGACACGGTCGATGACTCGATATGATATGCATGTGTTGTTATGGCGATTTGGCAATGCATGTAACATATTAAAAGAAATGCAAAGCAATAATAAAAATTCCTAGTATGGCCTTCCTAAAAATAGAAAATCAAATAATCTATTGCATATTCGGAAACCAACTCCTTTGGTCCCTTGAATCTTCAAGTAGCGCGCCTTCCAAGAACTCTGTCTTCGTCGGATCACCTTTCCGAATGACACCGTCTTTGAAGATACTCCATAATTACAAATAATAATAAAAATACAAAGGTATTCCTATTATACATTTGTAAAATGGAAAAACTAGTAAAATAAAAGTGATACGAGATCACATTAAATTATAACCGAATCAATATTCCCTTTCATTACGGGTAATATCGATTCAAACTACGGCCATACTAAGATAAAATTACATAATTCAAAATTATATAAATAAAAGGCATTCAACAATTGAAATATTCAGCATTATAATATGTGTCTATCGTGCAAAATTATGTGCCAAATCGCCCTATTTAACTTATGTCGTACATATAACCCGGTTTTATGGAAATGCGTGATAATAACCTTTTGAAATCACTAATTGACACTTAAATCACATCTAAGGTCAAGTTAATTATCTTAACACTTTTTAGGACTCAAAAAAAAGTTATCACTCAATTTTTGACAATAATTCAACTTGATTTAATTTTATGCTCATTTTTTACCTTAAAATCATAATATTTATGAAATAAATCCAAATTGAATTATAAAAATTTCAAAATTTGAATTTTAAATTTTTGAACATATTGGAATAATTCCATGACACTCATAATGTCAAAAATTATGGTTAAAATTTTCGAATTAATTTTGAGAAAATATAGTTGCATTTTATCGGTTTTATCTCATAAAACATCTAAAGTATCCAAAAATTACTCCCATTAATTCTACAACTTTAGATCTGATAAGTGAGATATTTATGCAACTTAAAATAATTTCCTCATGCCATGCAATTCGTTTTAGCTATTTATGCTAAAATAGTCACTATTTATGCCATTTTTACTCTAAAAATTCATAAATCATGCTAAATGAGATCATTTAATCTCGAAATTTACATACACTCTTTAAATCATGCATGTGACAACATATTAAAGTTTCATGGCCCAATTCGAAGTTTAGCTATTTTCAACCATTTTACCTCCTTTAATCCATTTTTATCTCATAAAAATCATAAATCATGCAATATTAATCCAATTAATACGAGATTTTACACACAATTTGTAAAATATGCATGTGAGGTCACATAAAATTTTCAAAGTCAGAGAGTAATTTTAATCATTTTTAGTCATTTTAACCTCCATTTATGCCATTTTTACACTAAAAATTCATAAATCATGAAATATTAATCACATTAATATGATATTTTACATACAATACATAAAATATTCATGTGAGTTCATACTAAAATACCACGGCCATTAGTGAAGTTTAACTTATTTTAGTGAATAAAAGTTCATTTTACTCATAAAATGTAATAAAATCACTAAAAATCATTAAAATGAGCAATAAATTTCCATAAATCATAAAAATGACCTAAAAATATTTTAGGACCAGAATATATAACATGCAACGTGATTTCGTGGCTTACTCATATAAATCACAAATTTTTAGTTTTATATGTTAATTTTTTAACTCGGAAAAACAATAACCGATTATGCATGCGACATCCTTATGCTCTGATACCACTTGTTAGGTTTGTTTACCTCTTATTAGACTCCTCTAATAATGAACTAATTAACTTCTTAGTTATTTTTTCTTTAGATCTAGTGCATGCATAACAAAATAAGAGATTTATAAGAAAACAATGTCCCTTACATTGTTAATTTCGGTTTTGTGGGCACAAGTAAGGTCTCTTACCCTCACTTGTTCTTGAGCTATGATGAGTATTAGGATGATCATTTAAAGACTCCAAGTATAGAAGCCACTCCTCTTGATTGCACCCAAGATTATCCATTATCTCTACTAAATAATATGTGCTAGATATTTGTTTAGTAGTTTACCTTAAAATTGATCACTAATACTCATATATTACACTAATAATATTAGTAATGTGATTGAACAATTTAGATTATCATTTCTCTAGTTTTTGAGAAAGAAAAACAAAGTATGAGAGAGTTTGCATGTAGGAGAATATGAATGAATTGATCACTAAAAATGAGAACAAAAGTTATCATATTAGGAGCATGCAACCGGTGGGAGGCAAGGAGAAGAAGCCAAAATGTAATCTCCTTTTTGCTTTTACTTTTATCAAAATGTAGGTAGTGTAAGCTAGATTAGGCTAGGTCCAATTATTTATATTTTATCACATATAATAAAATAATCACAACCCACTTACACTCCCTCCATTTCGGTCCATATACCATAAAATGGACTACCATTTTATTTTTTCAATTTGTCATTTGTCACACAATATGTCACATGTATTATGTTACATATTATTAATTAATTTAATGCATATTTATCACATAAATATCATTTTATGAATTAAGTAAATTACATACAACAAATTGACTAGTGATACTTGTTCACATAAATAAAATGGGTCATATAATTGTAATTAACAACATCTTGTAATTATAATTAACCATTCATTCTTATCTCTATTGTTTCTAAAACAATAAACAATTTTAGTAATAAAGCATTTTTATTACTAAAATAAATATTATTTAATCCCATTACAATAAGATATTAATATTCTCTCTCACAAATGAATTGTTCAATTAAGGAATTGATCACCTTGTATCGTCATACAATTAATCAACTTTACTGATAAGGGCATCAACCTTTAGGTGTGACCTAAAGGGATCAACTGACCACCACCGTCCTACGACAGTAACGTCAAACTCTAGCAAGTCAATCGTTACCGATTAATGTTGATCAGGTGACTATATAATTGAATCATCTCTTACGTATTCTTTTTATGAGATTTAATTATGATATTAAATCAAGTGATCGCACTATTGTTGAGGACACATTTTCCAATAGACCCTTCTCAAACCTCAACGCCAAGTTCTCCTGATTCAGCCTCATCTTCTCAGCATACCTAGACTTCTCATTGAACTTGTGATAGTACTCAGCCACTGTTATATCCGAAGTCATTTTGAAGTCATCAAACTCCTCTCTCAACTTACTACGCACGCACATGTTCCGGCATAAACTCGCGTCGCATAGCTTTCTTGAACTCATTCCAAGGTATAGCTGAAAACCCTTGTTTCACATATAGGTCTAGATCACTCTCCCTAACCTTATCCCACAACTCTTCGGCTGCATCTCTCAAGTAGAATACAACTTGTTCCACTCTAAAGTCCTCAGGGCAATGAACCACATTAAGTAAATTCTCCATCTCTCTGTGTCAATTATCAAGCAAAATTGGCGCACCCGTGCCCGTGTACTCTTTTGGGTTAAGCCTTGCAATGTTTATGCTCATCTTGGCGAAATCCACACCCGCCTCTTTATCTTTCCCGAACTTCTTTAGAGCCTCTATAAGCGCATCCTGATGCTCTAGCCTCTTAACTATCTCATCAACACTCATATTCTCAGCCCTAGCATACAGCGCATTCCTCTTTGGCGGCATCTTGAAACTATAAGAGAGGAAAGGTAAACATAAACACACTCCCCATATCTCAAACATGACCTATACTGTACCTACTCGATCGAGCAACACCACTTACTCGATCGAGTTGAGACCACTCGATCGAGTTGCCCACTTACTCGATCGAGTGCCTCGACTCCAGAACCTGACCAGAATGCATCCAAAACATTAATCGACCGAGCCACAAATTTACTCGATCGAGCTGACCCCACTCGATCAAGTGCCTCTACCAACTTGATCGAGTGCCCAAAAACAGTACACTGCCCAGAAACGAAAAACACCCCACTCGATTGAGTCACACCCACTCGATTGAGTCACTAACCTACTCGATCGAGTGCCCCCCACTCGATCGAGTCGTGCTGACTCGTATACTACCTGCATGCTTGTCTCAACAATTTCCCCAACCAACTTTGTATATATATGTATATATGTGTATATATATATATATATATATATATATATATATATATATATATATATATATATATATATACACATATATACACACACACACATATATATATATATATATATATATATATATATATATATACACATATATATATATATATATATATATATATATATATATATACACACACACACATATATATATATATATATATATATATATATATATATATATATATATATATATATATATATACACACACACACATATATATATATATATATATATATATGTGTGTGTGTATATATATATATATATATGTATATATATATATGTATATATATATATATATATATATATATGTGTGTGTATATATATATATATATATATATATATATATATATATATATATATATATATATATATATATATATATATATATATATATATGTGTGTGTGTGTGTATAGAGAAAGGATCAAGTGAGTCCACCCAAATTCATTGAGTCCATAAGTCCTCTTAAGAGTCATTGAAAAGATAGGATGGAGGGTTGAGATTGAAGGGGAAAAGGGAGGGATTAATGCTAAATGGAGGGGATTGAAGCTAATTAATCACTTTCCCTCACTACCTCCACTAATCAACCACTAATTTTACAATATAACATTTATTTTCCACTCACTTCTCTCTCATCTCACACAATTATCATTTCTCTCATCTCTCTAAAAATCAAAAAAATTCAATTCCTCTCAAAAATCCAACAAAAATCAAAAACCAAATAATTCAAAAAAAATCAAAAAAAAAATTTCCCCCTCATTCAATCCTCTCAGTCATCACCCACCACTCACACCCACCACCGCCACAACACACCACCCACACACCCGCCACCTCAACATCACCGTCACCACCCACTGCCACCTCTCTTTCCAGATCCACCACAACCACCCCACAACTGCCGCCACCACCAACTCGCACTACTGCCACCACCACCCTTCTACTGCCGCCACCACCAATTCGCAGCCCCACCACCACCACCCACCAACTAGCAGCACCGCCACCACCATCACCAACAATCCAAAACAAAAAAAAAAACGCAGCGCCTCACCACCACCCCACGACAACCACAACCACAACCACAACCACCTCCAGATCCGAGCCCCACACCTCCAACAGCCCAACCACCTCCCTTCCTTTCACCAACCGACCACCCCTACCCGCCATTCTCGCAAGTCTCAACCCGACACCACCATATCTCCACTCTTTTTTGCAGATCTGACCATTGTCGTTTAGTGTTTGTGTTTGTTTGCTCATTGCCCTACCACAAATAGAGTTTAGAGTTTAGTGTTTGTGTTTGTTTGCTCATTGCCCTCCAGATCTGACCATTGCCCTACCACAAATAAAGTTTAGTGTTTGTGTTTGTTTGCTCTGACCATTGTCGTTTATTGTTTATAGAGATTTAGTGTTTGTCGTTTGTTTGCTCGTTTTGTATTTATATTTCTTTCTTTCTTTCTTTTTTTTTTTTAAAATTGTTGTTTGTTGTTTATATTTCTTCACTAATCTCGTGTATATCTAAAAAAAAACACAATTTATTAAAGTTACATTCATCTTTCAGATTTACACTCGTATTTTATTAAATCTACATTCGTAGATCTAATAAATATATAGTAGTTTAAATCTACTTTTATTTTTAGATCTATAAAATAGATATTTAGTCTTTTTAAGATCTGTTTTTGTTAATCGTTGGTGTTATTGTTATTGTTCCAGATTTATACTCGTATTTTTTTACATTTACACTTGTATTTCTTTACATTTAAACTCATATTTCTTTACATTTACACGCATTTCTCAGATTTATACTCACAATTTTTTACATTGACACTCATATTTCTTAACATTTACACTCATATTTCTTTACATTTACACTCGTAAATCTTAACATTTACACTTGTATTTGTGTACATTTACACTCAAATTTCTTAACATTTACACTCATATTTCTTTACATTTACACTCATAAATCTTAACATTTACACTTGTATTTGTGTACATTTACACTCATATTTCTTAACATTTACACTCATATTTCTTTACATTTACACTCATAAATCTTAACATTTACACTTGTATTTGTGTACATTTACACTCATATTTCTTAACATTTACACTCATATTTCTTTACATTTACACTCATAAATCTTAACATTTACACTTGTATTTGTGTACATTTACACTCATATTTCTTAACATTTACACTCATATTTCTTTACATTTACACTCGTATATCTGAACATTTACACTCGTTTAATTTATATATATTTGGACTCATATTTTCGTGGATATGAGTTGGTGGTGTTTGTTGGGAGTCGGACTAAAGTTTTAATCGTAAAAGGACCAAAGTTACACTTATAAAGGACCAAAGTCACACTCAAAGGACCAAATTTACAATCTTAAATCTTCAAATTTACACTTAAAATACTACATTTACACTCGGAAAACATCACATTTACACTTGTAAAATGTTAAAATTATATAAATTCAAAATTTCCGTCACAAAAAATAAATTTACACTCCAAAAATGTTACATTTACACTTGGAAAACATCACATTTACACTTGTAAAATGTTAAAATTATAAAAATTCAAAATTTCCGTCACAAAAAATCAAATGTAAACTCTTAAAATGTTACATTTACACTCGTAAAACATCAAATTTACACTTGTAATATGTTAAAATTATATAAATTTAAAATTTCCGTCACAAAAAATCTAATTTACACTCTTAAAATGTTACATTTACACTCGTAAAACATCACATTTACACTTGTAAAATGTTAAAATTATATAAATTCAAAATTTCCGTCACAAAAAATCAAATTTACACTCTTAAAATGTTACATTTACAGTCGTAAAACATCACATTTACACTTGTAAAATGTTAAAATTATATAAATTCAAAATTTCCATCACAAAAAATCAAATTTACACTCTTAAAATGTTACATTTACACTCGTAAAACATCATATTTACACTTGTAAAATGTTAAAATTATATAAATTCAAAATTTCCGTCACAAAAAAAATCAAATTTACACTCTTAAAATGTTACATTTACACTCGTAAAACATCACATTTACACTTGTAAAGTGTTAAAATTATATAAATTCAAAATTTCCGTCACAAAAAATAAATTTTACACTCTTAAAATGTTACATTTACACTCGTAAAACATCACATTTACACTTGTAAAATGTTAAAATTATATAAATTCAAAATTTCCGTCACATTTACACTTGTAAAACTCATACAACATTACATTTACACTTCTGAAATTTAAAACTCAAAACTGATTAATTAAGGGCTAGAGAGAGAAAGAAAAATTAATTAGTGTATAAAAATTTGATTAGTGGTAATTTTTTTTGGTAATTTTCAATCTCAACCACCCATCTCAATCCAACCATCCACATTTTTTTCCTTTTCTTTTTAATAGCCCTTAATCAAATTCATCTCAACTATCCAATGAGTCCATCCAATGGCCCTTAGAAGGACTTATGGACTCAATTGAGAAGGATGACTCATTAGAACTCCTCTCTGTGTGTGTGTGTATATATATATATATATATATATATATATATATATATATATATATATATATATATATATATATATATACACAATATATTTATATAACAATAAAACAAACAACATCCTATTTCACATGTTTCTAATAGCTACATCAGAAATCATCTATCATGCAATTCCGTTATTCAATCAACATACATACTCATATTGCTTATCACCTTTCACCACAACATCCTCCATCCTCCACATGCATTCATCCACCAATTCACACAACACCTTTCTATATAACCATGCAACATACAAGATAAACATATAACGATCCCGAGATACACCCCATAGTGACCGGTTCAAAGTTGTAAGGCGAGATCGCGACTTTAGGACGTCTCCCAAGTCTTTGGATTAGCTCCTAACAACTCCTACCCGGGTTCATTTTATTTTGACTCCCTAAGTTCATTGGGTTCATTAGATACATGTTCCAAAATTGTCGCTCTGATACTACTTTGTAACACCCTCATACCCCAAGTGCCTTACCAGGACCACTTAAAGCATGGAAATGCTACCATCTCGGTTACCCGAGGTAATGAATATCAAATAGACCATAAAAGAACGTACTGTAATAAAATAGTTTAAGTGAATACATCAAAACCCAAAAACTGTAAAGTAAATACAACTGTTTCTCAAAACTGTCAAACCAACTGAAATAAACTAAGTTCATGACAAAGCGGAAGACTCTAGTTACTCATGTGATAAATCCATCCCAGCTATCCCTTGCAGCCATCTCATACCTGCTCAATAACTGCTCATCATCCCCGAATAGATCACCACAGTTTTTAAAACAACTAAACAGGGTCAGTAATGATTACACAAAACAACACAGTTGAAACAATATACAATCCAAGCCAATCGACCAATCTCCACCACAACTCCACACACCTGACTACACACTAAAATGTGTAGTCCTGCCAGAATACTCATCGTAACAAGTATTCCACACCGCCAGTGTGGGACCAAAGTCGTTCCCACCTAAGCTCCACTCATCTTATCCAAGCGAAAAACCCAAGTTCCTAAATGTGCACACCCCTTATGTGGCGGGTTCTACAGAAGGCGAATCAAGGGCGTGAAGCCACTCCCGCAAGTGACTCCACTCAACCGAGGACGCACCTCGCAAACCGAAGATAGTTATACAACCAACTATGCAACCAACAATCACCAAAACCAATACCAATATGATATACATTAACAACAACAATTAATTATCACCAATGTCATGTAAACAATACTGAATAGGGAAACCCTATCTGGAATAGAAATCACACGACCGTCACAGCAGCTAATCAATAACGTTACTCAACAAATACTCCTCCTATAACACATATGCATTCAATTATCACCTAATCGATACAATCCTCCCAAAACTCCCAAATCTACCCAATTAGGATTTCAAACAAACTTAACAAATCATTATAAAAATTACACAAGAAGCTTACCAACGACACGATGATCACAACGACGAAAAGAACAAGACAATCCGACGATCTAGCCTTGGGATTTGCTAATAACGTGACGGATGCGAACTACGTAACTCCTTTTCTTTTCTCTTGAAAGGTTTTTGAAAGCAAAAGTGATTAAGAATAATGACGGAAGCCTTTTATATTAATCTCGCGTTATTAACAAAATCCGGCTAAAACAACCCGTAATACACACTACTCGATCGAGTAAGTGACTTACTTGATCGAGTGTCTGTGGACAGCGGGCCGCCCACGGGGGCGCTTGGGAGTGAAGGGGCTCGAAAACAAGCGTTTGCATTTTGTAAGGAGTCGCCACCAATTTTTATGGGAAATTGGAACCGTTCGAATACCTCGTGTCATGTCAAGACACAAAGTAGTGACATGAACACTAAGCAATCGTTACCCTTAGCATTCTATGTCTAGAATGACTCTCGTGGATGCCAATGAACACGGGTGCTCACGGAGATCTGGAGTAAGGGGTGAGGGTACGTATTAGGAAGCTCTTTTGATCGAACACCTAATCCCGCCCGCCTCGATAGCGGCCTCTACTAATGATTAGGGAAGTTATTCGTACTCGATATATCGTCGGCTATATGCATGCAATGCAACATCCAATAGATTAATCCTAACATGTGAAATTAGCTAAGTCGGTGAACAATTAATTAGGCAAACAATTAGGGTCGAAGTTGGGATTTAAGGTTGATTTACATGTGAAAACATACAAATGATAAAAGAAATACAATAACTATGAATTACAATAATGAAAATTACATTAATTACATTGGAATAGGCGATTTATGTCGAAAGCACCGCTAAAACGGATGATTTGATAAAAAGGAATAAAAGAATAAAACAACAAATTAACGAACAGGAATTAGCGATATTACGAATATTAGTTAATTGATACGTAAACTAATTAATCTAGGTCAAGGCAGAAAAGGAGTTCAGGGACAGAAGTCGTCCTGGAACAAAGAAGAGACATGCGCCCTTTGGAAGAGGCGCAGCGATTCTTTGCGTCTGCATTCCAAGGACGAACTCTGGCCGTGAAGCCAAAAGCGCAATTGTTAACGTTAATTGGTGAATTTAATGGATTGATTTAGATTATTTAGTCGGATGAAAGTGATTTCTGATTATTTAACATATGATTGAGGTCATAAAAACAATAAACATGGATGAGACGGAGACGAAGACAGATTAAACATGTGAAGGGTCGATGTTAATGAACGAACCAAACAAGCGAATAATTAACTAAACATGATGAATTGATGGTGGATTAACAATGAACATGATGAAAAATATATCAACAATGAATCCCAGAAACTCAACATGAACGAATTGAATCCCTAGAACTCGAATTGAATATTAGTGACGAAAACCCGCAAATATGAATTACTTGGGATTTAAGTCAGATTAGATGAATTAAACATGTGAATGAATGATGAAATATATGATACAATATACATGCTAATTATTATGATTTTATGACGGAGAATTAACAGATTTAACAATCAAAACAAATAAATTTGATACGAATTGCAAGAGGACGGAGGAAGAAGAAAAGAAGCGAGGCTGCGGCGGCCTCACAAAGAGGCGCGGCAGGTGCTGCGCTCCTTTGAAGAGGCGCAGCAGTTGCTGCGTCCTTTCTCGACTGTCTGTCTACTGGAAATCCGCAAAACAGGTTTTAAAGACGGTTTTAGAAATCGGTTTTAATGAGATGCTTTCGACATAAACCTTACAATTGTTATACAATAATTAAAATACAATAAATAAAAGGAAATATACACCCTCAGACTTACATGTTGACGGAACGAGAAGAACTAAGAAGATCGATTAGTGATGCTCGACGCGAATGCAAGGAAAGAGTGCCCTCGTAAGAGGAAAACGATTGATTAATTAGATTGATTGAGTGTAGTGGTCAAATTGGTCGGTCATGCAACGGAGAGGCTGGTACCCGGAAAGATCCGAGCTTACGTGGTCGGAAGTCCAAGCACGTAGGCGCCAATTAGTAAGAACGAAGTCTAGAATGCAAAGGGAGAAGAGAAGGGCGGACACTCGCGTGAGAAATATGAGGAACGAAAGCTCCTATTTATACTAATCACGTGAAGGAATAGGGTTTCGGAGACTCTTTGGAAGTGAATCTCGGAAAGATATAAAAAGATACGTAAATCATGCAAAGAAGGGCCTGGGAAGAGGCGCAGCAGCCACTGCGTCTCTTGGAAGAGGCGCAAGACTCTTTGCGTCTGTTCCCGAGGAGGTTTCCTCCGCTAAGAAAGAATCTCGCGTTTAAGTTATGGTAGGACGGATTTATTCGATTATCTTTTAAATATTACGGGATATTATTTGCCAAAAGATAAAATTTGATGAATATGGAATAGAAATATCCGGAACATTCCAGAACATTCCGACTCGGGATTTAACAGCTATCAGAAAATGGAGACGGTTTTTGACCCGGACTCCGAATGTACTCTAATTACTGCCAAAACGACCGTATCGGCACGTAGATGACAACTAAGAGGTTGACATTTATATTTGAGCAATCACTTGACGATAATCTTACGAACTGTCACTAATCGTTCCGCGAATCAAACATGCGGCCCAATCATCACCGGGTGGTTTGCGAGGGGTGCAGAAACGAGGTGTCTACAGAGCCCCCACTTTGACTGAGGCTTGGACAAGGCGAAAGTCAAAGTATAGCCATCAGGTCAATCGAAGATTACAACCTGACGACTATGGCGACGCGAGGCGGCTCAAGGGGTCTGAGCCAAGGACTTGTCGTCGGGAACATTTTAGAGTCCGTCGACTATCGGGAGGGTCGTTTAAAGTCCATTAGACTACGTAAGGAGGCTCGCCAGCCATAAGAAGAGACCATACCTGAGACTTAATCGAACTTCGCGGGGAATAAGAGATATTGAAAATAGCAGGACGTCGGTAGAAACTGCTGGGGATCCGCTTGCGTCAGTCTCGAGCGAATTCTGGCGAAATTTGGAAGTTGAATCTGCTTGCGTCGGTCTCAAGCGAACTCTTGTTGGGGACACATCGACGACGAGGAACATCTTGATCGTCGTAGGGGAAACTTCGAATGAGCGATCGCAAAATACTCTGCGCCGGATAAAATGATTTGACGACTAGGAACATCTCGAATCGTCATGAAAGAAAGTCTCGAGTGAGCGATCGCAAAATACTACTGCGCCGGACAAAATGGTTGAGCAATCTGCGAAATCACAAAGGATAAAACGAACTCGGACAATACTGCGAAATATTGTCGCACTGGATAAAATGCGGGCCGGAACGAAAGGAAATCGTCGAAACGGACCAAAGTGATAACATGTCATCGAGGAAGAGGCGCACCAAAGATGGGCCCACGAGTAACGAACTCATAACGGATTTTTGAAAATCCATCAGGAGGGAAACAAAGGAAGAGGCGCAGCAAGAGCTGCGTCTCTTGGAAGAGGCGCAGCAAGAGCTGCGTCTCTTGGAAGAGGCGCAGCGCCTGCTGCGTCTGTTCCCCAATTCAGCAATTCCGCGTAAAAACGCGAAATCAGAAAGGTTTTATTTCATTATTTCGAAACACAAATCCTTCAATTTCTCTCTCAAATCTTCACCATTTCTATCAAGGTTGGATTCAAGAGCTTGCTTAAAATATGACTAATCGAGGTATGTGCTTTAATCTTGCATTAATCTTCCATATTTGTCGAATTTTGAGCCGCGAACATTAGGGTTTTCGACCCTTTTGATCGAAAATTTGGGGCTTTTCCCCCAAATGAATTTTTCATGCCAAATTGATACTAGAAACGAGTAGTAGGCAATGTTAGGAACATAACCATGTATTTACTTCGAATTTTCATCAAGTTTTGAGCCCTTGAGCGAATTTTGAGACGGTTTCACAGCTAGATCGAAAATTGCTTCGAAAATGGCCTTAGGATTGCCCATTTGTGATGAAATTTGATAGTAGGGACCCTTGGATGATGGGTAAACTTCCCGTCATCTCGGAAGTTTGGTTTGTGACAACTTTTGCAGGACACCTTTTAGGGCATAATCGTCGTTATAGCGAAATGCTGCCGAATTTTCGACTCGAACTCGGAACTAGGCTTTGACTTTGACTTGACTTGACCCTATCCATCACATGAGTGATCGAATTGGCGGGAACATGGCCAAGGATGGCCGGAAAGGGGCGATTTCTGGGCCTTGAAGGCTCGAAAACTACTTAACAAGGGCTTGTCGTCATGTGACGCGGCCTGGATTTGCTTTAATCGTTGCAGGTGACGATGCTTCTACTTCCGGGAGAGATCCTATGGACATAGACGCCGCTGTTGTTGAGGAGGCTTTAGAGCAGGCCTTCACCGCCGCGGTGATGGTCAGCTGCAGAGGAGGTCCCGAGGAGGAGGGCGACGAGGAGGAGATTCCGAGACGGGCCCACCTCGGACGAGGGGGTCGCCACGGTGAGAGGTGCTCTGCGTGGGCCGAGACCTGGGAGAGTAGGCACCTTGTGTGGGCTGCAGAGGGTCACTTGTCCTACAGGACGGTGAAGAGCTTGGTAAATAGGAATTCCCTAACTCATTACCTATCCTTTTCCATTTTTGTTCAAATCTCTTCTAAATTTATTCCAAAACTAAAGATAGCTTTGTTTCAAATCATGATAGGAGGCCGGGAACATCCGGTCGTTCTCGGGGTATACGACGGTGATGGAGCATTACGAACGGCTGTCGGAGGAGGAGAGGGCCATGATTGAGCGCGGAGCGTTTGGTCCTTTGGTTCAGGTTTGGAGAGATATCGTGAAGAGGAAGTTGCGGGCCAACCTTAGCCTGGTCCGCGCTTTCTTGGATCGATTCTGGGATACGACTTCCACGTTTCACCTGCCTTTTGGTGAGGTGGGAGTCACCTTGGAGGACTACGGCATGATTTTCGGTGCCGTGCGGGATCGAGGAGATGGTGTGGCGGAGGTGGCATGAGGGCGGACTCGGCCGAGGCGAGGAGGTTGATTGGCTGGAACTTGTCGCCGAAGGTGTTGCGGTGCGGGTTTGGTACCAGTACCTATGTTCGAGATTACTTTGCGGGGAAGACCCCAGATCGGTGGTGATCGATGGGAGGGAGACGGCTCCTCCTCCTTGTACAGCCGAGCGAGGGCTCGTCGTGGCTTTGGTGGTTCTTGTCTTCGATTTACCTCGGAGACAAGGGTGAGAGGCTGTCGACGAAGCTTCTCCCCTTTCTTTCTGACCTGAGTTCCTTAGGGCGTTGGGGACCGGGTCATCGCTTGGTTTTGCGGTCCTCCTCCGCTTTATGAGGGCCATGGTTCGCCTGAGCCGATGGAGAAGGGGACTTCTCCGGCGCGTCGGACTGGACTCTTGTTGGAGGTATGAACCTACCTTTAGATCAACGTAAATTCCTTTCTTTTATCAAAGATCGTCATTGACCATTTTGCTTTACAGGCGTGGGTGTACTCCTACTTTCCGGGCCTCGCGCCCAAGAGGACGGAGCCGTTGGAGAGGGCCTATCCCGTGGTGAGGGATTGGGTCATGTGCCGGACGAAGAGCAAGCGTTCTTCTCACAACGTCTACCGGCGGGACGTGAACGCCCTTCACCGTGAGCGTGAGTATCCCATTTGTATTCATTCACCTCTTCTCATATTTTGTTTTCAATTGATCATAGGAATGACCTTTGCCTTCATATTGTCACGGTGGGTGCCTGGACCTTGGGCGGAGTACGCTGGAGCGCCTCCCTTTGTTGTTGAGACCCTTCGTCCTAGGAGCTCGAGTCGGCCTTTCTTTGTTGTGGACGTCGATGGGTCCTGTATGGTATCTGGGCGAGCGGTTAGCTCGTCAGTGCTTTCGGGGTGCGTTGACGGTTCCCGTCGATCCTCCTAGGACGATGTTTAGGGAGCCTTCTGAGGCTGAGAGGGAGGCGGACTTGGCCGGTGTCGGTGGCGACGACCTTCTTCTCCCTGAGGAGGATTACTCAGCGTTCCTTTACGGGAGGTTGGCGTATTGGCCGGTAGTGGTGAGTATCCTTTGTTTTCTTGTTGATTTGATTTTGAAAATTACGACGAAGGATCATCGATTAACGAGAGTTGTTTTGTCCTTGTAGGAGGTTGAGGCGGCGGGCATCGAGCCCCCAGAGTACCCCGAGACTCTCGAGTACACTGACGCTACTGGGAGGACGACGATCTCTGAGTTACGTGACTTTGACGTAGCTGTGACGGATGCTGGCCTAGATGACTGGCAGCATCTGATTCGGAGGGTGAGTTCCCATTTTGCATAGTTTTCGTGTAAGAACACGTTTGACTGAATTTGTTTAATTTGCTGAGAATTTCCTTTTGAAATGCAGGTCGCGCCATCTCGGTTCGTGGCACTATGGAGGGTGGCTAACCGGCTACGAGCTACGGCCATTGAGGCACTCGTCGGCGGTCGAGGTCGTCAGGTATGAACCTTTATACCCATTTTTCGATCTTCTTTTTTTGATTTTTTTGGTTTTCCAATTGAGTTGATTGACATGAGCCAATTCGTTGCCGTTTGCAGGATGACCGCGAGTCAGGACGAGAGTTGGCCCAGGCTCGGGAGGAGACGGCTCGCCTGTCGAGGGAGCTCGAGTTTCGGGATGCCGAGATCGCCGCTCTGATGGCGAGAGTTGCTGAGTTGGAGGGTGCCCAGCAGTAGCTTGTGTAGTTTTGTAGATTTGTACATTTTGATTTTGAAACATTTTTGGACTTGGTTCGGGGCGCGAGCCCCCAGCTTTCTTGGATTTTTGATTTGGTCGGGGCGCAAGCCCCCAGTTTGCTTGTGCATCTGGACTTGTTCGGGCGCGAGCCCCCGCTTTCTTGTATATTTGCTTTTTGTTGTACGTATGATGGCCACGAGTGCCTTTTTTCTTTGCCGGGTTGTTTGTTTGTACTGCAGTTAGTTCTCCGAACGGGTTTTGGTAGATAACGGTTTATGCCGTTACGTTGCCGAAATTTACATGGAAAATCACGCGATTCATACATTTTATATACACATAAGGCCTTTAATTAGCGCACAATGAGACTCAAAAGAAACGCAAAAATGCAAAAATTTTGCCGGAAATGACCGGAAAAGACCGGACGGTAGGGAGGGTTACCCCCGAAAAAAAAAAAGAAAAATAGAAATTTATAAGTTAGAAAATGTAGAAAAAGAAATTAAGAAAATGAAATAAATATATAAATGTTTGAATAATAAAAAGAATTAAATGGACAATTAAATACACAAATGTGATAAAATGGCGAAAATGTCAATGTCGCCTCGAAATGCGTGCCCGCGAAATTCCAAAACATGGTAAACTTCCGTAGTTTACCAAAATAAAATCCCATTAGGAATAGGAAATCACGCGTGTTATAGAATTAGGAAAGATCCAAACGCGGAAATCACATTAGTGAGCATGGGGAAGAGGCGCAGCATGAGCTGCGTCCCTTTGAAGAGGCGCAGCAGGCGCCGCGCCTGTTCCCAGATGGGTTTGTTCTGACGGATTTTGGAAACAGCAAATTAGTATAAATAGAAGCGTCGCCGAAGCTTTGAATCATATAATTCTTCCGTCTTTCTTCGTCGCTTCTCCTAAAACTCCTAAAATAAATTTTCAAGAGAAAATTATCATCATGAATACTTTGGAGGTTCGCTTGAAGGAATGGACTAATGAGTTTTCGAACACGGAAAAGCACGACATGGGTGCTTATAATCTTGGGTCTTTATTGAGTTTGAAACTCATCAAGGTAGTGAAACCGTTCTTAGATGCTTGCCTTGATTATTGGGATCCAAATTATCATGTATTCGCCTTTCCAGGAGGTGATATTTGTCCTTTTCCGGAGGAAATTGCTGCTATTGGCGGGTGGGACCCCGAACACTTACCTGCCATCCCTTCTACTGCTCAAGGGTATAAGAGTAAGTTCAGAGATTTGCTTGGACTGACTAGACTTGAGGTAGATCGTCTTGTTACCCCGAAAGGCGTGCGGATGTTGGATTTTATAGACCGATTCATCAACAGGGCCGACCCTACTATCTCTTATGTTGCTAGAAGGAGAGCATTTGGCTTCTGTTTGTTGCATGTGTATGTCTTTCAGGGACATGTTGATGAGGACTTGAGAGGTGATCCTCGCCTTTTGGGTCTTATTGAGCAAATGGAGCTGCGCAGGAGCCCAGCTTGTCTGTGCTTAGGGGAGATCATTTTGGGTTTGGATAATAGGAAATCGAACCGCGATCTGCCGTTCTTGGGAAGTCCCGTTATCCTACAGGTAAAGACACCTTCTTTTTTCTCTTTTTTTTTTTTTTTTTTTTTTTTTTTTTTTTTTTTTTTTTTTTTTTTTTTTTTGGTGTCTAATACCTGTCTTGGTAGGTTTGGCTCATGGAACGGCTCCGATTGCTTGAGCCCCGGTTCATGCACTTTCCTATCATGCCCGTATGATTTCGATGAGGACACGGCCGTACATGGTGGACTTCACCCGGGTCTGCGACTATTGGAAGAACAAGCTAAAGGCGATGACGGCCCTTTGATCGGTGGGTTGTACCGTGGTGGCACCTCAAGTCCTGTCTTTGGGGTGTCTTCTTTAGATCCCACTAGGTCCGTGCGCATCCCTGGATTGGAGTTTATGGTGTGCATCTTCCCTGAGAGATTGATGAGGCAAGTTGGGTTGAAGCGAGATGATCCCAGGCTTGACACCGTCCCATGATCGCTCTTTGTGGCGTTGACTACCGAGAGCCGAAGAGAGTGGGCTATGAAATGGGCCCAGAGAAACATGTGGTTCCTGAGCTTCTCCGCCAATGCCTTGTGGGTGTCGGACTCTTATCTGAGGTGGAGGAAGGCTGCAACTTCGGAAGAGCGCGAAAGACTGAGGAAGCGCGAGCCCGTTGATTACAAGGTGCGCGAGGGAGAGAAAGAGAAAGAGAAACATCTGACCGAAGGAGAAGAAGAAGCCGGCTTTCAAGTCATTCATCCTTCGAAGAAATCAAAGACTACTCCTGCCGCAGAGATGGTGGTTGACAAGAACGGGAGAGTCAGGCCTCGAGAAAGACCGTTGGTGATTAGGTCTGAAGTGGTGCAAGAGCGCCCGGCTCGAGGTCGTGACAAGAAATATGACAAGAACGACAAGGGCAAGGGAAAGATGGAGGAATAGCCCAAGTCTTAGTTATTATTATTTGATTATTATTATTATTGTTGTAATAAAAAGGGGGAATTTTTAGAATCCTAGCCTATCTATTTTTATTATTTGTCGTACTATTATTATTAGAAAATGGATGGATAAATAAAAAAGGTTAAATGGTTATGAAACCGTTGGCATTTTCATTAATTATTCTTGTCGAATTTCAGATGCGATGCAAATGTCCTTCTATTTACATTTATTTTATATATAATGGCGGGTTGAATCCCGTGAAGGATTGCCTACGTATTCACTTAAAGAAAGCGAAATCAAACCCTTGCGCGTAGTTCGAGTAAATGTAAAAGAATAATTGTTCGAAGCAAGAGCTTGTAATGAACATAGAAAACAAGCATGAGCTTTGCTTACTCTGGAGGTGCGAATTCAGTTTGTTTGATGATATGAGGATGACAAGTTTGCCAAGATGCAAGAGCATAGTGACATTCAAATAGGCCAGGGGCCGTTTATTTAGTGCCACAAGAGCGACACGTGGGTTTACGCGAGGCGCGTTTCTGTTCTATCCTAGGCATAGTACCGTTTCAGTTGGTCGAGATTTGTGGGGTTTGAAAACTCATTTCCATCCAGTGTCGTGATTCTAACCGCACCCCCTGGGAGTATGGATTTGACTAGATATGGTCCGGCCCAATTAGGTTTGAATTTCCCTCTCGGGTCGACAGGTAAAAGAGCTCTAACCGATTTGAGTACTAAGTCTCCTTCTTTGATGTTTCTTGGCCTAACTCTTTTGTTGAAAGCTCGTTTGATACGTGCTTGATATGTTTGGACATTATGTAAGGCACGTAGCCTACGTTCATCCAAGAGGATGAGTTCTTCGTATCTATCCCTTTTCCAATCGGCTTCCGGGATTTGACTTTCTAGTAGAATACGCAAGGATGGTATTTCTAGCTCAACTGGTTGTACGGCTTCCATGCCGTAGGTCAAATAGAAAGGAGTAGCCCCAGTGGGCGTCCTGACTGATGTACGATACCCCCACAAAGCGAAGGGTATTTTGCTTGGCCAATCTCTATAATTGTCAGTCATTTTCTTGAGGATCGTGACGACATTTTTGTTAGCCGCCTCTACCGCGCCGTTAGTCTGCGGTCGATAGGGCGAGGAGTGATGATGCTTGATCTTGTACTTGGCTAGCAATTGTTCGGTTTCGGCTTGGAAGTGGGACCCATTATCGCCAATGATCTCATGCGGGCAACCATACCGACGAGATGATGTTGTTTTGTATGAACTTTGCCACATTTTTAGCCGTAAGAGCGGTGTAGGAAGCCGCTTCTACCCACTTGGTGAAGTAGTCAATCGCTACTAGGATGAAACAGTGACCTCCTGTTCCTCGGTGGGGTTATTTTCCCAATTATATCAATTCCCCATGCGGAGAATGGCCAAGGAGATGTCATTGTATAGAGCAACGAAGGAGGGACGTGTTGTACGTTCCCGAAGATTTTGATTGTGGCAATGCCTCTCATATTTGATGCAATCGGATTCCATTGTGGTCCAATAGTACCCTAGACGTGTGATTTTCTTTGCCATCATAGGCCCGCTCATGTGAGGACCGCATTCTCCGTCGTGGACTTCTTCCATTACTTTTCGTGCCTGTGAATGATCGAGGCAACGTAGGACTACACCAAGAGGTGTTCTTTTGTACAATTCTCCTTGCATCAGGATGTATTGGGAAGCTAGTAGGCGTATAGCTCGTTGTCCCCTTTTGTCCATTTCTGGCGGATAGGTACCGTTAAGCTTGAAGTTTAGGATTGCTTGGAACCAAGGTTCTTGTGCGATTTCTTCTTCATCGGTAATTTGATGGACATACGCTGGCTCCGACCGTCGTTCGATACACAAAGGCATTTCCATCATGTAATCATGCATGTTTATCAAAGATGCAAGTTTCGCAAGAGCGTCTGCAAATTGATTTTCCTCTCGAGGTAGGTGTAAGTAGGTTACATGATCAAAGAATTGAGCCACTTGGTCTATCCTAGCCTGATAGGGTGCAAGGCTTTCACTTCGGATTTTCCAGGATCCCGTAACTTGGTTGATGATCAGTGACGAATCCCCGTGCACTCGTAGGTTTTTGATACCTAAGCTTACTGCCGCTTGTAGTCCAATGAGACAAGCTTCATACTCGGCAGCGTTGTTTGTCACCTCGAAGTCGAGTTTGACAGCAATCGGTGTATGCTCCCCTTCAGGAGAAATGAGCAACACTCCTATCCCAAATCCTCTTAGGTTTGATGCTCCATCAAAGTATAGATCCCAAGAGTCTACATCAGTTTGAAGTATATCCTCGTCGGGAAATGACCAAGTATCTATGGTTTGTGCGTCGTTGATGGGATTTTCTGCGAAGAATTCGGCGACGGCGCGACCCTTTATTACTTTCAGTGGCACATATTTGAGGTCAAATTCGGAGAGCATCATGGTCCATCTTGCCAGACGTCCGTTGAGAACGGGTTTCTCGAAGAGGTATTTGACTGGATCCATTTTGGAGAATATCTTGACAGAGTAGCTAAGCATGTAATGACGTAGCTTCTTTGTTGCCCACACAAGAGCGAGGCATGTCTTTTCGAGTTGTGAATATTTGCACTCATATTCCAAGAACTTCTTACTTAGATAGTAAATAGCTCTTTCTTCACTTCCTACAGTTTGAGCTAGCATAGCACCCATGGCAGTTTCAGTTACTGTGAGATATAAACCAAGAGGTTGATCTCGTTGTGGTGGCATGAGCACCGGTGGTTTAGCCAATATCTCCTTGATTCTGTCGAATGCCTTTTGACAGTCGTCGTCCCACATGGTGTGGTCCGTTTTCTTGAGCTTCTTGAAGATAGGCTCGCAAATCATCGTAAGTTTCGATATGAATCGACTTATGTATTGCACTTTTCCCAGGAATCCTCTGACTTCTTTTTCTGTTTGAGGTTGTGGCATTTCGATCAGAGCTTTGATTTTGGAAGGATCTATTTCTATGCCTCGTTGGCTAACGACGTACCCTAGGAGTTTGCCAGATGTCACCCCGAATGTGCACTTTTGAGGGTTGAGTCTCATATTGTACTTCCGTAGCCTTGCGAAGAACTTGCGAAGGTTCGCAATATGTCCCTCTCTTTCCTTGGATTTGACAATCATGTCGTCTACGTATACCTCGACTTCTTTATGCATCATGTCGTGTAGGAGTGTAGTCGCGGTGCGTTGGTATGTAGCTCCGGCGTTGATCAATCCGAACGGCATTACTGTATAGCAATAGGTTCCCCATTGGGTGACGAACGCGGTCTTATGCATGTCTTCCATGGCCATTTTGATTTGGTTGTAACCCGCATATCCATCCATGAAGGATAGTAATGCATGGTCTGCAGTATTGTCTACCAATATGTCGATGTGAGGTAGAGGGAAGTCGTCTTTTGGGCTTGCTTTGTTCAAATCCCTAAAGTCAACACAAACTCGGATTCTCCCATCCTTTTTGGGCACGGGTACTATGTTAGCTACCCAGTCAGAATACTCGGAAACTTTGATGAACCCGGCTTTGAATTGTTTGTCAACTTCTTCCTTAATCTTCAGAGCCCACTCTGTTCTCATTCGTCGAAGCTTCTGTTTCACAGGTTTGAAACCTGGCTTAATCGGAATTCTATGTTCGGCGATATCCCTGTCGATCCCTGGCATGTCTTTGTAGGACCAAGCGAAAACGTCTTTGAATTCATTTAGGAGGTCTATGAAATCGGTTCTTTCGGTTGAGCTCAAGGTAGTCCCTATCCTAAGTTCTTTGGGTTCTAGTTCGGTTCCAACATTGATGGGTTCGGTGTCCTCAATTACAGGTCCCCCTTCCCCTTCCTGTAGTATTTCTTTGGCTACGTAGGGAGGTATTTCGGTCAAGTCTGGGTCTTGGCCATCCTCAGCATCATCATAAACAGAATTGCACTCAAGATAACGCAAAGAGTAAGCAGAACCTGATTTATTCATATTAAGATTTGAGTAAAGTTGAAACAAAGAAGCCAACTGATCCAAGGATAGTGGCGGCAAAGGGACGAGAATTGGGGCATTTCCGAACTACGTGACTACTCGAAAATAAGCTAGGAGAAACTAGGGGAGTGGGGATGACGACAGGAGTAGACTCTCTAATGACTTCTCTAGACTCGACTCGACTCCGACTCCGACTCGATTCGAATTCGTCGTCTTCGGTTCTTCTTTGAACATCTCTCCTTCTCCGGTGGTGAGCTTGAAGAGTCTTCCTTGACTGTTGGTCCATTTGATTGATTTTCTCCACCCTTTCTGCTGCTTGGTGTCGATTTCTGTGATCAATGCGGTGGGGTTGAAGCGATCGTCTTGAAGTATCGTAGTAATGATCTCATCTTGCGCGGCCCTAACAAATCGGTCCTCTCCAAACAGGAGGCTAACAGCTTGTTCGTCTAAGCAAGGTGCTTGACGGGTTTTGACGGTAGGAACCGTTTCGGAGGGATGAAGTAGCAATCGTGAAAGATCTCGATTCCGGCTAACTTCTTCTCGAGGTAATGCCAAGGTTCGGGAAATCCATGAAAGAGTTCCGAACTTCCTTCTTGAACGAAGTATCCATTGAGGGTAGGAAGATATGGCCTCATTTGGACTCCTACATACTTGCGGTTTTGGACTTGGGCGAGCATTTCGAGAACTTCTTTCGTTGTGGGTTTGTACCCTAGTCCAAGTGGTATTCTCGATGAGTTGCCTTTCTTGTATGGCGCGAAGGTGTTTTTCCGAACTGGGTTCAAAGGCATTCCAGGGAAGTATCCCTGGTTTTTGAGAATGTGGTTGACCACCAAGTTGGAGTAGGGATTATAGTATAAGGGTGCCAACTCACTTTCTATGACATTTACACTTTGGAAGCCTCCAAGTTCGTATATGGGATCCGCAAGGACTTGATTATTTGATTGCTTCTCGATTATGGCCTTAATGGGTGACGAAGTGATTGTCACAACTTTGCCATTTAGTGGGATCTTGATCTTTTGATGAAGGGTGGATGTTACTGCTTTAGAAGCATGAATCCAAGGCCTTCCCAGAAGTATGTTGAATGAAGCTTCGATGTCCACTATTTGGAAGTTAACCTTTCGTTCGATTGGTCCCGTTGCTATGGTTAGGTTAGCAAGTCCTACCACTTTTCGTCGTGTACCGTCATATGCACGTACACCTTGATTTGTAGGAGTCCAGTCCGACTCTCTCATGCCTAGTTTGTGTGCCGTTTTGAGGGGTATGACGTTGACCGCGGAGCCATCATCTACCAAGGTCATTGGCACATTCTTCTTTAGACAGATGACGGTGATGTATAGAGCAAGGTTGTGACTGGCGCCAAAAGGTGGCAAGTCTTCATCCGAAAAAGTAATGGGATTACTTAGTTTCGGGGATTCTTGGAAGACCAAGTTGACTACATCTTCAGGAGTAGAGTTATGTGCCACATTCAATTTGGCCAAAGCTTGCAGTAAAGCTTGGCGGTGTGGAAATGAGCTTGCCACTAGTTGCCAGACCGAAAGATCAGCCTTGGTTTTTTGTAATTGCTTGAGCAAATGATCAGTGGGGTCGTCTTCGTTGTCATTTGGTGTGATGACATTGGTGGGACCGTTTTGAGTAGTGCTTTGGTATGGACGACCCGAGCGAGTTAGGTGATCCACATCTTGGTCTTCGCCGTTTTGGACTATTTCTTTGACTAAAGAGTTTTCAATGAGATATTCGTCTTCATCGTCATCGGCCCAAACTCCATTGATCGCGGCTAGTTCCCTCATTCTCATGATGTCACTTTCTAGTTGTATGATTTGATCGACTAGTTTATCGACCACGGTGATGACTTCTTGCATAGTAGCATTTTGAGAGAAGATCAATGGTACGCGTTCTTTAGGTGTTGCATTGGGATCGCGCAAGATCATTACCATGCTTTCTAATTCCCACACTTGTCTATCTACACTCCTTGCCCAGGCGATGAAGTCGGAAATGGCAGGGGAGATGGTAGAGTAGGGTCTTTCTTTCTCAATTGCATGGATTTCATCCTCGGCGGGAGAAATGAGATGTGAGCAATCTAAGGTAGATTCATCACTTGTAATCACTAGAACTCCAAGAGGATTCTGAGTGTTATTAGGCTTACCTCCTGGTGGAATTGGAAGTCGACCATCTTCGATCATATCTTGAAGCACGTGTTTCAACTTGTAGCATTTTTCGGTGTCGTGCCCCTTACCCCTATGGTATTCACAGTAGGAATTTTCGTCCCAGAATTTGGACTTCCTTTCGGGCTCGGGAGTAGGTCCAATGGGTTGGAGTTTGCCTTGCTTCACTAGCCTTTTTAGAGCATTGGAGTATGTATCCCCAAGGTTTGTGAACTTCCTTGGTGGGCTAGTTTTCTTGGATGGTTCGAGAAGGTTAACTTCGTCGGTCTTGCTAGTAGAGCCGTATGAACGACTTGTGGACCCTTGATATCCTCGACCTACCGTTTTGGACAAGAGTCCTTTGCGGATGTCATCTTCAATTCGTGTCCCTAACACGGTTAAGTCTTTGAAAGTCTTGATGTTTTGATATCTCAAATGGTTGGCATATATGGGCTTGAGATTGTCCACGAATTTCTCCACAAGAGTGGCCTCATCCGGGCGTTCTACTAGTTGAGTACTAGTCTTCCTCCACCTACTTAGAAAGTCGGTGAATCCTTCTTTGTCATTTTGGGTAAGAACCTCTAGAGTGCGCATATTGACTTGGATCTCGGCATTATCCGCGTATTGTTTTGAGAATTCGATCGCGGCGTCCTCCCAAGTAGCGACCTTTTTGTGATCTAAAGTGTAGAACCATTGCTTTGGGATGGTGTCGAGAGATGAAGGAAAGATCCTTAAGAACATCTCGGGTTTGATGCCTTTGATAGACATGTAATCCTTGAAGGCACGGATGTGGTTCAAAGGGTTCTCGTGTCCCTTGAACTTAGGGATATCCGTCATGCTAAAGTTAGTGGGCAATTTGGAATTGACGGCTTCATACTTACGATTGTTCTCCCTATAAATGTCATCTCCTTTAAGGTACATCAATTGCTCCTCTAGGTATTGGAGCCTTTTCTCATTGCGGTCGTCCCCATGAGAGGATTCTCATCCTTAGACTCGTCATCGGAAAATTGTAGTACTTCACCTTTAATGGGAGGCAACCTTCCTTCTACGTCAAAGATACGGCCTTCGATGAGCTCGAGGCGGTCATAGGTTTGGTTTTGGGTAACTTGCATTTGGGCTAGCGCGGCTAGGATTCGATCATTACTTTCTTGAATTTGCTGGAGGTTCGTATCATCACTTGACCCAGGCATCTTGAAAACTGAGTAAGAGATCGGCGACGAATCAAAACACAATCGACCATTCTATCACACTTGCTAAAAGAGGAAAAGTTTTGACTCGTGAAGTGGGTGTGTGCCACTTGTGTTGAGTGAGTTTTGAAGAAAGACAAGGTCTTTGAAAATGTGTGTCCTAGCCAACTGTAGTGTAGTTGTAGGAGTGGACTCGAAGTGAGGTTTTGAAATGGGCTTGTGGCCCGAATTTTGACACGACAAACGGACAGAGTTTTGACCGGATTTTGCGCTAATTGAAGGCCTTTATTTCGAAATTCTTGATTTGAAATTGGGTTTTGATTTTTGAAAATTTGTCATAGTTTTGTTTAGAGATGGTGATCATGTAGAGTTTTATACATTTATACAAGCATTATAACGGGATGCTGAGTGCTTTTAGAAGGGTTTTGGTTTAAAGGGTGGGTTGCCATACCGAACCATCAAACCCGAAGTCTGTGGAGAGGCTCGTGCCAAACAAGAGTAAGGCCGATTCCTAGTCCATTTCCTCAAGTAGTGAAGGCCCTTGATACAAACAAGAGTAAGCACCATGGTATGGATGACGTCAACCGCTATCCATCCTTAGGCCCAAATAAGAATTAGGACCGTTTAGACGGGACGATTGGTCAAATGGGTTGGGTTGGGCCTAGGAAGGCCGAATTAAACGGTCTAGGAAGACCGAGTTATGAAAACCGACAATTGTCTTGCACAAATTTATTCCCTAACCTTGTTCAAGTTTCACCCTAGCTACACGTAAGTGTATGTTCCCAATGAGTCGCCAAACCGTGGAGCGGGCCGCCCACGGGGCGCTTGGGAGTGAAGGGGCTCGAAAACAAGCGTTTGCATTTTGTAAGGAGTCGCCACCAATTTTTATGGGAAATTGGAACCGTTCGAATACCTCGTGTCATGTCAAGACACAAAGTAGTGACATGAACACTAAGCAATCGTTACCCTTAGCATTCTATGTCTAGAATGACTCTCGTGGATGCCAATGAACACGGGTGCTCACGGAGATCTGGAGTAAGGGGTGAGGGTACGTATTAGGAAGCTCTTTTGATCGAACACCTAATCCCGCCCGCCTCGATAGCGGCCTCTACTAATGATTAGGGAAGTTATTCGTACTCGATATATCGTCGGCTATATGCATGCAATGCAACATCCAATAGATTAATCCTAACATGTGAAATTAGCTAAGTCGGTGAACAATTAATTAGGCAAACAATTAGGGTCGAAGTTGGGATTTAAGGTTGATTTACATGTGAAAACATACAAATGATAAAAGAAATACAATAACTATGAATTACAATAATGAAAATTACATTAATTACATTGGAATAGGCGATTTATGTCGAAAGCACCGCTAAAACGGATGATTTGATAAAAAGGAATAAAAGAATAAAACAACAAATTAACGAACAGGAATTAGCGATATTACGAATATTAGTTAATTGATACGTAAACTAATTAATCTAGGTCAAGGCGTAAAAGGAGTTCGGGACGTAAGTCGTCCTGGAACAAAGAAGAAGAGACATCGCGCCCTTTGGAAGAGGCGCGGCGATTGCCGCGTCTCTTTCCAAGGACGAACTCTGGCTGTGAAGCCAAAACTGCAATTGTTAACGTTAATTGGTGAATTTAATGGATTGATTTAGATTATTTAGTCGGATGAAAGTGATTTACAGATTATTTAACATATGATTGAGGTCATAAAAACAATAAACATGGATGAGACGGAGACGAAGACAGATTAAACATGTGAAGGGTCGATGTTAATGAACGAACCAAACAAGCGAATAATTAACTAAACATGATGAATTGATGGCGGATTAACAATGAACATGATGAAAAATATATCAACAATGAATCCCAGAAACTCAACATGAACGAATTGAATCCCTAGAACTCGAATTGAATATTAGTGACGAAAACCCGCAAATATGAATTACTTGGGATTTAAGTCAGATTAGATGAATTAAACATGTGAATGAATGATGAAATATATGATACAATATACATGCTAATTATTATGATTTTATGACGGAGAATTAACAGACGAACAATCAAAACAAATAAATTTGATACGAATTGCAGAGGACGGAGGAAGAAGAAAAGAAGCGAGAAGCTGCGGCGGCCTCACAAAGAGGCGCGGCAAGTGCTGCGCTCCTTTGAAGAGGCGCAGCGATTGCTGCGTCCTTTCTCGATCGTCATCTCTCATCGGAAATCCGCAAAACAGGTTTTAAAGACGGTTTTAGAAATCGGTTTTAATGAGATGCTTTCGACATAAACCTTACAATTGTTATACAATAATTAAAATACAATAAATAAAAGGAAATATACACCCTCAGACTTACATGTTGACGGAACGAGAAGAACTAAGAAGATCGATTAGTGATGCTCGACGCGAATGCAAGGAAAGAGTGCCCTCGTAAGAGGAAAACGATTGATTAATTAGATTGATTGAGTGTAGTGGTCAAATTGGTCGGTCATGCAACGGAGAGGCTGGTACCCGGAAAGATCCGAGCTTACGTGGTCGGAAGTCCAAGCACGTAGGCGCCAATTAGTAAGAACGAAGTCTAGAATGCAAAGGGAGAAGAGAAGGGCGGACACTCGCGTGAGAAATATGAGGAACGAAAGCTCCTATTTATACTAATCACGTGAAGGAATAGGGTTTCGGAGACTCTTTGGAAGTGAATCTCGGAAAGATATAAAAAAGATACGTAAATCATGCAAAGAAGGGCCTGGGAAGAGGCGCAGCAGCCACTGCGTCTCTTGGAAGAGGCGCAAAGACTGCCTTGCGTCTGTTCCCGTGGAGGTTTCCTCCGCTAAGAAAGAATCTCCGCGTTTAAGTTATGGTAGGACGGATTTATTCGATTATCTTTTAAATATTACGGGATATTATTTGCCAAAAGATAAAATTTGATGAATATGGAATAGAAATATCCGGAACATTCCAGAACATTCCGACTCGGGATTTAACAGCTATCAGAAAATGGAGACGGTTTTTGACCCGGACTCCGAATGTACTCTAATTACTGCCAAAACGACCGCATCGGCACGTAGATGACAACTAAGAGGATGACATTTATATTTGAGCAATCACTTGACGATAATCTTACGAACTGTCACTAATCATTCCGCGAATCAAACATGCGGCCCAATCATCACTGGGTGGTTTGCGAGGGGTGCAGAAACGAGGTGTCTACAGTGTCACACGTACTCGATCGAGTACCCATCAGGTCAGCTGCTGTTTTGCGTAAAAAGATACTTACTAGACAGAATAAGCCCCACTCGATAGAGTACCCATAGACATAGAAAACCGTAGTATTACAAAAGAGCCAATAGATTTTTCATAATAAATTTCCGTGTTCTGCATGCTCGCAAGGAAAATTGATTATACGACCATCACTAGATAAAATTAATCATGAATCAATAGCATTTCATGAACGAATACAAGGGGATATTGGTGGACCTGTAGATCCCTAAAGTGGACCATTTAGATATTTTATGGTTTTAATAGATTCATCGACTAGATGGTCACATGTGTGCTTGTTATCAACTCGAAACCTGGCGTTTGCGAGACTACTTAGTCAATTAATAAAATTACGAGCTCATTTTTCGGATACACTTATTAAGAATGTTCTTCTTGATAACGCTGGTGAATTTAATTCTCGCAATTTTAATGATTATTACATATCGATTGGGATAAATGTTGAACATCATGTAGCTCATGTTCATAAACAAAACGGTCTAGCTGAATATTTAATTAAACGACTTCAACTAATTGCTAGACCATTACTTATGAGGTTTAAACTCCCAATTTCCGCTTGGGACGTGCTATATTATATGCATAATCACTTATTCGCATCAGGCCAACAAGTTATCATAAATTCTCCCCATCTCGATTGGTTCATGGTCAGGAACCAAATATTTCCTATGTTAGAGTTTTTGGTTGTGCGGTTTATATCCCAATAGCTCCTCCACAATGCACAAAGATGGGGCCCCAAAGAAGAATGAGAATATATGTTGGATTTGAATCTTCGTCAATAATCAAATATCTTGAACCAACCACAAGGGATTTATTTAGGTGTCGTTTCCAGATTGTCATTTTAACGAGTCTGTTTTCCATGTTTAGGAGGAGGCGCCAAACAATTGGAAAAGGAAATTAAATGGAAAGAATTATCATTATCTCATCTTGATCCTCGTACTAAACAATGTGAATTGAACTTGAAGTTTAAAAGATAATTCATTTACAAAGCTTAGCTAATCAATTGTCTGATACTTAAACTGGTCCAAAGAGAGTGACTAAGTCACATATTCCAGCTGTAAATGCTCCATTCAAAATTAAGATCCCAGAAGGACAAACTAGGGACACAATAATCGCATTTTATACTAATTCAAGTAAAATTCAAGACCAGGGTTCGTCATAATCGCGGTATCCTATACAACTAAAAATCCAAACATCCTCATAAGAGACCAGGAAGAAAAGTTTTAAGTACCTGAACATGTGGGGGGAGGATAAGAATTTTGTGCAACTCATCACTAATGCCTGGCAGACTGATATTGCAGGACACAAAATGTACACTATTGTCAGGAAACTCAAATTGATTAAACCAGTCCTCAAGCAGCTCAATAAGGATTCATATTCTGATATAGAGGACATGTGCAATGAAGCTGAAAGGAGACTTGAGAAAGTGCAGCAAGATCTAATTGGAAATATGGGGGACAAAGACCTAATGAATCAGGAATATGAAGCCAATCAACAGGTTCAGTTTCTACAAAAAGCAAAGTTCTCCTTCTTACAGCAGCAGGCCAAAGCTGCCTGGCTATGTGAAGGGGATGGAAATACAGCCTTATTTCATAGGGTCATTAAAACAAGAAGGGCTAAGAATGCAATGTTTCAGATTGAGGATAGACATGGTTCAGAGTGTACTGATCAAAAATCCATTCAGGAGGCTTTTTTAGAATATTATGGATCTCTTCTTGGAATGAGTCATGGAACAATGAAAGTGAGCAGTAGAGTGATCAAGACAGGGAGAATTTGTGACCAGGCTCACTGGAATATTTTGATGGAACCTGTAACCAACTCAGAAATTAAAGAGTCAATCTTCAGTCCCCAAATGATAAACCTCCTGGGCCAGATGGTTTCACTAGTAAGTTTTTTAAAGATTCTTGGAATGTTATTGGGGATGATATTTGTCAAGCTATTAAGGAATTTTTTTGTTAATGGACAGCTACTTAAGCAGCTGAATGCCACTAACATTACTCTAATTCCCAAGATAGACAGACCTACAAATGTGTTACAATTCCGCCTATTGTCTGCTGCAATGTTTTGTACAAGAGCATCTCCAAGATTTTATGCAATAGATTATCAAAGGTCTTGCCAAATTTGATTTGCCAAAATCAAGGAGGTTTTGTTAAGGGCAGGAGCATTATGGAAAACATTCTCATTTGCCAGGACCTTATTCGACTATATAATAATCCCAATGCTTCCCTAAGGTGTATGTTCAAAATTGATCTCTAGAAGGCCTATGACACAGTGGAGTAGAACTTCCTTGAACAAATGTTAAATTGTCTTAATTTTCCCCCTAGGTTCAAGAATTGGATAATGAGTTGTGTCACTACTCCTACTTTCACTTTGAGCTTGAATGGATAAAGCTTTGGTTTTTTTAAGGGTAAAAGAGGGCTTAGGCAAGGGGACCCAATCTCTCCTCTCCTATTCACTATATGTATGGAATATTTGTCCAGAACACTCAAATTTGCTACTGAGAACTACCCTTTTAAATTTCACCGCAAATGTGCCCAGATCAAATTGTGTCATCTCATGTTTGCCGATGACTTGCTTTTGTTTTGCAAAGGGGACAAGCTGTCTATTATGACCATGATCAGAGCTTTTGGAACCTTCTCTCAGACATCTGGGTTAAAATTAAGTCCTGGTAAGTCAAGTGCTTATTTTAATGGGATGAAACAGAATGACAAAGATGAAATTTTGGCTGTGTCTGGTTTCAGAGAGGGTGAGCTGCCTTTTAAATATTTAGGAGTTCCTATCCAAACCACACGTCTCTCAAAACATGAGTGCATGAGCCTTATTGAGAAACTTGGTGCTAGGATTAGAAGTATTGGAGCTAAAAAATTATCTTACGCTGGGAGACTGGTCTTAGTACAATCTGTTCTTGCTACTTATCATAACTATTGGGCCATGATATTTGTGATACCCAAAGGAGTCTTGGATAGAATTGATTCACTCTGCAGGAATTTCTTGTGGGAAGGGGGAGCAGAATATACTAGACCTCCAATGGTATCATGGGATAAGGTCTGTACCCCAAAAAAGGAAGGAGGGTTAGGCCTCAGGAATCTAACAACATGGAATATGGCTGCTGTTGGTAAACTAGCATGGTGGGTGACCAATAGACCAGATAAACTATGGGTCCAATGGGTACATCATATCTACCTGAAAGGGGCAAATTGGGGAGAATATAATCCTACTATGGACTCTAGTTGGAGTTGGAGGAAAATTTGTCAGGTCAGAGACAAAATGAATCAGGCTTTCACTTCAGAGGACTGTAATAACGAGTACAGCATAAGACAAGGATACAATATTCTGAGAGAAACCAAGCCTGTGATCTCTTGGTTTCATCAGGTATGGGCATCATGGTCTGTTCCTAAACATAGAATGATTGCTTGGTTAATTTACCAGAATGCCCTAAACACTAGATCAAAGCTATACAGATTGGGGGTAAGTGATAGGAACACCTGCTGCATCTGTGAACATGAGCCTGAAACTATCCAACACTTGTTTTTTGAATGCGCTTATAGTGATAAAATTTTATCAGATTTGGAGTTTTGTTTGGGGATCAAGATACACAGAACAAATACTCTACACTGGCTAATAAATTGCAGAGGTACTAGGCTTAAGAAGCGTATTATCAGAGTAATGATGAATGCATACCTTTATTTTATCTGGCATCGACGGAACATCAGCCGGTTGGAGATGACCTTGGAGAAACCTCAAAACGTTGCTCTGAGCATTTGGAAACTGGTACAAGAGAGATGCATTCCTCTAATTAAACGGCCGGTGGGACCTAAAGATCGTATGTAGGTAGCTCGATTTGATCAAATTGAAAGATGAAAAGGATGGAGCTGGTAAGAGTGAGAGGTGGAGTAAGGAGATGACCGACTGTTAGTTTGATTTCTATCTCATTTTGTTAAGAGCTTCTTGTGATGATATGTTTTGGTATGGGCCGCACTGATAGTGGGCTTATTTGAACTTGGTTGGCAACTTTGTCCAACTTATTTTGTATATCTTCTTATATATATACAATTTTACATTTTACCAAAAAAAAAAAAAAAAAAAAAAAATATCCTCATAAAGGGAGATATTAATCACATTCTATACTAATTCACATGATATAAGAATCTAATTATACTATACCAAATTACTAAGTAGCACTGTTTTTATTAAGTCAATACTAACTACTAAGTATGCCAAACACTACAAGCACCCACATGGATGTGTCACTAAACAATAACTTTGGACAATGTTAGGGCATTACATGCACTATCGAATTTTGATACCACTCTCTAGCTAGAGTCTTTTATTATAATGGTACACAGGTATTTTGAAAGTGATACTGTATCAAGATTGCGTACCAAAATTTGATACCACTAATAATATTATTTCATTTCTATAATTAAATTCGCTCAACAATATTAACCATACATTCCCTAAGCAATGAATCTATGACCACATTAGGCGCGTAGTGTAACTTTCAGATTCCAATCAACTAATCAAGGAAATAGGTACGTCTTTACTAGTGAGCCCTAGTAACTAGAAAGACATACTAGGATTCGCTATTAAAGTAGACAATGTTCTTACTACAAGGTATTGACTATTTAAGTAAATAATTGCAATGTTACGTTTGTTCTTTCTGTTAATTGTTTGTATAGCTAAGACATTACTATTTTCTTTTACTATCACAAAAAGCTTTACTGTAATTTGGAGGAATATGGCGGAAGAAGTATAAAATAAAGGACATATATATACCTAAGGGTTGTATTTAAGGTTCCAAAAGAGGAAATAAAAGCTTAAATCAACCATTAGTGATCTCAATATATGCGTAAATTTATCATATAATTTTACTTTAATTCCACTTTAAAAAATGGATTTAATTCTTATTTACGACCCTAAAAGCTGTATTTATCATGAGGAAAATGCTCTTAAGTTTGGAATTTTAAGGGTCATTCTCATATGCAATCATGTAGATCAAGAATTTTCACAACTGCATGAAAAGAATCCACTATAAATGCATGTGGGCCTGTTGGTTAGTGTTTGATACTCTAGCCCAACCCAAATTTGATATAAATGGAAACCAAACAGCATTCCTTTATAGGGTTGTAGGTTCGAGTAGTTAAATTCACTCGCACATGCCTAATCTATCTTTGCTTCAGTCCAATTATTAGGGTAAGAATACTGGTAGTCTTGAGACAAGACTTTGGTACGTCTTAAGACAAGACTAACTCAAGACTAACAATAATCTACCTAAGTCTTAACAAGGTCTTAAGTTGATTCTTGGAAATCCAAGACTCAACTTAAAACTTTGGGTGAGTCTTGACCCCACTTTCAAAGGAAATTATCCAATGAGTGGATATCATGTGTCATTTTCTTTTGTTCTTTTTTTTTTAAGTTTGTACAAAGAAAAAGTGAAATGGAAAAATAGAGTCTGAGGTGAGTCTGACTTATTATGTAAATAGTCTGAGGTGAGTCTGAAATGAGTCTGAGCAATATAAAAATTGTAATACCTCGTAAATTCTAGAGCTAGTAATCGGTCAAGTGGCTGAGTACTCGACTGAGTAAACCTCACTCGACCGAGTGAGGGACCGAGTGAGTCTGCAAATTTGTTAAAGCTTCCGATTGGAGGTTCACTCGAGTGAGTGGATCCTCACTCGACCGAGTGAACTGAGCATTCGGTCGAGTGCTGCGGGAACCGCTGAGTTTTCAGGCGTTGGTTTTTCTATAGAGGGGTCTTGACATATATATACCCTATTTTCTGATTTTTCCCATTTCCAAACCTTATTTCCTTCTCTCTAAACTCATCCTACCTCTCTCTACAATCCCTCATTCTCTAAATCCTAGATCTACAACTGTGGGTGAAAAATTTGGGAGATTCATTCACATATTCTTGTTCCTTATCACTTGGTGAGTATTATACAACCTTTTTCCCTTTAATTTGGATAATTCGTTTTAAGACTAAAACCCTAGAATTTGGGGGAAGGGGGTATGGGTGTTGTTAATTAGTGTTTTAATTAGTATTAGGATTAATTAATGGGTAATAATCAAGGGTTAATTAGTGGTATTAGTAATTGTAGGATGATTTGTGATAGTTGTTATGGAATTATGTAGGATGAAACGATTTTATGATATGGAGGCTTGGTGGTTTCAGATTTGCTTATGTAGTATGCTAAAAGGTAGGTTAATCCTACTCACTTTCAATAATGTGGTCATTACATATATTGTGCTTAATGTTGTAATTAGTATCACATAATTAGAGTAAGTGCATTATAACATGGTTAGTGGATAATAGCATCATTAAGGAAATAAGTATGTTGGTTGGATTGCATTGTAACATGATATTGGTTAAGACAACTTAATGAGGTGGTAACTGGCATCTTGTGTGCTATCTTGCATTTATTGTATTGTCTTGTATGTCGGTGGACGTAGTGACTTACTTGTTGTTATGGAGACGTAAGGCGGTTGGGAGACAATCTGACGCTTGAGTCGCCTCTTGGAGATTTCCACTCCAAGAGGAATGTGCACATTAATGGCTTGAGTTACGGAGGGACTCGTGTGGTTGAGACACGATGTCTAGCAGGGGATCCGGTTGGCTTCCCGACCCCGTACGTCTAGGCGTGTCTCGGTACCTATTTGTGGTTTTTTGTATGCCTGGGCGTGTCCCGGTATTAGTGTGGTTGTCGGTATGACTAGGCGTGTCCCGGTACCGTGGTGGCGGTTGTTTGATACCATGTAATTCATATCATAGTCATGTTGCATATTCACACACTTGTGTCGTGTCACACTTTATTTATTGAAACTGGCGTTTGTGTGTCTGTGTAATTGTCACCTATTTCCGGGGTAGCTTGTGTCGATCCATATGATATCTTCGATCATATAGGTAGCAGGTTGAGTACAGGTTTCCTTACTGACGTGATCGGGATTTGGGTCGCTCTTTGGACTCAGAGTCGAGTAGCATAGCATTGATGACATAGATGGTAGTCAACTTGTAATTTATATAGTCAACTTGTAATTTATATATTTCACATTTATCATTTGTTTATGTTTATGGTTTGTAATCACTAAACTTATTTATTTATAATAAATGTTTCTTGATTGTATCTCCGATTTACCACCTCGAGAAACCGAAATGGTAACATCTCTCAATTACCTTGGTCGGGGAAGAAGGAGGTGTTACAAAAATTAAAAAAATGTTAGTGAAAAGCTGATATGGAAGAGTCTTAAGATTTTGGTGAGTCGGACTGATAATCTCACCCTTAGTTCTTTATTGGGCAATAAGTTTTTATTTTATTTTATTTTATCTTTTATAAGTATTATGTAGAATGATTTTGAGATAAAATATTGTAAATATATATATATATATATATATATATATATATATATATATATATATATATATATATATATATATATATATATATATATATATATAGTAATAAGATCATCTAAGTCCACCTCTTACATTTGAGTCCATAAGTTCCCTTTAGAGCCATTGGATGAGGAAGATGGAAGGTTGAGATTGAAAGCAAAAAGGAGGGGATTAAAGCTCATTAAACCCACTCTCTCACTACCGATACTAATTAATCACTAACTCTTCCTAATTAACTACTAATTTAATATATATACTTTTCCAAACACCACTTCTCTCTCATATCTCATAATTTCACTCATTTTTTATCTCTCAAAAACCTCTCCTCTCTAAAAAAACCAAACAAATTCAAAAACAAAAAAATCAAAAAATTTCCCCCCTCTTTTCTCTCCAGCCCAACCCACCGGCTACCACCACTTCCCCACCCCACTGCCACTGATTCCCTTCCCACCGCCAATAACTCACCACCACCGCCGCATACCCACACCCACCACCACCACCGAAACTACCCCACACCTACTCCACCACCACCGCATACCCACACCCACCACCACCACCACCGAAACTACCCCACACCTACTCCACTCCAGTCGCAAAAACCGCCACACACCACCACACGACATCAACAACACCACCTTACGACATCAACAACAATACCACCACCGCCGACTCCTCAAGAAATTGAGATCTCGACCACCGACATCAACAACAACAATAATATGTAACACCACCGCCACCTACAACAACCACACCAACAACACCATCCCCCTCTTCACAACCCCGACCTCCACCGTTGTCAAACCCACCACTCACGGCCCTACCCGCGCCAACCACCACCTCACTGACCAACCATCAGATCTGCACCCGCTCTCCACCTACCGCCAACAACAAGAACACGTCCTCCTTAGTTTTGTCTTTTTTCTTCTTTGTCTTGGTTTGCTTTTCAAATAGCGTTTTTCAGTTTGTCTTGGTTTGCTTTTCCTTTGTTTTGTCTTTTTTCTTTTTCTCCTTTTCTCCTTTTATTCTCCTTTTTTCTTCTTTCTCCGTTTTTTTTTGTTCTCCTTTTCTCCTTTTATACCCGTTTTTTGTTCTGTGTTCCTCAATGTTTTAATTTTTTTTTTATTTTTTTTTTGTTATTTTAGTTATAGATCTTCAACAAATGAAGATAAATACTAAAATCGGAGTATATTGGTGTTTATGTGTAGATCTTCAACAAATGAAGATGAAATACGCATGCCTCCTCTCCTTTTATTTTGTCTTGGTTTTTTATGTGTAGAGATGGGTGTTCCTTACACCTTTTTCTTTTAAAATTACACTTTTCTCCATTAAAATTGCACTTTTTTCGGCCAAAATTACACTTTTTGTTGTTAGAATTACACTTTTCCCTGTTAAAACTACACTTTTCTCCATTAAAATTACACTTTTTTCTGTTAAAATTATACTTTTTTCTGCTAAAATAACACTTTTTTCGGTTAAAATTACACTTTTTTCTACTAAATATGATATATTTTAATATTAAATCTACTAAATATGAAATATTTTCTTTATATTTTTTTTCTTAGTTCTTATTTTTATTTTGTGAGATATTTTTATTTTAGTTTTAGATGTACAAAATAGATCTAAGATTATTTGTTGATTTTAATCTTAGATATATTTAAAATATAGTCTTATTTTTAAGGTATTACACTTTTTCCACTAAAATTACACTTATTTTTATTAAAATAACACTTTTTTCGGCTAGAATAACACTTTTTGCGGCTAGAATAACACTTATTTCTGCTAGAATAACACTTTTTTCGACTAAAATTACACTTTTTCTGCTAAAATTACATTTTTTGTTGTTGTTAGGATTACACTTTTTTCTGTTAAAATCACACCTTCCTCCATTAAAATTACACTTTTTTCTGTTAAAATTATACTTTTTTTTGCTACAATAACACTTTTCTCGGCTAAAATTACACTTTTAGTTGTTAGAATTACACTTTTTTCTGTTAAAATTACACTTTTTTTTTTGCTAGAATAACACTTTTTTCGGCTAAAATTACACTTTTTGTTGTTAGAATTACACTTTTTTCTGTTAAAATTATACTTTTTTTTGCTAGAATAACACTTTTTTCGGCTAAAATTACACTTTTTGTTGTTAGAATTACACTTTTTGTTGTTATAATTACACTATTTTCTGTTAGAATTACACTTAGCTCTATTGGACTAATGTTATACTCTCAATGGACTTGGTCATATTCTCATATTCTCATTGGGCTAATGTTACACTCTCAATGGCCTAAAATTACATTCTCAGTGGATTGAAATTATACTTTTCTGGACTAAAATTACACTTTTCTGGACTAAAATTATATTCTCCTTGACTAAAAATAACAATCTCATTGGACTGAAATTACACTTATCTGGACTAAAATAACACTTTTTGTCATTAAAATAACACTCGTAAAATGCTAAATTACAATAACTTGTGATAAAATTACAAAAATTCAAAATATTATTCGTTAAAATCACTCGGAAAAAATTGAAGTTAAACTTGTAAAACGCTAAATGCTCGAAAATATTCCTTAAAATTACACTTTTTGCTGTTAGAATTACACTCGTAAAATCCTAAATTGTCGAAAACTTGTCTCGAACAAAAAAAACGAAAAAAAACGAAACAGTCGAAAACTTGTCTCAAAAAAAAAACGAAAAAAACCGAAACAGGAAAAATGTTAACAAAATTTTCATAAACTTTGAAGTATAAGATAAAATATGGTGTTAATTGTGTATGATAATGAATTAGTGAATGTATTATTAAAACTAGAGAGAGAAGTGAATTAATTAGTGTTAAGTGTGTTTTTTGCTTTCAATCTCAACCTTCCACCATGCATGATCCAAGGGTTGTGGGAGGGACTTATGGACTCAAAAAAAAAAAGGGACTTAGAAGAACTTTGCTATATATATATATATATATATATATATATATATATATATATATATATATATATATATATATATATATATATATATATATATATATATATATAGCAAGGTTCAAATGAGTCCATCAAATATATTGAGTCCCTAAGTCTTTATAGGAGCCATTGGATGAAGGGGATGGAGGGATGAGATTCAATCAAAATGAATGGCCACAAATTCATCTTAGCTAATGATCTTCTTAACCCAATCAGTCAATCACTCCCTCACTAATCATTCATCCCCTCTTATTCTAACATCTCCTCTCTCTCTCTGCCACACTTCTCTCATTTTTTTTCCCAAACAAAACCCTCTCTTATCTAATGATCTCCTCACTCAAACACCCGACCACCACCACCCCCACTGACAAAACCCCTCCTCGGATCCACCGCCCTCCACAACCACCCACACCCCCCTACTCTCGTCCCCTGCCTCACCACCAACCACCACTTCCTCGCCACCTTACCACCCTGTTCTCCCTCATCTCTCTCTTTTTCCAGATTTAGCCACGACAACAGCAACAAAGCCACCGCAACATCTTCACGTCAACAACAAGGCCACCATTGCCACCCTCGTCTCTCGTCTTTCGCCACTCACCAAGCCGACCACCGCTCACCATCACCCACCACCTCCCTCCCCTTCTTTTTTTCCCAGATTTGAGCACCACGACTAACCACCGGCCGCTTCCACTACCGCAGCAAATACCACCACCGCACTACCTTTTCTTCTTCCTCCTCTATTTCTGGATCTTGGTTTTTTTAATTTCAAATTTCGATTGTGATTTTTTTTTTTAAGATTTCGTTTTAACAAAGTTGTTGGGTGGTAGTTTGGTGGGTCGTGGTGGTCAGAAGGTGACGGGTGGTAGTTTGGTGGGTCGTTTTAGCAAATACCACCACCGCACAATCGAAGGTGACGGGTCGTATTATTGGTTTTTAGTTTGGTGGTCAGAAGGTGACGGGTCGTATTATTGGTTTTTTTTTATTTCGGTTTTTTTATTTTATTTTATTTTATTGTTGGTTTTTATCTAGTTTTCGACATTCGTTCGTTGTTGGTGGTGGTTTGTTGTTGGTTTTGGTGTATGTCGATTTTTTTGGGTGGATGTGGTGATTTTATTTAATATTTTCAAATCTCCTTAATTTCTTTTTGGTTATTTTATTTTTTAAGATCTACTTTTTTAGTTTATTTTAGATCTTAGTATTATTGGTGTTTATTTTGGTTTTTTCGAAAAATCAATAAAATAAATCGTTTGTTCGTGGTTTAAGGCGTCTTTTTTGCTATCTCGGTTTTTTAAATCTGGTTTTTAAGTCCACCATTTTCATACTTATTTGTTGATTTTTTTCAGATATAGTTATTCTCCTCCTTATTTCCGTTTTTTTTTATTATTATTTTAGATCTAGTATAGTTGGTTTTTATTTTGGTTTTTTGATTAAAGTTACATAAACTTTCATGTTATCGTGGTGGTGATAGTATGGTGTATGTTAGATGGGGTTTAAAGTTACATTCATCCTTATTGAAGTTACATATCTCCTATATTGGAGTTACATTCAAATTTATATATTCAAAATCACTTTAGTCATTGGATATATTAATTTGAATTTATATTGTGTTGGTTTGAAATTTAAATTTTGACTAAAGATACCCGATTTTGGACTAAAATTACACAATTTGGGACTAAAGTTATACAAAAAATGACTAAAGTTACACTGAGACTAAAGTTACATAAATTTCAATTAGTTTATAAAAAAGGACTAAAGTTCCTCAAATTTGGACTAAAATTTCACCTATAAAATACTAAAGTTACACATATTTGGACTAAAGTTACAGTTGTCAAATGCTAAAGTTATATCAAATTGTTTTAAAATCATATAAATTTAAATTTATATATTCAAAATCAATTTAGTCATTGGATATATTAATTGAATTCATGTAACTTTAATATTTAAAGGGTGTAACTTTAGTCAATAATACTATAATTTCAGTCATATAGTCCATTTTATATATTATATTGAGTTTATGTAACTCTAGTTTGTTCTGAGTGTAATTTTAGCCACTGACAGTGTAACTTTAGTTCATAATAGTGTAATTTATATATTCAAAATCATGTAACTTTAATTCTTTAAGGGTGTAACTTTAGTCCTTGATACCATAACTTCAATCAGATAGTCTGTTTTATACATTATTTTGATTTTATGTAAATCTAGCTTTTTTCGATTGTAACTTTACTTCACCGTGAGTGTAACTTTAGTCCATAATAGTGTAACTTTAATTTATTCTGATTAATTAATTGAAATTTATTTAATTTTAAGGCAATTTAATATAACTTTAGTCCATAATAATATATCGTGTGTGTAACTTTAATATAGACGGTGTGTAACTTTAATAGAGAACGTGTGTAACTTTAATAGAGAACGTGTGTAACTTTAATCTTAACCACCGACAACAATCACCACCAACTACCACTACCAATTACCACCGGCCACCAAGGAGGTAATACGATTATTTTGTTCATAAATTTATTTTTTATCTAGTAGATCTAACATTAAAATCAACAAATTATATGAGATCTATTTTATTAGATCTAAAATTAAAATAAAAGGATCTCACAAAACAATAGTGAGATTTTAAAACACGAAATTTGAAAAAGAAAAAAATGAATAACAAGACGATATTTGAGGGAAAAAAAAGTATAGTACATATATAAATAAACTAATACCAACAAAAATAAACAAATAGAAAAAAACGACACTAAATATCAAAGTTAACACCAAAAAAAAAAAAAAAAAAAAAAAAAAAAAAAACGAGATCATGGTAATTTTGTGGTGGTTGAGTTGGCGGCGGCGGTGGTGGTGTCGGGTGGGTGGTGGTTGGTATGAAGAAGAGAAGAGTAGATGAATTATTTGGGTTTTTGATTTTTTGGTTTTTTTTTGGGTGGTGGTGGTGGTTGGTGGTGAATGAACAAGAGAAGAGTAGATGAATTATTTGGGTTTTTGATTTTTTGGTTTTTTTTTGGGTGGTGGTGGTGGTTGGTGGTGAATGAAGAAGAGAAAAGTGGAAGAATTTTTTGGGTTTTTTTATTTTTTGGGTTTTTATTTATTGGGGTTTTTGTTAGGATGGTAGAGAAATGAGAGAAGAGAGGAGAGTATTTTTTTGTTAGGATGAGAGAGAAGTAAGCTTGAAAAGAATAAGGTAAGAAAGAGAGAGGGGAGGGTATATGTAGTGGGATTAGTGTTTAATTAGGGAGTAGATGAAGGAGAGTCTTAATCACCCCCATAATCATTATTTTGCCTTTCAATCTAAGCCCTTCATTTCTCAAGATCCAAGGATCTCTAAGAGGACTTATGGACTCAATATGGATAGAAGGACTTGCTTGATCCTTAGCTTATACTATATATATATATATATAGAAGAAGGATCAAGTGAGTCCACCAAAAAGCATTGAGTCCATAAGTCCTCTTAAGAGCCATTGAAAAGATAGGATGGAGGGTTGAGATTGAAGGGAAAAAGGGAGGGATTAATGCTAAATGGAGGGGATTGAAGCTAATTAATCACTTTCCCTCACTACCTCCACTAATCAACCACTAATTTTACTATATAACATTTATTTTTCACTCACTTCTCTCTCATCTCACACAATTATCATTCCTCTCATCTCTCTAAAAATCAAAAACATTCAATTCCTCTCAAAAATCCAACAAAAATAAAAAACCAAATAATTCAAAAAAATCAAAAAAAAAAAATTCCCCCTTATTCACTCACACACCCGCCACCACCACGACACACCACCCACACACCCGCTACCACCACCACGACACACCACTCACACAACCATGACACACCACTCACACACCACCATCTCAGTGGCTAATACCACCCGACACCACCTCACTCTCCCTCACGCCCCCCAAAAAAATCCCCTTTTCCAGATCCGACAAACCACAACCCAAAGCCACGCAAATAACCAACCACCACAAACCACCAAAAAAATCCCTTTTCCAGATCCGACAACCAGCCTTGACAACCACCCCACGACAACAGCACTGCGTCGCATCACCCCGACCTCCACCAACCCAGCCGCACCGTTTTTTTCCAGATCTGAGCCGCACCGTTTCTCCCACAGCCCCCACCGCCACAACCCAAAGCCTGCACCCATTTCACCACGACAACAAACACGCCACCACGCACACCCCACGCACTGCCACCACCCGACAACCACCCACGACAACAACCACCCGCAGTCCACGACACACCACCCTTCTCCTTTTTTTCCAGATCTGAGACCACCACCTCGACACCACCACAGCAACACCACGCCTGCCACCACATTTACATTCTAAAAAAATCAAAACACAAAAAAAATAACCCATTTCCGTCTCACATTTGAGTTCTCAGATTTGAAAATTTTTTATTTTGGTTTTCGTGTCTTTTGTTCTGTTGGTTTTTTTTTTTAGTTTTTGTCTTTTTTTTTTTTAGTTTTGATGAGTTGTGAATGATTAAGTTATGGTTGTTGTTGGGTTTGTCTCTTTCGTCTCTTTTTGCCTTTGTCTGTTTCATTTTTTTTTTCTTAATTAATACGAGTAAGTTATGGTTGTTGTTGGGTTTGTTGTATTTATATTGGGGTTTGTTGTTTTTATTTTTTCACAAATACCGTCTTTTTTCAAATATCGTCTTGTTTTATATTTTTTCAAATATCGTCTTATAAAAAATCGTTTTGTTATATATTTTTTTTAGATTTATGGGTTCAGATCTGGTTTTGTTGGCTTCTTTTTTCATTTTTGTTTTTGTTTTTTTCGAGATCTCACAAATATCATTTCGAGATCTCACAAAAAAAACACTTGAAAATCAATTGGAAGCTTGTTCCTTTAATCTTTTATTAAAGTTATATTCATTTTTCAAATTTACATTCGTAGATCTCATAAATATATAGTAGATTTTTGAAAAAAAAATCGTATTATCATGATTTTTATTCTTAGATCTAATAAATATATTTATTATACTCATATTTCTTTACATTTACACTCGTATTCCTTTACATTTACACTCATATTTCTTTACATTTACACTCATTTTTCAGATTTACAATCGTATTTCTTTACATTTACACTGTAATTTCTTTACATTTACACTCATTTTTCAGAGTTACACTCGTATTTCTTTACATTTACACTTGTATTTCTTTACATTTACACTTATATTACTTTACATTTACACGCATTTCTCAGATTTACACTCGTATTTCTTTACATTTACACTCATATTTCTTTACATTTACACGCATTTTTCAGATTTACACCCTTATTTCTTTACATTTACACTCGTATTTCTTTACATTTACACTCATATTTTTTACATTTACACTCGTATATCTTTACATTTACACTCGTTAAAATTATATAGATTTGCACTCATATTTTTTGTGGATATGAGTTGGTGGTGGAGGACGGTAGTCGGACTAAAGGTTTACTCGTAAAGGACAAAAGTGACACTTATAAAGGACCAAAGTTACACTCAAAGGACCAATTTACTCTTAAAATATTACATTTACACTCTTAAAACATTACATTTACACTTGTAAAACATCACATTTACACTTGTAAAATGTTAAAATTATGTAAATTCAAAATTTCCGTCACAAAAAATCAAATTTACATTTTTAAAATGTTACATTTACACTCGTAAAACATCACATTTACACTTGTAAAATGTTAAAAATTATGTAAATTCAAAATTTCCGTCAAAAAAATCAAATTTACACTCTTAAAATGTTACATTTACACTCGTAAAACATCACATTTACACTTGTAAAATGTTAAAATTATATAAATTCAAAATTTCCGTCACAAAAAATCAAATTTACACCCTTAAAATGTTACATTTACACTCGTAAAACATCACGTTTACACTTGTAAAATGTTAAAATTATATAAATTCAAAATTTCCGTCACAAAAAATCAAATTTACACTCTTAAAATGTTACATTTACACTCGTAAAACATCACATTTACACTTGTAAAATGTTAAAATTATATAAATTCAAAATTTCCGTCACAAAAAATCAAATTTACACTCTTAAAATGTTACATTTACACTCGTAAAACATCACATTTACACTTGTAAAATGTTAAAATTATATAAATTCAAAATTTCCGTCACAAAAAATCAAATTTACACTCTTAAAATGTTACATTTACACTCGTAAACATCACATTTACACTTGTAAAACTCATACAACATTACATTTACACTTCTGAAATCTTAAACTCAAAACTGATTAATTACGGGCTAGAGAGAGAAAGAAAAATTAATTAATGTATAGAAATTTGATTAGTGGTAATTTTTTTTGGTAATTTTCAATCTCAACCACCCATCTCAATCCAACCATCCACATTTTTTTCCTTTTCTTTTTAATAGCCCTTAATCAAATGCATCTCAACCATTCATTGAGTCCATCCAAAGGCCCTTAGAGGGACTTATGAACTCAATTTGAGAGGAGGACTCATTAGAACTCCTCTCTCTCTCTCTCTCTCTCTCTCTCTCTCTCTCTCTCTCTCTCTCTCTCTCTCTCTCTCTCTCTCTCTCTATATATATATATATATATATATATATATATATATATATATATATATATATATATATATATATATATATATATATATATATATATATATATAAGATTTCAATGTTCTATAATGGAAAAATAGTGGTTGGTGAAAGTTATCTTAACACTAGTGTAACACAGTTTTATACAATAATTATTGTTATTCAGATTGTTAAGATAAGTCTTAACATTGAAATAATTAAGTGTTTATTTCTAATTTTATTTAGACATGTTCAATTATACTTAGTGATGGATGTTGGTAGTGATGCCTTAGAAAAGGCAATAACAAGCTTTTTGGTTTTGTGCTTTGTCCCTCATCGGTAGAAAACACAAACTATATCTTGTTTATAATGGTCCCTCCACGTGGTTGGTTAACTGAATGGACCAAAGGGGCTTTTGTTGTAAGACATGGGCTTGTGGGGCTAGGTCCAAACTGACGCGCGCGCGCCGACCTTACTCAGGCTCGGGTTTGGGTAGCGCGCCTGCAGTGCGGGCCAAAGGCCCACTTTCACCCTTTTGTTCTTATATATATAGGTTGTCCAAGTGCAGTGTGTATGTGTAACAGTCAGTCAATATAGTCTTGCTCTAACTTTTTCAGTTTGTTGCCTGTGTACATTAACTCTCATCTCTCGATGTTCCCTCTCTTCTAAAACGTTTATGGGCACTGTTTTTATAATCATTTCAAAGCTTCCAGCTTCGAGTTGGCAAGTCTGGGTGTTATAGTGTCAAACGTTGGGGAACTACCGACAATTGTTGATCGCCTCCATGGTCAAGTCGAAATATTTTTCAAGGCAGAGGCCTTTTACCTCATTACTGCAAATCGGCTATTTCATTCCCCTTTTTTTTCATTATTACTGCACTCTCTGAGATAACAATTTAAAAACTATTTGTTGTTGTAACAATGTTTGTCGTGTCCAAAATTATTCATGATCTGTCTAAACTCGAACTGTTAGATGACAATAATTACAAACGTTGGTCGTAGAAATTGTTAATGTTTTTTGAGCAATTAGAGGTCGATTATGTCTTGTTTAACGACCCAGCCAAGACTATTGTTCCTAATTATGTTGAGACTACCCCTTCTGCTGCTACTGTTTAAAGACTACTGAAGATGCTATAAAGAAATTCGAAAAAGACAACAAAACTGCTAGATGTCATTTGTTAAACCACATGACTAATACCATGTTCGATCTGTTTGCGCCAAATAAATGTGCTAAAGTTATTTGGGTCAGATGACGCGGGGAAAAAGAAATATATGGTTGGGAAGTGGCTTCAGTTTATCATGCAGGATTGTAAACCTATAATGGAACAAGTGCACACCTATGAGAATTTATGTGCTGATGTGATTAATGAAGAGATGAAATTATGTGATGTTTTTCTTGTTAATGCGCTGCTGGAAAAATTCCCTCCTTCCTAGTCTGACTACAGAAACCATCTTAAGCATAAGAAAAAAGACGTGTCCCTCCAAGAACTTGTAGGACACTTGAGGATTGAGGAGACTAATCGCCTAAAAGACAAACTTGTTAGTCTCCCTGTTATTGCTGCTAAAGTTAATATGGTCGTGGTTGAATCTGGTGGTACGTCTAATGCTTGAAAGTATAAGGGTAAGGCTAAGGTTAGTCAGGCTAAGAACCAGGGTAGTGCGAAAAATAATGGTCCAGGGAAGCACACCAATCCAGTTGCTAAAATCCTGTAACCAAAGTGTCCTATAATATGCTATGTCTGTGGGAAAGCTGGTCACAAAGCATACCAATACATTGAAAGAAAATCTGCTGAAGCCAATGTTGTTGTGACTGATGAAGTCATTGTCGCTGTGGTTGTGCAAGCTAATCTAGGGGGGATGTTGCTGAATGGGTCTTGGATACTGGTGCTTCTAGACACCTCTATGCTGATAAGGGGTTATTTGCTGAGTTCGAGGAGGTAGCTGATTAGAAATGTGTCTACATGGGTAATTCTTCATCTACAATGATCACAGGTAAAGGAAAGATCTTTCTCAAACTCATCTCGAGAAAAAAACACTTGCTCTAAACAATGTTTTGTATGTGCCCTTATTGCGTCGAAACCTCGTGTCTAGTGCTTTATTGAACAAAGCTGGTTTGAAACTTGTTTTTGGGGCTGACAAGGTTGTAATGTCGCGTAATGGGGAATTTATGGGCAAGAGTTATATGTCTGGGGGTTTATTTATTTTGAACACTGATTCAGTTTGTAATAATATTTCATCTACTTTTGCTTATATCGCTGAGTCTATTGATGTTTGGCATGGTAGATTAGGTCACGTGAATGTTGATTACATTAAAAAACTCAGAACAATGAGTTTAATTCCAAGTTTGATGAGTCAAGAATTATCTAAATGTGCTAGCTGCGTTGAGGCTAAATTCACAAAGAAACCTAGTAAACCTGTTAACACTAGGAATACGAATCTTCTTAATTGATTCCCACCAACCTAGCTGACTTCAAAAATATTGCAAGTAGAGGCGGTAAAAATTATTATGTGACCATTATAGACGATTGTTCGAGATACACTAGAGTATATTTGAATAAGACTAAAGATTAAGCAGAACAATCGTTTATAATTTTTAAGAATGAAGTCAAAAACCAACTTGACAGGAAAATCAAAAGGGTAAGGTCTGATAGAGGGGGGGCGTATAAATATAACTATTTAGCCAATTTTTGTGAGAAAACGGTTTAATATATGAGACTAGTCCACCTTACTCACCTCAGTCTAATGAAGTAGCTGAACGAAAAATTAGAACATTAAAAGAAATGATGAATACTATGCTTTTAAGTTCTGGCCTATCCAACGATATGTGAGGGGAAGCAATTCTTTCGTATTGTCATATTCTTAACCGTGTACCTCATAAGAAAATTGATAAGACACCCTACGAGATTTGGAAGGGCTTTCCTCCTAACCTGAGCTTCCTTAGGGTATGGAGGTGTTTGGCTAAAGTGGGTTTACTTGACTTTAGGAGACCTACCGTTGGACTGAAAACCTATGATTGTGCTTTTATTGGTTATGCTCAAAATAGCTCTACTTATTGATTCATGTCTTTGAGTGATCGCTCTATATCTAAAGCTAGAGATGCTGTTTTTTTGGCATGTTTTTCCATTACAAGAAGAATGTTGTATCATCTCCTAGTTTACCTGTTACATTTAATGATATCTTCACATGTTAGTAGTAGCACTTCTATTGATCAGATCATATTGATGAACCTAGAAGGACTAAGAGACCTAGATGTTCAAAGAATTTTGGAGCTGATTTTGTTTCAACTTTACTGTTTGAACATGGATACACTATTTGTGCTAGTGATGACTTTATTTCAGCTTTTTTAATAGAAGATGATCCAAAAACGTATAGTGAGGCGATGAAATCTATTGATGCTAACTTTTGGAAAGATGATATTAAAAGTAAACTTTATTCTATTGTGTCTAATCAGACTTGGGAGTTGATTCATTTACCTAAACGTAGTAAACCCATTACAAGCAAATAGATTTTTAAAAAGAAAATAAGATCTGACGGTACAATAGAAAGGTTCAAAGCTAGACTTGTGGTTAGAGGTTTTACACAAAAGAAAGATATTGATTATTTTGATAATTATTCTCCTGTGACTAAAATTTCGACTGTAAGAACTTTTGTCGCCTTAGCTGTCATTCATAACCTTATTATACATCCGATGAATGTTAAAACTGATTTTTTGAATGGTGAACTAAGAGAAGAGATCTACATGTCGCAACCTGAAAATTTTGTGGTTAAGGGTCAAGAGAATAAAGTGTGTAAACTGAAAAAATCACTATATGGTCTAAAATAAGCACTTAAACAGTGGTATGAAAAATTCAACAACACTTTGTTAAGTAGTGGCTATATGGTTAACAATTCTGATTCATGTGTATATTCCAAAGTGGTAGAATCTGATTGTATTATTGTATGCCTATATGTTGATGACATGTTAATATTTGGTAATAATTTAGAGGAAATAATTAAAACTAAAGATTTTTTATCATCACAATTAGAGATGAAGGACTTAGGAGAAGCTGACGTTATCCTAGAAGTTAAGGTGATTCCAAATTCTAAATAAATTTCTTTAAGTCAATCTCATTATGTGGAAAAAGTGTTGAAAAATCTTAACTGCTTTAATGAAGTGTCTGCTAAAACACCCTACGATGCTAGTGTGCATTTATGTAAAAACTTGGGTAAGAGTGTATTCCAAGAAGAGTATGCTAAAATCCTAGGTAGTGTGATGTTTCTTATGAAATGTACTCGACCAAATATTGCATATGCGGTTAGTAGACTAAGTCGTTATACACATAACCCTAGTAGTGAACATTGGAATGCTCTTCGTCGTTTACTAAAATATCTAAAAGGAACAGCTGATCTATGTTTGCATTATAGTAGATTTCCTGCTGTGTTAGAAGGATATTATAATGCAAATTGGGTTTCCGGTAACGATGAGATATGTTCTACTAGTGGTTATGTCTTCACCATGGGTGGAGGTGCTATATAGTGGAAGTCTTCTAAACAGACTTGTATTGCACGCTCTACCATGGAATCAGAGTTCATAGCTCTTGAGTTAGCAGGACAAGAGGCTGATTGGTTGAAAAACCTATTAGCAGATGTACCGGTGTGAGGAGTATGGCCGACACCGGTCTCCTTACATTATGACTCGCAATCTGCTAATGGTGTTCCTATGAATAGTGTCTATAATGCGAAGAAATAATGACACATTCGAATCAGGCACACTACAGTTAAACAACTCCTTGACAATGGAGTAATAACTTTGGACTATGTGAAGTCCGGAAGCAATCTTGTTGATCCCCTTACTAAGGGGTTGACTAGGAGATTAGTCGTTGAAACGTCGAGGGGAATGGGACTTAAGTCCTTAAGTCAAGAGTGACTAGGTGTAAGGTTTCTATTCCTATGGCATTGTATGATTCATAGCCTTAACAATGGTGCTTTTGAGACGCACTTGATGAACTATACTCCAGGTTGGACTTATGCCCTTAATGACTCATATGAGAAGTGTTATATATTGAGATACACTTGAGGCACCTACGTAGATGTGATAATCATAAGACTATGAGAAGTCTTGTGACCACATCTATTAGTACCAAGGTAAAACGCATGGCTTTATAAAGAGCGCGTTCATAGAAATCGCGGAACGATCAAAATTTGAAGGAATGATATGTGTTGTGGAGAGTATCGACCGAAGCTCAGCTAGGAATTCAAATCACAAAATATTCTCTCGCTGTAAGTAAGTTGTTTCCTCATTTCACTAAAGTGTCAATTCAAATCGAAAGATATTGATACCTAAGTATCCAATCCTTCCTTTATCCAAAAATTCTTTTAGTTCTTTTTTTCACCATCGGTGGGGGATTGTTGGCAGTGATGCCTTAGAGAAGGCAATAACAAGCTTTTTAGTTTTGTGATTTGTCCCACATCGGTGGAAAACACAAACCATCTCTTGTTTATATTGGTCTCTCCACTTGGTTGGTTAACTAAGCTGACCAAAGGGGCTTTTAGTGTGAGACTTGGGCATGTGGGTTTGGGTCCAAACACACACGCGCGCGCACGGGGCCACTCTGGCTCGAGCTCGGGCTGGGGCTCGGATTTGGGTTTGGGTAAAGCACCCGCGGTACGGGCTGAAGGCCCACTTTTACCCTTTTTCTCTTGTGTGTATATAGGATGTCCAAGTGTAGGGTATGTGTGTAATAGTCAGTCAATATGAATGTTAGGCCATGTTCTTTTAGACTGAACTGAACTGAACTTAATAGAGCTGAACTGAACTGAACTTAATGGAGGTGATCTGAACTGAACTGAACTGAAATAATAATAATAATAATAATAATAATAATAATAATAATAATAATAATAATAATAATAATAATAATAATAATAATAATAATAATAATAATAATAAGATTATACTAATAATAATAATACCAATAATAATAAATATTATAATAACAATGTTGGGAATTGTAATCCCAACATTATTGATGAGCTAGTAACATATGAGTCTTTATTTGTTTGGAGTTATATATGTTATATGTAACTAGTATTTACACTTTAGATGTTAGAAGTCATTAGTAGTAAATATTAGGAGTTAGCTTTTGAATGGAATAAAGACTCTTTATGTGGCTAGATAAGTTAGGACTTAAGAACTTATATAAATAAGGGTCTTAGTCATTGTTGGAAAGAACAGTATGTGCTTAATATCCCGAGTTAAGCATAGATTGAAATCTTAGCTAGTTGCTAAGTGTTGGAAGATTGAGATTGTATTATTGTTAGTGTTTGAAGAATAATAATACAAGGTTGGGTTGTGGTTAAGTCCATAACAAAATATCGTGTCTTTGAATTATATGTTATTTGTACCAAAAACCCCCAACAAGTGGTATCAGAGCTACGGCTCGATGGAGAAAAGTTTTGGTACAAAGTTTGAGATGGAGTTGTTTAATGGCAAGAACAATTTCTCGTTGTGGCAAAGCATGATAAAGGATGTTCTCATACAACACGGGTTGTATGTGACTCTTGAAAACAAAAGGCCCGATGATATTCAAGTTCTCAAATGGGAGACATGAAGTTGCGCGCGGTTAGTACAATCCGTTTAGCCCTTGCACCAGAAATCAAGTATAGTGTGTTAGAGGAGACAAATCCTAAGGAGTTGTGGACCAAGTTATGTAGCATTTATAATGCGAAGTCCTTGGCTAACAAATTATTCTTGAAGAAAGATCTTTTCGAGCTCGAGATGGTAGATGACGGCGATTTGAGGGACCATATAAACAAGTTCAATGGCTTGATCACCCAATTGGCGAGTTTGGATGAGACATTCAAAGAAGAAGATAAGGCAATAATGTTGTTGGCGTCTCTTCCCAAAAAGTATAACACGGTTATTACTAGTTTACTTGTGGGGAAGACAACATTGGCCTTAGATGAGACCGTTGTAGTTTTACTAGAGTTCGAAAAGTTGATGAAGCAAGGAGGTGGTGGCTCTTCAGGTGATGGTGGAGCTTTTGTGGATGAATATTGTGGCAAGAAAAAGGGCGGTTGGAAAAAGCACAATCCTAATATCAAGTGCTTCTACTGCGATGAGTTAGGCCATATACAAACTTTATGTCCTAAAGCAAAAGAAGAGTTGAAAGAGTTGAAAAAAACTCGTGCTAGTGGGGTTGCAGCTATGGCAGAAGTTGATGATGGTGAACTCTTAATGGTTCATGGTGAAAAGGAACCTAGTAAGAGTTGGGTGTTAGATTCGGGAACTTCCTATCACATATGTGGAAGAAGAGAGTGGTTCTCTTCTTATGAAGAATGTGAAGGAAAGATGGTTAGTTTGCCAAATGGTGATAAGGCAGAGATTGAAGGGACTGGTGAGGTGAAGGTAAGACATCATGATGGTCAAGTTAGAAGGTTTGGTGATGTGAGATATATACCAAACATTAGTAGAAATTTAATCTCATTGGGTAGATTAGATGGATTAGGTTGTACCATTCATGTTAAGAGTGGTTTTTTGGAGGTCACTAAAAAGGGTAAGGTGATTCTCAAAGGTAGAAAAGGTAAAACTAACTTATTCACATTTGATGGAAAATGTGTTGAAGATGGGTTAGTTCAAGGGGAGGTATTCTCAAGTGAAGGGGAGGTGCTTCCAAGTAAAGGTTGGGTCGCTCCGCTCGATGATTGACAAGTCCAAAGTAATGTTGGGTTTAAGGGGAGGTTTGTTGGGAATTGTAATCCCAACATTATTGATGAGCTAGTAACATATGAGTCTTTATTTGTTTAGAGTTATATATGTTATATGTAACTAGTATTTACACTTTAGATGTTAGAAGTCATTAGTAGTAAATATTATGAGTTAGCTTTTGAATGGAATAAAGACTCTTTATCTGGCTAGATAAGTTAGGACTTAAGAACTTATATAAATAAGGGTCTTAGTCATTGTTGGAAAGAAGAGTGTGTGCTTAATATCCCGAGTTAAGCATAGATTGAAATCTTAGCTTGTTGCTAAGTGTTGGAAGATTGAGATTGTATTATTGTTAGTGTTTGAAGAATAATAATACAAGGTTGGGTTGTGGTTAAGTCCATAACAAAATATCGTGTCTTTGAATTATATGTTATTTGTACCAAAAACCCCAACAAACAAAAATATCAATAATAATAATAAATATTATTCATTAAGAATAATAATATATTAATATAATATAATAATAACAATATAATAAGCTATATAAAAAATAAAAGAGCAATAATAATAATATATTAGTAATATAAATGATACCATTATGAATAATAATATAATATAATAATGACAATAACTAAAAAATAAATATAATAATAATAATAATAGGTCTAATATAATAACTTATTAATATAATAATATTAAATATAATAATAATAAATATGTGATTAATAATATTAATAATAATGAATATATTAATAAAATAATAAATATAATATAATAATATTAAATATAATAATAATAATAATAATAATAAATATGTTATGAATAATATTAATAATAATGAATATATTAATAAATATATTAAATATAAATATAATAATATAAACAGTGCGAATTAATTATTAATAAATATAATAGTAATATAATAAACATAAAAATAATATAATAATAATAGTAATAACAATAGTAAATACATTGTATAATAACAATAACAATAATAATAATAATAATATTTAATAATAATAATAATAATAATAATAATAATAATAATAATAATAATAATAATAATAATAATAATAATAATAATAATAATAATAATAATAATAATAATAATAATAATAATAATAATATCAATAAGAATAATAATAATTAGAATATCAATAAGAATATAAAATAAGAATAATAATACTAATGTTGAAATAAACTAATATGAATCGAATCGATCCGAATCGAATCGAATCGAATTGAATCGAATGGAGTGAATCGAACTAACGAGAACTTTATAAGTGAATCGAATGAATCGAACTTATTAGAACTGAAATTAAGTCCAAAAGAACAGGGCCTTAGTGGGAGAGAGTCTGGCTCCCACTTTCTCGGTTTGTCGCCAGTGTTTTAAGGTCACATTTTTGGCTCCTCTAACAGCTCCTATTTTACTATAAATAGAGCCTCAGTATCTACATTCCAAAACATACACATTCACTCTCATCTCTCAATGTTCCCTCTCTTCTCAAACGTTTCTGGTACTGTTCTTATAATCGTTCCAAAGCTTCCAGTCTCGAGTGGGCGAGTCTGGGTGCTACATTCTCAAACCTTGGGGAACTACCGACACTTGCTGATCGTCGGCCATCACGGTCGAGCCGAAATAGTTTTCAAGGCATAGACCTTTACCTCGTCGCTGCAAATCGGTTATTTCATTCTCCTTTTATTTTCATTGTTACTACACTCTCTGAGATAACAGCGAAAACAAGATTTTAGGATCTAGGGAGCACAATTATTATCCGATAAATGACATTTTATTTTGTAATACTCCGTATGTTTTTTGTTTCGCTCTTTATTCTAGAAATAATATTGTATGCAGATAAGAAATAAAAAAAAATTACTCCGTAATTCTTCTTGGAGCGAGGATTCAATTTTCATCGGGATTTTAATGTAAAACCCCTATAACTCACATTATGTTTATTAAATCAACAAAAAAAGACTATAAATGCTCATAAATCGTGATTTTGCCATTAATTTGATATATGTATTTGACCCGATTTAAGCTTTAATGAATAGTGTTCATTTTAAGCCAGACTTAGTATTGATAAACGCTTCTAAAGTGATGGTTGGGTACTTGATAAAAGAAATCATGTTCTTATGAACTTTGAAATTTTTTTTGTTACCAACATTATTGCTTTTCATACGTAAGCGTATGATAAAAAGGAGAAAGAAAGAAACGTTAGTTTATTAGCAATTTCGCATATGTACCAATTTCGTAGCTGTTGCATTAAATAGTACACAAATTCTCATTGATGGCAGCCATATTTGGTCTTCAGCTGAAGACGGGCCAAATGTCGCCATTTTAACTACAAAATGTTACCATTTTAATGACAAACTATTATAGCTTTAAAAATTATTTACCTTAAAATGGTTACATTTTCATCTTAAATGGGTGACATTTTGCCCGTCTTCAGCTGAAGACCAAATATGTCTGCCATCAGCAAGACTTGCTGTAAATAGTAAGGTACTCCGTCGTAATTAATTACAGGCTAATAATCCATTCAGAGCCATCAATGAAGCTAAGTGAAAGAAAAGGCTTTGCTTCTTCATCTGTAAGCTCTCTCGACCAAGCAACTCGACCCGCGTAACTCGAACCCGGTCCTCTGCACTTGTATTGTCCATAAGATACCGTCCTATGCGCACCAATTGCATTTTATAAAGTGTTAATAACTGAAAAAAACGTTCATAAAATTTAAGAGTATAGTACCATTGAAATTAATAAAGAAAAAGTATATGACAATTGATCAAAACGAATTATTTTAAATTATAGATCGAAATAATTAACAAGTTATAATTGGATGCTTAATTTAACTTACGGGATTACAAATTCCTCCGTATCTGGATAAATTTTTTATATGGGATTAGACTTTTTATGAAGTATATAAATTATTAAATCAATAGTACAAAAATTAGGAATTAATTTGTAATTTGTTTTTATACCTAATATCAAACATGGACTCAGTCACTTAGTGGTGGAACCAGAATATATATTAGCAGGGCGAAAAAATTCAATGGAGGCGAGCAAGTAATAACATAACATAAATTTTAAAAAAGTTGAAATTTTAACTAAAATTTCAGACTATTTTCGTGGCAAGCGAGGGCGAGCACCCTTGCTACCCCTGAATCCGTCGCTGCAAGAACTAGCTACCGTCACTGCATGGACTAGATACTTTGGGTGAACTTGAAAATTGAGCTTATGTGGATCAAAGTGCGTGGCACTAAATAATGAGAATATGGTTGGTAAGGAAAAAGACAATGCGACTTTACTAGAATGAAAAAGCAAGTTGGTATAATAAAATGTAAAAAGTGGTACACAAACTCCATGCGCATGCTATCAACAAAAAAAAAAAAAAAACAAAAAAAAAAAACAAAAAAAAAAAAAAACCTCATAGACATTGTACACAACTCAGGTAAGGACCAAACACAGAGGGGTAGTGCTATTTTAGAGTCAAAATCCTCTCTATTTCCTAAAAAGAAATGTAGAGTCCATTTCCTATCAACGGACGAGATTAGATTCTATTAACATCGAACGGTTCACGATTTATGCATAGAAAAAAAGGGGTCAATAGAGTATAGAGAGGATAATATTATTAAATGGATTTGTGAGAGAAAATGGAGAGAAAGGAAATGGAGAGGATCCTAATTACTACTTTTAACTCCTGCTATATTATCCAACTTATTGTAATGAGTATTCACTGTATTCAGTCATTTATTTATTTTTGTCCGAATTTTTTTTACAAAGGTAAATGTAAATAAGTAACAGAGTTAGCGAGAGTATTGGTTTTTTACTATTACAAATTTACAATGGCAATTCTTAAAAATGATCAAAACATTGTTAAGAGATGAGACGAAAGAAATATTATTTGAAAATCAAATAAAACAATAAAAAGTAATCAACGTTGTCTTAGACAGTTTTACTAGATATTATAAATAAAATATTATTACTTCCTCGTATTCGTGAAATTGCAAAGTTGAGGCGGATCTCACCTGGAAAAGTAATACTCTCTTCGTCCCGATTAATTGTTGTCCTTATCCATTTTATAGTGTAAGTCAATTATTGTCCTTTATATTTAGGATTGCATTTGATGAGTAATTTAATACTTCACACTCAATTTGATCCACTTGTCATCTTATAATTGACTATCTCCTCTTTCCTTGGTCTTTGTGTTAAAAGCAAAGAAGAACAATTTACCGAGACGAGGGAGTAAGATTTTAATTTTTAAATAAACACGAGTAAAAATAAAGATTATAAATATTGCACTGAATATGCAAAATAAGGAAATGTTGCATTTCCACGTAATAAAAGGAAGTATAAAATAAAAGTTAAATAGGAGTGTTTCTTTTTGTAAATACAAATTTTGGATAAAACGAGATTTTCCATGTACATACATTTCGCGATCCTATTTTATAAAATACTTATTAATTGACAATAAACATGAGTATTAAAGTAATAAAAATAGTTTGATATTATAAAAGGATCCTATTCTATAAATTGTAAGCAAATTTGCATGTAATGTAAGAAAAAAGATGGAGAAACATACATTTGGCGAGTAGGATCACCCCAATCGTACCAGCCTTTGGGAATGATAATGTTGTCCATATAAGTGTAGGCAAATACTACTCTTGAGAAGGGTCCCCATGCCCTTCCAAGGTATAGAGCTCCCGAACCCGTAACCTTACAATTTACAAATGAAAACCCCGTATCATCTAGCATGCTTTTCCTCCCTTGCGCTGTTACTGCCCCATAGTTTTGTGCTACTGCATGCACGTGACACCCCTGCATTCATCTCACCATTCTAACACTTACTTGGTAACAAATATATATAATATATGTGACGGTTTTATAATAATACCGGTTGATTAGTACCGTAATTACTCCTTGAAATTCACCTTATACAAAATAATTCATTTGTTTACGTTTTTTATTCTTTTAAAAGGTATTTTAATCATTGGTATCAAATGATTGGGACTAGAAAGGAGTAAAGTCTATGATAAGGACCTATACTATACAATTTTTTCCAATTAAGGACTCCAACTATTTTTGTTTACAGTTAAGAGATTGCATGTAACGCCCACACACTTCTTCACAAAAGCTAAATTTGCAAAGGAAAAACACGTGGGGCGCACAATATTCAATTGTCACTTTACCTGCTGATTTTTTTTTGGGTGAATACTTTACCTGTGATTATGATTTCAAATTTTATTTGTGTTTTTCCGGCCGTCTTATTATAAACAGATAATGACCCTTTAACAAAATTAAAGTGGAAAGATAAGTGGGATATCTATTTCCACCCGCTTGCACTCTTCACTTTCATTTGTGAGGGTGAGTATTTAGTTAGATTCAAAAGGTGAGAAAGTAAAATAATATAATGAGAAAACAAGCACAATTCTAACTCGAGCTTTTTCCGAGCCGAGCTTGAGCCTTGATTTTTTAGGTTCGACGAGCTAGCTAAAAAATTCGAGCCGAACCTGAGCCCACCCGAACTCGAGTTCAAATCGGCTCGTTGACAAACTTTACACCCCAATAATGACGATATAAGTGTTGGTTATATAATTATTTATATTTATATGAATATAATATAATATAATATAATTATTTATATTTATATTAATCATTTATATTCATATGAATATGAATATTAATAATTAAATAGTTAAATAACCAACCCCAATTTTTTAAATTTTCTAATTATAAAAATCTAACAATAAAAAATAAGAAAAAGCTCTTCAGTATGGGACCCATGATAGAAGATATTACGGTATCAATACTATATATTAAATCCAGAAACCAAGGGACTTCAATGTAATTAAAGAAAGTTATACAAATTAATTATACTATATAGTTTTAAATCACTAGCACCGTGTGATGGACCCAATTAAGGGATCACAGTGCAAATATTATATAGTTTGGGTTAAAATTAAATTATATAGAAGCTTGGTAATTTTCCTAAACATTTGTAAGAGACTAAAACATGGTCAATTTCCTTAAAATAAAATAATTTTAATTAAGATGGTCAATTTCCTTAAAATAAAATAATTAATTAAGATGGTCAATTTCAAGGAGACTAAAAGAAAGAAGATGTTCGGTAATTTTCCTAAATATTTATAGAAAACTAGAAGATGGTAAATTTCCTTAAAATAAAATAAATAATTAGTATAAACATGCACACTTATGGTATTATTTATTATCATCATAAACTTATATATTAAATTAAAATCTATGCAATTTTATTAAACTTTATTATAATATATTAGATGTATAGAGATGTTAATTATTTAACATAAAAAAATATAATATAGGTAGGTTATAAATAATTCAAGTTAGATTCCATAATATATAATATTGCATAATTCTTTCGATTTGATTTAATGCATATATGTAATATATTTATATAACTATATAATCCTCTTAAAATTGCATGCATAAGTAGTAAAAGTAATTTCGTCAGTAAATAAAAGAATTGTAGTAACGTGGATATAGTTATATGATAGTAATCACTCATTTGAATAGTAAAATTACAATATTATCAGCGAAATTAGTGAAAGTAAAAGTGGTAGAAACAACAACGTGAGTAGTGAAATAATCAATATTAATGCGGCAATAGTGAAAGTAACAATAATTACGTCAGGATTAATAAAATTATCAATATTAATGCGGTAGTTGTGACAGTAACAATAACTACGGTGGGAGTAGTAAAAGTAATAATGATTACGGGCAAATAGTGAAATGTTATTACTATTGTTTCATTAATAAGAGTAAAATATTAATAGCGGGAGTAGTGAATTTGTCTCAAAATTTATTTCATCGTAATTTTAGGACATGTCATAGAAAAATATATTAATGATAAATTTATGGGTTATGCAAGTTTAAGTAATTTTATTTAATTAAAAAAAAATTAAGGGTAAGTAGAGATAGCCCGGGCGAAGCCGGGCACCAATACTAGTATTATAATATACCGTTATCGGAATAATATCAGTATTAGAATAATTATATTATATTGCGATATTAGTTGATACGATTTAGATCTCGGGAGTACTAAAAATGTCGAGCCAATGTAATCATTCGAGGCACGAACATTTATCAATAATAATACCGATTCTCTTTATGAACTCTTCCTCTCTCTGTTTCTATTAACCCACGTGTTTTTCAACGCAAGATAAGCTTTTGGCTGTGAATCTTTGACGGCGTTAAATTGTAGGTCCAACCTAGGTAGCACGGACATTCCTCCTAACTAGTCGTCCTGTGTCCGACACCCGGACACCCGACACTCGTCGGACACACGCCTAAAAATGTTATAGTTTAGTCGACGAATAAATTGTCAAAAGAGAGTGATTAGAAGATTGGTTTGGGTGATAAATGAGAATAAGTATAGTTAAAGTCGAATTTTACCTTAAGTTACCTAAATTTAGTACTCCCTCCAATTTCATATGTTTTTCCTCTTTCCTTTTCCGTCCAATTTCATTGTTGTTCTCTCTTTCTTTTTTTGGATGAGTTTGTGTGGTCACAAATCTACATGTGGGGTCATGTATAGTGTGTGGTCCAAATTGATTCCCTAAATTCTTGGGCCAAAAAGAAAAGGGAACAACATATGAAATTGGAGGGAGTATCAAATACATTAAATTTAGAATCAAATACATTACAAAAATAAAATCATACGTTATTTATAACCATAAAATATGTTTTTTTTATTAATTTTAAATAACGTGTCTCGTATCCTAAATTTCATGGGATGCCGTATCACGTGTCCGTGTCTGTGTCCGTTTTGGTGTTACCTAGTCCTTAACTGTAAACTCGTATAGTTTAAGTCCTTAACGGAAAAAAAAATGACATAGTTTAGGTCCTTATCTTAGGCTTTACTCGACTAGAAAGTATATAGAAGCAGTGAATTAAATATTAGTAAAGCAAAATTACCTGAAAAAGAGAAAGGCCGTTACCAAAAATGAAATCAACGGTGCCCTCAATATAGCAATCTTTGTAATAATGCCTACCAAATTGATCATAAAGTGTGTCCTGTGCTCCCAAAAATTTACACCCCACAAACGCCGCTGTGTCCGCTGATATTCGAAATGCCACCGCCTGCTTTCCGACTGCTCCTGGTGCTGGTGCCGGTGTCGTGTTCTGCATTATCAACTCAACTGTCCCAGTTATTGTTGTACAACTGAATGTGTACATACACCAGAAAATACGAATAAACAAGAACCTTGAAAGTGATGTTCTTGGCGACAAAATAAGGTGAATTAACAGCAAATGTAGCTGAGCCATAGGTCCCTAAAGGGCGTCCGTTTGGGCCGTGTGTTTGAGCCGTATCACCCCATTGGACTATCGTTTTATCTGCTCCTTCTCCTTGTATGGTTATGAACGATTTTAATCGGGGTATATTCACCTTTTCCCTACATTAAATATAAACTAATTTGTTAATCGATCATCAAACATTTCATACATTGTCGACGCCAACCACTGTGTCAGCCTCCTCGCTCTGCGACTACATTTGACGTAAGAAACAAATAACGCAAGCCGGAAAAAAAAAACAAGATAAAGAAAACTTACGAGTAAGTGCCGGATTTAACCTTGATAACAACTCTAACAAGGTTAATGATAGGAAGAGAGTCAATGGCATCTTGAATGGATGTAAAATCTCCATGAGCAGGGTTTTTACTTACAGTTAAAGTAAAAGAAGGGAATAGCTTATTCTTTGCTGTTTTAAAAAGAGTATGTTTAAGACTACCAACAAAATTTACCCACTTCATGAATTGCACCTCTGTATCCCATGTTTTTGTCATATTTATGGTTAATTGCTTAGGGTTTGACTTTTTATGCTTATTATTATGATCATGATGATGATGATCATAATTGTTGTGTTGAATTTTACCTTGACAAACAATTTGGTAAATTGAACAATGTAGTAAAATTATTAGGAGAAATGGTAAAAATAATCTCATCTTATATACTACTAGTAATTTGAGTAACAAAGAAAGAAAAAAAAGTTACCTAGGTAACAAATTAGAAAGAATGTGTGGGAATATTATTGAAGTGGCCTGGTTGATTTAGAAGTGTTGGTAAATATATAGAGGTTTAAAAGTATGGTTGGTCTTCATTAAGACGGATATAATTCATCTTAAGAATAAAAAGGGTTAAATAATATTCATCTGTATAAATGGACCAAACTTTTGCTAATGTCAATGCTGTCAATGCATTCTGTTTTTGTCTCATGTGTTATTTGAATCCGTTTTAAATTTAAAATAGATAAGCGGCTCTTGAATAAGAATTTGTGTTAAAAGTAAGTTATTGGTGGAAAGTTAGTTTGTTTTGTAGCAAGTTGTAATGCAACAAATGGTCACGGGTGGTTCTTGCTGACAATGCATAAGCAATAGAAAGAAAGGTTCGTATTAGCAATCACAGATTCACAGGTGAAGAATGTAGTCCTCAGTTGTTTCTCCAAAAAAGTTTAAATGATTAGGGCTTTGGCTTTTTCTTTAGATATAAGTAATTTTATTTAGGTCGATAATTAAGGGGACACCGTTAGACGATAAGGTACTCGACAAGCTTAGCGGAATCTTTTGATGTTAAACAGATAATAAGAACGGAGAAAGAAGAAGAAAAAACAACAATAAAAGGAAGTAAACCAGCAAATTGAATTACATTGTTATGACATTGCGGCAACAAAAAACAATAGTATAATTTTTATGAAATTGATCATGATGATAGTTAGTAATCATATACACTTGTTACAAATGTAATGCGATTAAATGTGCGTTTTGTTAGACTAAAAAAATAATAATTATTTGACACTTTTAAAAACAGTTTTTCCATGACTCCATCACAATCAATTACTCCTCTTTTCTTTTCTGTTTCATTGTGGGGTGTCTCACTCAATTGTTGTCCTTTCTATTTTAAGAATGAACTTTATGAGCAATTTGATCATTTTAAACTCAATTTGTTCCCTTGTCATTCTGTAATTGGCCCCCTCCTTTTTCCTTGGTCTTTGTACCAAAACTAAAGATAACAATTAACCGGAACGGAGTATTTATGTTTATTTAGAATTTTTTTCGAGATGGATTTTAAATAAAACCACACACATGATGTATTTTGATGGTAAAAGCTACGAGTTTTGTATGGACAAATTTATGTTGTGGCATTCGTAATTGAGGTTCTTACCCGTGAGTGAGTTTTTGTTGCCTCGTTTTGTGTTTGTTTGTGAAAGAATTATTGGACAAGTATCACGGATTAAAGGAGCTGAGGTTATAGTCTAGAGATGGTAGTTGGCACACGGACCGTTAAGCCAACTCAACTTATGGCCTATTTTAGCACGACACGAGATTGATACGGCGCAGCACAACACGACAAGCTATGGGCCGAAGTTTTAGAAAAAAGACCGTGGCTATCCCAGGCACGCCCAAAACACAAAGAAATAAGCTTAAATAGAAGAATTTGTTTGAGCACGCTTAAGCAGACACAGCACGTTGTGGGTTGTGGTCTGAGCCGCCATTTCATTTCCTTGGGCGCCCACGTTCGTGGTCCTAGACCATACTATTTTTTCCTCCAGGCACGGTAGACCGGCACGAGACACGACCGACTTCAATCTCTAGTTATCACTAAGCTTCTATGATAGGACCAATGATGCAATATCAATTTATTCAATGAACCATACTAATAAAATGTAAAACTCAAACTTATCTTTCCAACCTTCAAAAAAAAAAAAAAAATTATTCAATGAAAGAGATTTTGATGTTGACTTTCCTTCAATGGTTGATCCATGATATTGATGTTTTAATAACTCTTCTTGTTCATTACGAATCATATAGGTCATAAATTCTCTCTTTGTATATCACTATATCCTTGTAAGGCATGCAACGATTTTATAACAATTTATGCACCTCCGATTATTATCTTTAAAAGAAATATATAAGTTGTTTTAGAAACGGTGCACCATATAAAGAGTTTACATGGGATCAACTATTTAAGAATTATTTAAGTAGAAGATTATAGGATTTATAGCATGACTCTTCCAATTTTCTTTGAGCAGTATGCATCTATGTTGTTATAAGCCAAAAAAGATGATGTAAAGGTAGATTGGTTTCAATAATGTGAGAATGCTTTTACCAAGGTTGATATAGGTTAATTATGGGTTACTACTTACTAGCTCACTATCATTGTTAGCAGTGACATAGCAATTTTGGATATTGAGGGTGCAGCCCAGAACAAGTTCTTCATTTCATTATGTGTTTCATCTCCTGTACTAGGCAAAGTATATATTCTCGTTAGACATAGAACTCAAGCCCTCTACAAAAGCAATTTAGTCTAGTATTATGGTTTGTTAAGTTTAAATCCACCACTTTATAAGATGAGCTACTGACATGGCCTATGTAGTTTTAAATTGATAGATGAACCATCTCAATCAAAACCTTAAGGTGATGGTTGAGCCCCAACTATTATAAATATTCCTTTTAGAAATAATTCGCAATAACTAGGCGGTGTACCAAACATGCACTTAATAAAAAAGATAAACCGCCACCAATACCACCATCATCAAAAATAAAAATAAAAATAAAAAAGTTTTACACGGGACCATTTACCAAATAACATAGGCATGCTTATTGTATATGTCTAGGATCACCAACCCAATTTAGAAATACAAAAGACCCCATTATATATCAATGCACCAACCTCAAGATGCCTTTCTTCTACTTGTGAAGTTGTGAATGGCCTGATTCAGAGAGCACACTTCATTTTTCTATCCACTGTAACTCTTATTTTAGGTCCACAAGAGTGTAGCACTATTGCTTGTCTCTCAACGCAAAAAGGCATTGAGGGGTATGAAAATATAAAATAAATAAATAATTTCTGAGTAGATAATATTTATTTGTCTAATTAAATTTAAAACCTACAAATTTACTCGGAATTATTAAGTACCGAGTATTTAACAAACCTTTGTTCATAACAATGTTTATCCTGTGAATTCAGAATAACTTACAAGAAGAGTGTAAAACTATCCAAACCAACACTTTTTGGGGGGTTAATTTGTTGTAACTTAGGTTTGTACACAAGACTTACTAGTGAAATTTAGTTTAACTAGTCTTTGAACCCGTGCACTGCACGGGTGGTAATGAAACCTATTATTAAAAGTAAAACTTGAGTATTTTTTGAATTTAGTAAATTACTAAATTTTAGAAAATTTTATTTTATCTACCCATACACTTTTTATTAATATTACCCCTCTTGTTTATTGTCCTCTTAGCCCTATTCTTTTGAATTGAAACTGTTTGAACTGAACTAAATGGAACTGAACTCAAGTAATAGTTAATTTATGAAGAGAAGAACTGAACTAAAATGAACTAAATTGAATAGAGGTGAACTTACTGAAATGTGTTAAAATTAAGTTCAAAAGAACAGGCCTTAATTCTCTACCTTTTCTCTCATTTACTCTCCCACCCGGCCACCATCTGGAAGCAACGCTTGGCATCACTGGCCGACTGCCACAACGCTTCGACCCCCCCCCCCCCCCTCTCCTCCCCCAACTAACCACCACCACGCAATCCATATCATACGTCCTCCAACTACCCTATCTATGTCCTTCACCGTACATCCAGCATAACCACAATCCTAGCCTACCCCTTGCGGACCTCTACCCCTTCTCGTAACCTTATGCGACTCCCCACCCCATCATTACCCACCCATCACGATCCTCCCCTATCGCAATATCCCACCATCAAAAGCGCTCATTCATTTGCCTTTTAAGTCGCTAAATACTACGAGTATTTTTTTTTTTTTGTTTATTGAGTCATGTTAACACTTGTCTCTCAACATTGAAATCATTTTGTCATGCAACACCTTCAATTTGAGATATAATTTTAGATGGGAGATTGAACAATAAAATTAAAATGGATAAAGTATTTTTTTTTTTTGGCTCACCTTATTTACTTATTACCTTCCAATGTCATAATGTTTCGCATTAGTTGTTAGATAATTTTTTTAAAATCATTCTAACTTATATAAATTAATTTTTTGATTTTTTTAAAGTCACTGCAGCGTTAACCCCCGCCGTTGACCGACTACCTCGAGACCCACCACCGAACCCTCCGCCTCACCTAGCACCTCATTTCCATCGGGCCACAACCTCCCTCTCGACCTTATCTTTGTTGACCCGAAAATAATCCGAACTCGAAATGACACGATCCGATTACCCCGTTTGTCAAATCTAGTCTAAATAGACTTATTCAATTAACCCTTATTTTTTGTGCCATTTTTTCTTGTTTAAGTACTTTTCATGAGTAATCAACTTAACATATAAAAGAGCGGAATATGAGCATTTAATTTAGGTTATTTGAAAAACTTTTAATTTAGTTTAGAGGTATAACATACTCCGTATAATTTTAAAGAACGAAGGATATATCTTAGAACAATTCATAAAAAAGGCATTTAATAAATAAAAAATTATGTTATTTGGGTATTAATAAAAGTCGAGCTTTGCGTGTACGATGCAAAAGTCACCCCTTATCAGTTGTCACCCATGATATCTAACACACACCATTTCAATCATTCATCAAAAACTTACACTGATATACAAACCACCTAAAGGAGTGTAAGCATTTTTACCTAGGGGTGTTCATTCGCGGTTCGGTTCACTGAACCTCTAATTTAATTCGGTTCGCACACGGTTTGGTTCGACAAAACTCCGAACCTAAACCGCACCGTTAGAAACGATTATAAACGGTTCGGTTAACCACTTTAAACGGTTATTAGCGGTTCGATTACCGGTTAACCGATAATCGTTCTATATTACTTGTTTTTCAGTTTTCGTTAATTTTTGGAAATTTTTTCTAAGAGTTTAATTAAATTTTCATTATATATTATACCCAACAATAAAGTTAATAAGCTAAACTTTAGCATTAATCAATTTAAGAAATCTTAAATTTGGATAAACTAAGAAAACTAAACGAACGAACGGTTTTTTATATAATATTTAATTTTTTGCTTATTTTTTTGTGAAACGGTTCGGTTCGCGGTTAATCGGTTATCTGAAATTGCGAACCTTAACCGAACCTTTTCCATAATAAAGTTAACGGTTCGGTTCAAAGAACCGCTTTGTTGAAACAGTTCGGTTAATCGAACCTTAAAAATGGACGGTTTTTCGGTTTTGCGGTTCGGTTATTGCGGTTCGGTTTATTCTGAACACCCTTATTTTTACCCATTGATGTCCATGAAGATGAATAATTTTTTCCTCATTGGCCAATTTAGGAGATCATAATTTGGAAAAAAAAATTATAATAGTGGTTTGTAATGTTGCAAATGTTATAAATTAGTCTTGAGCATAAAAAATAGATCATCTCATCTAATACCTCCCCGTTCTGGTCATTTGTTTACTTTTTCCATTTTGCGGTATCTCAGTCAATTGTTTACTTTCTATCTTGGGAATGTTATAGATGAGCAATTTGATTTTTACACTCAATTTGATCAATTTGTCATCAAACAATTGGGTCTCACCTCTTTCCTTACACTTTGTGCCAAAACCAAAGGTAATAAGTAATCGGAACGAAAGGGAGTAGTTATTAAACTGAATGAAGACACCAGATAAAATGTAAAACTAATCCATGTTGGTCGCACAAGAAGAAACTTTGAAACACATCATGGATAAACGTTCGAAAATCATCATGGCCATTAAGAATTTACCCCCAGCACCTAGACAGTAATTTAGTCGACTTAGTTAGGAAATATGAGAATAAACATGTACTCCCTCTGTCTCGGTGAATAATCACACTTGCTTTATTTAGTGAAGGGAAATCAAGTCTATATAAACTATTGACTGAGACGGGGAGTATATATTAACAAAGTAAGAAGGCAACTTAGTTTATTAAAAAGTAGTCTGAAAAGGCTACAGATACACTAGGTGTACAAATTTTTTGTACACCATCCAATACGGACATGACACGTGGCAAACCATGCTAGGTTAGTCATTTTGCATATGTAGTTAACTACTATATGGTTAGTTTTAATTCTTATTTCATTTATTTTGTTTCCATTTATATTTAGGCAATTACATAAAATGATATACTTAATTTATTATAAAATAACCATTAATGTTTACAAAATAATTAATTTTTGCATCAAACAATTATTTGCATCAAATTAACGAAACTCTAATTCAATTACACATCTGACTAAATTAGGGTTCATCCCTAAATTGAATTAGGGATCAAAACAATTGAATTTCGTATAACATTTCCCCCCTAATTTAATTGAATTAATAAAATTAATGGATCGATATATCAATTTTATCGAAATTGTTCATTGTTTTCGTCCTAAAATAAGTAATTCGAATGTAACCCTAATCCAAAATGCAAATAAACAGAAAAATTGTTTATTCAATTGATGATGAACCCTAATTGAAATCGTTCTATTAAGAATGATGAAACCTAATTTAATGACCGTGTGAATTTCATTGGTTTGGAATTAGTCGAAAATTTGAGGGTTAAAAAAACAAAAACAAAAAATGTTGTGTTGGGTTCGAACCCGCGTTGATGAGAATTGGGTAAGTTAGTTTTTGCAAGCATACTCGTAACCAGTTAAGCAAGGGGTATCAGCACGTCAATTATACAATATAATTGCATTTTATAGTGTGAAATAATGTCAATATATAAAATAGTCAAACTTTCTTAATATATTGCATTAATATTCCGTCATTATTGTTGCCTATTTGGGTGCCCTAAATTTCGGCCATTTTGATTTATATGCATATTCTTTATGTTTGTAAATAAATTATTTAAGGAATATTTTCTATACCATTTACTTATTTAAATTTATTCTAAAATAATCTTATTATATTGTGTAATCTTATATTTTATATTTTTAATGGATTGCAAATTTATTCTTAAAGATTTGGTAATTCTTAAACGTGGGTATGATTTGTGGTTATTTTTGGAGGGAAATTTTGGAGGGAAAAAATGGAGGGAATTTTGAGTTGGGATTGTATTTAAGTTCAACCATTTGCTCATTTTAACTTGCACACAGATCATCCATAATACACAAAAAATTCTAAAACCTTATCAAACTAACCCTAAATTAGAAATGGATAAGCGAGATGAAAAAATTGCAAAACTTATGTTACAAAATCGTATGTTGAAGCATCGACTTGCAAAGGAGAAGAAAGGTCGCGCACAAGATATTTTGGAAACAAGACGGTTCATTCAAGCAATGATGGAAATAACTACACAAAAGGAATTTGAAAAAACTCTTTATGGGGTCCCTTGCCAAAATATCGAGTTCATATATGAAGAGGAGTTTAATGCGAAAAATGCTCCAATTATACCCGATGACCATCTTAAATGGCGTCAAGTAGGTGACTTGGAGTATCTACCTATGCCTGTTGCGGACGCTGCAATAGAGGTTCGGGATGAGTTTGGCAATAATGAAGATCAACCTACACCTCCTCCTCCTATCTATTTTGGATGGAGGTCTAGGGATCGATATCGAATGCCGCCACACGCAATTAAAAGCCTCCAGTTTTAGTTTCTTTATAGTTTAGGGTTATTAATTTTGTCATTTCACACGTTTTGCAAGTTTAGTTTTGTATTCTTGAATTTCATTCAGTTTATGCTATAGAATTTTTAATTCAAATAAATTTGATAGTCATTTCATCAATATCCTTTTAATTATTTGTTTGAATTAAGAATATGTGTGAACATCGAATCGAATTAAACGAATTATGGTTCAAAAGCAATTAAACTACTTGAAATAAATCGTAAAGTAACTTGAAATGGTAAACCCTAAAGTGATGGACATGGTGGAAAAAATGTGGTTTTTGTAGGATTCGAACCCACGATGCATAAGAAGTCCTAAAGGGATAGTCATGGAAAAAAAAAAGTTGTGTTTTGTAGGATTCGAACCCGCGTTGCATTAGAAGAGATTATTGTTTGCATTTGAGTATAATTTGAATGAAAATCAATTGAATTAATAAATTAAAATGTGATCTCCCAAAATAATATGATTTCTGAAACTTAAGTAAAGTTTCCTAATTTTATGCCCTAAATTTTGGCCCAAAATTTAGTTTCCTAATCGTATCCCTATATTTTTGCCAAAATATCTTGGTATAATTTTTAAAATCTTGAAATGAATATATTATAGCAAGATACAATAAAATTAAAAACGGAAAAGATATGAAATATGTAGTTTATTATGAATAAAATTTGAAATGTAAATTTAAGAATAATGATTCGAAGATAGAATATTGCGTGAATCAAATTGAAAGCGGAAAATATATGTTGCTAACAATAAAAACGCAAATTCGATGTAGTTTATATTTCAATTTAAGTGATTAGTAATCGTCTTTGATACCCATTGCTCAACTGGTTTCGATAATAACGCATAGCGTAGGCCAATCCGTGTTCGATTCTTCATAGACACATTTATTTGATTTTTTTTAATTTACCAAATTTAAAACCATTGGCGCAAAATTAATTAGTTTGACTAAATTCAAACATCATTGCTGCAAAATTGAATAATTTAAATTAAGTTTGGGAAAAAAATTTGAATTTCACACAGTTGGCGCAAAAATGAATATACTTGTTTTGGTATAGAATATAGGGTTTAGGGTATAGAATATAGGGTTTAGGGTTTAGAATATAGGGTTTAGGGTATAGAATATAGGGTTTGGGGTTTAGAATATAGGGTTTAGGGTTTAGAATATAGGGTTTAGGGTTTCTAAGTTTGATTGTATGGAATTACTTAATAATTCATTTTATGTAATTATGTGCTAACTAGTCCGACTATAGCTTACTATCGACAATTTACGTAAATTAGGAACTAACTTGTTTCGATTCGATTATAGCTTAGTATCGAAATTTTACGTAAATATGGAACTAACTTGTTCCGATTATAGCTTACTATCGACATTCCATGTAATTATGTACTAACTAGTTCCATTATAGCTCACTATCAAAATTTTACGTAAATTAGGAACTAACTTGTTCCGATTATAGCTTACTATCGACATTTTATGTAATTATGTACTAACTAGTTCCATTATAGCTCAGTATCGACATTTTACGTAAATTAGGAACTAACTTGTTCCGATTATAGCTCACTATCGACATTTTACGTAAATTAGGAACTAACTTGTTCCGATTATAGCTCACTATCGACATTTTACGTAAATTAGCCACTAACTAGTTCAATTATAGCTCACTATCGACATTTTATGTAATTAGCACTAACTAGTTACGATTATAGCTTACTATCGATATTTTATGTAATTAGCCACTAAATAGTTTTGATTATAGCTTCCTATCGACATTCCATGTAATTAGCCACTAACTACTTACGATCATAGCTTATTTTAACTATTCCATGTTAAAACGTAATTACGGAGCTATATTGATCAAATCTTTGTTTAGGGTTTAGTTTTAGGGATTAGGGTTTCAAGGAATTTGTTTTAGGGGTTAGGGTTTCTAGGGTTTGGGGTATGTCATAGCTTATTTTAAGTATTTCATGTAAAAACCTACTTAGCGATTCCGATCATAGGTAATTATCACATACATTGAAGGTCATACTTCATAGTTGATTTTTACTATACCGATCATAGTTTAATATCTTTATTTCATGTAAAAGTGTTTTAGAATGTTTTTTTTTTCTTGGTACAATGTATATTATTATTGCTAATTAACCAAAAAACAAAACTAAAGGTAAAGAATGTAAACCAAAAAGGAAAGAAAAAAAAAGGTAAAAAACCGTAACACAATGAAAGTAATCATAGGTAATTATCATATAATCATACAATAGTCTAATATCTCTATTTTATGTCAAAATAATTTAGCTTATTTTTTTAAATTTTTAGCTTAATAACAAGTTAAACGTAAAAGAAAAAAAAAAGGTAAAAATGGGTTTTCCTATAAATCTAACCATATCCCCCCTTCAACTTCCTTCTTTCCCAGTATCGTCCTCCTCTACCATATCCCCCCTTCAACTCTTCCTCCCTAAAAAACCTTCTCCTTAACCCTAATTTTTTTTTCTCACAACCATCTCATCAAAATCAATGGCTAACCAAGGGGAACCTAATTGGACAATCTACTGTCCTGCCCCTTATCGTCCTCCTCTACCAAAAGCCATTAAAGATCTCATGGGATCGTCTTCTGTCAGTATTGGTTCTACCCACGGGAATACCGCACAATTTCAAGTTGCTGCATGCAACGATTTGGTTGTGCACGAAATCATTCCAAGGTGTTACTCGTGGGATCGTGGTTCACTAGTAGCGGTTTGCAAGGCATGGGGCCGTGGATGGGCAGAGTACCAAGACCAGAAGTTCCGAAAGAAACATGGACTTGCATGAGGCCATGGATGGTTATACTAGCAATGGGTTATGTAAAATAGGTTTTTAATTATATAAAATCGTATATTAGGTTATCCTTTAGTTGCGTTTTAATTATTAGTACGAAAACTGTAATCCGTTTGCATGCAATCGGATTTCATTTTGGTAAAAAATCGTATATTAGTTGGAGTAGACTGTTGTACAAACTGCTCTTTTAATTTTTTTTTGCATGGCGGCCTAATTGATGTAAACGGGTTGTATAATATGCCGTCTAGTCTCGTATGTAGGGTTGTAAATTGGTTGTAATCGGATGTAAATTGGTTGTAATCGGCATAATCTGATGGTTTTCCGTCTTTTAATCAGATTAATTGGATGGTATTTTTGATTTAAACTTCAATTTCAATTTCGATTTTATGTTCAATTTCAATTTTATGTTCAATTTTGTTAAATTTCGATTTTATGTAATATTTCGATTTAATCTGATGGTTGTAATTTGCTTATAATCGTTCATTGTCGCTTGTAATCCCGTTAATTTAAGTTCAATTTCGATTTTGCATGTTGTTTACCAAGTGTAAATGGTTGAGTATGGAGATGAACATAATCATCACATGCACTTTGACTTAGGTTGAGTATGGAGATGCAAGGGTAATCATTATCTTGTAAAGATAATGATCAATCTTAGTAATTGGGCAGCGTAATTGGTTGATTGGTTCATTAGCATTGTGATTCGAGTTTACGAAAATAATAAAAACCGTTTTTATACCACGGTTTTTAACCCGTTTTCATACAAAAGGTTGAGTAAGTAGATGGGTAAAGTCAGTTTGCATGCAAAATAGATTGACCAATTTCTCAATTCAATTAACCCGTTTTTATACCACGGCTTTTAACCCGTTTTTAACCCGTTTTCATTCAAAGTCATTAAAATCACCCTAAATTAAAACGGTTTTTAACCCGTTTTTAGTTTAAACCCGTTTTTAATTTAAACCCGTTTTCATACAAAGTCATTAAAATCATCCTATTACAAACCCGTTTACTAACCCGGTCACAAACCCGTTTACATACCCGTTTCCTAAACCGAGATTAGAAGGCATTAGACATTTATAATCACCTATAAATGTATAACCTCTCATTCATTTAATCCAACCTACCCCTCATCAATTACTCATATCCTTTCATAATCATCATCTTCTACCACTTCAACTTCCCCTTTTTTCTGTGTTAAAAAATAAACCCTATGGAAGACGATCAAATCCTTATGACGCCATGGGGTCAACCCGCCAGAAGAGTGTATCCAGTACCCCGTGTCATAAGAGACATGACAGAAGCACCAACAATTGAGGGTACAGATGAAGAATCGTCTGCCTTTCGGGTTGCCGCATGCATGGACCTCATGTCCATGTACGTCTTTCCAAGAAGTGGTTCGTGGCAGAGAATACATATGACCCGTACTTGTAAGTTGTGGGCGTATGGATGGGCGGAGCGCAGGAAAGCTGTTGAAGCGGAGCAGAAAAAAGTCCAGAGAAAATACGGTCAAGGGGTAAAATATTGCCCTTAATTTGTCGTCTTGATATATATTATTGTATGTTAACTAGTTAAGTATATAGTGAAATATGTGATCGGGTTATTAGGGTACTATTTCGATGTTTGATTTTCCTCTCCTATTGTAAAATATGTCGGTTGTAATCGTTTTCCTTAACTCTGATGGTTGTAGTATGTAAATGGATTGTATAATTATGTCGGTTGTAAAATATGTCGTATGGTTTTGGGATCACCTGTAATCGGATGATATTCCAGTGGTAATATAATCGGATTGTGATAACTTGGAAGGCGTACATTATTGTTTTTATTTTTTATTTTTAATTTTTTGTTACAAGCAGCGGATGATAACCCGGTCACAAACCCGTTTACATAATCCGGTCACAAACCCGTTTATCATAATCGGATTATAACCCGGTCACAAACCCGTTTACATACCCGTTTTGTGGGAACGTGTTTTCTGATCTCAATTCCATCAGATTCCAATGTTTACGTTTCACTAAATTGTAGCGCAAACTTTTCAATTCGACAATAACGACTATAAATCAGTATGCATATGTTTACGTTTCACTAAATAAATGTATTCAATTAACTTTTCAATTCCACAATATCAACTAATGTTTATAAGGATATGATTTCAATTGGACTAATACTCATTAAGTTTACAACTTTCATTGAACTATGACGGAGTAATAAATCAGACTAACTATTATGCAATTACACTTACTCATAGACAAATTGGAGAAACTTTATAACATTTCGACAAAACTGATTAATAAACTAACTCAATTCGACTAAACTAACCGAAAATTGATCAATTCGAATAAATTGCAAATCTGACTAAATTAACATTGTCTACTATTCAAATAAACCAAATGAATTCAATAAAATTGACAAAAAACAATTGAAATAAAATCGTCTCAAAACTTAATTAAAGATTCATCTACTGCGTGTTACGAGCTGTGCTTCTAGTAGCCCTCCTCCTTCTCGGCGTAGGTTGTGACGGACCTGCCTCGTTGAGGTTTAAAGCCCTTCTCCTTCTCGGCGTAGGTTGTGACGGACCTGCCTCGTCGAGGTTTAAAGCCCTCCTCCTTCTCGGCGTAGGTTGTGACGGACCTGCCTCGTCGAGGTTTAAAGCCCTCCTCCTTCTCGGCGTAGGTTGTGACGGACCTGCCTCGTCGACGTTTAAAGCCCTCCTAACTGTAATTTGTCTAGGCCTAGGAGCTCTACCCGTTCCTCTCTTATCAACGGGGTCTTGCAAGCCGCCTTCTCTACGTGGAGTCGCATTTCTGACCATGTAACGCTGATTGTCTTCCTTCCGTTGTAGTCTCCTTTTCCCCCACAACCGATTAACTTCGCAACCTGCACCCATGTCGTTGAGGGTCTGAATGCCAACCGTTGCTTCCATTTCTTTCACCATCTTCGATGTATCTCTATCATATATGGCGAAAGCATCATCGGATTGTAATGCTAGCCTGAATATGTAGTCGTTCCTCAATGTCACCCCAAGTGAACGCTTAAGGCGTTCCGACTCACCGGGTGTGTGGTAGCCAACCTGAAGATGCTCATAACCTCTAACCAAATCCTTTCGAAACCGAGGCAAAATGTACTTATCGGGAATTAATCGCACTTTCTTTCAAAGAACATAGCACGGATAATATGCCTACATAAAATTCCTCGGAATTCAAAACGTTGACAACTACAATTATACTCACATGTACCCGTGTTGATTGTGACATTATAGTTCTTATCCCGTGGAGCCCAAAACGGATGTTTCACCTTCTCGGTTACAACAAAAGAAGAGAATTGCCCGATATTCATTTCACTAGAAGCATTAATGTGTATAAGGGCGTACACCTCTTTTTTTACCTTCGCGAACATCTTATTAGTATAAGCTCTTTGGAAGACTTCCTCAACGATTACACTCTTATCGTACGAAGACGGTTTATTGGTGCAAGCAAAGTTTAATCGTTCTTCCTCCTCGACCTTCACTCATAGGGCATTTTCGTAGTTGCCTAGGAATGCGAACAAAGTTGTTTGCGGATTAACATAATTCTTGAAGAATCTGTTCGTCTGCTCACTTCTTTGTGTGGATGACATACCTGCGCAAAACATGTGCCTCCAATACAACGGAACCCATGACTCCCTTTTTTCATACATCTCCTTGATCCAGCTATTCCCTCGTATCCCATATTTATCGACAAAAATTTGCCAAGATGCCTCAAAATCATCGATGTCCTTACTCTCATAGACCACATCCCTTAGGTCAGGCTTAATTTCACGGAACCTAGCAAAGTTCCCAAAATTCTTAAAAGCATTTCGCATTATGTGCCAAAGACACAAACGGTGTGGCACATTAGGAAATACGGTCTTCACAGCCAAGCCAATCCCCCTACACTGATCGGTGATTATAACTGAAGGAGGTCTACCCATACAGTCTAACCATCTCCTAAACACCCAAGTAAAGCTTACGGTGTCCTCGTGTGAAATCAAAGCGGATGCAAGTACAACAGTACTACCGTGATGATTTACACCAACAAATGGAGTAAACGGCATTTTGTACCTGCAATTTAAACATAAGTATAAGCATTTTATTGTAAATTGAAATCGTATTTTAACCTAAATACGATTCTCCTACAAAAACAGCAATCAAGGATCCAATTCAATAAGATAAATAACCATTTCGTAAAACTATTTACCAAACTAACATTTATTTTCCAAAATAACCATTTCCTAAAACTATTCATAAATTAAAATAGAGTATAAAACATACTAATAAAAACTAAATTATAAAAAGCCTATTCATTCCTACGTCTGATCAATTTAACAAAAAAAAAAAGGCGAGAATTCAATTGTTAGCTCTAATATCAATTTTATTTCGAATAGGTAATGATAATTGTGATTGTTAAATAGGTCTCATACTAGTCATACCCAGCTATACTTGTACAACACGATTTTAATTACGAATCATCAATTTATGACTGATAAAATTTGTCAAAAAATTAGGTGGAATAAAAGAAATTAACGGGGATGATAATGTTACCTGTTACAAAGGAACGTAGCGTCATATGAAATCGCATCACCAAATACCTTTGCCATAGCCCTGCAACATCCATCGGCCCAAAATACATTAACCAACATCCCTTTTGAATCCGTCTGGATTGCATAGTAAAAATCGGGATCGATTTCTTTCAACTTAATAAATCTTTCTTCAAGAGCGTTAGCATCACCTTGAATTCTAAAGCGTCGTCGTTCTTGATTGAGCATGTTCCTCAAATCACGCTCAATGACTGTTAAATTCGCGTGACCACCGACTTCTCTGACCAAGGTGTTAAAGTTTTTAGCAATTGGGATACCGGCTTCATCATTCATCATGGCTCGTCTATTAAAATATGCATCCCATACCCTATATCCGACCATATGTCGACTATTTTTAGGATTGAGATCATCATGATTGTGGTCCAATCTAACCTGCTTGATGACCATGAAATCATCAAGTAAAGTGGCTTCTACGACACATTCGCATGGCTTAAATGAGGAGACGTCAATGTTCTTTTTCCGTGGTTTAGCCGCCCTTGTGCAACATAATCTGACTCGTTTATACATGTAGAAACGAGGCTCGCTCTTTCCCACACCATATCGCTTTACCCCTTTTTCTGAATAGCATTCCAATAGTTTGCTAGTCCTGATATAAAATTGAAAGCCTTGATTATAGGCATATTGGTAACAATATGCACCAAGCTCATCACCATTTGCAAAATGCATTCCTTGTGTCGGAGGGTCAAGTTCAACATTGTCGGTGTATCCGCTTTTTAGGAACTTAGCGACCTTCTGCACATACCCCCCCTTCAACAACAGGAGGTTCATGCAACTCATCTACCTCATTTTCGACGACAGTATCATCGTTGTCATTGACGTCACCCTCATCGTTGACGTCATCATCATGGTTGTAGTCATCTCCAATGTTGATAGGTTCACCATCAACACCGTCATCATATAAAAAATCATCTAAGCTAAAGTTGTCAAAGCTAACAACCTCCTCTTGATCATCCTCATCCAGTTGAACTTCCACGTTATTAACAACGTCCTCTTGATCATCCCCGTCCTGTTGATCTTCAACGTTATTATGAACATCTTCTAAACTGATATTGTCAAGATCGTCTTCCCAAGGCAAAGGCACATTAAGATCAAGCTCGTCATCTTCCCCAGGCAAATTAAGATCAAAATCCATCTTCAATTACTAATGCTTGTGTTTTTCTTAAAAAAAAATCTCTTTGTTTTACTGTTAATACTTCAACGTTGATACAAGAAAATAAAAATAATTATACCAAAAAAATCTCAACAAAAAGATATGATTTAGAATACGGTATTCAAAATTATACTCGTATGATTTAAGAATCAATTTAAATAAATAAATTTAATTGTATCAAATAAAAGATTCTTATAATCATTTAGTTACCAAAAAAAATCTAATATGAAAATAAAACAATAAAAGGAAACAATAAAAGGCGAATATTTAGGGCAATATAATAGGAAAATTTGACTATTTTATGAATTAAGATTATTTAACACTATATAATAAAATTAAATTGATTATTAGATGTGCTGATACCCCTTGCTTAAATGGTTAAACACTCTTCTAATGCACAATGCATCTCGTGTTCGATTCTTATTAACAACATTTTGGTTTTTGTATTCTTTTTTCCACTTTTTTTCCCCCAAATTGCATGAATTAGGGTTGATCACGAATTAGGGTTCATCAATCATTAATGATAACAAATATCAAATTACATACTAGATCAATTTCACCTATTTAATTACGGTTCATAATCATTTGATTACGCGAATTAGTGCTAAATTTTTGCACCTATTGACGAATTAGGGTTCATCAAATCGCATTCAAGTTCAAAAAAAATCATGAATTGAATTAGGGATGGTATTTCGATTTTGATTATTGTATATGAAATATTAATCAATTTAACACTAGGTGTACAAATTTAGAAAACTAAATTAGGGTTCCAATAATTGATTTTTCGGATAAAAATTAGGGTTCCAATAATTAGGGGTTTTTCGAAAAATTATGCAACCATAAAAAATGGTGAATAAATTCTCATAATGTTTACGAAAATAAAGAAAACTAAATTGGAAATTTAGAAAACTAAATCAAATATAACAAACATAACCATAAATAATGTTAACTAAGTGTAGTTAAACTATATATGTAAAATGACTAACCTAGCCCTAAACTAATCTAACCTAATTTACCGCGGTTAGCCACGTGTCAAGCCACCATTGGTTTGTGTACAAATTTTTTGTACACTATGTGTATCTGTATCATCTTCCAAAGTAGTCTCCATAAATAATCTCCCCTACTACTAAAAGAATAAAAATTCTCTTAGTTTTCCCTCCAAAAGGCATCTAACTAAATAAGGTAACAAGTAAAAAAAAAATTCATTACATTATTATCTTTCCAATTAATATATTCTTATAATTAAACTCTAATCTTTTAATTAAAATTCATATTTGTGACTTTTTCATTAAAATGCATAATTTATTATGCAATCATTTTCATTTCCATATATATTATTTTTCAGCAGTTACACTCTAAAATTACGCAAACCTGTTTCTTATGCAGTCTTTAACATAATTATTGTCATCACTTACACTCTAAAATTAAGTAAATCTGTTTCTTATATTATCCTTCATCAGTTACAATCTAAATATGGTGTATATTTTAAAGGACGTAATAATTTTTATGTATTTTTTTAATTAAAAATATAAAAAATATTAGTCTAATTATTCGTAATTCGTCTTTATAAGTGCGCAGTATACTATTTTTACCTGTTTTTGTTATAAAGTTTATACGCGTTTAAAAAAATGTATGTCATAAATTAGTTTCATGCAATGATATATCATTATAGAGTTAATTTTTATAGTAAAGTAAAAGTGGTTTAAGACAAAAATAACTTAAAAAGTGTCTTTTGATGGTTATAAACTTTCATTTTCTACCTCTTACTAAGACTATATTAGTACATTATAACATTAATAAAGGTACAGTTAATTTATGCAATTAATTTAAGGAGAATGTCTCTTTATAAAACAAAACTAAAAAATACCGTGTTGTAGCACGGGGATCTATACTAATTGGCAATCAATACAATAAAAAGATCACGAAAACAAATGATAAAGATAATCTATAAGAATAACTATGTAATTAGTAACCACTTACACATAGAAATTTAAAATGTACTATTCACGTTAGGGAAGACAATATGACTATATGAGTGATGAGGATTTCATAAAATTGTTATAAAGAACATCACTAAAACATAAACAAATGCAATGTCAGATCATTATGGAAAATTGAGTTAAACTGTAGGCGGACGACAAAGGGGTATGGTGTAGAGTCTCATTTATGAGGAACCTTAAACTCATAGTCAATGAAAAGATCACAACTTGTGCTTTTTATTCGGGATTATTATTGTATGATATTATTATATGAGATCATTTCCAAAAATATATTATAAAATTTTTGGAATGAATATTGATTCAATCTATTGCCTAAATGTCTCACATGATATATCATATATGAACTTCCTAAAATAAAGTTAATTACCCCGTATATGTTTTATCAGTTTATGTGATTTTTATGTGATCTTTTACTATTGTTGTCATTAATCATTTCTTAAAAACGCTTCAATGTATAAGGCAAGTGTACACATATATAGACCTTACTTTCTATGGAATGATATTGACAACTTTTTCAGCAAACTAATTACGGTAATTGAATTTCCATATTTAGGCTCTGTTTGGCAAAACTACCTAAAAAGGTAGCTGAAACCTGAAAAGGTATTTGGCGAAAAGCTAATCGAAACACGAAAAGGTAACCGATAAGGTAGCTGAAAATTATGAGTTGATAAGGTAACTGATTATATAAAAATGTGTTTGGCAAACTAGCTGAAAAGATAGCTGATTTTGGTAAAATGACGTAAAAGTATATGAAAATTATTTAATATTATAGAATAAAGGGGTAAAAAATGGAAAATAAGTCATTTCAGGTACCTGATTTCTCAAATGCTACCCGATGTAACATTTCATTTCAGGTACCTTATTTGACCAAATAAGTTACTTGCCAAACACTTGCAAAAAAATCAGGTAACTGAAATTTTGGTCAAATAAACTACTTTGGTCAAATAAGCTATATAGTATAATTAATTTGTATAACTTTCTTTAATTACATGGAAGTCCCTTGGTTTCTGGATTTAATATATAGTACTAGTATTGGTGCCCGGCTTCGCCCGGGCTGCCTCTACTTACCATTAATTTTTTTTCATTAAATAAAATTACTTAAAGTTTCATAACCCATAAATTTATCATTAATATATTTTTCAATGACATATCCTAAAAATACGATGAAATAAATTTGAGACAAATTCACTACTCCCGCTATTAATATTTTACTCTTATTAATGAAATAATAGTAATAACATTTCACTACTTCCCCGTAATCATTGTTACTTTCACTACTCCCGCCGTAATTATTGTTACTGCCACTATTGACGCATTAATATTGATAATTTCACTACTCCCGCCGTAATTATTGTTACTTTCACTATTGCCGCATTAATAATTTAATATTGATTATTTCACTACTCCCGTTGTTGTTTCTATCACTTTCACTAATCTCGCTGATAATATTGCTATTTTTACTATTCATATCATATAACTATATCCAATATTACTACATTCTTTTCTTTACCGACGAAATTACGTTTAGTACTTAAGCATGCAATTTTAAGAGGATTATATATTTATATAAATATATTACATATATGCATTAAATCAAATCAAAAGAATTATGCAATATTATATATTATGGAATCTAAGTTGAATTATTTATAACCTACTTATATTATATTTTTGTATGTTAAATAATTAACATCTCTATACATCTAATAAACTATAAAGTTTATTAATAAAATTGCAAAGATTTTAAATTTAAATATATAAGTTTATGATGATAATAATTAATACCATAAATGTGCATGTTTATAATAACTAAGTATTATTTTATTTTAAGAAAATTGATCATGTTCTAGTTTTCTATAAATATTTAGGAAAATTATAAAGCATCTTCTTTTTTTTAGTCTCCTTGAAATTGAGCATCTTAATTAATTATTTTATTTTAAGGAAATTGACCATCTTAATTAATTATTTTATTTTAAGGAAATTGACCATGTTAGTTTATTTTAGAGTCTCATAAATGTTTAGGAAAATTAACAAGTTTCTATATAATTAAATTTTAACCCAAACTATATAATATTTGCATTGAGATCCCTTAATCGGGTCCATCACACGGTGCTAGTGATTTAAAACTGAGTCCATTTTTGAAATAATGGTCAAAAATAAAATATTTGTCATTTTGGGTCGGTTTTGAAAATATTTGTCAAAATGCTGTCCACGTAGGCTCGAGATTTTTAGACCTGAAACACGCCACTACTAATGGCGTGTTTTGTGAAGGAAACACGCCATTAGTAGTGGCGTGTCTTTACAACAATTTTTTTCCTCAACTGACTGAACTTAAAAAAAAAAAAAATAAAAAAAAAAAAATACATAAGACACGCCATTAGGGGTGGCGTGTTTCCCCTCCGAAACCCGCCATTCCCAATGGCGTGTTTGTTTTAGTCCATTTTTTAATGAAGTTTCTTTCCGTACTCATTATAAACACGCCATTGGTAGTGGCGTGTTTTAGGTCCAGAAATCCCGAGCCTACGTGAACACCATTTTGACAAATATTTTCAAAACCGACCCAAAACGACAAATATTTTATTTTTAACCATTATTTCAAAAATGGATTCTTTAAAACTATATAGTATAATTAATTTGTATATATTTCTTTAATTACATTGAAATCCCTTGGTTTCTGGAATTAATATATAGTATTGATTGATTGATATGATGATATATGATGATATGATATGATTAGGGATGGCAATGTGTGACGATCCGCACACTTGAACCCTTAGATTTATTTATGCTTATGTAATTTCATTTTCCTTGTACATTTGTAGTAAGTATTTTCTTAGTAGTTTTAGAATAGGTTTCCATAAATAGGTATATCGCTATTCTGAACCAAACTTGTAAATTCAATGTATCCTGCTACCAGGACCAAACTATCAAATTTCCCTCTTTGAGAGGTGCTAGTCAATGAAAAACCGCTTCTCATCCAAAAGCTTGTTGTTGCTTGTTGCTTGCTTTCAATAATCGTATTGCTTACTTTTATTGCTTTCGTGTGTCGGACTTGATAATCGTGACTAGGATTCCCGACACACACCGACCCGAGACCCGAGTATCGTGCTAGTGGGCGATCCCTCACTAGTACGAAGATCCTTGACGCTTGCATCTTGCCTTGAGACGGGCAAGGGTGCGCGCCACGGTCCGGCAAAAGTAGCGGACCGTGACATTTGGTATCAGAGCCCGGTCTTCGGACGGGCGTCTGCAAGCCGCATTTGTTTATCGAGATCGAGAAAATGGGCGAAACAATCGAGGACCGAGTGGATGCCTTAGAGGACGCAATCGACGTCAAGCTTCCCAAACTCGAGGACATCATGATGCGGATGGCCGCGAGCCTCGAGAAGTTGCAAAAGACGGTTTGTGACCTTGAGACGAAGGTAGACGGGATGGACATTCGCATCCAAGCGATCAGTGGTGCGATCCCCGACGATCGGGAGGAAGAGATCAATCATCTGCACCGAAAGGTCGAGATGTTAGAGAACACTTGTGCCACGCTCGTGAAAGCGGTGGGCAATGACGGGAAATCTATGGGGAGCCATAAGGTGAAGGCACCCCCACCTCGTGCCTACGATGGGGCGAGGGATTCGAAAGCGGTGGATAACTTTATCTTCGATATGGAGCAATACTTCCGAGTAAGTGGGCTCGACGAAGACGCGGAAGTTGTCACGGCAAGCATGTATCTAGTCGACGATGCCAAGATGTGGTGGAGGGCTAGGTACAAGGAAATCGATGCGGGCACGATTACGGTGACATCGTGGGCCGACTTCAAGAGGATCTTGAAGGATCACTTCTACCCCGAGAACACGGAGTTTGTTGCTCGGAAGAAGTTGAAGGAAATCAAGCACACCAAATCAATCCGGGAATATGTGAGGCAATTCTCAGCTTGCATGCTCGAGATTAGCGAAATGTCCGAGACGGATAGGACATTCGAGTTCATTGACGGGTTGAAGAGGTGGGCACAACAAGAGGTCATAAGGCAGAATCCCAAAACTCTGTCTTCGGCCATATCGGCTGCGGAGCGCCTACTCGACTTTCACGGAGAGCGAGAGGCACCAAGAGTGGTGGCATCAACGGGGAATACTGGTGCGTCACAGAGTGGGTACAATGGACAAAGGCCACAAAACAGCGCCATTTCCGTTGGGAACAGTCGGTTCCGCTCGCAAGGAAGTCAAGCCCAATCGGCGAGCACTACAAACTCGCCCTCAAGCTCGTCTTCGAAGGCGGGAAACTCTACTGCTTCCACAACGAAGAGACCGTTCGCGTGTTTTGTGTGCAAGGGTCCTCACAAGATGGCCGATTGTCCGAACCAAGCGGAGTTCAATGCCATGTTCAAGAAGATGCCGAAAGGGGCTCAAGAACGTCTTGATGGGGCGTTGGCCGTCTATCACCAAGAGTGTAACGAAGACTCGAGTGATGATGAAGACCAACCACAGATGGGCTCACTCCAACGGATCAACGCGATGGGGAAATACGAAGATTCCTCCGCCAAGAAATCCAACGGGCTCATGTACGTGGACATGATGGTGAATGGGAAGCACGCACGAGCTTTGATCGACTCGGGTGCCTCCCACAACTTTGTTACGAAAGAAGAAGGCGATCGGTTGGGGCTATTTTTGCGGGATGCTAACATTTGCTGAAGCGGTCAATGGGAAAATGAGACGCGTCCAAGGAGTGGCTAAGAAGGTCGCGGTCCAAGTGGGTGAGTGGGCGGGGGAGCTCGACTTCACCACCGTTCATTGGATGACTTCAAGTTAGTACTCGGGATGCGTTCTTTCGAAAGCATTGGTGGTATTGAAACCGAGTGACGGATCGATGCTACTAATGGGGTCTATCGTAGTGAAGACGGTAGACGACGACGAAGACAAGGGGCAAGATCGAATTTCGGCTATGAGGGTGATACCGACGCCGAAACAAGGGATGCGACCTTGGAGAATGCCTAAAGGTTCGGTGGAGCCGAGGGCGAACAAGACCCGGGCTAACTACGATGCTAAGTGGCCGGGGACGAAAGAAGAGTCTACCCCCTCACCGAGGAGTAGACAATGAGGGCCGAGATGCCCAAAGAAGTAGGCCTCGTACCATCAGGGGGACGCGTCGATGTCTTGAGTCGACGTCCTGGTTTGCGGGTCGGTCGACCCAAGAGATAAGGCCTCGTACCATCAGGGGGCCGCGTCGATGTGTTGAATCGACGTCCTGGTTTGCGGGTCCGTCGACCCAAGAGAGAAGGCCTCGTACCGGGGGGGCGCGCCGAAATGCCGATTCGGCGTCCTAGAGATCTCACATTCCCTTGAATGCAGGTGCTGAAGTGAGGAGAGACAAAGTGAAGGTCCGTTGGAGCCAGTACTTGGAGAAAGCCCGAGAGAGCACTTTTCAAGCAGCGGCAAAGTGGGCGTTCCCGAGAGACAAGGAGCACGTGGTGGACTTGGAGAACATGATGTTCGGCAGCTTCTATGTCAAGGAACTCCAGCCTATCCTTGAAGGGACGAAGAGGCCAGTCATTGTTTGGGACGAAGCGCACATTCAAGCCGAGTTGTACAAGCCAATCCCCAACTTTGCATGGACGGTCGAGCTCACCGAGGATGTCTCATGAAGCACCATTCAAGATTTTTTGTGTTGCCGAGGGCGGCAACAGATTAGGTGGGGGAGAGTGTGACGATCCGCACACTTGAACCCTTAGATTTATTTATGCTTATGTAATTTCATTTTCCTTGTACATTTGTAGTAAGTATTTTCTTAGTAGTTTTAGAATAGGTTTCCATAAATAGGTATATCGCTATTCTGAACTAAACTTGTAAATTCAATGTATCCTGCTACCAGGACCAAACTATCAAATTTCCCTCTTTGAGAGGTGCTAGTCAATGAAAAACCGCTTCTCATCCAAAAGCTTGTTGTTGCTTGTTACTTGCTTTCAATAATCGTATTGCTTACTTTTATTGCTTTCGTGTGTCGGACTTGATAATCGTGACTAGGATTCCCGACACACACCGACCCGAGACCCGAGTATCGTGCTAGTGGGCGATCCCTCACTAGTACGAAGATCCTTGACGCTTGCATCTTGCCTTGAGACGGGCAAGGGTGCGCGCCACGGTCCGGCAAAAGTAGCGGACCGTGACACAATGGGTAGGGTCTGGGTAGGGTACGCCTAGACCCGGACCAGGACCCGAGATTTTCCCTTTGGACCCGTACCCGACCCAGACCCGTAAGGGTCTAAAATTTGAGGACCCATAGCCAGACCCTATGGGTAAGGGTAGGGTCTGGGTCTACCCGCGGGTCCGAGTTTCAGCCACTTTAGTAATAAGATTAACAGTTATGGAGTCTATGATATTAAAAAAAAATTCATACTACTTTAACATTATGAGTTTATTAATCTGCCGTAAATGGTGGTTGTCGGTCGCCACCTATTAGAGATGTGATTGCCAGTCTTGTATCAGTGCTGTGGTGAGGGTTTTCTTGTGTCAGTGGTGGAGTGATGGTATTGTCAGAAGAGTTTGGTTTAGTTTTATCACTTTGTGGGATGAGGGAAGAGAAAGAGACTTTAGTTGAGTTTGTACAGTCTGCCAGTATGAATTCAGAAAAATTGTGATTTTGAATTTTTTTTCTTTAATAAAGGGTCTAAGGGTCGGGTATGGGTCTCATAACTTAGATCCGGACCCGAAATATTTTCTTAAAACCCATACCCGACCCATACCCATTGGGTCTGAAAAAATGAGACCTATACCCGACCCATTAGGATTCGACCCTCAGGGTCTGGGTAGGGTCCCCGACCCACTACCATCCCTAGATATGATAATAAACAAATTTGAAGTTGTACCACCCGTGACAACATGTGTTGAGTTACTACACACTAATTAAGAACCAAAACAATAAGAAATAATGTAAGAGTTCTTATATCAATAGCGGTCACGTAACGGGCTATACATATATGCAAATATTTATCTTGAGCTACAATTAGACTTGGCACAACTGAAGTAACAATATGTACACAATTAAATCAAATTAGGTAAATAGACGACCTGTTCACTTCCAAACCTTAATTGCACCATCTCTACTGCCTGATAGGAGCAGTCTCTGGTTTAATTTCACAGAAGCAAGTGCTAAGATCGAGTCGCGGTGGCAACCAGCCGGGTCGACAGCAGCGGCTGCTAGAACCGCCTTTGTCGTCATTTTTGTGTGCAGAGGTCGCTTCCGTGTTTCCTAAGTAAAGTAAGAGGGGTTACTTTGGTGAGAACCAACACATTAACTGCAAATTATCACTTAGATATGATAAACCATGCACCCATACCTTGAGTTGGCAATAGCCGACCCGACCCACCCGAAACCCAACCCAATACAACCCGAAAAATGGGTGAACCGAAACCGACCTGACCCGAACCGACCCGATAACCGATAACAGCCTTATTTTTTCCAACCGGATCTGAACCGACCCAACCCTACCCGTGACCCGATATTTCTAAACCCGATAATGAACTAGCTTAATAATGGCTTAAATAAGACCAAATTGACAATCATCTTAATTATTTTCACTTAAAACTAAAATTAATACACCAACCCTTTGTCTAGACATAAAATTATCATCTAAAAGACTAAAACTAAATATATAAGATAAAATATATGCGGAGAACCTGACCCGCTAATGACCCGACCCGACTTGCCACCCGTTGATGACCCAACTCGAAGATGACGCAACATGAACTGAACTGACCCGAACCCGTCACTGACCCGATATAACCCGAACCCAATATGACCCGACCCGTAACCGACCCGAGTGACCCGATTGCCACCTCTACCCGTACCTAGAAGAGGTAAAACTAACCATAGCCGATCTTAGTGAACTATTCCCACACCACAAAATGACCCAATAATAAGACACGACATATTTCACCAAAAAATAAACCGACTTGAACAAAATCCATTCATACAAAAAAGGACTTGACTCCAATGACACCGTGCCCAATATCATACCCGAGTAACATTAACTTCTAGACAAACCGTATCTCAGGCCAAGCTAGCATGCACGGGTCCGATCTCTAGAAGACAGAAAGAGGTTTTGTTGACATTATTCTGAATTTCTGATTCAACACCACCAACATCCCCTTCCGTCGAAATATATATAAAAAAAATTAAAAATGAATAAATAAATAAATAAAACTCACAGAAAGGGTTAAAATGAAATTGGGACGTACAAACCAACCACACACTAGTACACAACTCTAAAGTCTCAGAAACAATTGTCATACAGGTTTGTCGGTTTTGTCAAACATGACTAATCAACGTTGGGATCACAATACATTACCAAGTGCCCCCTTCAATGGCGAAAGTAAGGAGGGACAATTGTTCGTAATCTTACCCTTCACCAAGGCAATTTTTCGATGACCCATAGCAAATTGTGTCGTGATTTACATTGACCAACCAACCACTACTTCACAATAGAAAGAGGCACATATAGTTTAGTGAGTGAATTTTGCTTATTTCATCATACTCCAAAACCAAAGAGCTAAATCAAATCCACGTCAGGTTAGCATATAAAAACAAGACAAGCATCAGTTCCTCCATTGATGACATCGTTATAGATGATCAGATGTTCATTATTAGTTTTGATATTTGGAAATATTAACAAAAAAGTCGCTCCATATTTTCACGATATGAGATCGTGAAAATTGAAAAGCGACAAATGAATTTCTCGCCAGATAATTAGTGGATGTTAAATTCCATAGGAAAATCCAGACACCCATGACCCATTTGCTTAAGATAAGCCCGGAACTAAATGACTAGGCAAACATTGCAATATAAAAGAGATTTGCTTAAAAATCATTTAAAATTTCTCACGTAGTAAAATATTTGACATTTTCACTTACCTGCACAACCTGAGCACCAAAGCTAGATTTACTATCATAAGTATCATCATTCCCAAGGCCCTTAATTGTCGGCCCACAAACGCAGTAACTCCTTTCAGGCCTGCATTTTGCAAGAGAAGTGAGGAAATCTGTTTTTATGAAGAGAAAAAAAAAATGTACATGATAGTATGGGCAAGAAGATAGCACCTGTCATGGTCCCACCGACGTATTCTTAAATCAGTTCCACCAGTAAGCAAATCTCCCCCAGGAAGAGAAAGCAGCGTACGGAAACCAGAGAGACGGGGCGGAGGTTCATTTAACTCATCTACTCGATATTTCGAGTTGACACTTCTTCTTGGGTCTGATTTAGGATTTGACTTGTTTGGAGGTCGAGCCAAAGCCCAAGGCAAGTCCCCCAACTCAGCATCACCGTCATTTCCTGGCACTCGAAATACCTGATTGAACAAAGCAAAGTAATCTAGGGCTCAGAATTATGTTGTGACAGGAAAACACTGCCGATCAGCTGCACTTTTTCTGTACACGATAATAGATCTAGGTAAATCCGAACAAAACAACTGAACTCAAAAAATCTGAAGTAGATGCCGAATTGATGTGCATATGATGAAGCGACCAAAATGACGAATTTGAAACAAAAATCTTAATAGCCACGTCAAAGACGATCCAATTAAACCAACCCTGTAACTACTAACTAGTGACACCCCGTATCCAAATGACACAACCAGAATGACCCATTTGACGGAGATATCTAGGGGGACCGCATGAGCTCCTCCACAGAAAAAAAAAGGGGGGGGGGGGGGTGAGACGCCAGTTTTTACATTCCACCCATGACAGAAAACTATCCGTATCGTTCGACTACGATCAAATGCAATGAAAAATAAGCAGCTGAATGGCTAGTACCTGATGGCAGTTTCCAGTTTCAGCATTCCACAGAGACACTTCATTACAACCTGCAGCAACGTACACAAGAGCCCTTGTGGCAGAAAAAGGTGCATTTGGCGGAGGAACATAGAGACACATACTCTCTATTGGACATGGACAAGGATATTCCCATGTGTTGACAGGTATAAGAAATCTAAGATCCCAGAGGGTCAACACACCTCTTGAAGATCCCGATATAAACCAGTTCCCCGATGGGTCAGTTACTAAATTAGAGACATAACCCTCCTCAGGAAATGATTTCAGAGTCCAAGAATCGGTATTTGTTCTAGTATCCCAGAGATGAATTCCACAATTCTGAGTGCTGTACATGACCGAATGACTCGCAGAGGCGTCAGCCGAGTAATTGACTAGACTGAGGATGGCACCTTCTCCCACTTCCCTCTTTTTCACATTAGCAATCCCCGAATACTTCTCAATACCATTCCGAATTCCTCGGGATAAATAGTCCACCGAAAACATGTGTATCCTTCCATCACATGCACCAACAATAACCTGGGCCGAACCCCGAATCATTGTTGTGCATAGTGCCCGTGTTCCCTCCAAAGGATAAGTCAACCTTGACCTAAATGAGATATCCTTTTCTAATCTTCTTGAATCCCATACCTTCACCGTCGAATCATCAGATGCACTCACAAAAAAACTATTGTCAGTTGAAACGGCAATGGCATTGACAGCAGAACGATGTTCCGGAAGATGAGCAACCAATACACCACGTGGCTTCCACCCCAAATCGGGATGTGATGAAGTCCATGAGACAGGTGATGCTCCGGTTACATCGTTTGAGGATGAGACATCCTCTATAGATGATGAGGAGCTCCCTTTTAAAGAGCCAGTCATTGCCAGTTCATGAAATTTAGAGCTCATATATGATGTTTGGTCACTCTCTCGGGGATCAGGTTCATGGACCACTCGGTGGAACTGCTTAGACCCACTAGCTATACTGAATGAGCCTGAGACAAGCTTAGGTGCTGGAAGTGAACTAGTCATGCCAAATGGTTTGTTCACTTGATCCAGCCAGTTTGAGGTAGAAGGGTCTATTCCTGGTGTGTTTGGCTTCGATGAAGTATCGGATTCTGCTTGAGAATTGCCGATTCTTTTGTCCAAGGAAAAGGAATACAGAGGTATATTTTCAGGTGATCTGTCATGAAGCAGGCTATTCATATTGTTAAGTTGAGGAGATATCAACCCAGAGAACTGCAGCTTTTCTGGAGAAAGATGATCCCTTATATCAACTGAAGTAGAAGCATTGTGAACAAAGCCCCCTACTGATCGAACCTTAACATCACCACTATCGCAGTCAATTGACTCGATGTGGTGCTCAAATTTCGGGTCTTGGAGATCTTGATGAATGTCAGGCCACACATCATTCTGTTTAGGCAAATCTACAGGGTCCCACTGTTTATGCGGTGTTGAAGAATTGTACCATATCTTTCTATGTCTCTCTAACATGTCCGAGCCACGAGCATCTTCTAGGATTTGGTAAAATCCCTGTCTAGACACTGGAGGCTTTAAACATGATAGAAGGGCCTTTTCGGATGCTAAAGAAGCTGGCTGGCGGCGAAGGAAAGGACGAATTACGGGTGCGAGAAAAACAAATGAGTCGACAGCTCCTAAACTCACACTACTTGCAGCAATGAACGACACAACTGACCTCCTAACCCAATGACTAGGATAGCATAGCAGGGGAAAGGCATGTTGTATCATATCAAGTAGAACTCTTTTCCGTATAAAACCGCTATTACACAGTGAAGTTAAACAATCCAATGTATTAACTATGACACCTTCTGTAGTATCACTCAACGCCTGCTCAATGTAAGGTACAAGATATTCCTCAACATTCCTTGGACCAATAAAGAAGCAAACATATACAATCTGCCCATAGAAAACTGTTCTCAGCTGCTCATCACGGTCATTAAGAAAAGCGGGAAGAATAGGCAACAGAAAGTCAATGCTTTGCTTCTGCCCAAAGAAACAGCAGAGCCCAGCAACATCCTGCAAAAGGGCTCTCCTAATATTTGGAGTTTGCTTTGGCCCCATTACGAGTTCCTGCACCACCTCGGCTATGGACTTTCTAAGATGGGCCAGTTGAGCATTGCTATATACTTTCAGAGCCTGATCATTATTGGTTGTTGGTGACAGTGACTTTTGAGGCATGCTCAGTTCCTCTAACACTCCGGACTCACTCAACCTAATTGAGTGCACCAAAAACCCATAAGATGTTAATGCAAGTTTGCATATGTTGCTTGCATAGCAAATTCGGACACTTTCCTCAGGGTCATCGGGAACCATAGAAAGCATGGGGAGAATATATTCGGGAAAAATTTTAGCATCACTTGGAGGAAATTCTCGAACTAAGGGCAAAATATCACACACGGTCTCTAGGGCAGCACAACGGACTATCGCTGCTGAGTCATTTAGCATAGCAACTACATACGGAAGTACACGCTGTAGCCGATCTTCATTATCGATATAGATTGATGAATACTTTAACAAAAGTATACAACTACGTCGAAGCTGAGGAAACTTGACATTCCTTATACATGAACATAGGAGAGATGTAATAAGTACCATACCTTCACAGCTTATAACATCTGGGGGTAGCTGTAGAAAGGGCATGCGATAGGTGTCGGATTCACTGTCATACTCGGACATTAATGACTTCAAATCATTAATAGTAATCTTCTTCAAATAGGCATGTTCCTGCCTCTTAAACACGTCCGAGATACTTTGATGCAAATTACTAGGAGACTGGATGCTATACTCTTGCTCATTTGGCGATAACTGACACTTAGATGTATCCTCGTGAGCTGACTTATCACTAGAAAAATGATTTGAGTGGTCCACATCCCGAAGTAAGGCACCTAAATCACCTAATAGCTCAAAACGTTCATGAGCTAATCCTCTTGTCCGAGGATCGTTCCTCGAATAGCTCTTGGGATAGCTGTGCACTTGTTTCAGAACCATTTGTTGGGATGTCTTATCAGCGGAGTGGGATGGTAAACCGGGTCCACTAGTTATCTCATTACCAGATTTACTGCTTGCCATCTGCTTCACTATTTCATGGAAAGCACTTTGACACATGACAACCTACAATAAGCATTACAAAACCAAACATTACATACAAATAGCATAAGAACCCAAAAGAACTAAGGATTGAAACAAGTATAGCTTACCCTGGCATCAATGTCAAGAGAGTTAAGACATGAGTAGAAGTTATGCAGAAATGGTGAGAAAAAATTCGGGAAGACAACACCCGCATAACTCTTCAGATAGTCTTCAGCTGATAACCTTTCATCAGGATTCAGCTGAATCATGTGAAGAATCATTTTCCTTATTTCTGGATCAGGTATCTGGAATGATGGTATACATAAATTAGTAGAGATACCAAGCTGATAGAAAGATAAACCAAGTTTACCATGGAAGTGAATTTAGAAGATTGATGGTATGTGAAGAGCAGAGATGCGCAAATGAGCTCTAACAGCAATACATAAAAATTAAAGAGCCAACCATTAAATTTGGGCAAAAGAATGGTGTCCTACGTTCCTACCTGCGCCAACTACAGGCACATCATTAAATACAAATATTAGAAATTGTCCTACCTATTCAAACAAAAATGTCGACTGCTACAACAGCGACGACGATTGTTGTTGCGGTTGGCGTCGTCTTTGCGACATTTTCGTTTGAATAGGTAGGACGACGACAACAAGAATCACAAAAGGATTTGGGTCGGCTGACATGAATCATCACTTGAAAGTTGTTACCATCAATGACCGGAAGCAAGAGGAATAGATAATTACGGGTTAAGGAAATCTTTTAGGGAAATTACTGGACTGTAAGCATTCTTTAGATAGCAATCAAGTGTTGAAGAGATCAACGGTCTCTTCCACAGATTTGACAAAATACTACTCTGCATGTATTTGAATCTAACGTGTATCAGAATGCGTCCCATACCTTCTCAAGATGCTGGCTAGGGTCATGTTGCCCTCTTCGATAAGCAAGGAGCTGCGAGAGCTCAAATAATGGTTGGCCCTCCAAGAAAAGTTCTGCTATTACACACCTGATAGCAAATGGACGATTCAAGGAAACCATTTCAGAGAATAAGAGCAACAAAGAACGATAAAATTTAGTTACATGGGCCCAAATACACAATAATTTTTGAAAAGCATCAATAAATAAAGCAGTGGCTGAGCAAACAAGTAGTATGAAACAAATAAGGTTGGGGTAAGAGGACAAAAGGAAACATTTTCCCTCTAGATGAAGTCCATTCATCAAAATACCATCCCCTTTCAGCTCTTGTTATTTTGAACACCTTAAATCAGAGTTTAGTGCATCCAGATAACTAATCTGGTACTAACTTCTCGAGATTTAGATCTAGTGGGAGCAACTAGCAAGACTAGCAACAAAGCTGGTATATATTGAAGCACTTCAGAAATAATTCCAAAGTCATTCAAGATCAAACATTATAAAAGGAAGCTCACCCGGCTGCAAAGATATCCATAGACGGCTTAAGAGTTGAATCAGGAGCAACAGGGAAATCACCACCATGTTCATAAAACCTCTGCAAAAATCCATGTCAGATAGTATGAAAAGATGAGCGTCAATGAAAATCCACGTTCACCAAAAAGAATCAGAATCAGGCCACACTGCCATCAATTAGCATATTCTGGAACTGTCTGCAGGACTTTAGACCTGCATAAACGAAAGTTTTGTGGACAAAAGACTCGCAACCTTATGCTTGGGGTTACAATATTACTGGGTGAAATTGACATATATGATATATCCTAGAAATAAACATCACACTTGTAGCAGGTTTGGATTTTTAATTAGAAAGACGCAGTGTAGTACAGGTTCAAAAATATTCTAGGCAAAACTACCCACTTATCTTCGAAGATAATACTCTACTATATATCGTGCTATAAACAAGAAAGAAAAAAGCGTTTTGACACTAATTTGAAAAGAGATCAGAGGCAAACGAAAGAGGGGAGGCAGCAGAAACTTGATTTGTTCCAATCCATAATTTTCCAAACTTATTAAAAAGGAAAGTGGATCCCTCACTCTCCCTAACCTTCCCTCTTCTTCCAAATAGCCTGTAAGTGAAAGCATGATCATACATATATTCCTAGTACTAGAAAAAGTTTGTGGAAGTGCACATATATAAAATATTTTAGGAGAAAAGGATTAGATATAGGAATTGCAGAAACAAACAGAAACCTACCTCAGGTGCCAAATAACACAGCCTTCTCCCGCCAGTATCAAAGAAAAATGAGAAATCTGATGGATCATCATCAGGAATGTATGTAGGTTTAAATGATGCAAAGTCGGCAAGGTAAACCCAGTTCCATGACGTTACCAGCACATTCTCACATTTAATATCACCTAAATAATGAGAAACAGAATATTCAGATTATACACAAAACACAACTCTGTGATACCAATGACCAACCAATATAACAGATGTGAGCAACTCACCGTGACAAATTCCAAGTTCATGACTTTGCTTTACCGCACATAACAGCTGAAATATAAATATAAAACTCCCATGTGATCACTCGTATCTTAATTACACATACACAGAAATAAGTGTCACGAAAGAACAAAACAAAACCTGAAAAGCAAGCCATTTTTTCTCCACAAGGCTAAGGAAAGGCCTGGTACTGAGCCGATCATGCAGGTTATTGAAGAAATATTGTCTGAGTAGATATGCTGCCTTGTCAGTCTCCAGCCAAAACTGACCATCACACAGTACATTCCCATCAATATAAAAGATCCACACTCCATTGAAGATTCATCATGGTACTACCACTCACACAACTATGAGTCCGAAGTAGCAAATACACATAACCCAAATCAGAAATGAGCCGATCGGATTAATTATGCAAACCTGAATTGACCCTGAATTGACCCACTCTAAACCCGACCTGACTGGTCTGTTTACAAGGTCTAGATGGCGGGAGTAATTTTTTTTTCTCCCTAAGCTGACCCATCCAACATGCGAACTAGGGTCGAACTTGAGCTGAAACTCGAATTGACTCAATCCAATATGAATGACGCGAAAGTTTAATGCATGGTTCATTATCCTAAACACAAATAACTTGGTATGAACCAAGTACCTGATTTGCACACAATTTCAGTTGATCAGTTTACCAGGTCCACTCCTTAAGTTTATCAGTTCGTTCACCTTCGTATCCCTTTGTTTCTCTCTAGCACTTACTTTGGATTTACAAGCTACTGTAGTTTTTGTCTTCGATGAATTTTGGCCAAACATGAATTCCTCTACTGCACCGATAACTGAAACTAGCTTTCTTATTCATTTATTCATTCATGGGATTTATGTTGAGAATCAAATTAGTGTCTGAACATAATATGAATTGGGCAATTTAAAATACCATTTAAAATTAGCAGTATTACTCTCAGCTAAAATTGCATACATTACACATATTTTTATTTTTCCTAGTTCAGTTTAATTAACTAGATGTATCGTCTAGTCGTCTACATGCCATCGACATCTCCTCAATGAGAAAAACGCGAGACCGGGACTGGAAATTTTGTTGCAATATTAACCGACACTTCAAACCACAGAAGCACCCGGTGTTCCATCGATAAACTTGAGCCGTAAATAAACTTCTTCAACTATTTTCTAATTCAACTTAGTGCTATAAACTAACACATCCAACACCATTTATAAACTTGAGACCATAAACCATATAATATCATTGACCAATAAATGTTGCATAACTTTTCAACAGAGGTGACAGGATGGACTATATTTAACATGGTCAAAGTAGTCATTATTATCATGAGGCATTTGATTTGGTTGCTGGCAGCCATCAAAAGAGCAAACACGAAAGCTCAAAAAAAACGCTATCATCTTGCATCTATGACAACCAAATACCGAAAGTATGGGCCATCTAATGCACACAATTGGCAATAATTCACTGCTCATGCGTAAAATAGCCATCCTGATCCAATTGGAGTGGGTGCTTAGTTGAACGCCTTGGTGTAGTATAACGGACCATAAATAAATTGACTAACAATTTTCCTTAAGTCTTACTTTGTCCTCTTTTCGACAATCTTAGTCGAATGTGACAGAATACATCAATCCTTGTCATCAGGCATCAAAGAATGACAGCCACCATCAAAGACCAACTGCATATACACAACTATAAGGAGATTTGGAAATATCTAATAGGATCACATCTATGCATAAGCTTTACACAAACATTTGTGTAAGACCGCGTTACGCCGTTACACAAGTTTTCTTAACCGATTTTTTCAAAATAAAATCAGTTAAACAAAAATAGTTATAGTTTTCATGGTTGTGTTACTTGTGTAACCGTTTTACACAATAATAGTGTAAAACGGCCTTATAAGAGACTAACTAGAGAGTCTAAGACAACTCGTTAATGGCTAAAGATAAATAAAGGAACATATCTTGCAATATTAAACGACTCTTCAAACCACATAAGCACCAAGTACTCCAACTATTTTCAAATTGAAACAGCCAGGTGCTATAGACTAGCAGAACCAAGATCAGAAATAAACTTGAGTCCATAAACCAAATTGGTCAATAGAGGTCACATAACATTTCAAAACAAAGTTCCAACGTTATAAAAAGAATACATTACATATTGATGAAATCAAACTTGGAAGCGTAGTCTGCTATGCAACCTTTATGACTTTATCAGCTTATTCCGAAGTTACAGGAAGAGTACATAACATATTAGTTCAATGTTTAATTGAGGAAATTGGATCCATGTGTCCTAGTACTGAATCCTTCAAGATGACAAAACACTTGCCAAATCCTGATGTATGCTACATCTGGTAATACACGTACTTTGCTTGGTCTGCCCATATATTATGGTTAAACCACCTTACAAGAGACCAGGTGAAAGTAGATGATAAGATACCGAGTACTTGTCAATACTACCCTAAAGAAGTACAACAGAGTCACTAAGAATACAAGTGATTTAGCTTCATGGACTTCAAACAAGACAATGAGCAAGGGAATAATGTATTTTATCTATGCCTCTGAAGGCTTCTCAGCAGGAAAGGGTGAAACAAGGCTTGGAACATATCTGGCAATCTTAATAAACTCATTGAACCTCAAAAGCATTTTGTATTACAGAGGTGTCGTAGATGTGTCAACTATCCCCGGCATTCTACTATAGAAATCCCTTTCCTCTCCACTGAATGGCTCCGTCACAAAAAACTTGTCAGTCTTGGTAAACCCAATCATTTGAGAGACCATGTTTAATTTCAACCCCTTTGGTAAAGTAATAGATTTCACTATTACAGGAGGTTCCATGATGTGGAGTAACTTGTCGCCTATAAAGGAATCCCTATAGTTGCACTTGGTCAAACACCCTCTCATAACTCCTAATAAGTCGGACTTGCCCCAATCGATGTTAATTATGTCAAACCTCTCCACCCCTAAACCAAAGAGAACAAGTAATAACCAGCTTGATTACTATAAGTACTATAAGCAGACCAATATACTTTGTCACTAACAACTATTGCTGGGCTAAAAAGAACGAGAGGATCATGAAAAAGAGCATTTTTTCTCCGCCTATTTTCCCTCGTAGAGAAGATATGAACCATATTACTTTTTGTGTTTCCCTGAACTCCCAACAATATTTCAACATATTTCTAGTCATCAAGAGAGGATGCATATCCAAATACAGAAGTTACAATCACACGGTCGGATTTATCAAGACTCTTTAAATACCCATGTGACGCATATTTGTGCAACTTACGGGTAGCTGGGTTCCATAGAATGATCTATGATAAACAAGGTGTTAACAGGAAGGGTAAGAAAAGGGGGATTTAATAAGGTGGGCATTGGCGAAATATTTCGAAACTGATTTAAATTGGAAGTTGGAACAACGGAATTAATGGGTAATCTAGTAAGTATTTCTTGAAGTATTAAATCATCAGAGAGGTAGCTTTGTTGCTTCTTCTTAATCTCTGTCATTATTGACGTATTAAGATAGACAAAATTGAAAATCAAAATTAAATTATCTCCAAATGAATGAATGTATTAAATCCACCGTAAACCTCAAAGCAGCACTGCTCGCCGGTTTCCTCTTCTGTTGCCAGTCACCGTTCAGTTCTGGTCTCCAAATGAATGTATTTTGGGATGTGTGTTTCTTTTGCAGTAACAGTAGGAATACAAAACGGTTTTGGTTAATTGGTGGTCAAATGAATCAAAAGGGCATTACAATATTCAGGTATAGGGGATTTGAACCTTATTATCCACTAAACCTAGAATTGGTAAATTTGACTCGTCTGAATAACTTGACCAAAACCTGATCCGCACCCAGATTAAAGGACCTCTGTAACAACAAATACCAACTACTATTAAATCAATTTCCAGCGAATTCGGAACTGCCCCAATCACACAAGACTCAAACTTTGAAATATCTAATATCAGCCAAGTTCAATCTCATCAACAGCAAAACAACCAACATTGAAAATCCCCCAAAAAGTCGAAAAACATCAACCCTAAAAATTGAATTGCCAGCAACAAATCAAATTCCATCAAAAACAAAACTAACCCACAACAATTAAACAGAAAAACATGAAAAACTAAGACAAACCCAGTTCATAAGAATCAAAATAAACCCTACCCAGAAAAACAAAACAGAAAAAAACCCAGAAAGTTGAATTATTTGGACAAACCTGAAAAGGCCAAACATGAGGATGTTCAATATTGCGAAAAGTGTCACGAATGAGATAAAGACGCTTCTCATAGTCCCTCAGATCGATCTGATCACCTCGTTTGAAGTAAACTTTGACAATAACAAGACCTTCATCATGTTTACATTGTATAGATTTGAAGAAACGACCACGACCAAGAACTTCTTTAAGGACTAAATTGTATGAAGAAGGTAAGTCATGAAGGTAGTACTCTGTTGCTGATGCTTGTGTTGTTCTTGCAATCTTATTTCCCATTCTAGTAATTACCTTAATCTAATCTAATCTTGGGATTTACCTTCTTCTATACTTTCTTTGTTTGGGTCGTTGGTTTCAAAAATGATGGGTGGTTTTGATTGCTTCTTATGTTTGTCAGGCTTCTCATTTCGACCGCATAAATTGTTATATAAGGCAGTCTCTTCATAGAGGACTAGAGATGGCGATTAGGCGTCTTTCGGCGCCACCGCGTCACCCCCAAAAATGGCCCGGCCTAGGCACGCGATTCGATTCGCCCACCGTCCGTGCCGTGCTTGGCCCATACTTGACTAACCAATGCATGGCCCGCTAATGGCACTAAGTTATTTTCGTGTTGGGCCGTGCTTGGCCCATGGGCTGGACGTGCCTTGTTCTTGGGCCGGCCCATCGTGCTATTTTCCTTTTTTTTTAAAAAAAAAAAAACAAAGAACTTTTTATAATAATTGTATGATTTTAGTACTTTTTGTTTATTAATATAATAATTTAAATAAAATATATATTTTATTAAATATTAATGTACTTGATTACTTGTATTTTTAATATATTCGATTTAATCAAATAATTAAGAAACGATGAAAAAAAAAAAGAGTTTTATTAAACGATTAAGAAACAATGTTAAAAAAAAAATACCTCAATCTTTTATTAAAAAAGCATGAAACGATGTAACTACACGTCTACAAGTTTATTCAATTAAAAAAACGATGAAACGATTAAGAAACGATATTAATCTAATATAACTAGTTTTGTGGCCCGTGAAATTCACGGGATGTTTTGTTTTGAGTGTGATGTTTCTAGTGTTTTTAGTAATTAAAATTTTATAAAATATCAAAACATATAGTAAGATCACCTTATGAATAAGTCATCGTTGATTGCGTACTAAGATTACGGGCTTTTACATGTTAACATAAAGATCAAAGTCGATAAATTAAATAAGCCAAAGTAGATGAGTATTGCTATTTTTTCGAAGGTAAAAATGATGGGGAAAAAAAACAAATACCAAAATAAAATATACATTTGAAAAAAAAAAGAAAAAAAAAACTATTAGTCATTCACGTTGATGTTGTCAATCTTGTAGTTAGTCTCCAGTATATAGTTATTTAACTATCCTAGCTAGTATTTTACTTCTCAATATAGTCTTCTTTAATTTTCCAACGAATCGACCCTATTATAAAAAAAGTAACTCAGTAATTAGTCTGAATTAACCAACAAAATAGTGAAATTTATTTTATGCAATATTATCGTTGTTAACTTAAGTTTAAGCCCAAATTGTTGATTACACCCTAATATGTTACAAAACTTGAAAATTACCCCCTAATAACTTTTTTTTTAAAACTTACTCCCTAATATGTCTTTTTTTCTTCAATATCAACACTTTTAGTTTTTTAGGTAGAAGAGAAGGGTTTTTGGTTCGATATGCCCTTGCCTTATATCCGGTCCCTATTCAAACTTAATCCTAATTTAACCATTGTTTTTACCCGACACTTTCACTATTCATCACCAAGGCTTTCACCGTTCATCTTCAATTTATTCTTCCAGGGTCCTTGTTCGTCCAAGAGGTTAGCCGCTTCACTTCTTTACCACAATAGCCTAATTTGGGTCTTTCAAATTTATTGTTGTACAAGCAATCAGAAGGGGAAGACATTGTTGGGTACACTTAATATATAAGGATGAGAAGGGAGAGAGAGAAGAAGAAGAATAACAGAGAAATAGAAAAGAAAAAGGATGAATGGTAAAGAGTGAATTGGGATACATAATAGAAGGGTATAATAGTCAAGTAACATCTCTTTTGAACAGAATAGAACAAGTTCACCAGAGTTTGTGACCGGAATCTAGTTCTGGTGTTGATATTGAAGAAAAAAAGACATATTAGGGGGTAAGTTTTAAAAAAAAAGTTATTAGGGGGTAATTTTCAAGTTTTGTAACATATTAGGGTGTAATCAACAATTTGGGCTAAGTTTAAAGGGAATGAGAATGAAGTCGTAGAGATGTAAGTACATTGCCTTTGAATAGCTCAACACCACAAATCTTGATAGCCCTAAATGAGAACAAAACAAACACAAACGATGAAATTGAAAATGTGATGAACATTTCATAACCCAATGGAACTTACATAAAAAGTAAATAAATTAGTTAATAAATTTAAAATCTTAATACACTTGACTTGATGTTAATAGAATGATAGGAAAGTTTAGTGATACATATAGTTCTACTGACGATAGAGATAAGAAAAATTTTGGCTTATAAATTTTGTCTTCCATAAAAAATATATAAAGAATTGAGAATGCGTTTTATGACTTTTTTACAAGATCCACTTTATAGGAGATTGATTTAAGATGTTGTCTTATTATGTAATTAAAATATGACATGTAAATGATGATAGTTAGTTTTGCTTGCCTTTTAATTAGATTTATATATTTTATATTTAGATTATTGAGTTATAGATTTTTCTCATTATTATGAAATTTAATATAGACATAAATATGGAGCAAAGGAGAAATGGAATGTAAAAGATTTGCTTTATTATTATTATTCTATTTTTTTACAAAATCCACTTTGCATAAGAGTGGTTTTGAAATTATCTTATGAAATTTAAAATATGACATTCAGATAATGGTAGATAGTTTGGCTTACTTTTAATTATAGATTATAGTTTTATAAATTCAATTATTATTCCATGCATGTCATATTGTCAATATAATTAAATAATCAATAAAAATGAATAAGGATTAATGCGGTGTGAAAATGTCATGTGAAATGGAATTGAATGTTCTAAGCTACCCTTTTAATTAGATAGTATAGATTTCATACAATGTTATTGATAATTGAGTATGTCATCTTCCTGCAATTTCAATACAAACACAAAAACAATAACTAAATAATATTCTTACTATTAATAAATTTAAAACATAATAAGGATAAAAAGCGAAAGAATTCATTTAGTTATCCATGTATGTATACTTTACTTACCAACTTTTTGAATAAAAACTAGTTTTTGGACCCGTGGGAATCACGGTTTTTTTTAAGTCTTCCGTGTTTGTTTGTTTGTTTATTTTTGACGGGTAGTATTTTTTTTTTTTTTGCTATGGTTTATCAGAAAGCTAGCTTTGTTACTGTATTTTTATATGGTTACGATAGGAGACACGTTTTTTTTTTAATTATTTTTCGTTTATTGGAGATGGTTTAATGTATATATGAATATGTTATGATACGGTTTTTTAGTAGTTGTATTGGTGGGCTAATACCGGTACGGTGTTTACGATTTCTTGTCGGTTTTTGTCTCTTAATTTTTTGAAATTGAGAAATTAACGTGTTTTTTTTTAAACTAATCAATTCATTATTAGCACCAATCACAACCGAAATTGAAACTGCTACAAGTATTAGATTAAATGCATGAGAGATCAGGCTACAAGCTCACCTACAACCTTCCTATAAGTATGGAATTGGCCCGAAAGAGACCGCCTTTATTAGTAGGTATTGGCTCCAAGGTTGGTCAGAGGAACAGACGCTACAACAGTTCCCAATTTCTATTACACCTGCAATGACATTAGATGATCTTCCGTCAGCACTCATGATAATCAGATGCACTAAGCTGCATAAGTTTATTACCAAGAAATATGCTTCACCAGCACCCTATCCTTTACCAACTATTACCTCATTTCAGATTTTCAATACGTACTAATTTAGCATGCTGACAAGGGCATGTGAAGTGCAAAAATCAGTTAATTCAACCAAAGGGGGAGTCTCAGAAGTTTGTCAGATTTTTTTTCTTATAAAACTAGATTTGCGGAATAAAATTGTCCAACTCAAATGTGCTGGTAATTCATCTTTCGTAAAAGCAAATGAATTACTATCATAACATCAATTCGTTCGAAAAATTAAGAGGTTTCGCAGCTAGTGCTATAACAATGCAATCAAGAAAAAATGATTAGATCAATCACATCTAATTAAAGTTGGATAAATAACTGAAAGTTTGCAAATTGATCAATCGAAAACCCTTAAGATCATGTAATTAGAAAAATGAAGAATCTAAAGTAGATCGAAAGAAGGGAAGATAGAGAATTTACCGATGATGAGGAGTTGAATAGTTTGCGACTTTAATTTAGCACAAAATTACAATAACCAAATTATATAATAAGCAGTTTACATGTCTATATCATAGACGAAACAAAGCAAGGCAGAGTACTAAGCCGCTACAAGTTTGAAAGAGGAATCCCACATGTTTGAAGCTAAAACAACGACTATAGAACTGAAAATATGTACAAACATGAAAGTAGCAGTACCTTATTTTTTTTTCCCGGAATCCATATCGAACGAAATTCGAAATTATTGGATATTCAATTGTTCTGAGGCTGATTCTGTCTGGAATTTGTGGCACAACAACAAATTAAAGCGAATTACAATAAAGCAGTGAAAGCAAAGAGTAGGCAACATGAAAGGCGTTCGTGAAATTGTATACAAAGATCAAACAGGCTACAAGTCGGGTGTTGCAAAGGGCGGATAAACATACCTGTGGCATATAATATGAACAAATTCTCAATTTCTAAGAATAGAAACCCGTTCCCCTGTAAAAATCCAATAACAACAGAGGGATATACAGAGTTATTCACAAACACAGTTACTAATTCAACCGAAAATGGTTATGACCTTGTCGATTTCGATATAATAGAGTTGCTTCTTGATTTTGAGTTCAATACGGAGATGACTATCAATCAATTTGAATATAGAAGAGATGAAAGATTGGGGAATAATGTTGTAATTTGATGGTGAATAATGGTGATTACGGTTTCGGCCAAACGTATACGAAAGAGGGCGAAGATTAAAGGTCGATTTTTGTACTGTTTTATGAAATCTAATAACTGAGAATCTGATGAATTTGGCAACCGAGCCATTATAATTAGTATGCACTCAATACGGGCTTTCAATTTGATTAAACGGTTGAACTGAGGAGGAAGATGAAGGAACATAGCTAGATTGTTTGGCTATCTTTGTTAAGGCGGTTGATTTTTTTACTGGCTTTTCTTAAGAGGTAGGAAACATAGAGTAATAGTTGACGTGGACAACACGTGGGAAGTCGTGCTCCAGCTGGCTTTTTCCAGTCCTACGTGGATTTGTACGCGTGGCGTTTATTAGCCATTTTAGAGGAGGCTTTTAATTATATTTATAGATGAAAATTAGGATTGTTATAATAGTAATATAGGAAACTTTTTGTTATTAATTATTGATTAATTTCAACAATTTATTCGAGGGAAGAGGAACGATTTTGTGAAATAAAATGAAGATAAAAAAAATTATGATAACTACAAATTATAATGATGGTGAGAGAAAACCAAAAAACCACCTATTAAATAAAAGAAATTAAAGGTTAAATAAATAAGTAGATTAATAACCAGATTTATGAGAGAAAAATAAAGAGTTTGTATTAATTTATTTTTTGTGTTTGCAATTAATATTTTTTTTTATTTTTTTTATACTTATAAACATGTGACAGTTTTAAAGATAACTTTTTAATACATAATCTAGACTTTTATAATATTGTATAAATAAATAATCAAGTAATCAATATAGATGAATTAGTATTTACCAATAAAAAATCGCATGTGGAAAAAAATTAAATGTTTTAAGCAGCCTTTTAACTATATTGTATAGATACAAATTTTTTTTTTTTTTGTTTTCAACTTCATTTATTCTTCTTCGTTCTTAATTTCATGTATTCGGTTTTTTTTTTATTTCGAATACATATAATACTACTCCATATGAAATATTTTGAAATTATTAACTTATAGTTAATGCGTATTTTTTTATTGTAGTTTTTTTTAGTTAATTAAGTTTAAAGCTAATGGAATATGGATGGATTTTTAAAGGAAATAAGTGAATTAAATTAATGCAATATAATAATAAATTGATAATCCATGTCATATTAGTTTGTCAAGTCACATTGTTATTGTGTACGTGGCTTTTTTCATCCCATGTGACATTGTCTACGTGGCTTTTTTAGGCTACCCTTTTAATATTGTTTTATAGATAATAAGAAAAAATACAAATACAAGTTTATTTAATATGATATGAAACTATGAATCTGACGAGGTGCTTGTTTTGTCGGAATCAAGCTCGTGCTCATGATCGACAAAGTCTTGTTGTCGATTTTCAGCATCCATCCAATCCTTATAGCACACTAACATTTTAAGTGTATCGGATCTTAGACGAGTTCGTTTTTCATCCAATACCCTTTTTGCTCCACTAAAGCAACTTTCGGATGCAACAGAAGACACTTGAATGCTTAAGAAGTCCCTTGCTATTGTCGACATCCCGGAAGCGACCTCCTTTGATTTCGCCACCATTGCAAAAGGTCAAGGTTGTTGGACGGTCATACCTCGCATATAATCGTAGCTAGTGTACATTTGATACTCGGCCAAGTTGGATGTTGGAGTAGATTGTTGTCGACTCGGCCTTACTCGACTCATCAAACCTTTAAGAGCGGTCAAGCTCGCTCCTTGAATAGCACAACCACTAGTACCTGCACTAGAAGTAGGATGAGAAGAAACACGAGTGAAGTTGCCAATAACAGACTCGTAATGGTTATATACAGTAAAAAATTGCGAACTAATTCTTTCTCTATATTGAGCTTCGTTAAACGGTAAACGTAATAGACTCCTATAAACACCAACTAATTGTATAGTTTCCTCTAATTTCCACCTAGGGTCTAAAATCATACAAAAAACGTAAACAATGGGAATATATGACCAATACTTGAGCCACTTTTGCTCCATTTTTGGAAGAAACCCGCTAAACATAGCATTTTGACGATAATTGTTAAAAAGTTGCGCAATAGGAATAACACTACCAACGAAATAAGGAGCGGTAGGTTTATAAACATGTGAAAAAGAGAGAGTTGCAAAGTTAAAAGCACCTAATAAATCAATATACAATTCAATTTTTGTCCAATCCTCCTCTAATAACAAGTTATCGGGAAAGGATCGGTTCCAAAAAGTAGTAAGAGGTTCTTTATAGGGAATCATAGCACTCAACATAATGTATATAGAATTCCACCTAGTGTTATTTTCGTCGGGAAATTTAATGCATTTATATCCTCCGGCCTCGCAAAAATCTTTCCATTGTTTAAATCTCCACTTCGCCGAGTTAAAATGCATAACAATATTTTTAAATTTCGCATGATAAGTTTTAATGCCTTCAAGACCATCTTTAACACATAAGTTTAAAACATGACATGCACATCTAACATGCAACAAATCACCATCTAAAATAGCATCATTTAAACTAGCTTTTAACGTGTTAGCAACAGAATTCATGGTAGATGCATTATCAAAAGTACAAGTTAAAATTTTAGATGCAAGTCCGTAATCATTAATATCGTTCATGATAATTGCATGTGTATTTTCGGCATTATGAGGGTATTCTAATTTAGCAAAGTCAATGATTCGTTTTTGCATAGTCCAAGTGTCATCCAACCAATGAGCGGTAATGCATATATACGAATACTCGACGCCCGAATCCCACCCATCGACAGTTATACTAAATTTACATTTAGTCTTTTCAAACTCAGAAATAAGGTTTTGTCGTGCCGTCAAAAATAATACCATGCCTTTATTTCTAACGGCCCGTCTACTTGTTTCTTTGTGGCGGGGTTGATTTATTTTAACATATTCGTTAAAAGCGCGATGTTTAACTAGTGCAAAAGGTTTTTCCGTTTGAATAATCATTCTAGTCAATTTGGTGGAACATTCATCATAATTATAATTGGACGATTGGTTATCGGGGTGAGTCACGAATTGATCCATTGTAGGTTGGTCACTTTGGATTCGTTTAGTACAAGTTTTCCAATGTCGATTTAGATGACCGGTACCACCCGTAGTAGCACAACTAAATATGCGATTACAATATCTACATTTGCAAATTGCTCTAGTTTTACACTTAATAAAATGACTCCATGCTTCACTACAATGACTCTTTTTACGTATTTTGTCCATTTCTTGTTCGGTACACCATATATCTTCTACGGGTTGTTCGGGTTGTGTTTGGGGTAGTGATGTCTCGGTAGATGACCCATGTTCGGACGGTGGTCTCATCCCCCCGTCACAAAAGGTGGTAAAATAGGCATTGTATTAGGTCCTTCAAAAGCTTGATTTTCGAAAATAGTATTTGAAAAATGCATGTTTTCAAGTGGCGACGGATTAAAATTCATGTTAAATGGTGGTTCGGGGTTTGGTGAATCCGACTCACTAATATGACGTGACCTCTTAGACGAGTTTTGTGAGTCCATAATTATAATTAAATTTTAAAAGACTAACTAATATTTAATTCAACCAACAAAAAAGAGTTAGAAAATTAATTAACTAAATTTAACTCAACAAACAAAAATTAAAACAATATAATAAAAAGCAAAGTTAGAAAATGCAAACAAAGCTATCGGAATTCGGAATATCGAAATAAAGAATTGAACCCTTGCTTGAACCCGATTCAACAACTTGATTATTATAAAACCCGATGTTCCGGTTCAACAAACCCGATTAACTAATTATTTTATATAACTAATTATTTTATATAAGATTTTTATATATTTATAAGTTATATTGTAAAATTATATGAATTAAGATAAGTAGAAGAGAATAAGAGATGGATTGAATTGTGAAGAACTGAATTGAATTAAGGTTGTATTTATAGAGTTTGGAATTAGTAAAAAAAAAAAATATTAAACAAAACAACTGTTGCAATGCAACGTAAACAAATAGGGGAATGAATGAAGGCAGGCAAAACAGAGCATTAGCATGACAACATCCATATTCCATCATCAATTCATCATCAACGGCTATAACCATTAACCAGCGACCATCGTGCCACAACCCGGGCCGTGCCGTGCCAGGCCCACGTGCCTGGTGCGTGCCGTGCCTGACCGTGCCTGGGCCGTGCCGTGCCTAGGCACAGGGTAATCTGATTTTTGATGTCGCAGCCCGGACCAAGCACGACCGTGCCGTGCTCGTTCCACCTCGAGAACTCCTCCTGTGCCGTGCCGACCGTGCCTGGGCTCGTGCCTCGCCGTGCCGCCCACCGTGCCTGAGCCCGAACTGCCATCTCTACATGAGACCAGTCCATTAACTAAAAACCCCAAATAAAAATGAAACACCTAAAAAAAAACTATGATATCAAAAGTAGACTACACCTCGCACAACTTCCCCACAAAAAATATTATCAAAAAATTAACTATGATATAAGCCAAATAAAATTATAAGTTAACTATGTAAATGTTAGTATAATTTAATTTGAAACTCATAATTTTCAACATAAAAATTAAAGTTTTCAATATAAAAATATGGGAATTTAAACAAAAACAATTAGTTACTCCTCGTTATTCTTAAACTTACAAGAGATCAAATTACAAACCTAGGTAGTCGATGTTGACAATAATTATCAACATTGTTTACCTTTAGTTTTAACTAATAAATGGAAGAAGATAAAGGACCAAACTATGGTGATGATGACATGAACGATTATCGCAGAGTTAGTGGTGATGTACTGATGTGTGTGGATTGCAGGGGCGGTAGTGAAGACGTGGACTGAAGAGACCGCGGAGGAAGGGGCGGTGGTGGATGATGTAGATGGTAGGGGTGGTGAGGGGTGTGGATTTGCAATGGTTGTCAACTACTGACTACATAAAGCATTGAGGATTTCAGGGAGAATGTTTTTCTAGATTTTCTTTTTGTTTTACATAGATCATGTTTGCCTTGTTTTTAAAATATAGTTTCTATTTTTCGAAAGTAATTTTCAAAAAACTGTTTTTTCTAAACATTAGGGTATATTTGGTTAAACTCATAATAAGTGCTTTTTATAATTTTTAGGGTTTTGCCTAGTTTACATGTTTTAGTTTATTTTGAATTCATTTATTGTTGTATAAATATATTTTCCATCAACATATATAAAAATATAGAATAATAGATAAATGAAATAGGTACAGATTATACTATAGTACGACTGCTTAAAAAGTCATCGTTTTATGTTAAAAAATGAAAATGTTTTATTTTTTATAAAGTGACTAATTTTTATTAGTGGTCACTTTTAAACATAAAGAAATGATCATTATTTATCGTAAAATGCTCACTTTATGTCTCTCGCAGTCTCGCTCCATACGATGGTGGTGCACAATAATTGTTGTACTTAGTACAGTATAATTTATTGTGAATCCAATTTATGCATAAAAGAATGTGACATTTTTTATGTTTTTCTTAGTTTTTTCATGATACTTGTGATATTTTTTAATTAGTACCCATTAATTTTTATAATACTAGACTATAAATATGTATTTTATTGTATGGTTTTATAATGTTACAAGTAACATAAAAGATCACAAATTTTGTTTATTAACATAATTTGACAAAAAAAAAATATAATTTACGGTAACTTTACGTCATGGCTTGAAATAATAATTTACCTAAACAAAGTTGGAAGAAGTTTATAGTTGTTGGTTTTGGAAGAAATAGAAACAAAGGCATCAATTTGCTGCTTCTGTTTTTTGGTGAAAAAAGATTACGCATCTGAGGTAGTACCTCAAACCTTGTAGTTTTTGAGCATATACATATTTTTTCTGAGTATATACCATTTATAAATATAGTTTTTGAGCAATATTATATTTTTTTAGTGTAATGTTTTAGTAAATGTGCTCAAAAACTTTATACTAAAGTAGAACTCAAAAACTTTAAAATAAAACTCAGAAAATAAACAATAAGAGGTACTACCTCAGATGTATAGTCTATGAACTGTGTTTTTTGGGGTGAAAAAGTGGATTTAAGCTTTAGAAAAACTACTTCTATTTTTTAAAAACTGGGTGTTTGGCACAACTTCTAATTTTGGGAAAATCTTGGCCAAACACATACTTAACTCCTCATTTTATTATTTTACGAGAATGTCTTAGATCATCTCCAAGCAAGGTCAATTGTTTGGTCATGACCTTATTTGATCATGATTAATGACTTAATTAAGTTAATTAATTAGTGACCAAATACAATAGAAGATCAATTTGTGACCATACTTGAATAAAATTGACCACTTTTGTGACCACATATGTGTCCAAAGTCTATTGGTGGAACAATTAAAAAATAATAAAATTTCATATAAAAAGAGAACATGGAAATTGATTGGGAATGTTGTAAAGTGAAAAATGATTGGATTGATGACTTAGGTCGTGACCATCTGCTTGGGAGGGTAAAAGTAGGTCAAGATAAATAAAGTGAGATTAAGAGTAAAATTGGATCGCGACCTAATTAACGCGACCACTACTTGGGCATGGTCTTATAAAAGACTTACTGTTTCGACGGAGATTGATAAGTGCATAATTTACATACTTTTACCACTTAAATTAGCTCCATTTTATATGTATTATGCACTACCTTTAGTGTTTATGAACTAATATTTGCTTTCTAGTTCCATTTGTATGTTTTCTCATGTTTTGTAGGAAAATGAGCTAAAATGAGCTCAATTCTACTCAAGTACAAATACTAGAAGCATGAGCTAAGCTAAAGAAAAGATGATGGACCAACATGGAAGATTTACATGGACTTGCATGGATAAAATGATGGATTAATTTGAAGAATTACAAATGCAAAGTCAAGCCCATAATTCACAAGTCAACAAATGCCTAGAATGCTAAAGTCACATAGAAATCCTTTCTAAGATGCCAAACATTGCATTCAACCGGGTGATTAAAGGAGCATTAAAACATGACCATGGGATTCTCTAGGCAATTACTCAAGCAATTAAGAGAAAATATTTGGGTTGACCCCTTGTATTTGCTCTAAGTTTCACCCCTCATTTCCTATATAAAGGGTGTAGACTTCAACATCTTTACACACCATCTTTCTACACACTTTTACATAGAAATTCTCTCTAAATTTAGTAGTTAGTTTAGGTTAGCTCTTAGTTTTAGTTTAGTTTAGATTTACTTTATGTTATTTACATTTCAAGTTATAAAACAATTTACATTTACAAGTTATTTATATTACAAGTATTGTTCTTCCATTTCCATTTCCATTTCCAATTGCAAGGTAATTTCTTATTCATATTTTCATTATGTTTGCCATTTCATTTATCATTAGTTTAATTTACATTTTTACCATGTTAGAGTAGTTGCATCTGTTTAAGAAGTAATGGAAGCCATGCATGATTAAGTAATATAAAAATGTCAAAATGAGGATAAGTTAATATTGTCTAATTGTTTCTATCACATGTTTGCACCTTAATGTTTAATCTTTGTTTAAGGCCTTATTCATTGATTAAGTTTGTTCATTCGTTCTAAAAGTCGAGAGGCACGGAATCGAATTAGACTAAGCATGTGTAGTAGGACGACCTAGTCATGGACGATAGTTTCTCTAGGACCCGGTCTATGGTTGACACTAATATCGTAAGGTGGGCGTCTCTAAGCCTAAACATTTACCATAAAATCAACTTCCTAACTTGACATAAGCATTTACGTAATTAGCATGTGTGACCCGGCCTCCCTAGACATTTTATTTATTATTGTTTTATCACTTCAACCCAATCAATCAATCGATAATCTACCAAGGTAAAGTTCAATCCGTAACAATTAATTAATAACTCCCGTCTCCTTTGGGTTCGACCCCTAAGTACTACATTCATTTGTTGTCTAGGGTATAAATATTATCTTTGTATAGGTGTGTGATAGCCTATCAGAGATGTTGCAAACGTACGCAAGAATGCAATAGGCCCAATAATTCAATAACACACATTGGGAGATTGGGACACATTGGGATTTTTGGGTCGGATCGAGCCGAGTTGGATTATTTTGGGTCTAGTTATTTGAATTGGTTGTTTTTAAGTTTTTAAAGGATAACAATCAATTTTCGATAATTGACATTTGGGTCGAGTTGGATAATTCCGATTTCGGGTTAAATTCGGGACTTCAATTCGGCGTTTAGGTCGGCTCAGTTTTGTCGGGTCTACTTTTGGGCAATGGGCATCTTTTTTTATGGACTAGTTGGAAAGCGCATCGAACTTTTGATTTTTTACAAAACTGTATATTGGATTCAATAATGTTATGTAAGATGACCGCATGTATAATTCAAACAGTATTAATAATGTCCCGACTCCCGACTCCTATGACTGTCAAAACTTGTACAATATAGCAGGAGGACATAAATCTTTCTTTGATTTTAAACTTCATTTATATTACTCCGTATTTGTTAACAAGTTGTTACCCGATGACTACCTATATTAGTCCATATATACTTGATGGTTTAATAAACATTTTATCATCCCGAAACTTCGAATATGTACTTAAGTATTTTAGGTGCTAATCCGTAGCAATAACAACAAATCACAATAAAAAAAATGCTCGGGCTAAGGATAATTAGAAGTTAAACGGCCTTACAAAATATTTTTCTTTTGACAGCTGTAAAATTATAGTTATTATAAATTAGTGCAATAAAATGACAAAGATAATTTATGGTTAGGCAACCTTATTAGAGAAGTGATTATACAATGTCGTAAAAAAAGTATCGACCAAGCAACAAGCGAACAATAGGTTGTAGACCGACTCCAAATTGGAAAGGCGACCCTAGAGACTTGGGACTAGGGGCGGAACCAGGAATTGTATGTATCTAGGGCTAAATAATTTTTTTTGAGGTTCAAAATATATTAGAAGGGTATCTTTTACCCGATATTATTATAGAGTATATTTTACGGTTAAATTTCATAATATTTTGACCAAACATGACAAATTAAGTGTTTTAATTGGCATTTTATCGACTTTTTAACACTCGCGTATACCCAATGAAATATTTTATAATTACTCAAGTTATTTATGCGACTTAAAACCACTTAAAGTGAGTTTATGAGATAATTTAATTAACATCATTTTCAATGATATACTCCGTACATAATTAAATGTACTTGTACATTAAAACGAGTTGGAAAGTCGAAATTGAAACCTACATCTTAATGAAGAAACAAGATCTATATCTAACTGAGGGTCGAACTTGGGTGACAAGCGTGGAAACTGGATGTTAAATCACCATGGCAAAGAAGAATACCTGACTTTTTACTACTCTATTGTATATATGTATTTATTTTTCCTGGAAGCTACTAAGGCACTTTACTACTCTATTGTATATATGTACTAGATTTAATGCCCGTGCGATGCACGGGCCTAGAGCAATATCTGCTCATTTAGTTTTTCTTAAAGGACTCGCAATAAAGTAAATGTCTGAATAAAATCTTTCAAAATATTATTATGTTTGATTTTTTTTTTGTTGACCAAGAGTATCCATGAATTAGTAACTTGCAATTTTTTTAGTTACACTAAATAATATCGTTTAATTTATTTTTCTATAAGGTACTTTCTTCCGCAAATAAATGAAAACGTGGTAATTGGTATGCAGTTCGAGGCCCGAGTCTTGACTTTTGAGTTTTGAGGTCGTGTTATTCATTGTATGTTGGACTCTCTATAATCGCTCGAAAAAAAATTTATGATTGAAATATTTGTATGCGCTAGACTATCAAAAAGATATTAACTAAACTAAGATATAAAATTTGTGAACTATCAATTAAAGTTAGTAAATTGACTAAGATTAAGTAACTTCATCAGAATAATGATCATGTTTTAAAAAATAAACAACATTAGGATTAAGCTAACTCAAAATAGGTCGAAAAATCTCGGTTGTTATTATCATTCTACAAAAGTTAATTTCATAGCTAATACTATCGATCTCTTGATTCAAAAATGAATAATCTATAACATTAGCTCTACAACTTCATCCTTATTCCATATTATAATAATTTATTCTACATCGACATCGATAAGAAATAGCCTTATGCAATAGTTGCATGGTTCGTTATTATAAATTTTAGGAGGTTTCATCTTATCCGATATTTGGTTAGCAACGACTGATAGAAGTAGACTATTATCTCTTCTTTTTTCCATATGATATGAGATCTCACGTGTGAGATTTATGTTAATCATGTAAGCTAAATTCTTATATAACCAATCTCATCTAAGTACGCCCAAAAACGATTTCGTTCCGGTAAATCTATTCAAGGTACTTCCTTCGTTCTATTAAATTCTATACATGTGGAAATATAACTTACATATATTCTATAATGTACTCCGTATATAAATGATTGGAATACTGGTTGAAGTTAGAGACGGAAGTTTAATTATGATGAAATATAAATCCGACTATCATACACATACAATGGTTAAAATTAGATCAAAATACGAATTCATTGCTTCGAGAACGAGATAAAGAATTTCGACGCTGGCCCTGCAAGTACTTCAAACAAAGTTAAGAACGATATATATAGACTACAAATAAAAGAAATACTAACATGGTAAAAAAAAATTAGATGAACTTTCAAACACTTATCTATCATGGTAAAAGCTCCTAAATCTCCATCATAAATACATTTATTATGAGTCTTTTGTTCATAGTGCTTTTTCCTCTATGAATGAGAGCCGTTGAGAGAAAAAGTGTAACACCCCCATACTCCAAGTGCCTTACCAGGACCACTCAGGTATGGAGACATCACCATCTCGGTTGCCCGAGGCATGATAATCAAATAGACAAAACAGAAACAACATTTATTATAAGTAGTTTAATGAAAAGTTACAATCCTCAAACCAACTGAAAGTACAATACATTATTCCAAACTAACTGTTCTCAAATGAAATGTAAATAAAACTAAACTACAGCGGAAGACTCTATCATCACGTCGTGGCCATCCCAAACTATCCCGTATCATCTCTATACTGCTCAATGTCCGCTCACCATCCCCGAATGGATCACCGCAGTTTTGCAAAACAACACCGGGTCGTACTAATCACACAATCAATATACACAACCACAATAAGACAAATAGACAAATTTGAACCGCCACACACACACACATCCAACCAACCGCCTCAATCATCGATCGTCCTTTGGACCGGACCCCCGCCGATGGGGGACCGCAGCCGTTCCCACCTAAGCCCCGCTTATCGTACGAGCGATAACCCTGCTCATTAATGTGCACATCCCTTCTGTGGCGGGTTCCACAGAAGGCGAAACTAGGGCGTGAGATCACTCCCGCAAGTGACCCCACTCAGCCGAGAACGCATCTCGAGAGCCATCAACGAACACAACCACAATCACAATCACAATTACAATCATCATATCAATCACCTAATTACAAAGACATCACCAATATCCCATTATGGGACTAATACCGAGTAGGAAATCCTACCTGGAAAGCAAACACGCAGACGATCTAAACAATTTGTCTCAAAACGGCTCCTCTACGAACTCTCCCCTATCATACATAACACATAAAGACTACTATTCAATTCCTACTCATAAAATCCCCAATTGCTAAATTAGGGTTTCAACTACCTTATCAAAACATTATAAAACTTATGTTAAAAGCTTACCCTCGACGCAAGGAATCCAACGACACGAACTACGATGCAAACCGACCGTCTGAACTCCGGGAATTGTCAAGAACGCGATTAGGAAGAAGGACCGACTGCTTTCTCTCTTAAACAGGTTTTAGGTTTTGGTAAAAGTGTTTTAAAACAAAGACGAATATGTTTATATACCTTAATCGCGTAATTAACAAAACCCGAGAAAACTCCCCGATAAACCTGGGACACTCGATCGAGTACCCAAGGTACTCGATCGAGTACCCCTCTACTCGATCGAGTGCCCCTGACTACTCGATCGAGTGCCCAACAGTCGAAACTATTTATCTGCGCAACTTGCCCTTACTCGACGAGTAAGGGCTACTCGATAGAGTACCCCAAGACCATAAATACGGAGTATTACGGTCTTCCCTCCTTAAAAAGAACTTCGTCCCCGAAGTTCAAACCACAACAAAAACAAAGGTACTCCCTCAACATTCCCGACTCAACCATCAAACAAAAACATGATACAAACCCAAGACAAACATCCCGACACAACATATAAAAGGTGTATAAAACTCCTAAAAACTCTCGCGATCATCTCCTACCCCCTAAAAGAAACAAGGTTACGTCCCCGTAACCATACATACCAGATCAAAAAGGAAAGGGTAGCGCTCTTTCATGATATCCTCGGCTTCCCATGTAGCTTCCTCGGTCTCGTGGTTAGACCATAGGATCTTAAGCAAAACTGTCTCCCCACTCCTAGTCTTTCTAACCTTTCGGTCTAGGATCCGCTTAGGTACCTCAAGATATGACAAGGACTCATCTAGCTCTAAACTCTCTGCCTCTAACACATGTGACGGGTCACTCACATACTTCGCAGTGCGATACATGAAACACATTATGCACTCTCTCTAACGCAGCAGGTAAAGCCAGACGATAAGCAACCTCTCCAACTCGCTCTAAGATCTCATAAGGCCCTATAAACTTCTGACTTAACTTGCCTTTCTTCCCAAATCTCATGACTCCGCGCATAGGAGACACTTCGGAAGAACTTTATCCCCAACCCGAAACTCTATATCCCGCGATGTAGATCCGCATAACTCTTTTGTCGATCCCGAGTGCTCTCATCCTTTCCCCGATCATCTTGATCTGTTCAACCATCTCATGCACCATCTCTGGTCCTAAAACCACTTTGCCTCAAGACTATCGTCCCAACAGATTGGACTCCTACATCTCCTCCCATACAAAGCCTCAAACGGTGCCATACCAATGCTAGTGTGGTAACTGTTGTTGTAAGAGAACTCTATCAAGTCCAACCTCTCGCTCCCGCCTACCACCAAAATCCATCACACAAGCTCTCAACATGTCCTCCAAAGTCTTGATTGTTCTCTCGGTCTGCCCATCCGTCGCAGGATGGAATGTCGTACTCATCTTCAAAGTCGTTCCCAACGACTCTGCAACTCTTTCCAAAACCTCGATATAAACCTCGCATCTCTGTCAGACACTATGTCCTTAGGGACTCCATGTAACTTAAGCACGTTCTTTCGATAGGCCATAGCCAATTGTGCCTTAGTCCATGTATCTTTCATTGGAACAAAGTGAGCTGACTTGGTCAAACGATCCACTATCACCCAAATCATGTTGTTACCTTGTTGACTCTTTGGCAAACCCACAATAAAATCCATGGAAATGGATTCCCACTTCCACTCAGGCACCTCTAAAGACTGAATCTTACCCTGTGGTCTTCTCTGTTCCCCTTTAACTCTCTGGCATGTCAAACAACGGGACACAAACTCAGCTGTCTCTTTCTTCATCCCAGGCCACCAAAACGTTTTCTTCAAATCCTTGTAAAGCTTGTCTCCACCTGGATGAACTGAATATGGTGTGCAATGTGCTTCTGTCATGATTGTCTTTTTCAACTCCTCATCATTAGGAACACACCACCTACCATCGAACCTCAAACTACCATCTGTATGTATCGAAAACCGGGACACTGTCCCTCTCTCTACTCCCGCTCTCCACTCAACTATCTTAGGATCCAAAGCCTGTTTACCTCGAATGTCATCATAAAACTCCATATGTACTGTCATATCACCCATGGCATCTCCTTTCTGCATCATATGAATCCCAAAGCTCGCTACCTCATCCCTCAACCTCATCAAAGATAGAGCTGTACACAAGGAATGTACACTCTTTCTACTCAAAGCATCAGCAACAACATTGGCCTTCCCTTCATGGTAGATGATTTCCATGTCGTAGTCGCCAATTAACTCCATCCACCTCCTCTGTCTCATGTTCAACTCCTTCTGCGTGAAGATGTACTTGAGACTCTTGTGATCCGAAAATACCTTAAAGATTGCTCCATACAGGTAATGTCTCCAAATCTTGAGAGCAAACACCACTGCACCCAACTCCAGATCATGAGTAGGGTAATTCTCCTCATAAGGCTTCAATTGCCTAGAAGCATAGGCAATCACTTTACCATTCCGCATCAACACACATCCCAACCCATTCTTCGAGGCATCTGTATAAACCTCAAAATTCTCGCTTCCTTCAGTAATGCTAAGACAGAGCGTAGTCAAACGCTCCTTTAATGTCCTGGAACGCCGTCTCACAACTCTCATCCCAACGAAACCTGTTCTCTTTCCTCATCAACGCCGTCATCGGTCTAGCTATCTTGGAGAAATCTTTCACAAACCGTCTGTAGTATCCAGCTAAACCCAAGAAACTCCTAACCTCAAAGAACATTCTTTGGTGCTTCCCACTTTGTCACCGCCTCAATCTTCGCCGGATCTCTGACTACTCCATCTTTAGATATCACATGCCCCTTAAAAGCCACTTTCTCTAACCAGAATTCACACTTGGACAACTTAGCATACAACTCATGCTCCCTCAATGTCTGCAACACGATCCTCAAATGCTCCTCATGCTCCTCCTTAGTCTTAGAATAGACTAAGATGTCATCGATAAACACTACTACGGGCGATCCAAGAACTGCTCAAGATCCTATTCATCAAATCCATAAACACTGCCGGCGCATTAGACAACCCAAACGGCATCACCACATACTCATAATGGCCATACCTCGACGTGAAAGTTGTCTTCGGTATGTCCACATCTCTAATCTTCACCTGATGGTACCCCGATCTCAAATCGATCTTAGAAAAGACCGTTGCACCACTCAACTGATCAAACAGGTCATCTATCCTTGGCAAAGGGTACTTATTCTTTATCGTCACTCGGTTCAACTCTCTGTAATCTATGCATAACCTCAAAGTTCCATCTTTCTTCTTCACAAATAGAACTGGTGCTCCCCACGGCGATACACTTGGTCTAATGTATCCCTTCTCTATCGATCATCCAACTGCTTCCTAAGCTCCTCCATCTCCTTAGGACCCATACGGTACGGTGCCTTGGAGATTGGCCCCGTCCCTGGCTTCAACTCAACGGTGAAATCTATCTCTCTCCTCGGTGGTAACCCCGGAATTTCATCAGGAAAAACGTCAGCAAACTCTCCCACCACCGGTATCTCATCAATCGTCGGACTCTCTATCCGGTCATCTCTCACATGGCATAAGATCAAAGGACACCCCTTCCTCAGATAAGACTTCAAGGTGACAAAAGTGCAATCAACTTAACTTTGGGTTTGACTAGAAACCCCAGGTAAGACACACTAACACCCTTAGGACCTCTCAAGGACACTTTCTTTTGATGACAGTCTATCTTAGCTTTATACTTTCCTAACCAATCCATCCCAACTATCATCTCAAAGCCGTTAAAAGGAAACTCTAGCAAGTCTACAGGGAAATCAACTTGCCCAACTATCAAGGATACATCTCTAAACAACCGCCCACAAGGTACTGACTCACCCGACGGTATGAAAACTTGCTCATTAACAGACTCATATACTCTCAAACCCAACTGTTTCACATGACTCAAGACACAAACGATCGAGAAGCCCCCGAATCAAACAAAACAAACGTAGGAATACCATTAACAAGGAAAGTAGGGTGATAACATGCTCATCTTCCTCATTTGCCTTCTTGTCCATCATGAATAGCTTGCCCCGGTCTTCCGCCCACCTCCTGGACAAGATTACTAGGCGATGCGGTCGGCTTAGCACCCGACCCTTGGTTGTTGTTGTTGTTCATCGGTGTCTTCTGATAAGAATTACCGCCGTTGCGGTTGCCTCCACTCTGGTAGCTCGGCTTCCCGGTTTGGCCATGATCCCGCCGGTCTGTTGCTCGCAAAGCTCGTGCGGGTCTCGAAAGATCCGGTGCACTCGTGCACTCATGTCTCTTGTGGCCTACGCCACCACACCCAAAGCAGTCACTCCCACTGTTACTCACACTCCTCGGCCTCGCCCAAAGGAAGCCCCAAAGACTAAACCCGATCCAGAAGAAAACCCCTTAGAGGCGATTGTGGTTGCCTTTCTTGTAATTAGATTGGCCACCACCCTCGCTCTCCGACTTCCTCTTCTCACCACCGGACCTCTCCTGAGCCATCTCCACTAGTCTCTCGGCTCTCCCAGCCCTCTCTCATATGCTTCCTTCACATCGGTGAGGACTCCCACGGGTAACTTATCCATAATCTTCGTGGTTAGTCCACTCTCAAACCTCAAAGCCAAATTCTCATCACTCAAACCCATGTCCTCAAAGATATCTAGATTTCTCATTGAACTGCTGTAGTACTCGACCCACGGACATCTCGGTGAGTCATCTTAAACTTATCAAACTCCTCCCTCAACTTACTCCTCACATGTTCCGGCACAAACTCCTTCCTCACAGCCCTACGAAACTCCTCCCAAGGTATAGCAGGTAACCCCTGGTTGGTATACAACTCCTTAGCACTCACCTTCACCGAATCCCACCACTTGCCAGCTGCCTCCCTAAGATAAAATGCAGCCTGATCCACTCTCATCTCATCCGGACAATGGACTAAGTCTAGTATGTTTTCCATCTCCCTCAGCCAACTATCGAGAAGGTTAGGCTCCTCAACTCCCTTGTACTCTTTTGGGTTGAGCCTCGCAACATAAAGGCTGACTTTAGCATGGTCAACTTCCTTCTCCTTTTCCTTATTCTTGTCCTCGTTCACTTTCTTCTTGGTCTCGGTCGAGCATCCTGGTGCTCTAACATCTTGACGATGTCATCGGTGGTCATAAGCTCGGCTCTCGCATACAAGGCATTTCTCTTTGGCGGCATCTTGAAACTATACGTATATAAGAAAGGGTAAACATGAACATGCGTACTAAACTTCAAAACACGAAAACTCGCTGCCCAGAACCTACTCGATCGAGTATCCAAACCCACTCGATCGAGTAACGGGCTACTCGATCGAGTGCCCCTATGTACTCGATCGAGTACCCAAACTCCAGAACCAAACAGACCTTCTGATCTCTAACCCACTCGATCGAGTATCTAGGCTACTCGATCGAGTGACCCCCTACTCGATCGAGTACCCCTAGCTACTCGATCGAGTGCCCCAAAACGCGATTCTGGTCCAAAATCGTCAAAAACCTATCCGATCGAGTTAGTCTCACTCGATCAAGTATCACTAATACGTAAAAGCTACCCGCATATTACGTCACATACTAACATTGCTAACTTTATAAAAATCGCATGATCTCATAATCAATATGCTACGCATCTATTCTACTTATCAGTAAAATCAAATCATCATGCTATAAAAGCCACATTGTAAACACCTCAACATGCTATCATCTCATTAACATGTTCCACGTATCATTTCTTTTCACATGCTCAACTTCCTATTTCAACACCAAACAATCAACACACTTCATCACTTGTTGCACAAGTTAACAAGCACACATATATTCAACAAACACTCTCCCCCGTGACCGGTTCAAAGTTGTAGGGCGACCCCTTGCGACTTTAGGACGTCTCCCAAGCCCTTGCACTAGCTCCCACAACTTTTACCCCGGGTTCATTTTAATTGACTCTCTATGTTCATTAAGTTCATTGGTTACAGGTTTCAGGATCGTCGCTCTGATACCATTTGTAACACCCCCATACTCCAAGTGCCTTACCAGGACCACTCAGGTATGGAGACATCACCATCTCGGTTGCCCGAGGCATGATAATCAAATAGACAAAACAGAAACAACATTTATTATAAGTAGTTTAATGAAAAGTTATAATCCTCAAACCAACTGAAAGTACAATACATTATTCCAAACTAACTGTTCTCAAATGAAATGTAAATAAAACTAAACTACAGCGGAAGACTCTATCATCACGTCGTGGCCATCCCAGCTATCCCAGTATCATCTCTATACCTGCTCAATGTCTGCTCACCATCCCCGAATGGATCACCGCAGGTTTTGCAAAACAACACCGGGGTCAGTACTAATCACACAATCAATATACACAACCACAATAAGACAAATAGACAGCTGAACTGCCACACACACACACATCCAACCAACCGCCTCAATCACTGACTGTCCACTGGACCAGCCCTGCCAGTGGGGGACCGCAGCCGTTCCCACCTAAGCCCCGCTTATCGTACGAGCGATAACCCTGCTCATTAATGTGCACATCCCTTCTGTGGCGGGTTCCACAGAAGGCGAAACTAGGGCGTGAGATCACTCCCGCAAGTGACCCCACTCAGCCGAGAACGCATCTCGAGAGCCATCAACGAACACAACCACAATCACAATCACAATTACAATCATCATATCAATCAGCTAATTACAGCACATCACCAATATCCCATTATGGGACTAATACTGAGTAGGAAATCCTACCTGGAAAGCAAACACGCAGACGATCTAAACAGCTGTCTCAAAACGGCTCCTCTACGAACTCTCCCCCTATCATACATAACACATAAAGACTACTATTCAATTCCTACTCATAAAATCCCCAATTGCTAAATTAGGGTTTCAACTACCTTATCAAAACATTATAAAACTTATGTTAAAAGCTTACCCTCGACGCAAGGAATCCAACGACACGAACTACGATGCAAACCGACCGTCTGAACTCCGGGAATTGTCAAGAACGCGATTAGGAAGAAGGACCGACTGCTTTCTCTCTTAAACAGGTTTTAGGTTTTGGTAAAAGTGTTTTAAAACAAAGACGAATATGTTTATATACCTTAATCGCGTAATTAACAAAACCCGAGAAAACTCCCCCGATAAACCGGACACTCGATCGAGTACCCAAGGTACTCGATCGAGTACCCCCCTACTCGATCGAGTGCCCCAGCTACTCGATCGAGTGCCCAACAGGTCAGAAACTATTTATCTGCGCAACTTGCCCTTACTCGACAGAGTAAGGGCTACTCGATAGAGTACCCCCAAGACCATAAATACGGAGTATTACAAAAAGTATGTTGCATATTAATACGGAGAAGGCCTTGATCAGTGTGTTGTGTAAAAAAATGCACTTGAGTCCATAAATTTGCTCGGTTTATTTTTCATCAATACCGATCACCTATATACATAACAAAGATCACTCATTAGAAAATCCACAAAAACATATATATTGAAGTCAAAAAAATGACGTAGAACGTATACAATAATCATGTAATTCATATCAAAGAATAGAGTACATAGACATTACAGTTGCTTTTTATATATGAATATTGCAAATGTAACATACTCTGTATAATAATCTTTAAATAAATTGATGAGCATGTTTCTTAGATCTTACCAAGTATATATACACAAAAGGAGTAGGTCTTGTTACGTACATAGGATGGTGCTAATGATTTTTTGATAGAGTTGTATACACAATATAAATTTAATTTACGTAGAGTTTCAATTAAGTTAAATTTTAGCTATTGAATTTGCTTGGAGGTAGTTCAATTTACGTAGAGTTTCAATTAAGATAAATTTTCTCTATTGAATTAGATATTATTTGTTTAGAGGTAGTTCGAAAAATTTGGACTCTCTGTAATCGCTCGAAAAAAGCTTCATTTAATAATATTTTCATATAATTTTATCATATTTTAAACTCATTATTTAACTTACTAATTTACTTTTTAGAATATACTAAATTTAATGTTCTTGTACATAGCAAGAAAGCAAAATCAAATCATCACAACCCTCATAATGCAATTAAGGAATTAGTATTAAAAAAAAAAACTAACGCATTAAACAGAAGTAGGAAGCTATGAGCAAGGTCATTGTCCGTATTTAATTTTACGTTTCATACAAACTGATGAAAAAATAATAGGTGCATAAACAATAAAAATATAATGTTTTAGTGACTATACATATAACGGTTTTTTTTAACGTGTGCCCTAGGGGGCACAAGCCGATAAACTAATTGGAGAAAGACTATCAAGAATATATCATGAAAAATTGATTTACAAACTCGTATTTACCATAATTAATGAAAATTTACATGAAATTGTAGCTTTGTTCGATATTGGTATTATATCTGCTTAGTTCGATATAAAAAGAAGTGTTTCATACCCGTCTTTAAATACTCATACTCCATCCATATACCTACTTGGTTCGATGCTGGTATTATATCTGCTTTGTCAATAATACCTAAACATGCATAAGAGGTCATGGAATGAGTTAGTAAGTATAAATTACAAATAATAATAATAATAAATAAAGATAAATAGATCAATTGCTTATACTACATGAAAAATCACGTAGAAAAATTAGTAACATTCTGACAAATTGTAAGTAACTATAAACCAAAGAATCAAATAAAATAATACATAACCATAAACCAAACAAATAAACAATCTAACAAAACGGTAAATAACTATAACTAATATAAAAAATAGTTTAACTAAACATAATTGGTGAGTGAGTATTTGTGAAGATAGATGTATAACAAGGTGAAAAGTATACTCGTCTTATATAGGAGTATGCTGTAAGACCCCTACAATGATTAATCTTTGGGTTATTTAATAAGAATACTCTGAACTATTAGAGTACTTCTCAAAATACTTTGTACTTCAAATTAACTAGGAATATAACCAACTAATGCTCCCCTTCCCCCATAATGAAATATGTGGAAAGGCTACCTGTTCCACCGGTTACCTTATGTTATAAACTTTCTTTTCCTGAGTTTACTAACTTTAACTCTCTTTTACCATCATTATTACCTCTTTTAGCCTTCCTTCTGCCTTAAATATGACCGTCTTTAACTCAAGATTGCTTTTGATTTTGGATGTTAAAATAGGGAATAGAGATAGTAGACAAACCCAAAACTTGCGATCAATGATTTTACTATACCATGATACCCAAACTTTGGGGTGCTCATCATGGACAAAACCGCCCTGGACACACAAAAGTGGCTACCTTTCCCAACAAACCCTCCATACTCTCCACACAAATAAAAAAAACAGCAGCTAATTAAACCACAAAACTTTTGATTTTTAGAAAGATCAGAGTCCTATGTGTTATTTAGGTCGTGAATTGTCAAGTAATAAAATCTCTAAGTACAACCTTGACGACGCCAATACCAAACCCCTCCTCATCAGTTTTACTCAGTAGATCAATAAATGAGGAAGCTGAAGGACCGCGGTACATCACATGTAGCAGCGAAAGACAGAAACGCGGTCCTCCTGAGACCTATTGCATTTAAAAACTTGTAAAACTGGGTAAAACGACACATACTTTATGTGTAGACAATAAATTGGTCTAACCCCGAAAATACGGAGTCTCTAGTGTATCCACACCGATAGATAAACTAACGTTCTCAACCCTTGAGACGACCTCGGATATACAGAAAACACTTTTCTCACTTTTATTATAAGTATGAGAGTATGCGGGATCGGAACTCTTTCCGATTGTGTGTTTAAAACCCCGAAAGCCTCGCTATTTATAGGCAAATTCCAATGGAAACTTAGCCACTAAGGAAAAACAACTACTCCCTCCAATTTCATTTATTGTTCCCCTTTCTTTTTGGCATAAGAAATAAGGGAATCAATTTGGACCACACAATACACATGACCCCACATCAAATTGATTTTGAACCACACAAAGTTGTCCAAAAAAGGAAAGAGGGAATAATAAGAAAAATGGATAGAAAGGGAAAGAGAAACAATAAATGAAATTGGAGGGAGTAATAGACATTAGTCATCTTTTGCTTGGCTAAGAAACCATACATGGGTTCCACGTAACATTTTGCCAACAATCATGCATACTATGTACCAATCCACATTCCACGTGGCCTTTAAGGCCAATCGTCGAATACCGTCTGTCATACAAATATCTTTCCGATATCAACTATATTCTCGTGTTAGCGAGCAATATAAAAATATGTCGTCGAGATTATTTAATTAATTATCTCACAATAAATTAAATAACCGTAAACGTTAAATATCACACCGTAAGTGTGTGACCACATAGGTTCATCGCTAAATCGGTAATAATTAATCTCATTAACTATTAATTGAGGTTGGCGTCTAACAACACTCCCCGACGGCCGGATAGCGTGAATAATATTCACTGTACTTCACTGTACTCGAACCTGGTAAAGGATACTGTATTTATTTCCCTTCATCGTTCCAACTCCGGATAGTCCTAGGGTATGGTTTGACTGTCAAACCCCACTAGACGACCACTATGTTACATGTCTATCATTATTGGTCGAAAATGACTTTGAGAAACTCCTTTCTTAAATCATTCGTCTACCCTGGCCAAGGTTTTATATAACCAATAAGATTAATGACAACATAGAGTTCAAACTCATTACCTTGAGTTGACGAATTCCATCTTGACTCACAACTAGTTGCATAGGTACTCAATTATACCCAATGACCATTCAACTAACATTTTTACACACTAGGTGTCCGGTATCTAAGTATAATAAGTAGTCTATTAACTACAATGATGATCTCATGTCAAAGGATAAAATATACAATTACTCCTTAAGAGAATTTCCACATTGACAGTGTATAGGTAGTAATAACCATTTGGGAAATCTCACTGTTGATCATGTTCAATAATCATATCTCCATATGCATTATTTATATTATAACTTAATGAATGAGATCCATTAATACTCATCCTATGAGTACCGTTATCAGTATATTGGTCTATCCGGATTTTCATAATCCCGTTCTGATAATCCAACGACCAAGAACACTTTTAGACTAAACTCTATAATACTCGACTCTCATTATCATAAACTCCATTATGATGTCAAGTATACCAGTTTAATCAAGGACTTATCATCGTATTAACACCTTAATGAGATAATAAGAAAATGCCATCTAATTATTAATCTCCATTAATAATTACACTGTATGAAATTCGTTCAAAAAACGTTTCATGACGATTGCTCTGGGGCAAGTTCCAACAGAAGCAATATTCTTGACAAAACTAATTTCAGAATAAATGGAATTAAGTGTTTTGGTAAATTTCTACCAATTTAGGGTTAAAGTAGTCTTAACGTTAGGTCTGAATTGTGATTTGATTGTTTGTTTGTTGTGTGCTAATTTGAATACGCAACGTAAATAAAGAACACATGCAATTTTGGTGACGCGGAAAACCCAATTTGGGAAACAACCGCGGGAGAAGACGAAATCCCACCAAGATTTTCACTATAATTCGGGAGGAAGTACAGTTCGTGTGCTATGCTATGAATGCTTGGGTGTAGTTCTCCTATTTTCTGACGATCCTTCTTCTTTGTGTTGAGGCTCTTTATATAGGGGAGCTTGGCTAGCTAGGGTTTCTTGCTTTCCCTCCAAGTTATTCCTAATTTGATATAGAATAGGACTTTCCTTCCTTGGATATGGTAAGTGATAGAACTCTCATATGCTTCTTCTATGCGGATCAAAGCCTACGTTCTGCGCTGCACACTGATGCTGTCACCCTGGCTCTCTGATGTCCTGCGTCCCACACTGCTTCCAGACTTGCTGCCCAAGATCAGCCCATGTCCAGGTTTTGGACCTAACAGTTTGCCCCCAATTTTCCGCGAAAGCGCAACCCTAATTATTTGAGCGGGGAATTGCAGTGTATCGCTGAGTGTCTTCTCGCATACTCCATTTCAATTCACATTTTTCAAAACTCCAACTACCCTCTCCTATTTAATCTCACCCGTCCCCTTCTTTCTCTTTTATCATCATTTGATTTCCTCAAAATCTTCAAATTTCCATCTCCCCAAACCCTTCTTCTTCAACGTCCTTTCACTGTCAGCGCCGCCTCCTCCCGTCTTTTCAGGTACTCCTGCTTCTCTCTCCTTACTTGTCATGGCCAAAACCCGTCTCACGTCATCTTCATCCGCCACCATTGACCTTATAGAGGACGACGACTTCCCTTCGCAGGGAGTCCTCAAAAGACCGCATTCCGGTGATTCTCACCTAACCCAAGAGGACATCCCTAGGATCAAAGCTTTGCTTGGCCTAGGTGACGATGTGGTGATCCGCATCCCCAAACCCGGTCAGAAAGCAGACGCCTTTCGTGCGGGGTGGATCTGCTTGTACACTTACCCTTTCGTCCTTGGTCTTAAATTTCCCTTTCCCCCGATGATCCAAGAGTTCATCCGCTTGAACTCTCTTCCCATGGCCCAAATTGCCCCTTATGCATGGAGGATCCTTTTGTCTACTGTTGCTTTGAACAACAGTCTGGGCGCCGAGATTGGATTGTCAGATCTGGCCCATAGGTTTGAGTGTCGGTCGTTGGGGAATGACCAATACACCTTCAGGGCCGTGGAGAAGACTGAAAACTTCCTCCAGTCGGCGGCTAAAGGGAAGGACGATGGGTGGTACGAGGATTTCTTCTATGTCAAGCTTGAATCTCTTCCCATCCATGCTGATTACTTGTTCGAGCACTGGGTTTTTACCAAGAGTAAGTGTATTTGCATGTCTATTTTTGATTGCCCCTGTCGCTCACTGTTCTTACTCTTTAATTTGATGCAGAACTCAAGAACCCTGAGAAATATGAAGACGAAGCAATCTCTATTGCCAAGCTTTTCTCCATCCCTGAAGACCGTAGACTGTTTCCCCTCCCGCTCTCTGATTTAGACGATTCTGCCACTGAAGAAACCATGTCTTCTGGTAAACATCCTCTTTTAATCTTTATAAGCTTCCTTACCCATTGGCTCTCTATTCTGATCTCTTGCGTCTTGGTGCCTCCGTAGGAAGTGCTAGACCCTCTGCTTCTGAGATCCTGATGCGTCAAGCCAGGAAAAGAACTGCTGACTCTTTTACCTCTCCTTCTTCCTCAAGAAAGAGATCCACCTCAAGACCTGCTCTAGAACCTATCGAAGTGACTCCAATATCACGTGCCCCTGGGTCCCCTGTCCATGCTGATGAGCTGCTGCTGCGCCTCCCTGCTAACTTTGGGGATGCTGATCATGCCAACTACTGGCCTGCACTAGAGAGGCTCCTGACTCCGGCTTGCTCTAGGGCATTTGATTCGACTTCCCCCCAGGAGATGACTGACCTGGCTGCTGAACATTGCTTCCTTGTGAGTCTTCCTTTACTGGCCCCTTACTTTCTCTGCCCCTGTGCTTCCTTGACTGATGGTTTTCTTCATTGCAGGCTCCCAATCATCCCTCTATCTCCGCAAGATGTTGCAGAGGGCCAAAACTGAGTGTCTGGCTTCCGTGGGGAAGAACAAGGAGCTTACAGCTACCTGTGCCAAACTGAGGGAGTAGCTCCATGCGGCCAAAAAGAAGAAGAAGGCAGTCAAAGACCAGCTGGCGAGGACGCAGGAGGCTAACTACGTTCTGACTTCTGGGCTGACAAAGGCAGAGGCCCGTGCTGAAGAGATGGCTGAGCTAGCCAAAAATGTAGGAGCCTACACTGCTTTTGAGGGGCGGATTGACTGCATCCGTGCTTACACTGAGGGGGAGGCACACATCCTGGAACCTGGAGGAGGAGCTGGCCGAGTTTGCCCGTGCATTTCCCAATGGTATGGATCTGAGCGCCATGTTTCCTCCTGAAGCTGAGGCTGCTAATCTGGAACCTGATTTCACCGCCATGGATATCTCTGGGGCTATCTCTGGGACTATAGAGGAGATCCTGACGGAGCATACTGGTGAAGGTGCTGCTGCAACTCCTGAGGCTGTTCAGGTACCTGCAACAGAGAAGCAGATGGAGCACGGGGAGTAGAGCACTGGTCAGGATGCAGTTGTCGAGAGGATTGCCCTCTCTTAAATTTTAAGTTGTCTGGGGACTTGGCCCTGTGTGGTACAAGTTTGTAAAAAACTCTTTTTCGTTTTTTATTTTATTTTATTTTGGCTCGTTTTGTACCTGCTGGTATGCAGGCTTTAAACTCTGATGGTGCCTGCTACAGGTAGCAGGTGCCTTAACTTAAAGTAGTTCTGGGCCCAGGTTTTAGGCTCTCCTTTTGTTATACTTGCGTTTTTTGCCAATGATTTCTGGAGTTGTGATTCCACATAGGTATATCCAGGAAGCTGACCTGGTTCCAGGTGCACATCTCTTGTTCCTGGTGACAGGTTTTTGATAACATATTTTACCCATGACGTAAAATATCTTATCACTAGGATTAGCTGACTGGAGCATACCTTCATTGACTGTTTCTGACTAACAAGGAATGTTGCGTTCCTTGTGGTTCCAGACGTTTGAAATTCTGTGCGTGCACCTTTTGCTCTACGTCATAGCTATGGAATTACTGAGATTAACGTTAAGGTATGGGTGGTCTTAGTATGCCGTACCCTGCACGCTACCTCAGCGTATGCTTCCCATGTAGCTTGACTTAAGATAAACGTCTTCGCAGCCTCACATGGCAGGGTCTGGACCCTCAAAGTGTTCCTTATCTGACAAGTAACCAACATTAGTACCAAAGCCTTTCTTCGTAGAAGCATGATAAATTCCAAAGTAGTGCAAATTACCTGGTGCTATCTCATGGTGTTCCAGGGCAACACCTGGATCCAGGAAGCCACAACCTGGACTACTTGGTTTAAAAACGACTCTATTTGATTTTTAAAAAAAAAGAAAAACTAGGGAAAACAAAAGAAAAAAGTTTTCTGAAACACACCAATACCTAAAGCATATACTAACCCCCACCCGTTTTTTTTTTTTTTGCTTCACGGACTTTTGAAAGGTCCTTTGTACACTAAAGTTTTGGCACTTTGTCAGACAAAGTACCGTTTCAAGTGACGAATGTTCCAGGGTTTATCCAGGATTTGACCGTGCATGGTCATCAACCAGTATGCCCCATTCTTGACAATGCTTTCGACCTGATATGGCCCTTCCCATTTGTAGGCAAACTTGCCTGCTTTGTGGTTCTTAGTATTTTCGAATACCCTTCTGAGTACGAGGTCCCCTACTTCAAGGGTCCTAATCTTGACATTTTTGTTATATGTCCTTACTACAGATTGTTTGTACGACGCCATACGTATGTAGGCGCTTTCTCGCAGCTCATCAACTGTATCCAGGCTCCTAGCCATTTCGACCTTGTTCTGCTCTGCCGTCTGACAGCCGTATCTGTGCGTGGCCGCCAGAACTTCTGAGGGTATCACTGCCTCTGCTCCGTATACGAGGCTGAATGGAGTTTAGCCTGTTGCCATTTTCGGTGTTGTTCTGTCTGACCAGAGTACTAATGGTAGTTCATCTGCCCATTTTCCCCCAACTCTTCCAGCCGTTTTTTGAGGTTCTCCACAATGATTTTGTTGTTGGACTCGGATTGGCCGTTGGTTTGTGGATATCTGGGGGCTGATTTTCTCAGTGTTACGTTCCAGCGTGAACAGAAGCCCTCGGTGTTATCTGATATGAACTGGGATCCATTGTCACATATGATCTCAGATGGTATCCCAAATCTGCTTATGATGTTGCGCTTGATAAAAGAGATCACCTGCCGTTCTTTTACCTCTGTCATTGCCTCTGCTTCAATCCACTTTGAGAAGTAATCAGTCATAACTAGCATATACACTCTTTTCCGGAGCCCGAGCAGACTTACCTACTATGTCCATGCCCCACATCATGAATGGCCATGGAGAGATAATCGGATGCATTGGTTTCTGGCCGGTGGATTCTTTGGAGCCGCCTTTTGACATGACTCACAGCGTTTGGCATGATTTACGGAATCTGTGCGCATGGTGGGCCAGAAATACCTCTGTCTCATGATTTTGTTAGACAGACTTCGCCCTCTAGCATGGTTCCCGCATTCTCCGCCGTGTACATCATGAAGCACCGGTTCTGCCTCCTCTTTGCTCAAGCACCTGAGGTATGGTCCTATAAATGACTTTCTGAAGAGAGTGTTATCAATCATAATATACCTGGAGGCTTTTATCCTGAAACTTTGTGCTTCCTTTCTATCCTCAGGGAGTGTCCCATCCCTTAGCGAATTTATGTACGACACTCTCCAATCTGGATCCTGTTGTCCTATTGTGGAAACCAGAGTCCTGGCTCCCTGCGTATACTGCATGTGTACAGCCTCTTTCACCGGATTCTGATCTGGCTCCTTCTGGATGGCTGGAGTCAATACATGGGTGATAGGTATATTTGACAGTTCTGTGGGCTGGAAGGTGGCCCCTAACGTTGCCAGGGCATCTGCTTCCACGTTCTGATCTCGCGGCACCTGAGTTATCTTGAACGTTCTAAACTTTGACTTTTGCTCTGTGGCTATCTTCAAGTAGGCTATCATCTTTGAATCACGTGCCACATATTCGTTGTTTACATGATTTACCACAAGTAAGGAGTCACTATACACTGTTTGGGCTAAAAATAGCATAATAGAAAAGGCCCATTTGATAAGATAAAGATTACAAAAGAAGTGGTAAGGAGAAAGGGAGTCCGCGGTCAGGAAAAGGGGGGATGGGCTTGAGAAGGATCAAGAGCCCGTCATAGAAGGTGCCCGCGTTAAGGAAAGGAGTGTTAGAGAGAAGTTAGGGAGAAGTCAGGGAGAAGTTAGGGAGATTGGGGAGAATTGGTAAAAGAGTTCGGGTTTGGAAAGAAGTCCTTATGGAAATAATATTCCCTTTCCATATTCGAGGTAGGACATGTCTAGGGTTCTTACCCTATAAATAGCCAAGGAAGCAAATCAAAGAGATCATCCAAGACAACTTATTCAACACATCCGTATTCATTCATACAACAACATTCAAGATCACATCTCGGCAAATAATATACGCTCATTCTGAATCTTGCAGGCCTGACACCTAGGGCCAGCAGGATTAGCTACGTACCACAATTGTAATCATCCTCCAATTCATATAGTGCAATACTTGGCAGGGTACTGTCCCTCCCGCGGTTGTTCCCACATTGGGTTTTCCGCGTCACCAAAATCTTACGTGTCAATTTACATTACGTACCTTATTTTCCGTTCACTTATTGACATACGAATCATCATACACTCGACCAACGAATATAGACTACATTGACCCTAATTAATCGATTTGGGTAAAAATACCTAAACAGTTTGGCGCCCACCGTGGGGCATTGTGGTCGTCAATCGTTGATATTCTAGATATACAATGGAAAAGCACGTATCTGAAGCCATGTCAGGGAGCAGGCAGCCATCGCCACCACCATCGTCTACCCAAAGTCCATCGACAGTGGTCACGCAGGCTCCCGGACACACCCCAAGAATCATACCGACAACAAAAGCCTCTCTACGTCCCAGGACCCTGCATTGTCTCTCAGCCCGGACAGATCGACAAAGGAACATCAAGCTCGGCGTCACTCCGCCGCCCAGTCCCACGCAAATCCTGCTTGCCGGCGTGGAAAATCTTCAGAAAGCCATGGAAAACATGAGGGAAGACCAAAGGAGAGCAGATGCCGAGGTAAGAAGGAGAGACAAAGAGCTCTGGGCACAAATTGATCTCCTAAAGCAGCAATCCAGCACTCCAGCGAACATGACAGGTGAAGGAAGATTTCCTTTGGTAGATCTGACACAAGGAGCAGCAGGCAGCAGACAGATACCAGCTGAAATAATTACAAGATTGGATTTGGCTACGACACCATCAGATGGAAGGATAACCCCACGAGGGTTAGAATACCTCACACAGATAGTCGGCAGCCCCGACCCGTTGCGTAGTAGGATACAAACAGTGGCCTCCACGTCGCGATCCTGCAAAGAATCGATCGACACCTGTAGTAGGATCCGAGTCAAACCAAGCAAGTGAACGCGGCAAGCAGGGACAATCGTTGCCACAACCCCCGGGCACTGGAACTTATCGAGAATCTTCAAGAGCCCGGATCGGGAGGAATTATGCAGACGGTGACAAAGGCGGACCCAGTATTCACCAATATAACTAATCGAAGATTGGAACTAAAGGAGATGCGAAAGGGGGTTCCAGTCTACCACCCCACTCGAGAAAGCAGCTCTGAAGACAGTTATGCCGACTCACCATTCGTGGACACCATATCCATCACGGCCATGCCAAAAGGATTCACAAATCCAAATATGCCTCTCTTCGATGGCACAACAGACCCCTTTGATCATATCACCAAGATAAACGAAAATGATGTATGACCATAGGACAAGTTAAGGAAGCTGCTGCATGTGCAAAGGATTCGGGTCCACCCTAACAGACCCAAGACTTCGATGGTTTGTAAGCGCCCAACAAGTCGATATCTATATTTGCCGAACGGTAAACGCATTTACTCAATAGTTCGCAAGCATCGTAAAGCCACGAAGCACGCGAAGACCATAGTAATCGTCCGGGGGCGGGAGAGAGCATTGGAGAATACAATATCGATTTAACAATGAGAAGGTAGCAAAGTATGAGAATGTGATATCTCAACAAAGCAGAGAAGCCTTGAAGAGGCCTCCATCACGACTCGACCTATACAAGCGGTGACTATGCATCCTTGCCATAGTTTCAAGCGATGCAGAGAAAGCAAATTTGTCGCGATCGGATCGGAGGAAGATATCCTAGCCAGAGCCAGAATACAGAGCGCGCCAAGTATTTCTAGTACTTCAGCCGTAGAGAAATCAGGAAGAAAGTAAACCACCAACAAGAAGGACGAGAGATACAGACCATATGGGAGGGGAGTCAACAGAATCGAGGAAAACCAGCTACTCCCCACCCTGGCAGAGTATGGATTCACTACAGGTATCGGAGGAATCTTGAAGGCGCTCAGAGAGATGGGAGATGGAGTCAGGTGGCCCAACCCACCAGTAGGAGAGCAAGCTTGGAGAAAGGATAGCAAGAAGAAGTGTGAATTCCATCGTGATATCGGACACAACACTGAGGATTGCTACACATTGAGAAGAGAGATCAAGTGCCTGTACGAACAAGGAAAGCCGAGCCACTGTTACCACGTAGGGCAAGCAAAGCAGGATAAGGTAGGTTCCGCAGCAGACCCACCCACATGCACTAAAATTATAAACGTGATAACAAAGCGGCTCGGACTTAAGCGGCCCGACATACTCAGCAGCCCAAGAGACATGCTACCGAGACCAAAGGAGACAGGCACCAACTCTTGTAGAATTTCTCACAGCGACCTGCCAGCAGTAAGCTTTGATGAAGGAGATATATACGATGAACGAGAACACCATGACGCACTTATTATCACCTTGTCAATGGCCAATTGCACAGTAAGAAAGGTCTTGGTAGATACAGGAAGCTCGGTCAACTTAATCATGCTGAAAACTATAGAGAACATGGGATTCAGCGAGAAGGATTTCTGTAAGAAAACTATCCCGCTAGTAGGCTTCAGAGAAACAACAAACTCGCTAGGTGAGATAATCATCCCCACCTATGTGGGAGGAGTCAACAAGCAAGTCAGGTACCTGGTTATAGATGGTCCCTCTACTTACAACGTCATCCTAGGAAGACCATGGTTGCACCAGATAAAAGCAGTCCCTTCAACATATCACCAGTGCATAAAGTTCCCCACCCCATGGGGAGTAGAAACGATAAGAGGAGATCAGGAGGAAGCTAGAGGCTGCTATAAGAAGGCACTCAAGTGCACCGCCGACCCTCCCGCATAGCAATTATGTATGACGACCTATCCGGGACGAATACATCGAGCCCCCCAGAAGAGCCGGATCGATTAACCGGACAAGCCGCACCAGAGAGAACCGTGCTCATTGGAGCAGGATGTACATGAAGCTTACGACAGCAGCTAGTCAAGTTCTTACAAGATAACATGGATTGCTTTGCATGGTCACACGATGATATGATAGGTATAGATCCATCCATCATAACACACAAGCTTAGCGTGGACCCAAAGTGTAAACCCATCCAGCAGAGAAGGAGAAAGTTTGCAGCAGAGAGAAATAAGGTAATCAACAGGAAGTAGACATGACGGTGGCATTTGGCAAAGAAAGAAGATAAGAGAAGTGAAATACCCAGAATGGTTGTCTAATGTAGTGGTGGTGTCTAAAAAGAATGGGAAGTGGAGAGTATGTGTGGACTTCACTGATCTCAACAAAGCATGTCCTAAAGATCCATTCCCGCTGCCTCATATTGATGCAATGGTAGATGCAACAGCTGGACACGAGATGCTAACATTTCTGGATGCATGGAGTGGATACAATCAGATCAAGATGGATCCTGCAGACCAGGAGAAGACAACATTTATGTTCGAAAGAGGAATATATTGCTACAACGTCATGCCGTTCGGCCTAAAGAACGCAGGCTCCACATATCAAAGGTTGGTTAACCGCATGTTCAAAGAGCAAATAGGAAGAACCATGGAGGTGTACATTGATGACATGGTGGTGAAATCAGAAAAAGCCAAAGATCATATGCGGCATCTGGCAAAAACATTCAGCACCCTCAGGGAATACAAGATGAAATTAAACCCATCTAAATGCACCTTCGGGGTATCTTCTGGCAAATTCTTAGGCTATATTGTAACTCAGAGAGGAATAGAAGCCAAAGATCGAGCGATCAAAGTCGTCTTACACTGAATCACCCGAGAAACCTAAGGATGTTCAAAGACTAGCTGGAAAGGTAGCAGCCCTGAACAGGTTCATTTCAAGATCCTCAGACAAATGCAGGCTATTTTACGACGTGCTAAGGAAAAGCCAGAAGTTTGAGTGGACCGCTGAACACGAGCAAGCCTTCAGAGACCTGAAGCACTATCTCGGCTGACCCGCCATCTTTGTCAAAACCAAAGCCAGGTGAACCATTATTCCTATACCTAGATGTCACAGAAGTAGCGAGTGAGTCTTTGTCTGGTCGAGAGAAAAAAAAGGAGAGAAGCGAGTGTACTACGTAAGCAAGTCTCTGCTGCCGGCAGAGACCAAGTACACATCTCTTGAAAAGTTAGTACTAGCATTGGTAGTAGCATCTCGCAAACTGCGTCCCTATTTTGAGTCACACATCATACAAGTTGTGACAAACTACCCGCTAAAAGCTATCATGAGGAGGCCTGAGCTATCAGGAAGAATGTCTAAATGGTCTGTACACCTCAGTGGATACGACATCCAATACGACCCTAGAACAGCAATCAAATCGCAAGCACTGGCCGACTTCGTGTTAGACTTGATCCCACCATCCGTAACTGGGGTAGATCCGAGATCCTCACTTTAGAAGGAAGCAAGCAGACAGAAGTCTGGCAGATGCATATCGACGGGGCCTCCAACCAAAGAGGGGCAGGTGTAGGATTAATTTTGCGATCACCACAGGGAGATCTGATAGCGCAAGCTGTAAGATGTGAATTCAAGGCAACGAACAATGAAACAGAATACGAGGCCTTGATATTGGGAATGAAGCTAGCACTGGAGTCAGGGGTCAGACACCTGCTCATATCCAGTTACTCCCTGTTAATAGTTAACCGCGTGAATGATGAGTTTATAGCCAGAGATTCGAAGATGATAGCATACCTAAAAGTGGCAAAGAAATTAAAACAAAAATTCAAATCTTGCAAGCTTAAACAGGTCCCCAGAGATCAGAACGTGGAAGCAGATGCCCTAGCAACCCTGGGGGCAACATTCAAGCCAACGGAGCTATCCAGCATTCCAATAGCACATATGCTGGAACCCTCTATCCAGAAGGAAGACGGAATAGACATGGGTGAACTGGAGGATCCACAAAGCGAAAAGGAAATCCAAGCAGTTACAGAGGAAGGTGAGAGCTCTCGGTCAAACGGGCAGACGCCTGACCAGGTAGCCGATCCAGCAGACGACTGGCGCACACCTTACCTAGACTGGCTGTGCCATAACAAGCTACCAGATGATAAGAAGGAAGTAAGAGCTTTTAGAATAAAGGCCTCCAGATTCATACTTATTGATGATATATTATTCAAAAAATCGCTAGCAGGCCCCTACCTACGGTGCCTGGACAAGGAAGAAGCGCAGACTGTATTACATGCTCTCCACAGTGGCGAATGTGGAAACCATGCAGGGGGCAGGAGTCTGGCAAATAATGCACTCAGACAGGGATATTATTGGCCTTCAATGAAAGCAGATGCAGCAGAGTATGCACGAAAATGTGATGCCTGCCAGCGCTCAGCGCCCATGATCCACCAGCCATCGGAGCCTCTGCACCCTATCATCTTTCCTTGGCCATTCATGGCATAGGGCATGGACATAGTAGGCCCCCTACCACGGGCCACAGGAAACAGAACCTGGATGCTAGCAATGACAGATTACTTCTCCAAGTGGATAGAGGCAGAAACATTCACGGAGGTAAAAGACAAACAAGTCATTTCATTCATAAAACGAAACATCGTTTGCAGATTTGGCATCCCATCAGAAATCATATGTGACAATGGCTCACAATTCATCTCCAACGATACCGAGGGATACTGTGCCAGGTGGAATATCACCTTAAAAAAGTCAGCACCTAGGACTCCAAAGTCCAATGGACAAGCTGAATCCAGTAATAAAATTATTATGGACAATCTGAGAAGGAGGTTACAAGAGTTAGGAGGAAAGTGGGCAGATGAGTTGCCACTAGTGTTATGGTCTGACGTAACGACGCCAAAGGTAGCAAAGGTGTCAAACACCCTTCACCTGGTGTTTGGCGCAAGCGATCATTCCATCGAAGTTCTAATTCCCACTCACAGGTATGAAAATATGACGAGGGAACTGAACAATGCAGAGATGACCAGAAGCCTGGACACATTGACGAGCCGCGAGCAAGCGCAAAAATCCGTCTGGTCGCCTACAAACAAGTCAAGGTGGCAGGAGTTACAACAAGAATGTGAAAGTCGCTCCTGGAGGTAGGAGACCTGGTTCTCCGAGAGGTGTTTCAAAACACCAAAAATCGAAAAGCAGGCAAATTCGCCTACAAATGGGAAGGACCATACCAGGTAGAAGGAGTTGTTGGCCATGGCGCATACAGACTGATGACTATGGACGGTCAAATCATACAACGCCCATGGAACATACTTCACCTGAAGAGATATTACTTTTAATAATAAGTAGACTCCAGCTTTCAGAATAATGTACTATGAGAAGCCAAATCATTTTTAAAGATAAAATAAAAATTCGGTAGTAGGCATATTGCCAGTTTCACTCTTATTTCTGGTATCTTTAAGTTATTTTTTGAAACTTTAAACTACTATTGGATGGTGTGGTCTGGCAGCGTCCTGGGACCACAATTGCTCTGGTACCCCATGAGATGGTGACAGGTACTTCACATCATTTTAATAGATTTTCTTATTTTTAGGCTTCTCTAAGCACATCATTTTGAATTCTGGTATCTATGGTACTTTGAAAGGATGTCTAGCAGGACTGTCAACTGCCAACGCGGGGTGACAAGGCACACGGCTCTCCAACATGCCCAACCTATTTTCTCCACAAGGAGCACCCTCACCAAAGTGATCGTGGAACATACGAAAGGGAGTTGTGGTGAATACGCTTATCCGGCCTACCCCCGATACCACCCCCGGACGTAGCTCGCACTAATCGCACTTAACTGGGCCCCGAGCATGCATGCAAAAACGAACATGGAAAGTAGGGATATCTGCGCTACCAGAATCTGCAGCGTCTCCATCTGGTCCTAGAATGACGATAAACTTGCCTCAATGACGCCCCTGCTGGCATAAAACGAGATGAACACACCTTGCATCATGAACAAGGTTAAGTAGTCCAAAACTGCGACATACGCCTAAATCAGCCATCCGGCTGACACGACAGCTAGCTTGGTCTGAGTCAGTCTTTTCAGGATGACCATGCTGGTCTAAATCAGCCTCCTAGGTTGACACGACCACTCCTCCTTACATTGCGGCATACGCCTAAATCAGTCATCTGGCTGACACGGGAGCTAGCTGAGTCAGAACGTCAGCCTTTTCAGGGTGACAGGACTCGCCTAAATCAGTCAAGCAGACTGACACGGCATAAACTCCCTAAAAACAGAGAAGATAAACAATGAACATACGATATGTAAGCTAAAACCTTGCCAAACTATGACAAGGGGCATTTCAAAATATGGCCAAAAATACGGCCCCAAGTTTAACCGCCACCCAGGTGGAGCAAACACAAGAACAAGTTTAAAACTTACAAAGTCTACCACCTCTGGGCTAGACTGCCAAAAAAGTTTATCAAAACATAAAAATTTAATTATCGGTCACATTAATGACCTCCACCTCTGGCATCTCCGCCCTCACGACCTCTCATTTAGTCTTCGCTTCACTGAGCATCCTCACCGCCATAGCTCCCCGAGCTCCGTCAAGAAACATCCTGGGACATTCCAAAGATCACCCCCGCAGCTCGCTCACCAACGCAGGAGAATTCACCTCACCAACCTCAGGCATCAGCATACTTAGATCAGGTTGAGCGGGATAGAGCATCTCCAGCTGCTTCTCCTCTTCCTCTATGGTCTGCTGGATGGGAGCCTCCTCAAGGGCAGCACGCATCCCACTGATCTTTCCCCGCCAAGTAGCATATGCAACAACATTGGTGGCCAGGGAAATCAGCTCACTGATCTTCTCATCAGAGCGCTTAAGGAAGTCAGAGAAAGTGCTGCACACGGCCTGGGTTCGAGCCAGCTGATCAGCCCCCTCCTTCAACTTTTTCTTGACTGGAGGGTCTGAGGTAGAACAAATCAAGAGTCAGCAAGGAAATCAGGAGGCAGAATCCAAAGTAAACAGACAGACGGGCAGGTAGAAAGTGAAGGATATTTACCATGAAGACATTATGCACATCGTTTTCAGCCATCTTCTCTGGGGTGAACTCCGAAACGTTTCCTCAACAGGAGGAAAGAGCAGCTGATCAATCTCCGGCCAGTACGGCACCTTGTCCACATTCCCAAAGCCTTCTGGGAAATGAGCAATGATGCCCCCACTAGACGAAGCACGAGGACTGGCAGGAGGAGTGGGCGGATGGCGAGATAACGGATTAACCTCCAGGGGCACGCGTGCAGCCGAACTGGAAACTGTGGGAGGAGTCTGAAAAGAGGCAGCCGGAGCACTCCTCTTGGAGGCAGAGGCCACATCAGGGCTGGCAGAGGGTCTCTTTCTTTTAGCACTTTGGAGGATGAGTTCCAATTGATCAACTTTTGAACCTGCAAGCACGCATAGCCTCAGGCGACAGAACACTTAAAAACGTCTGCAGAAACAGCATGCAAACGAAAGTGGTTACAGAAACCTTACCAGAAGACATACTATGGGCTGATTGAGGAGGATTGGAGGAAGAAGCGGGTGAAAAACCAGGAAGCAGGTCTGAGAACTTTCTCTCAGACTCAGAAATACTGAACAGCTTGCTGCAGGCAGGGATCTTGGCGCCGATACGGGTGAGGTCGCAAGGGCCTGCACGAAGGCGATGAAGTAAGCTAGTAAGCAGCGAGATAAAACAAATCAGGTAACAGGAAAGCTACTTACTCGAGGTCAGAACCCATTTCTCGAAAATATAATCGACAGGAGGTTGGATGGAGTCCTTCCTCACGTAGAAGAAGTCCTCAAACCATTTCTCATCGCGAGATTTTGACACATGTTTGAAGGGAGCCTCTCCACGGCCCCGGAAGGAGAATTGACCCCTGCCCAGGGACCTGATGTTGTACATATGGGCCAGATCGCCCAAGGTGACAGATTTGCCAGTACTCTGACCAGCGGCCAGAGAATAGAGAAGAACTCTCCAAATGGCGGCAGAGATTTGTGCCACGGCGAAATTGTTGGTGAAGATAAAATCTTGAATGAGTTTAGGGAAAGGGAAACGGAGGCCATATCTAAACGGATATAAGTAAAAGCAAACCCACCCTGGATGGAGGGCGTCAGCTTTCTGTCCTGGTTCAGGGATGGCGATATCCACTCCATCACCAAGACCAAGCAGGTTCTTGATCGTCAGAATGTCGGCCGGCGTTAAAGCTGAGTCACAGTCGTGGGGGTGCTTGAAAAGCCCCCGAGAAGAGAAGATGGGGTCGAGGTTACGATCAGAGGGTGTAGAGGATTGACGAGTTTTGCCCATGGTGGAGAGAGAAAATGAAGATTAAAAGGAGAAGAGAGAATGGATTACCTGGTGATGAAGACGGGGAAGGGAAACAGTGAAGCCGGCGAGGAGTGAAGAGGAAGGAAGATTGAGGGTTTAAGAGAGAAGAGTTTTTTGAAATAATTTGAAATGATTAATGGAAGTGGGAAAGGGACGTTGGAGTTATAAAGAGGAGAGAGGGAGTTGGGTGCGGAGAAAGAGGAGTAGGGCGGCTGGAAATGATGGGTTGCATGGGAAGGAGTAAAAAGACGGCGTAGGGTTTTTAGCATTTGGTTACGTAAAATTCCTTGCTCGATACTTGAAAGCGTACTTCGCAAGAAATTTGGGACAAACTGTTTTGGCTAAAAATAGCATAATAGAAAAGGCCCATTTGATAAGATAAAGATACAAAAGAAGTGGTAAGGAGAAAGGGAGTCCGCGGTCAGGAAAAGGGGAGATGGGCTTGAGAAGGATCAAGAGCCCGTCATAGAAGGTGCCCGCGTTAAGGAAAGGAGTGTTAGGGAGAAGTTAGGGAGAAGTCAGGGAGAAGTTAGGGAGATTGGGGAGAATTGGTAAAAGAGTTCGGGTTTGGAAAGAAGTCCTTATGGAAATAATATTCCCTTTCCATATTCGAGGTAGGACATGTCTAGGGTTATTACCCTATAAATAGCCAAGGAAGCAAATCAAAGAGATCATACAAGACAACTTATTCAACACATCCGTATTCATTCATACAACAACATTCAAGATCACATCTCGGCAAATAATATACGCTCATTCTGAATCTTGCAGGCCTGACACCTAGGGCCAGCAGGATTAGCTACGTACCACAATTGTAATCATCCTCCAATTCATATAGTGCAATACTTGGCAGGGTACCGTCCCTCCCGCGGTTGTTCCCACATTGGGTTTTCCGCGTCACCAACATCTTACGTGTCAATTTACATTACGTACCTTATTTTTCGTTCACTTATTGACATACGAATCATCATACACTCGACCAACGAATATAGACTACATTGACCCTAATTAATCGATTTGGATAAAAATACCTAAACATACACCCTCAGGTTCCTTACCTTAAGCCCCGACGCCATTTGCATCCCAAGTATAAGGGCTTCATACTCGGCTTCGTTGTTGGTTGCCTTGAACTCACACCTAATAGCTTGTACTATCATATCACCTTTAGGTTATCGAAGGACCAAACCTACACTGGCTCCCCTTGCATTTGAGGCTCCGTCAATGTATAGGGTCCATATCTCGCTATCCTAACTCCCCATTATTGTCAGCATTCCTTCTTCTGCCTCCCCACGGGTAGCAGGGCAGAAGTCAGAGACGAAATCTGCTAGGGCCTGAGATTTTATCGCTGTTCTGGGTTCGAATTGAGAGTCATACCCACTAACATATACTGACCATTTAGTCATTCTGCCCGAAAGTTCAGGCTTCCTCATAATAGTCTTTAGCGGGTAGTTGGTTATTACGTGGATGGTGTGAGATTCAAAGTACGGCCGCAGTTTAAAGGAAGCAGTAACCAAAGCCAATTCTAGTTTTTCAAAGGAAGTGTACCTGGTCTCTGCAGGAAGCAAAGACTTGCTAATGTAATACACAGGATACTGCACTCCTTCTTATTCCTTGACCAAGACCGCACTTACAGCTGCTTTCGTGACTGACAAGTATAGGAATAATGGCTCCCCTTGCCCCGGCTTCGCGAGTAACGGTGGTGTGCTTAGATAGCTTTTGAGTTCCGCGAATGCCTTTTCATGTTCTTCGGTCCATTCGAATTTCTGACTTTTCCTCAATATATCATAGAACAGCTTGCACCTATCTGAAGCCCTTGATATGAACCTGTTTAGGGGCGCCACCTTCCCTGCCAGCCTTTGCACATCTTTTGGCTTCTGCGGTGATTCTAGCTGGAGTATTGCTTTTATCTGCTCCTTGCTTGCTTCAATTCCTCTCTGGGTCACCATATATCCTAAGAATTTTCCTGAGGATACTCCAAACGAGCACTTGGACGGACTAAGCTTCATTTTAAACTCCCTTAATGTCTGGAAGGTGACACGTCTGTCGTATACCTGTCAAAAATAAACTAACTCAACTAACTATATAGCTAGGGAAGTCAGGTCGATCTCCACAAGGAGGCAAGATATTTGTAGAAGTCCGTCTATTTGGTCACAAATGTGGGGGGGGGGGGGGGGGGGGGGTTGTTTGATTTGTTATCTAAACTACGAGTTTTGAAGGGAAGAGAAATAAAGGGCAAGAGCAAAGTAAAGGCGGGAAATGAGTTTAAACTATCGATAAAGAGGGACATGTCGGGATTTCGGTTCACTACGGCAGTCCAGTGACTCATTTGTAAATGACTCGAGATTTAATTAATGTAAGACGGATGTTGAAAGGTCCTCTTGGTCCACTTTTTATCCTAAAATACCGCTAACTTAACTTTCATTCTCGTCAGGGTAGTCTACTGTTTATAGCAGGCCTTTTTAGTCCAATCTTTCGATCTAGGATTAATTTTAGCCAGATTAAAGGTTAACTTAGAAGTGTGCACTCAACTAAGTCGAATAAATACAATTAAATTGCTATGGTGACAGAGCCTTGTAATCAATTCGTCTAATTCATTTACTACATCGTCACTTTCCTACCGCAGATCCCCTAATCCCAACATGAAAGGGTTTTAGCTACTCATATCACTAATTAAACTAACAATGAGATAAAATTCCAGCAAGAATAAACATAATGAAATAAATAATAAATTGCATAAAGAGAAATTAGGGCAAGGGAAATAAATAGAGTAAACGAGAAATTAAGCAAACAATGATTGATTATTATAAAGATGAGAGGGAAGAATTACAATCGAGCGAATTCCGGCGTAAAGAACAAAATCCGGGCAAGAATAATCCCAAAAGTAAGGTTACAGTGGAGAGAAATAAGCAACGTAACAAGTTTACAGTAGAAAGTTTAGATGATGAAAAGATAGATAAAAGATGCTAATTAACCTAGTTAACGGAGGTTTAAAATAGAAAAGTAGATGAGTTTTGCGAAATAAATCATCACACGAGCTGTTTAAAGCCCATAAATAGCGAAACCACTCGATCGAGTGGATTAAAACCACTCGATCGAGCAAACACCTCAGCAAAACTACTCGATCGAGTAGAAAGTTACTCGATCGAGTAACTGGCCTTTCTGCAAGATAAGGATCGAGTGGAAAACCACTCGATCGACCACCAGAGGACGTAGAAACCACTCGATCGAGTGGTAAAACAGCTTGATCGAGTTCTTTAACTTCAAATCAGCTCAAGTCCATCACCGAATGCCTCGTAATCCGTGCCATGACGCTTCCAAATACAGTATCTCACTCTGGGACAACCCCGTCTCCTCTAAATGCATGCAAAAAGGACGAAAAAGAGCACGATTCCACTACTTTCGCGTTCATTTCTACAAAATGGACAAAACGAACCAAAGTAGCCAATTCGGGGCAGAATACCATAGAAACAGTATAAAAATGCATCGAAATACGTGCTAAAATAGGCTAAAAAGACTATATAAAAAGCACGTATCAAATCTCCCCAAACCGAACCTTTACTCGTCCTCGAGTAAACTCAAAACTAAACTAATAGAACGGAAATGATAACTCAGAGCTAGCTTAACTTGTCTACTTGAACCAATTTAATGCAACAAAAACTAACAGTTAAAGCTAAGCAGTCAATACGCAAACGAGTTATGAGCTGTTCAGAAATATAGCCAACCTATCGACCTTGCAAGACCAACAAAATCGGACTCTCTCGTGGTCATTCTTCTCTCATGAAGCAAAGGTGAATGATATATGTAAAAGAGGTACGAAAAGACAGTCACTCACCTAACTGCGACCTACATAGCGTGCATGCAACAAAAATGAAAGACAATTCAAGTACTAATGCACACACTCCAACCAATAATGTCCGTCACAGCCGAGGGCTTACAAATAATTTGGGAATAGTGAGGTTCAGGTGAGAAAGGCAAGACATGTTATGGAAATGTGGAGGTAAAAGCGTCAAGCTAGTTCCTAACAGGACCATAAAAAAATCATCCGAATCTCAACTGACTGAAAAACTAAGTACAAGTGCCCCTTCATTTGGCACAAAGCTCACTAAAGTCAAAACACAATCTCCTCAAAAAAATATGGGATAAAACGGAGGAGTTAGACGGTCACAAACTTCCCTTTTTTAATACCGTCTGAATGAACTAGCTGAAACAAATCAACTTTTTTCAAACTTTTCCTTTTTTTTTTCTTCTTCTTACGTGATTCAGCTTTCTCTTTTTCATTTTTTTTCTTTTTTTTTTCTCACGTTTTTTTTCTTCTTTTTTTTTTCAATACTTTTTCCCCTCTTTTCCTCCTTCCTCTATACTTTCACCAACTCTAAACAAGAAATACGGGCCAAAATGCAATGGAAGATCATACCACAAAAGAACATACTAACTAGCTTGACTAGGCAGGCTAAGTTTGGGATGTAGCTGATGGGTCAAAAAAGCAAATTTTGGCTTATGTGGAGCTAAATGGGTGAAAAGTATAAGGAAAAGGGAAATTTGCAAGCACCTCCCTGCATGTGACACCAACCACAAACCCGAATATGTGCATTTGACGAGAAATTGAATGTCATAAAAGTGCAAAAGAGACGAACATGCTATGCAAGGAGTACTACTCTCAATTCCTAATAAACTGGTCATGAATGTCACCAGTTATGGCTCTAATATCTCAGAATTTTTCAAGTAGTTTGCCAATTCATCAGGTCAAGTCTAAACAGACAGCTATATTTGAACAGAAACTCGTAGACTATGCGTATGACAAAGCTAATAACTATCAATAAAGTGCAAGGCTCAAGCAAAAACACAAGTTATAGTGCGTTGTCATCATGGAAATCTACCGTTCCGACTCAACCTATATGCAAAAATAAACGTGAATTGTTTTTGAATCTTTTTGAAATTTTCTAAGTTTTTGGATTTTTTGATTTTTAATGAAAACAAACAACAATGCAAGCTGAAAAATAAACGTGAATGCAAAACAAATGCAAATGCAGACTCAAAAGGATGCAATACCCTCCCCAAACCAAACCAAAACGGACAACGCCCTCGTTGTCCTCCAGCATACACCAGCAGATAAATACAGGGGAACGGGAATATAAAACCAATAAATAAAAACAATAAATATACAAGAGACGAAATAAAAGAGTAGAGAATACATACAAAATACGAACTTCCCCAAACCAGCCAGAAAATTGGGGAAGTGAGTAGACCAGTAGCTACTCGTCGTCGTCGTCACCGTCGTCGTCCACCACCGTGTACTCCGGGTCTCTCTCCTCCTCTGCTCCTCAGCTCGAGCTCTCTCCACTGCCACCTCTGGGTCCTCCTCCTCCTCCTCCTCCTCGTCAGCAGACTACGGGTACCCCTCAGGCGGGAACCGGAAGAAGGAAGGGTGTGGCCAACTCTCTGGGATCGGTCTGTGTCGCCGCAAGTCGTACTCGTACAGAGGGTGCAAGGCAAGAGCCAAGTCCCTCTCCATACGAGCCTGACGCGCTGCAACCTCAAGCAACAAACCGTAAACTGCGCCCCCTTGGTCCAGGACCGAGGGTGCCACAAAAGGAGGAGGTGGTACGAAAGTTGCCGGTAGGACCAGCTCAGTCCGTGTCTGGTCAGTGGGAGTAGGAGTAGGAGTGGTAGTAGTGGTGGGAGTAGGGGTCGGATCGGGAGTAGCCGTGGAAGGCTGGGTTCTCCCTGAAGGTGTGGACCCCTCTCCAGTCTCAAGACGCCGCTTCTTGGCGGCGGGTGCAGCAGGAGGTGGTCGACGTGGAAGGTGAAGGTCGGCGGTGGTGGCGGGCGGGCGCCCTAGCAACGAGTAGGAAGGGGCTCAGACGGGGGAGAGTCTCACAAGGTAAGTCTACAGACAGGAAGCCGTCTATCTTCCATGTCTGGTAGTCTGGGGTAAGCCAATGCTGAGAAAGCATGACATCCAGACTCAGTAGCCTCTCTCCCTTGAGGTACTGCAGGTCATGAGGCCAAACGGGGAAAAGGCGACGGGCAAGAATGGTGGCTATGCCACCGCAGGCAATGGTTCCCGTCTCCTTCTTCCTCTGGCTCACAAGGTACTGGGCGGTCAAGTAAGCTATGTTGAGGGTAAAAGGACCCTCACAGTCGATGTTCAAGTAACCGCCCAAGATGGAGAGCTCGGTGTTTGTGATGTTGTTCGGCTCCTTTCGGCCGAAAATAGTGCTCCCCATCAGTCTAAGGAAACAACGGGCAGCGGGGAGGTGGACCTGTTGGAGCTTTCGCTCCTGAAAATTGGTGTGGGCCAGGGCTCTCCAGAGCTGACGGTAAACCGTCCTAGGGGCGGCAACCGCGCCCGTAGAGGTAAGTCCAAGTAACCTACCAAACTCCCCCAAGGTCATCGGAAAGGTCCGGTTAAACAACCGGAAGGACACTGAAGAACTAGAGGGGTCAGCGTCGTGTGCCCCTGAGGAGAAGGTAAAGGAGCTGAGAAACTCGAGGCTCAGCTCCAGAAAAGTGCGGCCGCTCATAGTGATGAGCCCGGCCATCTCCGTGGCCCGGAGTAGGTCACAAACTGACTCGTAAATGCCGAGTCTCACAAGCGCCGTTTTCTATAGAAAACGGGAAGGTACATGCACACAGCATACTAGATGAAAAAATTTCTTGCGATGTAAAGCGTTAACGAAAAGTACCTGTGGGTAGTCTGGGTGAGGGTCGAGGGAAGTGTCCCCTCGCCGTGATCGTGTGCAGTAGAAGCGAAGACTTCTTTGTAGAAGTGCTAGGAGGGAAAGTAGAGGGTCTGGAGCTGGTGCGGCTGGGATCATCTCACGACCCCGCCTCTAGAACTCAAAGCGTAATCCCGTGAAGCAACGGTGTGAGGAACTGTGGTCGCTCAAGGGGTGCGCGATCGCCGGCGAGTCCGTCATAGGTGTAAAAGTAGAAGCTGGTGCAGAGGTAGTGGCTGCTGTGGTCACCACTGAAGAGGAACTAGCAGCAGTGCTAGCAGTGGTGGTGACCGTAGAAGAAGTGGCGACTGAATCGAGCCGGGCGGTGAGCTAGTGGAGCAAAAACTGTCCCCGCAGTGAAACTAGAAACACTGGGTCTGCAGAGTGGTAACTAAGGCGGAGGCGTGCAGAGAGGGCCACTGTCTCACTCAAAGACGGACTAGAGGTGGAGCTGGTAGAAGGGAGAGAACTAGACTCCATCCTGTAACAAGGGTAGGGGGCATGATAAGAAAAAATAGTGGCTAACAGAGGCTAAAACAGCAGGAAATCAGCATGTTAAACCAGAAAAACTCCCCTACCAGTCGAAAATTTTTGACCTACAGCACATAAATCCCAACAATTCCTCAAACAAGTTTGAATAGCAGCATGTAAATGGCGATAAGGGGCATAACAGTCAACAACAACAACATGTAAGTGTCAACTGGGGTTAAGTAAGACAAAGTAGCACGTGAACCCGTCTAACAGTCGAAAATTCGACTGAGGCAGCCCTAATCGCGAAAATTTCGCACAGAATTCGAATTTGCATCATGTTAAGCATCGACAAGGGTGTGTGACAGTCTAAAACCGCAGCAATTAAGCAACAAGGAGGCTGATTAGACAGAGTACAACAGCAATAACCAAAATGACAGTTGAGAGTTTCGACTATCCTGAACCCACGTCGCAAAAATCATGTAAAATTCGAAAAAGCATGCAATAAACAGCGAGGAATTGGGGTTGATCATCAAGCAAGAGAAACAAGGGCAATAAACACAAATTAAGTCGAAAAAATCGACTAACCATGGATTTTCGAAACCCTAGATTCAATTTTTACCTCATAAAATTCCAAATAATCGAAATTGAAATGCAAAGAGGGTGTAAAAATCACTTACTTGATGATAGGAATCCTACAAACGCAATTAGTCTTCAAATAAACAAGCAAGCTAAGGCGATTTTCGATCGAAAAAATCGCAAACCCTAAAACCCTTTTAAAACCGAGAAAACGAACACAATCAAAGGGGAAGTTAAGGGGTTTTGAAAGATTAATTAGCAAACAACAACTTGTAGGAGGCGGATTTGGTTTTTGAGCAAGAAAAATGGGGATTTGGGGGAGTTTTGGGTCGCAATTAGGGGTAGGTTAGACGAAAATTGGGGATAAAATGAAATTCGGAACAAAAGAATAGAGTTTAAGGTGAAAACTCCCTGCGTCCTGTTCATTTCACTCGATCGAGTGGTTTTAAACCACTCGATCGAACGCTTTGCTGCTCCATCTACTCGATCAAGTAGAAATCTACTCGATCGAGAAATCCCCTTTATTGCTTTACTCGATCGACTGGAAAAAGTGCTCGATCGACCAGCTTTTCACTCGATCGAGTACATAAAGTACTCGATCGAGCTCTTTTCTCGCGTAAGCTCTTTAATTTTGTCAATTCTTCCTTGGAATGCGTAAAACTTCCCCAAACCTGCATAAAAACACGTGCAAAAATATCCCAAAATACCAAATACGCATAATAACAGTCTGTAGTCTTAAATCTACACTAAAAGCAGTCTAAAAACTAAGTGTCCTAATTAAACGCAATAAAAGAAATTCAACGGAAATTCAAAAATTATCTATTACAAAGTGTTACACGGGGCATTTCCCCGTTTAATTCCCAAAGCAATTCAGTAGCCCCTTGAAGGGCTCCTGACTGGAGGACGTCACCTCAGCAACATTGACTGTCCTCTTCAACTTCCATGAGCACGAATTATCATTTGAAACGGTAGGAGGGGAGTAGTTCACATCCACATAAGCGCGAACTTTCCTCGTCCTTGCTCCTCTATCACCATCTTTAGCATCTTTACTTTCAATTTGATTGATAGCAGTTGCACAACATTCCTTGACAGCTCCTTCAGTGCTTTCATCCGTACTGCAAAGAAAAAATGACGAACCTTCCTCCTTTTTGCTCTCAGTCTGAGGCGGAAGGGTAACAATTGCAGCACAATACTCCAAATTTTCAACTGGAGTGTCAATAGTAGGATTAATAGAAGAGCGAGCATTGCAAGGCTGAACTTGCATGGGAGCCCTCCGGGATTTAGACTGATGAAAGATCAGCTCCTCGCCCCCTACCTGAAAGGTCAAAGTCTTTCCCCCGACGTCTATAACTGCACGGGCAGTAGACAAAAATGGTCTCCCTAAAATAATAGGGGTGTGTGCATCTTCGGGGATGTCTAAGACAACGAAATCAACGGGAATAAAGAACCTCCTGATCCTCACAGGTACGTCTTCTACTATGCCTAGTGGCCGTGATATACTACGGCTGGCCATCTGGAATGTCATGTTAGTGCAACTCAGCTTTGTCAAACCAAGTCTCTTAGCCAGAGACAGTGGTTAGACACTTACGCTAGTGCCTAAATCGCATAGCGCATTATCAATCAAATAGTTACCGATATGACACGGAATTGAAAAACTACCCGGGTCCGACTGCTTAGGAGGTAACTTATTTTGAAATAGGGATGACCCCACCTCAGTCAAAGCTACGGTCTCACTATCACTAATGGTCCTCTTACGGCTCAAAATTTCTTTCATAAACTTAAGATAAGAGGGTACCTTTGTCAGCAACTCGGTGAATGGCACAATGACTTCCAAGCTTTTCAGAAGTTCGACAAATTTGCCGAATTGTTGATTGGCCTTTGTATTCTGCAGTCGTCTCGGGAAGGGAACTGTAATAGGTATCTCAAGTCCCTTGTTTCTCTCTTCCAATGTGTCTTCCGGAGCAAGTTCCGTATCCTTTGGACGCTTCTTACCTCTCGAACGAGGTCCTTCCGGCGATTTATCGCTTAAACGAGCACTAGCAGGCTCTCGAATAAGCTTCCCGTCATCCAAACTACTCGATCGACCAATATACCCATTCAATCGAGCAGTTTCCTCATCAATGTCAGTCGATCGAGTAAAATTTCCACTCGATCGATCAACTCCACTTTGCTCATCACTCGATCGAGTAGAAAAACTACTCGATCGACCATTGCCCATTTCTTGATCACTCGATCGAGTGGTATTTTCACTCGATCGACCAGTTTCGTCCCTAGATTTGCTCGATCGACCACCTGAAACCAGTCGATCGAGCACTTGCTTTGCCGTGAGCTCATTTTCTTCGCTGAGAATCGTTTCACTATCGATTCTGACTCTCCTCGGGTCTGATTTCTGCATTTCAGGTCCCTCATATGAACAACCGCTTCTCAGATTGATGAAATTTACCGTCTCATGTGGATTTTTCTCATTTTGAGTCAGTAATTGACCCTACTTTCTTGTGGACTGATTAGTGGCTAATTGGGCAACTTGAGTTTCAAGTGCCTTTATGGACGCTTCTTTCTGTTGATCACTCAATTGCCACTGCTTCGTGAAGGCTTGCAACATAGACTTAAGCTCACCAATTTCACTCACCCCACCGGAAGATGATGCACCATGGTTAGGAGGAGTAAAAGAAGGGGGCTTTTGAAAGCCTTGTTGATTCTTGTGTGGAGGGACATAAGGCTGCTGCTGGTGCGGAGGAGGAGTAGGATTGAGCACATTCTGACTAGTCCACTTCAGATTGGGATGGACTTCCCCTTGATTATTGTAGTAGGAACCCCTTCCTTGCCTATATTGCTGAAAGGCAAGGACTTGTTCCTTCTCTACAAGACAGCCAACAGCAGAGTGGCCATCATTACCTCCACATCTCTCACAAGAAACGGTCTCTCCCCTAGTAAGAACATGGACCTTCTGAGGCTCCCCAGCAGCTTGTAATTCTAACTTGTCGAACCTAGCATTCATGGTCTCCAGCTGAGCCAAAACCTGCTTATCGACTGCATGAACTGTTCTAATCCCATCCCTCGGGTTACCATATTCAGCACTGGGATTAGCCATTTCTTCAATAAGAGACCACCCCTTATCATCATCGGTGTTCTCCAGGAATCTCCCACTAGATGCCGCATCAAGTATGGCTCTGTGGTCATCATACAGCCCATTGTAGAATTGATTGGCTAGGAACCATGGGTCAAAACCGTGGTAAGGAATAGACCTCACCAACTTCTTGAATCATGTCCATGCTTCATAGAAACTTTCATCGGGAGCCTGCCTGAAACTAATAATCTTAGCCCTCAGCAAATTTGTGCGTTGTGGAGGGAAGTATCTCTTGTAAAATGCAAGAGCAAGAGACTCCCAATCAGAACCCCATTTTGTGCGGTCCAAGTCGATCACCACTCCTGGTGAATCAACTAAAGAGAAAGGAAATAGAACTTCCTTAATCTTGTCTTGAGTTACCCCTTAGTGGCGGGGATAGTAGAACGAAGTCGGTAAAGGTCTCCATATGCTTCCTAGGATCTTCACCGCCACACCTCTATAGATATTTCGCTCCACCAAATTAATATAAGAAGGGCGGATATCAAATGTGTTCCCATCCTCGTCCAAGATTGAAACCCTTCGGAATAGAGGATGCTTTAGGCACTGAATGACTAGAAAGTTTAGGCATCTTTACTGTAGAAATCAGACTGTCTTCCGTGAAAATAAAATGATCAAGCTCTGGAACGAAAGTACTCAAGTCTTCCTTTTGTGATTTCCTTATCAGACGGAGTCTATGCATCGAATAATCTCTCCGGCTCAATCGGTGAAACTAATTCACACTGTCGACTGGGCATAAACAACACCGAAAGGAAATGAATAAGAACCGCCTCAAGGAATAAAAATTCCCTGAGACGGAAAAATAAACGGAACGAAAAACAAATAGGGCAATTGCCTCCCGACAACGGCGCCAAAATTTGACACGTCGTCGTATACTGTCAAAAATAAACTAACTCAACTAACTATATAGTTAGGGAAGTCAGGTCGATCTCCACAGGTAGACAAGATATCTGTAGAAGTCCGTCTATTTGGTCACAAATGGGGGGGGGGGGGGGGGTTGTTTGATTTGTTATCTAAACTACGAGTTTTGAAGGGAAGAGAAATAAAGGGAAAGAAGCGATAAAGGCAGGAAATGAGTTTAAACTATCGGATAAAGAGGGACATGTCGGGATTTTGGTTCACTACGGGTCCAGTGACTCAAATTGTAAATGACTCGACGCATTTAATTAATGTAAGACGGATGTTGAAAGGTCCTCTCGGTCCACTTTCTATCCTAAAATACCGCTAACTTAACTTTCATTCTCGTCAGGGTAGTCTACTATTTATAGCAGGCCTGTTTAGTCCAATCTTTCGATCTAGGATTAATTTTAGCCAGATTAAAGGTTAACTTAGAAGTGTGCACTCAACTAAGTCGAATAAATACAATTAAATTGCTATGGTGACAGAGCCTTGTAATCAATTCGTCTAATTCATTTACTACATCGTCACTTTCCTACCGCAGATCCCCTAATCCCAACATGAAAGGGTTTTAGCTACTCATATCACTAATTAAACTAACAGCAGATAAAATTCTAGCAGTAAACATAATGAAATAAATAATAAATTGCATAAAGAGAAATTAGGGCAAGGGAAATAAATAGAGTAAACGAGAAATTAAGCAAACAATGATTGATTATTATAAAGATGAGAGGGAAGAATTACAATCGAGCGAATTCCGGCGTAAAGAACAAAATCCGGGCAAGAATAATCCCAAAAGTAAGGTTACAGTGGAGAGAAATAAGCAACGTAATAAGTTTACAGTAGAAAGTTTAGATGATGAAAAGATAGATAAAAGATGCTAATTAACCTAGTTAACGTAGGTTTAAAATAGAAAAGTAGATGAGTTTTGCGAAATAAATCATCACACGGGCTGTTTAAAGCCCATAAATAGCGAAACCACTCGATCGAGTGGATTAAAACCACTCGATCGAGCAAACACCTCAGCAAAACTACTCGATCGAGTAGAAAGTTACTCGATCGAGTAACGCCTTTCAAGCAAGATAAGGATCGAGTGGAAAACCACTCGATCGACCACCAGAGGACGTAGAAACCACTCGATCGAGTGGTAAAACAGCTCGATCGAGTTCTTTAACTTCAAATCAGCTCAAGTCCATCACCGAATGCCTCGTAATCCGTGCCATGACGCTTCCAAATGCAGTATCTCACTCTGGGACAACCCCGTCTCCTCTAAATGCATGCAAAAAGGACGAAAAAGAGTACGATTCCACTACTTTCGCGTTCATTTCTACAAAATGGACAAAACGAACCAAAGTAGCCAATTCGGAGCAGAATACCATAGAAACAGTATAAAAATGCATCGAAATACGTGCTAAAATAGGCTAAAAAGACTATATAAAAAGCACGTATCAGAAGGTGTCCGCTAAGTGTTCCATATGCATTCTTGCTTTTCTGGACTTCAATACCATGTCTTCTATGTATACTTCCATGGTCTTTCCTATTTGCTGCTTGAACCTTTTATTTACCAATCGCTGGTAAGTGGACCCGGCGTTCTTTAGGCCAAAGGGCATGACATTGTAACAATATATGCCTCTTTCTGACATGAATGCTGTTTTCTCTTGATCTTGTGGATGCATCTTGATCTGATTGTAGCCGCTCCAGGCGTCAAGGAAAGTAAGTACCTCGTGTCCTGCAGTAGCGTCCACCATTGCATCGATATGTGGTAGGGGAAAGGGGTCCTTGGGACAAGCTTTATTTAAATCGGTGAAGTCTACGCATACACTCCACTTGCCGTTCTTTTTTGGCACAACTACCACATTAGAAAGCCATTCGGGGTAGCTAACTTCTCTAATTTTACCTGCTGCCAAGAGACTGTCTACTTCTTTGTTAATGACTTCGTTTCGTTCTGCCGCGAATTTCCTTCTCTTCTGCTGTACTGGGGTGCAGCCTGGGTTCACACTTTGCTTATGTGAAATAACGGATGGGTCTATACCTACCATATCGTCGTGGGACCAGGCGAAAGAGTCCATGTTGGTTTTCAGAAATTGAGTCAGCTGGCTGCGTAGCTCTTCACTGCAAGTTGCTCCAATTAATACTGTCCTATCCGGGTGCTCCTCGTCCAGGTGGACCTGGTCTAGTTCCTCTGAGGGAGGCTCCTTGTATTCTTTCGAGGTGCCCCGGTCCTGTAATTGCTATGAGGGGAGCCTGGTTGTAGCTTTGAGGGCTTGAGCGTAGCAGTTCCTGGATTCCTCTCGATCCCCTTTTACTGTGACTGTACCCCATGGTGTTGGGAACTTGAGACACTGATGGAATGTTGAGAGCACCACCTTCATCTGATGCAGCCATGGTCTTCCTAGTATCACGTTGTAAGTGGTCGGACCCTCAATAACTAAGTACCTTACCAGTTTATTAACTCCTTCGATGTACGTTGGGATGGTTATCTCACCCACTGAATGCGCAGTCTCACCACTGAATCCCACCAGGGGTACAGATTTCTTTATCAGGATCTCTTTATCAAAAATTTGAGGGTTTCGAGCATGATGAGGTTCACAGAACTCCCTGTATCCACTAATGTTTTTCGTACGGTGCAATTGCCAATGGATAACGTTATAGTTAGGGCATCGTAGTGTTGCTCTACACCGCTTTCTATGTCGGTTTCGTCGAAAGTTACCGGGGGTAAATTGCTCTGGCTTACTCTGTATGAAGTTTCTGGATAATCCCCTTTACTTCCGGTGGCTTTCCTCTTAGCGGCGGAATATGTCAAACCTGATAACTCGGACCCGCCTGTTATCACGTTAATAATTTTCGTGCATATGGGTGGAGCAGAAGAAAGCACCGATTTTTGCTTCTCTCATGTATCTGCCCCCACGTGATAACAAGGTGGTCCAAGTTTTCCTGCGCACGGAACTTTACTTCCTTTCGCAACCTCGTAGCGATCTTACGTCCGTGTCCTATGTCCTGATGCCATTCGCATCTCTTGCTGCTATATCTGTCGTCGTTGGGTCGATCCTGAGTGGGAGGCTTTGGCCACCTAACCTGATCACCTAGGCCTCTTAGCGCTTTCAGCAATCCTTCCATTCCCGTGTTGAATCCGTACTCAGATAGCTTAGGAGGATCTTTGGGAGTCGTCAACTTCTTTGGGTTTTTTTTTCGTTATTCGCCGATATTTAGGTCTGTTTGTATGGCCTAGCTCGCTCGTCTTTCTTTTCTGTTGGGATTTTCCTGCCAGGTTTGTCGAAGTTTGTTATTCCCTTTCTAGCTTGTATATCTTCTTCCAATCTTAATGCTGTTGTAGCTCTCAGCTACACTTCATCGAATCTCTCACAAGGGTACATCGTTAATTCTTTGTAGAGGTTTGACTCCTTATCCAAGCCCTGCCTCAAGGCGTTGATGGCCGTGGACATATCGCAGCCTCGAATTGAAACTTTCTCTGCATTGAACCTGGTAACGTGATCCTTGATTAATTCACCTATTTCCTAAATGATCCTATACAGATCACTTGGCTGCTTTGGTGTTCCCCGGCTGCTGGAGAACTGCTGATTGAACGCGTTGACCAAATCGGCGAATGAAGATATGGTCCCATTAGGTAAGCCGACGAACCATTGTAGTGCTGCTCCGGTTAGGGTCGAACCAAATCCCTTACACATACATGCCTCCTTTGAGGCTCATGTGGCAGTGGTAACCATCATTTTCTGCTTGAATTGGCTAATGTGATCGCAAGGGTCTGTGGTTCCATCGAAGAGGGTCATTGTTGGGACATTAAATCCTTTTGGTAAGGCCACTGTAGCTATATCGTCAGTAAACGGCGAATCAGCGTAGCTTTCTGGTGCGGCCATCTCCATAGGCAGCGGCATTCCTGGGACCCTTCGAAGGAGGCTTCGTAGTTCCTGGTATTGCTATTCTATGTATGTCTCTCTCCCGGAAGGTCGCAGGTGCTCTTGTCACTGATGTTCGGCTCCTTGTACAAAGTTCTGTTGTCCCAAGGCTGGTTGGGTTGCGATGCATCTCGTCTTTGCCGGCCGCTTTCCCAGGTATACTCGGCTTGATTTGTAATCGGGAGCTCGATCATCGGGACCAACATTTACTCCGTTTGCTCGCTAGCGTCCTTCTGCATCTGACGTGGGTGTTGGCTCTTGGCGGGCTGGCTCCTCATCTGGTGTTAATGCCCCCAGCCCTGTTGGGACCAGGCCTCCTCTTGGCTGTGGTGTTGCGTCCATGTCCAGCCTAAGTGCCACTTCGCGTGGCAACACCCGCGTCTGCCTCCGATCCCCACTTTCTCCTGGTGGCCTCCCGGATCTGTCTTTTTGCATCCAAGGGGCCGAATTAGCGGCATGGGTCCTTAACTCGTTGATCTGTGCTCGGAGGAGATTGTTGTCCTCTTCCATCTGGGATCTCATGCTTCTATTCTCGTTCTGCATAGTCCGGATTGTCCTTGCTAATGTGTCCAATCCGCTTATCATGATGTTGGTGGGACTCGGAGGAGCCTGAGCCTGTTGCCTAGATTGTGTTCCTCTTTGGTGTGCGACTCCTTGCCGTCCCCGGGACGACTCTGAATCTCTAGTCCGGACTCTCTCCAGAAGATGGGCTTCTTTGCTACACGGGAACTTTGGCTTTGCTTAGCTTTGGCTGGTAATCGGGCAAAGAATGGCGGTCGGGATCGAGGTAGCGCATCTTCTTTGTTCCGAGGGAGATGGTACTGTGTTCTTCTTGAGAGGGCGGTACCGCGTTCTTTGAGCACCGCTGGTGCTACCTGAGTTGGTTTCTTTGTGTCCGGACATGTTATGCTTGTTGTGTAGACTGGCTAACGAAGACGACCACTATGCCCCACGGTGGGCGCCAAACTATTTTGATAAATTTCTACCAATTTAGGGTTAAAGTAGTCTTAACGTTAGGTCTGAATTGTGATTTGATTGTTTGTTGTGTGCTAATTTGAATACGCAACGTAAATAAAGAACACAAGCAATTTTGGTGACGCGAAAAACCCAATTTGGGAAACAACCGCGGGGGGGGGGGGGACGGAATCCCACCAAGATTTTCACTATAATTCGGGAGGAAGTACAGTTCGTGTGCTATGCTATGAATGCTAGGGTGTAGTTCTCGTATTTTCTGATGATCCTTCTTCTTTGCGTTGAGGCTCTTTATATAGGGGAGCTTGGCTAGCTAGGGTTTCTTGCTTTCCCTCCAAGTTATTCTTAATTTGATACAGAATAGGACTTTCCTTCCTTGGATATGGTAAATGATAGAACTCTCATACGCTTCTTCTATGCGGATCAAAGCCCACATTCTGCGCTGCACGCTGATGCTGTCACCCTGGCTCCCTGATGTCCTGCGTCCCACACTGCTTCCAGACTTGCTGCCCCAGATCAGCCCATATCCAGATTTTGGGCCTAATATTAAGGGAAACAAGTTGTTTCAGAAAATTGGAAATTTTAAGAGATAAATCATAGAGTAAATGGGTTAAAGAATGAATATATAAATGAGGGAAAATAACAGCATTGTATGTGTCGATATCGGTGTTGCAAAGCTCACCACTTAGCAGACATGTTTGTTAATTGGAGATGTGAAGTGGGAGATGAAGTGTAAGATGAAAGGGTAATAATGTCTTAGAAGGGATAAAATTTATGAAAGAAATTTCAAGGGGAGAGAGCCAAAGAGGCAGTAATGGAGGACTAAAAAGAAGAGGAAAGAGAATTTAAATTGATTTTTTTTTTTTGCAGTATCCATTGCCGTGGTAATTAATTGATAAGGGGAAGAAGATGAAGTTGATAATAAAAAAAAAGAAAAAAAAGAAAAGTAGGTCCGCGTAAGATATTACCTGCCGCTTCAGGTTAAAATGGGAGTAATTCTATTAGATGAATTTTTTTTATCTTGTATACCAATATTTAATCTTTTTCAAATTTTTCACTCGTATACAAACTGGCAGTTAAGCATTAGACATTTTAAAAACTCAAAAACTCTAAAGTATTTTAAGAAAGTTGGACTGTCTATAATCGCTCGAAAAAAACTTCCTTTATTAGAATAGATAGATAGATTTATTTTTCCTGGAAGCTACTAGGGCTATAGCCCTAATAGATTGGGCCTGGATCCGCCTAGGCTTGGGACATATGACATATCTCGCAACATAAATGGGTCATTAAACTGATGATGACTATAAATATGTTCAAGTAGTTATGACACCCAGTAAGTTTAGTGAACAACCAAGTAGCAGTAATAATATTGTTTACATCTTTTCTCTTAGACAAAATAAGTGGAGAAAAATTGATTTCCATGATTATAATGTTGCTTTTATTTATGGACAACCAGTTGTTGTTCACGAAAAACTATATTGGGGTGGTTATTGTAAAGAAGCTGGACATAATTATAATAGGATTATTATTGTTTGCTTTGATTTGGGGGTAGAGAAGTTAGACATAATCAAGTTGAACGGCTCCGTCTACTTAGGAATCATGGGAGGGTGTTTGAGCAAGTGCAACTCTAATACCAAAAATACGGGTGACGAGTTCATAATGCATATACAGGAGGAATCTACTACAATGCAAAAATATTTTGCTTTTGTTTTACCAAAGGAGATAATATTAGGCGTACTCTCTCAAATGATTGGGTACACGAGGACTGGCAGTTTTTTTGTGACAGGTAAATCCAATGACGGGGTAGAAAGAACGCAGGGTCTTGGTCACTGTAGAATGCTGTGGTTAGTTGACTCAGTTATGAAACCTCTGCAATGCACAACGATTTTCAAGTCCAATGCGTTGATTAATATTGCAAGATATGTTCCCAGCCTGGTTTCGCCTTTTCCCAATGAGGAGTTGTCGGAGGCATAAAGACAGGGCTCCTTAACCAGTATGAAGACATTGTTTTGATGTACTGAATAATCGAGTCTCTTGTAAGACTGTTTGACATAAGTTTCTTTAAAAACGATATAATCGTAATATATAATCAGACCCATTCTAATATGTAATATGCTCATTACTCCGTATTAGATTAGATTGTTTTCCATGTTTGTCTCTACCTCTTAAAACAATTGTTCAATACTGTACTGTCTAAATCTAATTTCATCGAGACCTCAGCCATGTCAATCTTGGTTTTGGTTTGGCTGACTGAACACAGTTTAGTAGAGGAAATTTGATTACCTTGTGCATAAAACAAGGCGCTGGACAAAATACTTGCAACCAGATCTTCTCATGAGAATTGCTCCGACAATGGAATTTGTATCAGCCTATTCCATTGAACGAACTTATGAGCCTGCTCCAAATTAACCAGGGTGGCTCTTATACTTACGTGCGGCGAATGCTTACAAAATCGGATTGACCTTGGTGAGTGATTTGGGGACTAGGATGTTGGGGGTAGTAGATACATGCATGTACAAAACCTATGGAATACACAATGGTTATGAGGTGATTAATATTGCAAGATATGTTCCAAGTCTCGTTTCTCCATTTCCCTCAGAAACGTTGCCGAGGGCATAGATGCTGTACATTGTTCATAGGGCATAGAATGCAGTACATGTACATTGTTCATTATTGGCCTATCTGAACAGTTGAGACATTGTAATGTTATTCTGAAAAAACTAATTGTGTGTAGTAATTTAACTAACTGTATGCTGTCAAAAAAAAAAAACAAAAATTAACTAACTGTGTTGTACTTCTTTGAGTAGCTCTACCTTGTCAATCTGAACCAAATTTCTGGGTTTGGCTGACAAAATTCTGTGTCAAACTGAACACAAATTAGGCGAGGAAGTTCTGTTATCTTTTGCAGGCAAGGTGCTCGAAAAATGCTTCATGCAGATTTTTGCAATGAGAATTGCTCCGACTAAGGAAATTGCACCAGCTTCTTTTGTTAGATGAGGTTATGATCCTGCACCGTATCGACTGAGATGGCTCTTTTAGGCGTGAGCAGTGAATGATTGCAAAATTAGGTGCACCAGATGTCCTATACATTTGGGATTGGGCCATAGTATGTGCAAGTAAAGAGCAGTTTTCGAGGTTTCAGGTTTGCTCTTTTTATGCCTGTACCATGGTGGTGCCTCACTACCTTGTATACTGTACTCATACTTATACCATCGAGTTTACCGTTTACCAGGGAGAATCTCGTGCTTCGCACAACCGTTTTTTATATTTTTTTGTATTCAAAGACTAAAATGTAATATTACTGGATAGATACTCATAATTACATATCATATTTTTAATCAATTAGTCTATCACTCTCTAATTGTTCATTTATAACTTATTAATTCTATAAAAACACATAATTTGAATATCTAATGAGAAGGCTTTATGTCAAAATAATACTCCCCCGTCTCAGTCATTTGTTTACCTATGTTTTATTTGGCTGTATCATTCCTTGAGCTACCCATTGAATTCAAATAAAAGAGAATGAGGACAATGTCACTTTGATAGATGATGTGGATGAAGATATCAGACAATGTGGATGGTCTTAACTCTTAATAGCTCTGCCTCTCATGTCGGGGGCAAAGGATTAGTTGTTCGCATCTGTGACACGAGTTATCATTCAATAGATTTTGCAATCACATTGTAATTGTTCATAAAAGGAGTAGTATTTCTAAGAATAATGCTAGATGCAGCTACGGAAAGGATTTTTGGGGCAAGCTGTGAGGTACGACTGCTCACCAGTCATCGTTATACATAAACCTGAAATACAAACTCGGCTTGACAGTCCGATTGTAAGTGTTAGTACAAATGCTCTTTAATACTTAGTCTAATGTGCCTATTTTGATGTATATATGGTATAAAATTGATGTAAACCTAGCTGTGAAGTATGAGTTATTTCCATGGCGGAGTCCCAAAATGTTCTTTCTTCTGCACCATAAGCAAGTAGTCCCTTGAGATTACCTCGAGAAAACAAGGAAACTCTCTGACATCGCATCAGCATGTATTCTGCATCAACCGTTTCCTTCTAAAAGGGTAAACTGGCCATAACTATATACCAGCCTCAAAACTTTTCTCAGGCACAGTTAAAAATTTAGAACCGACAGAGGCTCCTAGCTTTCAGTTGCAACGGCCTATGTGGCCTCCTGTAGCCGGAGATGACCAATTGACAAATATTCGACAAGAAACTCATAACAAAGATGCAGCATTGCATTACTCTATGATTAACCTTACAATTTTATGTCAATAATATTTAAATACTTTGGTTGTCTAATGATTCATGCTCTTCTCCAGGTCCGGGGTCACTTGCTAGGAACCGCTTCTTCTCTGAGCTCTCAAACTTTTCAGAAATAGATTTCAGAGAAGTTTCAGCCCACCTTGAGGTGAGGATAAACATATATAAACCTAATGCAACACGCAATATTATGTCGTCAATGGCTACTGATGAGAACCATTCAGTTGAAAGCTACATTAATAATATGCAAAAGCGGAACAGAGGATTTGCGTAATGCCTTATCATTTGATACCTCAGAACATAATGTCAGTGGCCAATTTCAAAGTATATACTTCCTCCATTTTTACACTTTTCATACTTTATCCAGCAAAAAACTTAAAGGAGTTCAATAATATATTGCAGAAAATGCAAGTAAAACAAAGATAAGGGTCAGAAATCCTAAGCAGGAAATTTGAAGTGGATGGAGGAGGTACAGAATAACAGTTTCTCAGAGTTTTCAGGAAGAACTTCAAGTTCTAACAAGAAGCTATTCTCTGTATATGTCAGCACATACAATGTAATGTATTACAGAGGTGTGCTTGATGTTACACTATCTAGAATTTTACCAATTGATCAACAAGATTACACCTTACACACACTAACAACAATCAAATATACAATTCAAGTTAGCTCCTTTGTAGGAAAAGTAGTACAGTAGTTGTTATTTAGGTTGGAGCTCATACTTCATGTCATACTTTCAAATTCATCTCTACCCTCTACCCACATGCAATATCAGCTATATAAATATTTGCATGAGGCCAGATTATCATTCCTAATTACTATAATTTTCACACACAAATTTAACCTAAATCGAGCTAGTGTAATGTGTTTTTTGTTTAAAATGGTTCAATTACTACTTACAATCCTAATAATTTTTACCATAAATCAAGTGTCTTTTGCTCAAAAGATGCTTATCCACCACCACCATCACCCTAATCTCAAGCAATTCAGAATCAAGGAGCTAAATGATAATGCTGACTACTATGGAGGAATAGGACTTGTACATGTGGTTGACCACACGTATGTGGTTGCCCTTAACTTGGGTGAAGATCCAGTCACCTTGGTATACTTGGTTTTCGATACTGGTTCCGCCTTCACTTGGGTCCAACACGCAGATTGTCTTAATTGCCTTGAAGCCGAGCCTCCTGTAGTGGGTCAATATAACCGCTCAAAGACACGTCGCTATAATCGTTGCAATGTACGATCAGACTGTGCTCTATGGGACCTTATACCTGGTAACAATTGTGGTGGCCTAGGTATCTGCACCTATAGTACTTCTTATGGCGATAGTACCAAATCAACAGGCTTTCTTTGCCGTGAAAGCGTTTCCACATTCAAGAAAACAATCATTTTGGGCATTGGCCTTGACAATAAATGTTTGCCAACTCCAACGTCATGCTTCCAAGGCATGGCGGGGTTCGGAGCTGGTTTAGTATCAATACCGTACCAACTTGGAAAAACGAGATGGGGGTTTTGTCTTCCCCCTAATGCTTCTATGGATGGATCCTTTATGATGGATGATGTGGCGCAATTTCCAGGAGAGTATAAAAGTGCTCGTTTATATGTACACAGTGAGTATTACATGGTCAACCTTAGTAACATTTTTGTCCAAGGGTTCGGCAACTTAAATTGGGGTCACGACATTCAAATGATAGTAGTTGACACGGGTACAATCCTAACACACATGCGAAGCTCACTATTGATCAACCTTTTCTACTCCATTCAGAGAGTAGTTGAACAAAAGTACAATGCGCAGCCTACACCATCACCATTTACAAAACTCGAGTTATGCTATGCAGAACCTTATCCACTCGAGGTTTCAATTCAAGTTGGAGAGGCATACATCAACATCACAAACCCTGAGCTCTTATGGATTAGGCTTAGTGGTGTGTACTGCTTGGCATTCGTAAGAGCCATTGGGCACGAAAACATCTTGGGAAGTCATCATTTCAAGGGTTATATGGTTGTTTATGATACGAGTGATGCAAATAACATGTTTCTTAGTATCTCATCTTCGCCACTCAATGATGCTCAAGAGGCTGAAGCATGCCTTTCCCCTATTATTTAAAACTTAACATTAGCTCTAGGGTACCTAGTTATTGAAATCTTGAAGTATGAAACAAAATTAACAATGTAACTTAGAATTTGTTATATACTTCTCTTTGAGGAATGAAAAGTCAAGCATTTACATGATAATATCAATCCCTCCTAGAGTCCCATAGCTAAAAAATATGGAGTATTCCGTACTTCAGAACGTACCCTAAAGCAATCAAATACCATAAAGGTAAATATGGACGGAAATTGAATTAGAGTATTTCATATTGAGCCATCATTAACATTAACTAAATTGAATTTAGCAAAAGTATTAGAATAAAAAGGCTCAAACAAGCTTTTGGAATGGATGAATACGATATTCTTTGTTGGGAGGTGATACAACGACATTACCCCCGTGTTTTAGACCTTTTTTTTTTTTTTTCTTTTTCCATTATAGGGTTATTTATGAAACTATTTAACGAAATGGTGTTTGATTAAACTATAATCGTCAGTTTGGTGTAATGAGCTACATATTGAATTCGAGTGGCATTCGACTGTTCGAGTATATATTTTGTTGTAAGGGGACAAGGTAATGCATGTTGGTTGGATTTCTGCAAAGTATGAACAAATTAAACATACATACTTCATTCTCTTCGTAATAAAATAAAAAAGAAAACTAAAACAAAATAGAAAGCAAATATGAGGAATTCTTAGTAGTTCCTTGCAGCATGATTAGCACTATTTAAAAAAAAAAAAGGTTGATTACTCACTAGTCACTCCAGCTGAAGGTTAGTCCCTTAAAATGATGGTTTGGCCCTCTTGTGCTATCAAACATAGGTGGAACAGGAATATAAGCCGACACAGAGTGGTTCCTCGGGATAGTTAAGCTCAAAACACCGTTGTGAAGTTGAGCATGGACACGACCCATGATTGCATCCTCCGGAAAGCAGAACCGACGCCAGAACCTCCCATAAGTCCTACCACGGAAGTAAATCTTACTATAATCCGCATGCTTAATCCGCTCAGCTCGACACCAAATTTCAAAGTTATCTTCCTCAACTTCTATATTCAAGTTCTGCGCTCCAGGGAGATCCACTATGACAGTGTACGCAGTCGGGGTCAGCAACCAGTCTACATTCGCCACCTCTGCCGCCATGGTCCCACCACGCAGACTACATAGACGTACATCTCTTTTGTCCGTTGTTGCGGAAGTGTTTAAGATCATCATCATCATGACCACCAGTATCATGGCCGTTACACTCAGCACTTTGTTGCTTCCCATCTGATCTTCTTTTAATTTTTTTTCTTTCTTTTGATTTGATAATAAATTAGGTTAGGAAATTTGTTCATGAACCTGCGTGCAACTAATTGACATCATATATATAGCAAGAGGTTGTGGATTGGAATATCCAAGGGCACAACGGAAACGCTCCAATCCTTAACCTATACGGACTGAGTAATAAATGGGAATCCTATACAAAGTCGCACACAAATTCCTTTCCCGTCCAATATTTCCCTTTTTATTATTTTTAAATATCTTTTATTATTTCGGATATTAATTTTGTGCGGGTAAAACACCGTTTTACTGTAAATTCCTTTCCCGTCCAATAATTTACTGTCAGATTAACCAAAAATATGATTATTATTTCGCATACGATTATTTTCTAGTTTGTACACCGTGCCACCTTGATGTTCAATGCATCTCTACTCTTATAGTCTAGTTATACGGACAATTCATCGTGATTAGACACGCCAGTACGCTTCATTTTAGACAAAAAAGATGGAGCCTTTTAACAATCAGATATTCTATAAAAAAGGGTAATGGTCGGAGGTCCGGAGATTAGCATTTGGCTTAAGATGGAGAAATGGAAGCGTAAAATCCGCTCATTGTTGGCGAATACTTAACCAACCTAGCTAATTGACGTTCTGTTCTTAGTAGTACTACGTAATAAATTAGATTATCATGAAAGTTAGTATGTGAAAATAATGGCATACATGATCTAATGAGCTTACTATTAAATTATCAAGCTGTGTACAAAATAATAGAATGCGGAAACCTTCAAAGTATAATGCTTGACACTCAACAATTAACCAACACAAAAAAGTGAAGAAATTTCAAGTGTAGTACAGAGGAAAAAACAGATATGGAAAGTCGATGTTGGAAATAGGGGCTCCTTGAGCCATTTTGGTTTTTTCAATTTGTCCTACATTGGTAGAGTAGGGTTGGTTTTTGGGGTTTATATAACCAACTCCTCCTTACCATATCACTAGTGGGTAAAGGGAGTCTTTTGTAGAGACTTTGCAAGGTGCTTACTTCAGCTCGCACACGCGCGCGCACGGCGTGACCGAGCCCGGTCCGGATCCGGATTCGGGATTCGGGATTTGGCAATCGCCTGCGGCGGGCTGTGCCTATTTTTTTGGGCCGCGGTTTTGTCATCTGTTTTGGACTTGGTCAGTCAAAGCTGTTAGTGGGTTGAGAGCTTTGCTGCTCCTCCATTTACTCAGTTGACTGCTGCGTTTAAGGGAGCAGTTTTGGCTCCACTAACTCCTCCCGTTTTCTATATAAATAAGAGCCCTTGCTCATCATTTATATACATCAATCAAAAACATGACAAACTCCTTCTCTCTTCCTCTCTTATAATTTCTGGGTAAAGTAATTATATCGTTCCATAGCTCTTATTCTCGAGTGGGCGGATTTAAGCGCTGTAGTGTAAATCCTTGGGGGACTACCGACAACTGCTGATCGCCACCACGGTCGTGCCGAAATAGTTTTCAAGGCAGTGGCCTTCATACCACGTCACTACGAAACCGGTTATATATTCTGATCTCATCTCCTTTTATTGTTACTGAGTCGTTTTTGCAACAACAATTTGAAAACTATTTTTTGTTGTTGTCTACTGCTGTAACATGTCGTGTGTTTTAGCAAAGTCTCTTCCTGATTTGACTAAACTTGAAAAACTAGACGGTCATAACTATAAGCGTTGGTCACAGAAACCGCTGATGTTCTTTGATCAACTAGAAATTGACTATGTACTGTTTAGTGATCCTCCTGCTCCTGTTAAGGAGGCTTTTGATGCTGTGTCTGTAGAGAACACTCCCCCCCTGTTAAATCCGCTGTTAAGTCAAACGAGGAGGATATTAAGAAATTTGATAAGGACAATAAACTTGTTAGATGTCAGCTTCTAAACAACATGACTGACACCCTTTTTGACCTATTTATGGTTCATAAGTCTTCCAAACTGATATGGGAGTCCTTAGAGGCCAAGTATGGGGCTGATGATGCATGGAAAAAGAAATATGTTGTGGGTAAGTGGCTGGAATTTCAGATGGCTGATGGGAAACCCACCATGGAACAAGTTCATGTCTATGAGAACCTATGTGCTGATGTTGTTAATGAGGGTATGAAATTAGATGACATTTTCGTGGCTAATGTTCTGTTAGAAAAGTTCCCTCCCTCCTGGTCTGACTATAGGAACCACCTTAAGCATAAGAAAAAAGACATGTCTCTCCAAGAACTAGTAGGACACATGAGGACCGAAGAAGCAAATCGTCTTAAAGACAAACCTGTTAGTCAATCTGTGAATGCTTCTGTTGCTGCTGTTAATGCTAATCTGGTTGAGTCTGGTGGTCCGTCTTATACTGAGAAGTTCAAGGGTAAGGGTAAGGCCAAGGTTGGTCAGGGTAAGAACCAGGGTCCTGCTAAGAAGAATGGTTCAGGGAAGCATACCAAACCTGTTGCTAAGATTCAGAAACCAAAGGGTCCCATTGTTTGCTATGTCGTGGGAAAACTGGTCACAAAGCCTACCAAAGATAATCGAAAAGAAAAACGTTGAAGCCAATGTTCTTTGTGATGATGATGTCATTGATGTGGTTGTGGAAGCTAATCGGTGGGTAATGTTCTTTGAATAGGTCTTGATATCGGCGCTTCCAGACATTTTCGTGTCTTGTGACAAGGGTTTATTTCTTGAGTTCGAGGAAGTAGCGATGGGGAATGTGTCTACATGGGTAATTCTTCATCTGCAATGATCACAGGCAAAGGCAAGATCTTTCTCAAACTCACCTCGGGGAAAACACTTGCTCTCACTAATGTTTTATTTGTACCCTCATTGCGTCGAAACCCCGTGTCTGGTGCCTTATTGAACAAAGCTGGTTTGAAACTTGTTTTTGAGGCTGACAAGGTTGTAATGTCGCGTAATGGGGAATTTGTGGGCAAGGGTTATCTTTCTGGGGGTCTTTTTATATTGAACACTGATTCAGTTTTTAATAATATTGCATCTATTTCTGCTTATATCGCTGAGTCTATTGATGTTTGGCATGGTAGATTAGGTCATGTGAATGTTGACTATATTAAAAAACTTAGAACTATGAGTTTAATTTCAAGTTTATCGAGTCAAGAATTCTCTAAATGTGCTAGCTGTGTTGAGGCTAAATTCACAAAGAAACCTAGTAAACCTGTCACAACTAGGAATACGAGTCTTCTTGAGTTAATTCACACCGACCTAGCTGACTTAAAAAATGAGGCAAGCAGAGGTGGAAAAAATTATTATGTCACCTTTATAGACGACTGTTCAAGGTACACCCGTGTTTATCTGCTTAAGACTAAAGATGAAGCAGAACAATCGTTTATAAACTTTAAAAATGAAGTCGAAAATCAACTCGACAGAAAAATTAAAAGGGTAAGGTCTGATAGAGGTGGTGAGTATAAGTCTAGTTATCTAGCCGACTTTTGTGAAGCTAACGGTTTAATACATGAGGCTAGTCCACCTTACTTACCTCAGTCTAACGGTGTAGCTGAACGTAAAATAGAACCTTAAAAGAGATGATGAATGCTATGCTTTTAAGTTCTGGCCTGTCTGACGACATGTGGAGGGGAAGCAATACTTTCTGCTTGTCACATTCTTAATCGTGTACCTCATAAGAAAATTGATAAGACACCCTACGAGATTTGGAAGGGCTATCCTCCTAACCTGAGTTACCTTAAGGTATGGGGGTGTTTGGCTAAAATGGGTTTACCTGACTTTAGAAGACCTACCGTTGGACCAAAGACCTATGATTGTGTTTTTATAGGTTATGCTCAAAATAGTTCCGCTTATAGATTCATGTCTTTGAGTGATCGTTCTATATCTGAGGCTAGAGACGCTGTGTTTTTTGAGCATGTTTTTCCATTACAGAAGAATGATGATTCACCTCCTAGTTTACCTGTTACATCTATTGATATCTCTTCACATGCTAGTAGTAGCACTTCTATTGATCATGTTGTTGAACCTAGAAGGACTAAGAGACCTAGATGTCCAAAGAACTTTGGAGCTGATTTTGTTTCAACTTTGCTGTCTAAACATGGATACACTGTTTGTGCTAGTGATGAATTTGTTTCAGCCTTTTTAATAGAAGATGACCCAAAAACGTATAGTGAGGCAATGAAATCCATTGATGCTAACTTTTGGAAAGATGCAATTAAAAGTGAACTTGATTCTATTGTGTCTAATCAGACTTGGGAGTTGACTGAGTTACCTAAAGGTAGTAAACCCATTACGAGTAAATGGATCTTTAAAAAGAAAATGAGACCTGATGGTACAATAGAAAGGTTCAAAGCTAGATTTGTGGTTAGAGGTTTTACACAAAAGAAAGATATTGATTATTTTGATACTTATTCACCTGTGACCAAAATTTCGACTATTAGAACTCTTGTCGCCTTAGCTGCTATTCATAACCTTTTTATACATCAGATGGATGTTAAAACCGCCTTTTTGAATGGTGAGCTAAGGGAAGAGATTTATATGTCGCAACCTGAAGGGTTTGTGGTAAAGGGTCAAGAGAATAAGGTGTGTAAACTGAATAAATCACTATATGGTCTAAAACAAGCACCTAAACAGTGGTATGAGAAATTTAACAACACTTTGGTAAGTAATGGCTATATGGTAAACAATTCTGATTCATGTGTTTATTCAAAAGTAATAGAATCTGATTGTGTGCTTATATGCCTTTATGTTAATGACATGTTACTACTTGGTAATAACTTGGAGGTAATAATTAAAACCAAAGAATTTCTGTCATCACAATTTGAGATGAAGGACTTAGGAGAAGCTGATGTAATTCTAGGAGTTAAGGTCATTCGAAACTCTAAAGGAATTTCTTTAAGTCAATCTCATTATGTGGAAAAAGTGTTGAAAAAGTTCAACTGCTTTGATGATGTGCCTGCTAGGACACCCTACGATGATAGTATACATTTATGTAAAAACTTGGGTAAGAGTGTATCCCAAGAAGAGTATGCTAAAATCCTAGGTAGTGTGATGTTTCTTATGAACTGTACTCGACCTGACATTGCATATGCAGTTAGTAGACTGAGTCGTTATACACATAACCCTAGTAGTGAACATTGGAATGCTCTTCGTCGTTTACTAAAATACCTAAAAGGAACATTTGACCTTTGTTTGCATTATAGTAGATTTCCTGCTGTGTTAGAAGGATATTGTGATGCAAATTGGGTTTCAGGTAACGATGAGATCTATTCTACTAGTGGTTATGTCTTCACCATGGGTGGAGGTGCTATATCGTGGAAGTCTACTAAACAGACTTGTATTGGACGCTCTACCATGGAGTCGGAGTTCATAGCTCTTGAATTGGCAGGACAAGAGGCTGATTGGTTGAAAAACCTATTGGCAGATGTACCAGTGTGGGGAGGACAAAATATTCCGGTCTCCTTACATTGTGACTCACAAGCAGCTATTGGTGCTGCCAAGAATAATGTCTATAATGCGAAGAAATGACACATTCGAATCAGGCATGCTGCAGTTAGACAACTCCTTGACAATGGAGTTATCGCTTTGGACTATGTGAAGTCCGAAAGTAACTTGGCTGACCCCTTTACTAAGGGGTTGACTAGGAGACTAGTCGCTGAAACGTCGAGGGGAATGGGGCTTAAGTCCTTATGTCAAGAGTGACGAGGTCTCAAGCTTTTATTCCTATGGCGTTGTATGATTCATAGCCTTAAATGGTGGTGCTTTTGAAATGCACTTGATGAATTATACACCAGGTTGGACTTATGTCCTTAATGGCTCATGTAAGAAGTGCTATTGAGAAGCACTTGAGCCACCTACGTAGGTGTGATGATCATAAAGACTATGAGAAGTCTTGTGAACACACCTATAAGAATCAAGGTAAACGCATGGCTTTAAAGAGCACGTTTGTAGATACCCAGTATCTGCTGAGACTCCAACAAACACCCGATGATTATCGGACTACAACATGCTTAGGAATCCCAGCGTTTGATCGACAGTTTTTGTACAACTTTACGTCGGGAAACTTAAAACGATTTCGAAAATAAAACATTTCAAAACTTTTCAAAAGTACCTGGAGTGTTTAATGCATGACGACGGGGTTAAACCGAGTCAAACCGAGTCAAACACAAAAAACAAAACCATTCAAAAGCTTCTATGTTAAGGTTTCCCGGAATCTTACATAGTCAAGTACCAAACATGTGCATCCAAATCCTAGGATAGAACAAATCATGATTGCACTTGTGTGAAAGCGACAAGACACCTCGAAGACGTGCTACATGGCTCGCGCCTCTTTGAGCAGCCCAGGTGGCCACGTTGCTCAAAACTCACACAACCACTCATTTTCCTATAAATACCCCTCAAATGCAACCATTTGAGAGTTACGCGAGTGTCCGCCCCCTCACCTCTCCCTTAACATTCTCGACTCGACTTCCTAAGTCACAATCCGACACTTGTTTACGACTTACCGATCGTAAACACAAGCCTTACACATTGTTTGGTACCGTCATCGTGCATTAAACCACTTGACCGACCATCTCGACCACTACACCATCACTAAACTTAACACTTTTTTTACTTACCAAAATGGTTTTAAACCGAGTTTTCCGACCAAACGAGTTGATACACTTACGTCGATCTCTCGCCATAAGCCTAGCATGTAAGTATGAGGGTGTAAAAATCTTATTTTATCATGTTTTCATTTGTTTTATGACTATAACATGCTAAATCATGCATAACATGGTCCAAAACATGGGAAGAATGAGCCAAAACCGGACTTTTGGTTGAGGCAGAGGCTACTTACGTAGCAGATAGGCTTGCGCCTAAAGGACCCTGCCCAGCCTTAAGTCCAAACCATGTTTGGTCTCTTCATCTCCTTTATTTTCATATTTGTAAACGATTTTTACCATTTTCAAGTATTTTCGAACCATTTTTACAAGTTTTAACCATAAAATATTTTTCACCCTTGGTTCTTAATACCATGACAGTTTAATCCGTGTTTCGGTGATAATATTTGGTTAATTACATTTAAAAGGTATTTTAAAGCCTTTTATTGCATTTATTTACATTTTGGGAGGTATTTTCAAGCCTTCCATCATTTCTTTACATTTTCAAAATAAATGTATTAGTCACCAATACAAAGTCATCCTTGGTTCTACATACCATGTCAGATTTTAACCCGAGTACGATGATGAATTTCAACTAATTATATTCGAATGAACTTAAAACAATTAGTTCATAATCATTTTCAAAACTATTCATGTCAAGCTTGCAAAGTCGAACCCGACATCGAATATTGTCAAGCAATGACGATTATTCAAGTCTCGTTCTTCAAATCAACACAAAAGCGGTCTAAACGGCCTTTTCAAAACAAAACGGGTTCAAATACCCCTTTCTCAACACGTTTTATAAACGTTTTTCAATAGTCAGAACACGTCTTCCATCGTTGACTGACTCGCGCCTAAACAGGTCATTCCTTTTTCTGTTTTCAAACCAGGGGCGACCCTCTTGCATCGCCAATAGGCTCGCGCCTCTTCTGGCTGCCTGATGCAGAGTCTGTTCCCTTTCCAGCATTAGTCTAGGACGATCCCGACTTCGGTTAACCCGAATACCGGACGGATCAGATGACTACTTTGCTCATTCAAAAATCGTGTTTGCAAAATGCCTTACTAAGACAAATGGATCACGTTATGCACCATACAACTAACTCGGTAAATGGGTGTTTAATTTCTGTCTTACATGCAAATCAACCATAAATCCAACTCGACATCTTATACTTGATAATTGGATTAAATCAACCAATGTAGAAAGCTCTCACATGTTAGGTTTAAATTATTGGATGCGCATTCATGCATTTAAACCGTTTTATCAACTTTTGCATTCAACCAACCAAGATCGATCAGTAGAGGCCGCTAATGCGGGCGGGATTGGGTGTCTGATTAAAGGGCTTCCCAATACGTACCTTCACCTCTTACTCAGAAACTTTGGATAGTGGACGACCTTATCCAGGGCGTACGAGAGTCATTCTAGAGATAGGATGCTAAAGAGGGACGATTCCTTATCTTTAGTACCTATGTCAAACACTGCTTTGTGCTTCGTTTGACCGTGGTATAAAGTGGATTCGAACGGGTTCCAAGCATCCCACAAATGCTTGGTGGCGACTCCGAACATCTCTAATCGTTTCGAGACTCTTGCCGAGACGAAACCGACCGATCTAAAACGATCCGGTCAAAAGTATTTTTACGCCGCCGAGCGTGGCTTTCAAAAGACCGCTGCCGTTGCCCACAGATCGGATGGGCATACGCAGGTGGGCCATGTCCACAGATTGGCAACTCCGCAGGGGAGAACTAGGACACTTGTGTCTTTGTGATCCCTAGATGGTGAGACTCGAACGAGGTCTTGGTTGAAATGCATTAATTGATATTACGGTCACGGTCGGGTTCCTTGTCCGAGCCCACACCCTAACCCTTTTCGACCAATTGGCTCGTCTCGTCGGTGTGAGTTTTCTCATCCCCGCGTTTCGAATCCCGATTGAGTCAAGCATACCGTTGACGATACACATTTCTGTTTCATCAAAGAGCTTTCATCACTTTCGAGCAGGAGGCTAGGGCACCCTCCTTACACATTTTGTTTGGATTGGTATCTCTCTCGCAAATCGAGGTTTGATTGCTTGGTGTGTAACCCCTCCTTTTAAGCTAAAACCCGTGTCAGCATTATGCATAATATAATGAAACTGTGAGTGCTTATGTGCTATGTGATCATAAGTCCTTCCGTGTCATTCTCAAACTTTCAAAAACACCTTTTTGCGCCGTTATAATGGCCATTTTAAAACCTCGGTCTTTTGTCGACCGTTGCATTTCGACACGCCTTTCTAGGCCGTCGTAATGACGATTTTCAAACCCGGTTTTTACAACCAATTCAACACGCCTTTCTAGGCCGTCGTAATGATGATTTTCAAACCCGGTTTTTTATAACCATTTCAACACGCCTTTCTAGGCCGTCGTAATAACGATTTTCAAACCCTGTTTTTACAACCATTTCAACACGCCTTTCTAGGCCGTCGTAATAACGATTTTCAAACCCAGTTTTTACAACCATTTCAACACGCCTTTCTAGGCCGTCGTAATGACGATTTTCAAACCCGATTTTTTATAACCATTTCAACACGCCTTTCTAGGCCGTCGTAATAACGATTTTCAAACCCGGTTTTTATAACCATTTCAACACGCCTTCCTAGGACATCGTAATGACGATTTTCAAACTCTCTTTTCTACAACCATTTCAAAACACCTTTTTACGCCGTTATAATCGCCGCGTCAAGACACAGATTTTAACCTGTCTCGCGCCGACAATGGCTCTCTCAAAACCCGAGAAAAGCACACACCCTTTTCTCGAGACACTTTCGAGATCCCGAGGACCATACACCGTCTTCGAGACCTTTTCAAACATTTCAAACCCGATTTTCAAAACATTCAATTTTGAATTTCAAAATCCGTCTTGGGAAGCAATACATTATTTTCCGAGCCGACTCAAACTCAAAGCGTCTTTTGCAAACAAACTTAAGACGGCCTTTCAACTGACCGACTTGCGAAGATCCCTATTCTTCGGAAGCCGTGCATAAAGCGACAAACGAATCTTTTTGAAAATTTCTATTTTCGAAAACTTCAGTCCACCATTCCAATTCCGCCTCGTGTCTATCAAGTCGAAGCAAACGTACTTATGGGTCTTTACTTATGAGTCATCTCACCTTGAGACTCGTCCAACGGCGTCACGCCACTACGTTGGACGCGAGTCGAAGTCTGGTCAACATCGTCACGTTATAAATCGAGTCAGCAACGAGGTACCACACACGGTCATCCTCGTCTTGTTGAGTCTGATCTTTGTTCCATCCTTTGTGTTGTCTGCGTTCAGTCTTCGAACCGTGTCGGATTGAGTTGTAATGTGAGCCGTTGTTCTGCCTCAGAATCATGGCCCCGTCTTCAGCTTCGTCCAACAACAACGACAACAGAGATGTCACAACTGCTCAGCTAGCCAGCCTACTCACTGCTCTTAAGGTCACTCTGGATCGTGTCGAGACCCGTATCGACACCCTGGAAAACAAGGAAACTGAAAAGCACAACACTCCGCCCTTGACTGAAACTGAGAAAAGGCTCAAGCTATTGGAAGAGCAACTCCTAGCCCGGGGTAACAACATTCACCTTGAAAACAATCGAAGATTTGAACCCGTTGGGGATCAACTGCCTGGCAATTTTACCCTGACTGATGTGCCCAAATTCAAGGGAGTGGAGGACCCACTCAAACACATTCGAGCCTTCAAAGACTACATGGCCATAAAAGGGGTCAAACAGGAACTTTTTGTTGGAATATGTGTCCTCAACAATAGTGTGATCACATGATTTAATATCATAATTAAATCTCATGTTAGGAATACGTAAGGGATGATTCATTTATATAGTCAACTGATCAACATTTATCAGTAATGATCAGCTAACTAGAGTTAGACATTACTGTCGTTTGACGGTGGTGATCAGTTGATCCCTTAAGGTCACATCTAAAGGACAATTCCCTTAATAGACAAATTGATTAATTGTATGATGATACAAGTTAATCAATTCCTTAAAATTGAACAATACAATTGTGAGAGAGAATATTTATATCTTATTGTAATGGGATTAAATAAGATTTATTTTAGTAATTGAAATACTTTATTACTAAAATTGATTATTGTTTGTGAAACAATTGAGATAAGAATGAATGGCTACTTATAATTACAATATGTTGTGAATTATAATTATATGACCCATTTTATTTATATGATCAAGAATCACTAGTCAATTTGTTGTATGTGATTTAATTAATTTATAAAATGATATTTATTTGATAAATATGCATTAAATTAATTAATAACATGTAACATACTACATGTGACATATTGTGTGACAAATGACAAATTGACAAAATAAAATGGTAGCCCATTTTATGTAAGTGGACCGAAATGGAGGGAGTTATGGTGGATAGTGGTTGATTTATTTATTTGATAAAATAGCATAATCATACCTATAGCATGATAGCCTTACACACCTATTTCTTGTGAAGGCCAAAAGCAAAAATCAAGATGCCAATTTTTGGCCTATTTGCCATGCTCCCACCGGTTTTCTCCTCTTAATATAAGAGAATTGTTCTCTTAGTTTTACTAACACATTCATTCATTATTCTTACATGTAAATTTCTCTTCCTTCTCTCACAACTCTCTAAAATAGTTTTAGAAAATTAAAAGGTTGTTCATAATAAATTCTAATCACAATATAAGATTAATAGTGTAGTAATAAGTATATTATTAGAATTAATTTTAAGGGTACTATTATATTAATCTAGTTAATTAGTATACTAGTTTAAGGGATTAGTCTTGGGTGCAATCAAAAGGAGGATCTCTACATTGGGATTTTGGAGGATCATCCAACATATTATAGCTCAAGAACAAATAAGAAAGGTGACCTTATTTGTGCCCTTAATTTCGAGCCACTCTACAATGTAAGGGACATTGTTTTTCCTTATTAATCTCTTATTTTGTTATGCATGCACTAGATCTAAAGAACAAACATTAAGAAGTTAATTAGTTCACTATTAGAAGAGTCTAATAAGAGGTATATGAACCTAACAATTGGTATCAGAGCATAGGATGTTGCATGCATAATCGATTATTGTTTTTCCGAGTTAAAATGTTAACATATAAAACTAAAAATTTATGATTTATAAGAGTAAGTCATGAAATAATGATGCATGTTATATATTCTGGTCCTAAAATGTTTTTAGGTCATTTTTATGATTTATGGAAATTTATTGCTCATTTTAATGATTTTTAGTGATTTTATTACATTTTTATGAGTAAAATGAACTTTTATTCTCTAAAAATAGTTAAATCCAACTACTGGCCGTGATTTTTTAGTATGACCTCACATGAATATTTTATGTATTGCATGTAAATTTTCATATTAATGTGATTAATATTTCATGATTTATGATTTTTATGTGATAAAAATGGAATAAATGGAGGTTAAATGACTAAAAATGGCTAAATTTAGTTTATGACCTTGAAAATTTTATATGACCTCACATGCATATTTTACAAGTTGTGTGTAAAATCTCGTATTAATTTGATTAATATTGCATGATTTATGATTTTTATGAGATAAAAATGGATTAAAAGAGGTAAAATGGTTAAAAATAGTTAAACTTCGAACTAGGCCATGAAACTTTAATATGTTGTCACATGCATGATTTAAACACTGTATGTAAATTTTGAGATAAAATTATTTCATTTTGCATGATTTATGAATATTTAGTGTAAAAATGGCAAAAATAGTGACTATTTTAGCATAAATAGCTAAATCGAATTACATGGCATGAGAAAATTATTTTAAGTTGAATAAATATCACACTTATCAGATCTAAAGTTGTAAAATTTATTGGATTAATTGTTGGATACTTTAGATGTTTTATGAGATGTAACCGATAAATTGCAACTATATTTTCTCAAAATTAATTCAAAAATTTTAACCATGATTTTTGACATTATGAGTGTCATAGAATTATTCCAGAATATTCAAAAATATAAAATTCAAATTTTGAAATTATTGTAATTTAATTTGGATTTATTTCATAAATGTTATGATTTTAAGGTCAAAAATGAGCATAAAATTAAATCAAGTTGAATTATTGCCAAAATTGAGTGATGACTAATTTTTGAGTCCTAAGAGTGTTAGGATAATTAACTTGAGCTTAAATGTGATTTAAGTGTTAATTTGTGATTTTAAGAAGTTGTTATCACGCATTTCCATAAAACCGGGTTATATAATCGATATAAGGTAAATAGGGCGATTTGGCACATAATTTGGCATGATAGATACATATTATGATGCTGCATATTTCAATTGTTGAATGTCTATTATTTATATAATTTTGAATTATGTAACTTTATCTTAGTATGGCCTTAGTTTTAATCGATATTACCCGTAATGAAGGGAATATTGGTTCGGTTGTAATTTAATGTGATCTCGTATCACTTTTATTTTTACTAGTTTTTCCATTTTACAAATGTATAATAGGAATAACTTTGTATTTTTATTATTATTTGTAATTATGGAATTTCTTCAAGACGGTGCCATTCGGAAAGGCGTTCCGACGAAGACGGTGTTTCTTGGGAGGCGTGCCACTTGAAGATTCAAGGGACCAAAGGAGTTGGTTTCCGAATATGTAATAGATTATTTGATTTTCTATTTTAGGAAGGCCATACAAGGAATTTATTATTATTGCTTAGCATTTATTTTAATATGTTGCATGCATTGCCAAATCGCCATAACAACACATGCATATCATATCGAGTCATCGACCGTGTCAATTATAATTATCGTAGTTCACCGCTTTAGTTCACTTAAAACGTGATAGATAATAAATTGACAAGACCTCTCACTAAATAATAATTGAGAATTAGCCATACCAAATAGTAGAAACCATGAGTCCCAATTTCATGAGGAAGTAGGCTCGGCTCACCGGGGTGCTAAACTTGTTACGTTGGGTAAGTGGGTAATAAAATGTTATTACATCAAAATTTGGATTGAGCTCAACGGAAGTATTCGTGACCGTAGTCGCATGTGTTCCGGGCTAAAGATAAATATTAAAGTAAATTTTATCGACCGAGAGTTCTAGAAGTAGAATCGATTAAAGAGTTAATCCACCGAATTATATTGATAAGGGATGAATCGGCTCACCGTGCCCGAGTTAATATGAATTTGGATCTCGGAATCATTTATAATAGTTGGGTAGAGGTCACTATATAAATGCAATACTTGTATTGAAATTTACGAGTATTATTAAAACGATAAGATGTTTATTATTTCCTTCATTTCCGTTTTTATAGTTATTTATACACAATGGATTCATCTAATACTCTTACACCAATCACCATTAATTCATGGCTCCAATCATTCAATGAGAAAAGCTCCTCGTATGACGAAGACCCGATTAGAGAACTACGCTTTGGCATTGGTGAGGATGGAAATATTTGTCTTTTTACTACTTCTACACCTCCCACTCCCATACTCATGCCCACCACATCCTTGGTAAGGGAATCATATGAGGATAATCTCACAAATTCCAAGGTATCCTTGTTTGATGAAGCAAGGAGAAACATCAAATTGAATGGGAGTTCTAGCAAGAGTGTCCTTGCAACCGAAAGGGGTAATGATATTAATAAAGGAAAGGCAAAGAAGGGTAAGAAACCCAAATCCGATTGTGAATTGGAAGTTGATAGTGAGACTACCACAACCAAAACCAAGAAGGGTGCCCAATCCTACCATGAATGTCATTATTGTAATGTCATGGGCCATTAGAAGCGTAATTGCCCCAAGTATTTGGAAGATATCAATGTTGGACTTATCACTCCAAGTGGGACTTGGAAATGTGGAAAAACTAAACAAGGGTGATGTAGATCTCCGACAAAGAAATGGAGCTAGGGTAGCAGCCACTTCAAGAGGGACTTATGTACTTGTTTTAGCTAATGGCTTTGATTTGTACAAACCATAATTGTTATTTTGTACCTTCTCTATCAAAGAACATCGTTTCCATTGCCATGTTAGACATGGACGAACTTTCTTTTGCTATTAAGAACAATTGTTGTGAAATTTATGAGAATAACTTGGCCATGGGCCAAAACACTTCAATTAATGGCATTTATGTTCTTGAAACTTTAAACTCAAGCAAAGAAGTCTATAACATTCAATCCAAAAAGACTCATAACAAGTGATTCAAATGATTTGTACATTCGACCTTTTTACGATTAGGTCACATAAATGAGAAACGCATTAAAAGGCTAGTGTCGACTAGATTTATTGAACCATTTGATTTTCAATCATATGGAATATGCGAATCTTGTCTCCTTCGCAAAATGATTCGTACTCCCTTTAGTGGTAAAGGAACACGAGCAAGTGATTTGTTAGGACTAATACATGCCGATGTATGTGGTCATATGAGCATCACCGCAAGGAGAAGTTATGACTACTTCGTCACTTTTACGATGATTTAAGTAGATATGGGTATATTTACTTGATCAAATATTAAGTGAAGCTTTTGGGAAATTTAAAGAATTTCTAAAATGAAGTAGAGAACCAATTGTACAAAAGGAATTAAAACATTACGATCCGATCGTGGTGGCAAAGATCTAAGTAATGAATTTGATTTATTAAATATGGATTATGACCTTGTGTCACTACCCATAAGATCAAACTAATATGAGTCAGTTTGAGTTATCGAACTCAATTTTGGGAATTTACAATCCAAAACGGACACGTAATTCTAAGCGGATGTACAACCAGGAGATACCTAAAATAGAGAGTCTATTTAACAAATGACATGGATCAGACTGGCATATTACATGAATCAAACTGCCATGATAGAGATGGTATTTTTATGAGCTAATGCGTCAGTCTAGAGAAACTACTAATACTCCACCATATGAATGTTTGTGACTCATAAAGCTATCTCTCAAGAAGATAGATGTATTTCTGAGAGATAGAGTGGGAGTAGATTGGATCGTCACAAACATGTCTTATAGTTAATATGTTACTTTGTGAAAGTAATGGAACTATAATCTATAAAGATAGAGTGGGAGTATAGCACACATGTCTTGTTGTTAAAATATTGCTTTGCGAAAGTAATGGTATTGTCCTAAATCGACTTTGTTACATACGAGCCATAGCATTATAATCCAAAAATTGTTACTCAAGAGTAGATTTACTTAAAGGCGAGGGTCTCCTTAAACTGAATAGAGCTTTAGAGTAAATAAAGGCATAGATCGACATGAAGATGTTGATCAAGATAAATCATGTTAGGAATTGCCACATTTCATTTGATGATGAATGGCAAATGATATTAAAATTCGCTTTTCTAAAATGGGAATTTAGAGAAGGAGGTGTTTGGAACACAAAACCTTAGTTAAAGATATAAGAATCCTAACATATTATGCGTGGCTATCTTAAGTGATTCCAAAATGGTCTTAAGCAAGCATTAAAAGATTATACGTTTCGTTCATGTGATAATTGAGAATGGTATCATTCACATGATTGAAGAATCATGATTATACATGAAGTTAAGTGGGAGCTAGAATTATTTTTCCCAATGTCTTATATGTTGATAACATATTACTTATTGAGAATAATGTACCAATGCTCTCTTCTGTGAAAGAGTGATTGTGAGACTAGGAAAGGGTGCGATATATTCTAAGATTTCTGAATCTATGTGAGAGAATATTGGCATAGAGTTAAGTGTCTTATGATGATAAGATCTTTCAAATCCGTTTAAAATCAACAAGGTTGAATAGGTTATTCATGGTGATGAAAGTGGAATTACTATGAAGGAGCCATGGTCGTTCACTTTTAAGTTGTTGATCACATGAAATCATTTGCTGATGATTCCGCCATTAGAATGATCATGTATGCCAACAGACGCACACGCCGTGATGAAGTATATGCATAGTAAGTCAATAACAAGTTAATTCATAAGATGGTCTTGTGAAAGCCTTAAAGAACATCCTTTATGATTCTTGAGAAGAATTGAGGATTCGTTCTTATGTTTGGATGATATACTAAGTTATGTGTTGAAGGGTTACACAAACTTTGGCTTCCAAACCGATAAGGATTTGTCGAAATCCTAGGTAAATTTTATTGACTAAGGAGTAAGAAACTAGAGAAGTGTTTTAGTTTCGACCATTGCAAATTCTACAAAAGGAATCTAAGTAAATTGTGATAAAATGGTCAACGTAGGGAATGAGAGTAGATTCCTCTACCAAAGACTTTATCGCAAGTTATGTGATAACAGTTGGAGCATCTTTCAAGTTAAAGAGCCCAAGTCTAGTAAGAAATCTAGACATAAACTTAGATAAATTCATGTCATTAGAAATGACATTGAATAGAAGGAAATGGCAATAATAAAGTTGGAATACATGGATATCTGATATATCCACTTGCCAAACTTTTATTGCATTTTAACTAGTGTAAAAGGTACACTAAAGATTATAAGATATGAAGTAGTAATAGTGTATTGACTATTCATATATGATAATCGCATTTATCGTTTGAGTTTCTTTAAACTCACCCTTTACTTTGTTATATCCAAATGGGTTGTAGAGACAAATTGAACCCCATTAAAGTGAATTGGATTGACATAGTACTCGCCCCTAGTCACTTAGAAGAGGTAACGTCTCGAAGTAACTAGAGTGTGATGTGATTGATGGCAAGTTCAAGTGCCATAGAGTCATATGAGATGACTAGTCGATCACATAGGCAGACTGTATGGGACACTCTGTCGGGCAGTGACCGCTTATAGAGTTCTGGTAATTCATAAATCCTGGTCGTGGCAAGAGCTGCTATAGTATTCTTAGAGTCAATTCTTTTGACTAGAGACTATTCGCCCAAGTTGACACAAATTTCTGATTAGCTTTGATTTATGCTCTACGACTGTCGTAAATGAGGTCAAATGGGTATATTTTGGGTTAAGATGAATTGTGGCTAAACGAAGGGAATAGTGCGATAGGAATTTTCCACCCCCATGTCAGGGTTAATTGAAATCACAAGGCCACTCGAGGAGTAGTGAACTGGAAATGCGTGGCCACGCTCGGAAGGCATCTACGGTAGATAATTCCGGTCAGACAGTTACACTCCAGATCGAGGAAACCACTCAAGATATGATCAAGTGCAAGTACGACCTGCGAGGCACCTTGCATTGAGTGGGAGATTGTAATAGGACAAGAGAATTGGTGACACACACTTGTCTCGGACAAGTGGGAGATTGTTGGAATATGTGTCCTCAACAATAGTGCGATCACATGATTTAATATCACAGTTAAATCTCATATTAAGAATACGTAAGGGATAATTCATTTATTGTAATACCCGCCCTTTTGGAGACCCGTTGACCGACCTAGGGAGCAGTAATAGTCCTTAGAAGTGCGTACCAAAGTTATTCTTTGTTTTGAGTTAGGGGTTGTACTCGATAGAGTAGAGGCTACTCGATCGAGTAGCTTAGATACTCGATCGAGTAGGGGCCACTCGATCGAGTAGGTGGGCCACTCGATCGAGTAGCGTCTTTTCAGCGAGGGTTTATAATCGTGTTTTGTTAAATCCGCAAATCATTTCCGCCTCTTTCTCCTAAACCTAAATGTCGCCCTTTCCTCTTCTTTTCACCATATGTCCTCCATGGAAGCCCTTGAAGGTTCTTATGCCTTAGGAGTGCGTAGCTTGAGTCGGGTAGCGATCCTTTGCCAAGTTTTCCTCTTGTAGGTGTTGCTTGATTGTTGGATATTGCATGTGTTGGCATGGAACGGTTGCAGTTGCTTAAAGGTAGGTTCGCCTACTCAGTTCCTGTGGATGGTCTAGTGTGTCGGTTGTTGAGTCGTGATTGTTGGGTTGTTGTAGTGTTTGTGTGGCAGCGTATATGCGGTAATTGGTTGGTGTATACAGTTTGTTGCTTGTCGTTGTATTACAGCTGTCTGTGATTGTTTGTCTCTGGTTCTCGAGGTGCGTCCTCGGCTGAGTGGAGTCACTTGCGGGAGTGGTTTCACGCCCTAGTTTCGCCCTCTGTGGAACCTGCCACGGGAGGGGATGTGCACATTAATGGGACAAGGTTATCGCTTGGTATGATGAGCCGGGATTTGGTGGGTACGGCTGCGGTCCCCCACTGGCAGGGCTGGTCCAGTGGACAGTCGGTGACAGAGATTGATTGGAGTGGGTGTGATTGTGTATGACTGGTTGTGCTGTGTTGTGTTGATAATTGTTGTTGGTTCATGTTGAGTCTTGCCTCGGTTACTGACCTTGTGTGGTTGTCTTGTTTGTTTATGTGTCTGCCGTGATCCCTTATGGTGAGCAGTCCGTCTTAGAAGGTGTTGATGTGGTTGATGGCTGGAGTTCTGGCAGGGATGAGTCGTCACGAGTATTGATAGAGATAGTGTGTAGCTGACGAGTTGTATCTTTAATTTGTTGGTTTGATGTAACACTTGTAAATTAACTATAATTGTTCTTTTATCGACTTTTGATGATTACTTACCTCGGGCAACCGAGATGGTAACGTCCTTATATGCTAAGGAAGGCCTAGTTAAGGCTCCTTTGAATATGAGGGTGTTTCAAAGTGGTATCAGAGCGACGATTTTGGAACCTGTAACAAATGAACCTAATGAACGTAGTGAGTCTAATAAAATGAACCTGGTGTATGTATAATGGGAGCCTCAGCTGATGCTAGGTTTTGGGTGAGTAGGCGCCCTCATTTCAAAATCTTGGTGTGGACAAGGCCCTCGGGAACTGCGTCCGCGGGATCCACACTAGGCATAATCGACTCGAGGTTCTTTCGAATCGAATTAAGACCAATTAGAGTCGCCACCAAGTTTTTTGGGAACTTGGAACCGTTCAAGTCAACTTTACACCTTTCATCGAAAAGCATAAAGCCCATCGACTACGAGTGATTAAAGATAAAGACTTGTACCCTATATCACTCGATTTGAATGACTCTCGTAATCCAATGGTATTTAGACGGATCCACAAACCATAGATCTTGAGTAAGGGGTGAGGGTACGTGTTGGGAAGCCCATAAGGACACCCAACCCCGCCCGTCAATAACGGCCTCTACTAAGTCAAGTGTCGGATTTCAAACAAGGTCATAGCTACTACGATGTATGATATGCAAACGTTGTTTTAACCCTATCATGTGACAACAATTTCTATGTCGTTTTAGATGCAACTAAACTAACTTTGTCAAAGTTGTAATTTAGCATGTGGGTTGATTGATCTAACAACATGTAAAGCAAACAAACAAGGCTTAAGGGGGAATGGGGGAGCCGTTGGGATCTACCTATTACAAACCAGGCATTTCATGCCGACACAACGATAAATAAATTACAACTCGATCTAATTACAATTGCTACATACAACTCAAAACACGACACAAAACACACGGCCATTGGGCCTTGAAAACCGTGCACATGAGGGTGGCCCACGGCTCACATGACCCACGGTCCTTGGGTCACTCCTCGTAATGCGTGCTCGCGCTTAATCTCATCGAATTAGACATAGGGCTACGCACCAAAGCATGCATTAGCATAAACCGGGCCATGTTGCTTTCGACAACATGCGGTTTACTACGCTCCTACAAGCATTGGGGAACAACCGTCTAACCAAACAAGACCAAGGTTTTTGAAAAAGGTTTTGACTCAATAAAAGAAAGCTAACTTGAAAAAAATACAACTCGATAACAAACGATAAATTACAAACAATGAAACAACGAGGAAACAAACGGTATAAAAACAAAACGAGAAAGGTAAATAAAACGGCCACCCCACGGCCCAAACCAACGGCCACCCTCACGGCCAAGACAAGGCCAACCTAGTTCCTAAGTTAGATTCATTGATTAGATCGAGTGATTGCGAAAAGGGACAGGAAACAAGTTAGAAAACGAGTTAAAAACGATGTCGATTGATTGTCGCGCAAGGGTGCATTCTACACGGCCTAAAGGGTCTAATTAGGTCAAATTCGCTAATTAATTTAACTCATCGAGTGTCAATAAGAAGGTGCTAATCACGCACTCTTATACTAGCGAGAAATTAGGTGAAAAGAGAGATGCATTCAATTGTTTACGGAGTAATCGTCGATTGATTTTATAACTTACGTCGAAGCCACCTATCGTGTCTAATTAGGTTATTAAATTAAATTAAAGTCATCTAAATACGTCATAGGTTAACAACCAGAGGTTAAACTAACATGCAACGGGTCCTAGGGTATATCGATTTGGCGAAAAAAAAGTAAAGGGGTCGAAAGCGATGAAAATTAGACAACTCGTTTTATTTATGCCCTACCTTGAACACGAGGATATGTAAATGAGACGGGGGTGTACGACCGACAGAAGTAGCGGTTTCTTTTCCCATCTCAAGTCAACGCGGGTGTTCATGGTGGTACTTTAACTCATACTCGGACTAACTAGTTTCATAGTTAATTAAAACAAACGATAAACAAAACGAAAACAAACAAAAAACAAACTATAAAAAAAGCATAAAAAAACGAAATAAAAAGAGAAAAGAGAAGGGGATTTGATGCACCCTCAACCTACATGTATCGTTGACACCGTCTTGGGTCGTAATCGATGGTAGATTTTATCTCGAGAGGCCGTCGTCGACGAAGAACAAAGCAAACACGGGTTTTGGAAAGTTTCTGGACAGCGATTTTAAAACAGTGATATCTCCCTCGTTTCACGACGAAAATTCGATCCGAAAGATGTTTTGGAAACTAGAAAGAGAGGAGAACAAGGATCTTAAAGCAACCCTGGCTCGTTTTAGGTTATTGGGCACGAAAAACGAGCACAAACAGAACTGGACAGACAAGAGTAAACCGCGAAAACAGAGTGTTATTTCACTCTGTTTTTCGAGGGATCTCGTGTACTCTCAAGGGCAATTTGGCTCGTAAATCTTTGTCTAATGTGTAGATGGATGTTATGTGGTTAATTAGGAACAAGAAACTCGAATTTTTATGGAGTTTTGATGGAGGAACGAAAGGGTTTTCGAAGAGGACACACAAACAGTTTCAGTTTGTGTGTCGGTTTTGTTTAGGGTTTTTGAAGGATGTTTAGGGTTTGTTTCTGAGGTTTAAAGCTTGTGGGTGATGGTTGGATGTATGGAGAACTTAGAGGAATGAATGTATGGTGAAGGGGTGGTATTTATAAGGAGTTAAAATAGGTTAAAAAGAGGGGAGGCAAATCGGGCTAGCTCACGGATGGCTGCTGTCCATCGATTTTTGTGAGGGTTTGAGGAGGGTTTTCTTGGTGATTAAGCTAGGATAATATGGGTAGGATACTAGGGTATGGGTTAGGGTTAATGGGTACGGGTCTTGGTAGTGTTTGGAGCGGGTTTGGGCTTGCGAATTGAGCTGCAAAAACGGGGCATACGGGATTGGGTTGCGGGCTGCTTGTGAGGGGTTTGGGACGAGAATTTGGGCTGCTTGTGAGGGGGTTCGAACATGGGTTGATGGGTATTGGTCTAGGTGGGTTAATGTACTCGAGATTCGTGCCAATTCGCAAAAGAAACGGGCTTAAAAACCGAGCTAAAATCGAGCTCAAAACACACGGTTAAAAACGAGTTCTTCGCTTTTAAAATCGATTTTTCAAATCAATTAATAAATTAAAATAAATGACTTTTCAAATCAAATATACTCATAAAATGATTTTTCAAATCAATTATTTATTTTATTTTCAATAAAATAAACTTGGGAAAATAAATTCAAAATAAAATAAAATAAATTGAATTTACCTAAAAAACCATAATTTAAATATCATTCAAATTAACAAAATGAACTCACTAAAAAACATTAAATTAAATATCATTTAAAATAATAAAATGAATTCCCTTTAAAAAACATTAATTTAAATATCATTTAAATTAATAAAATTCTTCATCGACGACGCCCATTCTACCTCGTAAAACGAGCTCCAAATAATGACAATGACAACTAAAGAATACATGTGTCCTATCATCATCGGGTGTTTGTCGGGTTCTCTATAAATTCCAATATCGACGGATACGGGTATCTACAGAGCCCCCACTTTGACTGAGGCTTGGACAAGGCGAAAGTCAAAGTATACCCCAGTCCCTTTCGACCGAGGATTAACGGGTCGTTTATAGTCCATTAGACTTGCGTATATAAGCTCGCCAGCCATAAGAAGAGATCATACCTGAAACTTCGTCGGGGATTAACTCTTCCTTCTGTTGCGTCAAATTATCTTCGTTGGTCATCGACCCATAAGTTGCATAAATGGTGGGTTGAGCCTTATCCTTAGGCGCCTACGTATCCGTTTCTGACGGAATCAAACCCGCGTCGTAGTTCGGCAACTGCTGACACATGCCCAAAGTTTATCATCTGCTGGCCTTTGTCCAAAATTCATCATCTCACGACATTTGCCCAAAATTTATCATCTCTTTGGCGCTTGTCCGAATGGGACGGGACTTTCCAAGGAGATTGCCGCCACTTTCATCATTTGCTTTCAGCTACGGAATTCTTCCATTTCATACTCTTGTATTGAATTGAATTCTTGGTGGATGTCATCCATTACATCTTGATAGTGGTCTCTGAAGCCAACGGCTTCAGAGCCCCCAGTTTGCGATGGCTCTAAAGTCGAAGACTTTAGAGCCCCCAGTTGAAGCATATCCTGCTACATTTGCAACACAAAAAACGTACTAGCAATAATCATCACATAAGCACATTTGGATCATCGATCTTGAAATTGGATCATTTTGAAGTACTGGGTCATCGACCCGAAAGTTGAATTTGATAATTTTGAATAATTGGGCCATTGACCCGAAAATTGAATTTGAAAATTTTGAGTGATTGGGTCATCGACCCGAAAATTGAATTTGAAAATTTTGAATGATTGGGCCATCGACCCGAAAATTGAATTTGAAAATTTCGAATGATTGGGTCATCGACCCGAAAATTGAATTTGAAAGACTGGGTCATCGACCCAAATTTTGAATTTGAAATGAATCACTTGGATGCTGGGTCGTCGACCCAAAAAGCTTTTTTGAAATTTTGAAAGTTTTTGAAATTTTGAAATTGAACCTTGATGGGTGAGCATGAAATGTGACTCAGACATTCTATGTGACTCGCGAACAACGTGGGCGTAGCCCGCTACCGCAAAACAAAAAAAGAAAATAAAACCGTAAGTGTGCACGGGCTTTAATTCAAATATGGACTTGTCGAGGGTAGACAATGTAAATCGGCCGTTCCGGCGCTCCCCAAAACGCGATAGATGTGCGAAAACCCGATGCATCGTGCCAAATACTGGTGTGGACTGGGGCGGGCCTAAGAGGCGCGCGACCCAAAGCCCACACGGCTCAAAAAACGGCACCCTAGGGGTGTCCTCCTAGGTGTTTCCTTCCCTTATACTTTCTATATATAAGGAAGAGCTGTATTGCCAAATTTATTCTGCTTTCTTCCAAACTGGTGCAAATAACGTAAATCATTATGAATAATCTAGCGAGTGCTATGCGAGCGTGGGAGACAGACTTCACTGGCGCAGAGAGACAAGAATTAAAGACCGCTCAGCTGGCGCAATTACTTCCCTTACGCCAGATCCCCCTTCAACCTGCGTTGTTGGAGCACTGCCTTGGCCTCTTTGGTACGTATCTGCGCGCCCTCAGACTACCTGGGTATCCCCGTCTTATACTAAATGGCTTAAAGAGAAGACCGAATCAGGTAAGGACTTGTGTCGGAAGGATGAGCTTGTCGACATCAAATATTATGACAAAAGCGAACGATCGCGACTTCTTTGTTAACGATCTTTCGTCCGCATCCGGACTGAAGCTAAGACCGAGAAGACTCCTAAGACCGACTCACGGGCGACGGGTGTGTGGAAACGGTTGGGTTCAAAGGCACACTCGGGCTCAGCCTTAGAAGGGAGGCTTGGTCCTCGCTTGAGTGTAAAAGATAGGCTGGGCCCTCGGGAGGAAATGACGATTCCTCCTAAGAAGCGCGCTAGACAGAACACAACTACCCCTCCCCCTCCGGAGCCTCGGTCACGTGACCCAAAAGGCAAAGGGAAAAAGAAGATGTAGGAGCCTTCGACTCCAGATATATTATTTGATACTATACTTATTATTTGTTGCTAGTTGTTTTCTTTTTTTTTTTCTTTTGAAGGATGTAATGGGCATCGCCCGATCTTTAAAAGGACTTACTATCTATTAAAAGTTCCAGTTTCTGCATAAAATTTCATTTTATTCAAAGAAGGGTCGGTTGTACTCTTTTAAAGAGCTGCCTACGTATCTGTTATCAACAGAATCAAACCGAGCTCGTAGTTCCACAAAACAAACGCGCTACAATCATCGATTTATAACGCGCAAAAAAAGCAGCGAAGCAAAGTGCCGCGGCCTAGACTCGCTCACGAGCACTGCAATTCAAAATATTATTTTATGACATTGAGAATGAGTTCTACGGATAGTATTTCTTCAGTTGATCCAAATTCGTCGGATTCGCAAAATCATTTCCATCTAGATCTGTCAGTCTGACTGCGCCTCCCGATAATATTTTCTTTACCAGGTAAGGACCGGCCCAATTCGGCTTGAATTTTCCCCTCGGGTCGATTGGTAATAAAGCGCGCACAGACTTTAGAACTAAATCTCCATCCTTTATTCCTCGAGGTTTCACCTTTTTGTTAAATGCCCTTTGTATCCTTTTCTGATAGAGTTGAACATGGTGTAATGCATTTAACCGTCGCTCGTCGAGCATGACCAAGGAATCATACCTGGCTTGCAGCCAGTCAGCTTCAGGGACCTGACTTTCTAACAGGATCCTTAAAGAAGGTACCTCTAATTCGATAGGCTGAACTGCTTCCATCCCATATGTTAAATAGAACGGAGTTGCTCCAGTGGCTGTGCGAATAGACGTTCTGTATCCCCATAGTGCGAACGGTATCTTTTCTGGCCATTCGCGATAATTGTCGGTCATCTTTCTGAGAATCACAGTGATTGTCTTGTTGGCGGCTTCCACTGCACCATTTGTTTGGGGTCGATACGGTGACGACTTGTGGTGTTTGATTTTATACTTTTCAAGTATTACGGCAGTTTCAGCCTGGAAGTGAGTGCCATGATCGCTAATGAGCTCATGCGGCACCCCATATCTGCAAATGATTTCATTCTGAATGAACTTTGCTACCTGCTTTGCTTGTAGAACTTTGTATGATTTCACTTCTACCCACTTCGTGAAGTAATCGATGGCGACTAACATGAAGCAATGCCCACCTGTTCCAGATGGGTTGACCTTTCCGATAATGTCGATTCCCCATGTTGAGAAAGGCCATGGTGATGTCAGAGTATATAACAGTGACGGCGGCACATGCTGTATGTTTGCGAAGATTTGGCAATTATGGCAATGTTTGACATATTGGCGACAATCTGTCTCCATCGTGGTCCAATAATACCCTAATCTCATGATTTTACGAACCAGCATATGGGCGTTCATGTGTGGGCCACACTCTCCGTCATGGACTTCTTCCATGACTCTTTTCGCAGTTGGTGAGTCTATGCATCGCAGAAGGATGTTCTGTGCAGTCTTCTTGTACAATTGTCCGTCATTGGTTCTAACGAACTGAGCGGCTAGCATTCGAATAGCGCGCTTTCCGCGGTTATCCATGTCGGGTGGATACTCTCCTGATTCTTTAAATTTCAGAATAGCATGATACCAAGGTTCGGCCTCGGTTTCTTCTGTGTCTCCGATTACATTAACATAAGCGGGTGATGATCTTCGTTCGACACATATCGGCATAGTATCCATATGATCGGGTATGTTGATCGGAGCGACTAGCTTTGATAGTGCATCCGCAAACCTGGTTTTCATCTCGGGGAGGTGCACGCACTTGACATCGGCGAACAACTTTTCTAGTTCTTCGATTTTTGCTTGGTACGGAGCCAAGCTATCACTTCGGGTTTTCCACGTCCCGGCCACTTGATTGATCACTAATGACGAGTCCCCATGTACTACAAGCTTTTTGATACCTAACTCGAGCACTTTGTGCAAACCGAGTAGGCATGCTTCATATTCACCGCGTTATTAGTGACGTTAAAGTCCAACTTGATCGAAATAGGAACATGTTCACCTTCTGGCGAAATGAGTAGAACTCCTATCCCGTATCCCCTATAGTTCGATGCTCCATCGAAATAGAGGTCCCACGTATCATTGTCTATGTGAACGATATCTTCGTCGGGAAACGACCACGTATCCAAAACCTCAGTTTCTTCTATTGGGTTATCGCCGGGAAGTCCGCAACCGCCCTTCCCTTTATCACTTTCGGCGGTACATATTTCAGGTCGAACTCGGAAAGCATTAGAGTCCATCTTGACACCTGCCGTTCGAATCGGTTTTTCAAACAAGTATTTGATTGGGTCCATCTTCGAGTGGATGCAAACACTATGACTGAGCATGTAGTGTCGTAACTTCTTTGTCGCCCATACTAAAGCCAAACATGTCTTTTTGAGCTGAGTATACTTGATTTCATACTCCAAGAACTTTTTACTAATGTAGTAAATCGCTCTTTCCTCTTTATCGACTATCTGCGCCAGCATTGCCCCCATTGCAGTATCCGTAACTGTAAGATACAACAAAAGTGGTAACCCAGCCGTTGGTGGGCTGAGCACGGGAGGGGAAGATAGTATTTCTTTGATCTTATCGAACGCAGCTTGACAGTGATCATCCCATACGACGTGTTCCCCGACCTTCAATTTCTTGAAAATTGGTTCGCATATCATAGTTAGCCTTGCCACGAACCGACTTATATATTGGATTCTTCCTAGGAAACCTCGAATTTCCTTCTCGGTTTTCGGGTGAGGCATTTCCATTATAGCATTTATTTTTGATGGGTCCACCTCGATGCCACGGTGGCTAACGATGTGACCCAACAGTTTTTGCGGATGTGACTCGAATGCGCATTTTTGTGGATTCAACCTCATGTTATACTTGCGCAATCGTTCGAAGAATTTGCGTAGTGTACCAAGGTGGCCATCACGCTCCTTTGACTTGACAATCATGTCGTCGACATAAACCTCGACCTCCTTGTGCATCAAATCATGTAACAATGTTGTCGCGGTCCTCTGGTATGTAGCCCCTGCGTTTATCAACCCAAAAGGCATTCTTTGTGTAGCAATAGGTTCCCATTGCGTTCGAACGCATGATCTTATGCATATCTTCTTTCGCCATCTTGATTTGATTATAACCGGCGTATCCATCCATGAAGGATAGTAACGCGTGTTTTGCCGTGTTGTCAACCAGGATGTCGATGTGAGGTAATGGGAAATCGTCCTTCGGACTTGCCTTGTTTAAATCCTGGAAGTCAACACAAACCCGAACTTTACCATCTTTCTTGGGCCTTTGGAACGACGTTAGCCACCCGGTCGAGTATTTCGACACCTTGATGAACCCAGCTTTGAGTTGTTTGTCGATTTCTTCCTTGACTTTCAAAGACCAATCTGTGTGCATTTTGCGTAGCTTCGCTTGATGGCTTATACCCCGGCTTGATTGGGATCTGTGCTCTGCAATTTCCCTATCAATGCCTGGCATGTCTTTGTAGGACCATGCGAAAACATCTTTGAACTCATGCAACAAATCAATGAACCCCTGTCTTTCGGTGGGACTTAAAGTAGTTCCTATTTTAAGCTCCTGTGGTTCTAAGGTTGTACCTACATTGATAGTTTCGGTATCTTCGATGATCGAAGTTTTCTGTTCGTACTCTTCCAACCCTTTTATCAACTGTAGAGGTGGTTCCATTTCTTCTTCTTCTTCTTCTTCTTCGACCAACTGTTCATCCTCGATCTCAGTCTCAATGTCATTATTAAAACAATCATTTTCAAAGTTTGAATTGCAATGTAAGTAAGACAAGTCGTAAGCAAACTGGTTCATATTATTATTGATTTGAAATTTCGCGAAATGCGCTAACATTTGAGCCAACTGGTCAGAATTCAGTGGCGAGATAGGGGTATTCGGGACAGGCCCCGGAATACCACCATTAGGAAAAGGTGCATAGGAAGGAAAAGCTAGGGGAGGGGTATTTTTAACACCTGACTCCTTAGACTCAATCTTAGGACCTAACTCAGACTCAGACTCAGACTCCGACTCAGACTCAGAATCGGTAACATCATCCGGCTTGAACATCTCTCCTTCTCCCGTTGTCAACTTGAAAAGAAGTCCTTTGTTGTCAGTCCACTTGATTGTTTTCCGCCATCCCGTGTTGGTCCTAAGAGGATCCACATCGGTGATGAGGGTAGATGGGTCAAACCGCTCGCTTCTCAGGATCATGCTTACCAAATCTTCGTTTGGTATCGGTGATTTCTTCTCTTCACCGAAAAGGAGACCCATGGCGTTCTCGTCATTCATTGGATCCGGTTTGGTTTCTATTGGCATCACGGTCAGAATGTCTTCAGGGATGTAGTAGCAATCTTGGAATACTTCGATTCCTGGGACCATAAGGTTCTTCTTTGGGTCAAAGATAGGTTCGGGGAAGTCCATGCAAGGGAGTTCTTCCCCAGCTCTCACGAAGTGACCGTTTAGAGTTAGGTGATACGGTCCGATTTTAATATCTCGATCTTCGATCGTTCTTCCCCTCTTTTCCCGTAGATCTTTCTCAGTGGGCTCATATCCAAGCCCGAAAGTTACTCCTTTGGCTACGGGTGGTTTCAACTTGAAAACCTCCTCCTTTCTAGGATATAAAGAGAAACCGAAATACTTCCCAGTTTTGAGAATCACTTCGCAGACATGACTTCCCGTATATAGATCCATATTTTCGGAGTTCAGCTCGATCATGTTGACAATCTCGAAACCACATGCGTCATTGGTAGCTTCGACCCTTACTTCGGAAGTAATGTCTCCTCCTGCTACAGTAATTGGCGTGGCGTCAATGGTGACGGTTTTGCCATTGAGTGGGACCTTGATTTTTCGATGCAGCGTTGATGTTACGGCCTTCGCAGCATGGATCCAGGGCCTTCCCAACAATAAGTTGAAGGATGAGCCTATGTCAATCACTTGGCAACTTATTTTCTTTTCCACTTGCCCAGTCTGTACTACTAGATCGACAAGTCCACTCACTCGACGCACAGTGCCATCGAATGCCCGAACTGTCTGCGTAGTGGGGATGAAGTCATTCTTCTCCAAGCCCAGAATATGCGCCGTTTTCAGAGGGAGTACGTTGACAGCCGATCCGTCGTCAACCAAAGTCATAGGGATGTGCTTGTTGAGACACACGGTAGCAATATGGAGGGCCAGGTTATGTCGAGGCCCGAACGGTGGCAGATCTTCGTCGGAGAATGTCACAGCGTTGGTAATCTGAGGCCGATTCTGGGCGATGTGAGTGACCATGTCCGCAGGAGTAGTATTCGACGACACGGTCATGTTCATCAAAGCTTGTAAAAAAGCTTGACGATGTTCGAAAGAGCTCGAGATAAGTTGCCAGATAGATACGTCGGCCTTAGTCTTTTGGAGTTGCTTGATGAGGGAAGCCTCGGAGGTCGACCCTTCACCAAGAACTTCGACCACTGCCGGCTCCTTTTGAGGTGCCTTACTCGGGATATCCTTAGCTTTCTCCACACGATATGGGCGCCCGGATCTAGTCAAATGGTTTGACTCTAGGGCATCTTGCCTCACCTTTAAGATTTCTTCTTGGGTGTGAGGAATTGTCGCACCTTTGACGAGGTAAACATCATCCTCATCATCAGCCCAAACGCCATTGATTTCATTGCCGCTTCGGAGAATGTAAGGAGTACAATCGACAACAAAATCCCCGAATGTAATCTCGTTTCTCGAGCTTGGTAGGAATTCGGAGCAATCTACGAATATTCTTCCGACGAAAACCTCTTTTAGACGACATGGGCGAATCAAGTGAGAGTAATCGACACTATCTTCGGTAGAGACAAAGTTAGTGTGGTCGCCAAACGGATTGGTGACGTTGTTGGGCTTTATGGCCGGGATTGGGAGCGTTCCGTTCTCAATCATATCTTGAATTTCGTGCTTTAGTCTAAAGCACCTTTCGAGATCGTGTCCTTTCCCTTGATGAAAGGCACGGAGGCATTCGGTTTGTACCATTTGCCTTGTTGATCAGCAGGAGGGTCCGGAGTTGGACCAATGGGCTTCAACTTTCCTTGGGCCATGAGCCTTTGGAGAGCATAGGCGTAAGTGCATCCGATATCAGTGAATACCCTCGGAGCTTGGCGCGGAGGCCTTTTTGACTGTCCATCTAAGAGATTGACGGAGTCAACAAAATGAGCCGCTGCGGGTGCTTTTGCTTTTGATGATGAAGTCCCTTGGTATCCCTTTGGCTTCTCAGCTTCAGCAATTCGGACATCGTCCTCTACCTTTATCCCGATCCTTATCAATTCTTTGAAAGAACCAAAATTTTGGTATTTCAGAGCATTACGGTAAACCGGTCGTAAATTCTTCACGAACTTATCTACCATTTCAACTTCATCAGGCTTTTTAGCTAACTTCACGCTTTCAGCGCGCCATCTTGCGAGGAATTCAGTAAAGCCCTCTTTCTCCTTTTGCGTCATAACCTCCAAAGTTCTTATGTTGGTTTGAATCTCGACATTGTCAGCATAGTGCTTACAGAACTCCACCGTAATATCTTCGAAAGTGGGGAAGTTCTTAAGGTCAAGATTGTAGAACCACGCCTTCGGGTGTTCTCCCAGAGATTGGGCAAAAATTTCAGAGAGCATATCAGCAGGTACTCCCTTCAGTGCTAAGTACCCTTTATAGGCCTTAACATGGTGGACCGGATCTTCAGTGCCCTTAAACTTTGGGATGTCAGTGAGTACCATGTTCGTGGGCAACTTGTCCTGAACTGGGGCATAGGCCCTAGCATTCTCATAGTGGATATTCTTCCCTTGGGAGAGCTTCAAACGGTCCTCGATGAACTTGAACCGTTTCTCCAAATCAGTCAGAGGTGGAGTAGATGAAGAGGAATCTTCAACCAACTTAGACTCGATCACATCCATTCGGGTCATCATGAGGTTCACGGCCTCCGTGAGCTTGTTGATAGCATCTTCCATTGCTTGACGTCGGGTTTTTGGCGGCCTTTCTACAAGAAAACCCCGTACTGAGTCAATATTTAAAGTAAGAGCCCCTGCACACTTAAGGACACGACCCTAACTTGACTTGAACAAAGACTTGACTTGAGATTGACTAACCAAAGGTTCAACTCACGGTTTGATTTAGACATCGGTTCATTTTAAACTCGACAAGACGACATGACTCAAACTGTCATAACTCGATTCTAAACTGGACTCGGTGTGACTAAACCCGTGATTGGGCTAACATAGCCCAGGGTTCGAGTGAAACGTCCATAAGGCCTAGCTTGGACGTTTTTTTTTATGGACTATTCTAGACCAAAAGGTCGACCAACATGACTCAAAGCCCAAGAGGTGAGTTTGGGTGACCCAACAAGGTCGTGTTCTAGACTCTTGAAACAAACCCGGCCTAACACGGCCGTGACCCGGACACGACTCGACGCATTTCATGCTTGGTTGAGGTTCGAGAAACATTTTGGATTGATTTTGAAAAACGAATGATCGATTTGAAAAAAGAGATTTGAAATGGGCAGCATGCCGGCTATAAAAGCTTGTTTTGGGCCGAAATTCTAGTCCTATTTGGGCAGCATTCCGCGTTTTGAAAATCATGCTAGGTTTGAAAGTAAGTTGTTCAAAAGTTCGGTTTTGAAAAGGACTTGGAATTTTCGAAAAAAAGGACTCGGGAAAACACATTGCACATTGTCATTCTCATGTTATAAGGATGTATGCTCCTAGACATCTCTAAGTCTCGGCAAGTCTTCTATAAGAAGGTCTATGCCCTCCATCCTTTTGCGGTCTTATAGAGCAAGGTGTCTTAAGGTAAAGTACCTAGAAGATCGTCCCCACCCTCAAGAACCACGCGAGGCGGAGTGGAAGCGAGCAATGTGCAGCTTCCTGGCATAGTGGGACGTCGCCCCCCACGCATCACGAAGAAACGCTGGGACGGCCCGGGCAAGTCCTTAAGGGTTTATGCATGAATCGTAGCACTATGAGTAATGTTTTACTTTCCAACACTTTCTTTTCAAGTTTCACCTCGGAGGAAAAGACCCTAGAAACACAGTGTAACTAGTCCTCTTTTCCCCAGCAGAGTCGCCAAACTGTGGACAAGGCCCTCGGGAACTGCGTCCGCGGGATCCACACTAGGCATAATCGACTCGAGGTTCTTTCGAATCGAATTAAGACCAATTAGAGTCGCCACCAAGTTTTTTGGGAACTTGGAACCGTTCAAGTCAACTTTACACCTTTCATCGAAAAGCATAAAGCCCATCGACTACGAGTGATTAAAGATAAAGACTTGTACCCTATATCACTCGATTTGAATGACTCTCGTAATCCAATGGTATTTAGACGGATCCACAAACCATAGATCTTGAGTAAGGGGTGAGGGTACGTGTTGGGAAGCCCATAAGGACACCCAACCCCGCCCGTCAATAACGGCCTCTACTAAGTCAAGTGTCGGATTTCAAACAAGGTCATAGCTACTACGATGTATGATATGCAAACGTTGTTTTAACCCTATCATGTGACAACAATTTCTATGTCGTTTTAGATGCAACTAAACTAACTTTGTCAAAGTTGTAATTTAGCATGTGGGTTGATTGATCTAACAACATGTAAAGCAAACAAACAAGGCTTAAGGGGGAATGGGGGAGCCGTTGGGATCTACCTATTACAAACCAGGCATTTCATGCCGACACAACGATAAATAAATTACAACTCGATCTAATTACAATTGCTACATACAACTCAAAACACGACACAAAACACACGGCCATTGGGCCTTGAAAACCGTGCACATGAGGGTGGCCCACGGCTCACATGACCCACGGTCCTTGGGTCACTCCTCGTAATGCGTGCTCGCGCTTAATCTCATCGAATTAGACATAGGGCTACGCACCAAAGCATGCATTAGCATAAACCGGGCCATGTTGCTTTCGACAACATGCGGTTTACTACGCTCCTACAAGCATTGGGGAACAACCGTCTAACCAAACAAGACCAAGGTTTTTGAAAAAGGTTTTGACTCAATAAAAGAAAGCTAACTTGAAAAAAATACAACTCGATAACAAACGATAAATTACAAACAATGAAACAACGAGGAAACAAACGGTATAAAAACAAAACGAGAAAGGTAAATAAAACGGCCACCCCACGGCCCAAACCAACGGCCACCCTCACGGCCAAGACAAGGCCAACCTAGTTCCTAAGTTAGATTCATTGATTAGATCGAGTGATTGCGAAAAGGGACAGGAAACAAGTTAGAAAACGAGTTAAAAACGATGTCGATTGATTGTCGCGCAAGGGTGCATTCTACACGGCCTAAAGGGTCTAATTAGGTCAAATTCGCTAATTAATTTAACTCATCGAGTGTCAATAAGAAGGTGCTAATCACGCACTCTTATACTAGCGAGAAATTAGGTGAAAGAGAGAGATGCATTCAATTGTTTACAGAATCGTCGATTGATTTTATAACTTACGTCGAAGCCACCTATCGTGTCTAATTAGGTTATTAAATTAAATTAAAGTCATCTAAATACGTCATAGGTTAACAACCAGAGGTTAAACTAACATGCAACGGGTCCTAGGGTATATCGATTTGGCCGAAACAGTAAAGGGGTCGAAAGCGATGAAAATTAGACAACTCGTTTTATTTATGCCCTACCTTGAACACGAGGATATGTAAATGAGACGGGGGTGTACGACCGACAGAAGTAGCGGTTTCTTTTCCCATCTCAAGTCAACGCGGGTGTTCATGGTGGTACTTTAACTCATACTCGGACTAACTAGTTTCATAGTTAATTAAAACAAACGATAAACAAAACGAAAACAAACAAAAAACAAACTATAAAAAAAGCATAAAAAAACGAAATAAAAAGAGAAAAGAGAAGGGGATTTGATGCACCCTCAACCTACATGTATCGTTGACACCGTCTTGGGTCGTAATCGATGGTAGATTTTATCTCGAGAGGCCGTCGTCGACGAAGAACAAAGCAAACACGGGTTTTGGAAAGTTTCTGGACAGCGATTTTAAAACAGTGATATCTCCCTCGTTTCACGACGAAAATTCGATCCGAAAGATGTTTTGGAAACTAGAAAGAGAGGAGAACAAGGATCTTAAAGCAACCCTGGCTCGTTTTGGGTTATTGGGCACGAAAAACGAGCACAAACAGAACTGGACAGACAAGAGTAAACCGCGAAAACAGAGTGTTATTTCACTCTGTTTTTCGAGGGATCTCGTGTACTCTCAAGGGCAATTTGGCTCGTAAATCTTTGTCTAATGTGTAGATGGATGTTATGTGGTTAATTAGGAACAAGAAACTCGAATTTTTATGGAGTTTTGATGGAGGAACGAAAGGGTTTTCGAAGAGGACACACAAACAGTTTCAGTTTGTGTGTCGGTTTTGTTTAGGGTTTTTGAAGGATGTTTAGGGTTTGTTTCTGAGGTTTAAAGCTTGTGGGTGATGGTTGGATGTATGGAGAACTTAGAGGAATGAATGTATGGTGAAGGGGTGGTATTTATAAGGAGTTAAAATAGGTTAAAAGAGAGGGGAGGCAAATCGGGCTAGCTCACGGATGGCTGCTGTCCATCGATTTTTGTGAGGGTTTGAGGAGGGTTTTCTTGGTGATTAAGCTAGGATAATATGGGTAGGATACTAGGGTATGGGTTAGGGTTAATGGGTACGGGTCTTGGTAGTGTTTGGAGCGGGTTTGGGCTTGCGAATTGAGCTGCAAAACAGGGCATACGGGATTGGGTTGCGGGCTGCTTGTGAGGGGTTTGGGACGAGAATTTGGGCTGCTTGTGAGGGGGTTCGAACATGGGTTGATGGGTATTGGTCTAGGTGGGTTAATGTACTCGAGATTCGTGCCAATTCGCAAAAGAAACGGGCTTAAAAACCGAGCTAAAATCGAGCTCAAAACACACGGTTAAAAACGAGTTCTTCGCTTTTAAAATCGATTTTTCAAATCAATTAATAAATTAAAATAAATGACTTTTCAAATCAAATATACTCATAAAATGATTTTTCAAATCAATTATTTATTTTATTTTCAATAAAATAAACTTGGGAAAATAAATTCAAAATAAAATAAAATAAATTGAATTTACCTAAAAAACCATAATTTAAATATCATTCAAATTAACAAAATGAACTCACTAAAAAACATTAAATTAAATATCATTTAAAATAATAAAATGAATTCCCTTTAAAAAACATTAATTTAAATATCATTTAAATTAATAAAATTCTTCATCGACGACGCCCATTCTACCTCGTAAAACGAGCTCCAAATAATGACAATGACAACTAAAGAATACATGTGTCCTATCATCATCGGGTGTTTGTCGGGTTCTCTATAAATTCCAATATCGACGGATACGGGTATCTACACTTGGCCCCATTGTACTCAAGCCAGTCACTGGGTATGGGAATGTGGAGTCCGTGATAATGTGCTTAACGTGTATGTAGATTACGTCGGAACTATCTGTGGTTGAGTCGTTGTTAAAGTTGGCATGGGCATGATAGTTGCATTTGAATCGTGTATGGTGAAGTTCTGGTAGAATTAGTAAGTATGTGTGATGATAATGAGAAACGTAAAAGGGTTTTATTTAATAGAAATGCGTGAAAGGTGTAGAAGTGTATGCTGTAGTATGAGAAGTGGTCATGTTGGTGTTTGCTTCAAGTTGTTAGTGATGGTGATCCTAAATGAGTTTATAAGTCCTACCGTAGCTATAATAATGATAGTTAAAGAAGTGTTGAGTTGTAGTATGAGAAATAGCAAATAGTGATGCATTTGTGCAATGTTTAATGGTTGAAGGTTTCCGCTTGCTTGGTGATTAATTTGTGTAGAATAATTTGTTTATGTTGAAGCTTGAGCGTGATAGTAATACACTTGGATGACATGTGGGAATTTATCGTTAATTATATGTTGTAATTGATGTGAGCATAAGTTTGCTAGCAATGTGGGAAGACGAGTTTAGACATGATATGGTGACATAATTGTGTATATGAATGACTTAGTAGTAAGTAAACCGTGTTGTGTGTAGTTGTTGTAGCGTAATATGATATGAATCTTATCTGATGAGACGGTATGATATGTTTGAGTAGTAATGGTAACATAGGAGTGAGCACGATAACCAGTGACGAATTCCAAACTTGGTTTGGAATCGACACGTGATATTGTTTTGCAGGAATCCTCAATTAATTTTGTATTTCTGACCGAGTACTCAACCTTACTTGACCGAGTGCGAGTGCTTACTAGACCGAGTAGACCTCACTCGATCTAGTTAGGAAGCTATGACGTCGGGATGTAGGAATTTTCTGCAGATACTCGACGAAATAGCACCTACTCGATTGAGTAGAGGGCACTCGATCGAGTAGGCTACAGTACAGTGGCCTTTACGGGTTTCATAAAACCCTTCTTTTTCCTCATTTTTCTTATTCTTTCTTCCTTATTCGAAACCCTAAGCCCTAAATCTCTCAAAAGCTCTCCTATTCTTGTGGTTGTGGTGATTAGTTTGGGTTGTTTTCTTTGTTTAATTCCGTTCTTTTACTTCCCATCTAATCAAGGTATGAATTTCTTCCCTATTTACATGTTTTTATTACTTTGAATCTATTAGAATGATAGAATGAACTGAAATTTCAATTCATGTGGATAAAAATTGCTTGTAATTGTTGTAATGTGATTCACATGCTTCCCTTTCATGATTGTTGATGATTAATTGCTCCAAAAATAGAATAGAAATTGCAAAATTGGGGACGAATTTTTCTAGGGTTTGCAAAATCAAAATTGATTTTTGGTTGTTTTCTACGTGTTGGATGATGAAATTGAGTACTATATGTTGAATATATCATGTTGGAAGTTGGATTTTGTGATTTTCACCTTAAAATTTGCCTTAAAACTCCGTCTTAAAAGTGCCCCAAATTGAAATTCGTTTTCTATGACTGAGGTTTTGTGTTGAATATGAACGCATATGCAAGAGTTACACTTTTATTATAGTAATAGTGATGTTAATTGTTGATGAATGTGTCAAAATCGTTACAGCTGTAGAGACCGTCTGACTAGTCTAATTGAGTTGTTTGCTCCTAATGTTGAAGGTTGGTAATGGCATGTATTAAGTGGCCCTTTTATGAACATATATGAATGTTTCACATGTTATCAAGAATATATATATATGGAGTAGCATTTGAGTTATGCCATGATAGCTGAATTGGTCGAGTAAATCATGTTTATCATGTTAAACTTTTCACAGCTGTAGGGATCATCTGAAATGCTATAAACTGAATTTATATATATCAAATTTGGAATTTGTTGGTGAAAGTGTGTACCTAGATGAATATTCAATGTTCAATTGCGTGAATTATGTGTTTTAAGTGCCTATGCAAGTTTGTTTAAACCGTATGCTGAAACAGATGCCGATACTAAACATAGGGACCCGTCAGAGTAAGAGGGGAAGGGCTACACAGCCCGAAGTTGGGGAAGGTAGTGGACCCGTGGTACCCGCTGTACCGGAATACCCTTCGGTGGTGTTTATAGACTTTAAACAGAGGGAGAGATTTTTGGCGTTGCAGAAACGCAAAATGAGACCCACCCGTTGTGTGGATACCGCACTTCTTGATGACTTGGGAATTGAGACGGATGTCCGTCACATCTTTGAGACTCTGGGGTTCATGGGGTTGTATCGGTTGAGGAAGCATTCCTATCCTTTTCTGACTTTGGAGTTTATGAGCTCGTTTAATTACGAGCCAGCTGCACAAACTGTTGAGTTCCATCTTATGAACACGAGCTTCGTGTTGACCATGGACCTTTTTGCTTCTCACCTTGGGTTGTCCAAGCCTCCCAAGGATTCCATCAGTGAGATTCCATCTGAGTGCGGTGTCTGCCGCCTTATGCCTGTCTTTCCGGAAAGTCAGCTCCCACCTCTAGCAACATGTTGATTAATGATGTTCAACATGTTACTTTGAGGATCTTCCTTCGTTCTATTTCGAACCTTCTTTACGAGAGATCGGATATGAGTAAGCTGAACAATCATGAACTGTTGCTTTTGATGTCTTATCTTAACCAAGAGCGGACCGAGAGGGTGGTCTTCAATTCTCCTGCCATGGTTTGTGCTAGCCTTGCCTTGATGGCTACTTCTACCACTCGGTACTTGAGTTGTGGTGCTATCGCCACTCGGCTAGCTGAAAATCTAGCCTCCTTTGAGGCTTCTTCTGAGTATATTCCCTTATCCACACCGGTGCCTACCATGGACAGAGACTACTACCTCGACCTGAAATGGTTGAGAACTTTAGCTGATGGTAGCCTAGCTTGGAGGGTGTGGGGTATGAGCTGGATGAGGATCCCGGCTCCTGAGCATCTCCCACCGACAGAGCCGTTAGACCCAGTGGTGATAGCTGTTGACTCCGATGAGGAGGAGGAGGATGATGATATACCTCGGCAGTTGCAGACATACCTCATTGATGACACGATTCTTCAGGTGATGCCCGAGCCGAAGAAGGGGGAGAACGTGGCAGCAGTGGAGGAGAGACCCAGGTTGGAGAGAGGACCTCGTCGTGTGAGGGAGAGGACAGCCGAGACCAGACCACGGCCAGCAGCACCACAGCAACACCCTTTTCCTTGTTACCTTTACCTCGATACCCCGGAGACGCGTTCGAGCTACTTGGCAGAGAGAGTGTCATCCACTTTGACACTCCGGAACATGCATGAGATGGCATATGCTCAGGGGATTGGGACCAAGGGACCACATCCAGTGTGGTGGAGCGGAGTTGGGGACTATAGTGGGGTTTTCCACTCTTACGGGGTGGACCATACGGCATGGGGGATACCACAGTCCTTTGCTTTTGGTGGCTTGAGCCCATGGTATGTGAGTCCTGGAGCTGGGGCAGGGGTTGATGCGGGTATTGGGTCATCGGGAGCAGGTACCTCAGGAAGAGATGGTGGTGGAGATGAGCTGATGGATGAGCAGCAGCAGCAGGAGTGATACTCCTTTTTCTTTCTTTTGTTTATGGTTGATGATGTTGGATGATGGTAGTCGTTCTTAGTTGGGACTTTTATTTTGGTTTGTATGGATGGCCATAAGGCCGGATTTGCTTAGTTTGAACTTGTTTGCAGGATTTAAGGAGTCATGTTGTCATCCCAACTCGCGCGTATGTGACGTTTTATATATATATGGTGTTATGACATGAATTTCTAAGGTTTTGACCTGTGGTTACTCGACAGAGTGCCCCACACTCAGTCGAGTAGCTGCAGGAGTGACAGGAATGGGGTATTCTGATCTCAGGGCTACTCGATCGAGTAGCCAAGACACTCGATCGAGTAGCGGGCACTCAATCGAGTACCCTATATACTCGATCGAGTAGCACTGTTACAGAAACTTTTCATAAAATAAAATTGTTTAATGGTTATATAATTACATGTTTTGGTGTTTAAAATGGTTATTGATGATTAGTAACATGTTTGAACCGTTAATTTCATATGTTGGAAGTCATGTTTGGATTTTAGATGCGTATTCGTAACGAATAGTGAAGTAGTAATCGTTTCTTATTGCATTCATTTTACATCCGTAATGTCTACTAATTATATTTCACCGGAATTGTGTCATTCCATATATAAATACATATGGTATATACATGCATTCTTGACGGTGGCTAGTTATTCGAATATGGTTGCATATGTTTTATGGTTTAATGGTTGTATGATTAATGAGTAATGTCAATAATGAATAATATGGGTTGGATATATGTCAAGACGTAAGTGGTAAGTAACATGTGTAGTAATTGGGTGGTGAACTTCGGGGACGAAGTTCCTTTTTAGAGGGGAAGAGTAATGTCGCAAAATAAAAAGGCTGATATTGCAATCATTTTGTTGTTTGTTTATAATGTTTTCTATTACTTTGGTTACATTTCTTGTATGAAATTATAATTGTTTACACTTGTGCGTTGAGTAATTTGTGTGTTGAAGTAAAGTTGAATAGTATGCTTAAAAGACGGTCATAGAAACTTAGTTTTGATGTCATGTGTTGGGAATAGAACTGTATCGTTGGTTAACATAGTTGTGTTAACAAGATTTATTTCGTGTATGGTTGTTGCTAGTGAAAGTGTAATCTCGTAATGTGTTGGGTAATCGTTGGTTGTGCCGGTTCGTGTTGTGAGGTTGGTATTTAAAGTGGTAGTTTGTAGAGGTCGATCTATATGGAGCGTTAGACAGTTGATGATGATGACACGGGGGGGGGGGGGGGGAGGGGGGTGGTGTTTTCGAGAATAGTGACCTATGTCGGAGGAGTTGTGAGGCCGCTTTGTTACCGTATCGTGTGCTTGGTTGGGTGAGGTGAACTTCGGGGACGAAGTTCTTCTTAAGGGGGGAAGACTGTAATACCCGCCCTTTTGGAGACCCGTTGACCAGCGTTGACCGACCTAGGGAGCAGTAATAGTCCTTAGAAGTGCGTACCAAAGTTATCCTTTGTTTTGAGTTAGGGGTGGTACTCGATAGAGTAGAGGCTACTCGATCGAGTAGCTTGGATACTCGATCGAGTAGGGGCCACTCGATCGAGTAGGTGGGCCACTCGATCGAGTAGCGTCTTTTCAACGAGGGTTTATAATCGTGTTTTGTTAAATCCGCAAATCATTTCCGCCTCTTTCTCCTAAACCTAAATGTCGCCCTTTCCTCTTCCTTTCACCATATGTCCTCCATGGAAGCCCTTGAAGGTTCTTATGCCTTAGGAGTGCGTAGCTTGAGTTAGGTAGCGATCCTTTGCCAAGTTTTCCTCTTGTAGGTGTTGCTTGATTGCTGGATATTGCGTGTGTTGGCATGGAACGGTTGCAGTTGCTTAAAGGTAGGTTCGCCTACTCAGTTCCTGTGGATGGTCTAGTGTGTCGGTTGTTGAGTCGTGATTGTTGGGTTGTTGTAGTGTTTGTGTGGCAGCGTATATGCGGTAATTGGTTGGTGTATATAGTTTGTTGCTTGTCGTTGTATTGCAGCTGTCTGTGATTGTTTGTCTCTGGTTCTCGAGGTGCGTCCTCGGCTGAGTGGAGTCACTTGCGGGAGTGGCATCACGCCCTAGTTTCGCCCTCCGTGGAACCCGCCACGGGAGGGGATGTGCACATTAATGGGACAGGGTTATCGCTCGGTATGATGAGCGGGGATTTGGTGGGTACGGCTGCGGTCCCCCACTGGTAGCGCTGGTCTAGTGGACAGTCGGTGATGGAGATTGATTGGAGTGGGTGTGATTGTGTATGACTGGTTGTGCTGTGTTGTGTTGATAATTGTTATTGGTTCATATTGAGTCTTGCCTCGGTTACTGACCTTGTGTTGTTGTCTTGTTTGTTTATGTGTCTGCCGTGATCCCTTATGGTGAGCAGTCCGTCTTAGCAGGTGTTGATGTGGTTGATGGCTGGAGTTCTGGCAGGGATGAGTCGTCACGAGTATTGATAGAGATAGTGTGTAGCTGACGAGTTGTATCTTTAATTTGTTGGTTTGATGTAACACTTGTAAATTAACTATAATTGTTCTTTTATCGACTTTTGATGATTACTTACCTCGGGCAACCGAGATGGTAACGCCCTTATATGCTAAGGAAGGCCTAGTTAAGGCTCCTGTGAATATGGGGGTGTTACATTTATATAGTCAACTGATCAACATTTATCAGTAATGATCAGCTAACTAGAGTTAGACATTACTGTCGTTTGACGGTGGTGATCAGTTGATCCCTTAAGGTCACACCTAAAGGACAATTCCTTTAATAGACAAATTGATTAATTGTATGATGATACAAGTTAATCAATTCCTTAAAATTTAACAATACAATTGTGAGAGAGAATATTTATATCTTATTGTAATGGGATTAAATAAGATTTATTTTAGTAATTGCAATACTTTATTACTAAAATTGATTATTGTTTGTTAAACAATTGAGATAAGAATGAATGGCTACTTATAATTACAATATGTTGTGAATTATAATTATATGACCCATTTTATTTATATGATCAAGAATCACTAGTCAATTTGTTGTATGTGATTTAATTAATTTATAAAATGATATTTATTTGATAAATATGCATTAAATTAATTAATAACATGTAACATACTACATGTGACATATTGTGTGATAAATGACAAATTGACAAAATAAAATGGTAGTCCATTTTATGTAAGTGGACCGAAATGGAGGGAGTTATGGTGGATTGTGGTTGATTTATTTATTTGATAAAATAGCATAATCATACCTATAGCATGATAGCCTTACACACCTATTTCTTGTGAAGGCCAAAAGCAAAAATCAAGATGCCAATTTTTGGCCTATTTGCCATGCTCCCACCGGTTTTCTCCTCTTAATATAAGAGAATTGTTCTCTTATTTTTACTAACACATTCATTCATTATCCTTACATGCAAATTTCTCTTCCTTCTCTCACAACTCTCTAAAATAGTTTTAGAAAATTAAAAGGTTGTTCATAATAAATTCTAATCACAATAAAAGATTACTAGTGTAGTAATAAGTATATTATTAGAATTAATTTTAAGGGTACTATTATATTAATCTAGTTAATTAGTATACTAGTTTAAGGGATTAGTCTTGGGTGCAATCAAAAGGAGGATCTCTACATTGAGATTTTGGAGGATCATCCAACATATTATAGCTCAAGAACAAATAAGAAAGGTGACCTTATTTGTGCCCTTAATTTCGAGCCACTCTACAATGTAAGGGACATTGTTTTTCCTTATTAATCTCTTATTTTGTTATGCATGCACTAGATCTAAAGAACAAACATTAAGAAGTTAATTAGTTCACTATTAGAAGAGTCTAATAAGAGGTATATGAACCTAACACTTTTCACCCGGATCTTTCCATCATCCTTGGAACCGATCCCTCGCCAATGGTACTACTCCCTTGACCCGAAGAAACTCACTACCTGGAATGAGGTTGCAGTTGAATTTGCTAAGCAATATGCCGACAACGTCAAAATCCAAGCCAATACCCGTACTCTTGAGGTCCTAACCCAAAATGATAAGGAGGGATTCACCTAATTCTTGACCCGTTGGAGGAGAGTAAGCACTTAGTTGGTCAGCAAGCCGAGTTTGTCGACTTTGGTGGAAAAGTTTGTCAACAATCTCCGCCCGGTGTATGCCAACTTACCGAGGTACCAAAAGATCAAGACATTCCAGGATCTTCAAATCCTTGGGACACGCATTGAAGACGACCTCCAAAAGGGTGTCCTAGCCAAAACCACCGGTAGAGGCTACCAGGGATCCACATCAACCGAATCTCGCCCTTATGATCAAACAAACAAAATTGACGAGGTCAATCTCCTCGAGCCAACCGCCAAAAGAGCTGAGCGCCCTCAAAGAGTGTTCACCAATATAGGGTCAACTTATGCAAGCGCCCTGAAAAGGCTTATGGACCAAGGGAAATTACAACCGATCGGACCTACCCCGATTCCGTCCGACGCTAAAAAATCCCGCTTCGGGAACCCTAATGCTTACTGTCAATACCACCAAGGGAAAGGGCATGACACGGAAACCTGTTTCATGCTCAAACACGTCATTCAGGACATGATCGAGAAAGGGGAATTACCTTTGCCTCCACCGACTAAACCAAACAACAAGACGAACCCTTTGGGAATCCATGCTATCTTCGATGATGAGCCGACCTTGGACTGCTCACACCTCATCTTACCAATTGATGACGAGGTGAATGCCCTGGAGAAGGATCCCTCGGACGGGGTATTTGTGTTCAGTGCCGCAACTATGCTTGCCATGTTCCAACAAGTTGAGGAAGCTATAGCCAGTCTCTCCGAAAGGATTACCCGACTTGACGATGCTTACCGCCGATTGATTTTCAATCCTCTAACACCAAGCCCGAGGGAGGGTCCCCCAAGCACCCAAAACTACCCTCACCAGGAAGGATTGCTCTCGCGACCATTCTGGCATGCACCTCACAATAATCACCCTCACAATAATCACCCCCACAATAATCAATCTCACAAAAAATATCCTCACAAAAATTACCCTCACAAAAATCTCCCTCACAAAAACTGCCTACCGAGGAATACCCTTCTGAGGTACCCTCGAGATCCCGAAATCAATGGTATCTGGAGAGATGATGTTGAGGATATCTATATAGTTCCAGGGAAAGAGAAACGGGCAAAAGAGATCGGTCATCTTACCCGGTCCGGACACCCTTATCAAAACCCGAACAATTCAACGGTCGCTCGAACAACGAACGACCAGGTTGTCCCGGACACGGACACTCAACCCAAGGCTCCCGAGAATTCGATCCTCAAGCAACTGCCGAAAGCAAAGGCCGAAATTTTAATTTGGCAACTGATTGCTACATCCTTTGAGCATCGGCAAGCTCTACTACAAGCCTTGGGAAAACTGACTGTGCCCTCTACCTCCTCCCCCGAAGAAGTAGTAGCACACATAACAAGGGATGTCCCCGACCTGAACAACCCGGTCATCTTCTCTGACGAAGATAACCCTCCCTTCGGAGCCAACCATAACCTGGCCCTATACATCACCGAGCAGTGCCTCAAAAAGAATGTGCCTATGGTTCTTATGGACGACGGATCCATGGTAAATGTCATTCCCCTCAAAACGGCTCATAAACTAGGTATCAAGGAAGCTGATTTGGTCCCAACCAATCAAGGAGTACGCGCTTATGACGGTACTCGTCGTAAGGTCCCAGGGCTTATCACTCTAACCGTCGTAACCGGACCACTGGAAAGGCAAACTAGTTTTCAGGTAGTCGACATCGACACCTCCTTCAACATGCTTCTGGGACATCCCTGGATCCATGCCGTTAAAGCGGTTACCTCCACTCTCCATCAGAAAATTAGGGTCCCCTTCGACGGGAAAATGATCACGATTCCTGCTTCCCCGATCAAAGCCGTTATAAAAAAGGGAATAGCCTCCCAAGCCATCGAGGAGGACGACAACGAGATGTGGGGATTCCAAGCTGTGAATGCCCTAACTAATGAATCAGCACCCTCTTATTGTGACCCGTTTGCCAACCTCACAGTCAACCGCATTCTGATGCACCAGGGTTACTTCCCGGGTTTACCCCTCAATCCGCTAAAGAGCACCTTACCTCCCTTGAAACAGGCTAAGGTCCCCAACATCCCCTTCGGGCTAGGCTATGAAACTACCAGTGAAGATATCCAGGAAATGAACCTCCTAATTCGGAAGCGCAAGAAGCACGGAATTATCCTCCGCCCCTATCATCTGACCCTCAATAGATACTTTGTCCCCGAGGGAGAGTCCGAGCTCTACCATGGCTTTCCTGAGCTGATCTATGACTCTGTGGCCAAGGTCAGGCACCCGGGTGTAGAAGTCTTCCGAGACTGCTACTTCATCCCCAACAACACCGAAGTTGCATCAACCGAGTCTAAGTCGTCCCCATGCCTCGACGGACAAACTGTCACTCTCTTCTTTGGGGAGGATAACATCAAGCACCTCGACTATAAGGACATCATCAACATTGCTCTGAGGGACAACCGGTTTGACCCCACCGCCTTAATCTATGATACTGACCCAGAGAAAGCTACACAAGGCTGGAGGAAAACTGTCAAGTGGACCGATCGCCAAGGCCGCATTCACAAGATTACAACTGGAGAAGGCCCTATGTTCAAGGAGGGAAGTGAAGAAGAATCTGGGTCTGAGTCAGAGTTGGAGTCTGTCCTAGCTCCTAGCACTCCCGATGTCCCAGTCAAGATCCCATTCCCACTGTTTTGTCACAAGCTTGTGGCTGCTTCAGAGGCTGAGTCAACTAGGGCCATCCCCACTCCCATGGAAGGTGACAACCTGGAGCCTGTTCCAGGGGCCACCTCCTCTGTTGTGTCGCCTCTGACTAACCACGAGATGTCTGTCCTGTCCGAGCTTTTCGCTCGAGTCAACTTAATGAACGCTAAGTTTGCTTATGACTCGTCTCAATTTAACTGCAATGCAATTCTGAATGACTATGAGGAATTTGACTTGAGCGACTACCCACCTCACTTAGCCAAAGAACTTGACAAATGGGAGACCAGGACCCCCATCATTAAGGAGAACGAACCTATTAACGTAGGAACGGACAACACACCTCAAGAAATTAGGATAGGGACAACCCTTAACCCCCACGGAAAGACGACAATTCATTGACCTCCTACACGAATACAAGGACGTATTCGCCTGGTCCTACAGAGATATGCCTGGGATTGACAGGGAAATTGCCGAGCACCGGATACCCATTAGGCCCGGAGCTAAACCCGTGAAGCAAAAGCTGCGCCGAATGCGCCCAGAGTGGGCCCTGAAAATCAAAGAAGAAGTGGATAAACAGTTCAAGGCCAGTTTCATCAAAGTGTCTGAGTATTCTGACTGGGTGGCCAACATTGTTCCTGTACCAAAGAAATACGAGAGAATTCGGGTTTGCGTCGATTTCAGGGATCTGAACAAGGCGAGTCCAAAGGACGACTTCCCTTTGCCACATGTTGATATTCTGGTGGACAATACTGCCGAACATGCCCTCCTATCATTCATGGACGGGTACGCCGGGTACAACCAGATCAAAATGGCTGAAGAAGACATGCACAAGACTGCATTCACTACACAGTGGGGTACATATTGCTATACAGTCATGCCTTTCGGTCTCATCAATGCTGGAGCAACCTATCAAAGAACCGCTACCACTCTCCTACACGATATGATGCACAAGGAGGTAGAGGTATATGTCGATGATATGATTGACAAGTCAAGAGAACGGGACGGCCACATCAACGCCCTCCGGAAATTCTTCGCTTGTCTGTGGAAGTATAACATGAGACTAAATCCTCAAAAATGTGCATTCGGGGTCACCTCCGGAAAACTCTTGGGACATGTCGTCAGTAAAAGAGGCATTGAGATTGATCCAACCAAAATCAAAGCCCTTCAGCAAATGCCTCGGCCTAAGAACGAGAAGGAGATTCGGGGATTTCTCGGTCAGGTCCAATACATCAGCCGCTTCATAGCCAAGCTCACCACGATTTGTGAACCAATATTCAAGAAACTTCGCGCCTCCGATCACACCGATTGGGACGACGACTGTCAAAAGGCCTTCGACAGGATAAAGGAAATCCTATCCAAACCACCTGTCCTCATGCCACCGCAACAAGGGATTCCTTTATCCTTGTACCTGACTGTCACCAACACAGCCATGGGAGCAATGCTAGCGCAAACATTCGACGGTGAAGAACGAGCCATCTACTACACCAGCAAGAAGTTCATTGAGTATGAGACAAGGTACACCCAACTGGAAAAGACATGCCTTGCCCTAGTATGGTCAACAAAGAAGCTGCGACATTACATGCTCAGCTACACTGTTCACATCTACTCCAAGATGGAGCCGGTCAAATACATCTTCGAAAAACCCTACTAAACGGAAGGTTGTCTAGGTGGACACTCATGCTGTCCGAGTTTGATCTCAAGTTTGTACCCCTCAAGGTTATCAAGGGAAGGACAGTCGCCGACTTCCTGGCGGAGAATCCCGTCAACGAGGATCCAACGACCGACACATGGTCACTTCCTGACGAGGACATCCTTTGTGCCGACACCGACGCATGGGACCTATACTTTGATGGTGCATCTAATCTGAGAGGCTTCAGGGTAGGAATCCTTCTAATATCACCAGAGGGAGAACATGTTCCGATCTCAGTCAAGCTAGACTTCGCCGTCACCAACAATGCCGCCGAATATGAAGCATGCCTTATCGGCCTACAAGCAGCCATCACACTTGGCATCAAGACACTAAGGGTCCACGGCGATTCCTCACTCATCATCAATCAGGTGTCCGGATCATGGAAGATTCGAAGTGACAACTTAGCTCCCTACCGAGCGAAAATCAATCAAGAGGCCGAATTCTTTGACCAAGTCGACTACTTCCACTTGCCCCGAGAGGAAAATCAATTTACTGATGCCCTGGTAAAACTTGCCGTGCTCGTCAACATACCTGACGACATGTCATCGATGCCTCTATGTGTCGAGAGAAGGAGCGAGCCAGCTCATATCTGTGCCATCAACAGCGACGAGAAAAACCATGTCGAACCCTGGTACCAAGCCATCCTCAACTACAAAACCAAAAAAGAATTCCCTCCTAACTCTGACCCAAGAGGACAAAGAGCCATCCGTTTACTTGCATCACAATTCGTGATAAACCAAGACCAATTATACAAAAGAACACCCCAAGGGATTCTCCTCCTTTGCATTGACCATCACAAAGCCAAAAACGTCATGGGAGAGGTCCACGACGGAGAATGTGGCCCTCACATGAGCGCAATGATGCTGACCCGAAAAATCATGCGGCTAGGCTACTATTGGACCACCATGGAAGCCGATTGCCGTAACTACGTCAAACATTGCCACAATTGCCAAATCTTTGCCAACATACAACACATACCACCATCCCTTTTATACACCATGACATCACCCTGACCTTTCTCAACCTGGGGCATCGACATCATCGGTAAAGTCAATCCGATAGGCACCAAGGGGCATTGCTTCGTCCTCGCCGCCATCGACTATTTCACCAAATGGGTAGAAGCGCAGTCATATGCAGTCTTGACCGCCAAACAAGTGGCCAAGTTCATCCAAAACAACATCATCTGCAGATATGGGGTACCCCATGAAATCATCAATGATCAAGGCTCTCACTTCCGGGTGGAAACACAAGCCTTGCTGGACAAATACAAGATCAAGCGACATCGGTCATCCCCCTACCGTCCCCAAACCAACGGAGCGATGGAGGCAGCAAACAAAAATCTTGTCACCATTGTCAAGAAAATGCAAGACAACTACCGCAATCGGCCGAGCAAACTCCCATTCACACTCTGGCGATACCGAACCTCCATTCGAACACCGACAGCCACCACGCCCTTGTACCTAGCATATGGTATAGAGGTGGTTCAATCGGTAGAGTTAGAGGTCCCATCTCTACGCATCTTACTAGAAAGTGAAGTTCCTGAGGCGGAATGGACCCGTCGAAGGTACGAGCAACTCACACTTCTAGAGGAGCGGTGCCTCAATGCCTTGCACAACGTCCAGCTATACCAACGTCGTATACAATGGGCATTCAACAAGAAGGTTAAACCCAGGAACATCAAGGAAGGCGACTTGGTCCTCAAGTCGGTTCGAGCACCATTACCCGTTGATCCGATGGGTAAATTCAAATCCAACTGGGCCGGGCCATACTTGGTCAAGAAAATACTTTCGGGGGGCGCAGTGAGACTGAGTGACCTAGACGGGGAGGATTTTACAAAACCGACCAACCTAGACCAACTCAAGAAATACTACCCTTGAACCGTAACAATCAACAACCTCACTCTAGTTTTACAACTAGCGACCACCTTAGTCCCTTTCAAGTCAAGTTCCTCAACGCGTTCTAATTTGAAATTGCATGTTTTATCGAGTCTAATTGCGGCACCTTGCCCGTTTCAAATGCCCTTTGATCTGTCAAAGGCAACATGCATTTGCACTCAAACAAAAAAAAAAACCTTGAACTACGAGCATGGTTTGATTTCACCTCTTCAGGTGGATACGTAGGCAGTCCTTCTTATACATGAGGGATACAACCACAAAACCCAATCAAAATTTACAAAAACCCCTGAACTACGAGCATGGTTTAATTTCACCTCTTCAGGTGGATACGTAGGCAGTCCTTCTTATACATGAGGGACACAACCACAAAACCCATTCAAAATTTACAAAAACCCCCTGAACTACGAGCATGGTTTGATTTCACCTCTTCAGGTGGATACGTAGGCAGTCCTTCTTACACATAAGGGATACAACCACAAAACCCAATCAAAATTTACAAAACATTTCGAACTACGATCACGGTTTGATTTTACCTTTTTAGGTGGATACGTAGGCAGTCCTTTCTTACAGAAGGAGGATACAACCATCTCCATAAAAAAAAACATCCCCATCAAAAAGAAAACACATTCCCTTATGTTTACCCTCATACAAAAAACAAAACATCGCCCTTATCAACCATTCATAAAAAAAAAACAGAATGGGAAGAACATTCCCTTTTGCACAAAAATACAAAAAGGAAGCCTTTCTTCCTTCCTACAAAAATCCACCTCCCAAGTGCAATGTTTAGGATGATTCAAACCGAATTGTCTTTACAAAATGGATGGAAGAAACAAGCATTCACAATTTTTGACACAATCAATCCTCTTATTTAATTAATAATGAGAAGGATTACAATTTCAACAACAAATAAAGCTCGGCAAGTCTACAACTTGTCAAAGCTAAGGTGTCAACTAAAGATACCTCACATAATAAAACTAGCACAAAACACACAATACATAGCTAGTACAACATAATAAAAACTCACAACACTAATACAACATAATAATAAAGTGGGTAATGGAGGTCTTCACTCTTCCATTCTACCCTTGCCTTTTCCCTCGGGGTACATCTTCCCCGTGTTCTTCTTGTTGGCCCGCCTAGCTTGAACTTCCTCTTCGGAACAGATCCTCAACGGATCTACAACGGCGACGGCCTCCGGTCTCTTGCAAGACCCCATGTTCGGCCCGAAACGAGTCCATATACGGCCCACTACATCTTTGGGACCCGAGCTTCTCCTCTTTGGTGGCCTCATCACTTCCGGGCTAGCTCCATCAACATAGTCCTTAAAGAAGGCACGGTTGGCCTTGCCAACTTCTCGATACTTCAAGTCAACGACCTCGTCCTTACGAGACTTGGACCTTTCCTCCAAGGATTGGGCTCTTGACCACTTGACATAAGCGGGAGTCACCCATGTCGTGGCTACGGGGTTTGGTACCTCCCAAAGCGGCCGAGTGGCCCACCATCTTTCGAAGACCTCCACAAGCTCGGAGTTCCGAAAAACATTCACTTGGACGAGGGTATCTTGAGCGGGCACCTTTTGTTGACGCCCCATTTGCCTCATGAGCCTTTCGGGATAAATGAAGGAAACAACCTTCAAATCCACCACCATCAAAGAACAAAGACTAGCACCCGAAGCGGGCAACGCCGTGAAGGACCTCAAGTGCCACCATGGCACCACCCAACGGATATGAGGACCACCCTCCTCCGCCAATCTTGCGGCCCAATAGGCCTCGGTGGAAGCAAAACTATCCGAGTATAACTTCTTCCTTATGGTAAGGTGACGGAAGGAATAAGAAGAAGAATCAACCGGAGGCTCTACATACCTTAGCCTCTCCAATAGCCACACTTGGAGGATCCTTGGAGATCCAAACGAGGGAGCCTCTCCACAAGAGCCCTTCTTGTCCAAGGCTTGGATGATCTCGCCAAGCACCAACCATGATGGATCTCTACCATGCTCCATTTGCTCAACCCCATGTACAAGGGTCATGCTACCATGGCATTTTGGCCCCTCTTCCTTCAAAGCATCAACAAAGAGGTATACATGGACAAGGCAAAAGGCAAGAGCCCTTCTCCTAGCCACCTCCGAAACATTGGCATCCAATCGGTTTGAGAAAATGTTGATAAGAGCCAACATATCCACACCATGAGGAGCAAGGAGGAAATTGACATGGCTTGTTGACAAGCCCAACATTGAACGAAATTTCTCCTTATAACACAACCGAGTCGAAGGAAGCAACGGAACATAACCTGGCCACCCACCAATGGCACCAACTTCTTCGGCAAGAGGACAAATTTTGCCTTTCGGGAAAACGAAAACATGATGTTTCGAATCCCAAAACCGAGAACATGCTTCAAGAAATGAGGATCGCACCTTGACTTTACGAAGCACCAACAATTGACCAACTCCCACGCAAACGAGTTGATACTTTTCGGGAGGCGACAAATCCCGGCACCATTGTCGTAACGCATTCTCAAAGGCTTCCATGAATATTTTTTTGTGGAAGAAGAAGAAAGGTTTTGTAGAGATGGTTTTTGTGTTTCGGATGATGAAACAATGAAGCACAAACATCTCTATTTATACAAAACAATCAGCGCGTTTTTCAGAAAAAAAGGGAGGCTCATTTCTATCGCCAAGCTGCTGGCGCCTCTTTGGGCCTGTTCTCAGGATTCTCACCTTGAATTGTCCCTTTCAAGTTGTGTTTTCTCCTGACACCTCAAACCTCCCGCCGGAATGCTCGCGCCTCTTCGGGATGGTCCAGGACGTTTTATGTTTTCTCACACTCACATTTCCTTGTTTTCGCGTTTTACGAAATCCGACACGGTTTCCATGACGCAGCTTTAAACATACGGATTTTTCTTTCTTTTTTAAGAGGGAAGGGCTAGTCGCCCCGATCCGCGACGGATCGTTTCCATGTCAGTCAAAATTCCGGAAAATTTTTCGCTTTTTCCCAACAAAAATAAAAATCGAAAATTGATAACACGACATCAGTTTTCCTCAAAATTTCAAGCACTCACAAATCCGAGTCTTGATCTCACAAAAATCAAATCAAATACACTCACAAAAATCTATTCTGAAATTCATCCCTGACGGTTTGAGTTTGAATTTTTCGAGTTACAAATCAATTTCAACAATTTCGATGCAATTTAATTCAAGACACGAGTAAATTGCTAAATTTTCAAATCATTTCCTTTTGAGAAGTCCAAACGTGACGATTTGTCGCGGAATTTTCAAATCATCATTTCAAATTTCAATTTTCAATTTTTAACTTCGAGTCATCGTGGTTAATTTTTGTTTTCAATCAAATGCTTTTTACGTACTTGCGTTTATGCAAACGTGCTACCTGTTGCCTGTTTTCTACACTAAGGATGCAGGAACTGGTGCGAAGCAAAAAAGGGAACTAACAGCCGGCAGCGCTCCTCCGAAACACAACACAAAAAAAAGCCAAAAATCACAAAATGAACCACAATGCAAAAACACATATATACGAACTGCCTCACGCAAAATACATCGACGCGCGTTTGATACAAACGACTGATCATACAAACAAGAGCTAGTGCAGACATCTATTATACAGACACTGGCCTAAGACAACGAACTGGGGGCTATCTGCCACCTACCGAACTAAGCACTCCCTATCCTTCCAAACGGAAAAAAAAAGGAGCAACACGGGAAACAGAGGAGCAACAACAGAAGCAGAGGTGGTTACCATGACGGTAATACCTCGTTCCTACTCCACGACAAAAAAGAAGACAGTGTCTGGCAGACTTTGGATGATAAGGAGGCCAAGAACCATGATGCGGCGCACCACCCCCGGTGTTGACCTCCAATCATCAGCCATCCTGTCTATGAGCCACAATGAAAAGGACAAGTCGACCATGTCAGCCGCCTCCCCTCCTCTACGGAAGCATCATCTACCATCACCTGGGCTCCAGCAGCCTCTCCAGTCGTTTCTACTCCTCCCGGATCATCCTCCTCCTCCAATGCCTCAACGAAAGACCCCATAGGTCCCGAATGCTCCCCTACAACCAAAGGCAATCAAAGAACGTCAGCCGAAATTTCGACATTACGACGGCACAAAATGGACAAATCCAAAAAAAAACCTGCCAAGCAGAGCAAGGGCAATCCCGCCCAAACCCAACCAAACAAAACAATTTACAAAAACGCACAAAAACGACTCGCCCTTCTTTTCAAGAAAAAGACGAGTCAAAACAACGACAACCAAAAACGGCATCTCATGACTCAAACAAGGTCCCCCAACAACCCAAAATAAGCTCCCGATGCAATGGGGTATTTTCTACAACTCAAAAAGGCAATTTCTACGCCGATTTGAGCGCAGACAGGTCAAAATTTCCAAATACGACCACAACGAGACAACGTGATTTTTATCACACCTCAAATCGACCTAAACTACCAATAAGGTCCATTTCAAAGCAAACTGACTCAATTCAAGCCCAAACGGACGCTTATTTTGTCAGACATAAGACCGTCACAAAAGGCAAAAATTCCAATTTTGTCCACAACACCCAACAAAGGTCCAAAATGGCAAACACGGTCTTCCCCGACTACAATGCAACCTAGTGGGGCACACAACTCAAGCAAATAAACTTGACATTGTGAAATGAGACGGTTTCTTCGCCTCACTTACGTTTTTCGAGCATGGGGGACGGAAACGGGGACCAAAATGCAAACTAAAAGCACCCCTATACTCCTAAACAAGTTTCTAACCTAATGCAATCATCAATTTCACTCGAAATTGGCTCAATCAAAAACGCCCAAATCGATTTGAAGGGTGTAATATTTCGCCCTAATTCAACCAACAGAAAAGACCAACAAATTCAAATGGATTCAAGAGGAATTACATACCTTGAGATAACATATTGGTAATGGCACGAACTCAAGCAAGCAATAAGACCAACAATGGCGATTTTCTGCGGGTTTTCGAGTTTGTGTGAGGAAGACAAAGTGAGAATGGGGAGCTTCCCATTCTCGCGTCTTTTACAGAAAAAAAAAAAAAGGAGGGCTCCCTTCCTTCGTCGGATAGCTCGCGCCTCATTGAGGCGTCCCTATTTCCTTCAGCGGAATTTTGGGCTCTGGCCCAATTCCACACATATTTCTTCAAATTTCATAACGACGACAATTAAAACCGTCTTTCAAAAAATAATAGTGAAAATTCAAAATTCACTATTTTCAAACGACGGCAATTAAAACGGTCATTTCAAAATAATAGTGAAAATTCAAATTCACTATTTCCTCAAATTTCATTACGACGGCAACATAAACCATCTTTCAACAATAATCGTGAAATTTTAAAATTCATTATTTCTTCAAAATTCAAACGACAGCAATAAAAACCATCTTTCAAAAAATAATAGTGAAATTCAAATTCACTATTTCTTCAAATTTCAAATGACGGCAATAAAAACCGTCTTTCAAAAATAATAGTGAAAATTTAAAATTCACTATTTCTTCAAATTTCAAACGACGGCAATAAAAACCGCCTTTCAAAGATAATAGTGAAATTCGAAATTCACTATTCCTTCAAATTTCAAACGACGGCAATTAAAACCGTCTTTAAAAAAAAACAATAGTAGTGAAAATTCAAAATTCACTATTTTCAAACGACAGCAATTAAAACCGTCATTTCAAAATAATAGTGAAAATTCAAAATTCACTATTTCTTCAAAATTCAAACGACGGCAATTAAAATCGTCATTTCAAAAAATAATAGTGAAATTCAAAATTCACTATTTCCTTCAAATGTCAACGGCGGCAACAAAAACCGTCACTTCAAAAACAATAATAGTGAAATTCAAAATTCGTTATTTCCACGACGGCATCAAAAGCCCCATCTGTAAAAAAACAAGCAGGTAGCGGGACCCAAACCCGTTATCCCCTCAAACATTCAATACAAACACCGAAATTCCCCAACGGGATGTCAGGGGCTTTCTCGCGAAGCCCGCTATTTCAAAACAAGGCCATCCAACGCGGCTATTTTCATGGTCGATCAAGCGACCCTGCACAGCGGCTGGCGAGCCTTACAACGCACAGCGACTGGCGAGCCCCTTCATATACGCACAATGGCTGGCGAGCCTTATAACGCGCAGCGGCTGGCAAGCCCCTTCATATACGCACAATGGCTGGCGAGCCTTACAACGCACCGCGGCTGGCGAGCCCTCTTCATATACGCACCGCGGCTGGTGAGCCCTCTTCATATACGCACAGTAGCGAGCGAGCCTTTGTCCGCAAACAATACACAGGTCGAGGACGTATCCCGAAGATGCCTCGGGTACGACTCCTCCACACAGCTGGCGAGCCTTTGTCCGCAAACAATATACAAACCTAGGACGTATCCCGAAGATGCCTCGGGTACGACTCCTCCCTACAGCTGGCGAGCCTTTATCCGCAAATAAGACACAACTCGAGGACATATCCCGAAGATGCCTCAGGTATGACTCCTTCTTATGGCTGGCGAGCCTTTGTACGTAGTCTAACGGACTTTAAACGACCCGCACGGACAGTCGACAGAGTCTAAACTGTTCCCGACGACAGGTCCTTGGCTCGTACCCTCGAGTCGCCTTGGCATCACCCTTCCTGACGGCAGGTCCTTAGCCCAAATCCTTTCGAGCCGCCTAGACGTCGCTTGGGTCTCCAGGTTGTAATCTTCGATTGACCTGGGGGCTCTACTTTGACTTTCGCCCTGTCCAAGCCTCAGTCAAAGTGGGGGCTCTGTAGATACCCAGTATCTGTTGAGACTCCAACAAACACCCGATGATTATCGGACTATAACATGCTTAGGAATCGCAGCGTTTGATCGACAGTTCGTGTACAACTTTACGTCGGAAAACTTAAAACGATTTCGAAAATAAATTATTTCAAAACTTTTCAAAAGTACCTGGAGTATTTAATGCATGACGACGGGGTCGCAATAACACTAACTAGAGTCAAAACCGACACCGGACCAAAAACCGACTCAAAATTCAAATCCCGACTCCAACAACGAGTCAAACCGAGTCAAACACAAAAAACAAAACCATTCAAAAGCTTCTATGTTAAGGTTTCCCGGAATCTTACATAGTCAAGTACCAAACATGTGCATCCAAATACTAGGATAGAACAAATCATGATTGTACTTTTGTGAAAGCGACCAGACACCTCAAACACGTGCTACATGGCTCGCGCCTCTTTGAGCAGCCCAGGTGGCCACGTCGCTCAAAAATCACACAACCACTCATTTTCCTATAAATACCCCTCAAATGCAACCATTTGAGAGTTACGCGAGTGTCCGCCCCCTCACCTCTCCCTTGAAATTCTCGACTCGACTTCCTAAGTCACAATCCGACACGTGTTTACGACCTACCGATCGTAAACACAAGCCTTACACATTGTTTGGTACTGTCATCGTGCATTAAGCCACTTGACCGACCATCTCGACCACTATACCATCACTAAACTTAACAAACACTCTTTTTACTTACCAAAACATTTTTAAACCGAGTTTTCCGACCAAACGAGTTGATACACTTACGTCGATCTCTCACCATAAGCCTAGCATGTAAGTATGAGGGTGTAAAAATCTTCTTTTATCATGTTTTCATTTTTTTTATGACTATAACATGCTAAATCATGCATAACATGGTCCAAAACATGGAAAGAATGAGCCAAAACCGTACTTTTGGTTAAGGCAGAGGCTACTTACGTAGCAGATAGGCTCGCGCCTAAAGGACCCTGCCCAGCCTTAAGTCCAAACCGTGTTTGGTCTCTTCATCTCCTTTATTTTCATATTTGTAAACGGTTTTTACCATTTTCAAGTATTTCCGAACCATTTTTACAAGTTTTAACCATAAAACATTTTTCACCCTTGGTTCTTAATACCATGACGGTTTAATTCGTGTTTCAGTGATAATATTTGGTTAATTACATTTAAAAGGTATTTTAAAGCCTTTTATTTTCTTTCTTTACATTTTGGGAGGTATTTTAAAGCCTTCCATCATTTCTTTACATTTTCAAAATAAATGTATTAGTCACCAATACAAAGTCATCCTTGGTTCTACATACCATGTCGGATTTTAACCCGAGTACGATGATGAATGTCAACTAATTATATTCGAATGAACTTAAAACAATTAGTTCATAATCATTTTCAAAACTATTCATGTCAAGCTTGCAAAGTCGAACCCGACATCGAATATTGTCAAAGCAATGACGATTATTTAAGTCTCGTTCTTCAAATCAACACAAAAGCGGTCTAAACGGCCTTTTCAAAACAAAACGGGTTCAAATACCTCTTTCTCAACACGTTTTATAAACGTTTTTCAATGGTCAGAACACGTCTTCCATCGTTGACTGACTCGCGCCTAAACAGGCCATTCCTTTTTCTGTTTTCAAACCAGGGGCGACCCTCTTGCATCGCCAATAGGCTCGCGCCTCTTCTGGCTGCCTTTTGCAGGGTCTGTTCCCTTTCCAGCATTACTCTAGGACGATCCCGACTTCGGTTAACCCGAATACCGGACGGATCAGACGACTACTTTGCTCATTCAAAAATCGTGTTTGCAAAATGCCTTACTAAGACAAATGGATCACGTTATGCACCATAAACCTAACTCGGTAAATGGGTGTTTAATTTCCGACTTGCATGCAAATCAACCATAAATCCGGTCTTTGAAGTTTAGTAACCTTAAGTACTTAAAGGAAAAACCGAAAAAAGCTCTCCTCTCTCTCTCTACAGAAAACCCTAGAAATCCCAATCGTGAAACTGCCGCATCGTCCTTCCACCCACCGTCCCTCTTGAGTCTCACCCTAGCGCCGGAGATGGGGCCGTCTTTCGAAGCCCTATCTCAAAGCCCCATCTCCGGCGATGTCGCACTCTCACTCTTCTCTAATTAACTTGATTACCCGTTTCATCCCCCTTTGTTTCTCTTCGTGGTTCAATCGGTCTTCACGATTGACTGTGGTCGTTGGCTGTTGCGGTTCACCACCCTCTTATTTGTCCATCCTCTTCTCTGATTGGGCTTTTGTTGGTCTTGCTTACGTCGTGGTGGGTGTTTCCAGGTTTGTTGTTCGATCTAAAGGAGTCTTTTGTAGGATTTCTTGCTTGTGGTCCGAAAGGATTGAGGCATTAGCAGATTTTCGTGGACCTGGTTTGGCTGATTGTCTGAACTTTGAGTCTTTCAGTTTCACCTGGTGTCTACTGAAGGTTTTTATATGGCCTGATTTCTCAGCTTGATGCTTTTACTGTTTTTGGGTTTTTGTCCGACACCCATCGGCCTAACGCTTCTGATGTGGTACGATGATGAGGTGTTTTTCACATTTTAAGATTCTCAATTTGGTTCTCTGATTCCCGCAACTTAGCTCCCCCGTGTTTATGAGTTGTGGAGTTTTTGTGTATGTAAGGGTTACAAGTGTGTTTGTGGTGTAATTTTATCAGAGGGTTGATGTTGAAGAGTGTTGGGTGATGCTGCTGGGGTTTGCGTGTTGGTAGTCTAGTTTTTTTAGAAGAGTGGGCTTTGGGTAGACTCGGGATGGGTGTTTACGGTGGTGAGGGTTAGGGTCAGATGCGGTGGTTTTTCTGAAATCTTTTGTCCGAAATCCTTGTTTATAAGTTCTTTCACTAGTTTTCGTTTTTTATAATAATAATTTACTCTGAAAAGAGTACTTGTTTTCCTTATCACCTCTTAAAGGTGTTCTATCATAACATTTTGAGTTGGGGTTGTTTTGTGCAAAGTTATGGCTACCATTTCTATTAATGAAATATTTCTAAAACACTTTGTTATTGCTCACGGAAATAGTGAGTTCAAGGAGGATGATTGGTTACTGTTTAGTTCTTTCTTACCAATGGAAGAACCTCATTTGATAAAGGTTAAATTCCTTAAGGAGAGGGGCAATGAATTCTTTAAGCAAAATCTTTTTGACTCTGCTGGCGGCTGCTATGAAATGACATGTCGACTCTTATGTTTGGTCTTGGAATCCATGGAGGACTATGAGGTTGAATCTGTCTTGCAATTAGCAGTTTCTTTAAATTTGAATCTAGCGGCTTGCGCTAATAAGCTCCATGAGTATGAGGCGGCCATAAACTTCTGCTCTTTGGTTTTGTCGTCCTTCCCTAAAAATGCTAAGGCTCTATTTCGTCGAGCTATAGCTTGTATGAAGACTAATTTACTCATGGAAGCGCAAACTGATCTTGAAACTGCGTCAATGCTTGAACCTAAGAATAAAGATATTCTTAGAGAACTCAATGTTGTCAAGAATTTACGGGCTATTAATCATAACGGTAAGAGAAGTATTGAGGACCAGTTGTCATGTGAGGTGGTTAGGGAAAGTAAAAGACCTATCCCTGATGAAAGTACCCGGGACACCTTAGTTAACGATAATGGGGGATCTTCTTGTGGCTCTTGCGTTACTCCACTTTCTGACTCCACTGTCATGGATAACTCCATTTCGGATGATGGTATTCCTAATTTTGAGTTGGATCATAATCACAAAGACTTTCAAATGGGTGATAACGAGTATATTCCTAAAAACTCGGTTCATGAGTTCTCAAGGAAGGGTGGAGGAAATTCAAGGCTAAGGATCTCTGGACAAGCTTATCAAAAAATGCTTCAAGGTAGTCAGATGAGCTTTTACAATAAAAGAGACATGTCTACTATGACAATTTGGATCCTTACTACCAAGGTCACAAAGGAGGGTGGAATTGCAAGAGAACATTATAAAAGAAAGAAGAGGAGGAGACGCTCTAAAAAGCGGAATCTGAAGACGGAGGTGGTAAATGAAGACACGGTAAATGAAGACACGATTTCTTGTTCAGGAGCCATCAATGGGAATGGTTTTATTTCGAGGGAGTCCTCTATTGGTGGTGTTAACTCGAGCTCCTTCTCTATTTGTGATGACTTATCTTCTTCTGGTTCTCAAATCCTCCAAGGAGACCATATGGTTGTTGCCCCTAATTCCTGCTTACCTGTTTCTTTGGTGAATGACATGACCAACACCTTTATTTGCTTCCAAGCCCATAAAGATCCAAGTGAACATGAGTCATTCCTTTTTTCAGCTCGACGTAAGAGGTGCAAGATTTCTTTGTTTGGTAAACGGTCACGTGCCTCGCCTACACGTACGCTTTGCAGGAACCCCTTAGGTAGATTTAGATTTTGCAGGTATCCTCCTAATCATCAAGTTAGTGAGACGAAGAGAACTTTTAACTTCAAGAAGAATCAAAGCCACGGGGATGAATCTCCGAGACACAATGTATCTACTTGCTCTACAAGTAGGTCTTTCTCCCGTAAATCTCTACGTCCTTGAGGCGTAAGTGTGTCTTGTTGCAGGTACTCCTCTGAAGCCCAACTGACTAAGAAGAGGAAAGAAGAATTCGCTCATTTGGCAAACTCAGATCGTCCACTCAAGAAGCCTTTTCTTTTTGCTAACCCCATTCTTAGTTTAACTTATGTTTCAGGTAATGTAATAATAAAGTCTGACTCCGAGAGTCGACTAAGCACTATCTAAGGAACCTTTCTTTTTACATTTGAAAAAAAAAAAAAAAAAAAAAAAAAAAAAAAAAAAAAAAAAACCATAAATCCAACTCGACATCTTATACTTGATACTTGGATTAAATCAACCGACGTAGAAAGCTCTCACATGTTAGGTTTAAATTATTGGATGCGCATTCATGCATTTAAACCGTTTTATCAACTTTTGCATTCAACCAACGAAGATCGATTAGTAGAGGCCGCTAACGCGGGTGGGATTGGGTGTCTGATTAAAGGGCTTCCCAATACGTACCTTCACCTCTTACTCAGAAACTTTGGATAGTGGACGACCTTATCCAGGGCGTACGAGAGTCATTCTAGAGATAGGATGCTAAAGAAGGACGATTCCTTATCTTTAGTACCTATGTCAAACACTGCTTTGTGCTTCATTTAACCGAGGTATAAAGTGGATTCGAACGGGTTCCAAGCATCCCACAAATTCTTGGTGGCGACTCCGAATATCTTTAATCGTTTCGAGACTCTTGCCGAGACGAAACCGACCGATCTAAAACGATCCGGTCGAAAGCATTTTTACGCCGCCGAGCGTGGCTTTCAAAAGACCGTTGCCATTGCCCACAGATCGGCTGGGCATACGCAGGTGGGCCATGTCCACAACGTTGCACTTTGAAATCGCGGAACGATCAGAATTTTGATGGTATGATATGTGTTGTGGGGGGTATCGACCGAAGCTCAGCTAGGAATTCAAATCGCAAGATATTCTCTCGCTGTAAGTAAGTTGTTTCCTCATCTCACTAAAGTGTCAATTCAAATCGAAAGATATTGATACCTAAGTATCCAATCCTTCCTTTACCCAGAATTTTTCCTTTCTTTGTCTCGGCGCCCTAGTGTTATAGAGTTTAGTCTAAAAGTGTTCTTGGTCGTTGGATCATCAGAACGGGACTATGATCATCCGGATAGACCAATATATTGATAACGTTACTCATAGGATGAGTATTAATGGATCTCATTCATTAAGTTATAATATAAATAATGCATATGGAGATATGATTATTGAACGTGATCAACAGTGAGATTTCCCAAATGGTTATTATTACCTATACACTGTCAATGTGGAAATTATCTTAAGGAGTAATTGTATATTTTATCCTTTGACCTGAGATCATCATTATAGTTAATAGACTACTTATTGTACTTAGATACCGGACACCTAGTGTGTAAAAATGCTAGTTGAATGGTCATTGGGTATAATTAAGTACCTATGTAATTAATTAGTGGTGAGTCAAGATGGAATCCGTCAGCTCAAGGTAATGAGTTTGAACTCTATGTTGTCATTAATCTTATTGGTCATATCAAAACCTTGGCTAGGGTAGACGAATGATTTAAGAAAGGAGTTTTCTTAAAGTCATTCCCGACCGATAATGATCGACATGTAACATAGTGGTCATCTAGTAGGGCTTGACAGTCAAACCATACCCTAAGATGATCCGGAGTTGGAAGGACGGAGGGAAATAATTAAAGTGTCCTTTACCAGATTCGAGTACAGTGAATATTGGTATTCACGCTATCCGGCCGTCGGGGAGTGTTGTTAGACGCCAACCTCGATTAATAGTTAATAGATTAATTATTACCGGTTTAGCGATGAACCTATGTGGTCACACACTTACGGTATGATATTTAACGTTTACGGTTATTTAATTTATTATGAGATAATTAATTAAATAATCTCGATGACATATTTTTATATTGTCCGCTAACACGGAAATATAGTTAATATAAGAAAGACATTTGTATGAGAGACGGATCAAAATGTATTGCATGACCTTAATAGGCTACGTATGTTTTGGAATGATTCATTGGATGAATTATTTCATGGGCCACGTGTTTGTTGAGATAAGGATGGTGATTCATTTTCTTATCCCTTCCTACGTGCCTTTGCATGCTACATTCCTTAGCATAGGCCATGAAGACTCATGCTTGTTGTCCAAGCAACGTTTTCCTATAAATAGGAGGCTTGGCCGTGAGTTTTTATCATGGAAATAACTACAATCGGAAAGAGTTCCGATTCCGACCTACTCTAATACATACTTATAAAAGTGAGAAAGTGTTTCTCTATTATCCGAGGTCATCTTAAGGGTTGAGAACGTTAGTCTATCTACCGGTGTGGATACACTAGAGACTCCGTATTTTCGGGGCTAGACCAATTTATTGTCTACACATAAAGTATGTGTCCCTTTACTCAGTTTTACAAATTTTTAAATGCAATAGGTCTCAGGAGGACCACGTTTCTGTCTTCCGCTGCTACATGTGATGTACCGCGGTCCCTTCACTAACCTCTATACCGCACACTATTCTGTTGATTGGGGATTTGGGTATCTCTCTGCTGTTGATGACTACAAGATTGTTCGGGTTTCTAATGAATGGTATCCTACTTCTTATAAGGTTCATGTCCTACTCATTTAGGTCCGATAAATGGAAAATAATCGACAACAATGTTTCTCCTTCTCATGACTCCGGTTTAAGGAAGCCCAATGCGCCTACGTAGCTCAGTAGTATTGGTTAATGAAAATCTCTATTGGATGGGTCTTTCGGGGTTGCCAAGAAAAATTATTTCCTTCGATTGAGCAACTGAGATGTTCGACAGATTTTCTCATTTCGAGGTGAGCGCACTTTCGTCATACGTTACCAATCAGGATGAATGTATTGATAAATTGTTATTTGTCGTGAATGGGTGTTTATCTACATACGATAAACTTTTTACAGCCGGTGATATTATAACCATTTTGAATAAAAGCCGAGGGGTGATAGATGAAATCGTTCCTCCTATGGACTGGGCAAGACTGACAACTTTCAAAAATTTATTGGATTCACCGGTACTAAGAAAGTGTTTGCAGAATGTTCTAATCGTCAACACCATGGTTTATAGGGGTTATGGATATAACTTCGCAGCCTTTGAGGCTCACACCACTAATGACTCTCTGAAGAGTTAAGAACGATAAACACATAAGAGGGGGAAAGGGTGAATTAGGTGTACTTTTAAAATTTTGTCTTTAACTTGGTTATTTGATAACACAAGTAAGAACTATTAAGCATAAGACTTGAGGAACTTAATCAATTTTAAGTTCACAAGAAATTTCACAGGTCTATGTCACAGTGTAATTGACTGTGACATAAAGCAGAAAGCAAGATTAAGGCGAAATGAGAAGGAGTAAATGAATCGTAAAAGTAAATAGACAAACCAGACGATATTAAAAAATTGGTTCAGCCTCTACTCCGAGGCCTACGTCCAACCGATATTTTATTGCTTATTTAAAATTTACTCAAACTACTAAACCCCTTACAATAAAAATAACTCGCCAACCACCTCGGTTGCAACTCAAACTTAAAGCTACTCCGCTTCATGAGTTCATGTGTTCTATCTCACAAGTTTATAGAGTTAGAATCTCAGTGGTTCACTTAAGAACATGGAGATTACAATTAAGACTTAAACATGAGAATCATGGAACAAACTCATTATGTCACAGTGCAACGAACTGTTACATGGAGACATTTCAGCACTTTTGAAAACAATTGAACACTTTAAAACTTAAAACGTTTTTGCAAATACTTAAGAAAGACAAAGCTTTTGACTCGGAAATGATTTGCAAAGTAATCAATAAATGCTCTTCAAAGTCTTGGTAATAAATGAGAAATGAATGGCTATTTATAGAAGAAGAAGAAGAAGAAGAAGAAGAAGAAGAAGAAGAAGAAGAAGAAGAAGAAGAAGAAGAAGAAGAAGAAGAAGAAGAAGAAGAAGAAGAAGAAGAAGAAGAAGAAGAAGAAGAAGTGTGTGAAGGAAGGATCCTAAAAGCACTTCTTCACTCTATTATCCAAGAGTAATAAGATTATTCTCATTAAAGAAATGCTTATAAAGAACAATCAGTTTGCAAGGCTCAAGAAGTATTCATTTTCAATGCATGGAGTGTTCTCTATAATTTCTCATGAGAACTCTCATTTTTGCTAAAAGTAGAAAAAGGAAAGACTCGTTTTTGGAATTAAAATCAACTTGTAAGAACAAGATTGGTATCTTTTGAATCAACTAGAAAGCATATTCTTTTTGTGCTTCAAATTTATAAAATGGTATCTTTTTAAAACAAGAAGTCTTATGAAAGTTTAAGCTTTGCATTTTTTCTGAAATTTATTTCCTTTGAAAATTTCTCCATACATTGTAACAGAAACCACAGTGCGTTGCACTGTTGCATGGTTTGCTAACACTTGACAAATTGAGAAGGTTACACTAACTTGTTTACAACATTTGACTTAGGCTAGGGATATTCTTCATCTTGATCATTCTTGCACCATCTTAAGGAGTCATTGTAAGATTTAAATGTTATTAACAATAACTAAGAAGCAAACCACTAAATGACAAAGAAACTTGGCATCATCAACCAAGTGTGGTCTAACACTCTCGAAGCAAAGTACAAAACTGAGCTCGTTAGTTATTGTGCAAGTCTTATATCACCTAATGCTCATGGGATAAGGAGGCTCGAGGGTAAGGATGGGCATTCGAACATCTAACTCTTTTAAAAATATATATATATATATATATATATATATATATATATATATATATATATATATATATATATATAGATTCGGGATCCTATGAGAACCATCAATATAATGAGAACTATGAGAACCACTAACAACCCTTGGATCAAACTAAAATCTGACGGTGAGATGAACAGTGATTTAAACATATTCTAATTCTATTTTTGAAAATCGTCGCACCCCTGAACCCTCAAGACTCTTTCATTTTTGCAAATTTCTTTTCTCTCTCATATTTTTTTCCCTCTCTATGTCTTCGACCTTCAAATCCTCCGACGCATTCTAGCTTCTTCTTTTGTCCATGTTCGATCGTCACAAACATTTTGATCAAACTCTTCAACAATCAAAATGTATGGTTATAGTATGTCATTTGTTAGTTTAGTTCTTGATTTGTTATACATCAATTTTCAATTGTAGATTTCTTAAAAATATAATCGAATGCATCTATTGTTAATTGCAGTTTCAATTGCCAATATTCTACAATTCTAGGTTTATCTTAATTAGTTATGTGTATGTTAACATTAACTTATTGTGTTTCTACTCAAGTTTTTCTTACTCCTATTTAATTCAATTTGGAACACGATTGAGTGATGGCGCAATTGAGTAAGGGGAAAGCGACAATAATATGCGTACAGTATGAGGTATTTCAATTTTTCTATCATTTCACTTCGATTTTTTTGTATTTCGTCTCGTATAATAAAAAAAATACATATTTGTCGCAATCGTAGCCATTATTTGTCATTCCGGTTGCTTTATCCCATAAGGCTTGAGCTTAGCCATTGTTAAGTTCCTATGAAGCATTGATTCATCATCTCTTTTGTTATTTCTCCAAATTAAATAAGCCATATGCTGCCAAATTGTATGTTTATTCAGTTTTGATTAGCTATAAGTTTTTTCTTGTTGTCACTTATTAGAGATTCATATGATTCCTGTGACTCCTTCAAATAGAAGTTGTGTGGCCTTTCGAGGGTGGAATTATGGTTAATTTGAGGTGTGATTGTGCTAGGATGGCCATAAAACCACCTACTAAATCTTTTGTTTTTGTTTCACTTGTTACTCTAATGGTATAAGAGTGTCACAATAACAATTTGACGATGTTACAATAATCGTGCTGAATGGTGGAATTGTTTGAGGATAACAGTTTAACTATTTGCCTTGAGGACGCCGATTGTGGTTAACTCCAGTGATCCAATGAAGTTTTCAGTTGAATCTTGGGGATTTTATTTAAAGATGAAAATCTACATTAAAATTCCCCTACTATATAACAGTGTAGTTGAATTTGTTCTAGGTATGATGTTATTGTGCTACATTATACGATACGATAAACAGCTATCTGTGTTACGATAACGATGTAGCTGTGTTTCAGTGATGGTCCAACCATGTTACATTTAAAGTGTAGTCATGTTACGATACTGGTCTAATAGTATAGTTAATTAACTATGTTTAATTATGTTACTCTATTTGTACAAGTGTGTTATTCTAATTGTTTAATTGTATTGTTCTAATAGTATAGTTAATTAACTTGTTTCTCTTGAACAATTGTAATAAATGGAATAGTAGCCATAATTATGTTACTCTAATGGTACACGAGTGTTATTATAATGGTTTACTAATGTTATTCCAAAGGTAGACTTAATTGATTAAATTTCTCTACAACAAATTTGTGATAATAGAACAGTGGTGTAGTTGTAATGGTGTAGTTGTGTTATTGTAGTGTTATAACTGTATTATTCTAATTATATAGTGGTGTAGTTTTGACAAGTCTCTTGACTCTTCTTCAACTTATTTCATTTAACCGCTTAACTCAAATTTGATTTTGTCATTCTGAGCTTCTATGTAGTAGTTGATAAAAATTTCCATCAGTAATTGTTTGAGTTATGTCTTGAGTTATTTGGAAAAAGTTGTGAAGTAATTGTTGGATAGGGGAATGATATTATTTTGAATGAGTTTAAAATAGATTGTTATTCTATTATTGTTCAAGCTAGGATTTTATTTGGAGTTGCTAATCTTCATTTTTTGCTGAATTGTGGAGTAGTTCATCATTATTAATTTGGTTGTCCACACTAACCACACTTATGCTTAGCAATATCTAAAATAAGATTATATGTGCATGAAATAAGGTTATATATGCATGAAATAATCTTATATGTGCATTAAAAATTTATTCAGTTGCATCAGTTTGGCTATATTATGTTTACTTATTCCTGTTGGTTAAATAAGATTATATGTGCATGAAATAAGGGTATATGTGCATAAAATAAGGTTATATGTGCATTAAAAAGTTCTTCATTTGCATCAGGTGATTATATTATGACTACTAATTATTATTAGTTAAAGACATTAATTTTAAGTTAAACCTTTTCCCGTCCTAAAAGAATGGCGAGATTTTTGGGTGCAATAGTCTTATCAGTGCAGAAGTAGCCTTGTAGATGCATGAAAAAGCAATATATGTGCATTAAACAACCATGTACATGCATGAAATAAGTGTCATATGAGCATGAAATAAGGTTATATGTGCATGTAATAAGGTTATATGTGCATTAAAAAAATCTCCAGTTGCATCAGTTGGTTATTTTATGATACTAATCAATGCATGGAAATGACCATGGAGGATATTTAATGTGTTTACCGGCCTTTTTTTGTAATTACGAGGCATTTTAGTGTATCTATTACATATCTTACTAATATGTGAGAAACATTTCGGGTACTTATGTCAGTTATTTCGTATTCGTATTTGTTTAGCGTATTTTAAAGGCTATTAGCTCAATGGTAGAGCAATGTGCAAATTTTGCACAAAGGTATGGGTTCGAGTCCCATATAGCCTATTAAAGGTACTTATGCCAGTTAGTCCGTGATGATTCTTTGTTGGTTACGGACATTAATTTTCATTATATGTGCATGAAATAAGGTTCTATGTGCATAAAATAAGATCCTATGTGCATGAAATAAGGGAAATGATTTGTGAAGGAAATTTAATGTATTTACAGGCCATTCAAGGCAATTTAGTATTTCTATTACATATCTGACTAATATGTGAGAAACATTTTTGTGTACTTATGTCATTTATTTAGGCGGCCATAATCATATGATACGGCCGTTATTTCATACTCGTATTTGTTTAGCGTATATTAAAGGCTATTAGCTCAATGCTAGAGCGAAATGCTAATTTTGCACAAAGATATTCAATCTTAAATTAAAAGAAAGAATGGTATTTTATAGCCAATGTGGGAGTCGAACCCACATCTTGTGCATTGCACAATACTCTGCCATTTGAGTTAATTGGCTTTCAAAATAAGTAAAACGTAAATATTCATAATGTAAAAACGACAATGAAATGTATAATGGCTCTCTTCCTCTCATGGCTATGTTTGCCATGTTTGATGGATGGAACCCATCTACATCTTTCTCTAACTGCACCATGCTCAATATCTTTGTCTCATCAAAGCACTATACAAGATAAGAAGATGTGAAGGGTATCTAACTTTACCCACCAGTCCACCATAGCCTAGTAGAAAAAAATTTACAAGCTTACTTAGCTTTGTTGTTATTTCTCCATTCACCAATACGTATCAATCTCGTCTGTCCAGTTTTCCTCTCCATCGGGCCAGCACACCGGAGTCAACTGAAAAATAGGGGAATTTGGCTCACATCATAGTGTAGCGTCAACTGAAATCACCCTCTATTTATTTATTTTTTTCCTATTGAAATCATCCTATACTATCCAACCCTAAGCATAGTGTAGAGAATGATGCTTCACATAGAAAATAGGGGAATTTGGCTCACATCAAACACATTAGGAAACAAGCACATCTTTAAAGAACTATATAATGTTTGCTGCTGCCGTCAGAGAAAGATAATTTCTGAATTTTTACAAAGACGGAGTCAATCGAAAAATATCGTAGTATTAGTTCTCTCCAATGCCATGATTTGCCACAAAGTCCATACTTTAATAGGAGCTTTGATCTTTTCTATCAGTTTCATAATCGTGATAAAAAGAGGTAGACACGGAGCTATTAAAAGCTCTCAAACACACTTATAATGAAGGTTCTGATGTATTTCACATTTGCCTTCCAATTTCTAATGTCCTCATCCTCCGCCAAATTAATATTGGCAATTTACTCTTCAAAGCAATGCTACAAAGAACAAATTACTATTAATTCGGACATTCGAAACAAAACAAGTACAAAAGCTCTTTCTTTTTAGTTTTAAATTCTACCGAGCAACATGTTTCGGTTCTCTCGCTATTAAATCTTCGATTCATAAGTGTTACTACCAAAAATGGGAATTCTAGCTTCATTGTGAGGACTTCAGAGAGCAAAAAAAAACATAAAATATGAAAGCAAAATTAGATAATCAGCTACCTACAATTTTCAGCACAATGTAATGGAAAATACATTCAAATGAAAAGAAAGAAAAAAAATTAGATTTGACAGGGGTTTCAAAAGATCTCTACTACCACCAAAAGACTTCTCAATCCAAAATTTAGTCTGAGTTCAGAAATACCTCAGGAAGAGGAAGCTGCACAAGAACGCCATGAATATCTAGATTCTCATTAAAATTTGTCAAAGCACGGATAATTTCATCTTCGAGCAAAGACATTAAGCAACTCGCAACTTCAGATCTGAATCCAGTTTCTTCACATGCTAAGATTTGGTTGCGAACATAGGTTTGGCTATCTTTTCTATGACCCACAAAAACTACAGCCAATCCTGGAACTTTTCCAATCGCAGATTTCATTCTGCTCACCTCATTAGCGATCTCACGTCTGATGTCTTCCGCAATGGTCTTTCCATCAATCAAAGCAGCAGACAGCTGGTTAGCTGTAGCAATATTAAAAAAACTATGACTGAAAGTCCTACAAAAGTATAAGCCAAAGAACATGTAGCCTCCACCCTGAGCACTGAAACAATGACCAAAAACGTTTCGTGTCACACCCTGGTCACTGAGTTGTGAAACAATGCTGATTTTTCCTTTACCAAGGTCGAGTATCTTATCCAAGGGATGATGAGAAGGTCCAGTAAAACGTAAATATTCCCTTAGTAGGATCAATCATGGTAAAAGCCCTAGTCTTCCTTTGTGACAACGGTCTGGACATGGACGCATCGAAGTTGTGTAAGAACAATGAAAAATGCAATTTTGCACTTGGCAATGGAGACCATAAAGTTAAAAGATGTCGAAGTTAACACCCATTATGAATTTCTCACAACCCTAATTTCAATTAAAAACCCCAATTACATGTATATAAACTCGAATCAACAATTCGTCAACCCTAATTTGTTCACGAATTAACAAATTCGAAACTCATAAAGACAAAATTAAGGGAAATTAATAGAGAAATTAACAAACCTCATTGAACTTTATGTACACTGAAATATGATTCGATTCCCGACTCAATTAATGAAGGAAAAAGTAGAATATTGAAGCTTGTTCTTCAATTTGAGGAAGCATTTTTATGCTGGGAAAAGAGGGAGAAATTGGAGAGAAGACGTAATTTGGATGTGAGTTTGATTTTAATTGTGGCTGAGTTAATGTCAGTCGTCCGTGTGATTAGACATCTAATGGTTGTGAGTGGTTCTCACAGTTCTCATTATACTAGTGGTTCTCACCGGATCCCGACCCTATATATATATATATATATATATATATATATATATATATATATATATATATGTAATCTTGCTTACCTATATTCCAAGTTTGATTTCACCATTTTTTGTATATGAGATTTTCAAGATGATTAATAGTTCATCAGACTGCATATATCCAAAAACGACGCTGATTTGGGGTTGAAACCTCACGGGCTACAACACATTATGGTGCTGTCGGAGGCATAGACTTGAGACAATATAACTTAGGGGTTGTTTGTTTACACATTTTAAAATACATGAATTGCAATTCATGGGATTTACAAAATGGATAAGTTGTTTGTTTGCCCCAAATCACATGAATTGAAGTTCCATAGGAACTCCAATTCCTTCATGATGTGGGAAGTTACTTACCTAGGTCCCCCCAAGTAAGTGGGAATTCCACAGGAATTCACTTCCGACATCCCAACCAAACAACTTTCTTCCATTTCATGTGATTTACAACATCATGGGAACTCTTACTTCCTTGGAACTTCAATTCCATTAGCGAACCAAATGACTTCTTAGACTATACATGTAGATACCTCATTTATACACCTCCCGCCAACTACCCAGCGATGATTGGGCCGCATGTTTGATACGCGGAATGATTTATGACAGTCCATAAGTTCCTCGACAAGTGACAGCTCAAACACTCGAGTCAACCCCTGGGTCGTCATCTACGCATCGATACAGTCGTTTTGACAGTAATTAGAGTTCATTTGGAGTCCGGGTAAAAAACCGCTTCATTTTCTAAAAACCGTGTAAATGCCGAGTCGGAATATTCCGGAATGTTCTAGAATTCTCTAGATATTTATTCCTAATTTAAAATTAATATTTGAAGTAAATATCTACCGTAATATTGTGTTTTATGGAATAAAGAAGTGTATATCTACCGAAATTCCATAATAAAACGCGGAAATCTTTCTTGCTGAGGAGGAAACCTCTGGGGAAATGACGCAGCAGGTGCTGCGCTTCTTCTACAGCCCTCTTTTCACCCTTTTCAGAATATTTCCGTGATTTGTTTCCAAATCCGTGTCATTCTTAAACTCTTCCATATATTTAGTATAAATAGAGGCCTTCGATCTCCATATTTGGCACGCGAGTGTTCCGCCCCTTCTCTCTCTCTCTCTTTGCATTCTAGACTACGCTATTGCATTCGACGCCTACGTGATTGATCAATCGACCATGTAAACTCAGATCATTCTGAGTCTCAGTCACGTTGCATAAACCGACCAATTTGATCAACTCCACCTTTAATCGACCTAATCAATTTCCTAAATCCTCTAACGAGGGCACTTTCCACGCATATTCGAGTCGAGAAATCACTAAAACGATAACTTTAGTCAATCTCGTTTTGTCAAACATGTAAGTCTGAGGGTGTAAAATCCCATTTTATTATTGTACTTTTATTTCGTATCAATTAATGTATATCTCTATCAAAAGCACGTTCGAAAACCGATTTAAAATCCGTCTTTTAGAACTGTTTTTACTAAACAGCAGAGGTCAGACTTTGAAAAGAAACGTAGCAGCAGCTGCGCCTCTTCGAAGGATCGCAGCATTGCTGTGCCTCTTCCAGAGGTTGCTTGCTGCTCCTGCTCTTCTTCTTCTTCCTCGACTTCCTGCAAGTTTCTTTCTTTTTCTTATTCTTTCGTTTTCTTTCGTTCTTTTTGTTGTTTCAGTATATAAACCATGTTTAACAACTTCTTTTTTATTTACAATGCTTAATTCGTCCTTAATCCCGAGTAATTCAATACTTGCGGGTTTTTGCCGTTTAAATTCAAATCGATTCTTCGTGGTTTCGACTTGTTCATATCAAGGTTCTGGAAATCCTAATTTGATATATAGGTTTTCTTTCGAGTCTTATTTGTCCAGTTTCGTCTTAGTCTAATCTCGAGTTTCGCCTTTTTTTTGTATTTCCGACACGAGTTCATCGTATAATCATAATTCTGTAAACCGTTGTAATTTCTCGTTTTTAATTCGTTTTATGTCTTGCCCAGATACATATAATCGGTTAAAACACTTCAATTCGAGTCTAATATCGATAATTTAACTTAAATTTACCAACGAAGGATAACAGTGTTGCGGTTCTAACTTCACAACCAGAACCCAGCTCTAGAACAGACGCAGGAAGTGTTGCGTCTCTTCCAGAGGACGCAGCAGATGTCGCGCCTGTTCTGGGTTGGTTTCTGTCCCTGAACTCTTTCTCGCTTTGACGTAGTTCCTAATTACGGTTTAAATCAACTATTATTCGTACTATCACCTCTAATCTAACATATTTTCATATTTTAATTAATATTTCATTTTTCTTTTATTTTCCTCTTTGAAATCTCGTCTTCGAGTGTGCTTTTGACGTAGATCAAATAAAGTTTGTAATTTTAATTATTGTAATTCATTTATCGTAATTATTATTATGTATGATTTAATTGTATGGAATTTACATGTATTGAATCTGACATCTACTTCGACCCAAATTGTTTGCTAAAACACGTGTTAACCGACGTAGTCTAATTTCACATTCTAGGATTAATCTATGTTTGTTGTATTGCATGCATTACATCGACAACATATCAAATATGAACAATTTTCCTAATCATTAGTAGAGGCTGCTATCGAGGCGGGCGGGATTAGGTGTTTGAATTAAAGAGCTTCCTAATACGTACCCTCACCCCTTACTCCAGTTATCTCTGGACATCCGTGTCCATTGGCATCTCGAGAGTCATTCTAGACATAGAATGCTAAGGGTAATGAGTTCTTAGTGTTCATGTCATTATTTTGTGTCTTCACATGGCATGAGGTATTCGAACGGTTTCCAATTTTTCAATAATAAATTGGTGGCGACTCCACAAATGCAGGCTTATTCAACCTTTCACTGGTTTCAATGCCTCACAAATCGATAACGGCCCATGACGTGCTTTGTCAAACCAAGGTTACGTGGGAGAAGTGCCGCCGCCTCGAAATCAACACGCGGGTGCGCGCAACGCGGGTGGCCCATGTTCACAGTTTGGCGATTCCGCTGGGGATGATACACTTGCATGTTACCCAGGGTGAAACTTGGACAAAGTTAGGGAATAGTTTATACGAGACAGTTGTCGATTTTCATTACTCGACCTTCTTAGGTCGTTTCATTTGGTCTTCCTAGGCCCTAAACCAACCCATTCGACCAATCATCCCATCCGGATGGTCCAAGTTCCTATCTGGGCCTAAAGATGGATATCGATTGACGTCAACTATACCGCAGTTCATACTCATGTTTGTATCAAGAGCTTTCACTACTCGAGGAAATGGACTAGGAACCGACCTTACTCATGTTTGGCACGGACCTCTCCACAGACCAGGGTTTGATTGCTTGGTGTGGCAACCCACCCTTTAAACCAAAACCTTTTAAATGCACTCAGCATGCTGTTATAATGCCTGTTTGTATGTGTGTTTTCCAAATCAATCACGTGTCTAAATTCCTCATTTATAAACAAAATAATGTCAAAATTATTGTGTAAATAAGATTCATTTCCAAACCTTTCAAATGTCACATTTGTAAACCAGATGATTTCAATTTTCCAACAAAAAAAAAATGTTTTCAAAAATCCATTTTGTAAATCAAATAATGTCCAATTTTCTGTAAATGTAAAATCCATTTCCTTTCAAAACATCACTTTCTGTAAAATTCCATTTTCAAAGTTCGAGTCATTTTTCAATTCTCCATAAAAAAAGTCCTTTGTAAATTCTCAAAAAAAACAACAAAAAAAAATCCAAAAAACCAAAAAAACATTTTAAATCAAATTATTTTCATACCATGTAAATGTAAATATGTAAATTCAATTGGGCTAAGATAGAGTCAAAATTCAAACCGACTATGTCCTAGTCGGAACTCTGTCGAGTCATAAACCCATCTTCCCTTATATTTTGGGTCTTTTCCAATTCAAGTCAACTCCTAAGGCGTCACGCCGTCATTTTGGACCCCCTACCCCAATTCAGTTAGGATCTAAATATTTCCGACATCTCGAGTCACACGTGCCTGAGTCATACACAAAAGACTTAATGGGACTCACCTTTCAAATCCATTTTCTTTCAAAGCCGTGTTTTCAAAATCTCCCTAATGACACGTTCCGAGGCTCAACACACGAGTCTCAATGGGCCTCACATTTGAGTCTAGCGTCTTAAAATGCAGTCGTCTTCTTATACACCTATTATAAGCACACCTCGGTTATCTACACTTATACTCGCGTCTAGAATGAACACGTGTCATCAATCCCGTCAATCAGGTCAACCATCTAAATGTCACACCGTCAAAGTCAACTCGTCTCACATATTCTTTGTTTGTCGCCTTAGTATGCGTGGTCCCATGCCAAATCAAGTTGTAACGCACATCATTTTCTTCTCGGTAGGAATTCTGCGATTTTCAATGAAAATGTTCAAGAACGTTTATCTGTCATCGTCGAAAGACTAAGTACTGCAGTCATTAAGCTTCAGGCCACCGTCGAAGACTTGAGCACTCGTGTCATTAATATGGAAAACAAGATAGACATGATGAAACCTTTACCATCTTCTCGTACCCCAAGGCCAGGTCATAGCTTCAACATAACTCACTCATCTAAGAAGGCCAATGAAGACAAGAGAGTCAGCCTCTTGGAAACTCCACCCACAAGGCCGGGACGAGCTCATAGGGAATTCATTGACCTCGGAACCACATATCAAGTAGCTCTACAAAGACTGGTTTCCCAGGGAAAACTTCATCCAATTGGTCCAACCCCAGACCCAGAAAAGATATTGCCTAGGTGGAAGGGCAATTCATATTGTCAAACCATCGAGGTAGGGGACACGATACGGAGGAATGCTTTTGTTTAAAGCATATTATTCAGGATATGATCGAGGGTGGCAAGCTTCATGTGCCACCTTCCGTCAAGCAATCCAAGAAGATCGACCCTCTTGGGTCTAGTATCATTAAACATGATGAAGAATCATCCCTAGACTGTTCTCATCTCCTCGATCCTCGTGATGACGGAGAAATCAATGTCCTCGAAGACGACGATATCCAAAGTGGAATACTCATGCTTTTCATTGCCCTCAACAATAAATTTTCCAAGATAGAGGGGGCCATTGATAACCTAAACTCTCGGCTTTCCAACATGGAGGACCAGTTTGCTGAAATGGGTAAGAAGCTTGATGCCCAACCTCTCAAGATGAAAAGTGTCCAGACAAACCCTCAACCTGACAGTCCTAAGGAGAACGCAACAAATGAGCAATCTATTCCTAGTTCTTCTCATCCAAGAATCAAAATCAACAAAGGCAACCTCATGGAGCCTTCGTCAAAGAAACCTAACAACTCTCCAAGGTCATTGACAAAGGTTTCCGACAAGAAGGATACACCTCCTAGGAAATTTACCGACATTGGTATCACATACACCGATGCCCTTCAGAGACTTGGAACGACGAATGTTGAAGCCTATCGGTCCTACATCAAATCCAAAAAAGAAGTCTAGGTTATGGAAAGTAATGCCTATTGCCAGTATCACAGGGGTAAAGGACACAATACTGAGATGTGCTATAAGCTCAAGCATGCGATCCAAGATATGATTGAAAGTGGGAAGTTGTCCCTCTCAACCTTTAACCCACAAGGAAGCTTAGGCAATCCTTATGGACATACCACTTATCAGGAAACTCTGCTTGACTGTTATTCTTCCAGTGTTCCCAATGATGAGGACGAGGTGCTCAAATGGATAAATGCTCAAAGTCAGATGCCAAAGCCAGTTGCCCGAAGAATAAATGTTCAAGCATGGGCCGATGATTAGGAGTCTAGATCTAGGATCGAATCAAAGTCCGCGTCCGAGTCTTAGGCTTTCTTTCACATATTTGTTCTAGTGTCTTTCTTGGTATCCATTTCCATTCCTAGTGACAACCTGGGGGCTGTCCCACGAGTCACATGTCTTCTCGAGTCTACGTTAAATATATTTATTATTCATTTCAATAAAAGTACACTTTTTAATCCACATATTCTATCCTATCTTTTCTTTTACCCTTTTCTGTGACAACAAGAATTGATTTGAGACACTTTAAAACGAACAACGCATGCCAAGTCGATGTGAGTACACTTAAATGATGTTTCATTCCTAGTTGTAGAGGACCCGAAACTCCGTGTCCATTTTATTACCTATTCCATATCTGGCAATAAAAACCTTGCTATAACCCCAGTTTAGGACGAGTTATCTCAAGAGATTCTAGGACGAATCCAGACCATCTCCCTTGTTAACGATCCATGACGGAAGGCAAGCCCATTCCCCGACCCACAATAAACAACCTGTTTACTAAAGACCTACCCGTTTCACACCAAAGGTGCTAGTCTGGCCTAAATCCATGGTAGCAAGCAAATCCAAGACGATACGAGCCGTGATCAAAGACAAAGGTTCAATCAAGAAAAACTGGTGTCAATATCCAAGGCCGCAGTTATGCCCGTAATCCAAGACAAAAGGGTCAAAAGAGAGGCTCAATCAAGCTATTCAAAACCTGAATCAAGAATCTGAGCAAAAGCCGAGATATATTCTAGACCAAGAAATATGAGTCTGAATCAAGAACGAGCCTGAAATCAAATGCTGAACGGAATACTGCTGAAGTCTATATAGAATCAAGACGTCGATGAAGATGGTCAGCTAGCAACCTCACTTAGCCCATCACACACCCTAAGTCCTTTTCGAGACCATTACGGGGAGACATTTAGGAATTTTGAGAGTCATCTCAAGCTCGTCAAAGATACCCATCCTTTAAGGCCAAGACATGAAAACTTGATCCCACGTCATTTTAACCTACCTTTATGTTGTAGTATGTGTCCTCGACGATAGTGCGATCACATTAGTAAAACTCATAATAAGAATACATAAAGGGATGATTCATTTTATATGTCAACTGAACAACATTAATCGGTAATGATTGGCTGACTAGAGTTTGACATTACTGTCGTTTGACGGTGGTGATCAGTTGATCCCTTAAGGTCACACCTAAAGGACAATTCCCTTAAGATAAAAATTAATTAATTGTATAATGATACAGATTAATTAATTCCTTAAAATAGAACAATTCACGAATGTGAGTAAGAATATGAATCTTATTGTAATTCGATTAAATGAGATTCGTTTTAGTAATTAAGATGTTATATTACTAAAAATTTTGTTTGTGAAATAATTAAATTAAGAATGAACAGTTAATTATAATTGCAATATGTTGTAGATTATATTAACATGGACCATTTTATTTACATGTAATTGGGAATACTAGTCAATTATTGTGTATAATTGAATTAATATATGTAATGATATTTAATTGTTAAGTATGCATTAATATTATTAATAACATTTTATATGTCACATGTCACACATTATATGACAAAATGACAAATTGACAAAAATAAAATGGACTCCATTTTACCTAGAAAAACCGGTTTTATGGAGGATATTAGGAAGAAATGGCTAAATTGTTTAATTGAGTGGAATACATAATGATTACAATTATAGCCTATTCTACACCCTAACAAGTTTTGATAAGAATAATTACATGAGCATTTTTGCATGCGTTGGCTCTCCTCCCTCTCTCATACCCACCGGTTTTTTCCCCCTCCCATACAATAAGAATTGTTTTTATTTTTACATATTCATTCTAATACATTCTCACTTTTTACTCTTCTCTCTTTTTCTCTCTAAAATAAAGTTTTAGAAAAGAAAATTAAATTGTTCAAGGTCTTATATTTAGATTACTAAGAGTAGTAATAGAAATAATAATAAGATTAATTTTAAGGTCTCTAATTTAATATATCTAGTTAATATATAAATTAGAATTAAGGGTTTGTCTTGGTGCAATTGAAAGGAGGTTCTCACACTATTGAGATAAGGAGGATCATCCATTTATTTTGAGCTCAAGAACAAGTAAGAAAGGAGTTCTTGCTTGTGCCCTTAAACCGATTTCATCAATGTAAGGAGCATTTTCTATATTTATCTAGTTATATTTTGTTATGCATGCATAAGATCATCATATTTAATTAATGAGTAATTAGATATAAAATTAAAGAGTTTAATTTGAGGGTTAATGAATCTTTTCAAGTGGTATCAAGAGCTTTGGTTGTTGCATGCATAATCGGCTTAGTTTTTCCGACTAAATTAAAACTTGAAATTTGTGATTTATATGATTAAGCCACGAAATTATTTTGCATGTCATATATTCTGGTCCTAAAATGAATTTAGGTCATTTTGATGATTTATGGTATTTTTTAGCTGATTTTAATAATTTTTAGTAATTTTATTACATTTTATTGATTAAAATGGTGTTTAAAATGCTAAAAATAGTTAAACTTTGTCTCTGACCTTGAATTTTTTATATGACCTCACATGCATATTTTAATTATTGTATGTAAAATTTCGTATAAATTTGATTTATTTTGCATGATTTATAATTTTTATGAGATAAAAATGACATAAATGGAGGTAAAATGGTTAAAATAAGTTAAACTTCGAAATAGGCCATAAAATTTTAATATGTTGTCACATGCACATTTTACTCACTGTGTGTAAAAGTTTAGATGAACTTGATTCATTTTGCATGATTTATGAATTTTTAGGTGTAAAAATGACATAAATGGTGACTATTTTAGCATAAATAGCTAAAACAAATTAAATGGCAAGTTAAAATTATTTTAGGTTGAATTTTTATCCCACATATCAGATATAAAGTTAGAACATTGATTAGATTAATCTTCATATGCTTTAGATGTTTTATTAGATAAAACCGATAAATTGCAACTATATTTTTCTCAAAATAAATTCGAAAATTTTAACCTAGATTTTTGACATTATGAATGTCATGAAAATTTTCCATAATTTTCAAAAATTTAAAATTCAAATTTTGAAATTATTATAATTTAATTTGGATTTATATCATAAAAGGTTATGATTTTAAGGTCAAAAATGAGCATAAATGATAAAACAAGTTGAATTATTGTCAAAAATTTAGTTATGACTAATTTTTGAGTCCTAAAAGGTTAGGATAATTAACTTGGACTAAAATTTAATTTTAGTAATATTTTGTGTAATTTTAATAAGTTAAAATTGCGAACATCCATAAAACCGGTTTATATTTATGATATAAATTTAAATAGGGCGATTTGGCACATAATTGGCGTGTTAGACACATATTATATTGCTGCATTTTTCATTGATGAATGTCATATTTCTTTTATATATTTTTGAATTATGTAATTTTATCTTTGTATGGCCTTAGTTTAATCGATATTACCCGTAATGTAAGGGAATATTGATTCGGTTGTAATTTAATGTAATCTCGTATCACTTTTATTTCATTTTTATTATATTTTATTTTACAAATGTATAATAGGAAGTACTATGTACATTTTATTATTTAATTATTTGTAATCCCGGAGTTTCCTAAAGACGGTGCCATTCTGAAAGGATTTCCGATCAAGACGGTGTTTATCCTTGGGAGGCGTGTCAAATGAAGATTCAAGGGACCAAAGGAGTTGGTTTCCGAATATGTAATAGAATATAATATTTTCTATTTTAGGAAAGGTCATACTAGGAAATTTGTTTTCTTTATTTGCTTGCTTTATATGTTTGCATGCATTGCCAAATCGCCATAACTTCACATGCATATTTTATCATTCTATCGACTATTGTCAATTATTATTATCGAGTATTCATCGACTTAGTTCACTTAAAAATGATAGATAATAAATCGACAAGACCTCTCACATATTTAAAATTGAGATTAGCCTTACCAAATAGTAGGACTCATGAATCCCTTTGACATTTGGGGTAGATTCGGTTTCCCGTGGTACTTTCTTTTTCATTGGGTAAGTGGGGTAATAAAACGTTATTACACGCGAAATTTGGTTGGACTCAACGGGATATAAAGACTAGTCTTATGTTCAGGGGCTAGAGATGGATTTTATGAAATACATCGACCGAGAATTCTATAGTAGAATCAATTAAAGAGTTAATTCACCAAATTTATCCATGTATGGGTTATATCGATTTCCGGTACCCATGTTTGTATAAAAATGGATCTCGGAATCATTTATATAATTTAGGTGCGAGGTCATTATATAAATGCATATTTTCTTTAAAACCTTGTTAAAATGTTTACAAGTAAAAATGATAAATGTTAATTGTTTCCTTCATTTCCTTTTTGTAGTCAATTTCGATTAATTTGCAATGACAACTTCGATTTCATCCGCTTCTACTAGTGGAACCGCTCCACCTCTCACAAATGCTTCTTGTCTCCTATCCTTTATGGATCGATGTAAACTTGAAAAGAATGGCACTAACTTTGCCGATTGGGATGCGCAACTCCGCTTGGCCGCGGAAGGTGACGACAAGCTTCGTTACCTTACCGAAGTCGCTCCCGCTATACCTACTACTAGGTCTACCGCCACGGTTAGGGAGGCCTATGAGGCTTACCTAAAGGAATCGGCCGCGATCAAGAATGTCTTGATCTTCTCTATTGATGCCGATCTCCAAAGAAGTGCTATTAAGATAGGCACCGCCTATGAGATCTACACCAAGCTTGTGACCATGTTTTCACAAGCTCCTAGGATCATCCAATATGAGGCGGCCTCTGCATTCTTTGAGCTCAACATCAAAGAGGGTCAAAAAGTAAGCCCTCATGTACTCAAATTGATTGAGCATGTTGAAACACTCAAATTGCAAAAGGTTGAAATTCCCGAACAACTCGTTATTGACCGAGTTCTCCATTCCTTGAATCGCATCAAAGCATTTGTACAGTTTAGGGTAAACTACAATATGCAAAACATGAAAACCTCTCTCCATGAATTGCACAACTTGCTTGTACAAGCCGAGAGAGACATGGGTCTCAATGCGAGTGCGACTAAGGATGTGCTCAATATTAATGATATGAGCAAGGGGAAATTCAAGAAAAGCGCTAGAAAGGGTAAGAAACCCACTCCCAACAAGGGCAAAGGGAAAGCTATTGGGAATAGTTCATCCAAGCCCAAAAAGAGTGCATCTTCCGAAGATAAGTGTCACTATTGTTGTGGTACAGGCCATTGGAAGCGAAATTGCCCAAAGTATCTTGGAGATGTTGAAGCTGGATGTGTGACTCCAGTAGGTAATAAGTTCTCTAATTTATTGTGTTATTGATATAAATCTCAACTTTGGTATTTAGATACAAGTTGTGATTCTCACCACTTTAAATGTGATATAGGGCATGTTAGCAAAGACAAAGGCAAGGACAAGCAAGCTTGAGGATGATCTTCAACAAGGGATGCTAGTGTAGCCGCCCATAGTAGAAGGCCTATGGAAGCTTGGCTTTTTATTTTGTATTGTCTTCTTAGTATTATTGTATTTTGCCTTATTGTTTTTAGAACTTCTTTTGATTTCCATGTTGGACATGGAAGTTTGTTTTATTTCCATTTTGCAAACAATGGTTGTATGAATTTTAATGGCTTGACTTTCAACCCAAGTCATTCGGTTTATGGAATTTTCTTTTTTCTAAAAACTTGTCATTATGTACCTTTCACATCAACAACATAAATTGATTTGACTTAAATTGATCATAAAAAAAATTACAATGATTGGATTATTGTAATGAGTTCATAGGCCATGAATTTGATTCCCTCTTATGCTTTTATGACTAAATATCACATCTTATTTGAGATAAGATAGAACAATTGAAAAGTTAAATAGAGTTATTTGAACTCAAGGCCGGTAGAGAATTTTATAAACCAATTGAGAACACCGCTTATAACTAAGACTTGTAAACACTTATAAGACACCATACGAGTTATGGGAGGTCTTAAGACCCTAAAATTGTATAAGACATGGATATGAGTCCAATCCTTTATCTTATAAAGGTTAGTCTATCTTACTACTAGATTACAATGTCATTACAGAGGGTCGCATATTAAGGTCATAATGTGCGACATTTTCTCTTGAGAATTGTTTGTTGCCTGCATAGCTATCTTTCGAGAAAATTAGGCGTATTTTTCAAAAGATAGAGTGGGAGAAAATCAGCAACAAACTCAAGACTAGTGAGGAGACCAAAAGAAACCTTGTTAGGTCAAACTCGTGACTAGTGAGGAGACTAAAAGAAAGCTTGTTATGTCAAACTCGAGACTAGTGAGGAGACAAAAATAAAGCTCATTAGGTCAAACTCGAGACCTTAATAAAGATTATGATGTGGTTGTATCGAATAATTTCAATTCAATCTTACATAAGAGCCTAACGAACCAATGTGAAGTCTATGCATAAGAGTTGCATGCATAGACATTAAATTGTCTGCAAAACTAAGTTTAAGGGTAATTACGCTAAGATCCATATCATTGTTGCTACACCTCAAAGTGTAAATAATCGAGTTAGATGTTAAGACCAATTTCTAAATAGGTATTTAGAAATGGTGTGAGTGTGTGACATTAACACAAGGTTTTAATCAACACTTAAAAATTGCAATGATCATCTCAAGTTATGTGATAAGAAAATGGTTTTACTCGAGTTGTCGAGAAGCCATAAGTATACATGGATTTAAGTGGGAGTCAATATTGTCATGTTTAGACATGGAGTTCAGTGGGAGAAATTGTCTTTCATATTAATATCATTAAGGATGACATGCTAAAACTACCGTCGATGAAGGAGTATTTTTGTTTTCAATTCTTGATGAAAGAAGACATGTTGCATTTTTAAGATTCCAAATCTATTATTATATAGGGAATTTTAAGTTGGCACGTAGATAAGTATCTTATGTTGATAAGATTCATTATCGGTTTAATACCAACAAATGTTGAGGAGGTTATTCATTTAGATGAAAGTGGAATTACTATGATAGAGTCATAGTCATTCACTGAACCCCGTGAATTGTTGATCACATGAGATCGATTGCTAATGTTTCCGCCATTAGAATGATCATGTATGCCAATAAATGCATATCCCCTGATGAAACATATGCTTGAAGCATAACAAGTCAATGACAAGTTATTTCATAAGATAAGGTCATTTGAAAACCTTCTAAGAACGTCCATTATAATTCTTGAGAAGAACTGAGGATCCGTTCTTATGTTTGGATGACATACTGAGTTGTGTGGAAGGGTTACACAAACTTTAGTTTCCGAACCTATAAGGATTTATCGAAATCCAAGACTGATTCTATTGACTTAGGAGTAAGTTACTAGAGAAGCGTTCTAGTATCAATCATTACAAGTTCTACAAATGGAGTCTGAGTACGTTGTGATATGGTGATTAATAAAGGAACTTGGGTAGATCTTTTCGCCAAGTATTTTATCACATGTTATATGATAACAACGGGAGCATTTTACAAGTTAAAAGGCCCAAGTCTATGAAGAAGTCTAGACATGTACTCAGAGAAATTCATGACATTAGAAATGACATTGAATAGAAGGAAAAAGACATTCATATAGTTTAATTGTATGGATACTTGGTATGTCCACTAACCAAGTTTTTAATGCACCTTGACAATTGTAAAGAGTGCACCTAAGATTATAAGATATGAAGTAGTAATATGGTAAAGACTATTCATATGTGATAATCACATTTATCATTTGAGTTTCTTAAAACCCATCTATTGCTTTGTTATATCCGAATAGGTTGTTGAGACAACATTGAACCCTATTAAAGTGAACTGGATTAACATAGTAATTGCCCCTGGTCACTCATATGAGGTGACGTCTCTAAGTCACTAGATTGTGAGTCGATTGATGACAAGTTCAAGTGTTATAGGGACATAAGAGATGACCAGTCGATCACATAGACAGACTGTAAGAGACACTTTGTCGGGCTGTGACCGCTTATAGAGTTCTGGTAATTCATATAGCCTGGTCATGGCGAGAGCTACTATAGTATTCTTTTGAGTCAATTCTTTGACTAAAGACTATTCGCCCAAGTTGGCACAGTTTCTGAGTGACTTTAAATTATGCTCTACGATTTTCGTAAATGAGGTCTAATGGGCATCTTTTGGGTCATGATGAGTTATGGCTAAACAAAGGGAATAGTGCGATAGGAATTGTCCATCCCCTTATTAGGGTTATTTAAAAATCTCAGGGCCACTCGAGGAGAAGTGAGCTGAAAATGCGTGGCCACGCTCGGAAGGTATCTACGGTAGATAATTCCGGTCAGACAGTTACTCTCCAGATCGAGGAAACCACTCTAGATATGATCACTTGCAAGAACGACCTGCAAGACACCTTGCATTGAGTGGGAGATAGTAATAGGACAAGAGAATTGGTGACGCACACGTGTCTCGGACAAGTGGGAGATTGTTGGAGTATGTGTCCTCGACAATAGTGCGATCACATTAGTAAAACTCATAATAAGAATACATAAAGGGATTATTCATTTTATATGTCAACTGATCAACATTAATCGGTAATGATTGGCTGACTAGAGTTTGAAATTACTGTCGTTTGACGGTGGTGATCAGTTGATCCCTTAAGGTCACACCTAAAGGACAATTCCCTTAATAGATAAAAATTAATTAATTGTATAATGATACAGATTAATTAATTCCTTAAAATAGAACAATTCACGAATGTGAGTAAGAATATGAATCTTATTGTAATTCGATTAAATGAGATTCGGTTTAGTAATTAAGATGTTATATTAGTAAAAATTTTCTTTATGAAACAATTAAATTAAGAATGAACAGTTAATTATAATTGCAATATGTTGTAGATTATATTAACATGGACCATTTTATTTACATGTAATTGGGAATTACTAGTCAATTATTGTATGAAAAAGTGACCATTGTACAATTTTAAGAAAAAGTGGTACTAAAGGTAATAAAATAGGTACAAATCATCATTAATGATAAAATGGGTTCATTTATTATGTAAATAGGTACGAAATTACTATGTCACGATCAACAATAAAAAGGGTACGAAATATAAATAAAAGGGTACGAAATATTGGTCTCTCAATAACTTAGTGAGAGACCGTCTCTCCCAAGTTTTAGTGTTATTGTATATAATTGAATTAATATATGTAATGATATTTAATTGTTAAGTATGTATTAATATTATTAATAACATGTTATATGTCACATGTCACACATTATATGACAAAATGACAAATTGACAAAAATAAAATGGACTCCATTTTAACTAGGAAAATCGGTTTTATGGAGGATATTAGGAAGAAACGGATAAATTGTTTAATTGAGTGGAATACATAATGATTACAATTATAGCCTATTCTACACCCTAACAAGTTTTGATAAGAACAATTGCATGAGCATTTTTGCATGCATTGTCTCTCCTCCCTCTCTCATACCCACCTATTTTTTCCCCCTCCCATACAATAAGAATTGTTCTTATTTTTACATATTCATTCTAATACATTCTCACTTCTTACTCTTCTCTCTTTTTCTCTTCAAAATAAAGTTTTAGAAAAGAAAATTAAATTGTTCAAGGTCTTATATTTAGATTACTAAGAGTAGTAATAGAAATAATAATAAGATTAATTTTAAGGTCTCTAATTAAATATATCTAGTTAATATATAAATTAGAATTAAGGGTTTGTCTTGGTGCAATTGAAAGGAGGTTCTTACACTATTGAGACAAGGAGGATCATCCATTTATTTTGAGCTCAAGAACAAGTAAGAAAGGAGTTCTTGCTTGTGCCCTTAAACCGATTTCATCAATGTAAGGTGCATTTTCTAAATTTATCTAGTTATATTGTGTTATGCATGCATAAGATCATCATATTTAATTAATGAGTAATTAGATATAAAATTAAAGAGTTTAATTTAAGGGTTAATGAATCCTTTCACTTTATGTGGTCAGGCTACATCAAGCCAAGAGACTCCATTTTCAAGCTATATTACAAGACATAATCCCATCGAGCCTCAACTCCACAAAATCAAAGCTCCAGAGATTTGCTCATCAAAGCCTTTTATTTCCGAGCCCCATATTCCAAATATCCAATCCAGTTTCACCTTGACCCAAACACGGAGTTTTTAGATACTTTGCTACCTAGGACGGGACGAACCCATATCCATCCTTAGGGTCCACTTTCGAGTGCGCTCACACGACAAGGAATTTTTTACAAAATTAGTTATACCTCTTTGGTCTATGATCAGGGGGAGTTATCTCAAATCGGTTCTTCGAGTCACCAGAGGAATATACCCTTGTGATCCATGCACTTTAAGGCCCTAACACGATAGCTTATGCACACAGTCAGAACTACGATCTGGTTTGATTTCACTTCACGTGAATACGTAGGCAGTCCTCAAGGACATAACCACACCAACCATCAATTTCCAACCTCAATAACCACACCAGCCATCAACTTTCAACCTCAATTATCGACACCCATTTTACGACCATCCCTCAATTCCAACTTCCAACCACAATTTCCATTTATACCCCTTTACTGGGGGCTCCTTTTTGTCGCCCAGTCTCCTTTTTACCAAAATCCAGAGTCATCTTCTCATCCTGGGGGCATCTCTTCCGAGACGTCACCCGTCCTTTATCCCTCCCTTTTACCCTTTCAGTCCCTTATTTTAAGTCAAACTAGTGCTTGGTCCATGCGATGACAGAGGTCTTAGATCAATTCTCCAAGTTATCGTGCCTCAAGAGAGGTCTCTTTTACAGCAAACGGTGGTGAAAGATGTCCAAGTAGACAGCTGATTGATATCGTCCTAATTTAGGACGATTTAGTCTCATCTTATTACCTTATTCCAACTCGATTTTGCGTGCTTAAATGGTTAAATAGCTCATTTATTTACTAATTTATAATAATTAGCCGTCTTAGTCATATTTAATAATTAATCGTATTTTTATTATAATATCCGTATTGCTATTACTTTACTAGTTTATAATGATTAGTCGTATTAGTTATATTTAATAATTACTCGAGTTTTTATAATATTATTTTATTGTTTATATTTTGTAGGCGAGGTGGTATAATAAAGTGGAGATTCGAGCAAGTAAAATGAGACGGGTTGAGACGGAGTCGAAAAGGAGATAGAATAAAGACAAAGGAAGTCAAAGAAAGTCAAAGTTTGACAATTCATTTTGCAAAACAAGACCCATGCCTCCACCTCCTTCCCTCACCATCTCAACACCATTCACGCCAAACAATTCATCAACATCATCCCGCCACCATTCGAAACTTCTCCCTGCACTTCGTGTTTCCAATCCCGACTCAACCCTCGCCCTCAATTGACCACCATAATCCACCTTCATTCCCTCCTTGCATCTGCCAACTACCGACTCATCTCCATCGTTGATCACAGTACCACCACCATCACTCATCTCCTATGCTCTCCTCTGTTCACACACACCAGCAGCAACAACACTAACAAACCACCCCGCAACCACCGTGGTTTCCTCCTCATCTCAACCCGAGTCCATCAGCAGCTCCACCACCTTACCTCTATCGAGCCACCAAACAGCTTGAGCCCAGTACAACCCGTCTTGTATACACCACCATTCACGCACCCCTTCATCAGCAACCTACCACTGACCGCACCAATCCGCCATAACCATGTTCGAACTTTCAGAATTGAATTCCGAACCGATCGCCATTGCTCATCCTAGCAATACCATAGTCCATTACCAGCAATTGCAATCAACAATAATGGCAATTATCAACCCAACATTCATCATCATTCATCAACATTAGACCACCATTTCCGTCCTTCATCTCCTATCACCATCAAACTCATCAACAAGCAGCAGCAACAACTCAGTTCATCCAATCACGCGCAACCGTGCTCAACTGCTCCCTGCTCGCCTCGACTCACCGTGACGATCCCGTGCGGCCATCACAACCAGAAACTGAGATCAGTCCAATTCACCACCTCTGCCAATCAAATCAATCACAACAGTTCATCTTCTTCACCACCTGTACCTGCAAATAACCCAGCAACAACATCGATACCCGATGCATTAGCAGCTCCGCTTGAACTTGGAAATGAAGGGAAGAAGGAGGAAGGCGGGAAGAGTAGTTGTGTATGTGTTCACCATTGCTTCTCCTTGAATTCGAATCACCAATAATGAAATCGGAATCAAAACTGATACAGACGAGCTCCTAGACGGGCACCCGTCTGCCGCCTACCCCACCGGCTGGGAGAACACCAAAATTACCCTTCATTTCCTAGAGAACTCCCAGCCGGCCTTGTCACCGGTGGCCGGCCAACCGGCTCGCAACACATCTCGCATCACAAGTGCACTCCCAGACGGGTTACCGTCTGCCGACCCCTCCACCGGCTCAGAGCGCATCAAAATTCGTCCCTTGTGAGAAGATCCCGAGCCGGTGCCCACGCCGGCGGCCGGTGGACCGGCTCCCACACCCCTGTTGGATCCCGTTTTCACGTTATAATTCCCCTCTCCCCTTTTTGTTTTGGGTGTCGTGTGTTTTGTAATTAGAATTAGGTTTATTATTATTATTATTATTATTATTATTATTATTATAAGACCCTTAGATGATTAGTATAAAAACACTAGTTAGATTACACTACCAATTATACCTTAGTCTATTTTAGATTATTGGGTTATTCTCATTGATACCCCTTAGTTATCAACTTTTCTCGATGGTACCCCTCCCTTTTTATAATCCCCAATTATACCCCTAAACTTTCTTTTTGACTTCCAACAGTTACCATTACTCTTTTCCGTCAAATTACTTCCGTTAGACTATGACTCAGGGATTTTGGGAGAGAAGGGGTATATGGAGAATATGGTACACTCAGCTGCATATAACTAAACCTTAATGAAAACCTTCCCATTTTCCATCCCTATTGTTATCAAATCCCATACAAGTTGAAAACCTTGATGAAAAAACCCACAAACAACATAAAAAAAGCAAACCCACCAAAAATAAAATCAAGCAAAGACAAGCACAAAAAAGTTGATGGAAGATGTATAAGAATTAGGATGCCAACAGTTTGTGCAGCTAAAATTTTCCAATTAACTAAAGAATGAGGTCAAAAATCTGATGGTGAAACTATTCAATGGCTTTTACAACAATCAGAAAATGCCATTATTGCTACCACTGGTACTGATACCATCCCCGCTTCTTTCTTATCCCCTTCCGACTCCTCCGTTTCTGAACAGGGTACCTCTGTTTCTGCAACAATTTCCGAGACTTGGAACTTGATTGGTAGCAATTATTTGCCTCCGGGTTCGTGGGGATACAGGTTCAATTTGGGTCAAGATTCCGGGTTTTCAAACACGAGAATGGAAGTGTCAAATTTGAACATGGGTTTGGTGGGTTTTGGAGAGTATGGGAATAGTAGGGATAATTTGGAGTTGGGTTTATCACAGGATATTTTGAATTATGGTGCTATTAATCAATTTTATGAACAAATTACGAATAATAGCAGATCAAATTTTGGCATTAACAATAATATCATCAGCAAAAACAAGTTCCTGATCATGCGACAACATGGGTGAATTTTGGGAGAGGGAAGGTATATGGTACACTAAGCAGCTGAGCCATAATCTAACGGAAGTAATTTGACGGAAAAGAGCTATGGTAACTGTTGGAAGTAAAACAGAAAGTTTAGGGGCATAATTGGGGATTATAAAAAGGGAGGGGTATCATTGAGAAAAGTTGATAACTCAGGGGTACCAATGAGAATAACCCTAGATTATTTTATACCACCTTAGATTATTCTACACATTAGATTAGAAAATTAGTCTCTCTATTATTCCCTCAATTATGTAAGAACCCTAATTAAATTACCGAATCTATCAATTTCTCCTTTAATTAAGTTTTAATCTTTATTTAGTTAATATTCAATTCCTCTTTAGTTTATGCAAGTTCTACAATTATCAATAGTTTACATTTAGATTAGTGGGTTGTAATTTGAAGGAAGAAGAGATTCATTCCTTATTATTTTCAACCAAGTTTCCTCCTTTATTCATTATTGGTATAACCCTTCTCTTAATTTACTTTGGTTCAATTGTTTACATGCTTATTGTTTGCTTAATCACTTGTCTTTATATTATGCTTCCTCTTGTTATTTACTTGTTGAATTGTTCATCTTTTGCCTCCATTTTCATTAACATGTGTGACTAGTGTATCACTAAGGTAGATGGGGGAACTTGTGTAGAAAATATGGTTTGATTATGGTTGTTGATACATATATTGAGTCTTTTGAGTTGTAGCAATGTTTTGTGCACACCACATGTTTGATGAAAGGCTTGAATGAGTAATTTAGGTTCTTTCTATTTTCATTGCCATGTTTGAGTAAGAGCTTGAACTTGTGTGAGGTTTAATTTGTGTGTGACCATTGCATGCTTGGGGGTGGTTAGGGAGAGATCTCGACCAAACTTAGACCAAGGATCGTCTCGCACCGAGAGGTGGAGGCCTACCTTAATCTCACCGTTAGACTTACCTTAGTTGCGACCATAATCGACCTTGACCTACACTTGTGAACCCGGTTAACTTAGTCCTTAATTATCATCTTAAATCGCTTTAGCAATCATTAGTCTATTTACTTGTTTGTAGTTGTAGTTTTGGTAGTTAGTTTATCAATCATTCAACTATTGCAAGAACTAAACTAGGAATAAAACAGTCAATCTAAGAGTCAAGCACCGTCTCTGCGGATCGACCTCCTTACCCTACTACATTCATTAGGTTGGTATTGAGACTATAAATATTGTTTGCATATCAAGGACTACGACAAACTCGGTATCAAAATGGCACCGTTACCGAGGACGGCGATATTGGATTAGATTAGTTGTTTGTTTCTAGGCTTAGTTTGTTTATTTGTTTGTTTTTCCATCCTTGTCCTAGTGCATTCTTTGCATTAGGACTATTTGATCTCTTTTTGAGTTTATGTATAGGTGCAACACCGGTTCTCTTTTCCATCTTGATCGAGAGATTGAGAAGTCTTTCCGGGTAAGAAGATGGTTAGCACTATCGGCTCTAAGGAGATATCCACCCTTCAACCAAACCATTCACCAAACCACTCTCCAAATCACTCACCCACTCATTCACAACATTCAACATCACCTAGCCCACCAAATACACCAAGAACCAATTTCATTGACAAAGAGATGACGGGCCAACCAATGGGTTACTATCATAGATCGGATCCTAATTGATCTTACTCGGAAATTAATTATGGAGTTCTTGCTCCTAATACTTTTGACCTCCGTCATCATACAATCTCCTTTATTCAACAAGATATTTTTCGTGGCTTGAAGAATGAAGATGCTCATGAACACCTTGTCTTATTCAAAGAAAAAGCGGGTATGATCAAGTACGATGGCATCACGGAAGAGCAAATTCTTCTTATGCTCTTTCCTCTTTCCTTGAAGGATAATACTAGAAAATGGTTGAATTCACATGAACCGGGTACTTTCACTACTTAGGAAAGCTTGTCAAGGGCTTTTATCAACAAATTTTACCCTCCTTCAAAAACCGCTAGAATAAGGCATGAAATCCAAACCTTCAAGCAAAAGCATCTTGAAACTTTGAGTGAAGCATGAGAAAGATTTAGAGACCTTCTTACCTCTTGCCCACATCATGGAATCTCCAAATGGATGACAACTCAAATCTTCTTCAAAACCCTTGAGCAAAGGTTTAGGGATATGATTGTGGCGGCCTCCAGTAGTAACTTTGACAATATGAAAAATTCCCAAATCACGGAGTTGATCCAAAACATTTTCGACATGGAAATTAGCTATGGAGGTAAAGAAGGTGACTATGGAAGAGAAAATGAGTCCAAGAGTGAAGGGCCTTCAAAGGTAGAATTGGAAAACAAGGTTAAGTTGGATGAATTGTCAAAGAAATTTGATAGTTTTTTGGTGGAGAGGAAGCATGAAAATGCTTATCATGAAGAGAGACCAACTTACTCCAAGGTCTACTACATTCAAGAGCCAAGGTCACCACCAAGGACCTACTCTCAACCAAGCTCTCCTCCAAGAAACTATAAACAATATGCTCCCACTTGTGAGAATTGTGGCGGTATTGGGCATTCGTATAACACTTGCTCATCATTTCCACATCAAAACTTCCAACCACAACAAAGCTATCCACCTCCATAATACCAACAACAATTCCAACAACAACCATACATTGAACCACCAAATTCCAACTCCTCTATTGAGATATTGCTAAGAGAAAAAGACGCAAGGGCCGAGAAAAGAGAAGCTCAAGTGAATCAACAATTCAAAAACTTGAAGACCAATCTCTTAAATGTCCAAGCACACCAAAGGACACTTGACTCTTACATGACCAAACAAGGGGCCACTAATCGTCAAAGAAGGCAACACACCCTTCCAATTCAAGGCTCTAATCCCAAGTATGGACCACCACTTCTTCAACAAGTCCATGCAATTACCTTGAGAGGTGGAAAAGAATTGGAAGAACCAAGGAGGAAGAAAGACGCAATGGGAGGAGGACTTGAGAACTCCAAAAAAAGGGAAAGTGAGTGAACAAATTGAGGATGATGAAAATTTCATCTTGGAAGAAATTGTGGTTGACAAAGTGGTTGATCGGGAATTCTTAGTTAGTCTTGAACCAAATGATGAAGATGAAATTGGCTCTCTCATATGGGACACTTATGAAGACCCTTTAGATAACATTCAGATTACCCTTCAAGAGAAGTCCTTCATATGTTCTTCCTTCAGACAACCCTCAGATAATCCTTTCAGATAACCTTCAGATACCCCTTTTCAGTAAATTCCAGAAGTCCTCATGTTCAGTCCTTCAGCCCTTTCCTTTGGAGATAGCCTTCAGAGTTAGCCTTCAGAAGTGTTAAGAAGTTTCTTCAGAATCCCTGTAACCCCTAATGCCTTCAAACACCAAGTTATATTCAGACTAAAGAGTTTTGCCGAAGCGCCTTCAGTCTCGTTTCACCCAGAGGTGTCTCAGATATGGTTTTTTCTTATGGCGGGTGAGCTTCCTTACGTAGTCTAATGGACTTTAAACGACCCTCCCCGATAGTCGACAGACTCTAAAATGTTCTCAGCGACAAGTCCTTGGTTCAGACCCCATGAGCCCCTCGCATAGCCATAGTCGTCAGGTTGTAATCTTCGATTGACCTGATGGTTATACTTTGACTTTCACCTTGTCCAAGCCTCAGTCAAAGTGGAAGCTCTATAAATACCTCATTTCTACACCTCCCGCCAACCACCCAGTGATGATTGGGCCGCATGTTTGATACGCGGAACGATTTATGACAGTTCATAAGTTCGTCGACAAATGATAGCTCAAACACTCGAGTCAACCAGGGTCGTCATCTACGCACCGATACAGTCGTTTTGACAGTAACTAGAGTTCATTTGGAGTCCGGGTCAAAAACCGCTTCATTTTCTAAAAACCGTTTAAATGCCGAGTCGGAATATTCCGGAATGTTCTAGAATTCTCTGGATATTTATTCCTAATTTAAAATTAATATTTTAAGTAAATATCTACCGTAATATTGTGTTTTATGGAATAAAGAAGTGTATATCTACCTAAATTCCATAATAAAACGCGAAAATATTTTTTGCTGAGGAGGAAACCTCTGGGGCAATGACGCAGCAGGTGTTGCGCCTCTTCCAAGGGTTGCTGTAACAACCCGGATTATAAAACAAAGGAAAAACTAATATATAAAGAGAATATCAGAGTACGATACTGATAAATGGGTCAAGGTGGCGGAAACACCCGACCAATCCGGTTCGCTACTAACTCCAAAACAAACTAATACATTATTCAAAGGTTCTTAAAACTTAAAAGCAAACTCCTATTTTATTATTAAGCTCGCTTCGCACATTCCCCAAGCAAGCATCAACCAAACAAAGATCAAACCGAACAACTGAAAAGGGGGTCGACAATCGATCGGGAGTAACTAGATGCTCCCCCAGTCATGTTTACAACAACTGAATATAACCAACAATCATTAACAAATGAAATGTAAAACCAGTCAACATGTGAGATCATCTATACTCATGAAAAAAAAAACCAACAAAGCTTACCATGACTTATCAATCTTAGACGGAATCATGCAAGTCTAAACCATATGCAAGAACTAGACCATGTACGCTAACAACCACTGTAGGACACGACCTCTAACAACTTAAGGCACAATGCTAGCATCAAAGCATAGCGAATACGGTAACACACAATCCACAGTAACAGAAGGCACAAAGCTAGCAACAAAGCATAGCGAATAGAGCGAACGCCCGTTAGAGCGTATCACCATCGCTATAACTTGTCGAGCGTATCACCATCGCTTCTCGATCGACGGAGCGTATCACCACTGCCTCCATCGGTGTGGAGCGTATCACCACTGCCTCCACGGTACTATGTATAGCGTATCACCACTGCCTATATGCCTAAGACCTGGCCAGACCTCTAGATGCAATAACTGTACACCGAACGACACTCGGGACCCAGAACGTATAATTAACGAATCTGGCCACCCCCGAACATAGACCAAAATAAATCCCGCATCAACGGGTGGCGTTAGTTCATTCCGATAGTATATAACTGATACTACCGTCATCTATTCAAACAAGCCAACAAACAAATGCACAGTATAACTGACTGTACTAACATGCGTGAACAACATCACGACTCAACTCACAGGATAGTATAACTGACCATCCTACTTATCATATGAACAAGAGCAACCAAATATATATGCAAACACAAGGACATAACACGTTGAACACAATACAACATATGAAACAAATATAAGTAACCAATGTTATAGTAACTTCAGCTATAACTTTAACAATAACCATTCAATGTTATAGTAACCCTAACCATAACATAAACTCTTGATGCGAGGTTATAGTAACCTCGACTATAACTTCAATATATACGACTTGAAGTTATACTTACCTTAACTATAACTTTGACACGAAACTCAAAGTTATACTAGTTCCAACCATAACCTTGAGCCATAAATCTCAGGGTACGTTAGTTCCAGCTATAACCTTAACTCGTACTTTAATGTTATAGTTGCTTCAGCCATAACTAGAGTAACTACCCAAAGTTGTATTAACTTTAGCGATAACTCATGAATCATCATCAAGGTTATACAAGCTTTAGCTATAACTTTGGAGAGCACCCTTGGCCGCCTATCATGCCGCCATTAGGGTTTGATTCGGAAACCCTAATTACGCTCATGACACCCATAATAAACACATAAACAACATACGATATATAATTAATACATTAAAACATATACAAACATGTGAAAACATAATTAACATGATAATAAACAATCAAACATGTACTAATCATATAAAACATTCATTAAATCATATTAATTACATCAATTGGCATAAACACAATTAAAAGAAAACACCTAGTTACCTTATTAAGTAAATAAACCCTAGAGATCGTCTTCAACGATATAAACGTCTTCTCCAGGAGCAACTTCCACGCCTTTATGAATCATCACGTGCCAAAGATAACGAATCTAATAAATATACTAACTATATATATAAACTATAAAAACTATAAAACTATGCGAAAACATAAAAACTTACGAAGGAGATAGATAAATCCAAGAAGTAGGATCGATCTAAGCACGAAGAACGATGAAGAACGAAGGAGGAAGAAAGACGGCACGAAACCCTAGGCAGGGTGGCGCGCGGCACGAGGAGGAAGAGAGGAGGAGAGAATTAGGTTTAGGGTTTTGTGAGAAAAGAGAAGCAAGGGTTTGATTTCCCTTCTTATTTATAGAGAAGCTCATGGGTTTATTCTAGGTTTAGGCCCAAAACTTACCCATCTACACCAAAAACACGTGAGACCCAAGGAAGAAACGGGTCTTCATCGTTTTTCGAGCCCAACGAGCCCAAAAGACGACAAATGGATATTTTCCCGAAAAATAAAATATGAAATATGGGAAAATAAAATTATAAAATTATATTATGAAAATTAGGGGTGTTACAATCCAACCCCCTAAAAAGAAGTTTCATCCTCGAAACTTGATAAGAGAACTACCTCACTCGAAAAGATGTGGATGCTTCTCTCGCATGGACGCTTCGGTTTCCCAAGTCTCTTGCTCGAACTTCTGACTCCTCCACAAAACTCGAACCAAAGGTACAACCTTATTCCTTAACCTCTTCTCCTGACGTTCCAAAATGCGAACAGGACGTTCCTCATAAGTCAGGTTAGGTTCAACCTCGATAACATCAGCCTGTAGAACATGAGAAGGATCACTGCGATAACGACGCAACTGCGACACATGGAACACATCATGAACCTTCGACAAGTTCGGAGGTAAAGCCAACCTATAGGCTACCTCGCCAACTCTCTCGAGCACCTCATACGGTCCAATATACTTAGGACTAAGCTTGCCCTTAAGCCCAAACCTCTTAACACCTTTCATCGGCGAAACCTTAAGGAAAACCTTTTCGCCAACCTCAAACTCAATCGGCCTACGCCGCGAGTCTGCATACGTCTTCTGTCGATCCTGGGCTGCCTTAAGCTTCTCGCGGATCAACCTCACTTGCTCAATCGATTCCTGAACCAACTCTGGACCAAGGACGACAGCCTCACTAGAATTGTCCCAACACAAAGGACTACGACACTTTCTTCCATAAAGTGCCTCAAACGGAGCCATCTGAATACTAGCTTGATAACTGTTGTTGTAGGAGAACTCCACAAGCGGTAAACTCTTCTCCCAACTAACATGAAACTCCAAAGCACAAGCTCGCAACATATCCTCAAGCGTCTGAATCGTACGCTCGGTCGACCATCGGTTGCGGCACAAAGATGAAAAGCCGTACTCATCTTAAGCTCACTGCCCAAAGCCAACTGAAGCTTCTTCCAAAACTGAGAACAAAACCTCGGATCACGGTCGGAGATGATATCCTTAGGAACTCCATAAAGACGAATGATCTCACGCTGATAAGCATTCGCTAGTTCCTCGAGACTCCAAGTCTCCTTCATTGGAATGAAATGCGCGACCTTAGTCAAACGATCAACCACGACCCAAATCGCATTCATTCCTCTCGGCGACCTCGGCAAACCCATAACAAAGTCCATCGAAATCGAATCCCATTTCCAAGTGGGAATCTCCAAAGGTTGCGAGAGACCACCGGGTCTCGATGTTCGAACTTAACCTTCTGACAAACCAAACAACGGCTCACAAACTCGGCGATCTCTTTCTTCATACCCGACCACCAAAACTTTAGCTTCAGATCCTTATACATCTTATCACCACCAGGATGAACCGAATAGGGAGTACTATGAGCCTCCTTGAGAATCTTACATTTTAAGATCTCACAGCTAGGCACACACCAACGACCATGGAATCGTAGACCATCATCAGGTCCAACGTCGAAGTCTTTGGCACGTCCTTCGCTTATAGCGACTCGAACTCCTTCTAGGTATTCATCCTCTCTTTGCTTAACTCGGATCTCATGAAGGATCTCGGGTTCAGCAACCATCGCACTCAGATCTAAAGTACCAGGAAGAACTAACTCAAGGTTCATCTTCTGGAACTCGCGACTTAAGTCATCAGGTAACACCAACACAGATCTCATAGCATGACACACCTTGCGACTCAAAGCATCGGCAACCACGTTTTCCTTACCCTCATGATACTGCAGCTCAATCTTGTAGTCGTTAAACAGCTCCAACCAACGTCTCTGCCTCATGTTAAGATCTCTCTGAGTGAAGATATACTTCAAGCTCTTATGATCCGTATAAAAGTTGCAAGAGACTCCATATAAGTAGTGTCGCCACAGCTTAAGTGCAAACACCACTGCTGCTAACTCAAGATCGTGAGTCGGGTAGTTCGTCTCGTGAACTTTCAACTGACGGGAAGCATAAGCCACAACCTTACCCTTCTGCATCAAGACACAACCCAACCCAAACTTTGATGCATCGCAGAAAACATCGAACTCAACACCCTCTTCTGGTAGAGTCAACACAGGAGCGGTAGTCAACCTTTTCTTCAACTCCTGAAAAGCAGCTTCACAAGCCTCAGTCCAAATGAACTTGGATTCCTTCTTCATTAACTGAGTCATCGGTCTCGCAATCTTAGAGAAGTCATGAACAAACCGACGATAATACCCAGCTAGACCAAGGAAACTCCGAACATCGTTCACATTCTTTAGACTTTCCCAATCAACCACGGCTCGAATCTTCGACGGATCAACCATAACTCCCTCGCCAGATATCACATGACCCAGGAAGGTAACTTCCTTTAACCAAAACTCGCACTTTGAGAACTTAGCATACCATTTCTGCTTACGCAGAGTCTCCAAGATAAGACGAAGATGACGCTCGTGTTCAGCCTCGTCTCTCGAGTAAATCAGTATGTCGTCTATGAACACCACGACACACTTATCCAAATACTCGCTGAAAGTGCGGTTCATCTGATCCATGAAAACGGAAGGTGCGTTCGTCAAACCAAACGGCATCACCACGAACTCATAGTGGCCATACCTCGAACGAAAAGCAGTCTTAGGAATATCTTCATTCCTAACTGGGATCTGATGGTAACCTGACCTCAGGTCGATCTTCGAGAACACACTTGCACCACGGAGCTGATCAAACAGATCCTCGATCCTCGGCAAAGGATACCTATTCTTGATAGTAACCTTGTTCAGCTCACGGTAGTCAATGCACAACCGCATACTACCATCTTTCTTCTTGACGAACAAAGCAGGAGCACCCCACGGCGAAGCACTCGGTCGGATAAAGCCCTTATCGATCATATCCTCAAGTTGCTTCTTGAGTTCTTGTAACTCAGCTGGTGCCATACGATATGGAGCTTTCGAAATGGGACCAGTTCCAGGTAGCAACTCGATCGAGAATTCTACATCTCGCTCAGGAGGAATACCAGGTAGATCCTCAGGAAAAACATCGGGAAACTCTCTAACCACAGGGATATCCTCTAACTTAGGCTCAACTGAAACACCATGAACACTGCACAGATAGATCTGATGACCCTTTCTACCCATGTTAACCATCTTCATAGCAGAAACCCACTTGACCGTAGGTGTAACCCTAACACCCCGATAAGAAACTCTCGAACTCGTAGGACTCTTAAGCACGATCTTCTGATCACGACAAAGGAACCTAGCGTCATAGCGAGATAACCAATCCATACCCAAAATCACATCAAACTCTCCGAGTTTGAATTGAACGAGATCAGCAGGAAGGATCGCCCCTGCGATACTGACAGGTACGTCCTTGAAAAGAACGGAGCAAGAAACAATCTCACCCGTAGGAAGGGATATAGAGGTATGAACGGATGAAGAAGAAGAGAGTCCAAAGACGGACGGAAAAGGATTCGGATACGAAAGACATCGATGCACCCGTATCAAAAAGAACAAAAGCAGATAAAGAGTGAACGAGAAAGGTACCCGTAACCACATCTGGATTAGCATCTGCCTCGGCACGACTCATCACAAACACGCGTCCAGTCTTCGGAGCATCAGCCTTAGGAGCATCAAGCTTTGGCTTCGGGGGCAATCAACGACCTTGTGTCCGAGCTTTACGGGTGAAGCAAGTGATCGGGTTACGGTCTCACAATACTTACCGGGTGGTAAGCCTTTCCACACTTGAAGCAAACCATATCTTTTTTAGCTTGACCTTGATCACGCGGAGCATACGGACGAGCCTCATACTGCTTTCTTCCGGGAAGAATCGGGAGCAACATAAGGCCTCTTCATGAACTTATTCTTTGCACTCTCCTCAGCCTCGGTAGCAAGGACAGAATCATAGATGCTAAGAGCACGATCATAAGCCTGCTGGAAAGAAGTTGAAGGAATGCCAGACATAGCAGTCCGGACCTTAGGAGCTAGATTCTTCTCATAGCGACGAGTCCTCGAAACCTCATCCATAGCTACAGAAGTAACGAAACGTGACAGCTTCACGAACTTGTTGGTGTACTCTTCAACGGTCATGAAGCCTTGCTGTAGACGAAGAAACTCCTGCTCCTTCTGCCAGCGCATCTCCTCAGGATAAAACCTTTTCTTCAGAGCCTCAGAGAAAAGAGCCCAACCATATCCTGGCTGAACTTCCAGACCAGCTCTAGCAAGACCCCACCAGTTGTCGGCCTCGTCCTTCAGATAATAGGTGGCGATATCCACCTTCTGATCCTCAGGACATCCAGTAGCGAGGAACAACTTCTCGATCTCTCGAATCCAAGCCTCCAAAGCAGTAGGATCATTCGCACCATCATACGTCGGAGGACGGTGACGAGCAAAGCGATCAAACACAGTCGGTTGCGGATGGTTGTTGTTGTTGTTGTTGTTGTTGTTGTTGTTGTTGTTGTTGTTGTTGTTGTTGTTGAGGTGGTTGGTGAAACCTTCGGCCATAGATGCCAAAGCGGCCTCTAGTCTCCTGATGCGGTCAGCATCAGTCTCACCATTTGCGTTACGCACCATCTGCAAGAAAGAAATCTCGTTATAAGTGGTAGAACCTAAGTACCACTCCAAACAACTACTCAAACACTCTACAAACATAAGAAAACCAACGAATCCTATTGGTTTCTACCCCATTTACTCTCACTCATTAACTAGGTCATTTATTTTAGTCATCAACTAAGCGAGAGTTGGGAGCGTGTTCGCTCTGATACCAACTGTAACAACCCGGATTATAAAACAAAGGAAAAACTAATATATAAAGAGAATATCAGAGTACGATACTGATAAAAGGGTCAAGGTGGCGGAAACACCCGACCAATCCGGTTCGCTACTAACTCCAAAACAAACTAATACATTATTCAAAGGTTCTTAAAACTTAAAAGCAAACTCCTATTTTATTATTAAGCTCGCTTCGCACATTCCCCAAGCAAGCATCAACCAAACAGCATCAAACTGAACAACCTGAAAAGGGGGTCGACAATCAGTCGGGAGTAACTAGATGCTCCCCCAGTCATGTTTACAACAACTGAATATAACCAACAATCATTAACAAATGAAATGTAAAACCAGTCAACATGTGAGATCATCTATACTCATGAAAAAAAAAACCAACAAAGCTTACCATGACTTATCAATCTTAGACGGAATCATGCAAGTCTAAACCATATGCAAGAACTAGACCATGTACGCTAACAACCACTGTAGGACACGACCTCTAACAACTTAAGGCACAATGCTAGCATCAAAGCATATCGAATACGGTAACACACAATCCACAGTAACAGAAGGCACAAAGCTAGCAACAAAGCATAGCGAATAGAGCGAAACGCCCGTTAGAGCGTATCACCATCGCGCCTCTAACTTGTCGTAGCGTATCACCACCGCCTCGATCGACGGAGCGTATCACCACCGCCTCCATCGGTGTGAAGCGTATCACCACCGCCTCCACGGTACTATGTATAGCGTATCACCACCGCCTATATGCCTAAGACTGGCCGGACCTCTCGATGCAATAATGACACGAACGACACTCGGGACCCGTAACGTATAATTAACGAATCTGGCCACCCCGAACATAGACCAAAATAAATCCCGCATCAACGGGTGGCGTTAGTTCATTCCGATAGTATATAATTGATACTACCGTCATCTATTCCAACTTGACCAACAAACAAATGCACAAAGATAATCGATTGTACTAACATGCGTGAACAACATCACGACTCAACTAACAGGATAGTATAACTGACCATCCTACTTATCATATGAACAAGAGCAACCAAATATATATGCAAACACAAGGACATAACACGTTGAACACAATACAACATATGAAACAAATATAAGTAACCAATGTTATAGTAACTTCAGCTATAACTTTAACAATAACCATTCAATGTTATAGTAACCCTAACCATAACATAAACTCTTGATGCGAGGTTATAGTAACCTCGACTATAACTTCAATATATACGACTTGAAGTTATACTTACCTTAACTATAACTTTGACACGAAACTCAAAGTTATACTAGTTCCAACCATAACCTTGAGCCATAAATCTCAGGGTACGTTAGTTCCAGCTATAACCTTAACTCGTACTTTAATGTTATAGTTGCTTCAGCCATAACTAGAGTAACTACCCAAAGTTGTATTAACTTTAGCGATAACTCATGAATCATCATCAAGGTTATACAAGCTTTAGCTATAACTTTGGAGAGCACCCTTGGCCGCCTATCATGCCGCCATTAGGGTTTGATTCGGAAACCCTAATTACGCTCATGACACCCATAATAAACACATAAACAACATACGATATATAATTAATACATTAAAACATATACAAACATGTGAAAACATAATTAACATGATAATAAACAATCAAACATGTACTAATCATATAAAACATTCATTAAATCATATTAATTACATCAATTGGCATAAACACAATTAAAAGAAAACACCTAGTTACCTTATTAAGTAAATAAACCCTAGAGATCGTCTTCAACGATATAAACGTCTTCTCCAGGAGCAACTTCCACGCCTTTATGAATCATCACGTGCCAAAGATAACGAATCTAATAAATATACTAACTATATATATAAACTATAAAAACTATAAAACTATGCGAAAACATAAAAACTTACGAAGGAGATATATAAATCCAAGAAGTAGGATCGATCTAAGCACGAAGAACGATGAAGAACGAAGGAGGAAGAAAGACGGCACGAAACCCTAGGTAGGGTGGCGCGCGACACGAGGAGGAAGAGAGGAGGAGAGAATTAGGTTTAGGGTTTTGTGAGAAAAGAGAAGCAAGGGTTTGATTTCCCTTCTTATTTATAGAGAAGCTCATGGGTTTATTCTAGGTTTAGGCCCAAAACTTACCCATCTACACCAAAAACACGTGAGACCCAAGGAAGAAACGGGTCTTCATCGTTTTTCGAGCCCAACGAGCCCAAAAGACGACAAATGGATATTTTCCCGAAAAATAAAATATGAAATATGGGAAAATAAAATTATAAAATTATATTATGTAAATTAGGGGTGTTACAGTTGCAGTGGCTGCTGCGCCTCTTCTCCAGCCCTCTTTTCACCTTTTTCAGAATATTTCCGTGATTTGTTTCCAAATCCGTGTCATTCCTAAACTCTTCCATATGTTTAGTATAAATAGAGGCCTTCGGTCTCCATATTTGGCACACGAGTGTTCCGCCCCTTCTTTCTCTCTCTTTGCATTCTAGACTACGATATTGCTTTCGACGCCTACGTGCTTGATCAATCGACCACGTAAGCTCAGATCATTCTGAGACGCAGTCACGTTGCATAGACCGACCAATTTGACCAACTCCACCTTTAATCAACCTAATCAATTTGCTAAATCCTCTAACGAGGGCACTTTCCACGCATATTCGAGTCGATCAATCACTAAAACGATAACTTTAGTCAATCTCGTTTCGTCAAACATGTAAGTCTGAGGGTGTAAAATCCCATTTTATTATTGTACTTTTATTTCGTATCAATTAATGTAGATCTATATCAAAAGCACGTTTAAAAACCGATTTAAAATCCGTCTTTTAGAACCATTTTTACGAAACAGCAGAAGTCAGACGTCGAGAAGAAACGCAGCAGCACTTGCGCCTCTTCGAAGGATCGCAGCATTGCTGCGCCTCTTCTAGAGGTTGCTTGCTGCTCCCGCTCTCCTTCTTCTTCCTCGACTTCCTGCAAGTTTCTTTCTTTTTCTTATTCTTTCGTTTTCTTTCGTTCTTTTTGTTGTTTCAGTATTTTTTTTGGGAAAATGTAAGCTTTTCTCATTAAAGAACAAAGACTCCATATAAACAATTTTAAGGCAGAGTCCTAAGACCCTTACTCCTTACTTACTCCTAAGTACATTCAGCCATTCAACTACTCCAGCATTCATGCATTTGATCTTACAATTCTTTAATCTAGCTATTACATCATACTGAACCTGAGTAAACACCATCTCTGGTCTAAGCACTACATGGTCAATTCGACTTTTGTTTCGAGCCATCCAAATGTGGTACATCAGGGAAGCAAGAATGACACCAATGATCTTTTTCTGAGTCAGGGTTCTAAGTCTCAATTTAGTCCACCAAGAGATGCAGTCCATTGTTGGAAAAGGAAGGGAACACCATTGAGAGACCAGTCTGCTTCATCTAGAGCTGTAATCACATAGGAAAAACAGATGATCATGATCCTACAAGTAGCAACTATTCTGCTATGTAATGTTCATTCTGATCAATCTATCTTGAGTGAGAAGGCGCTGATGTGCAATAACCCATCAAATGAAGCCATGCTTTGGCAGGATCCAATTGTTAAGCTGCCAAGCATACCAGTCCACATTATCAGTGATAGATACTAGCCAATTATATCCCAAGCTAATGGAATATGAGACACTCTGTGACCAAATGCAATCCTTTAGAATGTTTTTTGTTTGGCATATTTTCCGCCATGCCCAGCTAGAATTAACAGGAGGTTCATAATCTTTCCATCGTGTGCCTTTTATATAAATGGCATGAACCCATTTCACCCATAAATGGTCCTCTTTCTTCTCAATCCACCACACATACTTGCCTACTGCAGCACAATTCGATAGGAGAAGGTCCTTAATACCGAGTCCCCCTTTCTTCTTTGATCTGCAAATCTTACCCCAAGCCACCAAAGCAGGCTTGCTGCCAGAATCCTTACCATGCCAAAGATAGTCCCTGCAAATGGCTTCAATGTTTCTTATCACAGTTTTAGGTAATATAAAAATACGTGCCCAGTAGCTATGGAGAGTACTGAGTACAGATTTGATGAGTACCACCCTGCCAGCGTATGAAAGCTGCCTAGATCCCATCCTCCTTATCCTATCAACCACCTTGTCCACTAAACAATTGCAATCCATAATATATAATCTCTTAGGAGAGACATTAACACCAAGATATCTAAAAGGTACACTGCCCCTACACATACCAGTTGCTCTCTCAACTTCTTGTACTAAGCCTTCATCCACACCATTAAAATAGAAATTAGATTTACCTTTATTCAACTGAAGACCTGAAGCTTTAGAGAAGAAATTAAAAGCATTCACCATTAACTCAATTGAGGCTCTGTCACCTTTGCAAAAGAGGATTAAATCATCTGCAAAGCACAAATGAGAGATCCCAATTCTCTTACAAAGTGGGTGATATCTGAACTTAGCATGTTTCTGGACTAGCAACAGGATTCTACTAAGGTATTCTAGACAAAGAGTAAAAAGGAGGGGGAAAGAGGGTCCCCCTGCCTAAGTCCCCTTTGCCCCTTAAAAAAACCAAAAACCTCCCCATTCAGAGCAATTGAATAGGAAGGGGTGCTAACACATTTAAGTAGCACCATCTTTTCAGGGAATCCCATTGCTCTAAGCATCTCCTCTACAAAAGACCACTCTATAGAATCATACGCCTTTTGCATATCCAACTTCATAAGCATTCTAGGAGAACAGGTTTTCCTTTTGTACATTCTTATCAAGTCCTGACATATTAGGATGTTCCCAACAATGTCCCTACCTTTTATAAAGGCACTCTGTGAGGGACTAATAACATCAGGCAAAATGGTACTCAAACGGTTGCAGATAATTTTGGAGATGCACTTGTAAATAGTGTTGCAGCAAGCAATGGGCCTGAACTGCACCACACTGTCAGGTACATCCATCTTAGGCACCAAAGTAATGACAGTGTTATTACACTGCTTCAACAACTTACCATTGTGAAAAACAGACTGTATAGCCAAAGTAACCTCCTGCCCCACAATGCTCCAGCAATCTTTGAAGAATTGACTGCTGAAACCGTCTGGACCAGGTGCTTTTGTACCAGGGATGGCAAACATAGCAGTCTTGACTTCATCAGCAGAGGCAGGAGCCAGCAGCAACTCAGAATGGGACATAGTTAAACACTGACCTTGCTTTACCACATTCACTTTAACATGCTCAACAGACTTTGAGGTACCTAAAAGAGAGATGTAGTACTCCTCAAAAGCATTTTTGATATCATCACAGTGATTACACAGTTTACCCCTCATATCTTTCACCTGGTAAACCTTATTTCGAGCTCTTCTCTTCTTAATACTTGCATGAAAATAAGAGGTATTATCATCCCCCTCTTTTAACCATGCCTCTTTAGATTTTTGTCTTAAGAACTCAAGTCTGGCCTTGTTAAGGAATTCTAGTTCCTGAGAACAAGCTCTCTCTGCCAGACAAAGGTCCTCATTGAAGGGATCATCCCTAAGCTTGGTCTGGAAATGATTCAAAGAGAGTTCAGTGATCTTGGTTAGGTTCTCAATATCACTGAATTGCTCAGCATTCAGTTTCCTAAGCTCCTTTTTCATACCCTTTAGTTTAGACATAACCTTAAACATTGGTGTCCCCTGAACTTCCATCTCCCATCCTCTAGTGATAACATTCTCAAACCCCTCGGCCATAGACCACATGTTGTAATATTTAAAAGGTGCCTTGCTCCTTGTCACTGTCTCCTCAAAATTGATAATGCATGGGCAGTGGTCATAGAGCCCCTCAGGTAAGAAATTAGCATAGCTAGAAGGGAAGGTAGCTAGCCATTCCTCATTATGAAATACCCTATCAATTTTGCTATACACTTTCTCATCCACTTCATGTTTGTTGTTCCAAGTGTAATAGGAACCACAACCTTTCAGTTCATAGAGCTCACACTCTTGGACAGTTTGAATCAGAGGTTGCACATCAGCATTAGTGACAGTGGCCCCTCCAATTCTCTCATGAGGTGCCATGATGGCATTAAAGTCTCCATAGACCATCCATGGCCCCTGACACTTCCTGTAGTAATTGCCCAACTTCAGCCACAAACATTCTCTCTCAGGGGCCTTGTTTAAGCCATAAACTACAGTCAGCCAGAAATTAATCCTCCTATTTTTATCTTTAGAATGAATGCACTGAGCAGTGATGTCCTGCACGTCCACACAAAAGGAGTTAGGGTCCCAAATCATCCAAATCCTTCCTCCCTTGTGTAAACTAGAGTTAGTGCATATTGTCCAATCCTCACATAAGTTATTTTTCACCTTTTGCCAGTTACTACTTCTAATTTTTGTTTCTAATAACCCAAATAATCCAACTTTATTCTGGTTAAGGAACCATTTTATTTTATTCTGCTTATCAGCATTATTCATACCACGAACGTTCCAGAAACCACAACTACCCATTATCAGTTCCCTGCTTACTAGGTTCCCCTTTCTCATACATTACCCTCTCAATCAGCTCAGCTTTGGATTTTTGAATGGAGAGGGACAGGGCTTTCATAAATGAAAGGCCACCAGGTGTGAATACCTTTTTCCCCCCATTATCACCCTTCATACATCTTGAGATGAATCTTCTTGGCATATATTGTGTCAGCACAGGTGCTTCATTCCCATTCCCAGGAGGAGTAGTCCTCTGTAGAACTGGGGTCTGTTGAATTGGAGTAATGGGCTGCCTAGGAGCATTCTGAAGCTTTCATGTTCTCTGCTTTTGTTGTTTCTTAGGCTGCTGACCCACTGTAGGTAGAGGTTGAGGTTGCTTTGTTTTCTGTGCAGGAGCTTTTGGCTTCCAAACTTTCTGTCCCACATTAGCATTCCCTTTCCTACACACCTCAACAATATGTCCCATCCTCTTACAACTAGAACATGTAGTAGGTAACCAATCATAGACAATTCTGGCCCTCTGAATGTTCCCATTCTCATCAAAAAATTGAATTGAATCTGGGAATTGTTGGCCAATTGTAACTTCCACCATAATCCTGGCAAACCCCATGAATGTTTTGTTGGTGGTGGCCTCATCACATTTGATGTACTTACCAACATTCCCACACAGTTTGGTCAAGCAATTCACACCCAAAAACTTGATATCTAACCCATAAATCTTCATCCATAAAGGTATTTTCGACACATCATGTTTTAACAAGGCCGAGTCAGGTTTCCATTCATTGACTATTACGGGTTTGTTATCAAATATCAGGTGACCATTCTGTAACACATTTTTCTGCTGCTCTTTGGTTGTAAATCGAACAAGGAATATCCCATTCGGGAGGAAAGAAACCCTATCAACCCTATTAGCCTGCCACACCCGCTTAACAAACCCACTAATCACATTGCTAGGTGGGTTTGCTTCTAAGATGTAACAATAAACAGAAGTAGACCAATAGGAAATCTCACCAGCAACATCCTCCTGCGTAAGACGGATCACCGGCGCAGATTCGACTGGTTCCTCCTGCTCAGAGATGGGGATGTCATGCTCCTCTTCTTCCTCAATAATACTTTCCAAATCCGATTCAAAATCAAGCGATGAAAACTTGATATGACGTGCAACTGCCTTACCCTTTCCTTTTATTGAAGATGCTGAACCATTTTTTTGTGAATTTTCTCCTAGATTAAGTGAAGGATTTTTATTAGATTTTCGTGATCGAGCCATTGCTGCGTGATCAGTAAAACCCTAGAAAATTAGAAGAATTTTGTTGTTTCTCTCTCTATTTTCTCTCTCTATTTTTTTGTGAATTTTGTTATTTCAGTATATAAACCATGTTTAACAACTTCTTTTTTATTTACAATGTTTAATTCGTCCTTAATCCCGAGTAATTCAATACTTGCGGGTTTTTGCCGTTTTAATTCAAATCGATTCTTCGTGGTTTCGACTTGTTCATGTCGAGATTCTGGAAATCCTAATTTGATACATAGGTTTTCTTTCTAGTCTTATTTGTCCAGTTTCGTCTTAGTCTAATCTCGAGTTTCGCCTTTTTTTTGTATTTCCGACACGAGTTCATCGTATAAACATAATTCTGTAAACCGCTGCAATTTCTCGTTTTTAATTCGTTTTATGTCTTGCCCAGATATATATAATCGGTCAAAACACTTCAAGTCAAGTCTAATATCGATAATTCATCTTAAATTTACCAACGAACGATAACAGTGTTGCGGTTCTAACTTCACAGCCAGAACCCAGCTCTAGAACAGACGCAGGAAGTGTTGCGCCTCTTCCAGAGGAAGCAGCAGATGCCGCGCCTGTTCTGGGTTGGTTTCTGTCCCTGAACTCTTTCTCTCTTTGACGTAGTTCCTAATTACGGTTTAAATCAACTATTATTCGTACTATTACCTCTAATCTGACATATTTTCATATTTTAATTCATATTTCATTTTCCTTTTATTTTCCTCTTTGAAATCCCGTCTTCGAGTGTGCTTTTGACATAGATCAAATAAAGTTTGTAATCCCCCCTACTACTAAGAGAATAAAATTCTCTTAGTATTTTCCCACCCAAGTGTTTTCCCACTTTGATGGGCCTTCCTTATGGATTGTAAACAGCACAAGGCACGTTCTAAGTTGGCCCTCGGCTTAAACTAATTGATTTTGCATTGATTTGGCATCATTACTAAAATTCTAACGTGATAATTCATGAAATCTTATACATAGAAATAAATTATGCTTCGACTTTTCTAATTATACAATCCTATAGGGAAACAAACTATAATTTGCCCCTCAAACTATGCAATGCTAACAATAGTATTTCGAAAATCTCAAATCACAATATCTCGAATAACAATAAATTACCCCCAATGTACAATATCTTATATCAATTCATCAGAGATAAAAACCGAAAAAATAACATCATATCATTTAATTAGTCCTAATATATTATGCAATCTTTACAACATATCAATCCCCTTTTATCCCCTATATACTAAAAGATTAACACACATACGGAAATCCCGCTCAACTATTCCCGCTCAACATGAATATTGCGCTCAAGTTGCAAATTATACGGTATATTTCTTTCTAATATTACGCTTGATAGGCTTATCGCGTACCTATGCAAAGATAATTTCCCTAGACACAAATTAATGTAGTAATAGGGGTCGAACACAAGGAAACGGGAATTACGTCGTGAATTGCTATGGATAGATTTTTATCAAGGTCGATTTCGTTTTTAGTTTGGTTTGGTTTGTTTAATGATTAACAAAGACTACGATGTAAATTATATAAAAAAAGAGGAGTCTAAGGGGTTCGGGTCACACATGCAAAGGTAAATATATGATCATGATAAACTCGGTACTAATAACATTGTCAATTGCTTAGGCTTAGAGACACCCACCTTACGATATTAGTGTCAACCATAGGCCGGGTCCTAGAGAAACTCTCGTCCATGACTAGGTCGTCCTATTATACATGCTTAGTCTAATTCAATTCGGTGCCTCTCGACTTATAGAACGAATAAACAAACTTAATCAAATGAATAGGGCCCTAAACAAAGATTAAACATTGTGGCACAAGCATGTGATAGAAGCAATATGAACAATATTATTATTAATCTATTTTATCATGTTATATACTTAATTTATGCATGGCTCCCCTAGCCCTTAGACTAGGAAATTTAGCTACTCATACTAAAATGTAAATTGCAAACTAAATTATAAGAAATACTAAACATGGTTGTGTGATTTATATGGATTTGATAATATAACATGTAAAAGGAAAAAGCTAATGTAAAATGAAGTACTTAATTGTAAACTATGTGGTAACTAAAATTGTAATGTAAATTGCAAACTAGAAGTAAGAGTACCTTAATAAAGAATAACTTGTATAGAAGAACAAATTGTAACCAAATGCTTGAATGTATAAAATAACCAAATGTTTAAGAACCAAATGCTTAACAATATTGAAAACAAAATATGAAAACTAATGAGAGAATTATAATGCTTGAGGCTATTCTAAGGTGGAAATGGGACGTAAAATTGGATGCCCAAAACCTAGGAATACCTCTACTATTTATAGGAGAGGAGGATGCAACGTAAATAACAAGGGGCATGTAACCCCGATCGGGGCCACCCCACCCCGATCGGGGTCGTGTGTTTCCGGGTAATTTCTCTTAATTCCTCTCTTAATTGCGTGAGGAATCCAAAGTTTATACTTTAATGCTCCTTAATCACCCGGGTAAATGCCTCATCTATGATCTTTAGAGCTCCCAAAAAGCATCCTAAGCATGTTGGAATCTTATGCTTTCCACCTTGACTTGGATTTGATCATTGGGCCTTGACTTTGGTTGTTGTCAACATTTGCATTATACATAATAATCCATCAATTTCTCCATGCAAAACTCAATTCAATGCTCCATGCTTAGTCCAACACTTGGTCTTGTTTAGCTTAGTGAACTTAGTGTATAAAATGATAGAAAGAAGCCTCTAAATGCTTAGATTCCTATAAAAACATGTTAAGACAAGCAAATACACTAGAACAACAAAAATTAGCTTATGACACTATGATAAGTGCTAAATAACAAATAAAATGGAGCTAATATAGGGGATGAAAGTATATAAAATATGCACTTATCAAACTCCCCCAAGCTAAACCCTTGCTTGTCCCCAAGCAAGAAACCAATTCCCATCAATTGCAATATCCAAACAAGCTAAGCATAATGATTTAGAAACCCGAAACAACATGGGCAAGGAATAAAGCAAAGCATGGTTGAGATTTACATGACGGCGTAGCATAGAAAACTTTAAATGAACCTTTGAGCTCTTGCATGATCTTTCGACTTATGGACTCTCACGGGGCACTCAAAACTCTTTTTATGTGAAAGGACATTTTTTGTGAATAAACACTTAACTATCCTCGACTTATAATAATGTGCCCGCAATCTAATATGGTAATCAATCAAAACTAGTAAGCCAAAACAATCAAATGCAAGCATGATAAAGAAGCCAAATGGGTAGGAAGAAGGCAATGCGTAATGGGTAAGAAGGGGGAACAAATGAATTATGAATTGTGGAGCTAATGTCAAGCTAGCAATAACCAAATTGTAAGGATGCTCAATCCCAATTCTAACCCAATTTTGCAATTCAAATCATAAGAAAACTCTCCAAAATATATGAATAATGCATGAGAGCTTCTTACATCAACTTCTTCTTCTCTTTTTCTTATTTTCAATTCATACTTCTTTTCTTTTGTTCATTTTCATGCTTTTCTCATTTCTTTTTCCAATCTTTTTTTCATTCTCATTTTTTGCTTTTTTCATCATCTTTTTTTTTTTCATCTTTCTCTTTCATTTTTTTGTTTTATGAGCATTAAGACCAAGCTCACATGATTTTCCAACCTTTGAAACAAATCCCAATTGAGCACCTAAACAAAACCAAACAAAGCTACTAGCTCAACAAGGGTAGGCAAGTTATCATGTAGCTAGGGAAAATGTTTATGAAAGGGGTCAAAAAGGCAATTATATCATGTGAATGGCTCCAAAATGCTATAACAAATGAATGCATGCTTACCAAGAGATGACATGAGAACCATACTTGTGCGTTTTGATGAAACACACATCATAAGGAGACCTACACTCACCTAAGAGAGACCGGATATGGATGCATCGGTCAAAAGAGGCTCTACCTTACCATTTTGTAGCTTGCCACAAGTCAAGATCAAGCCTATTCGGTTCATTCTCCATCTCCTACCTACTATGTCAAGACATCCCCATGTAGCTAATATCCCAACATGAAAGAATAAATCATTAGCAACAAGCCATTATTAGGATAAGCAAAGAGGAAAGTAGGCTACAAGCAAAAATTTCTCTCAAAAATTTTCAAAATTTCTACACTACATGCAAACTACACTATATGCAAATGCAATATCTCCCCCCAAGCTAAACATCACATTGTCTTCAATGTGCCAACTATCCAAATCACCCAATCAAACCATAAAAATGGCTCAAAGCACAAAACAAGAAGGACTAGAGGTTATGTTTAATGGGTTGCAAGATCTAAACTAAAATGCAAAGCAATGAAAAACTTACTCGACTTGCTAGCCTCCCCCAAGCTAGCATGAACTCGGGGGATGAAGATGTTTCCTTGTGACTTAGGTGAATAATAGTGAAGAAAAAAAATGGTAGAGAAAGAGAATGGAGGTACCGTCGGGTATGCTTGAATTATAGAAAGAAATCCATCTCTTCTTTTTTTTTACCCGTACAAAACAAAGGCCAAGAAGTCACAGAACCACGATCCCGATCGGGGCCACCAACCCCGATCGGGGTTAACTGTATTTTCCCGTTTTTAACTTCCTCGTTTATGAACTTGAATTGTTTTCTCGCTTTTCGAAAACCACGTCCCCGAACGGGGTTTTTGCATGGGGTTGCGTGTCAAATGCACTCCAATTTCTCCTTTCTTCATTTTCACCTAGAAATCACAAAAAAAACATCGACAAGTTGAGAATTTTATTACTAATCTACGAAAAACAATTAAATTGCAGAAATTTAAAAACAAAAATAAACAAAAGCAATAGAAAGCTTGGGTTGCCTCCCAAGAAGCGCTGGTTTAACGTCCCGCACGACGTAAGAAGCTAATTGATTCAAGTTTTGTTCTTGAGCTTGCCACCAACCAAGCTCCATGTCATAGCTCCTTTAGCATTCCGCAACCATTTGAAATTTTTCAAATAAAATTTCCCTTTCTTCTTTTTGACACTCTTAGCATTAGTGCCTTTAGCATCGTCACCTACAAAACAAACAACACCCACATCGTCCTCCAACGGATCCATTAGTAAGGATTCAAGCGTAGTAGAGGTATAAGAAGAGTCCATAGTGCTAAATAAATAACAAGACTCTTGTAACATTGGGCTTCTAATGGTGTTGTTTTTACTAAAAGAAACCCGGTCATCACCTACTTCCAACGTCAACTTCCCATTTTTCACATCAATTAACGCACCCGCGGTGCGTAAAAATGGCCTACCCAATATAATTGGGGTTTGTGAATCCTCGGCCATGTCAAGTATGAGGAAGTCAACGGGTATGAAAAACTTGCCAACTTTGACGGGTACGTCTTCTAAGACACCTAAAGGTCGCTTTAAAGAACGGTCCGCCATTTGCAATGTTGTACTTGTGCATTTTAAAGCACCCATGTTAAGTTTTTCATAAAGAGAGTAAGGCATGACACTCACACTAGCACCTAGGTTGCAAAGGGCCTTATCAATGGTATATGTGCCTATAGTGCAAGGAATAGAATAGCTACCGGGGTCCTTAAGTTTCGGGGGAGACTTATTTTGTAAGAGTGCACTACACTCTCCGGTGAAAGCAATGGTCTCAACCTCATTGAAGGATCGCTTCTTTGAGAGAATTTCCTTCATAAAATTTGCGTAGGAGGGGACTTGGGTAAGCAATTCTAAAAATGGGACGGTGACTTGTAAATTCTTACACATTTCCATGAACTTACCAAACTTACCTTCTTCCTTTTGCTTTGCTAGACGATGGGGAAATGGTATTTGAACAACTTCCTTGGGAGGAGCATCCTCCACATCTTTCACTTTCTCATCCTCATTGGGAACACTCACCTTTGTTGGAACGACATCACTCTCCTTAGCATTAGGAGAGACTTCTTCAACAATCACCTTGTCATCATCTTCGGGCAATTGGGGCTCAACATTCTTAGCATCAAGCTTACTCTTCCTCTTAAGCATCAATAACCGGTGAGGAAATGGTACACGATCTCTAATAATAGGCTCTTCACTAGCCTTCTTTTTGTCGTCTCCCCCAAGCTTGGCCTTTTTAACAACCGCCTCATCATCCAAAGTCATGGATGGCCCATCATAGCTCGTACCACTTCTCAAAGAAATAGAATTAACAGTTTCATGTGGTTGCTCACCTTGGGGAGGTAGTTGACCGTTCTTCCTTTGAGAGCTAGAAGCGGCTAGTTGAGCCACTTGTTGTTCCAACATCTTGACCGCGGCACTATGAGCTTGATCATTCTTTTGAATTTGAGCCAACAATTCCCTTTGCATTTGGACTATCATGCCCTCGAGTTTACCACCTCCTTGATTATTTTGTTGGCCATTTTGTGGTGGATTTTGTTGGTAATTGTTTTGTGGGGGCCTTTGTTGATTTTGATAACCCGGTGGAGGGATATACTTTTGTTGTTGAGGGACATAGGCATTTTGTTGTGGTGGGGGTTGAGGGTTAAGCACATTGTTGCTATTGTAAGACAAGTTCGGGTGAAATTTTGTATTTGGGTTATAAGTGTTGGAAAATGTACCCGGTGGATATGAACTTTGTCTAAAAGCTTGAAAAGCATTTACCACTTCGATAGGAGCTCGGCAATGAGCGGCATAATGACCCGCACCTCCACAACCGTCACAAACAATGATTTGGCTTGTTGAAGACACGATATTGAGTTGTTGAATGGAATCTTTAGCATCTCTTTCCGCCAATTGTTATTGAAGCAAGGCAATTTGAGCTAGCAAAACGGAGTTGTTGGAGGATTCTTCTTTACCTTTGGATGGCACAACTCAGGAATTGACATATTGAGCATCATGGACTGCCATAGACTCGATCGTGGCATGAGCAAGGTCGGTGTCAATTTGATCAAACCGCCCATTGTTGGCGGAATCAAGAATCCTTCGGGACTCGACACAACATCCATTGTAGAATGTTATTACTAGAAACCAATCATCTAGCCTATGATGTGGGCATTGCCTTTGAAGCTCCTTGTACCTCTCCCAAGCTTCATATAAGCTCTCAAGAGCTTGTTGACGGAATCCGGTGATTTGGCTCCTTAAAGTTTGAGTTTTCTCCGGTGGAAAAAACTTTTGATAAAAAGCAAGAGCCAATGTCTCCCAATTGGTGATTCCCAAGGTGGTGCGGTCAAGGCTATTGATCCATAGTTTGGCCTTGTCTTTCAAAGAGAAAGGGAAAAGTATCTCCCTTATTTGGGCTTGAGTGACGCCCGTTTGACGGATCATGGAGCAATAGTCACAAAAGTTTTGCACATGTAAATTGGGATCCTCCAAAGGACTTCCCCCAAATTGCTTTCTCTCCACAAGGCTAATGAAAGCCGGCTTGGTCTCGAATTCCGGCGCGGTAAATTGAGTAGTTGTGATACTGGCCGGAAGCATGGCCGCGGTGGGCTTTGAATGATCGGAAAGTTTCACCATCTTTTTGATAGTAGATGGTGGTGGTGGTGGTGGAGATGATGAACTAGAAACCTCCTCCTCTTCAAGAACTTCTAGATCGTCTAAGTAAGACTTTCTAGCACTTTCAACTTGGACGGGAGAGGTGGCTTCTTTTACTTCCTTCCAAAAACGTCGTCTTCTCCTAAAGGTTTTCTCGGGTTCGGAATCCGGTGAAAGCAATTCTCCACTACGAGAGGACCTGGGCATAAGACAACAGTTTCTAGGAAAATGATGAGTAACGGTCTCAAGGAACAAGTGTTCCTCAAGACAAAGAAAAACAAGATAGAAATCAACAATTCACAATGCAATAAAACCGTTTTCCCGGCAACGGCGCCAAAATTTGATAGGCTTATCGTGTACCTATGCAAAGATACTTTCCCTAGACACAAATTAATGTAGTAATAGGGGTCGAACACAAGGAAACGGGAATTACGTCGTGAATTGCTATGGATAGATTTTTATCAAGGTCGATTTCGTTTTTAGTTTGGTTTGGTTTGTTTAATGATTAACAAAGACTACGATGTAAATTATATAAATAAAGAGGAGTCTAAGGGGTTCGGGTCACACATGCAAAGGTAAATATATGATCATGATAAACTCAGTACTAATAACATTGTCAATTGCTTAGGCTTAGAGACACCCACCTTACGATATTAGTGTCAACCATAGGTCGGGTCCTAGAGAAACTCTCGTCCATGACTAGGTCGTCCTACTATACATGCTTAGTCTAATTCAATTCCGTGCCTCTCGACTTATAGAACGAATAAGCAAACTTAATCAAATGAATAGGGCCCTAAACAAAGATTAAACATTGTGGCACAAGCATGTGATAGAAGCAATATGAACAATATTATTATTAATCTATTTTATCATGTTATATACTTGATTTATGCATGGCTCCCCTAGCCCTTAGACTAGGAAATTTAGCTACTCATACTAAAATGTAAATTGCAAACTAAATTATAAGAAATACTAAACATGGTTGTATGATTTATATGGATTTGATAATATAACATGTAAAAGGAAAAAGCTAATGTAAAATGAAGTACTTAATTGTAAACTATGTGGTAACTAAAATAGTAATGTAAATTGCAAACTAGAAGTAAGAGTACCTTAATAGAGAATAACTTGTATAGAAGAACAAATTGTAACCAAATGCTTGAATGTATAAAATAACCAAATGTTTAAGAACCAAATGCTTAACAATATTGAAAACAAAATATGAAAACTAATGAGAGAATTATAATGCTTGAGGCTATTCTAAGGTGGAAATGGGACGTAAAATTGGATGCCTAAAACCTAAGAATACCTCTCCTATTTATAGGAGAGGAGGATGCAACGTAAATACCAAGGGGCATGTAACCCCGATCAGGGCCACCCCACCCCGATCGGGGTCGTGTGTTTCCGGGTAATTTCTCTTAATTCCTCTCTTAATTGCGTGAGGAATCCAAAGTTTATACTTTAATGCTCCTTAATCACCCGGGTAAATGCCTCATCTATGATCTTTAGAGCTCCCAAAAAGCATCCTAAGCATGTTGGAATCTTATGCTTTCCACCTTGACTTGGATTTGATCATTGGGCCTTGACTTTGGTTGTTGTCAACATTTGCATTATACATAATAATCCATCAATTTCTCCATGCAAAACCCAATCCAATGCTCCATGCTTAGTCCAACACTTGGTCTTGTTTAGCTTAGTGAACTTAGTGTATAAAATGATAGAAAAAAGCCTCTAAATGCTTAGATTCCTACAAAAACATGTTAAGACAAGCAAATACACTAGAACAACAAAAATTAGCTTATGACACTATGATAAGTGCTAAATAACAAATAAAATGGAGCTAATATAGGGGATGAAAGTATATAAAATATGCACTTATCAACGCTCAAGCTGCAGGGACCCACTATTGTATTCTACCGCTCAAATCTTCTCATTCTTGCTAAATTAATGATGGTGGGCCATTGTGAATTTACACCACCACTAATTAGCTATATTAATTGGAAAAAAGAAGTGAAAATGTAATTTAATAATTTGTAAACGTCTTTTAACATCCGTAGTATATCGTTTTTTACCGGTTTACTTTATAAGATTAATACGCATTTTATTTAGAGATCTGATATCTTATTTAATGTATTATTAATGAACTAAATTAGATGCATGTAATGATTTAAAATTATAGGATATTATTAACAATTTAAGACAAAACAACGTAATTTAATGTGTTCTTTGATGGTAAGTAAACTTTTTTTTCTATCTCTTAATAATATTATACTTAGTACATTATAAGATTAAATTAAAAGTACAGTCAATTTATACAAATAATCATATTCCAATCTAATAAATACCGTACTATAGTACGAGAACTACACTAGTTTTAATTATTATAATTCGTTTATCGTAATTATTATTATGTATGATTTAATTGTAAGGCATTCACATGTATTGAATCTGACATCTACTTTGACCCAAATTGTTTGCTAAAACACGTGTTAACCGACGTAGTCTAATTTCGCATGCTAGGATTAATCTATGTTTGTTGCATTGCATGCATTACATCGACGACATATCAAATATGAACAATTTCTCTAATCATTAGTAGAGGCCGCTATCGAGGCGGGCGGGATTAGGTGTTCGAATGAAAGAGTTTCCTAATACGTACCCTCACCCCTTACTCCAGTTATATCCGGACATCCGTGTCCATTGGCATCTCGAGAGTCATTCTAGACATAGAATGTTAAGGGTAACGAGTTCTTAGTGTTCATGTCATTACTTTGTGTCTTGACATGGCATGAGGTATTCGAACGGTTTCCAATTTTTCCACAATAAATTGGTGGCGACTCCACAAATGCAGGCTTATTCAACCTTTCACCGGTTTCAATGCCACACAAATCGGTAACGGCCCATGACGTGCTTTGGCAAACCAAGGTTCCGTGGGAGAAGTGTCGCCGCCTCAAAATCAACGCGCGGGTGTGTGCGGCGCGGGTGGCCCATGTCCACAATACCTCATGTGGTATAGTGTTATTATATAACTAAGGTTAGTTTAGTCTTTTTCCCCCCTAATTTTTGTTTCCCAAATTTATGTAACCTAAATCAAATATTCAACTAATTCTCTCCCTCTCCATATTTTCTAACTAATTCTCAATTGTGCAATTACTCAATTATCTATTCCTTCAATATTATTTTCTCATCTATATTAAGTCGCGATTTTTAATCAGAATCAAAGATCTATAAAATAATTAGAATTTATGGATCATGAAGCTTCTGACATAGTCATGGTTTATTGCAATTTAGCGTATAAAATTACAGTGCTCGATACCTTAAAGAAGCCTAAAGTTTTGATCCTAGAAATTTTTATACAAGATTCATTATGTAAGACAAAAAATTATTTTGACCACCTGTCTATCTATCTTTAAAGAGACCTTAAAAATTCTCCTTAAAACTTAAGAGTTAGGAGCATATGTATGAGTTGTATACTTGTATCCTAAAAATACACGGACATAAGTACATAATTTTTAGACCTGGTAAAATTTTACTTGATTCGAAGGACTTGAACCATACACGGCCCGACAACTAAACTAAGAACTTGAGATTGATCCATAACTCGAATTGACCCGATCATTATGGGCAGAATGTTAATTGGTCCACATAGTCCATTACCTGTAAATAATTTAATAATAACCACAAATTGTTCTATAAGACTGTTTTATAGCATAAGACCAACACATAACCCAAAAGCCCAGACAATTAACTTAATAACTCTTTTTTTTAATCAAATAACCAAAAGCCCCCAAAAATTAGTTAATAGACTTGTAAAAAATATATTTTATTTTGATAACCTAAAATTTTATTTTAATAATTTGTATATTTAAATATGTTAATTTTTATAATAAAATGTCGTGTTGTTAAACTAAAATTAAAATATAAATTAAATTAAATATTACCTTTGGGCTTCTCTCCTTTTGGACCAATCTATATATATATATATATATATATATATATATATATATATATATATATATATATATATATATATAAAAGAGAGTTTTTTCGAGTGATCTGAGAGCGTCCACATCATCACCAATAAATTTAGGAAAGTATAAATTTTGATGTATAAAATAAAGTGGAGAATCTTTTAATTATTATAATATGTATATTTCCTAAATTATATTCAAGTGATATTTCCAATTTTTACATCAAACTTTTACATTTCATTTGTCAAAAACATTTCGTTAAAAAATCATGAAAATAATATAATTAGCTTTGTTGTAAAAAATGTTATCACTAGAGTATAAATTTCATATTATTTGGACATATTAAAGATGGTGTAGTTCTTAATATATAAAATTGTGTTCATTTTAGTATGTTTTGTCCCACATTGGAAAATAAATAGATGTGGTGAACATATGATGCGTGTCTTTTATATGATGTTTTACACCTCATTTTACACGCATTTCAGAGCTCATTTATGTAGTTTATGCTACTATTTGCCCCATTTCGTCTACTTTCGTATTTTTATGTAATATTGCAGATTTATGCGGAAATGAGTAGATATTGAGCTAAATCCGTCCCCGAGTATCTTGCATTGCATTTGACATGAAGTATGTACGCAAGGAACAAGCTTGGTGCGCATTTCGAGGCCCGAAAGACTAATCCACGAAGTTTTTAAAGTAAAGTACCAGCTACAGTGGTCGATCGACTGATTCCTTTGGTCGATCGACCAAGGTACGAAGATCAGAAGCTACTGCTCAGCATAGGTTGGTCGATCGACTGAGCAACATGGTCGATCGACCTAACCGTGATTCAGACGTGAATAAGAAGATCGAGAATTCCAAAGCCCATGGTATTTAGGTTTTAGAAATAAGTGTTACGTATATTTCTATATAACGTAACTGACATTAAGCATTAATCATCAAGTCTTTTACCAGAAACTTTAGGGAAATAATTAGGGTTCTTAGATTATTGCTCTTTCATTAATAAAGTTCGTTTTGCAATCGGTTTTTGATCTCTCTTCTGCAATTCCTCTATACGGTATTCATCTGTTTCAATATTCAGTTTGTTTAGTTTCATTCGTAGTATAGAATTGCTAGGTTAGATCTCCCGAAACCGATTTATCGTTTATGTTATTTGTTTGTTTATTTAATTCAAGCATGAATTCAGTAGTTTATTTCATCAATCTTGTTGTTGTTTTCGTAATAATCATGAGTAGCTAAATTATTCGTGCTAGGATGTAGGGAATCTGTAGTTAGGCGGCATTAGAATTAACATGGCCTGAAATCGCGTGTTGGTCGATCGACCGCCATACCTAGTCGATCGACTGACCACGTGAGGTGTTACCTTCGTTTTAATTGATTTAATTCTATATTTGACGAATCGAGTGCAAGCGACTAGTTGAATGTTTAGGTTTTGACTGACCCATTAGATCGAAAGATAGGGAAAGTTGTTAGACCACCAATTAAAATGACTAAACTATGCTGAGATCGAAAGATAGGTAAAGTTTAGGTTATTAGTCACTTTTCAGGACGAGAGTCAGTAATAGTGATATTAGGGCCCCGTAGCGAGATCGGAAGATGCTACTTGTTAAGAGTGGACAGAGAGGACCTCTTGTTTTCCCGCCTTATGTGTTTGATTTAGACCTACTTAGTATGCTGCCGCCGAAACTATAGTGAACCGACCATCCTAGTACCCTTCTTTATATTTGATTTAATACATTTCTTTAGTTTAATTTATAATTCATTGCCTTTAGCTATAGACCAAATCAGAGCAAACCCCCACACATTGTTACCTTAGGACTAAATTTAGACAACTAATAATTACATCTGTCTCTCTGTGGTTCGACCCTGCTACCGCTATCTATAGTTGTAGTTGGAAATTATAAATATTATTTTTGGTGCATAACGACAGGCATCAAATTTTGGCGCCATTGCCGGGGAGGCAATTGTTCTAATTTTTAGTTGATTTATTTTAGTCTGTTTCTTAGTTTAAGGGACATTCGTTCCTTAAACTATTCTCATATTCTTTTTGTAATTTCTTCTTATGCGCAGGTCACAGGGTGGTGAATTACTACCGTTCAATCCTGAGATTGAGAAGACTTTGCGCAAGTTGAGGCGATCATCTAGGGTATTGCCGACAGAGGAAGAGCTGAGTACTCTGTCTAGTTACTACGAGAACGCTCTATTTGAGGAGGATCCACCTTCGTCTCCAGTTTCTACTTCATCAGCCGAGACAGTCACTTCTCCGCATTTTCTAGAGATGGTCAAGAAGCAACTATAGCTGATCACTCGGAGCCGACAAGTGCGAATCTATATAAGGGGTTCGAATTACGGAGCCGATAGAAAATTCGAACCGAAGCCTTCTTATATCAACTTGGTTGAGAGGAACCAAATTGGGAGCCGCAAATGAAGATGCGCCAAGCATATGGAGATATTTATTGATTATTCGCTTCTATACCCCCGCCGACCGGTGTGACCCAGGACTGGTGAAGGAAACCATGTTTATATTCTCTCTTCGTGATGCTGCAAGGGAGTGGTACAGAGACCTGGACCGAGCTGCTAATGGGATCACCGACTGGAATTCTTTGGCCTTGGCATTCTACAAGAAGTACTTCTCTGCTTCGAAGACTAATGCCATTAGAGCTCAGATCACGAGCTTTAAACAGGGGCCTGACGAGAACTTTCATGAGGCATGGGTCTGTTTCAATAAGCTGGTGCGAACCATTCCGCATCATGGGTTTTATAATGGGCTCTACGACGATCAGAGGGCTATCCTGGATGCGGCAGCCAGTGGCAGATTCCAGGAGAACATGGGAGAGACTAAGGGGTGGAAGATCATTGATGACTTGGCCACCCATAAAGCTGAGTATGGGAATTCCAGAGGAAATCAAAGGAGAGCTGCTGAATCTCCTTCTGTAGTTGCACTAGAGGCTCTCACGGCAAGGTTTGATAAGTACGAGTTGGGAGGAGCTTCAAAAGGAGGGATTTATCATGTAAATGTTGTTTCAGACGGTCCTTTCGTCTGTAAAAGATGTGGAGCTGAGGGACATGTTTCAGACAATTGTCCTAGTCCCTTTGAGTCTTGTGCTGCCTTTCAACATTACAGGCAGACAAACACTTATTATGAGCCGAATGTCCATCCGAACTTGAGGTGGAGCAGCCAGAATGTCTTGAATCCGACTCAACCTCCACAGCAGCAGCAGCAGAATTATGTGCCCCCTCATAAGCAACAACAGTTTCAAAAACCTCCTTATGTCCCTCAGCAGCAGCAGCAGTCCCAAAATTTCGATCTTGCTGAGTTGAAGAATTTGTTGCTAAAGGATTCTCAAGCTAGAGAGGTCGGGATGAAGATGTTGGAGAGCCAAATTGCCCAATTGGCTAGCAAGAATACAACTCGAGCTCCGGGACGTTTACCAACGCAGACGGACCAAAAAGAGACCCTTAATGCCATTACCTTGAGGAGTGGGTCCACCCTGGAGGGGCCTGCTATGGTTGAGGATGTCCCTGAAAAAAGTGAGGCGGAACCGAGCAAGAACAAAGCCGTGGTAAACAGTAGCAAGAAAAAGGCGTCTACCATGTATATCAGTCGATTGACTGATACACCCGGTCAATCGACTGAAGCACGCAAAGAAACAGCTTCTGTTCCTATAGAAGTCAGTTGATCGACTGACCAACCTGGTCGATCGACTGACCAACCTGGTCGATCGACTGACCAACCTGGTCGATCGACTGACAGCGTTGCTGAAGGTGATTCTTTTCGTCCTCCAATGCCTAACAACTTGAGGGACCACTTGTTTCGGGGTACGACTGCCCCGAAAACATTGAGGCAAGACCCGAATGCTGATGGGTCAGTCCCGGTTCCGAAATACGACCCTATGTCGATTAATGGTTCACATTTGAGACGGTCTGAAGAGGGGTCAAGCTACAACAAGGAAAAGGTTGTGGACTTTCAGCCTAAGTCCACCGATGCCGGCATGCGAGATTTAGAGGAGAGGGCTAAGTTACTTCTTAGAGCCCCTTATCAGGAGAGATTGGTGCCGACGAAGGAACATGTATCATTTAATAAGTTTGGAAAGGTTATTCGTAGCTTAAATGTACAAGTTCCTTTCTTTGAATTAGTAAATCAAGTGCCTGCTTACACGAAATTCATGAAACAACTTTTGTCCAAAAAGAAGTCACTTGAAACTGTGCATACTGTCGCACTAACTGAAGAGTCTTGCTCTTATTTGACCCATACTGCACCACATAAATTAGCTGACCCGGGTAGATTTTCCGTTCCTTGTAATATTGGTACCTTCTCAATTGAGAAGGCATTATGTGACCTAGGAGCTAGCATTAGCGTTATGCCTTTGAGTCTAGCTAGGAAATTGAAATTGACTAGGTTTTCAGTCATCGATATGACAGTACAGATGGCTGACCGATCTGCGGTCCAGCCAATAGGAGTCTTAGAAGACATTCCTGTTCAAATAGGAAAGTTTTTCTTCCCTGTTGACTTCGTTGTACTAGATATGCCTGAGGATGCCCACATTCCCATCATATTAGGTAGACCATTTCTGCACACTACTGGTGTAGTTATCGATGTAGGTTCAGGAACTTTGACCTTTAAAGTGGGAAAGCACTCTATTGTCTTTGCCCAGACAGCTAAGAAGAAAGCTCCCATGTGGCCAATAACTTGTAACATGGTTTCTGAGAAGAAATCTTATTTTATACTTCCTGGTATGCCTATTCCTGTTGTGACCCCTCCGCCCCAGATTGGGAGCAAATTGGAGGAAGATTTGTCTATTTCTGATATCGCAGGAGCTGGTTTGGGGAAGGAAGAGCCGCTTGTTGCTCCAGTTGTGAGGGAGCCAATCGTCTCAAGAGGCGGCTTAGGATGTCTTAGCTATGGCACTGATGAGGAGCTTGAAGATGAGCCAGTCAAAGTGAGGGAGTTCGACTTGGACTTTGATGAGCCAGAAGAGGTCATTGCTTGGGAGGATGATGAAGCTGTTGATCCATTGAGTTCTGTGGATGTTGGAGTTGAGAAGAGTGCAGCTGAGAATATGAGCACTGTTGAGGCTACCTCTAGTAGCCAGAAGCCGACCAAGTGGGTCATTCCGTGGCCGTTCTTGATCAACTATTAGTTGATCGAATGCTTTTCTAAAACATTGTTTTTATTGCTTTCGTTAAACTCTTTTTATTGCTTTTGTGTGCGCGAGACGTTCGCTCTTTTAAGTTTGCTTAGGATTTTATACATTTTAGACTATTGCTTTGGGTTTTGCGCAATTTTGGGCGCGTTATTGTGTGTAATTGCAAGTTTATAGACCTTGATAGCTCAATTTATTGAGCTAATTAGACGAAATCAGAAAGTTACAGCAGGTTTCTCAGTCGATCGACTGGCCAGTATGGTCGATCGACTGAGCTGCGCATCTCAGGAATTTCTGTTCCTGTTCACTCTGGTCGATCGACTGGGTGATGTGGTCGATCGACCGCCCAGAGCTGTTGTACCTGTTTTCGACCTTTCCCCTACTGTGTTAGGTCGTTTTGCGGAATTGAGGGAGTCTTTTCTCCACTTTATTTTCCGACTCATTTCTGATTTCTTCCATTTTCTTAATTTTGCACATAATTTTACCGTCCCGATTTTGCTTTCTCGATTTTATGCGTGGTATTGTTTGTCTTTTCAGGCACTTATTGGTAGCACTGCTGACTACTGAAACCTCCTAGCTCACGCTGGTTTGGGGAGGTTTCCTTTTGCTGCGCTTAAAGTCTTGTGAGTTTCCGAGTCCTATCTCATGTCATTTTTATTTATTTTAACGCAAATTCCCATTTCTCTTTTATTTCATTATATGATTTTGCACAATGGGGACATTGTGCGATTTGGTTTGGGGAAGGGTTTTGCGTTGCATTTGCTAGCATTCACGTTTACATTTTAGTTTTGCATTGTTTTTTTTTTATTATTTTTCCATACATACAAAATTTCAAAAAAATTTCAAAAAAAAAAAATTTCAAAAAATTTCAAAAAAATTTCACGTTTATTTTTGCATATAATTCGAGTCGGAACGGTATTATTTCAATGATGACATTGCATTTGCATTTGTTTTATGCCTGAGCCTTGCTAATTGACATGTTATTAGTAGAATCTTATTGAATATCTACGAGTTTTCGTTAAATTTCTTGCTGAACTTGAGACTTGACTTTGATTTTTGGCAAACTACATCATTTTCTGAGGTTTAGAGCTTATAACTGGTGACATCCATGACCAGTTCATCTAGGATGTGAGTAGTACTTCTTATGAGACATGTTACATCAATTTGCATAAGTATGAACTTAATCTGCTTAATACCTGTATGCATTCGGTTTGTGGTTTGTTGACACATGTGGAAGAGGTTTCCTTTTCTCGTTTTACCCATAAGCTCCACACTGCCAAAAATAGCCTTTTTGTCCCGTTAACCACATCCTACATTTAGCCTGCCTTTGTCAAGCTAGTAGTTTATGTTCTCGGGATTGTTACTACGTTTTTGGTGGCATATGCTCATTTTGAGATGATGATTGGGAAGATGAAAAGGAATGAAGAAGTTGAAAAAAAGAATAGAAAAGAAAAAAAAAAGAGAAAAAAGAAAAAAAATGATTCGAAAAAGAAAAAAAAAAGAGTGTTGTACTGTTTGAAACGGTCGATCGACTGCCCGATTTGGTCGATCGACTGCCACCCGAAAGAGAAAAATCAATTCACATGATTCAAGTCCTTATTTAATTGGCGATTTTTGCTCCCATGTTGCATTTTTATCTTATGGGGAGTTGATTGATTTAGTTTTATGGAGATTGCGAGATTTGTGCTAATCATTAGCACAGGTTTTATTGAATTTTGAGCAAGAAGTTGGATGTTGTCATATGGTTCTGTTTAGGTACTAGCTTGATCACCTGTACCTCCACACTCCCATAATTATCTTTGCCTCTTCTTACCCATTACCTTACATATCCATATATACCTCGGCATGTGTCATGGTCATTTGATTGGTTGGAATGCATATGTACGGTTGTAGAGATTACTTTCATATTAAATCGCAGGCATGTTCTTATAGGTCGTAGTTAGGTGAGCGTCTTTACAATATTACTTCTTTCTATCTTTACATATATTCACCTTGTCCTTATTTGAGTGATTTGAGCGACCCGTGAGAGTCCAATTTGATAAGTCTCTACAGTTGACGGTTCAGCAGTTTTTAACGACTCCATAACTCGTTTGCATGATTCATACGCTAATTGATTGTTGGTTATTGCATTAAATTGGTTTAGGCTATTCGGTTTGCATTTCGCTCTGAGATTGAACTCGTTCCATTAGGTTTTAGGATCGAGTCTAGTTCTTACTTGGGGACAAGCAAGGGTTTGGTTTGGGGAAGTTTGATGCGTGTCTTTTATATGATGTTTTATACCTCATTTTACACGCATTTCATAGCTCATTTATGTAGTTTATGCTACTATTTGCCCCATTTCGTCTACTTTCGTATTTTTATGTAATATTGCAGATTTGTGCGGAAATGAGTAGATATTGAGCTAAATCCGTCCCCGAGTATCTTGCATTGCATTTGACATGAAGTATTTACGCAAGGAACAAGCTTGGTGCGCATTTCGAGGCCCGAAAGACTAATCCACGAAGTTTTTGAAGCAAAGTACCAGCTACAGTGGTCGATTGACTGATTCCTTTGGTCGATCGACCAAGGTACGAAGATCAGAAGCTACTGTTCAGCATAGGTTGGTCGATCGACTGAGCAACATGGTCGATCGACCTGACCGTGATTCAGACATGAATAAGAAGATCGAGAATTCCAAAGCCCGTGGTATTTAGGTTTTAGAAATAAGTGTTACGTATATTTCTATATAACGTAACTGACATTAAGCATTAATCATCAAGTCTTTTACCAGAAATTTTAGGGAAATAATTAGGGTTCTTAGATTATTGCTCTTTCATTAATAAAGTTCGTTTTGCAATCGGTTTTTGATCTCTCTTCTGCAATTCCTCTATACGGTATTCATCTGTTTCAATATTCAGTTTGTTTGCTTTCATTCGTAGTATAGAATTGCTAAGTTAGATCTCCCGAAACCGATTTATCGTTTATGTTATTTGTTTGTTCATTTAATTCAAGCATGAATTCAGTAGTTTATTTCATCAATCTTGTTGCTGTTTTCGTAATAATCATGAGTAGCTAAATTATTCGTGCTAGGATGTAGGGAATCTGTAGTTAGGCGGCATTAGAATTAACATGGCCTGAAATCGCGTGTTGCTCGATCGACCGCCATACCTAGTCGATCGACTGACCACGTGAGGTGTTACCTTCGTTTTAATTGACTGACCCATTAGATCGAAAGATAGGGAAGTTGTTAGACCACCAATTAAAATGATTAAACTATGCTGAGATCGAAAGATAGGTAAAGTTTAGGTTATTAGTCACTTTTCAGGACGAGAGTCAGTACTAGTGATATTAGGGCCCCGTAGCGAGATCGGAAGATGCTACTTGTTAAGAGTGGACCGAGAGGACCTCTTGTTTTCCCGCCTTATGTGTTTGATTTAGACCTACTTAGTATGCTGCCGCCGAAACTATAGTGAACCGACCATCCTAGTACCCTTCTTTATATTTGATTTAATACATTTCTTTAGTTTAATTTATAATTCATTGCCTTTAGCTATAGACCAAATCAGAGCAAACCCCCACACACTGTTACCTTAGGACTAAATTTAGACAACTAATAATTACATCTGCCTCTCTGTGGTTCGACCCTGCTACCGCTATCTATAGTTGTAGTTGGAAATTATAAATATTATTTTTGGTGCATAACGACAGGCATCAACATACTACATAAAAATAAGTAGAATTGTCCACATCGAAAGATTAGTATAAGGTGGGTGATTCTATAATTATAAATAGGAGGCATACTTGGAACTTAGGCATCAACCCAAAACCTTTTGAGTCTCTTAAATATTGTCTTGGAGAGCTCTTAAAAGTTCATATCATTATATTTTCTACCTATAGATTTTATATGTCCCATATTGAAAAATAATATAGGTGTGGTAAATATACTACGTTTAAATAATATAATTAGAATTGTGTTAAAAAAAATCTATCATTAGAGTATAGGTTCATATCATTTACAAATATTTTAATTATGATGAAAAAAATAAAAAACAAACGTATGAATATTAATAGATAATATAGCATTTGCTTATTATTAAATCGGGTTGGATGTCGAATTAGGTTCAAAAAATATGGTGTACTTTTAAATATGTTATTCGTCTCACATTGAAAAATAATGTAGATGTGATAAATATACACTACGTATAAATAGTTGAATTGTCACACATCATAAGATTATCATAAGGTTGGGTGATCCCATGATTATAAATAGGATTTATCCTTGGAACTTAGGTACCACTCCAAATATATTGAATCTTTCAAAGTATACTTATTATATATGAGACTTTAAACAAAATCTTGAATTAAATATTAAATTTTTAAAGTTGTAACATTTTTTTAGGTGTGAGAAAGAAAATGGTTAATATTATAACGGAAATTTTTCATGGCACCCTCGAATTTTGTTATATTACACATCGTACCCCTAATTTTAAGTTTGTACATATAATACCTTTGTGTTTACTTTTTTCATAACGCCGTTACTCCTATGAGTAACTAGAGGAGTAATTGAGCATGTCATGCTTGTTCCGGGTATGAATTCCGAAGTAGGTTTGTTTACCACGCTAGCTTTGTCGAATAATGCCCTTTCTAGCTTTGATTGCTCTCCTCGGCTTTCTCCTGCAACAACGAGCAAACTGAGGGCTTGGCTTTGTGCCAAGCGTACTCACTCCGACGCTCAAGTCAGTGAACTTATTGTGATTAAGTAGTATGTTGCTTGATGATGTGAATTGTAGAGAGATGAGAGAGATAATACCAATTTAAGTGGTTCTTAGGTTAGATTCTGGATCCCCTTCTCAATGAGAGAGGTGGAGTATTTATAGACTTTCACCTTTTGTCACGTAGTGGCCAAGTGGCCAAGTGGCTAGCAGGTGGAAAGACCGTTCTACCCTCGGCCGATGGACCCATGGCAGTCAAGGGCCCGATTGACTCCATGCCGAGGGGTCTTGGATATGAGTACGCGGATGTGTCTCCTACCGGTTAGTTAGCGGCCGAGAGAGGGTGATGGCCGATAGGCCGTCACGGATATCTTTGTTTAAAGTCGTTGATCGGGTGTGGATATCTTTGACCTCGCTCAATATGTTGACTTGGTCGTGGTGCGAGAATATGCCCCATCAATTTGCCCCCAGCCGTAGTCTATGCCGTGGTATGGGCTCCGATGTATGTTGAGCGTATATTCGCGCAAGTGAAAATTTTTTCGCCCCGCTTCTTCTTCCTCGGCTTATACACAGCCGTACCATATCCCCCTCCACATGGATGGGTATTGGACATCAAATGTGGAAGAGAAGATCTTCTTGGCCGGCGGACCCAAGGTTGAGAGTGCCGGTGTGCTTTCGATTGCCCTGTGCCGGTGCTACCTAGCTTGGTTAATCATATTGCGGCGGAGAACAGATATTTTAGGATTTTCTTTGAGGAAGATGAATAGGCAAAGGGATATGAAGGGGCGTGTTGAAGACGCAGTTCTCGTTGCATTGATTGACATTCAATTTGTTGCGTCGATTGACATTCCGTGTACGCATGCCCGACATGTGTCTCTTCGTTGATTGGCCGACGCTTCATGGGTCCGCGCTTTGATTGGTCCTCCTTTGTGGGCCTTGGCCTATAAATACCAGATCTTTGAAGTGAAATTGGTTACTAATTTCATTCATTCCAAAAAATTTTTCTTCTTTCTAGATCTTCAGAATTTTTACGTCGGCGTAGCACTTTTCTTCAAGGTAAACCAAAAAAACTTATCATCTTTTAATTTGTTTTAAGTAATTGTTGTGAACCATGTCTTCACGACGCCGGTCCCAAGAATCGTGCACCGGGGTTCCCGCGTTTTGATGAGGAGGAGGCGGTAGCCGCCGTTCCGTTAAGGTCGGGGGGCCGTAGGTCTCCTTCTCCTGAAGTTGACCGCAAAGTCCTGGAGGAGTGGGAGGATGATGACGATGTTGATGATGATGAGGAAAGGAATCCTTCCGGTGGGGAGAGGTCACACGATCCCGCATCATTATGATGCCCGTACTCACGGCGCCGATCGTGGTTTTATCGATAAGTTCATCCGCCGCTCTCGCTCTGAATTTTTCGAAGATCACTTCTTTTTTGGCCAGGGGTACAACATTGTTATCCCCGGAGAGGGTCAGCCGTCTGTTGCCCTCCCCGGTCACATCGGCGTATATATGAGGCACCTGGAGTATGGTCTCCGGTTTCCTCTCAATATGTACGTCTCTACCATAATTCAGGCGATGAACGTTGCGGCGCGCAGCCTTCACCCTTTGGCCGTTAGGACTATAGTCGCTTCGTGTGTTGTGTCTCTTCAGGGGTGATCCCAACGGTAAACTTATTCCGCCGAATTCATTTTCTTCGAATGAATGTTCAAGGTGGCCGGGGGTGGTATAGCATCCAGATCGAGCCAGGCTATCTCACCGTGCCTAAGCTCACCTCTTGCAAGGGCTGGAAGGAACGGTGGGTGTATGTCGAGGTCCCGGATGATTATCCGTTGCCTCGGTCTTTTCAAAGACCACGTTAACTTGCGGTGCGAGAGTAGGGGAGCGTGAGAAGATGATCCCTAAGGGCAAGAATAAGATGGACGCCGCAAAGGTCTGTCTCAACGAGGACGAGACGCGGGCATTGAAGCTTTTCGAGGTCGATGACGATGGGACGCCGAAAGTTTGGTTGCCCCCGACGCAAGTCATCCAGATGGATGAGCCGCTTTGCCACGTCGGCCTCATACCGCCCTAAGCACGGGGTGAGTGGGGTCGGTGTGAGGCCCATTTCTGTTTTTAGCGTTCTTGTTTTTGTGCCTTGACTTGTTCCTTTTTCTAACTCTTACTTTGCTTCTTTTTACAGAGAACTTTGGCTCCGTTCGTCTCGAGCAATTCCTCAAGAAGATGGGACTTGACAAAGATGGTAACGTGCGGGAGAGGAATCCGAAGGTCGATGTACATGACCGCCGTCCGTCGCCATCGACCTCATGGATCAAAAGTCAAGAGCTTGGACGAGGCGGAGGCTCGGCCGAGGTAGCCGCCATTCCGCGCCGGTCCGAAAGCCAAGTCTTCGGCGGCTACGGTGTCAACCTCGATTCCGCCTCCAACTCCCCCGTCCGAGAAGAAGGTGGAAATCGTCGACATTGTCGACGGGGAGGATTCCGATCCGAGGGATCTCCACTTAGGCGTAAGAGGAAGAGGCCTACCCCTACCGCCGATGCTTCGCGCACGATTCATGCTAACGATGGCGCGAGGGAACGGGTCAATCGGCCAAGAAGAGCAAGCCCTCCGCATGAGATCTAACTTGCGGCTCGCATTTAGCCGGCTCATTAGATATACCGATGACCGGCTCTCGGTATGTCCGTGAACGTTGACGTGGACTCTTTGATTGAATTTTTGTAGATCAACCGGCGCGATCTGTCCCAATTATCGAGCGGCGGGTGAGGAGAGGCCTGTGCGGACGGCGGAAAAAATGCCACCGCCGACTCTATTCTCGCGTCGATATCCAACGACCAGCTCATAGCGGAGGGCACAAGGTCGGGAAAGAGGATTGGGAAGTGGTCCGAATCGCCGGCTTTCGCATTAGGGAGCAAGAAGAGGCCCGACCAAGACGGGACCGTTGATAGAACGGTGAAGCTTGATGTTGTGGCGCGCAAAGGGGGTAGCCGGAAGGCTAAGCTTGATCTCCCGCGCACGAGCGCGTGTGGAGGAAGTTGAGAAGCCGTTTGTCGGCCGAGAAGGCCAAGTTAGAGGTCGCGACCTCGCCGCCGCCAAGTTGCGGGAGGAACGGACAGTACAAGGGCGGCTACGACGTTGTTGTCGCCAAAGGGAGGAGTCGAAAAGGGCGACGGCTCCAAAGTGAGTCACATAGGGTACCGGTGCTATCCTTGCCCAAAGGGAGAAGGATATTGAGATGCTTCAAAAGAAGATTATCCCCCGCATGTGTGCTCAATATAGGGACCTGACCGAAGAAACCTTCAGGGAGGTGATTGGGAGTCAGATCCCAGGATGGCTCCTTTCCGTGGCCAAAATTTGACGGGTCGTTCGACGATAGGCTCGAGGCTAACGAGAAAGCTGCGGCGGATAAGGCGGCCGAGGATGCGAGGGCCAAGAAGGAGGAAGAGGCGGCCGCGGAAAAGGCGGCTCTTGCCGAGAAGACGAGGGCGGCCAGAGAAGAGTCCATTAAGGCCAAGGGCCGAGGATGCTAAGGCCGCCAAGAAAGCCGAGGATGCCAAGGCCGCCAAGAAAGCCGAGGATGCTAAGGCCGCTAAGAAAGCCGAGGATGCTAAGGCCGCCAAGGAAGCCGAGGATGCTAAGGTCGCCGATTGCATCTAAGCCGCCCACCAAGGATGATGTCGCGATGGCGGCAAGGGCAAGCGAAAGCGAGGCATAGGGAGAGGCGGTCGTCACGGCTCACCCGGCGTCTCGGATAGCTTCACTATTCGGGGGCCAACTATTAAGCCTTTTCTCCCCGCCATCCTTTTGGCGCTTCAAAGAACCAAGTCCGTAACCTTTTGCTTTACTCTTCCTTGTATTTTGTAAAACCTTGGTAGGTAGAATCTTGGCTTATCCCAAAGGGGGGGACGGCCGTCGTCGTATTTCTCCTTCTTGTAACTTCGTTATCTTTTTCTTAATGAGAATTTGCTTGCTTCGCCTCTGGCTTGGCCGAGGCCTTTGATTTATTCCTTCACTTGTCTTCTTGCGTTAATTAATTGAGCGCTTTTCGTTTTTACCTTTGGCTTTAGCCGAGGCGATTTAGAATGCGTATCTCAACCGTGTTTAACGTCTTTAGATTCGGTCTTAATTTGCCGAGGGCGGTTGCGTTAATTAATTGAGCGCTTTTCGTTTTTACCTTTGGCTTTAGCCGAGGCGATTTAGAATGCGTATCTCAACCGTGTTTAACGTCTTTAGATTCGGTCTTAATTTGCCGAGGGCGGTTGCGTTAATTAATTGAGCGCTTTTCGTTTTTACCTTTGGCTTTAGCCGAGGCGATTTAGAATGCGTATCTCAACCGTGTTTAACGTCTTTAAACTCGGTCTTAATTTGCCGAGGGCGTCGCGTTTCACTCGTCTCTTCCCGGCGATTACGGGCAACAACGAGTTTACGTTTTGACCGCCGTTGAACATATGTTAGCATATCGGCTCGTCCCCCCGTCACTCCCGTTAAAGGCCGAGGTGATCGAGGTTTTGGCTCTGTCTGCTGTGTACATATGTTAGCATGCCTTCTTCCGGGTGACCGCCGTTGTGTTTTCCTCGACATGACTATGGAGGGGATTAACGCTTTGATGGAAAATGGGGATGACTCCTATTTAGATATGAACATGCATTGGGGTGCCAACAATTGTTTTGGGCACCTCCGCTGCTATACAAAGTATTTTTCGAGATTGTCGGTGTTCCAATGGCTCATCGAGGTACATCCCCATGTCCGTCGTAGGTATGTACCGGCCTCATTTCTTCAACTACCTTGTAGGACCTTCCCGATTGGCCGTCAACTTCCCATGAATGTTTCCTTTATTGGTGGCGGCTGACTTCCTTAGGACCGATCACCTACCGTTAGATCCCTTTTGTGGACCCTTCGGTTGTAGGTCCTTTTCATTCGCTCCGATATATCGCTAAGTTGAGGCGTCCGCATCTCGGCTTCCTTCGACCAGGTCTAGGGAGGTTCTTAGGCCTTCCTCGTTTTCATCCGGGTTAAAAGTGGTCGTTCTGAATGTTGGCACCGTTGCTTCGATCGGCAGGACGGCCGAGCCGTAGACTAAGTGGAATGGATCATACCCCGTTGCCTCTTTTCCGTGGTTCGAAGGGACCACGTAACGCCGGTAGCTCATCGCCCATCTTCCTTCGAGGTCTTCAACTGTCTTCTTCAAGCCGTTGAGGATTGTTTTATTGGTCGCCTCCGCCTTTTGCCGTTGCTCTGGGGGGTGGCAGACGGAGGAGTATGCAAATTTGATGCCAAGTTCTTCCAACCAACTCATTATTGTATCACTCCAAAACTCTCGGCCATGGTCGAACACCATGACTTGGGGTAACCCAAAACGAGTTATGACGTTTTCCCAGATCACCTTTCTTACGGCCGTCGCGGTCTTGGCGGTCATCGCTACATGCCTCTACCCATTTGGTGAAGTAATCGACGGCGACGATTAGGAACTTTCTTCCCCCGAATGCCGTCGGAAATGGCCCTAGTAGATCCATTCCCCACTGTGCAAAAGGAAGGGGACTAAACCTGCGCAGTCTCGGGAAGGTGCATGTATCACCGGAGCATGCATCCGACGGTTGTTGCATTTTTTTGTTTTGTTTCGGAATCTTCAAGCATGGTGGGCGAAGTAGCCGGCTCGGAGAGCTTTGTGGGCTAGTGTTCTTGCCCCCATGTGATGACCACAGATGCCTTCGTGTATTTTCACAAGATTAGCTCGCATCGGTGGACCGACACACTTCAGAGTGGCCTTGTCACGGACCTCCGTATAACTCTCCTTCAAACACCAAGTACCTTGTCTTTGCGATCCTCTTTATCTTTTGTGAGAGATGCGGTCCTCCGTAGCTCATGTGTCGTTTATACCTCTTTATCTGAGTCATCCATGTCGTGTCGGCTCTACGTCGCACACCACGCCGATGGTTTCGTCAATGCTCTTAGCGTTCGATGCCCACTAGCACGGTTGGTGATATTCCCGATGGTTGAACCGCGATTTTGAGAGAGCGTCGGCCGGTTGTTCTCGGACACTGGGATGTGTCGGATTTTGAATGACTTCAATTTTGAGGTCTCGGCTTTTACCTTTTCCAGGTATCTTACCATCCCATCGTCCCGAGCCAGTACTCTCCTTCGTATTGGTTAGTCACCAAGAGAGAGTCTGTTTTCAAAGTGATGTGTTACGCCGGCGGCTCGGCTAACTCAACTCCGGTTATCACCGCCTCATATTCGGATTCGTTATTTGAGGTTGAGAAGGCAAACTTCAAAGCGTACTCGAACTCGTCCCCGCTTGGGCTGATGATAAGGATGCCGGCTCCTGAGCCGTTCGTTGTGGAGGATCCATCGGTATATACCTCCCACATGCCGGGACATGACTCTTCCTGATACGTGCACTCGGCCAAGAAGTGCGGCGCACACCGCCCTTTTATCGAAGGCCTTGGTTTGTATTGAATGCCGAAGCCGGATAGCTCCACCGCCCATTTGATAAGTCCGCCCGATTGTTCGAATTTTTCCGTGCTTTCTCCAACGGCCGGTCGGTTAAGACCGTCATGGGATGTGCGTCAAGTAGGGTTTCAACTTCCTTGCGGCAACAACCACGGCAAAGGCGCTTTTTCAATCGGCCGGGTAGTTTCTCTCGGCGGCAACATGTGTATGGTCGATAAAGTATATTGGTCTTCTTTGCTTGTTTTCTTCTCGACGACGATTAAGACCGACCGTGGCCGAGGTTATCGCTAGATATAGATATAGCGTTTCCCCAGCGTCGTGCCGGGACGGGGTTGGGAGAGTTTGCGAGATGGGTTTTCGGTTGTTCGAAGGCTGTGCTCTGTTCCTCCCCCCAGCACAAGTCTTTATTCCCTTTTAGCACTTTGAAGAATGGGGTGCTCTTGTCGGCTGACCGAGAGATAAAACGGGCAAGGGCCGCCATCCTCCCGGTCAGTATCATAACCTCTTTGCGATTCCTCGGCTCCGGCAGGTCTAGAATTGCTTGGACTTTCTCTGGATTGGCATCAATTCCCCTGGCGCTAACAAGCACGCCGAGGAATTTGCCGGCCCGGACACCGAAGTTGCATTTTGTAGGGTTAAGCTTCATCTTGTATTTCCTTAGTGAACAAAATGTCTCGTGTAAATCGGCTAGGTCCTCGCCGTCAGACTTACTCTTGACAATAGTATCGTCGACGTAAGCCTCGATGTTTCGCCCTTTTTGATTTTGGAATACTTTGTCCACCAGTCTTGTGTAAGTCGCGCCGGCGTTTTTCAAACCAAACGGCATCATCTTGTACATGTAGGTGCCGTGTATGGTGATGAATGCGCATTTAGGCATGTCTTCCTCTCGCCATGAATACCGATGGTATCTCGAAAAGGCGTCGAGCGGGCTCAAGATTGTGTAGCCCGCCGTCGCATCTATTAAGCTATCTATCCGAGGCAAGGGGTAGCAATCTTTCGGGCATGCTTTATTAAGTTGCGTAAAATCAACACACATCCTCCACCCCCCTGATGACTTTTTAACCATTACAACATTAGCTAGCCATTCAGGGTATGTACAAGGGATGATAAAGCCTGCCTCTAACAACTTATCAACCTCGGCTTTGATGGCATCCTCTTTTTCGGCCGAGGAGTTTCTCACCCCTCCGCCTCACGGGGCGGGGCGCCGGGGAGTACGTTCACTTGTGAACGATGACCTCTCGCTTACACTGGCATCTCGGCGGGTGAGTACGCAAAGACGTCTTTGTTCCTCCTCGGCAGTCAGGAGATCGGCCCGAATTTTGGCTCCAGCCGACACCAAGCGATTACGGTGGCCCTGGATCGATCTCTATCCGCTCGGTCCGCCCCTTCGACCATGCCGACGTGGTTGGTGCTCATCGGTTCGTCTTCCTGTCGTAAGGATGGGTTCTTCCCTTTTTCCTCTTTCTTTGCTACCTTGAAGGATTGCATGTTGCATCCTCTGGCCGATATTTGGACGTTGACCACCTCGTCTTTTTCGTTCTTTGAGACGAGTTTATGAACCTCCCCGCGGTCCGAGACATACATCGTTGTCGGGCCCAGGATGGACACTACAAAGATCGACCTCACTCGGGGTGATACGACCGATGAGAACGTTATATGCGGATGAGCCGTCGATGACCACGAACTCGGACATCACATTCTTGGCCGCGTCGGACCGCCGAACATCACCAGTAACTGATAGACCCTGGGGGACCAAGCCTGCCGGAGAAGTCGTACAATGGGTTGGTGCATGGGCTAAGGTCCGCAATTTTCAGGCCGAGCCCTAGAAAGCACTCCCTGAACATGATGTTCGTGTAAGCACCCGTGTCAATCAGGCATCTCATGACCAGGTGGTTGGCTATGTCTAAGTGGACTACGAGTGGGTCGCTATGCGGGGCGATGATTCCTCCGTAGTCCTCCTTCCCAATAGTTATGTTCGGGATGTTGGAAGCGCGGGCCGCGGTAGTGGGCACGAAGTTCGACTTTGCCCGATACGATCCGTTCAGGTGCCGTTTGTGTCCGCGAGCGGATCCGCCGTTCTCGTTTCCCCCGATGACAACATGAATTGTTCCTATTCGTTCAAAGACGGATTTTTTATCTGAGCCACCGGTGTTAGTCTTTTGGCCTCCGGCAACATACTTGCCGAGGCTCCCTTTTCGGATCAGCTCTTCAATGGCATTCTTCAAATGCCGGCAATCGTTGGTTAAGTGACCGGTGTGGCCGTGGTACTCACAAAGAAAGGCTCGTGTCACCGTCCCCCTAGGTTTGGGGGCCTTTCCCACTTCTCGCCCCTCGTTTCGCTCGGGAGAAGACCTCGGCCGATACGACCGGGGGTGTGATCTTTGTACTTCTTATGGTAGTACGGACTGAACTCCCGGCGTCCGCCGGGTTCGCTCCTCGGCGGGCCCTGTCGGTCCGCGACCTATTATTGTCACGGCGCCCTTCATCCGGCTTGTCCTCCTGGTGGCTCTTTCTTTTCGAGTGCCCGCCTCGCCGTGGCCTATCCATATTTTGTGATAGTCTTCGACCTTAATGGCCTGGTCGGCCAATTTCCTGGCGGACTCAAGGCTCGTGCCACCGCACTTGATGAGCTCGTTTTTCAAGTCCCCTCCGGGAGGCCTTTCATCGTCGCGAAGGCCGCTAGTTCATTGTTCGGCTCCCTAATCTGGCCGAACCCCGGCATCGAACCTCTTCACATGCTTCGGAGTGACTCGCCTCCCCTCGCTCGATGGTCGGGAGATCCGATGTCTCGACGGCTCTCCTTTATTGGTAGAGTCTTGGGCCAAAAACGCGTCTCTTAGGTCGGAATAGGAGTATACCGACCCATCGGGTAGCCCCTTGTACCGGCTTTGCGCCATTCCAACCAAGGTCGTTGGGAAAATTCGGCACACGGACCTCGTCGGTTGCTCCCACACCGACATGTGAGACTCGAAAGCCTCGGCATGATCGGTTGGGTCGCCTTCTCCTTTGTATGATATAGACGGTAGCTTTAGCTTTGGCGGCACTGGGTCTCTAGGACGAGGCACCGAGGGGGGGCTGTCGACCACGTGTCTAATGACACGCGGCGATCGGCTCCTCGCATCCTTAGTCCGGCCCCTCTCCCCGTGGCGGGAAGGGCTTCTTCTCCGACTCTGGTGAGTCGGACTCCTTCTTCGAAACGGTGAGTCGGACTTCTTCTCCGACTCGGTGAGTCGGACTCCTTCTCCGACTCGGTGAGTCGGACTCCTTTCGCTCGTCCGGGGCATGTCTCGTGGGCGTCGCGGCGACATCGTCCTTCCGCGAGTGCGGGAAGGGCTTAGTTCTACCACTGACACTCTGGGCTCCCCCGGCGTCTTGGTAGGCTCAGCCTCTCTTAGTGCTTCGTTCGGAGTTTCTCGGAGTCACCTTTTGGGCCCTAGCTTCTCGGACGGGTCCCGCCGCTCTTGTCGGTGTGACAAGTGTGAGCGGCGCAGACCGACAATCAGTCCAGAGCGCCGACTTTTCTTTGCATCAACCACACGCCCCATGACGGTGACCTGGTCGGCGGGCGTGGCGTATCGGCATTATTGGCATCCCGAACTCGGTTGAATTATCCATTTGGTGGAGGGCCGCACAACTCCAGAATTGTGGACGGTATCATCTGGGTGGAGGGGCTCTTCGGTTACGAACACCTCTTGTTCTTTTGACATCTTCTTAGCTTTTTGGGTGGGTTTTTTTTTTTTGGTTTGGACGGCGCCAATTGTTCCGGGTATGAATTCCGAAGTAGGTTTGTTTACCACGCTAGCTTTGTCGAATAATGCCCTTTCTAGCTTTGATTGCTCTCCTCGGCTTTCTCCTGCAACAACGAGCAAACTGAGGGCTTGGCTTTGTGCCAAGCGTACTCACTCCGACGCTCAAGTCAGTGAACTTATTGTGATTAAGTAGTATGTTGCTTGATGATGTGAATTGTAGAGAGATGAGAGAGATAATACCAATTTAAGTGGTTCTTAGGTTAGATTCTGGATCCCCTTCTCAATGAGAGAGGTGGAGTATTTATAGACTTTCACCTTTTGTCACGTAGTGGCCAAGTGGCCAAGTGGCTAGCAGGTGGAAAGACTGATCTACCCTCGGCCGAGGGACCCATGGCAGCCGAAGGGCCCGATTGACTCCATGCCGAGGGGTCTTGGATATGAGTACGCGGATGTGTCTCCTACCGGTTAGTTAGTTAGCCGAGAGACGGGTGTGGCCGATAGGCCGTCACGGATATCTTTGTTTAAAGTCGTTGACTGGCTGTGGATATCTTTGACCTCGCTCAATATGTTGACTTGGTCAGCGGGTGCAGAATATGCCCCATCAATGCTATTTGTGTTTTGTTATTTAGTTATTAAATGTTAGTTTATTAAATAAAATATGGATTTAAGAATTAGATTATGAAGTGTTTGTGTAATACATAATAAAAGAAAAAGGTGTGAAAAGTCATATGAGTAATGACGTTATGATGAAAGTTGTCAAATGGTATTCAGGGAAAGAAAAAGGGGAACACAGGGGTACCATTTGTAGAAACTTAAAATTAGGGGTACCATGTGTAATCTATCAAAGTTCAAGGCTATCATGAGAAATTTCCAATATTATAATGATATAAGTAATTAAATTTTCATTTAAAAGAGAGAGACATCCGTACCAATAAAACAATAAAGAGGGTATTATTTTTTAATTGTTATTTTACTGCCACGCCATCAAACTTAGCGTCCATTTAATAGCCTTTACATTATGGGGTACCATGGGCAAAAAAATGGAATCTCAAGGATACCATAAGCAGATTCTTAAAAGTAGGGGTAACATGGAAAATCTGACAAAATTAAGAGGTACCGCGGGAAATTTCCGTATCTCAACTATGATAAAAAAAAATGAAGAAAAACAACGACAAATATTAATGAAGAGTACTTGATCATATTATTAAATTTAAATATAACTATTAGATATAATGAGTAGCAATTGTCCGTATTCGATATTCGGGATCTGGTTGAATGTCGAACTAAGTGCAAAAAAGATGGTGTAATTCTGAGTTTGTTATTTGTCCTACATTGAAAAACAATGCAGGTTTGATGATATACTACGGATAAATAGTAGAATTGTCCCACATCAGAAAAATAATCCAAGTTTGGTGAATATATTACTTATAAATAGTAGAATTGTCCCACATCGAAAGATAAGTATAAGGTGGGGTGATTATACGATTATAAATAAGAGTTAACCCACGTATATATTAATCTTGGATTTTTTTTGAAAGAGATATTTTAATAATATGTAAACAAATCATTAGACATAGAATGTAAACATTAAACCCTTATAACATATTTTTTTTTTGCATTATAAATCAGTTAATTACCCCGTTGCAACGCACGGGCATTCAAACTAGTCTTATACTATAAGACGGTCCTATAAGAGAGTTGGTGAATAACATACCCAAATTGACCCGAGTTGAATTATGTTAAACTCGAAAATAACTCAATTGAAATGACTCGGCCCAATTGACCCGTTCAACGAGGTCTAACATAAGTAGATAACTCACTCACATAATAAACCAAAGCCTTCTCTCTTTCGTGTACCACTCGTCACTTGAAAAGAAAAACACATCACAAATACTAGTAGGGTTCCTGCAGCTGCTTTCACGTTTTTACCGGATCATCTTTACCTTTTACATTTATCTACTTAATTTCTAGTTTAGATCTTTAATTTTGTGTGTTTACAGTTGCTATCAGTTTAATGTTTGAGAAAATGGGTGACAAGAAACAAGTAATTGAGCAACAAAGCTACCTCTTTGATGATTTAATATTTCAAGAAATACTCACAAGATTACCCATTAAATCCATTCTTCGATTTAAGTCAGTTTCGAAACAATGGTATTCTTCTCTTTGTTCTTCCGATTTCGCCAATGCCCACCTTATGCGATCCCCCTTTGCTCACCCTTCTGCTCCTGTTAATACCTTGTTTATTAAGTGCCTTAAGAATTGTTACATTTGTTCTTACGATGATGATCAAATTTCTGGTAATTTTGAAGATAATTTGGTCAAACTAGACGTCGAGTTTGGCGTCGAGGGAGATGAACTTGAACTTACAGGATGCTGCAATGGGTTGATTTGTTTAACCCCAAAATCTGGTAAATACTTCATTTTATGGAACCCGGCTTCTCGTAAGCTGCACAAATACGAGTCAGATGGGTATTTAAAGCATTTTGATGAAGCTGATAGAGTTGTTGTAACTTCTGGATTTGGGTATTCATCCTCTGTTGATGACTACAAATATGTTGCAATTTTGACAGTATATCAAGGAAACACGGATAGTGATAATGTTAGTATCTTCTCTGTAAGGGAAAATAGGTGGAGGAAAATTGATTTTGGTAATGATCCCCTCACTCTTTTTAGACACGGAGTGTTTGTTGGTGAAAAATTATATTGGCTAGGTTATAGGAGAGGAGTTGGTAGTTTACTTGTGAGCTTTGATTTAGGGGTTGAGAAGTTTGATGTAGTTAATATCAATTGGCGTGGGTTGGACTTGTTAGGAGTGATGAGAGGGTGTTTGAGCCAGTTTAATTGTAATAACACATTTATTGGCGACCAGTTAATGCACATATTGGAACCTCCTACAATAGTTAAATCTATTGATTTACCAAATGGGTTGAAATTAGACCCATTCTCTCAGATGATCGGGTTTACAAAAGCTGCCAAGTTTTTTATGACGGGGCCATTCAGTTACGATGCAAGGGATTATCAAAGTAGATCGTTGGGCATAGTTGATACATGTACTACACCTATGAAATACACAATGCTTTTGAGGGTAGAGTCGATTGAGATTGCGAGATATGTTCCAAGCCTACTTTCGCCTTTTCCCATTGAGGAGCCTTCAGAGGGATAGATCTAATAATAGTTTCCTTGCTCCTGGGCTTGTTTGAAGTTCTTGAAGCTATGTAGTTTTCTTAGTGACATTATTGTACTTCTTCCGAGTAGTATTGACGAGTACGTCTTTACCTTCGGTCTTATCTTATCCTTTACTTGTACCTGGTCTCTTGTAAGGTTGTTCAACCACAATATATCGGTAAACCAAGCAAAGTATGAGTATTATCAGATATTGCGTAGGATTTGGCAAGTGTTTTTTCATCTTGGAAGGATTCAGTGCTAGCACACATGGATCAGAATTCTTCGATCAAACATTGAACTAATATGTTATGTACTCTTCCTGTAACTTTGGCACAAGCTGATAAAGGTTGCATAGCGGGCTACGTTCCAAGTTTGATCTCGCCAATATGTAATGTACTCTTTCTATAACTTTGGAACATTAGTTTGAAATGTTATGTGACCTTTATTGACCAATTTGGTTTATGGACTCGAGTTTATTTATGGTATTGGTTGTGTTAGTTTATAGCACTTAGCTGTTTGAATTTGAACTTAGTTGAAGTACTTAGTTTCTGGGTTCAAGTGTATCGATGTAGTACCTGGTGCTTATATGGTTTGAAGAGTCGGTTAATATTGCAAGATAGGTTCCAAGCCTGGTTTCATTTATTTCCCATTGAGTATGCTACGGTTAACCTTCATTTATCTTTAGCCATTAAGGAGCTGTCTTAGAGTCTCTAGTTAGTCTCTTGTAAGGCCGTTTTACGCTGTTACTGTGTAAAACGGATTCACAACCATGTAAACTATAACCATTTTTGCTTAACAGATTTTATTTTGAAAAAAGCGGTTGCAGAAGACTTGTGTAAGGCGACCTGACTCAAGAATTTGTGTCAAGTTTAGGCATAGATATGATACTGTTGGATATTTCCATATCTCCTAATAGTTGTGTCATGTGTCATCTGCCCTGTCTTTGCTGTCAGTTTGATAGAGTTAGAGTCAGTCTGCTACTACAGTTCGTCAAACTGTCTGTATTCTGTATATGCAGTTAGCCTTTGATGGTGAATTGTCATTCATTGATGTGTGATGAAGAGGATCGATGTCGTCTATACTCTGTAGCAGTCGACTAAGATTGTCGTAAAGACGACAAAGGAAGACCAAGGAAGATAGTCGTCATGTTCAGTCACTTTAGCTATGGTCCTTGATACTACCATCAATTGGATTGGCATGACTCTTTTACGTATGAGCAGTGAATTATTGCAAATTGTATGCATTAGATGGCCCATACTTTCAGTATCTGATCATTTTAGATGCAAGAAGATTTCATTTTTTCGAGCTTTCGTGTTTGCTATTTGATGGCTGCCAGCAATCAAATCAAATGCCTCATGATGATAATTAGTACTTTATTCGTGTTAAATAGAGTCCATCTTGTGACCTCTGTTTGAAATGTTATGCTACCTATATTGGTCAATGATATGATTTGGTTTATGGGTTCAAGTTTATAAATGGTCTTGGTTGTGTTAGTTTATTGCAATAAATTGTTTGAATGAGAAAATAGTCGGAAGTAGTGACAAACTGACAACTTAGACACGAATCTGCTTTCGGATTATTCAAGGGACTCTCATTTGTTGAGTTTGTGCCCATGGTAGTACTAGAATCTGCTTTCGGAGTATAAATGGTACTCATTTTTTTCATCTTCATATTTCATCTCATTACATATCTGTCAGAATTTACAGTTTTGAGTTTTAATTTTTTTTTTTTTTTTCCGAGTGGGAGTATTACATAAGAAACTATCGTGCTGTGTCTCCCTTTGAGAAGACACCAACAGGGCACAGGCTCATGACAAATGAAGAAGTAATCAACATATTTTCATTTCTACCCGGAAAAAACAGAATGTTAAAGCCTACAAAATTTCCTGCTTCAACACGTTCATCAACAAATACCACAGGGGTTGTAAAACTGCATTACATCCAATCCCCTAATACTCGGGAACTCGGAGAGTTTTCAGGGTACTACTCAGTCTGATGTTATCCTACATACAAAACCAAAAATCGACAGAAAAAGTAATGTATATGTTCAGAAATCCTTGTGTAGAGAAACAGGAGGAAGCCTGCAACTAGCCATGAAGTTACTGCTACAATTTCTCCTCACAGCTAATGAAGAATAAGAACCACCTTTGGATTTCTTAGAAATGGTGGCTTTTGGACTTGTAAGTCTCTCAACATCTAATCCTCCACAATAACTCTTGCAATATTTGATCCTCTTTTTGTAGGGATTCTCTCTTTTTAGAAGGTCTTCTAAGTTCTCTACACTTGCTAGTGATGCAAATGATTGAGTTTTTCCTTGATAATATTTTGAAAGTCCTTTTCTGCATAATTCAAAATATGCAAACTTTGGTTAGTTCAATCCCCAAACATGACATAAATTTATTCAAAATCCCCAACAATTTACCGCAGTGCCTCAAGGGATCCTGTTAATAACGAGATAAGAGGGTTTAAATTTATGTACTCTAACACCATGTTAATCCATACATAGAGGTTGTTTCCGAGTTACCCATACAAGTCATGTTAAGATTTTTTAGAAGTCGATAAGAGGGTTCTAAAGCGAATTTTTAGAAGTCGATATGCATACAACCTTACCAACACATTTTAGTTTTTATACAAAGGAAACTCAAAAGTGTTGTCACCGCTTTACAATTTCACTTTTTGACGTTTCTTTTTTGTGCCAGGCGAGCCTCATGAGCGACTATCTGGAGTCTAGGGACGAGGACAGAGGGAATTTCTTACCGGAGTTCCAGTTTCGTCAGGTCCAGTTTGCTTGGCATAAGCAAACGATCAACGACACTGAGTCTGGCTTGTTCACAATGATGCACATGTTAATGTACGAGGGTGATAGTTTTGGTCATGTTGATCTTGAGAGGAAGGTGAACCGTCGATATTTGGTAATCTAGCTGGCAGCGACGCTTGTCCTAGCTGACATGAACATCATCGGGCAAGGAGTTCTGACCAAGGTCAACGGTTTCATTGGCGAGAAAGACCAGATCCTGAAGCAACTAGAAGCCAGACAAAAAATGGCGCGGAAAGCAGATAAAAAACCTGGGAAAAAATAGAATGTATTTCCATTCAATTTGTAGTCTCTGTTTTTGCAACTCTATTATGTTGTTAAGAAACTCCTTAACAACTTAGACAACTTTTTTGGAATAGATTGTTATTATATCATCTTGGTCTGTTATAATTAAAATCCAAGTTATACAGATAAGAATTAGAGTCATACACACTGTGAAGTAAAGTTATACAAATTGTGTACAGGAGTTATACAACACATGAGTTATACATTCTGCAAGTAGAGTTATACATATGGCAACAAGAGTTATACATTCTGCAAGTAGAGTTATACATATAATAACAAGAGTTATACATTCTGAAAATTAAAGTTATTCAAAATGTAGTTAGATTTATACAACAGATAACTGCAGTTCAGTGAACAATTGTATAACTTCTATGTTCAGACAATGTAACTTTGGCACTATATCTAGCAACTTCAGTGAACTACCACATAGATAAATATTATGCCAAAATGTTGTTACCTGGGTTGTACTCTACGTTGAAACTTTTCTCTCTAATTGAATCCTTAACGACAGTCACTTCAACTCCATCGACTTCAGCATAGCCCCCGGTCTTACATGTATCGATTGAGCAAATGACCTCTAGTTGGAATTCCTTGAAAACCTCACGGGTATAAACATTTGACGCATATTCCTCTATGGGTAAATGCGTCCCCCTTCTTTGGTGTTGAGTGTCGGTTTTCATGGTCAAGTCTCTTCTGCGTATGCCGTTGATGGTCCATAGCGCTTTCAAAACGCATCCAAAACTCCACTAACGCACCGACTTCGCTCAAACTTCTTAAAAAAACTATTAATGCTCTCGATCTCCGGGTTGTCCTCATTACACCACCCATGTTCAAGTCCCTGCAATGCGCCATCACCCATTGGCTCCTTTTATCGTACGCTTCTGTAAACCACTCTTCGTTCACAAGACCATGCGCTTCCATTATTTCTGCCCGCCTAGCTTCAAAGTCGTCTGCTTCTAGGTTGTCGTCCCATATAATGTTGTTCAATTTCTGAAGGAACTCCTTATAATCCTCCCTTGTCACCCCGAACTTCGATGGCACCTTGTTCATTATATGCCACATGCAAAATCGGTGGCGTGCAGTCTTGAAGGCAAGGGGTATGGCCTTAATAATGCCCGCATCCCGATCGTGATAATGTACTTGGGTTCCTTTCCACCCATAGCATTCAAAAACCTGTTGAAAACCCACTGGAAGGATTCATGGTCTTCATGGGCAATCAATGCCCCACAGAATGTTACCGATCGCTTATGGTGATCTATGCCAGTGAATGGCGTGAAAATCATATCGTACTTGTTTGTTGAGTATGTTGGTCGTAAACGACACTGCATCTCCAAAACGGAGTAGTTCCTTCTAGCGGTTCTGCATGATTGCCCTTGAAGGCTATTATCCTTGTCAACTTCATAATCAAAATAAAACCCCTGCCTATTTTGTGCCATATTCTTGAACCGGTCTATGAACAATTGACCGTCCCGTTTATGGATGAAGCATTTCACATCTCGGTGGAAGTTCTTAAAATCAGTTAAGGATGCACCAATGTTCTCGAACCCGTTTATGAGTTCCTTAGACATGTTGTACGTCCTAGTTGCTCCTATCCTCAACTGCAGTGGACAACAAATCCTGATCAGTGCTGATTAATAATCAAGAATTCCTCAACTATAACTCTTACACCCTTTCATATAACTTCATGAAACATATGTATAACTCCATTGATTGATTGTGCAACTTATTATTATTTATAAATCTTACATCTGAAAGTATAACCTTCACTGCGAATATGTATAACTCTAACAACTTTCTATATAACTCTAAGGTTGTTATAAATTATTCTAGAATTTTAAAAAATATTTAGAAGTTTCACAATCAATTACTCGAGGTTTACATAACTCTAAGATCTCGGTGTATAACTTTAGAAGTTTGCCATTCAATTAGTGGAGGTTTGATTAATAGTAAACTAACCCTTGAGTTATACATTATCAAGTACTTGTGAAAATCTTCTATGTTCCGCGACATCTTTTGAAACTGACGATCCTCACTAGATACAAGCTCGTGATTATGCCCCATGTGGAATCGGTCAATTACTAATACTCCATTCTTCATAAATAGCCTGACATGTGCTTTACACCCTACCCTCTTGACTGTATATTTCCTCTGTTTTGCAGTTGTTAATGCCCATTGCATTTCTTCTTCCCTAATCCCGGTCTCATTTTTTTTAATTACTGCCTCGCCTTTTGGGACATATGTGAATCCCTCTTTGTTGCAAACCAGCAACTTTGACTTGATTTCACCGTCGCGCCATTTTTTCGTCGTATACTTCCGAACATCAAACCCGGACGCCAATGCATAAATTTATAGAATGTCACTGCCTCGTCGATTTCAAAAAATTGTTGTCCTACACAAGGTGTAAACTCCGCTGCCAAATGCTTACAATATTCAGTTTCCGCTTCCTTACGACCATCTGAATAGAATCAAACATCCATGAAATGATTAAGAAATATATAACTCCAAGCTACTTAGCATTTACCCTGTAACACCAAGCATAGAATGTATAATTCTAGGCACAGACTTTATAACTCTAGGCATATACTGTATAACTCTAGGGCGCAGACCGTATAACTCTAGGCATATACTGTATAACTCTAAACACAGACTGTATAACTCTAGACATATAATGTATAACTCTGTGTCTAGAGTTATACATTTGTTTATATATTTTCATTATATGCTAAGAGTTGTACATTATATGCCTAGAGTTATAAATTGTAGACTATATTACTTTAGTTTTCAGAATGTATAACTCTAGTCATACAATGTATAACTCTAGACAAAGACTGTATAACTCTAGGCATATAATGTATAACTCTTAGCATATAATGTATAGCTCTAGACACAGTCTGTATAACTCTAGTCATACAATGTATAACTCTAGGCACAGACTGTATAACTCTATGCATATAATGTATAACTCTTAACATATAATGTATAACTCTAGACACGGTCTGTATAACTCTAGATACAGACTGTATAACTCTAGGCATATAATGTATAACTCTAGTCATAAAATGTATAACTCTAGGCACAGACTGTATAACTCTAGGCATATAATGTATAACTCTGTGTCTAGAGTTATACATTATATGCTTATATATTTTCATTATATGCTAAGAGTTATACATTATATGCCTAGAGTTACACGTTGTTGACTGTATTACTTTATTTTTCAGAATGTATAACTCTAGTCATACAATGTATAACTCTTAGCATATAATGAAGAACTCTACAACCTATAATGTACAACTCTAGACACAGACTGTATAACTCTAATCATATAATGTACAACTAAGTAGAGAATGTATAACCCTCCACATCCTATAACTTCACTTAATGAATGTATAACTTAAGCTATAACATGAATAACTATATCAAAATTGGTTGTTTAGTAATATTTTTTAGACAAAATTTAGGGTTAGAATTACAGGAGTTATGTACTCTGTTACCTGAAGCTGCAGGAAATTGTCAAAGAGTTATACAAAAAACCAGTGGAGTTATAACACGATAAATATAAGAAATACATGAGTAGACAAACTGTATTATTGAAGTTAAAGAGTTTTACTTAAACCCACTGAAGTTATAATTCGTTCTTTATCAAGCTTTTAAATTTCCATCATTTTTTGCCATGAACAACAAGCTACCAAAATAAAAGAACAAATCTAATGAACACCATGAAAGTACAACACCATTAAGAATAATGAACAAATGAAATAACAACAAGCTACAACAAGCTACAATAATGAACATCAATCAAAAATTACATATAGCACTTTATTCTTGAACATCAAGCTACAACAATAACCAAGACACAAATAAGAAAGCAAATAACTCACCATCGACGACAACTTCAATCTGCATATGATCCATTTCACAAACACTGACTGTCATTTTGAGCGTCTTTCTCTGATGAACAATGACAATTTATTTATTTTCAACAAAGCGAATGAAATTTAACGGCAACATGAAGTAGTTATACAGTTGGAATGAAATTTCTCTTTTTTTTTTTGATGATTTATAATGCATTTTACAGGATTTAGGATGGTTTGTATGGTGATTTTTATGGGTTTTGCTTGTTAAGAGGTTTTGAATGGTGAATGAAGAGGGAAAGCATGCAAAATGAATTATTAGTGTTTGTTTATTCCTTTTGTCCGCGGTATTGTACTGGAAGAAGTACACAAACAGTGATATGTGGACCCTCTCTCATACAACCAGCATTTTTTTTTTTTTTTTTGCTCTAAAAAAATAATAGTGAAATTCAAAGTGCACTATCTCTTCAAATTTCAAACGACAGCAATTAAAACCGTCATTCCACAAAATAATTTGAATTTCACTATTATTTTTGAAATGACGGTTTTAATTTAGGCGCCCTCTCTCCATATCTCATCCATTGAATCCCTTCATCCAAGGGTTCTTATAAAGACTTAGGGCCTTATATGATATAATGGACTTATAAGAACCCTTTAAGTGTATTCTTAATTATTACTCGTATCATTTAATTAATGTTTATGCGAGAGGTTGATTATCTAATTCAGCTGATTTGTGTGTGATTTGTATAATAGTCTCCTAAAGCACCAGACGACAAACAATGCGCCTTTTATGTTTGCCAGTCCATGTGGGAGGTTATCAACAGAAAACTATCTACCATTACGATACGGGTTAGTGTGATTTAAAAACTATTTCAGACGTAAATTGAGTTCAATTCTGTATACTTCCATGTATTATATCTATTTTGATTATGTATATTTTGAATTGTAGTTTCCACTAATACCCAACAAAGCCCCAGAATATTCGCCATTAGACATCAACCAGATGAGAAATATGTGGGCCAGTTATGTTGTTTCATTAGCGGAGTCTCAATAGTTTTCTCATGCTTTATGTACGAGTGTGTATATATAGATCCATTGTGTATTGGTTTCTTTTGTTTTCTCAATAGCAGTTGTGTTTTGGCTGTTGATCATCCTGTTTGTACTATTTTTAAATTGCGTTTAATTAATTGTGGGGTGTAATATTTTGATACAAGATTGAATTTTTGCACTGCACAACTGCTGGAATGCTATTTTTCAGCAGCAGCTGAAAAAATAGCATTTCAGCAGCTGCTAGAATAGGCTAAAATCATTTTCTAAAATAAAAAAATAAAAACGATAACGGTTAAAAACAACATGTTGCCAACAATTATTTGACAACGGTTTTATTTAGATAAATAACCGTTGACATATTTTCCCTCGCATTCAAATCGCCAAAAATATAAGATAACGAACGAGAACCGTTGTCGAGTTCAAAACTTTTACAACGGTTTATTTAAGCAAAATCGTTGTCAAAATTTCATCAATAAAATATATAACGGTTACATACCGTTGTCAACAGATGAATATAACAACGGTTTTGCACGCAATAAAGCCGTTGTTAAATTTTGACATTCAATTAAATAAGATAACAAAATGAGACGTTATCATATATAATCTTTAACAACGGTTTTGGAACGATAAGACGTTGTCAATAGTAAACTACGACAATGGATTTGAACCGTTCGTAAGATTTAATAACGGTTTCTTAAAAGATTTTATAATGGTTCTTGATGTTATATAACGGCCGCGTGTTATTTGTACAACTGTGGTATATATTTAACAAGTGTCGTTGTAATAACGGTCCCGTGTTTCTATTGAAAAACGGTAATTGCATTATTTGACCGTTATTGAAGGTCTTATTTAGCGTAGTGATCACGGCCAGTCTAGGGCTTTTTCTGGAGGGTCTGGGTATGCGGGGGGATCCCGAGCTTGGGGAAGAGGCGGCAGTCGGAGTAACGGTGATAACTCCAACCTGGCATGCTTCAACTGTGGCGGAGTGAGTCACAAGAGGCATGAGTGCACCAAGGCTAGAGGAGGAGGCTTTCCGGGGACTTATCAAGGGAACTTTTCTCAGGCTCCAAGCCAAAGTTTTGCTAGCAACAGGCTATCTGGGTCATAGGGTAATCATGGAGGGCAGAATAACAACAATGGCGGCTTCAACCGCTGCAATGGAGAATCCTATCAGCGCCTGAACAACAGTGTGACTCAGAACTCGGCAGCTAAGCTGACTACTTCGACTACCACGGTTCAAGGTGGAGGTCATAAAAGTAGTGGGAAGCTCTTTATGATGGGCAAGCAGGAGGCAGAGAATGATGCTCATGTGGTTACCGATACCTTTCTTGTTCATAATACACCATATTTCGTTCTGTTTGATTCGGGGGTAAAAGATAGTGTGTTTATACCTTCAGGGAAGTCAGTGTCTTGTTCTAAGCTGTATTGAGATGTGTCCATGTTGGTGGGGGAGGTAGACTTACCAGTCAACTTGTTAGAGTTTCTTATGGATGGGTTTGAGGTCATCGTCGGGATGGATTGGTTCGGCAAGTATGATGCTAAGATGGATTACAAACAAAAGAGAGTGTCTTTAAAGGGTACTAAGGGAGTCAAGGTAGCATATAGGGAGTTTGTGGTGAAACCAAAGTGTAAGTTTATCGCAGTGATGACTTTAAAGTCATGTTTGAGAAAGAAGTGTCCCTTGATTCTTTGCCAAGTGAGGGATATGCGTGTGGAGGAGCCATCAGCGTCAGATATACATGTGGTTGGGGAGTTTCGTGATGTTTTTCCAGATGAGATACCGGACTTACCACCTAAGAGAGATATCGACTTCAATGTTGAGCTCAAACCGGGGACGGGACCTATATCTAAAGCATTGTACCGTATGGAGCCTACAGAGTTGGAAGAGTTGAAGAATCAACTGAATGACCTGTTAGACAAAGGGTATATTCAGCCTAGTGTATCACTGTGGGGAGCACCAGTGTTGTTTGTGAAAAAGAAAGATGGGAGTATGAGGCTATGCATCAACTATAGAGAGCTGAATCATGTCACGATGAAGAACAGGTATCCTTTGCCAAGGATTGATGATATTTTTGACCAGCTGAGGGGCGCGTTAGTGTTTTCTAAGATCGACTTGAGATCGGGTTATCACCAGTTGAGGATAGTAGATGAGGATATTCCTAAGATAGCTTTTCGGTCACGATATGGTCACTATGAGTATGTAGTGATGCCTTTTGGGTTGACGAATGCACCAACAGTTTTCATGGATTTGATGAACCGTATTTTTAGCCCGGCTTTGGACAGGTTTGTGTTCGTCTTCAATGATGACATCTTGGTCTACTCTAAGACTAAGGAGGAGCATGAGGATCATCTGAGGTTAGTTTTGCAGACTTTGCGAGATAATCAACTATATGACAAGCTATCTAAATGCGCGTTTTGGTTAGAGAAAGTGGCTTTTCTAGGCCATGTGATATCTATGGAGGGTGTGTCGGTGGATCCTAGCAAGATTGAGGTAGTGACTAAGTGGGAATCACCAAAGAATGTTGCTGAGATTCGGAGTTTCTTGGGTTTAGCTGGATACTACAAGAGGTTCGTGAAAGTCGTTTCTAAGGTTGCGAGACCTATGACAGCGTTGATGCAGAAAGAGACTAGATTTCGCTGGGATGAGAGTTGTGAGACGGTGTTCCAAACCTTAAAGGAGTGTTTGACCACAACTTCTATTCTAGCTCTACCTGAGGGAAGTGAGAACTTTGAAGTATATACCGATGCTTCAAAGAATGGTTTAGGTTGTGTTCTAATGCAGAATGGGAGAGTTATAGCTTATGCGTCGAGGCAGCTGAAGTCGTATAAGGAGAACTATCCTACTCATGATTTGGAGCTGGGTGTAGTTATTTTTTCTCTTAAAATTTGGAGGCACTACCTTTATGGGACAACCTTTAAGGTGTTTTCAGATCATAAGAGTATGAAGTATATCTACGCACAGAAAGAGCTGAACATGAGACATAGGCGATGGATGAAGTTGATTGGGAACTATGACATGAAGATCATCTATCATGAGGGTAAGGCCAATGTTGTAGCAGATGCTTTGATTAGGAAGAGTGTACATTTGTTATGTGCAGCTATGTCTTTGTTAAAGCTGAGGGATGAGATGTCCAAGATGGGGATTCATATGATTCGAAAGGGGATGACATCGGGGAATTGATGATCGAGCCGGACTTGTATGATGACATAAAGAGGAAACAAGAGCTTGATCCAAAGATTCAAGAGTGGAAGTCAAGGGTAAAGAGTGGTACGATTTCAAGGTTTTCTATCCACACATATGGTAGTGTTCGCTTTGATGGGAGTTGGTGTATTCCTGGTGATGCGGATTTGAAAAGGTTGGTCATGACGGAGGCTCGTTGCATTCCTTATTCAGTTCACCCGGAGGTGACAAGCTTTATAGGGACCTAAATAAAACGTTTTGGTGGCCTAATATGAAGAAGGATGTGGCCGAGTTTGTGGCCAAGTGTCTAACTTGCCAGAGAGTAAAGGGTGAGCAACGTAGACCACAAGGTTAGATTCAGTCACTTGAGGTGCCAGAGTGGAAGTGGGAGTCGATCTCTATGGACTTTACCGTGGGGTTGCCAAGGACTAAGCAAGGTAACAATATGTTTTGGGTGATCGTCAACCGTTTAACAAAGTCAGCTCACTTTATTCCGATGAAGAATACTTGGACCACGATATAGCTAGCTTTGGGTTATAGGAAACACGTGGTTCGGTTACATGGTGTGCCAACGGACATAGTGTCAGATCGAGATGCGAGGTTTATATCACGATTTTTGTAAGAGTTACAGGATTTGATGGGAACGACCCTAAAGATGAGTACAACTTTTCATCTTGCCACAGATGGTCACACTGAGAGGACTATCAAGACCTTGGAGGTCATGTTGAGTGCTTGTGCCATGAAGCTTGGTGGAAGTTGGGGGGATAGGCTGGACTTGATTGAGTTTTCATACAACAACAGCTATCACACTAGCATTGGGATAGCACCATTTGAGGCTTTGTATGGCAGGAAGTATAGGAGTCCAGTTTGTTGGGAAGACAGTGCAGAGACAGTGGTTTTAGGACCACGGATGGTCCAGGATATGATTAAGCAGGTTCGCATGATTCGTCAAAAGATGAGAGCAGCTCAAGATCGCCAAAAGAGTTATGCAGATTTGCACTGCAGGGACATTGAGTTCGCAGTAGGTGATAAGGTCCTTTTGAAAGTGTCACCTATGCGAGGGGTGATGAGGTTTGGCAAGAAAGGGAAGTTGAACCAGAAGTTTATCGGCCCGTATGAGATCTTAGATCGCATAGGTGAAGTAGCCAACTGGCTAGCTTTACCACCATCGTTGGATCGAGTTCACAACGTGTTTCATGTTTCATAACTCCGGAAGTATGTGAGTGATCCATCACATGTGCTTGAGGTTGAGAACATAGAGCTAAATGAGTCTCTAACTTATGCGGAGGTTCCCAAAGAGATCTTAGACCGAAAAGTGCGCAAGACAAGGAATGGTGAGACCATCTTACTAAAGGTACTTTAGACTAATCACAATGTGGAAGAGGCCACATGGGAACCAAAGGAGTCGATGAGAGAGCGTTTTACTTATCTTTTCGATCAGGTATGTTTGGTTACGGGGACGTAACCGTTGTCTTTTTTTTTGGGGGGGGGGGGGGGGTGGGGGTATGAGATGGTCGCGTACTTGTTTTTATTATTTTTGGGTTTAGTGGGGTTAACAAAGCTATGTTTTTTGTCATCTTTCGAGTTTGAGTTGGGTGTTTTGTCATGTATAGTGGGAGTTGTTGTTGTTGTTGTTGTTGTTGTTGTTGTTGTTGTTGTTGAGCTGTTGTGTTGTGTTTGTTGGTTTTGTTTTGAGTATGGTATGAACTTCGGGGATGAAGTTATTTTTAAGGAGGGAAGACTATAATACTACGTTTTTCTATGTCTTGTTACTCGGCCGAATAGGGCTTACTCGGCCGAGTAATGCGTCGTGTGTTTCTGGTCAGGCTATGGCCGAGTATGGTAATACTCGACCGAGTAAGGGATACTCGGCCGAGTATTCCCTATACTTGACCGAGTATCCGGTCTTACGGTAATTATTTTCCGTGGTTTGATTAAAGGGTGTTAGCACACATTGAATTGATGATGCCAAGTCCCTTTGTTATTTGATTGTTTGCTCTTAGTTGAAATAATTAGTGAATGAAGCAATCAAATGGACTTTCAACAATGATTCAAGATGATCAAGCTAATCAAGGAAGTCAAGACAATGATACTTTCCAAAGCCTTAGTCGATATATGTAAGAGTAAGTGTAACATTCTCATTTAAGTCAAGTAATGGCAAAACCATGCAACTGCACGATCTGATCTTGTGGTTTCGATACTATCATACGGAGGAGGAATTTTCGACCAAATGTTTTTAAGTGTCAAAACTTTGCAAACTTTAAACCTTAAACATTTGAATTTTCAAAAGCTTGAAAATAATCTGAAATTTTGGAGTCACAAGCCCACTTGTCTAAGCCTCTAGATTTGTGCAAACACCTTTTACTAAAATGGCAAAAAAGACTTGTCAAACTTCTAAAGTAAGAAAAGTTTTTTGCCATTTTGGTAAATTGTCACATGTTGAGTGTAGAAGCTTAAGTTTTCTGATTTCTTAAGCCCCAAGCCTATAAGTCTAACACTTACCATCACTCAAAGCTATCATTTTAATATTGGATTTAATTTTTCAAAGTGTACTTACCTAAGACTAAGTCCACTATAAATAGAGTGTCTTAGTCACATTTATTTCTTAAGACTTCCAAAGCATTTATTGTAAAAACCTTGCAAATCATTTGTGCATTTAAAGCTTTGTTCTTCAAGTGTTTGCAAAACGTTTTTCTGATTTTAAGTCTTCAAAATTGTTTTCGAAAAAAAGTCAGTAAAACCTCCAAGTATCGGTTCATTTGTCTTTGTGACATGATGAGTTTGTTCCATGATTCTCGTGTTAGATCTTCATTGTAATCTCCATGTTCATTTAAGTGAACTCTTGAGATTCAAGATTCTGTAACACCTTGAGATAGAACCCATAAACTCTTGAAGCGGAGTAGCTTTAAGTTTGAGTGCAACCGGAGTAGGTTGGCGAGTTATTTTCATTGTAAGGGGTTTAGTAAGTTTGAGTAAATTTCTAAACAAGCAATAAAATAACGGTTGGACGTAGGCCTCGGAGTAGAGGCTGAACCAATTTTTAAAATGTCGTTTGTTTGTTCATTTACTTTTTCGTTCTTCCACTTTGCTATTTCTCGCATGTACCTAATCAAGTTCTGTGTCACAGTCACCTATACCGTGACATAGAACTGCTGTACCTTCTTGTGAACTTACATTCAATTAAGTTTCTCAAGTCTTGTACTTCTTTATTCTTAGCTTAAAGTAGTTAATTAACTAAGTTAAGAATAAAATTTTTAAAAAGGTACACCTAATTCACCCCCTCCCCCTCTTAGGTGTTAATCGTTCTTAACTCTTCAATTGGTATCAGAGTCTCGTGCTCTTGATATTGGTTAAATCCAAAGAGTTGATCCTATAGTATGGACGATTCAAAACACACTAAGTATCCCATTTTCAAGGGAGAAAACTATGCCTGGTGGAAACATCGCATGGAGCACTATGTCAAAAGTGCGGACTATGAATGTTGGTTAATCATTCAAAAGGGTCCCCTCAAAATCGAAGTGACTAATGCTGATGGCACTAGCTCCTTGAAAAGTGAGGATAAGTATGTTGAGGCCGACTATAAGAAAATCGAGAAAAACTCTAAGGCCATGTCCATTCTTCAATATGGGATCGGTGACCAAGAGATTAATCGTATATCTGGATGTGCCTCGGCCAAAGAGATTTGGGACACCCTAAACCTTGCCTATGAGGGAACGTCACAAGTCAAGAAATACCGTATTGATCTTCTCATGCAACAATATGAGATGTTCAATATGGAACGAGATGAGTCAATTAATAGTTTGTCTTCACGTTTTTCTAGTATTGTCAATGACCTTAAGAGTTTAGGTAGGAGTTTTCAATCCGAGGATTTAGTCCGTAAAATCCTTCGTAGCCTAACTGAAAAGTGGCAACCGAAGGTTACAGCTATTGAGGAAGCTAAGGACCTTTCATTGCTCACCCTTGATGAACTTATGGGCTCACTTATGGTTCATGAGTTAACTCTCATGAAGCGTTCTAGTGAAAGCTCTAAAGGGAAAGGACTCGCTCTTAATGCTCTCTCAAGTGATGAGGAGGATGAAGATGATGAGTTTGCAATGTTCACTAAAAACATTGTTGGCATGATCAATGGTCGAAATTCTCAAAGGTATAGCAACAACTCTAGTAAACGCCGTTTTCCTAAGAGAAGATCTAACTCCACTGTTGGTTGCTTTAAATGTGGTGACAAAGGTCATCAAATCAAAGAATGCCCAAAGTGGAACGATATCAAATCTAAGGAAAAACGTGACTTTGCAAAACATGATTACAAAAACAAGGTAATGACTGCTATTTGGAGCATGTCTGATTCTGAAGAGGACGATGTCCTTGAGGATGAATTAGACGTCAAACTTAGCATCTCGTCTAGTTCTTCAAAAAATGCTTCCAAATCATCAAAGAAAGAACTACACTTAATATTCTTTAACCGCCACTTAATTTCACCATTAGTTAAACTTAAGATTTTATCTGCCACTTTCACGATTCTTAAAGACATAGTAATAAGAAAGTAAAGTACTTACTTGATGGGGAGTTGATCCATAAGATGAGACAAGCTAAGTGAAACAAAGGGCCATTAGAAGATGAAGAACAAGAAGAAGAAGCATCTTCCATGAAATCTGATGATGATAAGCTACTACTAGATGAATTTGAATCTTCCTTGGATGAAGAAGAATCAAATGATTTAAAGTCACTCATTTGTGCAATATTCCAACAACTCATTTTTATGTAATTTTTCTGATAATTGTTATTACTACTTGGAAGTATTTTTGAACAAACATTCTACATGCTGTGTGTGTATATATAGTAGGTCACATATTGATAGATATAACATGAAAAAATAAATAATATTAAATGGATAGGTATAAACATCATGTCATAAATTGAGGGGTAATGCCATGTTTCTTTTTGATAATGCTCAGGTGGTGTCCTTTTTTTTTAATTAATTAATTTAATTAATTGTTAATTTTAAATTGTTTTTATCTTTAGCCATGTCTTTATCACTTATCAAGTACATATGGTTCGAAATTTGTGTGGTATTTCCCATGTTACAAGAAAATGGATAAGGTCAAATTATGGAGCCACTCAGCAGCTGACTCATCCTTTTTTTTTAAAATCTTTTATTTTTCTTTTGGGATTTACTTTCCATAGTTTTTTGCCTCATAAAGTGATAACAAGTTACCCAATTTTCAGTATTGGGTAATGATCAAATTGAGCATTAGTAGAAAATCCCACCTTTTTTTAACAAAAGTGCACGCTAATTTGGAAATTTGATGTTACCACAAATGGTAAACATCTTTGTTACTACTTCAAGAGGGAAAGGCATAAATACCCGGCTGAAATGTACGGGGCCACGGATATGTTTACAAGCTTGCCCTTATATTTAGCCCACCATGTTGACAAGTTTCATAGAAAAAAGGGTTTTCTTAGGCATAATGCATGAAAAACCAGTGGCCGAATACATTTGGTCCGTGTATAAATAGCTACCCTCAAGAAATGGAAGTGAGCCGTGCCGCCGTGCCGGTCCATATCTGAGGAAAAAATGGAACGAGCACACTAATGTGGGTTTTGTGTCGTGCCATTGAAATAAAATGGCGGCCCATAAGGCCCTGTTCTTTTGGACTGAAACTTATCTGATCTGAACTGAACTTAACTTATAGGATCTGAACTGAACTTAACTTAACTTATAGGATCTGAACTGAACTTATTGGATCTCGAATCGAATCGAATTTATAGGATCTCGAATCGAATCGAACTTATAGGATTCGAACTAAATCGAATCGAACTTATATGATCTCGAACTAAACCGAATCGAACTTATAGGATCTCGAATCGAACTTAAATTAAGTGAGGTATAGGATCGAATCGAACTTATAGGATCTCGAATCGAATCGAATCGAACTTATAGGATCGAATCGAACTTATAAGATCTCGAATCGAATCGAACTTATAGGATCGAATCGAATCGAACTTATAGAATCTCGAATCGAACTTATAGGATCTCGAATCGAATCGAATCGAACTTATAGGATCTGAAGTGAACTTATATTAAGTGACTTGAAGTCCAAAAGAACAGGGCCTAACAGCTCACGATCCATAGCATATTAGCGTGGCATCAATTCCTCTACTTAAGTTTTATACTATGTATTTGTATTTTGGGCGTGTCCTAGCGTACGGTGTCCAGGTGGATCGTGTTTTGCATGGGCTAGACAAGGTCTTATTACTCAAGCTTCGGCCCAGGTACGGCCCATGGCGTGTCATGCCCCTGTTGGGCAGTGCTCAGCCCAACAGCTAGCGTGCCCACTTACATCTCTAACTATTTCTCATCCACTAAAATCATGTTCTTTTGGATTTATTTTTTCTTAACTTTGCGAAAATAAGCTTAGGTCTTAGTTTTTCTTAACTGAAATTATATAATTTGAACCTAACTAAAATTATTAGATATAAACGGAATATTAGAACCTATATTTTTTAAACTGAGCCTCATTAACATTACACCCTCCGATCCAGTCATTTGTTGTCCTAATTCATTTTTCGGGGTGTCAATTGTTATCATTTCTATTTTAAGAATGCATTTGATGAGCAATTTAACCATTCACACTCAATTTGATCAACTTATCATTTAATAATGTGTTCTCTCTTCTTTTCTTGATTTTTGTGACGAAACTAAAGGATAACAATTGTCCTGAACGGAGGGAGTATTTGTCTTGGCAACTCCTCCTTTAGACCTTTACCAAAGAAAATGTAATAAAGCATAGCATCTATGGTCCTAAACTTGTCACTCTCATCAAAAGAGAGTTGAAGAAGACATTTTGGACTTAAGCTGCGGGCTAATCGCCAAACATTAATTATAATTAATTATAATTTGTTATTAGCAAAACTTAATTGTCAAAAGAATTGATTATAAATAAATATAGGGTAAACCTCCACGTTGACAATCTCAAATACTAAGCTAAGCCCCACACACACATAGCAAAACTTATCCATAAAAATAAGAACTTTTGAAAATTATGTGGTGTGTGTTTAATTCTTCAATGTCTAACCAAAATGAGACTTGTCTCCTACCTAACTAATCTTATGACATTGCGTTTCCTCATCTTTTGTTGTTCTACTAATTGGTCCAAGTGTTACTAGATTGCATGGTCTATAAAATGTGTATATGTCTTCTAGATCATTTATGCATGACCCAAAATGTTTTAAATGCTCAAATAATAACAAGCTTGGTTTGGTTGTTTTTTAAAATTTCAACCAAAATGTATTTTAAGTTGATAATATGTATGTGCTTTGTCGACGGTTGTTAAAAGTTAGAACTCGCAATTTTGAAAAATAGAAGGATATAAGGTTGTGAGCAATATAGGTACCTAAATAGGCAAATATCATATATTTTTGAAATAAAATTAAAGGATCTTAATTCGAGTCGTCGGGCTGATAGAGTATTACCATTTTGGTATAAGGTTACATTGAATGGCAAGGCTATCATTATCGTAACAAACGACGTGTAATGCACAATATAAAATCACTTTCAAAGGTGTACAAGTAGTGTACAACATTTTACCACAGTACCTCAAGGGCCTTTGCAAATTATGGGGTAAGGGGGGTCAAGCAGCCTTACCCTTGTGCTAGGAATACAAAGAGGCCATTTCCAAATGACTCGAGACGAATATTGAGTCAAAAAATGCATTAACTGATATTTCACAATACAAAGCACAACCAGTTTAGTGAACCACTTTGCTTTATTCCATCATAATCAAGAATCAAAGTGCAACGACTCTTTGATTCCAATGGAATGGGAATGAATCACTTGTAAAGGTGTACTGAGGGGAAAAACAAGCACTGTTAACTTCAGAGTGTAGAAACGGGCACTGTCCTCGGAATGATCACATTAAAATGATCACTATGACTTAAAATTCTCACTTGCTCTTTAAATAACCTTGCGATATTAGAAGTCCTGATGGTAGTACATTTTACAATGTTACATGTGGACCGAAAGGAAACTATCTTGAAAAATTTACCGGAGGTTCTAAGCTGCCTACCAAAATTCCCAGATCAATATCCTTGTCCTCGAATTTTTTGATGAATGGATGAGTCTGCAGCCAATAGAGTACTAAGTAAAGACAATGATATCAACTTATAACGGAAACTAAAGCAATATCAACTTTTAATAAATATACAAACCAGGAGGTCTGATGATGTACATCTCTCACTCGGATTCTTCTGTATGCTGGAGAAGATACCACATGTTAAGCTAAAACAAGTAACTTCAATCTGCGCTGTCTTTTGCGAATTTTAGGCATGACACATAACAGGTAACAGCATTCAGCAAGCAGTGAGGGGTCTTAGAGCATAACATAGGAGGTCAAGATATGAACCCTTGACCTCATGTTTTATATTCAACACTCAACAATTGAAACCCAGGGGTTATGTACTACGAAGTATATTAAGATAAAAATAATAGGGGGCCCTAGCCCTCTCTGTGTCCTGAAAAGATCCAACAGTAGAGACATAATTGAAACGAACAGATGCATGTTTTGACAGAGCTATCGTTGGTATGTTGATTATCAGAGGCCCATATTTAAATATTTCGCAACTGTTTAAAAAAAAAAACTGTTACACAGTTGTTCTCTCATGCTACATATCTTGACAGAATAATTGGCAACCACCGATTTAAAGAGGATCTCAAACAACTCAAAATTTGCCCAGAATGACTCAAGACTAAAAGAAAGCAGCTCAACTTGTAACAAAAATGTCAAGGGAATAAACATATTCTTTATTATCTACTTTCTTGCTCACAATCTAAATCTTTTCAGGAAAGCTTAGTCTAAAATTTGTTTATAAGGTGTTCCATCGTGACTGTCCAACCCTTAAATGGGCAAAATTAATAGTGGATGTTGTTGTGATGCCAAGGCATGCTATCATTGTTACTTTAGATGTTCATAGTACCCTGCCTACCATAGGCTAGGCAATCTGTGCAGAAGGGGGGTTTGTGTTGTAAGCAGGTGTGAACTATGGAAACTGATCTGCCCTCTATTCTCTAAGCCTTTTTTTTTCCTAGTGGTCTGCTGCAGAACATTTAATATTTAGCCATAAATTAAATAACGATCTCTTGGTTTGAAGTATCACTACAAATCATCCAGATACAAGGGGAAGGGATGGAGAGCGTCCTGCTCAATTTCTGCTGTAGTTTATATGATATGGAAAGAGAGGAAGGCTAGAACTTTAATAAACAAAACGCGTACGCTGGACCAAGTAATCTTTCTGGTTAAATTCAATGTATGCATTAGATTATACTTGGTTTAAAGGGGGTGTAATTGTGTAAATGAAGAGATAATTGAGATTTTAGTAAGATAGATTTAATGGGTTGTAGGGGTCTTCTTTGAAAGAATTTGTTTCCTCTTGTTTATAATGAGAATACAGATTTCTTACAAAAACCTAGACCCGTAACATTGGCCCAACCCACCCTAGCACACACATTGGGCTGTTTTATTCTTGGCTCTGAGGAACCTGGCCGTTAATTCTATATTACAAATGCATAACATATGAGTTCATCAGTTGCATGGAGTTTGTCTGCCCAGAAAGTAGTTGATAGTTAAAGGTTCTTACCAAGCAGATATAAAGGAACAGAACTCAGGAGAAAACTGATCTGACGGGGCAGTAGGAGCAGGACTTTCCACAATTGCCGCCAAAAGCTCAAAATAGCTTGGCCCACTTTGTTGATCTTCGGAATGCAGATAAGGAAACCGTCCAATTGCACACTCTAACATCACCATACCCAAGCTCCATATATCACAGCTATAATCATATGAACTACCGCTAATTCTCTCTGGCTGAAATGACAACAACAGCCGTCAATTCATGTTGTAAAGTTGAAACACATGGCAATAAAGCTGTTACAAGCATTTATAATAGAACGTCTATCAAGAAATTGCTTAAACCCATGAAAAGAAATTACTGCTAACTTACCGACATGTAATTATAGGTTCCGACAAATGTATCACGTTGGCCCATAGAGCTAGCTAACATGGCACTAACTCCGAAATCGGTAATCTTCACCTCACCTTTGTGGTTTACCAAGAGATTTGAAGGCTTTAGGTCTCTGTGTATGACATGCCTCTCGTTATGCAGATATACAAGGCCTTGCAACACCTATGCATAGGAAACAAAGTGAGAACTTCACCAAGAAACAGGAAAGCAAAAGGTCTTGGATTGATGTGTCAAAATGAAGGACGCTTAATTGTACCTGCTTGCATAGAACTGCAAGGTAAGGTTCAAGGATAGTCTTGACTTGTTTAATTACATCTACAAGAGATCCGCGATCCATGTACTCCAGAACAAGGGAAAACGCACCATTATGATAAAATGAATGGTAGCATATAACAACATGAGGACATTGAGATGATTGGTTGATTTTCAACTCCTGTACAATTTGTTTACGGACCTCCTCTTGTATGTTCATTTGGATAACCTACAACATGTCAAACCAGTCCCTTAGAGATCCAAATGGCCTAAATCATGTTCAAAGATAAAATGCGACAGAAGCTACACAATTTTTCTCGAGTTTTGAAGTTTGCAACACTGAATTGAGCCATGGCTATCAGTAGTAATTTGTTATGCAAAAAACTAGAAGGGTTACAAAAATGACAAATTGTTAATTCTTACTAACAAACACAGTAAAGATGAACAAAAAATATCCTATGAATGACACACTGAAAATAACTACAAAGAATCTCAACTCACACATTTGTAAGGCAACTAGATTAACCTCATTCGTTGCAGCAACGTTTATTTTCAACTCATAATACTTATAGCTACAAACACAATTACCTTTAAAGCAAACAACTTTCCGACCCACTTATGACGAACAAGTTGCACTACTCCACCACTTCCTTTGCCAATGACCTTGACTGTCTCCAGGTCTTCCAATGAAACTTGAAAGTCAAGTTCCCTAGAATCTGAATGCTTTAAAAGAAGTTGAACAAAGCTTATTCAGAAATTATGAAGGGGAACATTCAAACAATTGCCTACAATATTAATATTGAACTACATAAACACTAGCTAACTAAAGTTGCTGACTTACACAGCCAAAAATCGGCATAACAGTTTCCGGTCATGAATAAGTTGTACAAGTAATAAAGGCAAATCACATTGACACATAATACGTTAAATTGAATTTTAGATATTTAAAAACGTGATACTCGTCAAAAATCCTCCAAGGCAGCTAAGAAAAATGTCATGAAAATACCACAAAGCTTTTCTATTTATAGTCACTAATACACACAATTCCTAACTTGGTCAAACACGAATAAACACACTTCCATTATCCATGCTCGAATTGAACTTATTCACTTATCTAACTAGCAGCAAACTTGTAACATTTGTCCCATCAAAACTATCACAAATCAGTGACCTTTCTAATTCTTTTGACAGAAAAGCTCTGGTATGTCCTTACCGCTCGGATAAAAATAAGCCGATAAGAATCAAGATACACGGCAATGCTAGCAAAATGATAATTAAAATTGAAGTAACAGCTTACTCCTACTTGGGTTTCTCTTACTCTATCACATAATTGCTATACACAGCAGAAAACAATTTGGTTCAGAACTCAAAAAATTAACTTGTTAACTGATTAAATAAGTAACTACAAATATAATTGAAATTGAATGAGGCAACACTTACAGAAGAATCATTATCTTGAGACACAAGCCGCGATCCTTTATGATTAAGCATCAAATCACCGTCTTGAAAAGTTCCGCTTGCAGTCCTAAATTAAAACTCAAACAGAGAGCATCGATTGAGTAACACACTTTTGCTTAAAACATGAAATTAGGGTTTGAATAAAAAGGAGATAGGAGCTTACAGGAAACTGGTGATTGGAGATTGTTGAGCAGGAACAGAAAGCTTGAGCTGCTTCAATGGCGATTTCATCTTCATGATTTGATTGATTTACGTTTTGAAATTGATCGAATTTTGTTAGGGTTTGAAAGAGGGGAATGTGAGAGTATGGAAGTAGGGAGAGTGACGAGTGTTCAAATAAGGACGAGCGCCAAAAGGAATATACACTTCATTCTACACTTTCTTTATACACTTTCTAGGGGTGTTCACCGAACCGGTTTTTTAAAACCGGTTAACCGCTAAAACGGTTCGCCAAAAAACAAACCTTAACCGAACCGTTTAAAGCGGTTATTTTCGGTACAGTGAACCGGTTCAACCGGTTCGGTTTATCGGTTAACCGGCTGAACCGAAAGAAAACCTGCAAGTCGGTAACAGTCCTACCTAAATCTGTTGCCTTTCCAACCAAAAGAAAATCTGCCCAACTCAGCCCAAATGCACATAACAGTTTGTCTCAAATATTACAAAACAACCATAAATCTTGTTTTTTCTATTAAAATTGAAAATTCAACCAAAAAACAAAGGACTTGCTAATGAAACAGGAAATCGTTGGTGGATTGAATTTAATGCCTTTGCTTTTCAATAATATCAACCTTGTTCATTTGTTTATTCAAAAGCAAGTGGAGATTGTAGTAATAAACGAAAAGGTAAAGTCTTGCTTCAAGAGGGAGTGAAAAATGAAAAAAAATCCAAAAACAACGAAATTAACCAAAAACTAATCGATCGTCATAGCTTCAACTACCGTCAATGGCAGTAGATCGGAGCCGCTGATGTATGAAAAACAGTGAGGCGACGACGGAAGACAATAATGATGATGAGAGTGAAGATTTGAGAGGATGAGGACGAGGATTTCAGAGGATAAGAAGAGAAATGAGAGATTTTAGGGTGACTTGTTGAGAGTAGTGAGTTTGTGACTGCGTTGTGAATTAGATTAGGAAAATTTAGGATTTTTTTTGCTTAAATACTTGGCAGGTTATTAGCTACTTTCACTAATCGGTTCGGTTCGGTGCGGTGAACCGCGGTTCTAAAAGTGTGAACCGAAACTGAACCGCTTTTTTGTCAATTGAATCGGTTACCATTCTTCTATTTCGGTTCATTGGACTTAAAAAAATTGGCGGTTTCGGTTTTTTCGGTTCGGTTAACCATGACCGCCCCTTGTCACTTTCCATTAAAAAAAATTCGAAATTTGTAGATTGAAAATAAACGAAAATTCTTATTTTACGGTCATTTTTTGTCATATTTGGCTTCAGATGGACATATGTGAGTATTTTATGATAACCACATTGATACAGTTAGGCCATGTTCTTTCTGGTTTTTTTCAGCTCACTTCAGTTCAGCAGAGGCCCAGCTCTATTCAGTACAGCCCAGTTCAGCTTCATTCAGTTCAGCTCCACTAAATTCAACTCATTTCAATTTTGCTCATCTTAAACGATGCCTCACATTTTTTTTTTTGAGGAAACTATGCCTCGCATTTTCATATTAATCCATACAAACGTTTAAGTGAGAAAAATCTAAATTACGCCTACATTTATCTTTCATTGAACTTGGCTTAATTTTGACATGTTAGAACAAGTAAGGGTTCAGGTCATCATAAGATAGTGGGGCCCATCTTTTTTGTTGTAAAACCCAAAATCCTAAGTAAATTGTAACTTACCCGAAATAAAAATAAAATACGCGGGGCTTCCATTGATTATCAATCGATGGCAAGCCCCAAAATTATTTCATATTTCAATCAATAGTATGCAGATCTATTTTTTATTCAATAAAAGTCTCCCTTTCGGTGAGAATCGTTTTTCTGTCCCTTATTTCGGGGTTTTTCCATTTATTCGTGGGTTTAGTCTCATCAGTAAAAAAGTTAAGAGTATTTCGTTGATGGTTCGTAGCGTGTTCTTTCAAATGGTACAACTGTACAAGTGATATGTCAACGATTTTTGGACCAGTCAGAGGTAAATTTTATCTCATAAATCAAAGGAAGGATCCCCACAAAGCTACATGAAGATAACGATAATACGACGAGCCGAATTGTCAGATGCTGTTTTGAGATCCCTAGTTTATAAGAAAATTATTTTTCTTTGGTTTCCATTAAATTTGTTTTCGATTATACATATTCTTTGTAAGTGTCGTATGTCGTTCTAATAATGAATTATTCTATTGGGTCAAAAAAATAAAATCCAAAAATCCCAATTTAATTTTTACATGCTCTTCTTCATGAATCTATAACTTCCCCAAATTAATTAATATTAATCAAAACCTAAAAACCAATCAAATTCGAATAAGACGTTGTAATTCATCTTGTAAAAGTAAGGGATCATGCCATAAGATGAACAATTACTGAGCAATGATCTGTAACACCCCCTTCTTACCCAACCAAGGTATTTGGAAGATGTTACCATCTCGATTTTCCGAGGCGGTGAAATTGGAGTTGCAATTAAGAAACAATTCATATAAATAAAATATTTAGTGGATTACATAACCATAAATGAATAAATGAAATAAATGATACAACTCATGACTACTATAATATTCTAATGAGGTGACACTCGATTGCAAGTTCAAGGTTCGTCATGTCTCCCACGTGACACCAACTCAACCTGCTCCTCATATGATCAGAAATATCATATGGATCGACATAGATCACCCGGAAAATAGGTGACAATTACACAGACACACAACAGGTCAGTTTCAATAATTTAATGTGAGACACAACATAATAAATAGATATGCAATATGCCAAAATGTAAATGAGGTAACAAATACCATGTCGGTACCGGGACATGCCCAGACATACCCATAACCATCGATGTCAGGGACACGCCCACGACACCACCTCTCACCATAAGGTACTGGGACACGCCCAGACGTACCGGGTCCGAAAGCCACCCGGATCCCCTGACAGACATTGAATCTCACCCACACGAGTCTTTCCTATATCAAGCCATTAATGTGCACATCCCTCTTGAAATGGGAAGCTCCAAGAGGCGACCCGAGCGTAAGACAGACTCCCAACCGTCTTACGTCTCTTCAACAATCAAGTATCACCACCAATGACCTCCCATACAATACAACAATAACCACACATGGAAAATGGAGTACAACACCAAATATATGACTCATCAAGAACTCAATCCCAACATGTTATGGATAACTATTCCTCAAATACCAACATGATGTACAAATCAACTCACACATGCATTGATGATGAAAGACATACAAATATGTACACTAAATAATGAAACCGAGTAGGATAAACCCACTTTTTCGCATTCTTCACAAGCTACTCGAATCTGGCTTGATTCCGTCTCATAAAACCGTCTCATCCTAAACAAATCATACAACACTATCACAATGTATTCTATACTACAATACAGCATGAAACCCCTTATTATTAGTCACCAATTACTCATATTAGACATGTCAATTACTAATTAATCTTACTGGCTCACACATGTCTTCACCCCACAAATGCACCAAATAATACATGTCATTCATGTAAACATGAACGCCACAGTCAGTGGGGAGTAACTCAAGGTTATCCCAACTGTAACCACCCGGATTATAAAACAAAGGAAAAACCTTATATAAATTAAATATCAGAGTACGATATTGACAAAAGGGTCAAGGTGGCGGAAACACCTGACCAATCCGGTTCGCTATTAAATCCAAAACAACTAATACATTATTCGAAGGTTCTTAAAACATAAGGCAAACTCCTAATTTATTATTAAGCTCGCTTCGCACATTCCCCAAGCAAGCATCAACAAGCGTTCAACCTGATCAACCTGAGAAGGGGGTCGACAATCAGTCGGGAGTAACTAGATGCTCTCCTAGTCATGTTTACAACAATTGAATATAACCAACAATTAATAACAATTGAAATGCATAAACAGTAAACATGTGAGATCATCTATACTCATGAAAATCAAACTTTGACTTACTACTCATGATACTCATAACACTAGACGAATGAGACTATATGAACTTAGACCATAAGCAAGAACTAGACCATGGACACCTACAAAACCCAAGTAGACACGATCCACACCACATAAGGCACAAAGCTAGCAATAAAGCATAGCGAAAAGAGCGAACGCCGCTAGAACATTTAACTGATGAACTAGCAGATGGAACGTTTAACTGACGAACCATCGGTTGTGAAGTATTTAACTGATACTCCATGGTACTATGTATAGCGTATCACCACTGTCTATATGCCTAAGACTGGCGGACCTCTCGATGCATTAATCTGACACCGAACGACACTCGGGACCCGAGTAACGTTTAAGCGATTTAATCTGCCACCCCGAACATAGACCAATAAACCTCCGAAGAGCAGCTCTTGATTCATTCCGATAGTATTTAACTGATACTACCGTCATCTATTCGACCAGCCAACAAATAAAATGCACAGTTTAACTGACTGCACACGACATTCATGGACCACATCACGACTCAACTCAGAAGAACAGTTTAACTGACTGTCCAACTCATGCAAATGCACAGTTTAACTGACTGTACAACTCATGCGTGAATAACATCACGACTCAACACAGTAGAACAGTTTAACTGACTGTCCTACCAACATATGAATAAGAGTAACCAAGGACATATGCAACAAAAGGATATAACACGTTGAACACAACACAACATGTGAAGCAAGCATACGCAACCAATGTTATAGTAACTTCAACTATAACTTTAGCATTAACCATTCAATGTTATAGTAACCCTAACCATAACATGAACTCTGAATGCGAGGTTATAGTAACCTTGACTATAACTTCAGGATATATAACTTGAAGTTATACTTACCTCAACCATAACCTTGACACGAAACTCAAAGTTATACTAGTTCCAACCATAACCTTGAGCCATAATCTCAGGGTATGTTAGTTACAGCTATAACCTTAATTCGTACTTCAATGTTATAGTAGTTCCAGCCATAACTAGAGTAACTACCCAAAGTTGTACTAACTTCATCTATAACACTTGAATCGTCATCAATGTTATACTAGCTTTAGCTATAACTTTGGAGAGAACCCTTGGCCGCCTATCATGCCGCAACTAGGGTTTATTCGTAAACCCTAATTGCGCTCATGACACCCATAATAAACACGTAAACAATATACGAGATATGATTAAAGCATTAAAACATATACAAGCATGCGAAAACATAATTAACATGATAATAAACAATCAAAGACGTACCAATTACACAAATCAATTATTAAATCATGTAAATTACATCAATTGGCATAAACACAATTAAAGGAAAACACATAGTTACCTTATTAAGCAAATAATCCTAAAGATCGTCTTCAACGATATAAACGTCTTCTCCAGGAGCAACTTCCACGCCTTTATGAAAATCATCCACGTGCCAAAGATAACGAAACTAATAAATATACTAACTATATATAAAAACTATAAAAACTACGCGAAAAACATAAAACTTATGAAGAAGATAGATAAATCCAAGAAGTAGGATCGATCTAAGCACGAAAGATGATGAAGGGAGGAGGAAGAGGCGCGGCACGAAACCCTAGGAAGGGTGGAGGCACACGGCACAAGGGAGGAGGGAGGAAGAGAGAAATTAGGTTTAGGGTTTTGAGAATTATGAGAAAAGAAAAGTAAGGGTTTGGTTTCCCCTTATATTTATAGAGAAGCTCATGGGTTTATTCTAGGTTTAGGCCCAAAACTCACCCATCTACACCAAGAAACACGTGAGACCCAAGGAAGGAGCGGGTCTTCACCGTTTTCGAGCCCAAAAGACATGAGACGGATATTTTCCCGGAAAATAAAATATAAAATATGGGAAAATAAAATTAAAGAATTATATTATGGAAATTAGGGGTGTTACAATCCAACCCCCTAAAAAGAAGTTTCGTCCTCGAAACTTGATAAGAGAACTACCTCACTCGAAAAGATGTGGATGCTTCTCTCGCATAGACGCTTCGGTTTCCCAAGTCTCTTGCTCAAACTTCTGACTCCTCCACAGAACCCGAACCAAAGGTACAACCTTATTCCTTAACCTCTTCTCCTGACGTTCCAAAATGCGAACATGACGTTCCTCATAAGTCAGGTTTGGTTCAACCTCGATAACATCAGCCTGTAGAACATGAGAAGGATCACTGCGATAACGGCGCAACTGCGACACATGGAACACATCGTGAACCTTCGACAAGTTCGGAGGTAAAGCCAACCTATAGTCTACCTCGCCAACTCTCTCGAATACCTCATACGGTCCAATGTACTTAGGACTAAGCTTGCCCTTAAGCCCAAATCTTTTAACACCTTTTATCGGCGAGACCTTAAGAAAAACCTTGTCGCCAACCTCAAACTCGATCGGCCTACGCCGCAAGTCTGCATACGTCTTCTGTCGATCCTGGGCTGCCTTAAGCTTCTCGCGGATCAACCTCACTTGCTCAATCGATTCTTGAACCAACTCTGGACCAAGAACGACAGCCTCACAAGAATCGTCCCAACACAAAGGACTACGACACTTCATTCCATAAAGTGCCTCAAACGGAGCCATCTGAATACTCGCTTGGTAACTGTTGTTGTAGGAGAACTCCACAAGCGGTAAACTCTTCTCCCAACTAACATGAAACTCCAAAGCACAAGCTCGCAACATGTCCTTAAGCGTCTGAATCTTACGCTCAGTCTGACCATCAGTTGCAGCATGAAAAGCCGTACTCATCTTAAGCTCACTACCCAAAGCCAACTGAAGCTTTTTCCAAAACTGAGAACAAAATCTCGGATCACGGTCGGAGATGATATCCTTAGGAACTCCATGAAGACGAATGATCTCACGCTGATAAGCATTCGCTAGTTCCTCGAGACTCTAAGTTTCCTTCATTGGAATGAAATTCGCGACCTTAGTCAAACGATCAACCACGACCCAAATCGCATTCATTCCTCTCGGCGACCTCGGCAAACCCATAACGAAGTCCATGGAAATTGAATCCCATTTCCATGTGGGAATCTCCAAAGGTTGCAGTAGACCACCAGGTCTCTGATGTTCGAACTTAACCTTCTGACAAACCAAGCAACGGCTCACAAACTTGGCGATCTCTTTCTTCATACCCGGCCACCAAAACTTTAGCTTCAGATCCTTATACATCTTATCACTACCAGGATGAACCGAATAGGGAGTACTATGAGCCTCTTTGAGAATCTTACATTTTAAGACCTCACAGCTAGGCACACACCAACGACCATGGAATCGTAGACCATCATCAGGTCCAACGTCGAAGTCTTTGGCACGTCCTTCGCTTATGGCGACTCGAACTCCTTCTAAGTATTCATCCTCTCTTTGCTTAACTCGGATCTCATGAAGGATCTCGGGTTCAGCAATCATCGCACTCAAATCTAAAGTACCCGGAAGAACTACCTCAAGGCTCATCTTCTGTAACTCTCGACTCAAGTCATCAGGTAACACCAACACGGATCTCATAGTGGCCATACCTCGAACGAAAGGCAGTCTTCAGAATATCCTCATTCCTAACTGGAATCTGATGGTAACCTGACCTCAGATCGATCTTCGAGAACACACTAGCACCACGGAGCTGATCAAACAAATCCTCGATCCTCGGCAAAGTATACTTATTCTTGATAGTAACCTTGTTCAGCTCACGGTAGTCAATGCACAACCGCATACTACCATCCTTCTTCTTGACGAACAAAACAGGAGCACTCCACGGCGAAGCACTCGGTCGGATAAAACCCTTATCGATCATCTCCTCAAGCTGCTTCTTGAGTTCTTGTAACTCAGCTGGTGCCATACGATATGGAGCTTTCGAAATGGGACCAGTTCCAGGTAACAACTCAATCGAGAACTCCACATCTCGCTCAGGAGGAATACCAGGTAGATCCTCAGGAAAGACATCGGAAAACTCCCTAACCACAGAGATATCCTCTAACTTAGGCTCAACTGAAACACCATGGACACTGCACAGATAGATCTGATAGCCCTTTCTACCCAAGCTAACCATCTTCATCGCAGAAACCCACTTGACCGTAGGTGTAACCCTAACACCCTGATAAGAAACTCTCGAACCTGTGGGACTCTTAAGCACGATCTTCTGATCACGACATAGGAACCTAGCGTCATAGCGAGATAACCAATCCATACCCAAAATCACATCGAACTCTCCGAGTTTGAATTGGACGAGATCGGCAGGAAGGATCGCCCCTGCGATACTGACAGGTACGTCCTTGAAAAGAACGGAGCAAGAAACAATCTCGCCCGTAGGAAGGGATATAGAGGTATGAACGGATGAAGAAGAAGAAGAGAGTCCAGCACGGACGGAAAAGGATTCGGATACGAAAGACATCGATGCACCCGTATCAAAAAGAACAAAAGCAGATGAAGAATGAACGAGAAAGGTACCCGTAACCACATCTGGATTAGCATCTGCCTCAGCAAGACTCATAACGAACACTCGTCCAGTCTTCGCAGCATCAGCCTTAGGCTTCTGGGCACAATCAACCGACTTGTGTCCCGGCATCTTGCAAGTGAAGCAAGTGATCGGATCGCCAGTAGTGCAGTACTTACCAGGGTGGTAAGCCTTTCTACACTTGAAGCAAACCATATCCTTCTTAGCTTGACCTTGATCACGCGGAGCATACGAACGAGCCTCATACTTCTGTTTCTTCTGGGAAGAACTGGGAGCAACATAAGGCCTCTTCATGAACTTATTCTTCACACTCTCCTCAGCCTCGGTAGCAAGGACAGAATCATAGATGCTAAGAGCACGATCATAAGCCTGTTGGAAAGAAGTTGAAGGAATGCCAGACATAGCCGTCCGGACCTTAGGAGCTAAATTCTTCTCATAGCAACGAGTCCTCGAAACCTCGTCCATAGCTACAGAAGTAACGAAACGTGACAGCTTCACGAACTTGTTGGTGTACTCCTCAACGGTCGTGGAACCTTGCTGTAGACGAAGGAACTCCTGCTCCTTCTGCCAGCGCATCTCCTCAGGATAAAACCTCTTCTTTAGAGCCTTAGAGAAAAGAGCCCAACCGTATCCTGGTTGAACTTCCAGACCAGCTCTAGCAAGAGCCCACCAGTTGTCGGCCTCGTCCTTCAGATAATAGGTGGCGATATCCACCATTTGATCCTCAGGACATCCAGTAGCAAGAAACAACTTCTCGATCTCTCGAATCCACGCCTCTAAAGCAGTAGGATCATTCGCACCATCGTAGGTAGGGGGACGGTGACGAGCAAAGCGATCAAACACGGTCGGTTGCGGATGGTTGTTGTTGTTATTGTTGTTGTTGTTGTTGTTGAGGTGATTAGTGAAACCTTCGGCCATAGTTGCCAAAGCGGCCTCAAGTCTCCTGATGCGATCTGCATCAGACTCACCATTTCCGTTACGCACCATCTGCAAGAACGAAATCTCGTTATAAGTGGTAGAACCTAAGTACCACTTCCAAACAACTACTCATACACTTTACAAACATAAGAAAACCAACCAATCCTATTGGTTTCTACCCCCATTTACTCTCACTCATTTACTAGGTCATTTATTTTAGTCGTCAACTAAGCGAGAGTTGGGAGCGTGTTCGCTCTGATACCAACTGTAACAACCCGGATTATAAAACAAAGGAAAAACCTTATATAAATTAAATATCAGAGTACGATACTGACAAAAGGGTCAAGGTGGCGGAAACACCTGACCAATCCGGTTCGCTACTAAATCCAAAACAACTAATACATTATTCGAAGGTTCTTAAAACATAAGGCAAACTCCTAATTTATTATTAAGCTCGCTTCGCACATTCCCCAAGCAAGCATCAACAAGTCAGCAACAAGCGTTCAACCTGAACAACCTGAGAAGGTGGTCGACAATCAGTCGGGAGTAACTAGATGCTCTCCTAGTCATGTTTACAACAATTGAATATAACCAATAATTAATAACAATTGAAATGCATAAACAGTAAACATGTGAGATCATCTATACTCATGAAAATCAAACTTTGACTTACTACTCATGATACTCATAACACTAGACGAATGAGACTATATGAACTTAGACCATAAGCAAGAACTAGACCATGGACACCAAGTAGACACGATCCACACCACATAAGGCACAAAGCTAGCAACAAAGCATAGCGAATAGAGCGAACGCCGCTAGAACATTTAACTGATGAACTAGCAGATGGAACGTTTAACTGACGAACCATCGGTTGTGAAGTATTTAACTGATACTCCACGGTACTATGTATAGCGTATCACCATTGCCTATATGCCTAAGACCTGGCCAGACCTCTCGATGCATTAATCGACACCGAACGACACTCGGGACCCGTAACGCGTTTAATCGATTTAATCTGGCCACCCCCGAACATTGACCAATAAACCTCCGAAGAGCAGCTCTTGATTCATTCCGATTGTATTTAACTGATACTACCGTCATCTATTCGACCTGCCAACAAATAAAATGTACAGTTTAAATGACTGCACACGACATGCATGGACCACATCACGACTCAACTAAAAAGAACAGTTTAACTGACTGTCCAACTCATGCAAATGCACAGTTTAACTGACTGTACAACTCATCCGTGAATAACATCACGACTCAACACAGTAGAGCAGTTTAACTGACTGTCCTACCAACATATGAATAAGAGTAACCAAGGACATATGCAACAAAAGGAAATAACACGTTGAACAGAACACAACATGTGAAGCAAGCATACGCAACCAATGTTATAGTAACTTCAACTATAACTTTAGCATTAACCATTTAATGTTATAGTAACCCTAACCATAACATGAACTCTGAATGCGAGGTTATAGTAACCTTGACTATAACTTCAGGATATATAACTTGAAGTTATACTTACCTCAACCATAACCTTGACACGAAACTCAAAGTTATACTAGTTCCAACCATAACCTTGAGCCATAATCTCAGGGTATGTTAGTTACAGCTATAACCTTAATTCGTACTTCAATGTTATAGTAGTTCCAGCCATAACTAGAGTAACTACCCAAAGTTGTACTAACTTCAGCTATAACACTTGAATCATCATCAATGTTATACTAACTTTAGCTATAACTTTGTAGAGAACCCTTGGCCGCCTATCATGCCGCCACTAGGGTTTATTCGTAAACCCTAATTGCGCTCATGACACCCATAATAAAAACGTAAACAATATACGAGATATGATTAAAGCATTAAAACATATACAAGCATGCGAAAACATAATTAACATGATAATAAACAATCAAAGACGTACCAATTACACAAATCAATTATTAAATCATGTAAATTACATCAATTGGCATAAACACAATTAAAGGAAAACACCTAGTTACCTTGTTAAGCAAATAATCCTAAAGATCGTCTTCAACGATATAAACGTCTTCTCCCGGAGCAACTTCCACGCCTTTATGAAAATCATCCACGTGCCAAAAATAACGAAACTAATAAATATACTAACTATATATAAAAACTATAAAAACTACGCGAAAAACATAAAACTTATGAAGAAGATAGATAAATCCAAGAAGTAGGATCGATCTAAGCACGAAAGATGATGAAGGGAGGAGGAAGAGGCGCGGCACGAAACCCTAGGAAGGGTGGAGGCACACGGCACAAGGGAGGAGGGAGGAAGAGAGAAATTAGGTTTAGAGTTTTGAGAATTATGAGAAAAGAAAAGTAAGGGTTTGGTTTCCCCTTATATTTATAGAGAAGCTCATGGGTTTATTCTAGGTTTAGGCCCAAAACTCACCCATCTACACCAAGAAACACGTGAGACCCAAGGAAGGAGCGGGTCTTCACCATTTTCGAGCCCAACGAGCCCAAAAGACATGAGACAGATATTTTCCTGGAAAATAAAATATAAAATATGGGAAAATAAAATTAAAGAATTATATTATGGAAATTAGGGGTGTTACACCAACCACATTTTATATCAAAATGAACATAACAAATAACTCAAATAAGACAAGGCATAACAATTACGGGATACAATTCACTTGAACAAATAAGCATGGGATCATTCATGTTAGAATAATAAGAGAAAGCAAGATAGAATAGCAAATGATCATGTCATAGGCATTTTTAAATAAGTGAAGTAAAGGAAAGAACATTATACAATTAGTTAATCAGAAGCACGAATTCCAATGAAACGTGACATATGCAACTATCCAAATTACACAAAACTAGTGTTTAAGTCACATGAAATAGATAAACGAATAGTCAATCATCGAAATACATAAAGGTTAAAACCATGGCCATTACTTTGGAAATCTTCTAACAAACGTTGCACGTGACATGGCTATTATCGTCACATGCGCACTCATGGCTTGCATCTCACCATAAGAACGGATGAGAGCATCAATCCCCGCGATCATATCACAACTAGAAGGCTTGCATCTCACCTCTAGTGTCCGATAGGACCAAGACTCTTATATTCAACCACATAAGACGTAAACTCTCGTGTAGAAAGACATATGCCAATTACCATAATCAAGCAAGACATTTACTTCTCTAAGACTCAATTCCTCCTGGTAAGACGACGACAATATATACAATCATAGTCTAAACCTGGCCAGACTCTCGGGAAGGGCATATTCCGATTCGACATGCCGCAGAACAGTCCGCATCCAAGACTCGATCGACAGAACGGAAGTCGAGTACCTAAAATTCGGCAGAACGACATGAAAGAGGTGGAAAAAGCATGAGTTAACCAACACTTGGCACAACAACACAAGTAAGGCGTAAATATAAGTCAAGCAAGAAGGCAAGTATTATGGCATTTTCACAAGAATATGACTCATTACAAGTAGTCACTCAAGATGGTATCTCACCTTTCACAATTAATAAAGAATCGATAATGAATAAGTAAGAACTTGAATATGAATTATACACTGTCGTTTCATACTTTTATGACTTGAGCAAACATTACATTTCATATTTACATGTTACTTAAGCATAGTATAAACAACCGATAACAAATGAATTAAGTACTAAGAAACACGAGGCAAAACGTAAACAAACCCAAACCGACATTTAACATGTGAATGGGACATCACAAAATCTCATTCATCTACCATCCGATTTTATTAATTTTTATATTCTTAAAATATATATTATAATCGCTCTATCCCTGTCAATTTTTAGCTATTTTCATTTTGGAGTTTATCATCCAATTACAATTGGACATGTCATATGGCAAAAATGCTATTATACAACTGGTTGTATAAGAGCATTATACAACCATAACCAATTTAACTGAGTTTATGTGTATTTTTTTCGAGTTTTTATAATTTTTTATTTTTATTTTAATTTTTTAATGTCAAAAATTAAAATCTAATTGAGCCCATATATATTATTTTTGAGTTCATTATAATTTTTTAAGTTCAGTATTTTTATAATGGAGCTTAGATTCTTTCAAATAAAGCTTGTGGAATTTGCTTTCTTTGATACTTTACCAGTTTTGAAGAAGTGGAAAACAGCCTTGCAAAAATCCTCCTTAATAATGGCAAGGAATGAAAGCTTTATAAAATCCAGATGAAAACTCATCTGATCCCAGAATTTTGTTAAAATCAATACCGAAAAGTGATGCTTTTATTTCAGCCTTGCTAATAGAAGCCTTTAATTTGGGTCTGTTAGAGCTGCTAATAACTGCATCAGTTAGAGCTGCTAATAACTGCACCTTGAGCAATGTACTCCCTACGATTCCTTATGTAGATACCTCGTTTATACACCTTCCGCGCGCCAACCACCCAATGATGATTGAGCCGCATGTTTGTCACGCGGAGCAATTTATGACATTTCGTAAGTTCGTCGACAAGTGATATATCAAAAAGTCGTGCCAACCTCATGGTCGTCATCTACGCGCCGATACAGTCGTTTTGACAGTAATTAGAGTACATTTGTAGTCCGGGTCAAAAACCATTTCCATTTTCTAAAAGTTGTCTTAAGCCCAGTCAGAATATTCTAGAATGTTCTACAATTTTATTCCTAAATATTTATTGTTTATGATTAAATCTCGGAAAATATCTTCTTTACGGAATAAGGAAGCATACATCTTCCCTAATTCCTAATTTAAACCACGGAAATATTTCTTGCCGAGGAGGAAACCACCCAAGAGAAAACGCAGCAGGAGCCGCGCTTCTTGGAAAGGTCGTAGGTCCTGCCACGCCTCTTCTTGGGCTGCTTTTTTCCCAGTTTCCAAAATATTTTCGGATTTCTTTCCTAATCCGACTTTTTCCTAAATTTCTTCTCGTGATTAGTATAAATAGAAGCCTCCGCCTCACATATTTCTCACACTAGTGTCTGCCCTTCTCTTCTGCCTTTGTATTCTAAGACCGCGTTCTTTCTTTTCGATGCCTATGTACTTGCTCTACGCGGCCACGTAAGCTCAGATCATTCTGAGTACCAATCACTAAACGACAACTTAGTCAATCTCGTTTCATTAAAGAGGGTGTAAAACCTATTTAATCTTGTATTTTATTTTCTGTATTAAATAAATGTACGAACTTATATCATAGATATGCTCAACCCGTTTTCAAAACTTAAGCTTTAAACCGTTTTGATGAAAACAACAGCGATACGACGTCGAGAAGAAACGCATCAACTGATGCGCCTTCTGGAATAGTCGCAGCATCTGTCGCGCCTCTTCCAGGGGATGCTTATCAGCTGTGGCTCTTCTTCTTCTTATTCCTCGGGTCTCTATTGTTTCGTCTTTTCCTCTTTTCGTTTTTTCTTTATTTCTCCAAACCTTTTCGAGTTTCTGTTTCTATTTATTTTATAAAATCCTTTTTCAGTCACATGCGACTTAAATCCCTTATAACTAATATTTGCGGGTTTTCGTCATCTTGTTCAAGCCCGGATTTTACAGGTTCGATTCTTCCATATCGAGTCCGTATAATTCGTCTTTTGTACATGATTTTCTTTATTTTCTAGTTTCAGCAATCTAACTCCGTTTTCGTTTGTTTTAAGATTCAAAGTTTCAATCTTTGTAAACCCGACATCGTATAATTGTAACCATTTAAACCCCACTGTAATATCTTGTTTAACTCGTTCTTTAATCTGACTTATGACGATCTTCAGTACATAAATATGCAAATATGCTAAATCACTTCTACCCGAGTCGTATATCAATAATCAATGTAAATTAACCAACGAACAATAACTAATCTGCGGATCTGACTTTCACAGTCAGAACCCAACTCAAGAACAAACGCAAGGTTTGAGGCGCCTCTTCCAGAGGACGCACTTGTTGTTGCCCCTGTTCTGCGTTGGTTTCTTTCTCTGAGCTCTTTCTCGTCTTGACATAGACTTTTTAATTAGGATCCTAAACAATTATTATCTTTATTATCACCCTTAATTCGACATATTTTCGAATTTCCTTTTTCTTCTTCTATTTTCTTTTCTTTTCAAATCCTTCCTTTTGAGCGTATTTATGGCGTAAATTCAAGTTAATCTATTGTAATTATTTATTTCATATCATTCTTGCATGATTTACTTACTTGGTATTCACATGTAATCCACCTAAATTCTTACTTTGATCCAATTGAATGCTAAATTATTTGTCCACCAATATAGTCCAAATTCACATGCTAGGATTAATCTATGTTTGCTGCATTGCATGCATCAATTGACAGCATATCGAGTATAAATAACTTCCCTGATCATTAGTAGGCCACTATCGAGGCCTGCGAGATTAGGTGTTCAAATAAATAGCTTCCTAATACGTACCTCACTCCTTACTCAAGAGCTCCGTGAACACCCGTGTTCATTGGCGTCGCGAGAGTCATTCTAGACATAAGATGCTAAGGGTAACGAACTTCTTAGTGTTCATGTCACTACTTTGTGTCTTGACATGACATGAAGTATTCGAACGGTTCCAATTTTCCATAAAAATTGGTGGCGGCTCCACAAATGCAGGCTTGTCAAATCTTTCACCCGTTTCAATGCCTTTCAAATCGGTAACGACCCATGACGTGCTTTGGCCTTTCGCCAGGATTCCGTGGAATAAGTGCCGTCGCCTCGATTCCAATGCGCAGGATGTCGCGCGGCGTGGGTGGCTGTGTCCACACATTATCAGTTCCCTTTCCTAACAAAATTGATTACTTCCTCAATCCCATTTTTATTGTCCTATTTCCATTTTGAGATGATATAAGAAAAAAATAATGAAATATCAATCTTAGCCCTTGAATTAAAGGGAGTGGAGACAATATCATTAGGATGAAAATGGTAGTATCTAAATTATCTATCGGCAATATTGAAGGTTTACAACTTTTCTTACTAAATTTAGAAAAAGGGACATAATTGTGGGATAAATTGTGAGGGAAATGATAAATGATGTTGTTGAGGTAGTATCCTCAGATTGCCAAGAAACTTCCTATGGCTGTTAGAAGGCAGAACCTTAGTAAAGACATCAATCAATTGGGAATGAGTAAGTAAATATTTCAGTTGAAGGAGACCCTCAAGGACCTTATCCCTTTTCAAATAATAGTCAAGTTCGATGTGTTTGGTACTGTAATACCCTTATCTATCAAAGTGTCTCACCAAGGCCTACCTTAGCAAACGAGAGTGTTACCATCTCGGTTACCCGAGGTAGTATGCATCAAAGATAGCATAATGAAATAATAATGTAAATAAATAAAGTTTAAACCGAAATTACATGATCCAAAATTCTCAACTGAAAGTAAAGCACAACTAAAACCACTGGCTATGTAATGTCTACTAGATGACAGTGGAAGCTAAACATGTGGTAAACTCATCGACGCCCATCCAATCCCGCAAACAAGGTCACATATCAACACCTGCTAGATTCATTGCACCCCATTTGCTTTAGTAAAATTAAATTTTATTTATCATATACTCCCTCCAATTTCATTTATTGTTCCTCTTCCCCTTTCCATTCATTTTCCTTATTGTTCTCTCTTTCATTTTTTGGACAATTTTGTGTGGTCCAAAATCAATTTGATGTGGATCATGTGTATTGTGTGGTCCAAATTGATTCTCTTATTTCTTATGCCAAAAAGTAAGGGGAGGAATAAATGAAATTGGAGGGAGTACTAAATTTGATCCATTCCGGTCGAAGATCAAACCAGACAGAAAAATAAAGTTTTGGTCCGGTCCATGACCAAACCTTTTAGGCCTGGTCTTCAGCCCATCAAAATATTATTTTCGGTCTTTGATCTTAGTCTGATTTGATCCGATCCGACCCAATTTTGGACCGATACTTATCCCTAAATTTTAACGGGTCTAAATTCCTACTTGAGTAGAGACATACATGCTTGAACAAATAAATATTCGATAATTTTTTTTTATAAATTTTACTTTTTCACCAGAATCTACTCCTTGCCCTGTCTCACTCACTCAGTCGCTCTCACCCTGTCTTTCTCTCTCCTTTATTTATCCCCTCGAGACATTTCTAGAGAGAATACACTAAGCCTCCAACATTAAAGTTACTACTGTTAAATTTTGTTGGAAGTAATGCAAAGGCTAGTAATGTTGTCTAAATACATTACATCATAGAGAAGCCTTCCATTTTCCTCGTAAGAGAATCTCTACACTTTCTCCACTACTTGCATGATTATAGCCACTAACTCCATGTTTTTTGGCCCATGTTCATGGTGGTGGTTAGGCCACTAATTTTGTGGTTTATGGTGTTAATCAACCACTATAAATAGAGAAGTGTAGTCATTTGAGAAATACACATCTTCATATATCTCTACTACTTCTCTATGATAATTTTGAGCATACCATATGAGTTCCAACTCCTAATGGTTGAGTACACAACTTTTAGGAGTGTTGTGTGACCTTGGGGGACGACGCCTATATCGATTTGTACCGTAGTCGGGGCGATTTCGTTTCTCATTCAGTGGCCTCCATACCACGACACAACAATAAATATTCTCTAATTATATCTTCGCCCCTATAGTGATACTATATTTCCAACAATTGAGAAACGAAATCTTGTCACTATTATTGTTGTTGTATTCTCGTCATTGAGAATCATTTGATTGGAGAAAATATTTATGTTCGTCTAGAAGATTCAGCCCGTATGGAGTGAGACAGCACGTCGGTATTTTGGCCATAACTCGGTCTATAGACCTTTGTTTGAGGCGTGTAATATGGCGTTGGAAAGCTAAGAAGAAGGGCTACAATTTTGTAGTTGAAGCCGGGAGCAGATTCTGTCATTTAGCTTCCTTAAAATAGGCAGCAATGTCACGGTAGTGTGCTGGAAAGTTTATGGAGATTCATAAAAGAATGGTATTATCTATAATTTTATTGCTCAATTCATTCTTGTGATTAAGGTATGTTCCCGTGAATTTGCTTTACAAATATTTTTGATGTAAAATATGAAGGTTTGGTCAAATTATATATGCCTTAATCATTCATATGTTTAAGCTACTACTTTATTTGGTAAGACATGTCTATAATCTTGGTAAAATTATTTTTAATAATTGATTTCGAGATTATGTGAATGAAATTGTTCCAAGATTTTGAATGACAAAGTAGCTAGAATGATTGAGTGACCAAGATATTGTTATGTGTATAATATGTTTATCAAGCAAAATATTTCACACATTTGGATTGTTTTTTTTATTTTAGTTTTGATTATGAGATGAACTAAAATTGATATGTGAGTTATGAACCAAATGTGGGGGCTAAATATTTTGTTTTAAATTTATATAGTATCTTGGATATGTGTGACAAAAATTTGAAATGATTATTTGTCAAAGCTTCATAAAAGCAGATATGAAGAACATAATTTGTCAATGATTATATGATATCTAAAAGTTGAGACGATGAATGAATAAATAATGTGTATATTTTGTTTGAACAATTATGTTTGTCACTAATTTGTGGCGTGACAACATGTGGGGGAAGACGTTCAACTTATTTGATAAATTTATTCATCATGTTTAGAGTTGATATCTTATAATTTGTGAAGAGCATGTATATCTTTGATTGTGGGGGTGAACAGAAAATGATAATCGTATGTTTTATACGTGGCTATTTGAACCAAAATTAGAAGTATTAGTTTGTTGGATAATGGTTATAATCAATAAATAATGGCTGCGTAAGGTTCAATTATTTATGTTACATTTTGCTTACACCGCACTATACGAGATTATGATGATTGATTTTATGTTGGTAAGAAGTCAAATTCTTTTTGTAAAATATTGTGGATTTGCAAAGAGTAAATATAAGTGAAACAATCATCGAGATTCGTTGTTTTCTAATATAAGAATGATGATGTATATAAAGCTTTTAGTAAACAATATGATTTTGGGTGCAAAATCACAAACACTACGTGTATGCTTTATTCTATGTCAATTTATTAGAAAAAGAAAATAATAAAGAAGATTATTTGTTCTTTTAAACGACATGAGAGTACGAGCTCTATATTTAATTAGAACAATGATGCTAATGAGTTATAAGAGAGCATGTTTTGACTATTGTGAGAAGTCTAATATGTATAATTATAGTTGATTCAATGTAGCTTATGCAGCTAAGTACATTTTGTTTGTGTATTCATCACTAAAGTTATCATTCACATTTGGTGAAGTGCCTAAGGTGCAATATTAAGAATTGCATTATGTTGGATATCTAGAAAGATATTGGATCGACCAAATGGTAATGACGATCGACAAGGTGAGATCTATGGTGAGTACTATACATTTCCACCTTTAATGGGGATCTTGTTTTAAGTCTATTGAGAACACTATTATAACCTTGTCTATTGTGTAAGCATATTATATTGCTCTTAATCTTGCTGGGTAAGATGCAGGGTGATTGTGAAGCTATTATTAGCTACTACTTAATTGTGGGGGCATGAAGTTTTGCCAAATGTTTATCTTTAGCATAATGCTAATATCAACTTAATAATGCTAAAATAATGTGTATAATGACTTGCAGATTTACACATTTTATGCAGATTTGAGATTTGAGAAAGTTGATTTAGAATAATATGCTCACAAATTATTATCTTTGTGAAATTTGAGTGGAGCATATTTAAGCGAATGGACTAAGAAAGAAAGAAGTCCTAGAATTGTCGAGGGGAATAGGGCAAAAGCCTATTAGTTGAGGAATTTGTGGTGGACACCGGAACTTGCTATGCAAGGGTGGTCTAACGAAGCCATAGATAACTCATACTTGTGTACACATCCCATTCCTATGACATGTACATATTTTGGAAGGTTGAGCATATAGCTCTTAATGGTCTTATAGCCCAAAATTGGGTGGTCCTTGTGAGACGGACTTGATGAGATCACCGTAATGATGGAGGCTGAGATATTTCTCTTAATGAATCTATATCCCTTTATTTGGGTGGTCTTATTGAGAAGGACTTGATGAATTCGCCGCAATGTTGAAAGGTTGAGCCTTAGAGCTTTTAATGAATCTATATCCCTTTATTTGGGTGGTCTTATTGAGAAGGACCTGATGGATACACCGCTATGTTGAGAGGTTGAGCCTTAGAGCTCTTAATGATTCTATAGCTCATGCTTGAGTGATTTATATGGAGATAGATTTGTTGGAATCACCTACGTGAGTGTGAAGGATTGGCCTCCTTCTATGAGAGACTAGGCTATCTCTCTAGAGCACTCGTGAGAATCCCAAGGTTCATTTGGCCATAAATTTGTTGAATTGTATCGCGGAACTCGTCTGGAACTTAAGGTGAGATATGTGTTTGGAATTTACCCCGGAGTCTAGGAGTTCAAGATTCGTTCACTCTCTAGGTGATGAAAGAATTGTTCCATTTCACTATGTGTTAATTCAAATCGAAAGATATTAATGCTTAAGTATCAATCCTTATTAATATGCTCAGAATTTTGTCTATCATTTGCATTAGTGGGGGATTGTTGGAAGTAATGCAAAGGCTAGTAATGTTGTCTAAATACATTACATCATAGAGAAGCCTTCCATTTTCCTCGTAAGAGAATCTCTACACTTTCTCCACTACTTGCATGATTATAGCCACTAACTCCATGTTTTTTGGCCCATGTTCATGGTGGTGGTTAGGCCACTAATTTTGTGGTTTATGGTGTTAATCAACCACTATAAATAGAGAAGTGTAGTCATTTGAGAAATACACATCTTCATATATCTCTACTACTTCTCTATGATAATTTTGAGCATACCATATGAGTTCCAACTCCTAATGGTTGAGTACACAACTTTTAGGAGTGTTGTGTGACCTTGGGGGACGACGCCTATATCGATTTGTACCGTAGTCGGGGCGATTTCGTTTCTCATTCAGTGGCCTCCATACCACGACACAACAATAAATATTCTCTAATTATATCTTCGCCCCTATAGTGATACTATATTTCCAACAAATTTCAGTTCAAATTCCTCACATTTTAATAAAAAAAACTCACAAATTTAAGTTAAGTTTCGACTGTTTAAACCCTTGACAACAGTCTATATCTTGCATTTTCTGGATAATAAAAAGATCATGGCTTGGAGATTTAACCTCATCTTTTCTGCTTTCTGTTTCCTACCTCTTTTGGGTAAATCTTCTCTTTTAACCTGTTTTTACATACTGGGTTTATTTTAATGTTATGGGTATGTTTTTGTTTCTTAATTAGTTGAGCTAATTAGGATTTTGTTACTGTTTTGTGTGTATTGCATGTGTGTTTTCTGGGTTCTTGTTGCTGTTGTTTGGTGAGCTTTACTTTTGTTTTAAAATGGTCACATTTTCATCTTAAATGGGTCACATTTTACTCCCTTGTGACGAAATGTTACCCATCTTCAAGCAAGACTTATTGTTTAGTTTATGGGTGTGCTGTTGAACCGACAGTTGATTTTTATTTTAACATTTTATTCCATGCTTCATCATTACAATCACATACGAGTAATGTTCTTGTACTCCTTATTAAATTAGGGAAATCAATGCAAACTTAGCTTGTACTTCCTCGTTCCTATCATTTGTTTACCTTTTATATTATTTTTGTGAGGGTATTTTAATCAAAGGTAAACAAATGATTAAGACAAAGGGTGTAGAACAATGGTGGGGCTGAGTTTTTGGTTTGGGGGTAAAATGTTGCTTCCTCTTGTGTCACACCAATAATGTACTTATGTAGGTATTCTGTTTTGGTCCGTCCTAATCGATATTTTAGGTTTTCATTTTAGGCATGTTTTGTGCGACGAGAATGGGGATGAGACACTGAGACTGAGACTCTAGGCCGAACATGTATTTCATGTCCATAGACAAGGGGATTGGCGGGCTGGACGGCCTGAACCTTCGTAAATTATTAAAATGCACATTGTCTCCAAATCTCTAGTGCATACACAAAAAATTGATTTGAAAGAAAATTGAATTGTTGGTGGCAGAGTAACTTAAGTTACATGGGCCAAAATTCGAAAAAAAAAAAAAAATCAAAAGGAGAAAATTTTACAATGTACTCGGTATATTGTCACACCAGTAAGTAATTTTAACTGTCAAGTAGTAGCAACACTCCGTCTCGTGAGAGTACATTTTCCACTTTCCTTGCTTCTCTCTTGAATAGTTGTTATCAGGTATGAGTGCATAAAAATCGCGTCACTTTCAACATGGTGCTTAGGTTGAAAACCAGTACTATGTCTTATTGAACTTCATTGTTGCTAGTATCAGCATTTATTTTGGTTGGTGGATGCATTTATGTGATATTTTAGTGTGTTAATACTTGATTGACAAAATTTACTATAGTTTTAAAATTGTCAATTTAACCCACACATTTGCTGGCATTTTATATGAGATTTTAGTGTGTTAATACATTAGGCCGGTCCAATTTGTCAATTTGTCAATATAGCACAAGTAAAAATCAGTAATTCCAAAATTTATCAACTGGACCATGTGGAAATAAGGGACATTGCCTTTAAGTGGTATCAATGTGTAATAATAACAAAGGAGAGATTAAAAAAAATGGACCATATGGAAGTTTATGATATGAGTAGCATTGAGCTAAAAGCGCATTTTTACACTTCTGAGTATTGTTCTTAACATTTCTCGCAGGAGTGTCAAAGTAATATGTGTAGTTAAAATTTGTCTATCAGCTTTCAGTGCTCTTCTTAAATGGAGTTTTAAAATTGAATGCCAAAGTGAAAAACAGCATTTTGTTAAGCTATACTTGATTGCATGTTCAACTCTAGCTATACGAGAGCAGAAATGGTCCGGTTAGCATATCTTAGAGGATCACGTTCCGTAATGAATCCACGTCATGTGCTATGATAATTTGTCGGACAACATTTCTTTTGCTGTGATCTTTCTTCGTTTGTTGCATTCATGTTTGGATTTTGACCCCTGGTACTTGTAGCCACACTACACTTTCCGACTTGACAGAGGAAGATAGTTCGCATTTGGTTTGTTTCTATATATATCCATATACGTTAAAAAGAAACAGCGACAGAAAGACAAACTTGGCACCATACTTATAATCTTGTTTTGTTAAGATTACATATGAGGCATTGTAAAAGAGAGCGCAAAGACTGCCACAATGAGCTCTTTTTATTATTTCTTTCGTAGTTTTTGGACCCTTTGATAAATGAATCGATTATTCTGTTCGTGTCCATAGACAACTGACAATTCTGTATATAAAATTATGTTAAGCACATTCCTTACTCGATTACGTAATGGTTTTGATGGGTGTTCTATGCCCTATGTGAATGTAGCACTGTTACTGTGGTTTTCTCGACTAAATATCTTCAAAGGAAACTAGTGCGTCAGTCTGCTTTTGTCGTTTTTTGGTATGAGAAAGGGGCTAACATTCTTGGAATGAGGATGGGGCTAAAATGGCTTCCAAGACTTGTGAATATGGATGCATATCTACTATTTTCACGTTAACTGATTATTGTTCTCTTTCCGACAGACCTATGTTTAGGGAGCAGAGCACTATTGGAATTTGCTATGGACGAAATGGAGATGATCTCCCGACTCCTGATAAGGCAGCAGAGCTGGTAAAACAACACAACATCAAATATGTCCGGATTTACGACGCCAACATTCAAGTTCTCAAGGCGTTTGCCAATAGTGGAGTGGAACTCATGATCGGGGTTCCAAACTCCGACTTGCTTGTTTTCTCTCAGTTCCAGTCAAATGCTGACACGTGGCTTAAGAACAACATCCTTCCATACTACCCAACCACAAAGATCACATATATAACAGTTGGTGCTGAGGTGACAGAAGTCCCAACTAACGTCTCAGCCCTTGTTGTGCCAGCAATGCAAAATGTGTTCGCGGCATTGAAGAAAGCTGGTCTCCATAGGAAGATAAAGGTTTCAAGCACCCACTCTCTGGGGATCTTGTCACGTTCGTTCCCGCCTTCAGCGGGGGCTTTTAGTAGTCATTACGCACACTTTTTGAAACCCATGTTGGAGTTTCTTGCCGATAACCAATCACCCTTCATGGTTGATATTTACCCTTACTATGCTTATAGGGACTCCCCCACCAATGTTTCCCTTGACTACGCACTATTCCAATCATCATCCGAGGTCATTGATCCCAACACAGGCTTGCTGTACACAAATATGTTTGATGCTCAGATCGATGCTCTCTACTATGCCCTAATGGCTTTAAATTTCCGAACCATCAAAGTTATGGTGACCGAGACGGGATGGCCATCCAAAGGCTCACCAAAAGAGACGGCTGCCACCCCTGATAATGCCCAAACGTCATTAACAACACGGGAACACCTGCTAAACCGGATGAAGAGCTCGATATCTATATTTTCTCGTTGTTCAATGAAAACAGAAAGCCTGGGATGGAGTCGGAAAGGAATTGGGGTCTGTTCTACCCTGTTGGAACAAGCGTGTATAATTTGGATTTTACTGGGAAAGGTGTCACTGAGATGGCTGCTGGGGGTAATGCAACAAATACTACAGGACTGGTAGAGGAAAAGACTAGGTCGTTAAATGCTAGAATTAACCTACCAAATTAACAATTTATAAGCCAAACTCGACTCTACACTATGCACTAAGAATAGTAGTAAAGGGAAGTAAGGGTCGAACCCAAGAGAAGGACTATTAAACTAAAGACTTGAATTGTAAACTATTGAATACTTAGTTTAGACTCTACTACTAATTTAGACTCTAATGACAAGTTTATAAACAAACAATGGTTATTAACAATGACAAACAATAGATGAACATAGACAAAAGGGGGGTTTTGAGTTGATTGGTAACATGAATACAAAGTAAAGTTGCAATCTTTTTCTAACAAGCAATATAACAAACATTTGGTGGGCAAGATGATTCAATATTTAAGAGGACTTGGTGCAATCCTTCCTTACTAACCAACAATAGTAAAGTTTGACCCTTTTATAGTTCTCCTCTTATTATCCACCCAATACTTTCAAATCAAGATGTTAACATACACAAATGAAATCATCCATGTATGTCCTTCAAGTTTAATCAACAATTCATTAAACCATGAGTGCAAATCAAACATGAGCATTAAGAGTTGTGCCAAGATAAGAAGCTAGGATCAATTCTCACAAGATTAAACCATACAAATGAGAAAAGACATGAAATTTCCTACTTATTGCATGAATCCTTTAAACCAAATCAACATACAATAAGCTTGCTCCAAATAATCCTAGATAGATTAAACCATTTCTCTAGAATTTGCAATAGTTGGGTAAACAAGATGCAAGAGTGATCAATTTTAACATTCATCTACTCAAACATAAGAATTAGGCATAAGGAAAGATCAATAGATAAATAAGAAGAGATTAAAAGAGTCTTACAATACCAAAGTTGGAGACTTTGGATGAATTACACCAAGCAAGGAAAGATTTAGCCTTTCATAATCTTGTTACAACCCACAAATTGAAGAAAGATTAACATAAAATTAGAGAGAGTTCTTGTCTTAATTATTACAAGTTTAAGATTAAAAACAAGCATCTTTTGATGAGAGTAGGAGTCCCCCTCTAAGATCTCATAATGTGGGTATTTATACCCTTGGCTCTTGGCATTAGGTTAAGGCAAAATTGGGTCTTCAAATTAGTGAATCCCGAGACAAAGCGCAGCCTGCGCGTTGGGGCGCAGCCTGCGCGTTTCAGCCTTGCAGCGCGTTTTTGCGAGAGCCATATCTCCCTCGTTTCTTGGACAAATAAGGCGTGTGATATACCGTTGAAAAGCTAAGATCACAAGCTTTCACCTCAACTTGGCCTTGAATCGATACGAAGTCTAGAACTCGAGATATACTCGTTTGAAGTTGACCCTTGTAAAACCGAGTTTTCAATTCTTCATTTTGGCTCTTGTTTGTGCATGTCAAGGCTTCAATTCTTCCTTTTGCTTGCTTCTCTTGATTTTGCACTTATTCCCTTGGCTTTATTTTTACTCTCCTTATTTGCCTTGGTAAGTTAAAAGCTAAGACTCTAAAATTACAATCAAAAGTGGAAACCGGTATATTACAACAAGTCCAACTAAAACCCGGTATCAAGCATGTTTATTGTGATAACATTAACCTATTCACTCGTCACAATTTGACACTATCAAGGACCAACTTGGTGCATTGCTTCTTCAAATGCTACTGAAGCAGATATGAAGAATGCTTTGAATTGGGCCTGTGGGTCTGGGAATGTAGATTGTACCGCAATACAGCCTAGCCAACCTTGTTATGAGCCAAATACGCTGGTTTCTCACGCCTCTTATGCATTCAACAGTTACTACCAGCAAAATGGAGCCACTGATGTTGCTTGTAGTTTTGGAGGGGCCGGTCTTAAAGTCACTAATGATCCAAGTAAGTTTATTCATTTCACTTATGTTATGTAGTTATATGACTCTTGTTACCTGCAAACAGTGAAATATATCTCTCTACAGCTTGACGGCTTGTTTTGTGGTGGTCATAAAAATGGTTGGTAGTGCACCATCCATTGTTTGCCTCGACGGCTTGTTTGGTGGAGTCATATAAATGGAGGAATGGTATTAGTTCAATTTAGGTTTGTGTTATTGGCTTGAATGCTCCATGTCAATTCCCATGATTACTAATACGTCGCCAAAGTCAAATGAGTTTCCTCTCTTGGTTTTCATTATCAAATACTCCGTAATTGATTTGTCATTACGATCTAGAATTGTTCTCTAAGGAATTTACTAATTTACTTGCAGGCTATGACAAGTGCATTTATATGACTGCTGGGTAAGCATTCTTCCAACATCATCTGTTTAGTGTATAAATGAAGTTGTGATGGGACGTGACTGTAATTCAACTTATTGACATTTTCCGACACATGCAATATTCATGCAGGAGTAAGAACACCTCGATTGCAAGCAATGACTCCGCCATTACTTCAATGGCCATCTCCTTTCAGAAGCACACGGGATTCGTGGCATGGGTTCCTGCTAGCCTGCTTATGCATCTTCTCCTGTCATTTGTGTGAACAGACTCGAGTTCCGTTGGTACTAGAGCGGTGATTTTTCCTCCTAAGCTGGAATTGTAAGTAATTAGTGAGGATTTTTTTTTTATGATGGTTAATTGGGTGATTAATTGGAAAATTTATGCCTCCATAAGTTTTGTACTACCAGGTCAGGAGTAATTGGGAGGACATGTATGTTAGCGGCTTATGTAAATTCCATTTTAAAATAGGATGGAAGATTATGAATTGTAATTGCAAACATTGTAGTCCTAGATTTAATTAAATGTGGTATCGGTATGAATCTATTGAGTTTATTGTTAAGATTTCTTTGTTGTAAAAGATAGCCGAAAGACAATTTTACTGCCAATGAGGCGTGAATGCAAGGCCAATGGTCCGATGGGAAGATGAGGATTTGAACGAGGACCAAAATGTGCTACAAAACCCCATCTTAATCCGTAACATTCACCTTTCTTTACGGCTGCCAAAAAAAAAATCCGTAACATTGTGTCATGAGTTGATCATGAGTCATAAACTCATGATGCCTGGTCACAAGAAGCGCAACCCCATGTTACTGACTTACTGTTAACCGTCCCTCACAGATGTTTATGCCGTCTTCTGTTGCTAAATAAACTAGCCCTGGAAACTCCAAAGCCCAAAATTATGGTAAACAAAGGCGCATATTTCGACCCGAGTAAACTGATAGGATCCCATTTGCCATAGTACATTAGTACCTCATAGCTAATAGGCTCCCATTTGCATAGTACATTAGCACCCCACAGCTAATAATTTGGGTTGACCCATTATCCGACAATTATTTAGTTTAATAATGAAGTTTAATAATGAGTAATTTAAACTAGTGTTAATCCCGCGCAAAAGCTCAATATTTTTAAATATAAATGTTAAGAGAATTTAACAATAATGATATTTATTCCATTTTGAAAGGGTAGAGAATTAGCTTTGTTCATGTAAAAGCTAAACAATAATTTATGAAAAAATTGTGACCACAATTGTGATCTAATATTTTTGGTATATAATTAATTAGGAGGTAAAAATTGTATAAGACTAATTATAGATGGTGAGATCAATTCATTAGAAGACATTTTATATTAGAGTATCACTTGGACGGTAAAACTAAGTGGAAAAATTTGAAGCTATGTTAATCTTTTATAAAAAGGGGATTATTTATGCATTTCAAATCAACAGTTCATTCATTTTTCATGCTTCTTATCATTGTATTTTGATTTAAGAAAAATTAAAATAGTAAGAAATCACGAAATGAGTTTTTAATGAAGGTTTTTTTTTTTTTTTTTTTTTTTTTGAGAATTTAGCGATGTTATTTTATAATTTTTTACCAACAATATAGCTGCAACTTCTTATCATGAAAAGTCAAAGAATTTTTTTGTAATTTTTATCATAATGTGTAATATTGGATGATAAATACTTGAATGTAAAAGATTTTTCCCATTTATAACTCGTTATGCATATAGTATATGCTAAAAATACTAACCTCAATTTTAGGAAATATATTTAATCGGGAAAATCTGGAGTTTTTCCTATTCTTTTAGTAGATAGGAGATGATCAAAGGGGTGGTTTCGATAGAGTTTGGATCCTCCCCATACTCTAAACTAAAGCTTTGTTTGGTAAAACGAGCTGATAAAGTGAAAAGGTACCCTAAAATCTGAAAATATACCTAGAGCCTGAAAATAGAGCTGATAAGGTAGCTGAAAATTAGGAGTTGATAAGATAATCGATTATATAAAAAAAATGTTTGGCAAACTGACTGAAAAGATAGCTTATTTGGTGAAATGACGTAAAATAATATAATAGGAATTTAATATTTTATAGATTGAGGGTAAATAAGGAATATAATTTAGAATTAGGTAACTAATCTCAAATGTTGCCTTAGGTAGCATTTCATTTCAAATACATTATTTGGCCAAACAAACTACTTGCCAAATACTTGCAAAACAATAAGCTACCTTAAATTTTCGGTATTGCTCTTTCACATACGCATTTTACTCTTTCACATACACAAAGTACCATTTTACCCCTTTTACTTTTTCAACTTTCTCTCATCCCATCTTTCATACGTTCAAAATAATTAATAAAGCCAACCACCCACTGCCACCGCCTTTATCCTCGTACCTGGCCACCACTAACAACCCACCGACAACCACAGTCGCTTTCCCTAATCAACAACTGGCCCCCACCCATTAGAGTCACCAGACCGTACCATTTTCCTGAATCGCTCTACTCCTGCTCTCCCATGTAGTATGTTATAATTCACTAATTTTTTTTTTAAAAAAAAGAGAAAACAATCAAGTACTCTATAAAGCAAAACAATCAAGTGCTCTGACCAAAAAAGATAATAATGATAATTTGATTGAGATAATTAAACTGGACATTGTCATTCCCTAGCCACTGATTCATTCGAGATGAAGACTTGTGTATAAAGCAAAACAATCAAGTGCACTGACCAAATTACATGCCGAAAGAAGTTTGTGGGAATTTTCGTTTTCGATTTTATAATACAAAAACAATCAAGTCCCATAAATTAATGTAATGTTTTGATAAATTAGACTAATTACTTGTTTGATATGAGAATTAAGTTTTATAATTGAAGAATTTGAATGAAATTAGGTTTTAGGAGGAAGAGAAATGATAAAATTAAGGGGTTTTTTTGTAGAAAGAAGGGTAGTATTTGGAAACATTATGAAAATATGTATGTGAAAGAGTAAAGTTCGTATGTGAAAGAGCAACACCCTAAATTTTTGTCAAAAACCTACTTCAGTAAAAATAAAAATAAAAAAAGAAACCTAAAATGTCATGTTAAACAAAACCTTAATGGAGGGTTTAATTCCCTCTCACAAGATAATGTACTACTTCGTATTACATTATTTTTTTGGTATCAAAAGGGATGGTTAGATGGTTTTTGGATGAAATCTCGAGCTTTGAGAGGAAATGGACCCCTCCATCTCTTTTAGAAGCCGGAGAAGATCCTTATTAATTTGCTACAGTACTAGATAAGTAATACGAGTAATTTGATAATTAGCTGATTTATCCATGACCCGACAATTATTGAGTTTGAAGAGTTAAGAACGATAAACACCTAAGAGGGGGAGGGGGCGAATTAGGTGTACTTTTTAAAAATTTTGTCCTTTACTTGGTTAGAGGCTAACACAAGTAAGAGCTATTGAATACTAACTTGAGAAACTTAATGGCTTGTAAGTTCACAAGAGGTACATCAGATCTATGCAACAGTATGGATGACTGTTGCACAGTACTGGCAGCGAGATTGATAAATAAAAGTGCAATGATAAGAGAACGTAAAGGTAAATAAACAAACAAGACAATGTTTAAAAAATTGGTTCAGCTATCATACTCCGGAGCCTACGTCCAACCGTTATTTTATTGCTTGTTTAGAAATTTACTCAAACTTAACTAAACCATTACAATGAAAATAACTCGCCAACCAACTCCGGTTGCAATTGCTTGAAGCTACTCCGCTTCAAGACTTTCTCTTGCTCAAAGCTACTCCGGTTCAAGACTTAAGTTTTATCTCATAGGTTTACAGAGTCAGAACCTCAGTGGTTCACTTAATAACATAGAGATTACAATTAAGACCTAAACACGAGAATCATTGAACTTACTCTTTATGAAACGGTGAAACGAACTGATACTTGGAGATTTTGTAGCTTTGAAAAACAAACGAAGACTTTTGAAAATAGAAAAACGATTTTGCAAATGATTGAAGAACAAGGCTTTAAATGTTGAAAAGATTTGCAAAGTGTTTTACAATGAATGCTCTTAAAATCCTTGACAATAAATGATGTCTAAGGCTCCTTATTTATAGTGGAAAAAATGACCTAATGTGGGTACCTTGAATAAATTAATTCCTTAATAAATTAAATAGCCTTGATTGATTGTAAGTATTAGGTGTTGCTTAAGCACACAAAAATCAGATTGCTTTAGCCCTTTTCAAGTTTTAAAACCCCAACACACTCGACAAGTGATAACTTACCACAAATGGCAAAAAGATTTAGTACTTGACTACTTCAACTTTCCATTTATGTGAAAGTAGAATGCACAAATATAGAGGAGTTGAATTGTTCAATTTGAGCTCTTTCATTTCTGAAATTATTTCAAAACTTTGTTTTTCAAATTTCAAACCTTTTAGAATATTGCTTTTGAAAAGATTTTGAAAACTTATGAATTTTTCGAAAATTCTCCCTACGGTAGTACCAGAAACCATGATGCAACAATCACAAGAACTATTGCATGGTTTTGCAATCACTTATGCTTTAAAAGATGATATGTTTAACTACCTCGTTTACAACATTTATTCTAGGCAAATGGCTTTCTTCACTTCTCTTTCATCTTGATCATCGTTGGGCTTCTTTGAGCAATCATTGAATGCTTCAATTTGCTAAACAATTTAACTAAGAGGCAAACAATTAAATGACAATGAAACTTGACATTATCAACCAAGTGTGTTATAACAAATTCCCCCTTTGATGATGACCAATTTTAAATATGTGTTAAGTTCCCCCTAAGCCCATGGTAATTCGGTCTTTGCACCAATAAAAGACATCAAATAATTATGATCAAGGTGAATAAGGGTCAACATGCTTTTCCTAAGTAGAACACTAATCATGGTAGCTAAGAGATTTCCACGGTGAACGTTAGCCTAAGAGTCATTGGTCAACACATAAACACATAATTAACTACTTCCCCCTCTTGACATCATCAAGAGAAGGACGAAAACATGTTCAAGTAGTACATAATTAAATAAGCAGCAAAAGTTCGAAACAAAAGCTAAAAATAGTTCACAGTTTGCATAAGATTTAAAACAAAGAGCCAAAAGGGTAGGAAGGGAGGTTAGGCATTCGATGCCTCATTCATCCCCATCGGGAACACTTCCTCCAAGAGCTTGCATACGCTCTATGAGATCTTCATTGATGGTTTTGAGCTCTGCAACTTCCTCCTTAGGGCCTTATTGTCAACGACCAACTTAGACACCATGGTCAAAAGCTTGTCCAACTTAGCATGTTGATGTGTCTAATTTATATATGATTTTATCCTCTATTTTAGCTCATTTTTATTTGATTATTGCACTTTTATAAGTGTATTTGTGAGCTAATTCCGTGTTCTAGGTGTATTCATTATATTTTGTAGGAAATGAAGCATTTGGTAGCTTTTTCCCGTCAAATTTGCAAGCACTCAAGTTCACGAGGCTAAAAGAAACAAGACTTGACCATGGAAGGGCATTTTGGAAAATTTCGAGCAAAGAAATCCGGAGCATGAAGAAAATGACATGGGTTGATGCATAAATAAAGAAACGGAAAATTCACGTGGTACCCCTGAACTATGCCGTTTTGCAGGTGGTACCCAACTTTTTAAGTTTGTGCACAACATACTCTTGAGGTTTGATTTTTAAACATGACGTGCCTTTTTTATCGTTCTTAAAATTTTCAATTGAGCATAAATCATAGACCAGAAATCGGATTTTGGTAATTCTTTTTTTCAAATTGATTAACTTTTCGAGATCTATAATTTGACAAAACGAAAATGGTTATTCGGGAATTTAAGATCGAAATTATGGTTGATTTGAGGTTTTCGCACCAAAAAAACCCGACAAAACGTTAATTGAATTTTTTCCCCTCAAATCATAGAGTATGACGAGATAATCATTTTAGAAAAAAAATTGGGTGATTCTGAATTCCGGTCTAGGAGTTATGCTCAATTGAATTTTTTTATAACGACAAAAAGGGTATGTTATGCATGAAAATCAAACATAAAGGGTATTACGTACATAAAATTAAAATATTGGGTACCATGTGTAAAGTGACAAAGTTCAGGGGTACCACGTGAATTATCCGATAAAGAAATGAAAGTAAAGCCCAAAATAAAGTCCAAATGATCAAGTTGAAGTTGAAGCTTAGGATTCCAAATTGTGCTCTAACTCGAGGAATTAAGGAGCTTTAAGACTGAACTTTGAATACCATTTACCATTTAATCAAGAATTGGAGGCATTTGACCGAGACACCCACGTCCCCCGATCGGGGTCACCTGCATCTAGGACTTTTATGTTTCACCCTTTATTCCTATATAAAGGGTGTTTAATCCGTCATTAGAAAACATCTTTTCATACACTTTTCATACTCTTAAGCAGACAAATACTCTTAGTTTTCACAATAGTTTACATTTCCTTAAGCATTTCCTTTATGTTATAAACAATTTATTTAAGCATTTCAAGTTATAATTCAAGCTTTCCCTCAAGTTTTAGGTTTCTCATTTGTGTTCTTTCTTGTTCAAGTTTTATTTCCTTGTTACGGTAATTTCATTTCTAGTTTTGCTTCGTTAATTTATTCATCGTTATTGTTGTTATATTGTTTTCATAATTATTAGCATTTTCATATTGTCATTAGTTTGTTACATTTTATTGTTGTCATAGTTTATTCATAGCATTTTCATATACTTCATCTTTAGTCATTTTCCTAATCATATGTTATCATCATTCTTAGTTATTTCATTAAGTATTGTTTCTAATTTCTATGTCATTATCATTTAGCATTATCTCTTTTCTCAATTATTCATCTAGTTATAATTCTTTTATCATCATGTTATTCATATCATATCTTATTAGTTTAAATTCCAAGATGAGTTAGTAGTTTACTTTGTCTAGGGAATAGGGAAGCCATGCATAAATAGTTTTTGCAATTGTTGAATTAGGATGCTTTAGTAATCGTATAATCGCTTTTATCACATGCTTGTTTTATTTGTTAGTCTTTGATAATTGATCATTATCTTTGATTAAATTTGTTAATTCACTTTTATAAGTCGATATGCACGAAATTGAATTAGACTAAGCATGTTTTAGTAGACCGATCTAGTCATAGCAAGACCTCAGTAGAACCTGTTCTACGGTTGACAATAAGGCCGAGAGGTGGTTGTTATTAGACCTAAACAATTAACGTTATTATATATTCCTAGTTTAACATGAGCATTAAAATGATGTAAAAACAATTATGATAAAAGAGTCTAGGGGAGTCGGGTCACACATGCAAAAATTCACTTTAATACATTCATTTGTTAGCCAAGTTTAGGGTATTTTTGTTAGGTGTGCGATAGCTTATCACATGTACTGCACTCATTTCAATAGTTGAAGCAACTGTTGCACCAGACTTACCCTTTCCAGAAAACTTGTGAACCAACTTCTCATTGCTAATAGCCAAAGTCATTTTAGAAAGTAAACCCCATAGTCATTTCATCACTCAACTTTTCAATACCGGAGCTACCTTTTATGACTCGTTTCCTCTTCATAAAGATAAGGGACAACCACATACCATAGGGAATCACGGTTTTCTTGTCAAATTTTTCCTTTTGAAGGTCGGAGGCTATCTCATTTATGCGATGAAGGATCAGTTGGGGAAGGTTGATTAGGCGGCGCTTGAGGATATGGTGGAGGATAAGCATCTCAAGAAGAGAGCATCTTCCCCTACTATTGTTACTTGGTAAGATGGCTCGGTGAACAAGGTTAAAGGTGAAACGGTTGGGGGCACGAAGTTCATGAGCATATATGTTGGTTGGTCTATTGTCATTATCGGGTCGAAAGGTTCTCACAACCTCACTAGCCATAGCTTCATCAATATCATCCCAAGTAATTTTAGGAAAGGTGGTAAGGCCAACGACTTCAACCTCAAGGTAAGAGGCTAGTTGGTCAATGGTCAAGACAAAGGGCTTTTGGTTTATGAATGTAGAGAGAGTTCCTGATGCAACATCAACCTTGACTGTTGCATAGAACTGAAGCACCTCAGACAAATACACAGGGCATTATTTGTCGAGGAGATCAAACCAACCTTGACCAAAAACAATAGCTTTGAAGAATGCAAAAGCCGGAGAAGAATCATACCATGATTTTTTGTATCGCCTCCACTATGGAAGCAACATGCAAGCATTCTATGACATAGCTTGAGAGTATCATCCGTACGATCAATGGTGTTGAGATGAGAAAGGACATCGTTTTTGAAGGCATCATCATGAATTGTTACCATCAACTCCATGCAAGTATTAAGAGGGATTTTCTTCTCAATAATATCCTTATCATCCGGTTCCTCCACCACCTCCTTCTTCCTCGGGTATCTCGGCTTCTAGGCCGCTTTGGGATTCGTTCCCCTCTTTCTCTTTCTCTTGGTAATAGGCTTAAGTTTTGTTTTGGTTTTGGTAGGGATTTCGATGATGATTTCATCATCATCATCACCAAATAGTTCAGTGAGTTTCCCTTTGGATTTGGTTTTGGAGGTTTCGGTGGAGAGAGGGTCAACATTATCATCAAAAACCTTGTCTTCATTCTTGAGTTTACCATTTTAGTCATCATTGGGGATGAATTTATCTTCATGCACGACCTCCTTTTCCGGATTTTCAACCGGAGTACAAATTTTTTCAGCATCATCATCAGTTTCCTTTTCCTTTGCAACATTCTCATCTTCCTTTTCTTTTTCCTCATATTTTTCACTCAGTTTTTCTTTCTCATTCACACCATCATCCTCGATTTCCTTTTCCAGTTCAAATACAATTTCTTTTGCAACTTCCTTTTCTGATTCTTTTTCTTTTTCAATTTCATCATCACCATCCTCTTTTTCTTTTTCTTTTTCAACAACAACCTCCTCTTCAACAACATCTTCTACAACCACCTTCTCTTTGATTATTTCACTTGCCATTTGATTAAGTGTGAGCTCATCTTCTTTGGAAATCAACATCAACATTGGAGTCCAACATCATAGAGATTGGAGGACTTCTTTTCAGTCCACCTCGACCTCATCTACCATGGCCTCTTGCTTTGGAAGCCATGGATTTATTTCTTGCAACATTGGGCTTAATTGTTGAAAGCTTGGTAGGGGACGGTTTGGGTGTGTTGGATTTTTCGACATTGGCAGCGGATTAGGTGCCCATTTTTTTGCTTGACAATGAATTTTAGGTTGGAAGAGTTTTGAAGATTTTTAACTTCCCTGTTGAATGATTTTTTGGGAGCCATTTGAGGAGTTTTGGTTTTGACGGTTTTGGGAGGTGATGGAAGTTAAGGTGATTTGAGTTTTGAATGAAGTGTGTGGGTAAGTGGGAAGGTGGGTTAATACATGGGGGGTTTAATGAGAGATGGTTGGATTAAAGAGGGTAGTGGTTAATAGGTGAGGTTGAGTGTAAATGTGGGTGAATGATGACATAGGGAACGGCTAAAGGTAGGATTAGGTTGATGGGACATAAAGTAACTAAAATGCTCAATGCAATAATTCAAATGCAAATGTAACATTTTAATGCAATTTTTCGGTTCATTTGCATGTAGTAAATTTTAACATTTAAACTTAAAACAAGTACATCCCTTCCTCTAGTTACTCATATAGGAAAATAATTTAATTAGTGTTACATATCACCCAACAAACCAATTTCCAACCGAAGTTTTACAAATTGTTCCCTTTCCAACGGTTTTGTAAAAATGTCCGCAATTTGATTTTCCATTCTACAAAAGGTTAGACATATATTTCCTTTCTCGACTTGATTACGTAAAAAATGATGCGTTATATCAATCTGCTTTGTTCTAAAATATTGTATTGAATTTTTCGAGATGTTAATTGTGATTGTATTATCACAAAATATGGCAGTGGTTTCGAAAATAAGACTGTAATCACGCAATTGCTGTCGCACCCAAAGGATTTGAGCACAAAAAAGAGCGACAATTACATACTCACTTTCGGTCTTGGATAGAGCAACGGTATTTTGCTTCTTGGATGCCCATGAAATGAGACACGACCCTAAGAACATAACAATACCCGATGTGTTTTTTCTATCCAACGAGCTCCCCGCATAATCCGCATCCGAAAATCCATTTTCGTCTGTGTTAAGACTAAGCTTGGAGATCATTGGTGTACCATAGGTTTCGAGTTAGTCAACCCAAACTTACTTATCATTTCCTTTAAGTACTTTTGTTGATGGATCATGCTTCCTTTCTCACTTTGTTTGATTTGAAGACCAAGGAAGAATCCAAGCTCTCCCATAATACTCATTTCAAACTCGGAAGTCATTAGATCTGAAAAGTACTTATAAAGGACATTACTTGTTGCACCAAAAATAATGTTATCAACATACACTTGCACAAGCAACCGTTCCTGTGACTGTGACTTGATAAACAATGTTTTATCAACCAAACCACGTATAAAACCGTTTTCTAACAAAAACTTTGAAAGCCTATCATACCAAGCTCTGGATGCCTATTTTAAATCATAAAGTGCTTTATCAAGTTTGAAAACGTGGTTAGGGAACTCATTGTTTATAAAGCCCGGAGGTTGTTCGACAAAAACTTCTTCCTCAAGTTAGCCATTTAGGAAAGCGGTTTTAACATCCATTTGAAAAGTTTTATGCCAAGGTGAGACGCAAAAGCTATAAGCATTCATACGGCTACAAGCCTAGCTACCGCTGCAAAGGTTTCATCATAATCAATTCCTTCTTGTTGATTAAACCCTTGTACCACTAGTCTAGCTTTATTCCTTACGATTTCTCAAACATCACCGAGCTTATTGCGAAAGACCCATTTCGTACCAATTACAGTACATTGAGAGGGCGTAGGGACAAGATGCCATACCTTATTCCTTTCAAATTGCTCCAATTCTTCTTGCATAGCCGTCACCCAATATTCATCGGTGGTTAGTGCCATTGTGATATTATTGGGTTCAATTTGTGATATGAATGCATCAAAAGCACAAAAGTTTTGGAGCGAGGATCTGGTTTTAATTCCAGAGGTTAGGTCACTGGTTAGGTTTGATAGAGGGTGGGAACTTTGATGTTTCCATTTCTTTGGAACGAGTGTGTTGAAGGCCTCGTTTGTTTCATTTGGTTCTGATGCAACAATTGATGTGACTGTTGCATGGGGAATGTTTGTGAGGGGTATTTGTGGATCAGTTTCTGTTTGAGTAGTGAATGGTTCACTACCATCCTTATTCCTCCTGGATGAGCTAGCTCCATCTTGAGATGGGGGAGGGTTAGTTCCCCCTGAATTTTGGCCAGCTTCCTTAAGCAACAGTGGCTCTAACTGTTGCTCAACTTCTTCCACCACTTGATCCATGTCATGTCGCATCATTCTAATTTCAAAGTCATCGTCTTCATCATCCTCTTCATCATCAACCTGTGTATTTGAAACAAAGAGACTGGATTCATCAAATATTACATGAACGCTCTCCTCCATTTTTATAGTTCTCTTGTTATACACTTTGTAAGCTTTACTATGATCGGAATAACCAACAAAAACTCCTTTATCACTACGAGCAACAAATTTGCCTAGGTTGTCTTTTTCATTATTGTGCACAAAGCATTTACTACCAAAGCATTTTAAATGTGAGATGTTAGGTGTAACACCCAGGATTTTTAGGAACGTTGTTGACCGATCTTGTCGACCAAACAGACCTTAGGGATGAATGGGTGAGGGATCAGACTTGTAATAGGAGACGTATAGGTTAGTTACTTGACCTAGCTGAGACCACTCGACCGAGTATCACCAGTACTCGACCGAGTGGAGTCTACTCGGCCGAGTATTCCTATACTCGACCGAGTATGGCCGCTGTCGACACGTTATTATAAATGCGAGTTCGCGAGATTCATTTCTATTTTCTCATTTCCTCGACATTTTCTCTTTCTCTAACCCTAGACCCTCTCCCACCTCTATCACTCCATAGCTTCCTACCTTAATGAAATTAGCCTAAACCTCTACCATGGGAATATCGGGATTCACGGAGCAAGGACGATGTGGGTGGTGGTTGTCTATGTCGTCACCAACGTGTAAGGTTAGGTAAGTTTCTGCCCTGTGTCCTTTTGAATGATTTTCTGAGTATAGTCGTGTAATAGGATACGGTTATCATTGTTAGGATGCTTATTGGAGTCGTGCGTATTTGTAAATGGAAATCCTCCATGCTTTGCGATGAGGTAGGGTTTCCCTACTCGATCTCTTTGTTAATTGATTTGAGATTATGATTGTATTGTAATTTGTGATTATCTGCTGATCATCGGAGTATGGTTGTTGGGGTGATGATGTCGTTGTGGTGTGACAGCTGTGATGCTGTGGGTGTGATTGTGGTGGAGTCACTTGCGGGAGTGGCTTCACACCCTAGTTCGCCCTCCGTGGAACCCGTCACGGGAGGGGATGTGCACATTAAGGGACAGGGAATGTTAGTCGCTCGATGATGAGCTGGACTAGGTGGGAATGGACTGCGGTCACCCACTGGCGGCGAGGGTTACCTGTTGCGATGGGTAATCTGGCAGGGCTACACCCTTCGCGGTGTATTCGGTTATGGTACGATGTGGTAAGGTTGAGATAGTGGATGATCAGCTGTTTACTTTATTGTCTTGTCTTATATTTGATTAGTCAGTACTGACCCCGTTGTTTTGTGGTATCTGCGGTGATCCATTCGGGGATGGTGAGCAGTTGGTTTAGCAGGTATTGTTGATTACTGCTGCTGGGATTGGAGGGATCGAGTCATCACGCCACTGGTCTAAAGATGTAGAATCACAAGTGTTGTAATTGAACATTCTTTTTAGAGACTTTGAATAGAAAGACATTGTGATAGATATTCTAATATTATATTATTGTTCTTGTATTGTCTAATTTGATCTACTTCCTCGGGAAACCGGGATGGTGACACCGTCATACACTGGAATGGTCCTTGGTAAGGCGTTCTGGTGTGCGGGGGTGTTACAAAGTGGTATCAGAGCCGACGATTTTGGAACCTGAACTAACAAAATTAATGAACATAGAGTGTCAATTAAAATGAACCTAGTGTATGTACGTTGGGAGCCCCAGCTGATGCTAGATTTTGGGTGAGTAGGCGCCCTCATTTCAAAATCATGGCCCCATCGGACTTAAGCCAGACACGGGAAAAAGGGTAGCTAGTGTGGGTCGTTGATTGCTTGGTGATGTATGTTGTGTGCATCTATTATGTGTGTATCTATTATTAGAGTGGTATGTGTTGGATATATGTGTGGAAAAGTGGAAGTGAATATGGAACTATTGCAATGTGCGATCAGTGACAAATTAATCATATGGCTTTACGATGAATGTGTTGTGTACTGAACTGCTACGTTGCAAATGTGATTTTGGTGTGTTTCTGGTGTTGAGCGGAATTAAAGGCGACGTGACATAAGAATTTAACCTTGCAAGTACTGTAGTTAGTTGCGAGTATGCTATAAGGATAGAATTAGATAATTTGTGGTAAAGGGAGGAATAAAGGTAGGAATGATGGTTGTTCCGATGATAGGGTTATGTGATATGTGTTTATGTGGTAGAAGTAAGCGTTAATAGTGACGAGCCGGATGTCCGGAACTCCGAACGATATTGTTTAATCTTGCAGGAATAATGAAAAGTTACTACTCCCTATTCGTTTTCAGAAAACTCGACCGAGTAGATCATACTCGGCCGAGTACCAAGTCCCAACACCGAGTGTCCGTAATATGGAAGTAATAATCGCTTCTGTTCTCCAAAACTCGATCGAGTAAGAAAGGTACTCGACCGAGCAATGTCCACTCGGCCGAGTATCCTAAACACTCGACCGAGTAGTGAACACTCGGCCGAGTATTCCCAACACTCGACCGAGTATTCTTTGCGTAGTGAGCCATTTGCGGGTTATACAAAAACCCTAATTTCGTGCTTTTCTTTCTTATTTCCACCTCCCATCTTCATCTTTCCTTCTCTCTAAAACTCCATACTCTTCCTTTCTCAAGCTCTTGGGTAAAATCTTGGTGTCACACTTCTTCTTATTTGCCCTAAATCAGTTTAAGGTAAGATTTAAACTCAAATTCCTTAATTGTTTTCAAAGACATTGTGTATTAGCATGCTATATTTCAATTTCTTGTTAAAAACAATCGAAATTCTGTCTTAAACTTATTGATTTTCGAATTCGACTACATATAGACCTTGTGTACATTTTGGTTGATTATTTTATGAGGTAAAATCCAATTTCTGAATTCTAGGGTTAGCAAAAACGAAATTCCCCTTATTGTTGATGAGTATCCTTTGATTTGAAGTAATTTGAAAACTTGGAACCATATGAATTGTAAGGTAGTTGGTGATTTTCTGATAGTTATCTTAAAAACCTCATTCTAAAATCGAGATACAAGTAAAACAGTCCGTCTTTTGTGCTAAGAACTTTCAAATGTCAATCCTTTGTTAAAAATGATTTTCTTGCAGTATGGTGAAAATTAGAGGTTTACCCAACAAGAGACCTCGCGCGAATGTCCAACTCGAGGCTGGGCAATGTAGCAGTGGACCGATTGTACCGCCGGTGGAGGCACATCCATCGGTAATTTTTGCTAACTTCGATCATCGTAAGGCTTTCGTGGCTCTTATGCGCCGTCCTTTTCGCCCCACCCGTTGTGTCAACCCTAGTATCCTTGAGACTTTGGGGATTAAGGAGGACATAGTTCACATTTTCAAGATTTTGGGATGGAGGGGTTGTATCACTTGAGAAATAAATCCTACCCCCACTTGACCTTAGAGTTTTTGAGCTCTTTTGTTTATGATAGGAAGGGCAAGACCGTCTCTTTTCGTCTCATGAATGAGGATCATGAGCTTACCCTTGACGAGTTGGCTGACCATTTGGGTTTAGAGGCGAGGTGGATGACTACCTTAGTGACGTGGCCAAGAACAGTGGCGCACCTCAGTACCTTCCGTATTTGACTGGCAGACCCGCCCCTAGCGTCAGTGCCATGTTGATTAATGACATCCAGCACGTGTCCCTTCGTATGTTTCTAAGGATGATGACCTGTTTGCTGTACTCGAGAGAGGACGTGAGCAAGCTCAATTCTCACGAAGTCATGCTCCTTATGTCTTACCTTAACCTCCACCGCCGGAAACCGTTTCACTATAGTGCTCCTGGTATAGTGTGCTCTAGTCTGGAGCGCATGGCACAGTCTGAGACCCGATTCATTGCTTGCGGGGCCATAGTGACCCGCCTAGCTCAGCGACTGACCGACTTTGAGGCCCCACCTCCTGAGGGGAATCAGTATGTTGAGGTTGTACCCACCATGGACGCCTTGATGCGGCGTCGAAGCCGATGGTTGAGGAAGATGGATGATGGGTCGTATGCTTGGAGAGTGAGAGGAACTATGTGGATGGTGCTTCCGGACCCAACTCATCTTCCTGTTGTTGATCATTTGGCCGAGTGGGAGCCTTGTGGCATTCCTAGACCTGAGCCCCAGTCTTACCTGATTGACCCACGGATTCTCCTGGACTTACCTGAGCCTGTCACCGTACACGAGGGACAGCAGCAGGCACCTCCCCCACCTAGGGAGCGTCGTGGAGTTAGGCAGCCTAGGGTAGACCCGGTTGTGTCTGAGCCCTCTTACTCTGCCCCCGACTCCTACCCTTACCATCCTTATCAGTACTCGCCGTACCCTACGGTGCATGACCCTAGGATGCAGCCTCATGAGCTGGCTGAGCGGATCTCTTCTACTTTGGTGCTCCGCAACCTACATGAGATGACTCTTAATTAGGGCATCGGGACTCAGTTGGCACAGCCTGTCTGGTGGAGAGGACCGGGAGTGGATACGGGAGTGTTCCACAGCTATGGGGTGGACCCGAGTTTCTGGAGACCTCCAGAGGAGACTGAGTTTGGCTACCTCGCGGGACCGTGGGGAGCCAACTCCGGCAGTCAACTAGGAGGGGACTACTCAACAGCAGGAGGCTTCCCAGGAGCAGGGAGTTCAGGTGCAGGTACCTCGGGCACAGGTGGAGATGATGGCATGGAGGAGGGTCCTCGTTAGTGATCGTATGTCGTTAGATTACTTACTTTGAGTTCTTTGATGTCGGATTTATTTGGTTGTGATGGATTTACTTTGTTGGTTGGAGTATTATTTCTTCTTTGGATGTTATTACCGGTATTTGGTATCTTTTGTTGGATGACTGTATTTGGCCATAAGGCCGTTACTTGGTTATCGTATGGTGAAGTGTTGAATGTCCCTTAATGTAGGAATTAGTTATATTTTAAAATATTGTGAAGAATTGATGCAGGTTGTTAGTGACAGCTAGGTGATATCGGCAAAACGCTCTCTGGCGGATATAACTCGACCGAGTATAGTTTACTACTCGACCGAGTAGAGCTTACTCGGCCGAGTATTCCCATACTCGACCGAGTATAACTTACTCGACCGAGTAGCCTTTCATACTCGGCCGATTGTTGCGGGTTCAGAGGTATAATGGAAATTCGTTATGAGAATTTCATAGTTACGTTATAATTGTATGACAAAGCTTGTTAGCTCCTTGTTTTACTATGTTACACTAGATGACGTCCCACAGATGGATCATTATGATATCATGGATTTGTGATTGTTGGTATCGGCTATAAATCTATGAATGTTTTGTTGTGTAACACAGGTTAGTTATTTAAGGGTGGAATACCCTAGACATTAAAGTACCTGAAGGTAACACTTTACTCATATCACGTGGTCACTGTAAGAAGTTTTATACGTATGTATATGTTTGGTTACAATGATAACTATTTCAATGAAGTTACGTATAGACCTGTTCTTTTTCAATTATTCTATATGTTAATTGTCGCTATAAGAATATATATGTTGGTTGCTGAGGTATTTGGTCTTTATAAGTCACAAGAGTGTAATGTCGTAGAACAAGTTGGGCTACAAGAGTTTATGAGTAATGTCGCCGTCATGTAGTACGTTTTAGCGTGGGGTTTAGGGAAGTGATTAGTGGTGAACTTCGGGGACGAAGTCCTTTTAAGAGGGGAAGAGTAATGTCGCGAAACCAAGTATTTGATTTTATGAAATATGTATTTTATTTATGTGTAAGTATTTAATTTTATGAAATATTGGGAATCATATGTATGTTAGGTGTGTCCACATTAGGAATTACTGGACTACAATTATGTTTTCTTTAAGCCGCATCTAGGTTGTATTCAATTAATATGAAAATTATATGGCGCACGGGTGTCAAGTAATATGAAGATTCGATTCAATTGATGATAATTGGTATACGTGTTCGGAATGTAGTGATTGTGTACTTATGTACTTTATAATGGTGTATCGCTTTGCATTTGTATATTTAATATAAGCGTACGGAACGTGGTAGTTTACATTTGTGTATGGTTTTCTTACATTGTGTAAAGTGTTGCAATTGCATACTTGTGTAAGTATATGGTTGAATACTGTTTGGAGAATGGGTTTGCATACGTGTTTTAGGGTCAATAGTGGTGGTGCCATGTTTGGCAAAATAAGGCATAGGAATTTCGCTAATCTCCGTATGTATATGTGTAAGTTAGCGAGTAACATTGTTTGGAAAGGTAGCTGTGATAAGTGATTGTTGTTGAGTAAGATGGCGGATGGTAATGTATGGATAGTGTGAACTTGTGTACCTTTGTGAAGGTGGTTAAGGTCATGGTACGTAATCTTGCGGGGAGTGTCGTACAGGCTGAACTTCGGGGACGAAGTTCTTTTGAGGGGGGAAGATTGTAACACCCAGGATTTTTAGGAACGTTGTTGACCGATCTTGTCGACCAAACAGACCTTAGGGATGAATGGGTGAGGGATCAGACTTGTAATAGGAGACGTATAGGTTAGTTACTCGACCTAGCTGAGACCACTCGGCCGAGTATCACCAGTACTCGACCGAGTGGAGTCTACTCGGCCGAGTATTCCTATACTCGACCGAGTATGGCCGCTGTCGACACGTTATTATAAATGCGAGTTCGCGAGATTCATTTCTATTTTCTCATTTCCTCGACATTTTCTCTTTCTCTAACCCTAGACCCTCTCCCTCCTCTATCACTCCATAGCTTCCTACCTTAATGAAATTAGCCTAAACCTCTACCATGGGAATATCGGGATTCGCGGAGCAAGGACGATGTGGGTGGTGGTTGTCTATGTCGTCACCAACGTGTAAGGTTAGGTAAGTTTCTGCCCTGTGTCCTTTTGAATGATTTTCTGAGTATAGTCGTGTAATAGGATACGGTTATCATTGTTAGGATGCTTATTGGAGTCGTGCGTGGCTGTAAATGGAAATCCTCCATGCTTTGCGATGAGGTAGGGTTTCCCTACTCAGTCTATTGTTAATTGATTTGAGATTATGATTGTATTGTAATTTGTGATTATCTGCTGATCATCGGAGTATGGTTGTTGGGGTGATGATGTCGTTGTGGTGTGACAGCTGTGATGCTGTGAGTGTGATTGTGGTGGAGTCACTTGCGGGAGTGGCTTCACACCCTAGTTCGCCCTCCGTGGAACCCGTCACGGGAGGGGATGTGCACATTAAGGGACAGGGAATGTTAGTCGCTCGATGATGAGCTGGACTAGGTGGGAATGGACTGCGGTCACCCACTGGCGGCGAGGGTTACCTGTTGCGATGGGTAATCTGGTAGGGCTACACCCTTCGCGGTGTAGTCGGTTATGGTACGATGTGGTAAGGTTGAGATAGTGGATGATCAGCTGTTTACTTTATTGTCTTGTCTTATATTTGATTAGTCAGTACTGACCCCGTTGTTTTGTGGTATCTGCGATGATCCATTCGGGGATGGTGAGCAGTTGGTTTAGCAGGTATTGTTGATTACTGCTGCTGGGATTGGAGGGATCGAGTCATCACGCCACTGGTGTAAAGATGTAGAATCACAAGTGTTGTAATTGAACCTTCTTTTTAGAGACTTTGAATAGAAAGACATTGTGATAGATATTCTAATATTATATTATTGTTCTTGTATTGTCTAATTTGATCTACTTCCTCGGGAAACCGGGATGGTGACACCGTCATACACTGGAATGGTCCTTGGTAAGGCGTTCTGGTGTGCGGGGGTGTTACATTAGGTTTTCTTCCTCGTAGTAATTCATAAGGGGTTTTCTTTATGATTTTTCGATTCATGACACGAGTATAGATATAACAAGATGTGTTAACGGCTTCGGCCCAAATGTTCCTTCGCACGTTAGAGCTAATGAGCATGGTCCCAATAATATTTTTAAGAGTTCGGTTCATTCGTTACACAATCCCATTTTGTTGAAGGGTTCTTATGGCCGAAAAATTATGGCTAATACCATTCTCATTACAATAAGCTTCAAATGACAAATTCTCAAATTCAGTTCCATGGTCGGATCTCAAGGATACAAGTTTACAACCAAATTTGTTTTGGACCTTTTTAACCCAAATTAAGAATTCATCAAAAGTTTGATCTTTAGAACTTAAGAAAAGAAGCCAAATATATCTTGTATAGTCATCTAAAATAACACAAATGTAGCGACTTCCACATTTACTAGCAATACGCATGGGTCCTGTAGATACCTCATTTCTGTACCTCCCGCCAACCACCCAGTGATGATTGGGCCGCATGTTTGATACGCGGAACGATTTTATGACAGTTCGTAAGTTCATAGACAAGTGATAGCTCAAACACTCGAGTCAACCTCATGGTCATCATCTACGCGCCGATCTGGTCGTTTTGACAGTAATTAGTGTTCATTTGAAGTCCGGGTCAAAAACCGCTTCATTTTCTAAAAACCGTTTAAATACCAAGTCAGAATATTCCGGAGTGTTCTAGAATTCTTTGGATATTTACTCCTAATTAAATCTAATATTTTTAAGGAAATATCTTCCGTATATTGTGTTTCACGGAATAAGAAAGTGTATAACTACCGCAATTCCATAAAAAAACGCGGAAATCTTTCTTGTTGAGGAGGAAACCTTTGGGGAAATGACGCAGCAGGTGCTGCGCCTTTTCCAAGGGTCGCAGTGGCTGCTGCCCCTCTTCTCCAGCCCTCTTTTCACACTTTACGGAATATTGTCGTGATTTGTTTCCGTATCCGTGCCATACCTAAACTCCTTTGTGTGTTTAGTATAAATAGAGACCGTCGGTCTCCAAGGTCTCCATATTTGGCACGTGAGTGTCCGCCCTTCTCTTCTATCTTTGCATTCTAGACCACACTTTTGCTTTCGACGCCTACGTGCTTGATCAATCGACCACGTAAGCTCAGATCATTCTGAATCTCAGTCACGTTGCATAGACCGATCAATTTGACCAACTCCACTTAATCAATCTTTTAAATCCTTTAACAAGTGCACTTTTCACGCATATTCGAGTCGAGCAATCACTAAACGATAACTTTAGTCAATCTCGTTTCGTCAAACATGTAAGTCTGAGGGTGTAAAATCCTGTTTTATTTATTGTACTTTTATTTTGTATCATTAATGTAAGGTCTACTTCAGACGCACGTTCAAAACCGTCTCAAAAACTATCATTTAAAACCGTATTTATAAAACAGCAAAGATCTGACGTCGAGGAGAAACGCAGCAGCAACTGCGCCTCTTTGAAGAATCGCAGCATATGTTGCGCTTCTTCCTAAGGCTGTCGCTGCTCCTACTTTTCTTCTTCATCCTTGACCTTCTGCAACTTTCTTATTTCTATTATTTCTCTTATTTCTTTTGTTCGTATCAGTACATAAATCATGTCTTTATTAATCCTTTTCAAATTATAATGATTAATTCGACTTAAATCCCTTATAATTCAATGTTTGCGGGTTTTCGTCATCTTATTCAAAACTGGGTTTCAGAGGCTCGATTCGTTCATATCGATTCTCTGGAATTCGTCTTTTGTACATAGTTTATTTAATTTCAGTTTAGCAAACCAATTTCGTTTTCCAGTTCAAAGTTTGTTCCTTTCGTATTTCCGACACGAATTCGTCGTATAATTATGTAAATCGCTGTAAATTCTCATCTTTAATTTATTTTGTGACGGTTCCAGATGCATGTAATTAATTAAATCACTTCCACTTGAGTCTAATATCAATAATCGACCTTAAATTCACCAACGAACATTAACAATCTGCGGTTCTGACTTCACAGATAGAGCCCAACTGGAGAACAGACGCAGGAAGTGCTGCGCCTTCCTGTTCTGGGTTGGCCTCTGTCCCTGAACTCTTTCTCGCTTTGACGTAGTTCCTAATTACGTATTAAATCAACTATTAATCGTATTACCACTTCTAATTTGTCATATTTTCATACTTTTATTCTTTCTTTTATTTTCTTCTTCAAAATCCCGTTTTGAGCGTGCTTTTGACGTAGATCAAATAAGCTTTGTAATTCTTGTAATCTTAATTATTGTAATTTATTTATCGTTTTTGTTATTTATTTATGTATGATTTATTTACTTGGTTTTCACATGTAATTTAATCTAACTTTCTACTTCGACCCAATTGAGTGCTAAATTGTTTGTTCACCGACATAGTCTAATCTCACATGCTAGGATTAATCTATTGTTTGTTGCATTGCATCAATTACATCGACAACATATCAAATATGAACGATTTCCCTAATCATTAGTAGAGGCCGCTAACAAGTTCTTAGTGTTCATGTCATTACTTTGTGTCTTGACATGACACGAGGTATTCAAACGGTTTCCAATTTTTCCACAATAAATTGGTGGCGACTCCACAGATGCATGCTTATTCAACCTTTCACCGGTTTCAATGCCTCACCAATCGGTAAAGGCCCATGACGTGCTTTGGCAAACCCAAGGCTCCGTGGGAGAAGTGCCGCCGCCTCGAGACCAATGCGCGGGTGCGCGCGGCATGGGTGGTCCATGTCCACAGGTCCACATAAGTCTATGTGAATGAGTTCAAGAGGTAAGGAACTGCTAACAACATTTTTGGATTTAAAGGACCATTTTACTTGTTTACCTTTAACACAATCGTCACAAAGTGATTCAAATTCAAAAATGATGTTAGGAATGTCATCTACCAGATCAAGTCTCTTGAGGGTATTAAGTGTTTTAGAATTAACATGACCAAGTCGTTTATGACAAAGCCAAAGGTCATTCTTTTGAATACTGATGCATGATAATGTTTAACCCGGCAATGAGTATAAGTTAGTCATGTAGACATCTTTGACACGTTTACCTTCAAAAATGAGCTCTCTAGCCTTTCCATCAATTATTCGACATTCACTAACATGAAATTCAACGATGTTACCTCAATCACACAATTGTGAGATGCTTAAAAGATTGTGTTTCAAACATTTGACAAGCAACACTTTGTCGACACATAGTGACTTTGACTTACCAACTTTTCCAATACCAATGATTTCACCTTGTTTGTTGTCACCAAAATTCACCATGCCACCATCGTAGGCTTCTAGCGAGAGGAATTGGCTTTCATCCCCCGTCATATGATGAGAGCATCCACTGTCTAAGTACCAATTGCTATTGCCCCTCACTAATGCCTATAAGAAATCAAACGTTTAGTTTAGGAACATTTCTTGACAGCAACTTTCTTGACCTCTTAATTTTCAGTCCAAACTTGTTTAACCACTTTAGTGTTTCTTTCTTAGTCAAGAACTCTCTTTTCTCAACCATTAAATTCATGAGCTTTTTTACCACAGTAGTTTCAAATGATGTATTCGGGAAGGCCATCATACTTTCTTCTTCGAAAATCAGTTTTGCTTGGGTCCTGGTTTCGAGTGCAACAATGCGTGTTAATGTTGCATTTGAAACCAAGTCCAGCATTCTTTACAAGCTTTTAGTATTCTTGAGACTATTTTAAAAGAAATTCCAAAACATTCTGACTTCCTTCTGTGGACATGGGCCACATGCCGATCTGTAGATTTGGGCCACCTACCGATCTGCGATCACGGGCCACCTGCATGCCAAGCCAAATTGTGGACTTGCAGCGGTCTTTTGAAAGCCACGCTCGGCGCGTAAAAATGCTTTCGACCGGATCGCTTTAGATCGGTCGGTTTCGTCTTGGTAAAGGTCTCGAAACGATTAGAGATGTTCGGAGTCGTCACCAAGCATTTGTGGGATGCTTGGAACCCGTTCGAATCCACTTTATACCTAGGTCAATCAAGGCAAAAAGCGGTGTTTGACATAGGTACTAAAGATAAGGAGTCGTCCCCCTTTTAGCATTCTATGCCTAAAATGACTCTCGTACGCCCTGGATAAGGTCATCCATTATCCAAAGGTTTTGAATAAGGGGTGAGGGTACGTATCGGAAAGCCCTTTAATCGGACACCCAATCCCGCCCGCGTTAGCGGCCTCTACTGATCGATCGTGGTTGTTTAAGTGCAAGAGTTGATAAAACGGTGTAAATGCATGAATGCACATCCAAAAGTTTTAACCTAACATGTGAGCTTTCTAAGTCGGTTTGTTAATCCAAATATCAAGCATAAGATGTCAAGTTGGATTTATGGTTGATTTCCATGTGAGAACAGAAATTAAACATCCATTTACCAAATTCGGGTTATGATGCTTAACACAATCCATTTATTGAAAAAGGGTGTCAAATGACAAAGTGTAAAAACGTAAGCTTGTCAATCTGATCCGTCATGTATTCGGATTAATCGTAATCGGGATCGTCCTAGACAAGTGCTAAAAATGAGGCAGAACCGTGCCAGACAGCCCCATTGGGGCGCGAGCCTATTGGCGAGGTAAGGGGCTCTGCCCAAGTTTTGAAATATGAAAGCAGAGGGCCTCTTGGGGCGCGAGCCATGGGGCGAACCAAGGGGCGTCTCCTGGTTGTTAAAAAGGTTGTTTAAAACCGTTTTTTGTGATTAATGATTTGCAAGTATGATTTGCATGACTCAGAATAATTACTATTATATTAGTAATATTCGTTGTCGGACTTGCATGTTTGAAAAGCATGGTTTACAAATAAAAATGTAAAATGTTTGATTTGAACTAAATATGTTTAATTCAATTATTTGTAATTAGTCAAGTTTGTCATCGTACTCGGATTAGACCGACATGGTATAAAGAACCAAGGATGATTATGAATTATGACTAATATATTTACAAATGTAAACAAATGAGAAAAATGGTAAATAAAATAAAAGGGTGTTAAAATACCCACTAAAATGTAATTAACCATAAAATCATCGAGTCACGGAATAAACCGTCATGATATAAAGAACCAAGGATGATTTTTGTAATGGTCAAAATATGTTTATCATAAAAATGAATTAAAATGGTAAATAAAAGAAAAGAATTTCTTTTAAAATGTAATTAACCAATTAATATCACCGAGACACGGATTTAACCGTCATGGTATATTGAACCAAGAGCGATTATAATTTATGGCTAAAAAGTTTGTCATAAAAATGAATCAAAACATTTGAAATGGTAAAAACCGATTACAAATATGAAAATAGATTAAAGAGGAAAGACGAGAGCAAACACGGTTGAGTCTGACTTGGACACCCTATTGAGGCGCGAGCCTCTGTGCATAACAAGGGGCTTCTATCTTAGGCTAAAACTCAGTTTTGGCTCGTCTATCCTATGTTTTGGATCGTGTTATGCATTGTTCATGTTTATAAAGGTATGAAAACAGTAACGACATGAAATAAATGAGATATTTACACCCTCAAACTTACGTATTTTGATGTTTGCGTGGTAGACGACTTTAGAGACGGTTTTCTCGTTGTGACTACTTGCGATCAAAGAAGTTTAAAAAGAGTGCCTTAAAAAAGGATTTTGTTTTGAAAATGAGTTGAAAATATGTTAATTAAAACATGTTGATTGATGAATTGAGTTGGTCAAATGGGTCGGTCGAATGCACGACGACGGTACCAAACAAAATGTGTAAGGCTTGTGTTTACGATCGGTAGGTCGTAAACACGTGTCGATTTTGTGACTTAGGAAGTCGGGTCTAGAAGTTTAAGGGAGAAGGATGGGGCGGACTCTCGCGTGAAGTTTATGGTGTGTGATGGTGGGTATTTATAGAGAAATGTGGGATGGTAGGTCGGTTGTGTTTGCTTGAAGGTTAAGTAGACACCCCGATGCGTGTCCTAAATATGTTGTTTTACATCACATTTTACACGCATTTCAGAGCTCATTCATGTAGTTTATGCTACATTTCTCCCTATTTCCGTCTACTTCCGTATTTTTGTACATTATTGCAGAAATGTGAAGAATCCAGCGGAAATCGAGCTAAATTCGTCCCCCGAGTATCCTGCATTGCATATGACATGAAGTATTCACCCGAGGAACGAGCTTGGTGCGCAATTCAAGGCCCAAAAGACAAGTCCACGAGTTTATAGAAGTCAAATAGCAGCTAGAGCAGTCGATCGACTACCCACATCAGTCGATCGACCAACCATCGGGTTCCAGAAGCTACTGTTTGCTGAAGACCAGTCGATCGACCAGTCCTATCAGTCGATCGACCCAACTGCTATTCCAGAGGAGAATTAAAAGACCGTGAAGCGTGAAGCCCATTAAGTTTTAGGTTTTTGATAATAATGTTACGTTATTTGCTATATAACGTAACCTAGAAAACCAAGTTTATCATCCAGTTTTTATCTAAGTTTCACATTCAGTTTTTACATCTAGTTTTATTAAGTTTCACATTGAATTTGAGAAGATCATAATTTAGGGTTTGGATTATTGTTGAGCATTGGATTTTCAGTTCTTATTCCTAAGCTTTCCTCTGCAATCTCGGTATTCTACTGCCCTAATTTTAGTTCTTCTTTATTCTTATTAGTATAGAATTGATAGTTAGATTCCCGAAACCATCTTATTATTGCATGTTAATTGTTTGTTTTATCGCTTTACTCATGAATTCAATACTTTATTGCCCTAGTATTATTGTTGTTATTACTTTCAGTATGAGTAGCTAAATAGTTTGTGCTAGGATGTAGGCGAGTTATAGCGTAGGCGGCAAAGAATTGAACATGGCACGATTCGCGTGTCGATCGATCGACCGACATTCTTGGTCGATCGACCGACCTCGTGGGGTTTTATATTCGTTTTAATTGTTTTAATGTTGTATTTAACGAATCGAATGCATGCGACGATTAGATACCTAATTTGTGTGACCCATTAGATCGAAAGATAGGGAAGTTGTTAGACCATCAATTAAATCGACTAAACTGTGTCTTTGAGATCGAAAGATAGGCAAGGTTTAGACTGTTAGTCATTTTACGGGACGAGAGTCGTATTAGTGATATTAGGGACCTATAGCAAGATCGAAAGATGCTATCTGTTAAGAGTGGACCGAGAGGACCTCTTGTTTCCCGCCTCACTTGTGTTCAATTTAGACTGTTTAGTATTTGCCTTGAAGCTATAATGAACCGACCATCCTAGTACCCCTTCTTTATTTGTTTAATTCCGTCTTTTTAGTTTTTATCTTTATTTACTCTTAGTCTTAAACCAATTCAAATCAACCCCCACAATTGTTACCTTGGACTTTTATTAGACAGCTAGAAATTACGTCTGCCTCCTTGTGGTTCGACCCTGTTACCACTAGCCTAGGTTAGTCTTAATAGAAAATATAAATTTTATCTTTGGTGCTCACAACGACGGGTATCAAATTTTGGCGCCGTTCTTAGGGGGAGGCAATAGTTCTAATTTTTATTTGTTTTAATTTTAGTCTTTCTTAGTTTAAGGGACATCTGTTCCTTAAACTTTTCTTATATTCTTTTTGTAGTTTCTTCTTATGCGCGCAGTCACGGGGTGGTGAACTAGTACCATTCGATCCCGATATAGAGAAATCTTTGCGCGAGTTGAGACGATCACAAAAGGTATTACCGACGAGAGGAAGAGAGTGAGTACTCTGTCAAGCTATTACGAGAACGAGCTTTTGAAGAAGATCCACCTTCTTCACCCGTTTCCACCTCTTGGTAGAGACGAGTTACTTCTCCGAAATTCCAGTCATGGACGAGGAAGCAAGTATAGCTAGTCATTCGAGCCGACAAATTTGAAAACTTATATAAGGGGTTCGAATTACCAGGAGATGCCGGGAAGTTCGAACCAAAGCCTTCATACATTAACATGGTTGAGAGAAACCAGTTCGGGGAGCGCAAATGAAGATGCAGCTAAGCATATGGAGACCTTTATTGACTCTCATTGTTCCATACCCCCCCACCAGCCGGCGTGACCCAAGATCGGATCAAGGAGACCATGTTCCTCTTCTCCCTTCGTGATCTTTGCCGCAAGGGAGTGGTATAGAGATCGGACCGAACGTTCATGGGATCACCGACTGGAATTCCTTGGCATTGGCATTCTACAAGAAGTACTTTTCTGCTTCAAAGACGATTCTTTGTTAGAGCCCAAATCACGAGTTTCAAACAAGGGCCAGATGAGAACTTCCACGAGGCATGGGTCCGATTTAAGAAGTTGGTGCGAACCATACCGCACCATGGGTTCGAAAAATGGAGCTTGTGCAATCATTTCTATAATGGGTTGTACGACGATCGGAGGGCCATTTTGGATCTGCGACCCAATGGCCGATTTTTGAGAAATTGGGAGCAACCAAGGGGTGGAAAATCATTGACTATCTAGCCACCCATAAGGCTGAGTATGGTAATTCCGGAGGGAACCGGAGGAGGAGAGAGCTTTGAATCTTCCTCTGTTCTTTGCGCTTGAAGCTCTCACTGCGAGATTTGATAAATATGAACTAGGAGGAGCTTCAAAAGGGGGTATTTACCAAGTAAATGCTGTGTCAGACGGTCCTTTCGTCTGCGAAAGGTGTGGAGCTGAGGGACACGTTTCGAAGAACTGCCCTAGTCCCTTTGAGTCTTGTGCTGCTTTTCAACACTACAGGCAGACAAACACCTACTATGAGCCGAATACCCATCCAAACTTGAGTTGGAGGAGCCAAAATGTCCTGAATCCAACTCAACCTCCGCCGCAGCAGCAACCTTATGTGCCCCCTCATCAAAAGCAACAACAATATCAGAAACCTCCCTATGTGCCGCAGCAGCAACAATGGCAGAATTCTGAATTTTCCGAGCTTAAGAACTTGTTGCTAAAGGAGTCCCAAGCAAGAGAGGTCGGGATGAAGTTGCTAGAAAGCCAAATTGCTCAATTGGCTAGCAAAAGTAACGCTCGAGCTCCCGGACACTTACTGACTCAAACTGACCAAAAGGAGACCTTAAATGCCATCACTTTGAGGAGTGGGTCCACCCTTGAGGGTCCTGCCATGGTTGAGGACGCTGTTGAAAAAGATGATCCGGAAACAAGTCAAAAGAAAGCTTCAACGAACAAAAACAAGAAAAAGGCGTCTACCAGGTATATCAGTCGATCGACTGATATACCCGGTCGATCGACTGATGTGCGCACTACAAGAGCTTCTGGAACTGTTCATCTCAGTCGATCGACTGAGCAAGGTGGTCGATCGACTGAGGTCACTGCTGATAGCGAGATTGTTCGTCCTCCGATGCCCGACAATTTGAGAGACTACTTGTTTCGAGGTTCGACAGTCCCGAAGACATTAGGACAAGACCCGAGTGCTGATGGGTCAGTCCCGGCTCCGATGTTCGATCCGATGACGGTCAATGGCTCACATTTGCGACGGTCTGAAGAAGGGTCAAGCTTCAACAAGGAGAAGGTGATGGACTTTCAACCTAAGTCCACGGATACCGGCACGCGCGATTTAGAGGAGAGGGCCAAGGTACTTCTTACATCCCCATATCCAGAGAGACTCGTGCCGACGAAGGAACAGGTATCTTTCAGTAAATTTGAAAAAGTTATTCGTAGTCTGAATGTACAAGTTCCTTTTCTCGAGTTGGTCAATCAAGTGCCTGCATATACTAAATTCATGAAACAATTATTGTCAAAGAAAAAGTCACTTGAAACAGTGCACACTGTAGCACTCATTGAGGAGTCATGCTCCTATTTATCTCACACTGCACCCCCTAAGCTAGAAGACCCGGGAAGTTTTTCTGTTCCGTGTAGTATTGACACCTTTCCTATTGAGAAAGCCTTATGTGATCTAGGAGCCAGTATAAGTGTCATGCCCTTGAGTCTAGCTAGGAAGCTTAAGTTGACCAGGTTTGCTATTACCGATATGACAGTACAGATGGCTGACCGATCTGCGGTCCAGCCAATAGGGGTCTTAGAAGACATTCCAGTCCAAATAGGGAAGTTTTTCTTCCCTATTGACTTCGTTGTACTTGACATGCCTGAGGATGCCCATATTCCCATTATTTTGGGTAGGCCATTTCTGCACACTGCTGGTGCAGTCATAGATGTCGGTCTAGGAATCTTGACTTTCAAAGTGGGAAAGCATTCTATTGTCTTTGCCCAGCCGGCTAGGAAAAAGGACCCCATGTGGCCTGTGACTTGTAACACGGTTTCTGAAAAGAAATCGTACTTTTGCTTCCTGATTTACCTATCTCTATTACTGTTCCTGTGTTAACACCTCCGCCCCAGACTGGGAGCAAAAAGGAGGAAGAATCTGTTGTTTCAAACATTGCAGGAGTTGGTTTGGGGAAGGAAGAGCTGCAGAATGCTCCGGTTATAGCAGAACAGATTATTTCAAGAGGCGGTCTTGGGTGTCTAAGCTATGAGACTGACGAGGAAGTTGAAGATGAGCCGACCAAAGTGAGATGGTCTGATTTGGACTTGGATGAGCCGACAGAGGTCATTGATTGGGGAGATGATGAGACTATTGATCCGTTGAGCCATACAGACATGGAAGCTAAGAAGGGTGCAGCTGCTACGATAAGCACCGTTGAGGCTACCTCTAGTAGCCAGAAGCCGACGAAGTGGGCCATACCGTGGCCGTTTTTGATCAACTACTAGTTGGTCACATGTTTTCCAAACATTTTGTTGCTCTTAAACAATTTTTATTGCTTTTGTGTGCGCGAAAACTTCGCATTTTATTTTGTTTGTTTAAGATTTTTAAGTACTTTAGACTTTGTTTTGGGTTTTGCGCAATTTTGGGCGCGTATTATTGTGCACTTGTAGGCTTTTAGAGCTTGTTAGCTCAAATCATTGAGTAAATACGAAGAAATAAGAGGTTGCAGCAGTGTTTTCAGTCGATCGACCGGATCCAGTGGTTGATCGACTGATCTGCGGGTTCCAGGCGATACTGTTCATGTTTACCTGGTCGATCGACTGGGGTAAGTGGTCGATCGACCGCTGTTGCTGCTGTACTTATTCACGATCTCTCCCCTGCTGTGTTTGGTCGATTTGCGGACTTAAGGGAGTTTTCTACCCCACTTTACTTTTCGTCAAATTTATTTATTTCTTCTGATTTCCTCATTTGTGTACATGTTTTATCGCTTCAAAATTGTCGTCTCGGTTTTATGCGTGGGTTTTATTTGTCTTTCAGGTACTTATTAGTAGCACTGCTGGCTACTGAAACCTCCTAGCTTACGCTGGTTTGGGGAGGTTTCCTTCGCTGCGCTTAAAGTCTTGTGAGTTCCCAATTTTCACTTCATGTTTTATTTCTTTATTTTCTCGCAAATTCCCGTTTTCCATTTTTCTTCACTACATGATTTTGCACAATGGGGACATTGTGCGATTTGGTTTGGGGAAGGGTTTTGCGTCGCATATCATTTGCTTGCATTCACGTTTACATTTTTGCCTTGCATAGCATTGTTTATTTCATTTTTCATATATACAAAAAAAAAAAAAAAAAAAAATTGATTGAAAAATTTCAAAAATTCAAACAAAAATGCACGTTTATTTTAGCATATAGGTCGAGTCGGAACGGTAGTATTTCAAGGATGATATTGCATTTTCACCTGTTTTGCCTGAGCCTTGCTTGATTGACATGTTATTAGTAGAATCGTATATGCATATCTACGAGTTTTCGTTAAACCCCTTGCTGAACTTGAGACTTGACTTAGATTTTTGGCAAACTATATCATATTTCTGAGAATTAGAGCCTATAACTGGTGACATTCATGACCAGTTTATCTAGGAATGTGAGTAGTACTCCTTATGAGACATGTTACATAAATTTGCATAAATATGAACTTAATCTACTTAATACCTGTATGCATTCGGTCTGTGGTTAGTTGACACATGTGGAAGAGGTTTCCTTTATTCATTTTGCCCATAAGCTCCACACTGCTAAAAACAGCCTTTTTGTCCCATTACTACATCCTACATTTAGCCTGTCCTTTGTCAAGCTAGTAGTCCATGTTCTTGGGATTGTCACTTAGTTTTTGATAGCATATGATCTTTTGAGATGTTGTTTGGAAAAAGAGAAGAAGGAAAGAAAGAAAGAAATAGAAAAGAAAAAGAAAAAAAAAATGAAAAATGATTCGAAAAAGAAAAAAAAAGGAGGTCTGTACTGTTCAAAGCAGTCGATCGACTGGCATCATTGGTCGATCGACTGGGATCCGAGAAAGAAATCAATTCGCATAATTCAAGCCTTTATCTTTTGGCGATTTTTGCTCCCATGTATTATTTATATCCTATGGGGAGTTTTATTGATTTATTAGTTTGGAGATTTGTGAGTTTTGTGCTTGCTATAGCACCGTTTCTGTTGATTATGAGCAAGAAGTTGGATGTTGCCATTTGGTTCTGTTTAGGTACTAGCTTGATCACCTGTACCTCCACTTTCCCATAAATGTTTTGCCTCTTCTTACCTATTACCTCACATATCCATATATACCTCGGCATGTGTCATGGTCATTTGTTCGGTTGGAATACATATGTACGGTCATAAGAGATCATTTTCATATTAGATTGCAGGCATGTTCTTATAGGTCGTAGTTAGGTGAGAGTCACTACAAAATGAATTCTTTCTATCTTACATATATTCACCTATGCTTATGAGTGATATGAGCGACCCGTGAGAGTCCGATTTGACAAGTTTCTATAGTTGACGGTTCAGCAGTTTTAAACGACTACATAACTCGTTTGCATGATTCACATTACTAATTGATTGTTGGTTGTGCATTAAATTGGTTTAGGCTTTACAGTTGACAATTCGCTCTGAGATTGAACTCGTTCCATTAGGTCATTAGATCGAGTCTAGTTCTTGCTTGGGGACAAGCAAGAGTTTGGTTTGGGGAAGTTTGATGCGTGTCCTAAATATGTTGTTTTACATCACATTTTACACGCATTTCAGAGCTCATTCATGTAGTTTATGCTACATTTCTCCCTATTTCCGTCTACTTCCGTATTTTTGTACATTATTGCAGAAATGTGAAGAATCCAGCGGAAATCGAGCTAAATCCGTCCCCGAGTATCCTGCATTGCATATGACGTGAAGTATTCACCCGAGGAACGAGCTTGGTGCGCAATTAAAGGCCCAAAAGACAAGTCCACGAGTTTATAGAAGTCAAATAGCAGCTAGAGCAGTCGATCGACTACCCACATCAGTCGATCGACCAACCATCGGGTTCCAGAAGCTACTGTTTGCTGAAGACCAGTCGATCGACCAGTCCTATCAGTCGATCGACCCAACTGCTATTCCAGAGGAGAATTAAAAGACCGTGAAGCGTGAAGCCCATTAAGTTTTAGGTTTTTGATAATAATGTTACGTTATTTGCTATATAACGTAACCTAGAAAACCAAGTTTATCATCCAGTTTTTATCTAAGTTTCACATTCAGTTTTTACATCTAGTTTTATTAAGTTTCACATTGAATTTGAGAAGATCATAATTTAGGGTTTGGATTATTGTTGAGCATTGGATTTTCAGTTCTTATTCCTAAGCTTTCCTCTGCAATCTCGGTATTCTACTGCCCTAATTTTAGTTCTTCTTTATTCTTATTAGTATAGAATTGATAGTTAGATTCCCGAAACCATCTTATTATTGCATGTTAATTGTTTGTTTTATCGCTTTACTCATGAATTCAATACTTTATTGCCCTAGTATTATTGTTGTTATTACTTTCAGTATGAGTAGCTAAATAGTTTGTGCTAGGATGTAGGCGAGTTATAGCGTAGGCGGCAAAGAATTGAACATGGCCTGATTCGCGTGTCAGTCGATCGACTGACATTCTTGGTCGATCGACTGACCTCGTGGGGTTTTATATTCGTTTTAATTGTTTTAATGTTGTATTTAACGAATCGAATGCATGCGACCAGTTAGATACCTAATTTGTGACTGACCCATTAGATCGAAAGATAGGGGAAGTTGTTAGACCATCAATTAAATCGACTAAACTGTGCTGAGATCGAAAGATAGGCAAGGTTTAGACTGTTAGTCATTTTACAGGACGAGAGTCAGTATTAGTGATATTAGGGACCTATAACAAGATCGAAAGATGCTATCTGTTAAGAGTGGACCGAGAGGACCTCTTGTTTCCCGCCTCACTTGTGTTCAATTTAGACCTGTTTAGTATGCTGCCGCCGAAGCTATAATGAACCGACCATCCTAGTACCCCTTCTTTATTTGTTTAATTCCGTCTTTTTAGTTTTTATCTTTATTTACTCTTAGTCTTAGACCAATTCAAATCAACCCCCACAATTGTTACCTTGGACTTTTATTAGACAGCTAGAAATTACGTCTGCCTCCTTGTGGTTCGACCCTGTTACCACTAGCCTAGGTTAGTCTTAATAGAAAATATAAATTTTATCTTTGGTGCTCACAACGACGGGTATCACACCCCATTGAGGCGCGAGCTACCTCGTGATACAAATGGGTGTATTGTCCCTTTCAATTTGGACGTGGCCTATTCTACATCCATTATTGATTTGTGGTAATCAAATAAGATGTCGTGTAACAATATGGGCATCTAATAAGATGATTTTGGTGTTACTTGGGGTAGGTAATTTGTGTGCTTGACTCGGGTTTGACCCGTGTGAGTTGGGATTTGAATTTCGAGTCGGTTTTTGGCTCGGTGTCGGTTTTGACTCTAATTAGGGTCATTTTAATGGAAATGACATGATGAAAACATTCATGGCATTATTTTTGACATTCGAGATTTGGGTTGACTCGGGTTGACTCAGGTTGACTCGAGTTGCGGGTTTCTGAGTCGGTTTTGGGTCCGAATACGGTTTTAACTCTAAATAGTGTTATTTTAATGCAAATGAAGTTAGAAAACTTTTAAAATCATTTTTCATATCCGAGTAGTGCATTAAACCGTCTCATGTATAGCCAATCCACGTACGCATATCAAAAACACGTTACAGTCAAATCATCATCGGGTGGTTTTTGGAAGGTGCGAGATCGGGTATCTCTGAGCCCCCACTTTGACTGAGGCTTGGACAGGGCGAAAGTCAAAGTATGATCTCCAGGTCAATCGAAGATTACAACCCGAAGACCATTGCGACGTCGAGGCGACTCAAAAGGGTTTGAGCCAAGGACCTGTCGTCGGGAAGGGCGACGTCGAGGCGACTCGGGGATTCGAGTCAAGGACCTGCCGTCGGGAACATTTTAGAGTCTGTCGACTTCCGATGCGGGTCATTTAAAGTCCATTAGACTACGTATAAAGGCTCGCCAGCCATAAAAAGGAGTCATACCTGCGGCATCTTCGGGATACGTCCTTGAATCTTTTGCGCCCAAAGGCTCGCCAGCCGGTGCTGAAGGTGGTGTGTTTTGAGGCTCGCCAGCCATAGGAAGGAGTCATACCTGAGGCATCTTTGGGATATGTCCTTGAGTCGTATCTTGTGCGCGTGCAAAGGCTCGCCAGCTGTGATAAGGAGTCTACCCGAGGCATATTCGGGATACGTCCTTGAGTTGTACCTTGTTTGCGGACAAAGGCTCGCCAGCCATATGCGTTGTAAGGCTCGCCAGCCATCTATGGTCGAATGATCGACTGTGGAAAATAGCATGTGTGACATCCATTTAAAAATCGGCACTCGCTGGGGAGTTAGAAGCTTCTCAGGACTCGCCGGGGATATGAGTTGCTGCTCGTTGGAAGGTAGCGTATGCCATGTAATTGACGGAGTTAAAGCCCTTGGACTTGATAGGTCGGCGTTTGTTGGGAAGAACCCAATACGCAGTTCGAGTGCGTTTTTCTACTCAAGATTACCTGCATGATTAGTGACCACACAAATCCGCAGTCGCATAAACTAGCATGTAGCACGCAAACGTACAAGCACATAAGCATGTAAGCAATTAGCACGTAATATCCCGCGTGAGGGGAGATAAGAGTGTAGAAAGTTGTGAAGCTAGAAAGCTGTTAAGAGTTGAAATTTGTTGCTTGTGGACCCGTGACTTGATATATTGGAGACACGTGACCGTTGCGACATTGACTCACATGGACGCATACTGACAGACTGACAAATGGGCAGTCGTGAACGTGATGCCAACTCAGTATCGTCACAACACGGGGGTGACTCTGACATAATTTGCACATGTAAGTGCAACTCCTAGCCAAGAAAGTTCAAATCCCTGAGGTAGAAGGTCCGCTTGGCTGGGGAACATGAATTGATTATCTTCTCCAAACATCTTTGCCTTCGTTTGCTAGTTTGAGATCCCTTCTCGAGGTATGATGATTCGGAGAGCAGAACCATGACCTTGTCATCGTCCGAACCGAGCAGTAGACTATGGGCAGTTTATTTTGGACTGTAGTTGAGACTCAAAAGATGTTTAAGGATAAAGGACGGGTGGCGTCTTAAAAGAGAATCCCCCAGAGTGAGTAGGTGGGAATTTGACAAAACGAGGAATGGGCGACATCTTAAGGAATAAGCCCTCAGTAAAGAGGTATAAGATTAATTTTTGCAGCTGGGTGGGCTGCTTTTGAGGATTGATGTTATTGGTTGAGATTGAAAGGGGTATGCGGTTGTGTCCTTGTTGGGAGACTGCCTACGTATTCGCGTGTTTGCGAAATCAAACCAGATCGTTGATACGGTCGTTTCTGTACCAAAAATAAATACCTAAATTACTACTAACAGAAGTCAGCGGTAAGTAGGGTCGATCTCCACAGGGAGGCGGTTTACTGTCTACTTGTCTATTTTATCTGTCTAATGTCACAATTGAGGGTTTTGATTGTGTTAACTAAACTAAAGAGACTAAGGCGAGAGAAATAAAGATAAGAGAAATTAACAGTAAAAGAAGGGAACTAGGATGTCGGGTCATCAATGAACGTTAGTCAAACGTAGTTAAGGTTACAGATCAGTCGATGTGTCGGTCTAAGGGGCAACGAATATCTCCTTTCGGTCTCAATTCGCCCTACAATGCTATTAGCTTAACTTTCGCCCTCACTAAAGCATCCTATTGTTTACTGCAGGTCTCACCCCTTCCAACCTTTCGATCCAGGTTAAGGTTTACCAAAGTTAAAAGGCTAATTGCTTCGAATCAACTAGCAGGATACAGTTATAGCAGCGATTAACAACATAGACTACAACAACAACGACGAATCTATCAACCTAATTAACAATTAACATCCATTCATTAACTTCGCTAATCCTAGCAGAGAATTTAGCTAGACATAAATAAAAGAGCAAGAACAAGGGAAGGGAGAATAATAAACATTAAATAAATTAAAGAGAAGAGGGAAAGAAAGAATTACAGAAATAGATCTGGAATTAATAGAGGAATAAAGTAGCAGCAGTAAAAGTAACGTATGTGGTAAAAACCGAGAGGAGAAGCCCCCGAACAAGAGTCAGAGAAAAGAAGGAGAGAAGATTACAAATGACGTCCTACCTTCCTATTTATAAGAAAATAGGAATTATTTGACCTAATGACGGAAATAAACTAAAAAGCCCAAGCCCATAAGAGAAACCACTCGATCGAGTGATTTAGAACCACTCGATCGAGTAAACCAGAGCTCAAACCGTTCGATCGACCAAAATAAGTACCCGATCGACTAAACCTTAATATGAAACTGTTCGATCGACCATAAATTCTACTCGATTGACTTATTAATTGACCTAAAACCACCCGATCGACTAGTAAAGTGCTCGATCGAGTGAATCTTGACCTCAGCAACTACAAAATCTCGTTAGTTCAGCTATGACTTGTCCTTTTGGCTCCCGAAACAGTTTCACGCATCCCAAGACAGCTATATTTCCACTCCAAATTCACTCTTCCTCCAAATGCATGCAAAACGGACGGTAAAAGGCTCGTTTTCACTACTTTTTGGTTCATTCCTGCAAATAAGACAAAACAAACCAAAGTAGCATATTCGGGGCATTTCGTAGCATTAAACTATGATAATAGCATAGAAATACGTGCATAGATAGGCCAAAAAGACTATATAAAATGCACGTATCAAATCTCCCCAAACCAAACCTTTACTCGTCCTCGAGTAAACTAAATGCAAACTAATGGAACAGAAAAGATAACTCAGAGCTAGCTACAAATGCCCGCTTAAACCAATTTAATGCAAGCAAACTAACACTTATAGCAAACAGTCAAATGCAAACGAGTTATAGGATGTTCATAATAAAGCTGAACCGTCGACCTTGCAAGACCTTTGACAATGGACTCTCACGGGTCACTCTTCTCTCATGAAGCAAAGGGTGAACATATATATGTAAGAGAGAAAGAAAAACAGTCGCTCACCTAAACTACGACCCACATAACCATGCATGCAACTAATATGATAAACAATTCTAGCTACCGTACACACATTCCAACCAAACAAGGTCCTGTCACAGCCGAGGGCTTACAAAAATATGGTAAAGTGAGGCAATGGGTAAGAAAAGGCAAAACATTTATGGGAATGTGGAGGTATAGGCGGCCAAGCTAGTACCTAAACAAAACCATATGACAACATCCATTTCCAACTCAATTATGAATTAAGCACATATGCCCTTCATTTGGCACAAAACTCACCAAACCGAACTGAAAATACTCCTCAATAAATGTAAATAAAGCATAGGAGCAGAAACCGTCTCATCAAACAACATCTTTTTTTTTTCCTTTCTTTTTTTTCGGTTCTTTTTTTTTCTTCACGTTTTTTTTCTTTTTTTTCTAATTCCTTTTTTCAACTTTTTTTTTTCTTTCCTTTTCTTTCTTTTTCACGTTTTTTTTCATCAACCTCCTTTTCTTCATAAATTACCAACTCCGAATCAATAGATACAAGCCAAACTAGACAATATACCGCAGAACAATCTAAACTAGCTTGACAAGGCAGGCTAAATTTGGGATGTAGCTAAGGGTCAACAGGCAAATTTGGCTAATGTGGAGTTAAATGGGTAAAAATGAAAGAAAGGGGAAATTGTAAGCACCTCCCTGCATGTGACACCAACCACTAACCCGAATGTATGTAGGCAAAAAGCAATTGAATTTCATATATGTGCAAATTAATGAACATGTTATGCAAGGAGTAACTACTCACAATCCTACATGAAACCGGTCACAAATGACACCAGTTTATATGGCTCTAATTCCTTAGAATTTATAAGTAGGTTGCCAAAATTTTCAAGTCAAGTCTATTCGTCCAGCTAAATTTAAACATTAACTCGTAGATATGCAAAAAGACAATGCTAAAAGATAACAGTTTAATGCAAGGCTTAAGCAAAAAGACAAATTACAGTGCAATATCATCATAGAAATCTACCGTTCCGACTCAACCTATGTGCTAAAATAAACGTGAATTTTTTTGAATTTTGAAATTTTCAATTTTTTATGAGATTTTGAATTTTATGAAAATAAACAACAATGCAAACGGAAATTAAATGTGATAACAGAAATGCAAATAAAAACAAGATGCAGACACAGATATGGATGCATAACCTCCCCAAACCAAACCGTACAATGCCCCCATTGTACCAAAACATGGAAAGGAAATGCAAACTAAAAGAGGAAGAGAGTAAATACGGAAAGCTTACAAGATACGTGAAGGAGAGGAACCTCCCCAAACCGACCATGAACATGGGAGGTTGCTAAAGGCCCGGAATACCGTCACAGGAAGCTAATCCAAGTCAATAACACTCGATGGCAGTCGAACAGTGGTCGATCGAGTGAACTGGGCGTCTAAACTGCTCGATCGAAAGGAAATTAGGTCGATCGAGTAGTTCTCTCTTTGCAGGTGCTCGATCGAGAGGATTTAGCAGCAAAAGTGCTCGATCGAGTACAAAAAGTACTCGATCGAGTGATCCTCAGTGTGTTCCTGCAAAAACGCAATGAAAACAGCCCGCAAACTAACAAAACAAGCTCAACTGAGATAGTGTATGGTACAAAGACCATTTATTACAACTAAAACTGAAATAAAATGAAGAACAAATAAAAATAAATCTCCGGATTGCCTTCCGGGTAGCGCTAGCTTCAGGCAGGTCCCAGCTCGACCTTCTTTTCTTCAAGCCTCTATTAGTCACAATCAAAACAGCTCAAAGCGCGCAACATGAGATCGTACATCTGCGCATGTGCTACACAAAAATGTAAGTAGCACCATAGTGGAATACAAGCATAGGGAATAAAAGTATATAAACATTTAAGTCTAACAAATTTTCTATGAGAGCTCCTAAATTTATCCACAAAATAGAGGAGCGCCGGAGCAATTGACAATAAATTAGGGCTCCGTTTCAAATTAACGAAATTAAAATGGTAAGGACGGTGAAAAATCGTTAAATTGTACGACCTACTAGGAAGGGGCAAAGCATTAGAATGCAAAGCATAAGTCAAATAAGGCAATGCAATATTTAAACAAAGAATAATAAAATTATCGTTTACTACCTCGGGTTGGTCGCTCTCAATGACAGAATCATTGACAAAGGAAGATATTACCTCTTCCGTGCTAGGAGCAATTACCGACTCAGCTGCTTCCTCGTCATCCTCCTCAGTGGAATCCATCCCGTAAATCGCAGCCTCAAGTGCATCCTCGGCTTTGAATAGGGGCGATTCACCGTAACCGTTGTCATCATCAAAATTGTCGTCTAAAACGAACCCAAGTGACGTATCAATGTTCTCACTGGCCAACTCACTCGATCGTGCAGAATTATTACGCGATCGAGGACTTTCCTCCTGATTTTCACTCGATCGAGTACTCTGAACTGCTCGATCGACTGGTTTTTCTGAAAATTCACTCGATCGACTAATATAAGTCACTCGATCGAGTGATTTTTCCTGTACAGTGCTGAAATCCTCGTGTAAACTATTGAAATATGATATAAATTCGTCATCTGAGTCATAAAAATCATCCTCAGCATTGGGCAACACGGGTTCTTCATGGGAAAAACCGCTCTCGGTAAAGTACACCTCTTCTGGTTGTCAACTATCCGACTCAGCTGCTAACTGAGCAATTTCAGACTCGAGCTTATCAAATTGCGCACAAGTGTGTCTATCATCATCTTGCCCTTGGAATACAAGTGTTTCCAACAAATATTTCAGCTCCGCAACCTCTTCTTTCCGTACATCAGGAGGAATTTGTTGTTGCGGTGGCCAGACAAATGGGGGTTCTTGATAGTCCCGTTGATAGGGTGGATGTGGCGGCACAACTACAGAGGAATGGCTAACTCGTCCCCAAAGCTTGAACTCGTAGACCGCGTCATTTTCTGCCATACAAAAAACTGCATTGTGCTCAGCAGCACCATATCTCCCGCAGTAAATCACCTGCTGCGCCATATAATAGGACATAGGTGATGGGTCAAAGGTACGCAAGCCTTCCCTTTCACGATCTTTGACCTAGAATTGTCTAGGTAGGACCTGTAGGACCTATCAAAACAGCACTAGAGAAAAAGATGAGAACGGCCTTAAGGGAAAAAAATCCCTTGAGGCTAAAAACAGACAAAATAAAACAAGTAAATAAATAGTTGCCTCCCCGGCAACGGCGCCAAAATTTGATACGGTCGTTTCTGTACCAAAAATAAATACCTAAATTACTACTAACAGAAGTCAGCGGTAAGTAGGGTCGATCTCCACAGGGAGGCGGTTTACTATCTACTTGTCTATTCTATCTGTCTAATATCACAATTGGGATTGTGTTAACTAAACTAAAGAGACTAAGGCGAGAGAAATAAAGATAAGAAAAATTAACAGTAAAAGAAGGGAACTAGGATGTCGGGTCATCAATGAACGTCAGTCAAACGCAGTTAAGGTTACAGATCAGTCGATGTGTCGGTCTAAGGGGCAACGAATATCTCCTTTCGGTCTCAATTCGCCCTAAAATGCTATTAGCTTAACTTTCGCCCTCACTAAAGCATCCTATTGTTTACTGCAAGTCTCACCCCTTCCAACCTTTCGGTCCACATCAAGGTTTACCAAAGTTAAAAGGCTAATTACTTCGAATCAACTAGTAGGATACAGTTATAGCAGCGATTAACAACATAGACTACAACAACAACGACAAATCTATCAACCTAATTAACAATTAACATCCATTCATTAACTTCGCTAATCCTAGCAGAGAATTTAGCTAGACATAAATAAAAGAGCAAGAACAAGGGAAGGAAGAATAATAAACATTAAATAAATTAAAGAGAAGAGGGAAAGAAAGAATTACAGAAATAGATCTGGAATTAATAGAGGAATAAAGTAGCAGCAGTAAAAGTAACGTATGTGGTAAAAACCGAGAGGAGAAGCCCCCGAACAAGAGTCAGAGAAAAGAAGGAGAGGAGATTACAAATGACGTCCTACCTTCCTATTTATAAGAAAATAAGAATTATTTGACCTAATGACGGAAATAAACTAAAAAGCCCAAGCCCATAAGAGAAACTACTCGATCGAGTGATTTAGAACCACTCGATCGAGTAAACCAGAGCTCAAACCGTTCGATCGTCCAAAATAAGTACTCGATCGACTAAACCTTAATATGAAACTGTTCGATCGACCATAAATTCTACTCGATCGACTTATTAATTGACCTAAAACCACTCGATCGACTAGTAAAGTGCTCGATCGAGTGAATCTTGACCTTAGCAGCTACAAAATCTCGTTAGTTCAGCTATGACTTGTCCTTTTGGCTCCTGAAACAGTTTCACGCATCCCAAGACAGCTATATTTCCGCTCCAAATTCACTCTTCCTCCAAATGCATGCAAAACGGACGGTAAAAGGCTCGTTTTCACTACTTTCTGGTTCATTCCTGCAAATAAGACAAAACAAACCAATTTAGCATATTCGGGGCATTTCGTAGCATTAAACTACGATAATAGCATAGAAATACGTGCATAGATAGGCCAAAAAGACTATATAAAATGCACGTATCAATCGTAGTTCTGAGCTGGCTATTAAGGATTGAAAATTGGAATTGTGTTGAAAGGGATATGTGGTTGTGCCCTTGTAATAGGACTGCCTACGTATTCGCGTATTTGCGAAATCAAGCCAGATCGTAGTTCTGCGCTGTGTGTGCAATGGGTTGCAAATTGAAGGGTTTGAAAATTGAATATGTGTGGTTGTATGTTTATGCCCTCGTAATAGGACTGCCTACGTATTCGCGTGTTTGCGAAATCAAACCAGATCGTAGTTCAGAATGTGTGCCTGAGCGAGATGTTTGGACATTAAAGTGTGAGGGTCACGACGGTAAATTCCGTTTGGTGACTAGAAAATTGATTTGAGAGAATCCCTCCTTGATCATGAATCGAAGAGGTGTAATTTTTGAAAATGTTCCTTATCATGTGAGCACACTAAAAAGTGGACCCTAATGGTTAGATTGAGTATGTCCCGTTCTCGGTAGCAAAGCATTCGAGGACTCCGTATCTGGGTCAGGGTGAAAATGGCTTCGACATTATGGAATGTGGAGCTTGGTAATAATGGTTTGTTTGACAGATAAAAATATGGAGTTGAGCGTCACGACGGAAAATTCCGTTTGATGACTCGAAAGTTGATTGGAGATAAATACCACTTGATCATGAATCGAAGAGGTGTAATTTGTGAAAAAGTTCCTTATCATTTGAGCACACTAAAAAGTGGACTCTAAGGGTAGATTAGGTATGTCCCGTTCTCGATAGCAAAGCATTTGAGGACTCCGTGGGGATTGTGGTGAAAAATGGCTTCAACATTAGGGAATGTGGAGCTTGGTAATAATGGGTTTGCTTAACAGATAAAAATCTGGAGCAAGGATTTTGTGGTGTTTAGGCCGATGGGTTACGGCTTGAATGTGGTGAAGAATGGGGTCTCCGGCTTGATGTGGCCTGAGCACGAAATGGTTGGTAAATAACATGGGATCAGATTTCCATGTCTGGACCTTAAAGGTTAAGCTGTGATATTACGAGCTTGAGGGGAATCCTCAGAAGCCTAGATAGGCTCCTTGTAGTAGTCTCTAGAAGGACTTAGGGGTGAAGCAGTTTTGATTATGATCTTGAGGGGAATCCCCAGGATCCTAGATAGGTTTCCCTGTAGTAGTCTTTAGAAGAACTTAGGGGTGAAGCAATTTTGGTTATGATCTTGAGGGGAATCCCCAGGATCCTTGATAGGTCTCCCTGTAACAGTCTCTGGAAGGACTTAAGGGTGCTGGGCTTTGGACTTGTTTGTCCTGGACTTGGTATTTTGGACTCATGGGTCCTGGGCTTTTGACCTGTAGGTCCTGGACTTGGTGTTTTGTGTAGGGTAATATCCGTATAATACCCTTTAATTATAGGATTATAACGCAAAATTTACATGTGATTATAGTCATAAAACGAAAAACATAATGAAACGATAAAGATATAGAAATAACCTTCGGTCCTAGTGCAAAAGGCAATGAGAGATCAAGTTAGATCTCCTCCTAATCGTTGCACCCAAGATGTCCGAGTAATGCCCTTGTGCTAGAGAGAATCCCCTAATTGCCTTGCAATATCGAGGGGATTGTTTTGTGAGTTTGTGTTGGATGAGAGATCCGGAATTCGGGAGGCACAATTCCCAAAACCCTAATAATTTTTTAGCAAAATGAATTAGGTTAGACAAGAGGAGAAGACTCCCCTTTTGTCTATGGGAGCCTCGGCCAAACCGAGTGAGAGGAGCCCAAATGGGCTTTTCATTTTCTCTTCACTTAAACTCGTGGTCCGGTCCATGACTCGCTAAGTGTATATGACGCGGTTTCATTATAAACTGTTATCGGTTATCGGAAATTAAGGCATCAACTAATAATACGGGTTAGTTGAATTATTAATACATGTCCGACAAAACAGTAATGTATAATTATATTCAATATACATTTAATTAAATATAAAACGCTTATATTCAATTTTACAAATTAATTGCTTAATTCGCCTTAGCCATTTTTATTTAATCCGTATTAAATAAAATATCTCAACATCACATTTTAACTAATTATTAGTCAAATAACTCAGACTAACTGGTTAGTCAAAATTGGCATCTACATGATTTGTATTTTCATCTTTGTCACATCACTCAAACGTATCCTATAGGTGTGACTTTTAGGGACCAGTTGATCACCGCCATCATTATGACAATAACGTCAAACTTATCTAGCAAGCCAACCGTTATTGATAAACGTGGATCAACGGATTATGATACACAGTATACCCTTTGATCCTTTTAGAGATTTATAAGTCCTTGCACTAACCGTTAAGGACACCAACCCCAACAAGCTCCCACTTGTCCGTACAAGTGTATGTGCAATGACGTTATCCGCACTAACTCGGAGGACACGGCTCAACAAACTCCCACTTGTCCGTACAAGTGTATGTGCGATAACCGATTCTCATATTCATTTAAAATTTCTCCCACTCAATGTAAAACAATTTGCAGATCTGGATCCACAAAGGTCGTATTTTACAATCGATCCGTATCTAGAGTGGTTTCCCCGACTAGAGAGTAACTTAACCGATAAAACGAATCCGTATCCGAGCATGGCCATGCATTTCGATTCTGACTCCTCGAGTGGCCCCGAGAAATATCGAGTACTGATAAAGGCTGAATATTTCCTTCAACTCGAACTCCTTCCGATCTAAGCACAGCATGAAATGACCCGAAACAATCTACTTGGCCCCTGTTACGGATGACCGTGAGAAAGAAACCAAAGTCACCCAAAATCTGCCTTAGTCTCAAGAGACAGTCGATAGTCAAAAGAATCGACTATTAGGATCACCATGGAGGTCCTATCCACGACCGGGCACCGAATGTTATAAAACATTTAGGACTCCACGTCGTTGTCACAATTGTGTCCTACGAAATATCCGTATAAATCGCCTCTGTGATTGGTGGTCAACTTTGTTGACTTATGGCTAGTTGAACCCACCATCAACCAACGTCACAAAATAATTGCGAGTTATCACTCATGTGGGCAATTAAGGACTGAAAAAAATATAATGTTCGTTCAGTTCACTTTGTGGTGTTCAAAATTTGTCGTACAAATCCACATGAAAAACAAAATATATATAAAATATCAAAACGATGATGTCGTATAGAGTACAAAAGGGAATGAATCTAATCCATAAAAGAGTACTACAACTTAGGAACACGTTTAATTCCCATGGAATTTACGTGCCCTTCATGCTTATCTTGTCGTAATGCTTTAGTGAGAGGATCTGCTATGTTATCATCTCTAGCAATCTTTTCTATCACTCTCGCCTTTTGCTCCACGTAATCCCGGATTAGATGAGCTTTCCGTTGTAAATGTCTAGACTTGTTGCTAGACTTTGGCTCCTTAGCTTGGAAGATGGCACCACTATTGTCGCAATAGATGGTGATCGGGTCATTCGAACTAGGCACTACAGATAGCCCATGTAAGAATTGACGCATCCATATCGCTTCCTTTGTAGCTTCGGACGCGGCATAGTACTCGGACTCGTCGTAGAATCTCTTTGTGTGATTTGTTTCGAACTCTTCCGGTGATGCAGCGCCATTAAGAGTAAAAACGAATCCAGATCGAGATTTCGAGTCATCACGATCCGTTTGGAAGCTAGCATCTGCGTAACCGATTGCGCATAGCTTTTGTTCGCCTCCATAAGTCAATGCCCAATCTTTAGTCCTCCGTAGGTACTTAAGGATGTTCTTTGACCAACCAATGTGGTTCACCTGGATCTTTGTTGGAATCGACTTGTCATACTCAATGCATATGCCACGTCCGGACGTGTGCATATCATGGCATACATGATTGATCCTATAGCCGAAGCATAAGGAATCCGGGTCATGCGCTCTTTCTCTTCCGGTGTCTCTGGTGCCTGAGACTTGCTCAAATGCACCCCTGGAGACATAGGAAGGAACCCCTTCTTGGAGTTAGTCATGCTGAATCTCTCTAGGACTTTGTCTATGTAAGACTCGATCGAGAGATAGCATCCGTCGTGATCTATCTCGATAGATACGGATGCCTAGAATTCTTTGTGCCTCTCCCAGATCTTTCATCTGGAAATGGTTTTTCAACCATACTTTCACCGAAGTTAAGAGAGGTATGTCATTCCCAATCAGGAGTATGTCGTCAACATACAATATTAGGAAGACAATCTTGCTCCCACTCGACTTGATATATAGACATGGTTCCTCGACCGATCGAGTAAATCCATTTTCTTTTATCACTTGGTCGAAGCGATGATTCCAACTCCTTGATGCTTGCTTAAGTCCATAAATGGAACGCTTAAGCTTGCACACTTTCTTAGGATGTGCGGGATCGATGAAACCTTCGGGTTGTACCATGTACAACTCTTCCTCCAAAAAACCGTTTAAGAAGGCGGTTTTCACGTCCATTTGCCAAATTTCATAGTCATGAAAAGCGGCAATCGCTAAGATAATCCGAATGGAACGCAGCATGACTACGGGTGCAAAAATCTCATCGTAGTGCAAACCTGGCACTTGGGTGAAACCTTTAGCAACTAGTCGTGCTTTGTAGATATCTTGTCGAACTTCCACAGAATGCTTTATCTTGTAAAGCCATTTGCATTGAAGGGGACGAACCTTAGCAGGTAAGTCAACAAGATCCCATACGTTGTTCTCATACATAGAGTCCATCTCGGATTGCATGGCCTCAAGCCATAGCTTTGAGTCAGAACTAGTCATGGCACCTTTATAGGTTGCGGGTTCACTACTCGTTAAGAGTAGAATGTCATCTATGTCATGTTCCTCGACCGGACCAATGTATCATGCGGAGGAATAGAGACTCTTCCCGACCTCCTAGGTTCCTCAGGAATATTCACCGCAGCCGGGATTGAAGGAATAGGTTCCTCCAATGGTTGCTCGGTGTTTGGTTCTGGAATCTCCGACAGGTCGAAGGTTCTATCACTCTTTGCATTCTCGAGAAATTCCTTCTCTAAGAATGTCGCACTAGCCGCAACAAAAACACGTTGTTCGGTTGGCGAATAGAAGTAATGACCACGTGTTCCTTTAGGATAACCTATAAAGTATGTCTTGACCGATCGCGGGCCGAGCTTATCTTGAGTCTCCACTTGACATAAGCCTCGCAGCCCCAAACCCGTATAAAGGACAAGTTAGGGACCGTTCCCTTCCATAGTTCATATGGAGTCTTGTCAACAGCTTTAGACGGACTTCGGTTAAGTATTAGAGCGGCTGACAAAAGAGCATAACCCCATAATGAATCAGGTAAAACCGTGTGACTCATCATGGATCGAACCATATCAAGTAGTGTTCGATTTCTCCGTTCGGACACACCATTCATTTGAGGTGTTCAGGTGGAGTTAAGCGTAGGGCGATCCCACAGTCTTTAAGGTGTTGATCAAACTCGTGAGAAAGATACTCGCCACCACGATCTGAACGTAGTGTTTTTATCTTTCTACCAAGTAGGTTCTGTACCCTATTTTGGTATTCTTTGAATTTCTCAAAGGATTCACTTTTGTGCTTCATTAAGTAGACATAGCCATATCTACTTAAATCATCCGTGAAAGTGATGAAATACCTATAGCCTTCTCGTGCGGTGATTGACATAGGACCACATACATCCGTGTGTATGAGCCCTAATAGGTCAGCAGCGCGCATTCCAACACCTTTGAAGGAAATACGAGTCATCTTACCGATGAGACATGATTCACACGTGCCAAATGATTGAAAATCAAAGGCCGAGATAGCTCCATTTTTAATGAGCTGTTTTACGCGTTTCTCATTAATGTGTCCCATACGGCAGTGCCATAGATACGTTTGATCTTTGTCACCAACCTTTAACTTTTTATTCATTACGTGTAATATTTCGGTCGTCTGATCTAAAACATAAATTCCGTTCAAGGAGACTGCCTTGCCATAAATCATATTGTGTAAAGAGAAAATGCAAGCATTATTTTCTATTACAAATGAAAAACCAAGTTTGTCAAGTGCGTAAACCTGAAATAATGTTTTTCGAAAGACTAGGAACATAATAGCAATCATATAATGATAACTCAAATCCGCTAGGAAGCTGGATCACATATGTCCCCTTTGAGATGGCAGCCACTCTTGCTCCATTCCCAACACGCAGTCAACCTCACCCTTTACGAGAGGCTCGAGATTTCGGAGGCCCTGCACATGATTACACAGATGAGAACCACAACCAGTATCTAGTACCCAAGTTCCGTAACTTGCATGGTTAATCTCAATCATATGAATAAAAGTAGAAGAAGAAGACATACCAACAGGTTTAACGCGACCCGCTTTTATGTCCTCATGATAAACGGGACATGTCCGCCTCCAATGCCCAGTCTTGTGGCAGTGATGGCATTCCATGTTTTCGGTTTTGCTCTTTGTCGCGCTTGATGAGGTGCTCGACTCACCAGGCCCACTCTTACCTGAACCCGACTTCTTAAACTTCGGTTTACCCTCGCTAGGTTTGCACGAGCTTTGCCCTTACCTTTCCCTTTGTTTGACACAACGAGAACATCTTGTTTCATGCTCCCACCGAACTTCATGTCCTTCTCGGTGCGTACGAGAAGGGAGTGCAGCTCATGGGGAGTTTTCTTCAAATCATTCATATAGTAATTCGCTCTAAATTGCGAATAACCATCGTGGAGTGAGTGAAGTATGCGGTCGATCACAATGTTCTCGCTGATCTTACAATCAAAGGTCTCCAACTTCTCGACATTCTCAATCATCTTTGAGAATGTGTGGGCTAACTGGTTGGCCCTTTCGGAATCTCGCATCAAAGAAGCGAGTGGTATGCTCATAGGTCACGATTCTCGGTGCTTTCGAGAATTCCTTGGTGAGCGTGGTGAAAATCTTGTTTGCACCATGGGCTATGAAGCGTTTCTGCAAATTGGATTCCATTGCAAAAATGAGTACGTTTTTAATCGCACCCGCTTCCATACGGAAATCATTAAACTTGGTGATTTCAGTGACTCTAGCCGTGGGACTGGGTTTCGGGAGGGGCTCTAATAGATATTTGAGCTTCCCGTCGCAGCGGCAAGCATTCCGTAATGCCGCCTCCCGGTCTCGAAGTTGGATCCATCATTCTTGATCGAGTAGACCGATTCATCCGATTCATGAAGATCCGAAGCCGGGACTCACGGTCCAATGTGACACTTGGCATTGGGTCGTCCTCACGGCCAGCCATTATGTTATTAGCAGTTTAAATGTTCGTGTTCTACACTGAAAAAGGAAGAAAAACAAAACGAAATAAGCAACTCATCGAGGTGATTTAAGTCTATTTAAAATTCATTTTAAACATGTAGACTCTCGCACTTGCATAATTGATCTCCCTCAAGAATGATACAAGTGATCCCAAGACTCAATTTCTGTAAATTGATAAGCCAACTGTTTAGCTAATTCTTCCGGAAGAACTCTTGGTCGATAGATTTCCGTAAATCCTATCTATAGTCCACCACAGTCACAGGATCGTACGAGTGACCATAGTGTTGAGATAAAATAGGTCAATCGGTTCCAACTTACCCGACGTAGAAGGGGTCATATTATGCCTACCGACGAAGAAGGGACTCATTGGAGTTTGACCTATAAAGACCGTTCTCAATTTTTGTTTATACGAGGAAGATCCCATCAACTAAATTATAATTCATATTAAGTGAACGAATAACTAGCGTTTGCGTGAATGAATTAATTTGGGTGATGGCTTATAAAAATCGTGTGACATACGAATGTCAAAGAAAACTAACTCGTGACCTCTAAATGTGTCAGTTTTCATGCATTTATTAGGTGGTTTGGTTTTTAGGCGGAATATGATGCATACTATCGTTACAATAAAATAAATAAATGAATGCAATACGTAAATAAAAATTTCCTAGTGTGGCCTATCCTAGTAAAAAGAACAAAATACAACTTTGGAATCCACCGTTGGACCCGAAAAGCTTGTCTTGGTGTTCCATCTTGTCCATGTAGCGGGAGTGAGCATCCGGTCTCCATCTTTGGTCTTCTCAAAAATTACAATTTTAAATTTACAAATATAAACCTATTTACATTCTAAATAAAAACTGTAATTAAAAGAAATAAAAATGGAGATACGAGATCTCAAAATACAACCAAGACCGTGTTCCATCATTACGGTAACACGTTCTACTAAGGCCACACTAAGTTACAACCGTTTGCAAAATAATTAAATACGTAATTAAAAGGCATTCAAAACATTCAAAATATAAACAAGAACGATAAATTAAAATGCATCAACAAAAAAATTAAATTTATTCGTGACATAATTCCGTAATTATGTTAAATTTTTATCCAAACCACCAAAGATAATTAAAATTATATGACAAAACCGCTTTAGTCAAATTAATTTTAATCCGAGATAATCCGTTACAATAAATCGTTTTAAAGTAACTTTATTTTACGTGGGTGAACCGTTTCACTAACAAGCGAGAGCATAAAAACCGTTTTATGCATTAAAAGGGGCCGAAAAAAAACAGAAATTTTTTTTTTTTTTTTTTTTTAAATTCGGCTGAAATGCCGAGAGCCTCTAAGGGCAAAAAAAAATCGGCTAAAACGAGATCAAACAAGTGATCAAACAACAAAACGATTTGTAAAAACTCAATTGCAATTTAATCTAATCCGTATAGAAATCAAATTACAATTGTTAATCTTCAACATATTGCAATAATTATCGGTTAAAATTACAACATGTGAAGAACGATTGAAAACAAGAGATCGATTGATCTAACAAAATCATGTGGCACGCATAACGATGCAAAAAAAAACAGAAAACAGGCCGTGAAAGAAAGCCACACGGTTTTCTAAAAAAATTAGCCACACGAAATTTTATGCAATCATTTTGATCGAACTTTAACAAATTGCAATGAATATCGATTACAATACAATATGCAAAGATCGAAAATGAACACAAAACAAAAGACAACTATTACCGTGTAAACTTGACACGGATCACAAGGCACAAAACAACAAAAAAAAACGCAGCAAAAAAAATTTCTGCCGAGTAAAAAAAAAAATTGAGCCGTGACAAAAATTTTTTTTTTTTTTTTTGAACAAAATTCATCGTTTCAACAATCGTTTGATGAAAAACACATATAAAAATTTACGTGGCCTCGCTCTGATACCACTTGTAGGGTAATATCCGTATAATACCCTTTAATTATAGGATTATAACGCAAAATTTACATGTGATTATAGTCATAAAACGAAAAACATAATGAAACGATAAAGATATAGAAATAACCTTCGGTCCTAGTGCAAAAGGCAATGAGAGATCAAGTTAGATCTCCTCCTAATCGTTGCACCCAAGATGTCCGAGTAATGCCCTTGTGCTAGAGAGAATCCCCTAATTGCCTTGCAATATCGAGGGGATTGTTTTGTGAGTTTGTGTTGGATGAGAGATCCGGAATTCGGGAGGCACAATTCCCAAAACCCTAATAATTTTTTAGCAAAATGAATTAGGTTAGACAAGAGGAGAAGACTCCCCTTTTGTCTATGGGAGCCTCGGCCAAACCGAGTGAGAGGAGCCCAAATGGGCTTTTCATTTTCTCTTCACTTAAACTCGTGGTCCGGTCCATGACTCGCTAAGTGTATATGACGCGGTTTCATTATAAACTGTTATCGGTTATCGGAAATTAAGGCATCAACTAATAATACGGGTTAGTTGAATTATTAATACATGTCCGACAAAACAGTAATGTATAATTATATTCAATATACATTTAATTAAATATAAAACGCTTATATTCAATTTTACAAATTAATTGCTTAATTCGCCTTAGCCATTTTTATTTAATCCGTATTAAATAAAATATCTCAACATCACATTTTAACTAATTATTAGTCAAATAACTCAGACTAACTGGTTAGTCAAAATTGGCATCTACATGATTGTATTTTCATCACTTGTCACATCACTCAAACGTATCCTATAGGTGTGACTTTTAGGGACCAGTTGATCACCGCCATCTGTATGACAATAACGTCAAACTTATCTAGCAAGCCAACCGTTATTGATAAACGTGGATCAACTGATTATGATACAAAGTATACCCTTTGATCCTTTTAGAGATTTATAAGTCCTTGCACTAACTGTTAAGGACACCAACCCCAACATTTTGGACTCATGGGTCCTAGGCTTTGGACTTGTTGGTCCTGGACTGGGTGTTTTGGACTCATGGGTCCTGGGCTTCGGACTTGTTGGTCCTGGACTTTGGATGTTAGTGTCAGACTTGTTGGTCCGAAGTTTGAAAAGTGAAATTGTGGGAAAATAACGAATTTGAATTTCGCTATTTCATTTTTTTTGAAAAGTGACGGTTTTGAATTTCGTCAGTTGAAATTGTGGGAAAATAGCGAATTTGAATTTCACTATTTCGTTTTTTGAATGGGATGGTTTTTAATTCCGTTGTTTGGAATTGTGAAAATAGTGAATTTGAATTTCACTATCTTGTTTTTGATTTGAAATTGACGGTTTTATTTCCGTCGCTTGAAATTTGTGAAAATAGCGAATTTGAATTTTACTATTTTGTTTTTTGATTTGAAAATGACGGTTTTAATTTCCAACGTTTGAAGCTGGTGAAGATAGCGAACTTGAATTTCACTATCTTGTTTTTTAATTTGAAAATGACGGTTTTAATTTTCGTCGTTTGAAATTTGTGAAAATAGTGAATTTGAATTTCACTATCTCGTTTTTGTTTTGGCTTTTGCCTTGGCTTTCGCTTTGGCTTTGGTTTTTGCCTTCGTTTTGGCTTTGGCTTTGGCCTTGGGATGAATTGCTTTTGGCTTTGGTCTTTTGCTTTGGCCTTGAGCTTTGGCTTTGGGTGAATGGATATTGGCTTGGGCCTTTGATTTTGGCCTTTCGCTTTGGCTTTTGATTTATTGGTTCTTTGCCGTCCTTCGTTCGAGGCAGGTAAAGGTGCAGACAGGGATGTACCCATTGGTGAGAGGTTGATTCTTGGTGATGGGGTGTTTTTTTGTAGGGAATGGGCTTGCCTTCCGTCATTGATTACGAACAAGGAGATGTTCTGGTTTGTTATCTAGGTTCATCGTAGAATCCCTTTGATAAAAGCTCGTTCGAAATTGGGTGCTAATGAAAGGTTTCTATTGCCAGACATGGAATAGGTAAAGAAAATGGACACGGAGTTTTGGGTCCTTTGCTTACTCGGTACGGAGCGTCACTCGAGTGTACTCACATTGAATTGGAACATGTTGTTTGTTTTAAATCAATTCTCGTTGTCAACGGGAAATGGTAAAGGGGAGAATATGTGACAGTTGGAAATTGTGCTTTTATTTAGATAAATAAGATTTTAGCACAGACTCGATGAATACATGTGACTCATGGGGACAGCCCCAGTTTGTCACTTAGGAATAAAAGGACAAATATTAGGATAGGTATGAGAAAGCCTAAGACTCGGACTCGGACTCAGACTTAATCGTAGATACGGACTCCTAATCATCATGTTCCTTCTCGAAGGTCTCTTTCGCAGCATCCCGCGGCTTGAATGTCTGGTTTTCAGCATTGACCCACTTGAGCACTTCACTCTCGTTGTTGGGGATGATATGAGGACAACAGTCCATGAGGCTTTCATCTCCTTACAGAAAGAGATGTTCATGAGGGCTGTTTTCATCAATTGGTTGGCCTAGGGATGAAGCTACCAGTTCATGGTTGTCGATCATATTTGAATAACATGTTTCAGTTTGAAGCATGTTTCAGTGTCATGACCTCTTCCTCGATGATATTGGCAATAGGCATTGTCGTCCCAAAAACGGGATTTCTTGCATTCAGACGGGTCCGGAGTGGGCCCGATTGGCTGTAGCTTCCCTTCAGTCATGAGCTTTTGAAGAGCTACGACATAGGTTATGTTGAGGTTGGTGAATGTCCTTTGAGAACGTTCAACCTTGCTGTTTGACTTGAGACATCCAGAAGGATTGTCTTGACTGAGAGGTGCAATTATGATTTTTCCAGCCTCGATCATATCTTGAATGGCATGCTTGAGTTTGAAACAGGTTTCGGTGTCATGACCCCTGCCTTGATGGTATTGGCAATAGGCATTACCATCCCAGAATCGGGCTCTTCTGTGTTCAGGTGGGTCCGAAGTCGGACCAATGGGTTGCAGCATTCCTTCTGAAGCAAGTATCCCCAGAGCAGTGCCATATGCTATTCCCAGATCTGTGAAAACCCTTTGATGTTTTCCCATGGTTCCAACATTGGTGTTTTTTGGGATGTTTTTGTGAGTTTTGTTTTTATTTTTAATTTTGTCAATCCTGGGCGGAAACAGGATTTGGTTGTTGTCAATGGGAAGTTTTGGGGATGTTGCTTGGTATTTTAAAGGGTATTTTGGTGAGGCAATTTCTTTGTTGGTAGGTTCGTGGATGTGGGAACCATCGAATGACTCCTCATTTTCAACCGATGTTGGTTGGTGAACGGAGGGTTGGTTTTCTCCTTGGTGGTCAGGTTCAGTTTCGGTACTACCAAACCTCTTCTCCAAATTAGCTACTCGGGTGTTCAAATCATCGATAGCCACTTGCAGCTTTGAGAATATGTTGTTGATGGAGATGGAGAGCATCATTATAGCGCTTTGTATGCCATCCTCATCAATTGCATGAATTTTCTCATCGTCAGGAGGGATGAGGTGAGAGCAGTCTAGAGAAGATTCGTGACTGTCTCCAAAAGGGTTTTCTGGAGGGTTGTTTTTGTTGTTTGTTAAGGGAGGTAATGGTAAGTCACCCTTTTCGATCATATCAAGGATAGCGCCTTTTAGGGGGAGACACATTTCAGTGTCATGCCCGCGACCTTGGTGACATTGACAAAACAGTTTTCCGTCCCATCTACGTCCTCGCTTGTGTGGTGAAGGATCTGGAGTTGGGCCAATTGGTTTGAGTTTTCCTTGTGAGATTAGCCTTTCCAAGGCTGTGGCATAAGGCATACCCAAATCAGGGAAGGACCTATGAGTTCGTCTGGTTTTGGTTTGGTCGTTGGCCAGTAGCCGACTTTCAAGAAGCTTAGTACTTTTCTCAATATCAGAAGAGGGAAGATTCTCGGTTATCATTTTGTCCTCAACTTGGGAGAGACGAGTGCTCAAGTTTTCCACGGTAGCTAGGAGTCGAAGGACCATGTTGTTGATTTCAGCGGAAGTTATGGCAACTGCAGATTGATCGGCTTCTTGAGTTCCTGGTTGACGATTGATGGCACCCAAGGGATTCCTATTTGACATAACGATAGGCGTTATAACTTGTCTTGGCAAAGTACTGCACAAACAAAGGCAAGTACGACACATATGTACAAAAGGCAATTTTGTTGTGAAGACGCGATGGTGTGACTAGGTTATGAGTTCATTAAAGATTGTGAATGACCTCTTGTGTTTGAACTCTTGGTGCATGACTTGAATTTAGACTCGAGTGTCGACTTTGGCATAGTGATGCCTAGACAGACGAACTCTGACTCAGTTTGGATGTGCGTTGATGGCGTGACGCCGTTGGACAAGACATGTACACAAACTTGACCTTTGACCCGTAATGTTGGGGAAATGCGGGTTTAATACCCGAGGGGTTTTGACTCTGCTAAAGCCATTGAAGATGTCTCGACAATTAGGCGACACGACCTAGACCAGAAGGTAGGTACTAACTTCGGCGGAGACTCGACATTATCTAGATGACTTGACTTTAAATCGATTGGACTCTAATCGACTCGAGGCTGAATCGGAAAGGTGGACTGAAATTTTCGAAAATAGAAATTTTCAAAAAGATTCATTTGTCGTTTTATGGACAGCTTCCAAAGAGTAGGGATCTTCAAAAGGTCGGGCAGTTGAAAGAGTTGTCTTAAGTTTGTTTTCAAAGACGATTTGAGTTGAAATTTGCAGCTGCTCTCGAAAACAATGTGTTGTTTCCAAAGACGGATTTTGAAATTCCGAATCACGGATTAGAAAATCGAGAATCGAATAATTTGGAATCGTCATCACAATGGCCATGAAAACGGTTAAGTTTGTTTTCAAAGGATTTAAAATTGGGTTCAAAATTTGAAAACGGTTAGATTTGTTTTCAAATATCGGATTGATATTTGAAAACGGTTAAATTTGTTTTGAAAGATTTGATTTTGAATTGAAATTTGAAAATGGTTAAATTTGTTTTCAAAGATTGAGTTTTGATTTGAAATCTGAAAACGGTTAAATTGGTTTTCAAAGATTTTATTTTGGATTTGAAATTTGAAAACGGTTAAATTTGTTTTCAAATGATTTGATTTTAAATTTGAAATTTGAAAACGGATAAATTTTGTTTTCAAATGGTTTGATGTTGGATTTGAAATTTTAAAACGGTTAAATTTGTTTTCAAATAATTTGATTTTGAATGAAATTTGAAAACGACTAAATTGGCTTTCAAATGATTTGATTTTGGATTGGAATTTGAAAGCCGTTAAATTGGCTTTCAAATGATTTGATTTTGGATTGAAATTTGAAAACGGTTAAACTTGTTTTCAAATATTTGCTTTTGAATTGGAATTTGAAAACGGTTAAATTCGCTTTCAAATGATTTGATTTTTGATTGGAATTTGAAAGCGGTTAAATTGGCTTTCAAATATTTGCTTTTGAATTGGAATTTGAAAACGGTTAAATTCGCTTTCAAATGATTTGATTTTTGATCTGAGATTTGAAAACAGTTAAATTTGTTTTCAATGATTTGATTTTTAGTTTGACTTTTGATTTGGAATTTGAAAACGGCTAAAATCATTTTCAAAACTTGAAATTGGAAATTGTGAGGATTGAATTCGTCATTACAACGGGTTAGAAAACTATTTAACTTTTGAAAGACGGTATGCAAATCGAAAAGTGTGAGAATTGAAAACGTCATTACGACGGCTTAGAAAAGCCAAATTTGATTTCGAAAACGAGATTTAAATTTAGAAAGTTGCACGGGTTGAAGTCGTCATTACGACGGTTTGAAAAATGTTTTAGTTTGAAAACTGATTTCGAAAATTGAAAATTGATTTCGAATTTTGAAAATTCGAGGGTTGAATTCGTCATTATGACTGCGTAAAAGGGCACTTTGAGAATGCAACGGTCGGCGAAAGACCGAGGTTTGAAATGGCCATTACGACGACGTAAAAGAGTATTTTGAAATGGTTTGCGAAAACCAAAGTTTGAAATCGCCATTACGACGGCCTAGAAAGGCGTGTTTAAATGGTTATAAAAACCGGGTTTGAAAATCATCATTACGACGGCCTAGAAAGGCGTGTTGAAATGGTTATAAAAACCGGGTTTGAAAATCGTCACTACGACGGCCTAAAAAGGCGTGTCATTTGAAATGCAACGGTCGGCGAAAGACCGAGGTTTGAAACGGCCATTATAACGGCGCAAAAAGGTGCTTTGAAACGGTTATAAAAACCGGGTTTAAAAATCGTCACTACGACGGCATAAAAATATGTGCAACGGTCGGCGAAAGACCGAGGTTTGAAACGGCCATTATAACGGCGCAAAAAGGTGTTTTTGAAAGTTTGAAATGACACGGAAGGACTTACGATCACATAACACATAAGCACTCACATTTCATTATATTATGCATAATGTTGACACTGGTTTTGGCTTAAAAGGGTGGGTTACACACCAAGCAATCAAACCTCAATTTTCGAGAGGGATACCAATCCAAACAAAATGTGTAAGGAGGGTGCCCTAGCCTCGTGCTCGAAAGTGATGAAAGCTCTTTGACGAAACAAAAATGTGTAACGTCAATGGTATGCTTGACTCAATCGGGATTCGAAACGTGGGGATGAGAAAACTCAGGCCGACGAGACGAGCCAATTGGTCGAAAAGGGTTAGGTAGTGGGCCCGGACAAGGAACCCGACTATGACCGTAATATCAATTAATGCACTTTATGTTAGTTATTTAGACCATTTTATACTCATCTTATGAAATCAAAATTACTAATTAATTTGATGTAATGGTCTAAATCTACATGCATGCAAATAAAAAATAACAAAAATGGTGTAAAAACCATTTAAGAGAAATTTCCTTACATTGATGATGGAAATATAAAGGGCACAACTCAAGGACTCCTTCCTTGATGTTGTTCTTGAGCTAATAGATGGTGGATGATCCTCCAAAAACCAAATTACCAACTTAGGTAATCTCCTTTGGATGCACCCAAGATTAAACCCAAAAATCCTAATAATCACTAACTAGATAATTAGTAGGATAACCTTGTATACTATGTAATATTATTACACTAATAATATTAGTTTATGTATATTATAGTTTTGTGAATTATTTTTGATGATGATCAACAATTTGATCAAGTTTTTGATGAGAAAATATGAAGAAAATAAGGTTTTTTTTTCTTTCTCTTTTTCTATTCAATATGGCACGACCAAGGGTCTATTTTGAGGATTTTTTGGTCTCCAAAAACATCCTCTAATGAGTGTAAATAGTGGGGTATTTATAGAGAACAAAATGTAAAGAAATGAGTTAAACATTTCCTAGTGGGTTATGCCACATGTAATAACAGTTATCTTATACAAGTGTCAACCCACATGTAATATTTTGGACCATTTCGATTTCCGACATTTGTCCCACAAATGCTTATAAGTCTTATATTTAATTATCTTACATAATTAAATATTAATTTAATTATTTAACAGTTAAATAATACAAATTAACCACTAATGATTACTTAACTATTAAGTAATCATGAGACCATTTTATCAACATATATTGTGTCAATACTACCCCATTTAGCTAATTTTACAACCTCTTGTAAATTAAAATAGCTAATTATCTTTACCTCAAAACTTATACATATATCATATAAATTTAATTAATTAACAATTAATTAATAAATTCTAATTTATATTTATTAATTAATTATCACATAATTAAATAATAAATCCTCTTGGCCAGAGTTCGTAACCCGTCATCAAATAATACATTCACACGACTTATTAAAAGTCAATTAATACAAGGAATTAATTATATCGTATCTCATACAAATAATTAACTTATCCAATTTGGGCATCATCCTATAGGTGTGACCTAAAGGGATCAGCTGATCACCGCCGTCACACGAGAGTAATGTCAAACTCTAGTCAGCCAATCCTTACCGATTAACGATGACCAGCTGACAAATAAATAATATAAATCCCTGATATTCATTTTACAAGATTTATTATGTAAACGCACTCATTGTGGAGGACACTACTCCAACAATCTCCCACTTGTCTGACACAAGTGTGCGTTACCAATTCTCTTGTCCAATAATATCTCCCACTCAATGCAAGATGTCTTTCAGGTCGTTCTTGCACGTGATCATATTATAAAGTGGTTTCCTCGATCAGGAAAATGACTGTCTGACCGGATAATCTACTATAGATCTCATCCGAGCGTGGCCACGCATTCACAGTCATTTCTCCTCGAGTGGCCTTGAGATAAAATATGACTTAAAAGGAGAATCCCGTTGACCTATTTTCTTCATTCGATCTGAGATCACAATGACCCAAGTAAATGCTCATCGGCCTCCTTTTACGGTGCGACCTAGAACAAAAACCAAAGCCACCGGAAAACCGTACCAACTCAGACAAATAGTCACCAGTCTAAAGAATTGACTCGAAGGAATAAATAGAAATCCTCGCCACGACCTAGCAACAAAAGGACTCTACAAACGGTCACTGTCCGACAAATTGTCTCACAATCTGCCTATGTAATCGACCAGCCATCACTATGACCATATGACAGTCGAACCTGACATCTATCGCCTTACAATCTAGTCACTCCGAGACGTCACCTCATTAAGTAACTAGAGACAAAATACAATATTAATCCAGTTCACTTTAATAGAGTTCGACATTGTCACTACAATCTATTTGGATAAAACAAAGTATATAAAATTCAGACATAAAACTGAATATGACAATAAATGCAATTATCATATATGAAATAATAAATACAATATTTTGATTATTACATATCATATAATTTAGAACAGCTCTGGCATTCGTCTCAATCCCATCGAAACTACATGACTATCATGTTTAGATTGAGACAATGGCTTGGTTAAAGGATCAACGATGTTGTCAGCTGTCCCAACCTTACAAACTGTAATTTCTTTCCTTTCAATTAAATCTCTAATTACATGAAATTTCCTAAGTACATGTCTAGACTTGTTACTAGACTTGGGCTCTTTTGCTTGAAAAATAGCCCCACTGTTATCACAATACAAAGTGATAGGATCCTCGGCGGTCGGAACTACTTTCAGCCCCTCTAAAAATTGCCTAATCCAAACAAAGACTTCCTTTGCGGCTTCGGAGGCTGCAATGTACTCAAACTTCCGTTGTAGAATCGCGATCACCTGAGACTCTTTGAAACTTCTCCAGCAAACCGCCCCTCCGTTCAACAAAGAGACAAAACCAGCCTGGGATTTCAAATCATCCCTATCGGTTTGGAAACTGGCATCCGTATAACCTCTTATACGTAATTCAGATTCTCCTCCAAACACTAAGAATGAATCTTTAGTCCTTCTCAAGTACTTCAGAATATTCTTGACGGCTATCCAGTGACTCTCACTTGGAGTTTTCTGAAAAAGACTCGTCATACTCAAAGCATACGAGACGTCAGGACGAGAACACATCATAGCATACATGATCGATCCAACAACGGAAGCATAGAGAATAGATTTCATGCGTTCAATATCCTTAGGCTCAGTAGGACACTATGACTTATTCAAAGTGATCCCACTGCCCATAGGTAGAAAACCTCTCTTGGAGTTTTTCATATTGAATAGGTCAAGAATCTTATCGATATAGGCTTCTTGACTCAATGCTAATATCCTTTTGGGTCTATCCCTATATATCCGGATACCCAAGATGCGCTGAGCTTCTCCCAAATCTTTCATTTGGAAGTGATTTCCCAACCACTTCTTAACAGAAGCAAGCATATCAACATCATTCCCAATGAGTAATATGTCGTCCACATAAAGAAGTAAGAAAAATGGTAAATAAAATAAAAGGGTGTTAAAATACCCACTAAAATGTAATTAACCATAAAATCATCGAGTCACGGAATAAACCGTCATGATATAAAGAACAAAAGATGATTTTTGTAATGGTCAAAATATGTTTATCATAAAAATGAATTAAAATGGTAAATAAAAGAAAAGAATTTCTTTTAAAATGTAATTAACCAATTAATATCACCGAGACACGGATTTAACCGTCATGGTATATGGAACCAAGGGCGATTATAATTTATGGCTAAAAATTTTGTCATAAAAATGAATCAAAACATTTGAAATGGTAAAAACCGATTACAAATATGAAAATAGATTAAAGAGGAAAGACGATAGCAAACACGGTTGAGTCTGACCTGGACACCCCATTGAGGCGCGAGCCTCTGTGCATAACAAGGGGCTTCTATCTCAGGCTAAAACTCAGTTTTGGCTCGTCTGTCTTATGTTTTGGATCGTATTATGCATTGTTCATGTTTATAAAGTTATGAAAACAGTAAAGACATGAAATAAATGAGATATTTACACCCTCAAACTTACGTATTTTGATGTTTGCGTGGTAGACGACTTTAGAGACGGTTTTCTCGTTGTGACTACTCGCGATCAAAGAAGTTTAAAAAGAGTGCCTTAAAAAAGGATTTTGTTTTGAAAATGAGTTGAAAATATGTTAATTAAAACATGTTTATTGATGAATTGAGTTGGTCAAATGGGTCGGTCGAATGCACGTCGACGGTACCAAACAAAATGTGTAAGGCTTGTGTTTACGATCGGTAGGTCGTAAACACGTGTCGATTTTGTGACTTAGGAAGTCGGGTCTAGAAGTTTAAGGGAGAAGGAGGGGGCGGACTCTCGCGTGAAGTTTATGGTGTGTGATGGTGGGTATTTATAGAGAAATGTGGGATGGTAGGTCGGTTGTGTTTGCTTGGAGGCTAAGCAGACACCCCATTGAGGCGCGAGCTACCTCGTGATGCAAATGGGTGTATTGTCCCTTTCAATTTGGACGTGGCCTATTCTCCATCCATTATTGATTTGTGGTAATCAAATAGGATGTCGTTAACAATATGGGCATCTAATAAGATGATTTTGGTGTTACTTGGGGTAGGTAATTTGTGTGCTTGTCTCGGGTTTGACCCGTGTGAGTTGGGATTTGAATTTCGAGTCGGTTTTTGGGTCGGTGTCGGTTTTGACATTTTATTTCTTTGTTGACTTTGGAACATCATTGCTTGATTGGGAAGAGATGCAAATTTTGGCGTCTAATTCTTCCTCAAGGACATCGTCCTCCTCGGAATCTGGCATTCCTCAAATAGCTGACATCACTTTGCTTTTGTACTCTCTCTTAGTAAACTCGCACTTCTCTTTAGATTTAATGTCGTTCCAATTTGGGCATTCCTTGATTTGGTGACCCTTGTCACCACATTTGAAGCAACCAACAATGGAACTAGACCTCTTTTTGGGAAAGCGTCGTTTGCTAGTATTGTTATTGAACCTTTGCGAGTTGCGACCATTAATCATGCCAACAATGTTCTTAGTGAAAATTGCAAACTCATCATCTTTATCCTCCTCATCACTTGAGAGAGCATTAAGAGCGAGTCCTTTCCCTTTAGAGCTTTCACAAGAGCGCTTCATGAGAGTTAACTCATGAGTCATGAGTGAGCCCATAAGTTCATTAAGGGACAGCAAGGAAAGGTCTTTAGCTTCCTCAATAGCCGTAACCTTCGGTTGCCACTTTTCAGTTAAGCTACAAAGGATTTTACGGACTCAATCCTCGGATTCAAAATTTCTACCTAAACTCTTGAGATCATTAACAATACTAGAGAAACGTGAAGACAAACTGTTAATTGACTCATCTCTTCCCATGTTAAACATCTCATATTGTTGCATGAGAAGATTAACACGGGTTTTTTTTACTTGTGACGTTCTCTCATAAGCAAGGCTTAGGGTGTCCCAAATTTCCTTGGCCAAGTTACATCCGGATATCCGGTTAATCTCTTGTTCACCAATGCCATATTGAAGGATGAATATGGCCTTAGAGTTTTTCTCGACTTTGCTATAATCGACCTCAACATATTTCTCCTTGCTTTTTGAGGTACTACTGCCATCAGCATTAGTCACCGAAATAGCAAATGGACCCTTTTGAATGATCATCCAACATTCATAGTCCACACTCTTGACATAATGCTCTATGTGGTGTTTCCACCAGGCATTGTTCTCTCCCTTAAAGATGGGATATTTAGTGTGTTTTAAATCGTCCATAACTATGGGATCAACTCTTTGGTTTTAACCAATATCAAGAACACGAGGCTCTGATACCAATTGAAGAGTTAAGAACGATCAACACCTAAGAGGGGGAGGGGGTGAATTAGGTGTACCTTTTAAAAAATTTCTCCTTTACTTGGTTAGAGGCTAACACAAGTAAGAGCTATTGAGTACTAACTTGAGAAACTTAATGGATTGTAAGTTCACAAGAGGTACTTGACGTGACTCTTAATTGCGCATATTTAGTACCCTAATTGAACCTATTTTGCATAGTACTATAGCATTTCATGACCATTTTATGCGTCAATTCCTTTCTATTTTGCTTTCCTAGTGCATTTTATATGTCTTATAGGGAAGGAGATAATGAGGCGGAATCTCCGTCTCCCCTGTATATTCGGAAGCATATTGATGATCTTGGATGGACTAGTATGAAGAGGAAGCAAGAATGATGACCAAGGATGTAGGAATAAAGAGTATATAGGAGGATCATAGGCTTAAAAGCAAGGAGATGGAACCCTGTCCCAGAATCTGAGCGTCCCACAGGACGAGCGTCCAAGCCTAGGATCCGAGCGTGCTGAACTCAAGCCGCACGTCCCAGATCTAGGATCCGAGTGTCCCACTACCAGCCCGAGCGGATCCCCTTACAGGACCAAGCGTGCTTCAAACCAGGACGCGCGGATTTCCTTGGGAGCTGCTACATGATCCGCACATGTCCCTCGGGACTTGCAAAGCTCTATTCAAACACTTAAGCATTGTTATTTACTAATCTACCCTTACTTAACCTAATGATTTACCACTATATATACTCCATTTGTAATAATCAAGAGATTAAGCTTCCTTAGATTAAATCAATCTCTCTTAGATTAGATTAGGAGTAGATTAGAATAATATTATCCTTTAATTCTTCCACAAATTACACATTAATATTTCCTTAATTATTGTTCAAGCTTTATTATTGGGTAATTGAAGATTATTGGGTTATTATTGGAGAATTGACAACTCTTCATCAATCAATCAAGTTTTTTTTTTATTATTCTTTCCTTTCCAATTGTTCATCTTAAGTTTGGTATAATCTCTTTACTCTTTACGCTTTATTGTTTATTTCCTCACTCTTTAATCATATTTATACTTGTTGTGATGATTGACACCATTGATAACATGTCTTCCATGATAATGAGTGAGTAGTTACTTAACTAGGATTAGTGGAGGATTAGGGCAGTTAATCATGGGATAAATTCATGCTTAATGAGTTCATATGAATGCTTGCTTATTGTTCTTCAACTTATGCACATGTTATGTTTGATGAAATGCTAGACTATGAAACCTTGTATTTTTTACCCATCTCTTATCTTTTCAATGAGGCTTGTAAGATATAAACCAACTCAAGCCTTATTAGACCATGCATAGAGTTGAATAGGGAAAACCCAATTCGACTTGTAGGTGTTGTAAAGTCTTAACCGACTCGGCTCCGAGACGTAAGTTTTCCTAGGAATTGGTTTATCATGCATGTAGTCTAATAGGAAGAATTAAGTCGACTTGTAGGTGTTGTAAAGTCACAAATGACTCGGCTCCGGGACCCAAATCTTCTTATGAATTATATGACATAAATTAACTTAATTCCAACAATAATAAATTTCTTGCATCTATATAACTCATTTATGCTATCTTACCATGATTCCTTTATGATCCCATGACATCCTAGTATCCTTTATTATTTGTTTGCATCTTTATTTGCTTTATTGCTTGTTTTACTTTATTGCTTTCATTAGTTTAGAACACAACTATAAACCCAAACCAATTGTGACACTCTAAGTGCAACTATAATTAGATTGAATAATTCGAGCACCCCCGTCGCGTGGATCGACCCCGACTTGCTTGCTATACTAGTAGTTGGGTATGATGGCGTACAGCGACGTTCACCATCAAAATGGCGCCGTTGCCGGGGACAGTGTTGTGTATTTAAATCGTTCTTTTAAATAGTTTTAGTTATACTTCTTCTTTAGGAGCCTTGGTTCCTTGGGAATTTCGTTTCTTGTGCTTTAACCTTGAGGAACTTGTTCCTCAAGGTTCGTTCTTACCATTTTATTGTAGTTTCTATGTTTGTAGTTGTATCTTTGTCTTAGCTATGATGATGGCCTAAGGCTTGGTACATGGAGTATGTGGTGGATCTTTTGAGTATGACTACAATGGGTATGAGGAGTTTGAGGAGCAAGTGAACACAAACCTACCTTACTACTCATACAATGAAAGTTCTAACTACTACCCCAACTTTTCCTACCAAAACTCCCACATCCAAAATCCACAACAACTACCCTCCCAATACCCACTTTACAAAGAATTCCAAATGCCACAATACAACCACTTTCACACCAACCCACAACAAGAAGATGAGCATGAATTTGACATTCAAAATGTGGGTCTCCAAATGATGGGAGATCAACAAAATTTCTCCAAACAAGTGCTAGAGGAGAGTCAAAATAGGGACAATGTTGTTCAAAGCATTGTTACCCATAGTTAGGAGTTGGCAATTCAAATTGCCCAAATGAAGGAAGCACAAGTAACTACTCCTCACCATTCTTTAGACATTGATCATGAATGCGAGTTTGAAGGAGTTACCTTTGATGAGAAGTGGGAGGAGCCAATCTCCTTGAGCTCTTGTGAGCATGAAAGTGTGGTATTTGATGAAGAATATATGAGGTTGAGTAAGCCAAATAGTCTTAGCCTTTGGGAGTATGAGGGTGTGTCATTTGATATGGACATTAAGGTGTTGGAGAAAGAGTTAATGAAGAGGAGTGAGGCCCCTATATATGATTCATAGAGATAGCGATGATGACAAGACTATGGAAGAAGCTTATGCGGAATATGTGTCTTGCAAGGACTTATGGAATGAACAAGAGGAATGGAGTTGTGAGATTGCCTCACTTGAGGAGCCAATCCTTGAGAAATTTGAGGTATGCTTCCATGAAGAAGATGAATGCCCCTTTCCTATTGACCATGAAGACCTTTTCGCACCCACCATGGAACCTATGATTGTTTGAGATGATATGGTAAACCTTATCCAAAAGGTCAAATTGTTGTATAAAAGGTACTTGGTGGAGAAGCTCAAGAACAAAGCTATGAATGAGCTTACTTGTGGAGACTTAGCACCCACAATCTCAATTCCTAAGCTATCCCGTCATCAATGTTATGAGAATTCTCCTTCTATTCTTGAAGGATTGATACATCCGAATGCTATCATCTCACCATATTTAAGGGAGACGGGAGAGAATGGGAGCCTCTCGATGACAAGAATTTTAAGCTTGCTAATTCGGAGAGCCAAAAACGCTATGATGAAAAGGCAAAGGTGAAGGGGAGAGACTTCAATGAAAAGCCCCTTGTGGAGGATTGGGTCTATTTCATTTTGAAGTGGCCAAGGTCCTACTTTTGCTTATTTGAGGATTGTGCATAAGCCTTTGACCGATTGTTAAGAGCATTAAGCTCCATGGACAAAGAAATTTGTCGTTTGACTTAGTTTGGTGGAGTCTTATCTCAAACCACCATTTGTAATATACTTTCATTTAGCATAATCTTGCATACATTCATCACATGAGAGATGAAAAGGATGTTAGAAATCTTTATCTCATTATACTTAACATATTCATATATATTTCATTTTAATTTAGTCATAAAATTAATTAGATCTTATGCATGCAAACATAAGTAAATATAGAGAAGAAAAATCGTCATTCTTACATTGAGATTTCGGATTATTGGGCACAAATGAGTTCTCCTACTCACTTGTTCTTGAGCTCTCCTAAAATTGGATGAACAAAAGGATTCAAGTTTAGAATCCCTCCCAAGGAATAATACCCAAGATAACCTCTTAAAAATTAATATTATTAATACTAGAACAATATTAATTTAACTAAAAAATTGACCCAAAATTGTTGTTTTGTTCTCCTAATTTTCGGTTAAGAGAAGGGAGAAGAAGGAAGAATAATCTCTCTAAAAACTCTTTATTTTTAGATGTGAGAAATGAATAATAATTCACTAGTATGCATGTAGTGAATATTAGAGAAAAATGAGCAAAAGACCCTTGGCCTTTTCACAAGGAAAACCGGGTAGGAGGGGTGGGTAATGGCCAATGCATGAGCATCAAATCTTCCCAAGAATTATAGGCATGTAAGGCTATGCATTAGGTCTTATGATTATGCCTTCCACTAAACATAATTAATCACAAAAATAAGCCTAATACACCCTCCTTATTTCAGCACATATGGTGTAAAATGGAAAATCCATTTTACACATTATTTTGTCAATTTGTCACATGTAACATGTTTCATGACATTAGGTATATAAAATGTATTTTTAACAATTAAAAATCAACATATTAATAAAATATGTCACTTATAAAGTTAACCTAGTAATTCATAATTACGTGTACCGTAATGGGATCCCGAGTCATAAATCACAACATTCTTTATTTATAATAATCAATTCATTCCTTTTAATTGTTTCTGTAAACAACAATTTCATCTAAGTAATAAAACAATTCGATTACCTAGACCGTATCTTATTTAATCAAATTATAATAAGATACGTAAATATTACTTCCAAAATCGTCCGTCAATTTTAAGTAATTTAATTAACTCGTATCGACATACGATCAATTAAATAATCAATTAAGAATGTTACCCTTTAGGTATGACCTAAGGGGATCAACTGATCACCACCGTCGCACGACAGTAATGTCAAACTCTAGTCAGCCAATCATTACCGATATGTGTGGACCAGTTGACAGTAAAATATTACTTCCCACATGTATTCTTAAAATGAGACTTAAACATGTGATCATCATGATCGACAGTTGTGATCGCATTATTGTCGGAGGACACATATTCCAACAATCTCCCACTTGTCCTCGACAAGTGTGCGTCACCAATTCTCTTGTCCTATTACTATCTCCCACTCAATGCAAGGTGTCTTTCAGGTCGTACTTGCAAGTGATCATATCGAGAGTGGTTTCCTCGATCTGGAGAATAATTGATTGACCGGAATTATCCACCATGGATACCTTCCGAGCGTGGCCACGCATTTCCAGTTCATTACTCCTCGAGTGGCCCTGAGATATTGTTATAACCCTGACAAGGGGTGGACAATTCCTATTGCACTTGTTCCCTTCGAGTAGCCACAGCCATCATAACCCAAAATATGCCCATTTGACCCCATTTACGAAGGTCATAGTAACACAAATCAAAGTTAATCTGAAACTGTGCCATCTTAGGCGAACAATCTTTAGTCAAAAGAATCGACTCATTAGAATACTATAAGAGCTCTTGCCACGACCAGGCAATATAAATTTGCCAGAACTCTATAAGCGGTCATAAGGCCCGACAAAGTGTTCCTAACAGTCTGCCTATATGATCGACTAGTCATCTCACATGACTTCATGGCACTTGAACTTGCCATCAATCGCATCACACTCTAGTCACTTCGAGACGTCACCTCATGTAAGTAACTATGGGTGAATACAATGCTAATCCGCGTTCACTTTAACGGGTTCAATTTGTCACTACAACTGATACCCGTCGCTGTGAGTACCAAAGATAAAATTTATAAACTCCTATTAAGACTAACCTAGGCTAGTGGTAACAGGGTCGATCCACAAGGAGGCAGTTGTAAATTCTAGTTGTTCTATGATCAGTCTAAGGTAACTATTATGGGGATTGGTTGAATTGGTCTATAACTAATAATAATAAGAAGAAAATAAACTAAAGATATGGATTAAACAAATAAAAGAAAGGTACTAGGATGGTCGGGTCATTACAGCTTTGGCGGCAGCAAACTAGGTCGGTCTGAATCAAACACAAGTAAGGCGGGAGATAAGAGGTCCTCTCGGTCCACTCCTAACAAATAGCATCTCTCGATCTCGCTATGGGTCCCTAATGTCGCTAATACTGACTTTCGTCCTGAAAAGCGACTAATGGTCTAAACTATACCTATCTTTCGATCTTAGCACAGTTTAGTCGAATTAATTGATGGTCAAGTAACCTACCCTACCTTTCGGTCTAATGGGTCAGTCACAAAAGAGGTATCTAACTGGTCGCATGCATTCGATTCGTTAAATATAAGTTTAAAAACAATTAAAACGAAGGTAACCTTACAAGGTCAGTCGATCGACCAACTATGTCAGTCGATCGACTGACACGCGGGTTCAGTCCGTATCTACCCTATTGCCGCCTAGCCATAAATCGCCTACATCCTAGCACTACAGATTTAGCTACTCATGGCGAAGGTAAAAACAACAATAATATTAAAGATTAAGACTAAAGGATTCATGCTTGAATTGATAAAGAAGACAATAAACATAAACAATAAATCGGCTTAGGGAATTAACTAACAATTCTATATTAACGAAAATAAAGCAAAACAGGAATTAGGGCAGGATGAATACCGAGATTTCAAAGGAAGATTAAGATTAAGAACTCAAAGATCCGATGCAAAAGTCGATATAAAAACCCTAACTCGAAATAAACTAGAACTTAAAGCACTGTACGTGTTGTGAAACTTAATGTGTTCTCTGATAAAAATTCGATCCTTATTCGATATGCTGCTGTTACGTTATATAGGAACTAACGCAACAACTTATTCCAAAACCTAAAACTTCACGGGCTTTCTAAATCTCGTCTGGAATCGAAGTCTGGTCGATCGACTACTCAGGATGGTCGATCGACTGAATATCAGCAAACAGTAGCTTCTGGGAACCGAGCCCTGGTCGATCGACTGACTAGGTTGGTCGGTCGACTGGATAAGCTGCTACTTGACTTCTTTAAACTCGTGGATTCGTCTTTCGGGCCTTGGACTGCGCACCAAGCTTGTTCCTTAAGCGGTTCCTTAACGTCATTTGCAATGCAGATTACTCGGGAACAGATTCGGCTTGATTTCCCGCTAAATTCTCCACATTTCTGCAATAAAGTACAAAAGCACGAAAGTAGAGGAAAATAGAGAAATATGGGCATATATAGCACAGTTGAGCTCTGAAATGCGTGTAAAAAGAGATGTAAAACATCATATAAATGACACGCATCAAATCTCCCCAAACCAAACCTTGCTTGTCCCCAAGCAAGAACTAGACTCGATCTAATGACCTAATGGAACGAGTTCAAACTCAGAGCGAAACGCAAACTGTAGGGCCTGAACCAATTTAATGCACAACCAACAATCAACTAGTAATGCGAATCATGCAAACGAATTATAAGGTCGTCAAAAACTGCTGAACCGTCGACTATAGAGACTTATCAAATTGGACTCTCGCGGGTCGCTCAAATCGCTCAATTAAGCACAGGTGATATATTTGTAAGATAGAAAGAATTAATATTGTAGTGACTCTCACCTAACTACGACCTATGAAAACATGCCAGCAATAAATTATGAAGACGACCTCTATGACCGTACATACGCATTCCAACCAAACAGATGACCATTGACACATGCCGAGGTATAATTATGGAAATGTGAGGTATGGGTAAGAAGAGGCAAAACATTTTATGGTAAAGTGGAGGTACAGGTGATCAAGCTAGTACCAAAACGGAACCACAGGACAACATCCAACTTCTTTCTCATAATCAATCAAAACGGTGCTATAGCAAGCACAAACTCACAATCTCCAAACTATTAAATCAATAAACTCCCCATAAGAAATAAATGAAACATGGGAGCAAAAATCGCCAAAGACTAAGGATTAAATCATGCGAATTGATTTTTTTCTTTCTTTCACGAATCTCGATCGATCGACTAAAGGGTGGCGATCGATCGTTGCACACAAGATCGGAACCTCTTTTTTCTTCTTTTTGAATCTTTTTCAATTTTTTTTTTTTTTTTTTTTTTTTTTTTTCTTTCCTCCTTTATTTCATTCTCCCAACGATATCTCAAACATGAGCATGTACCACCAAAAATTGAGTAACAATCCCAAGAACACAGACTACTAGCTTGACAAAGGACAGGCTAAATGTAGGATGTAGAAAATAGGACAAAAAGGATATTTTTGGCATAGTGAAGCTTATGGGTAAAATGAGAAAAGGAAACCTCTACCACATGTGTCAACTAACCACAAACCGAATGCATACAGGTATTAAGTAGATCAAATTCATAATTATGCAAATTAAGGAAACATGCCTCATAAGGAGTACTACTCACATTCCTAGATGAACTGGTCATGAATGACACCAGTTATAAGCTCTAAAAACTCAGAATATATGATGTAGCTTGCCAATTATTAAAGTCAAGTCTCAGGCTCAGCAAATAATTTAACGAAAACTCGTAGATATGCACTAACGATTCTACTAATAACATGTAAGTCAAGCAAGGCTCAGGCAAAACAGATGCAAATGCTAAATCATCATAGAAATACTACCGTTCCGACTCGACCTATATGCTAAAATAAACGTGCGTTTTATGGAAATTTTTGAAATTTTTCAATTTTTTTTTTTTTTTTTTTTGGACTTTTGTATTTATGAGAAATGAAATAAACAAATGCAAGACAGAAATGTAAACGTGAATGCAAGCAAATGATATGCGACGCAAAACCCTTCCCCAAACCAAATCGCACAATGTCCCCATTGTGCAAAATCATGTAATGAAGAAAAATGGAAAACGGGAATTTGCTAGAAAAAGGGAAATAAAAACATAATGACATAAAGGGATAACTTGGGAACTCACAAGACTCTAAGCGCAGCAAAGGAAACCTCCCCAAACCAGCGTGAGCTAGGAGGTTTCAGTAGCCAGCAGTGCTACCGACAAGAGTGCCTGAAAAATAATCAAAACCACGCATAAGACGGAAGAAAGCAATTTTGGAACGTAAAAATTGTGCATAAATGAGACAAAAGAAGAAATAGACAATTCGACGGAAAATAAAGTGGAGTAGAAAACTCCCTTAAGTCCGCATATCGACCAAACACAAAGCGGGGAGAGGTCGTGAAAGAATGTAGCAAAGAAGCAGCTAGATCGGTCGACCTAAAGGGACGATCGATCGACCGGATGGTCGTGAACGAGCTCTGTAACCCGCAACTCGGTCGATCGACCACCGAAACCAGTCGATCGATCGAAAAACACTTCGCGAGTGTCTTATTTCTTCGTAATTGCTCAATGATTCGAGCTAAGAAACTCTAAATACCTGCAAAAACACAATAGTACGCGCCCAAAATTGCGCAAAACCCAGAACGAAGTCTGAAGCAAATAAAAATCCTAAGCAAACAAAATAAAAGCGAAGTTTTCGCGCACACAAAAACAAATAAATAAAAAAATAGTTCGAAAGCAGTAAAAAGAAGTTTATAACGAAAATTGATCAACTAATAGTTGATCAAAAAGGACCAAGGGATGGCCCACTTCGTCGCACGGCTACTAGAGGTAGCCTCAATGGTGCTCATATTATCAATTTGCACCCTTCTCGGCTTTAACGGTTGGAGAGCTCAATGAATCGCTTTGTCATCTCCCCAATCAAGGACTTCCTCGGAATCGTCGGACTCCAAATCTGCCCATTTCACCTTGACGGGCTCATCTTCCACTTCCTCGTCAGTCCCATAACTTAGGCATCCAAGACCTCCTCTTTGAATGGTGGGTTTTGTCGCAGCTGGAGCATCCAGCGGCTCTTCCTTCCCCAAACCAGCTCCTGCATTATCTAAAACAACAAATTCTTCCTCCTTTTCGCTCCCAAATGCGGGGCGGAGGGGTTAATACTGGACGAGTAGTAATAGGAACAGTCGGCTCGGGAAGCACAAAGTACGATTTCTTTTCGTAAACCGTGTTACAGGTGACAGGCCACATGGGATCCTTTTTCTTAGCCGGCTGGGCAAAAACAATGGAGTGCTTTCCCACTTTGAAAGTCAAGGTACCTTTACCGACGTCGATGATCGCACCAAAGCAGTGTGCGAGAAATGGTCTACCCAAAATGATGGGTATATGGTCATCCTCAGGCATGTCAAGGACAACAAAGTCAACAGGGAAGAAAAACTTCCCTATTTGGACGCACGTACGTCCTCTAGGACTCCTATGGGCTCGACCGCAGATCGGTCGACCCGAATCGAATCTGTCATCTCGTGTAATCGCAAACCTGGTGGGTTTAAGCTTCCTAGCTAGGCTTAAGGGCATGACACTTATGCTAGCTCCTAAATCACATAAAGCCTTTTCGATAGAAAAGGTACCTATGCTACAAGGGACGGAAAAACTGCCCGGGTCTTCTAACTTATGGGCGCGAGTGTGAGACAAGTAAGAGCAAGACTCTTTAGTTAACGCAACAGTATGAACATGTTCAAGTGATTTTTTCTTTGACAACAACTGTTTCATAAACTTAGTATATCTTTGGCACTTGGTTAACTAACTCAAGAAAGGGTACCGAACATTTAAGCTTTGAATGACCTTCTCAAATTTCTTGAAGGATACTGTTCCTTGGTTGGCACGAGTCTCTCCGGATATGGGGCTGTAAGGAGCACCTTAGCCCTCTCCTCTAATCTTGCGGCGCGGCGTCCTTGGACTTTGGTGAAAGTCCGTCACCTTCTCTTTGTTGAAGCTGGACCCCTCCTCGGACCGTCTCAAATGAGACCCATTAACCGTCATTGGGTCGAACTCGGAGCGGATCGACCCATCGATACTGGTTGCCCCTAAAATCTTCGGGACTGTGGTACCCCGAAACAAGTGATCTCGTAGATTATTTGGCATTAAAGGACGAGACTCTTCAATATCAGCAGTGATAGTGGTCGATCGACCACCCCCTCGATCGATCGATTTGGAATGCACTGATTCGAAGCTCCTGGAACCCGTGTTTCAGTCGATCGACTAGGTACTTCAGTCGATCGACTGAAATTCCTGGCAGACGCCTTTTTCTTCGAATTGTTCGTTGAAGCTTTCTCTTTGCTTGTCTCTGCCTCATCTTTCCCAACAGCATCCTCAACCATAGCAGGACCGTCAAGGATGGACCCGCTCCTTAATGTGATGGCATTTAGGGTCTCCTTTTGTTCGGGTTGAGTAGGCAAGTGCCCGGGAGCTCGAGTGTTACTTTTGCTAGCTAGTTGAGCAATTTGGCTCTCAAGTAACTTCATCCCGGCTTCTCTTGCTTGGGACTCCTTTAGCAGATTCTTGAGCTCGAAAACTCAGAATTTTGTGATTGTTCTTCGCTGCGGCACATAAGGAGGCTTAAGTCTTCTTTGTTGCTTTTGATGAGGCGGAACATACTACTCTTCTTTGTGGCGGAGGTTGAGTTGGGTTTTGGACATTCGGCTCCTCCAACTCAAGTTCGGATGTGGTGGCTCGTAGTAGGAGTTGTTCTGCCTATAGTGTTGAAAGGCGACAAGACAGATTCAAAGGGACTAGGGCAATTCTTTGAGACATGGCCCTCAACTCCACATCTTTCCGCAGACGAAGGGACCGTCGACACAAAGATTGACTGGTATATCCCACCTTTAGATGCTCCCCTAGCTCATACTTGTCAAATCTTGCAGTAAGAGCCTCAAGTGCAGCAACAGAGGAAGATTCAGCAGCTCTCCTCTGGTTCCCTCTCGAATTCCCATACTCGGCCTTGTGGGTAGCGAGATCATCAATGATTTTCCACCCTTTGGTTGCTCCCAAATTTTCAGCGAATCTCCCATTGGCGTGACATCCAAAATGGCCCTCGATCGTCGTACAACCCATTGTAGAAATGATTGCACAAACTCCACTTCGCAATCCCATGGTGCGGTATGGTCCGCACCAACTTCTTGAATCGGACCCATGCCTCGTGGAAATTCTCATCTGGCCCTTGTTTAAAGCCCGTAATTTGAGCTCTAATGGCGATCGTCCCTTGAGAGAAGTACTTCTTGTAGAACGCCAATGCCAGTGTATTCCAATCGTGATCTCGAACGGTCTTGTCCAAATCCCTATACCACTCCCTTGCGGCATCACGAAGGGAAAAGATGAACATGGTCTCCTTGATTTGATCCGGGTCACGCCCGGTGGAGGGGGAATAGCTGCTGCAGATAGTCAATGAAAGTCTCCATGTGTTTAGTTGCATCTTCATTTGCGGCTCCCCCAAACAGTTTCTCTCGACCATAGTAATGTAGGCGGGCTTTGGTTCGAATTTCCTGGCTTCTCCCGGTAATTCGAACCCCTTGTACAAGTCGGCGGCTGTTGGCTCGAAAAACTAGCTATACTTGCTTCCTCGGCCATGACCGAGATTTACGGAGAGGTAAGCTGTTTCAGCCGAAGAGGTGGGTGACGATTTGTTGGTCTTCTTCAAACAGATCGTGCTCGAGATAGCTTGACAGAGTACTCGGCTCTTCCTCGTCGACAATATCCTTCGTGCTCGTCTCAACCCGCGCAAAGATTTCTCTATCTCAGAGTCAAATGGTAATAATTCTCCACCCTGTGACCTGCGCATAAGAAGAAACTACACAAGGAATATAAGAAAAGTTTAAGGAACAGAAGTCCCTTAAACTAAGAAAGACTAAAAATAAAACCAACTAAAATTAGGACTATTGCCTCCCAAGAAACGGCGCCAAAATTTGATACCCGTCATTTGTGAGTACCAAAGATAAAATTTATAAACTCCTATTAAGACTAACCTAGGCTAGTGGTAAATGTGGTCGATCCACAAGGAGGCGTTGTAAATTCTAGTTGTTCTATGATCGAGTCTAAGGTAACTATTATGGGGATTGGTTGAATTGGTCTATAACTAATAATAATAAGAAGAAAATAAACTAAAGATATGGATTAAACAAATAAAAGAAAGGTACTAGGATGGTCGGGTCATTACAGCTTTGGTGGCAGCAAACTAGGTCGGTCTGAATCAAACACAAGTAAGGCGGGAGATAAGAGGTCCTCTCGGTCCACTCCTAACAAATAGCATCTCTCGATCTCGCTATGGGTCCCTAATGTCGCTAATCGACTTTCGTCTGAAAAGCGACTAATGGTCTAAACTATACCTATCTTTCGATCTTAGCACAGTTTAGTCGAATTAATTGATGGTCAAGTAACCTACCCTACCTTTCGGTCTAATGGGTCAGTCACAAAAGAGGTATCTAACTGGTCGCATGCATTCGATTCGTTAAATATAAGTTTAAAAACAATTAAAACGAAGGTAACCTTACAAGGTCAGTCAATCGACCAACTATGTCAGTCGATCGACTGACACGCGGGTTCAGTCCGTATCTACCCTATTGCTTAGCCTAGCCATAAATCGCCTACATCCTAGCACTACAGATTTAGCTACTCATGGCGAAGGTAAAAACAACAATAATATTAAAGATTAAGACTAAAGGATTCATGCTTGAATTGATAAAGAAGACAATAAACATAAACAATAAATCGGCTTAGGGAATTAACTAACAATTCTATATTAACGAAAATAAAGCAAAACAGGAATTAGGGCAGGATGAATACCGAGATTTCAAAGGAAGATTAAGATTAAGAACTCAAAGATCCGATGCAAAAGTCGATATAAAAACCCTAACTCGAAATAAACTAGAACTTAAAAGCATCAGATCGTGTTGTGAAACTTAATGTGTTCTCTCGATAAAAATTCGATCCTTATTCGATATTTCTTTATTACGTTATATAGGAACTAACGCAACAACTTATTCCAAAACCTAAAACTTCACGGGCTTTCTAAATCTCGCCGGAATCGAAGTCCGGTCGATCGACTACTCGGGATGGTCGATCGATCAATATCGACAACAAGAGCTTCGGGAACCGAGCCCTGGTCGATCGACTGACTAGGTTGGTCGGTCGACTGGATAAGCTGCTACTTGACTTCTTTAAACTCGTGGATTCGTCTTTCGGGCCTTGGACTGCGCACCAAGCTTGTTCCTTAAGCGGTTCCTTAACGTCATTTGCAATGCAGATTACTCGGGAACAGATTCGGCTTGATTTCCCGCTAAATTCTCCACATTTCTGCAATAAAGTACAAAAGCACGAAAGTAGAGGAAAATAGAGAAATATGGGCATATATAGCACAGTTGAGCTCTGAAATGCGTGTAAAAAGAGATGTAAAACATCATATAAATGACACGCATCAACAACCCGTTTGGATGTAACAATGTATAAAGAAAAGATAAAAGACAAATGTGATTATGAACATGAACAAAAACAACACTTTTATTTCATTCAAAATCTAACATAAACTTGGTACACGTTTAAGTCCCATGGAAGCAACATGTCCATCATGCTTGGCCTGCGATAAAGGCTTGGTGAGCGGATCGGCTATGTTGTCATCCGTCCCAACCTTACATATCACAATTTCCTTTCTTTCAATGAAATCTCTAATTACATGATATTTTCTAAGTACATGTCTAGATCTATTACTAGACTTTGGCTCTTTAGCTTGGAAGATTTTCCCACTATTATCACAATAGAGAGTGATGGGATCATTGGCGGTAGGTACTACTCTTAGACCTTCCGTGAATTGCCTGATCCACACAGCTTCCTTGGCAGCTTCGGATGCTTCAATGTACTCAGCCTCCGTTGTTGAATCCGCAGTCACAGCTTCCTTGAAGCTTCTCCAGCTTACGACACCACCATTGAGCATAAAAACGAAACCAGCTTGTGATTTCATGTCATCTCTATTTGTTTGGAAACTCGAGTCCGTGTAACCATTAACACGGAGCTCGGTGTCTCCTCCAAACACTAAGATAGAATCCTTAGTCCTTCTCAAGTACTTAAGGATGTTTTTGACTGCTATCCAGTGACTCTCACCTGGATTTCCTTGATATCTACTCGTCATGCTCAAGGCATACGAGACATCAGGACGTGTGCATATCATGGCGTACATGATTGATCCAACAGCGGAAGCATAAGGGATTAGCTTCATGCGTTCAACATCATAGGGTTCGGAGGGAGATTGAGACTTGCTCAATATTGTCCCAGTTACCATAGGTACCAATCCCCTTTTTGATTTGTCCATGCTGAACCGTCGAAGAATCTTATCAACATAAGACTCTTGACTTAGTGCCAATATCCTCTTGGATCTATCTCTATGGATCCGGATACCTAATATGCGTTGTGCTTCTCCTAAATCCTTCATTTGGAAGTGGTTACCTAACCACTTCTTAACAGAAGACAACATCAGAATATCATTTCCAATGAGTAGTATGTCATCGACATACAAGATTAGGAACACAACATTGCTCCCACTAAATTTCATGTATAAACATGGTTCCTCAACACTTCGAGTGAAACCATTCTCTTTTATAACATGATCGAATCGATGATTCCAACTTCTAGATGCTTGCTTAAGACCATAAATGGATCTCTTAAGCTTGCACACTTTGTTAGGATTCTTAGAATCAACAAAACCTTCGGGTTGTATCATGTACACTTCCTCTTCTAAATGCCCATTTAGAAAAGCGGTTTTGACATCCATTTGCCATATTTCATAATCATGAAATGCGGCAATCGCTAACAAAATCCGTATGGATCTTAGCATGGCTACGGGGGCGAAGGTCTCATCATAATGGAGACCTTGGACTTGGGTGAATCCTTTTGCCACTAGCCTAGCTGTGTAGACATCATCATGTCCTTCTATGCCATTCTTTACTTTGAAAATCCATTTGCATTGAAGAGGTCTTGCCCCTTTTGGCAAATTTACCATGTTCCAAACTTGGTTTTCATGCATAGAATCCATTTCGGATTTCATGGCTTCAAGCCATAAGGAGGAATTTGGACTAGAGATTGCGGCCTTGTAGGTGGCGGGCTCGTCACTTTCTAAAAGCAACACATCGAGTGTTCCATCTTCTTCGATAAGTCCCACATATCGATCGGGATGGCGAATAACTCGGCCCGTTCTTCTAAGAGGAGGAGGGACAACCGCGCTAGATGACGAAGGAACATCTTCTTGCGTCTCTTCTTCGGTTTGTGCCTCTTGAACTTCATCAAGTTCAAAATTTCTCCCACTCTGTCTCTTAGAAATAAATTCTCTTTCTAAGAAGACAGCCTCGCAAGACACAAACACTTTGTTTTCTTGAGGTTTGTAGAAGTAGTAACCTCGAGAGGTCGAGGGGTAACGTACAAAGATGCTTTTTTCGGATCTTGGGGCAAGCTTGTTGTCGGTCTTTGCCTTGACGTAAGCATCACATCCCCAAATTTTTATGTAGGATATATTAGGAACTCTTCCCGTCCACATCTCATATGGAGTCTTTTTGGTTGACTTTGTGGGACTATTATTCAAAGATCTAATTGCGGTTTGAATCGCAAATCCCCAAAACGAGTTTGGTAGCTCGGTTTGACTCATCATGGATCGAACCATATCAAGTAGGGTTCGATTTCTCCTTTCGGCAACACCATTGAGTTGTGGTGTTCCGGGTGGAGAAAGTTGTGATATAATACCACAACCTTTCAAGTGTGAATCGAATTCAAGGCTAAGATATTCTCCACCACGATCGGAACGTAGTGCTTTTATCTTTTTGTTCAAATGGTTATCTACTTCATTTTGAAATTCCTTGAATTTCTCAAAAGCTTCACTCTTATGCTTCATTAAATAGATATACCCATATCTACTCAAGTCGTCGGTGAAGGTTATGAAGTAGTCATAATTTCCTCGAGCGGTGATAATCATTGGTCCACATACATCGGTATGTATGAGTCCCAATAGTTCACTAGCTCGCGTTCCTTTACCGCTAAAAGGATTACGAGTCATCTTGCCAAGAAGGCAATATTCGCATGTTCCATATGATTGAAAATCAAATGGTGTAATCACATTAGTCGAAATTAATCTTTTGATGCGATTCTCGTTTATGTGACCTAATCAACAATGCCAAATGAACGATTCATTTGGGTCACTTGATTTGAGTTTCTTTGATTGAATGTTATAGATATCATTAGTCGGATTTGATATTTCTAAAATGTAAATGCCGTTAATGGAAGAAGCTTGGCCTATAACCAAGTCATTCCTTGAAATAGTACAACGATTGTTCTTAATGACAAAACAAAATCCGTCTATGTCTAACATAGCGATTGAAATAATGTTTTTAGATAGTGTAGGCACATAAAAACAATTATGTAAATACAACTCAAACCCATTAGGCAAAGCTAATACATAAGTTCCCTTGGATTCGGACGCTACTCGAGCTCCATTTCCAAGGCGTAGATCCACATCTCCTTTGCTAAGCCTCTTCACGTCTCTTAAACCCTGTAAATGATTACAAAGGTGAGAACCACAACCGGTATCCAGTATCCATGTCGTAGTGGAAGTATAATTTATATCAATAACATAAATTTCCTTAGGAATTTTACCTTTTGGAACGATGATTCCTTCCCTTATATTTCGCAAATATACGGGACAATTTATAAGCCAATGTCCCATGCCATAGCAATAATGACACTCATCTTCAACTTGCTTGAAGTTTTTATGGGAAATAATCTGTATACTTCCCTTATAATTGAAGGATTATAACGAATTTAATTAAGACGATCACTAGTCATAAATAAAATACATAAACAAAATAAAGGATTCATAATTAACCTTCGGTCCTAGCAAATACGGCCTAAGAACAATATCAAAATAGATATTCGCCTATCAGTTGCACCCAAGACGATATGAGATATGCCCCTTTGATTATGCTAGAATCGATCCAAAATTTCTCTTGTAAAATTTAGGTTTTTGTGTTTTTTTACTGATGAGAAGAGGCAAGAGAATGAGTAGAAAAATTAGGTCTAAAAATAATCTCCCTCTAACCTACTTAAACCGTGAATTAGGTTAGTAATAGGGTAGATATTTTCTTCCTTATTTTCGGCCCATATAACCGAAATAAGGAGTATTATTTCCTTATTTTGGTTATTCCAAAAAATGTATAAAATGTGTTAAATTGTCATCTAGTGAGGATCGAATCCATGACCTCTTGGTTTGTGTGCTCTCACTATTACCACTATGACACATTCAACTTGTTGATATTAAATATAACCGATTACATTTAATTACCAATTAACAGATTAATTCGTCCAAAATAACATTACATACATTTAATTAAATATAACTTATTATATTTAATTTACGAATTTACAGTTAATTCGTCTCAACTAATATTATTTAATCTTCATTAAATAATTGTCTCATCAACACATTGACTAACTGTTTAGTCATATTAGGCATCAATGTGATCATATTTCTATAACCACATCTCTCAAACACATCATATAGGTGTGACCTTTAGGGACCAGTTGATCACCACCATCTGTATGATAATAACGTCAAACTTTCTAGCAAGCCAACCGTTATTAGGTAAACGTTAATCAACTGATTAAATATACGAAGTATACCCTTGTGAACCTGTAAGAGATTTACAAATGTTATCACACTAATTTGTGGAGGACACAAGCTCCAACAAACTCCCACTTGTCCTCACAAGTGTATGTGCGATAACCGATTCTCATATCCTAAAATTTCTCCCACTCAATGTAAAACAATTTGCAAATCCGGATTCACAAAGGTCGTATTTTATAAGCGATCATTATCACGAGTGGTTTCCCCGACTAGAGAGTAACTTAACTGATAAACGAATCAACATTCGAGCATGGCCATGCATTTCAGTTACAACTCCTCGAGTGGCCCTGAGAAATAACTATACCTGATAAGGGTTGGATATTTTCCTCAACTCGAAACCTGCAGATGTAAGCACAGTATGAAATGACCCAGAAAAAATCTACTTAGCCTCCGATTTACAGACCGTGAGAAAGAAACCAAAGTCACCCAAAAGCGCCTTAATCTCAAGAGACAGTCGATAGTCAAAGGAATCGACTCTAGGAACACAATGGATGTCCTATCCACGACCTGGCACCGAATGTTTTTAAACATTTAGGACTCCATTACGTTGTCACAAAAATTTGTCCTACGAGGTATCGTTATAATCTCGCATCTGGTGATCGATCAGTTAACCGTTTGACTTATGGCTCGTTGAACCCACCATCAAGCGACTGCACAATATAATAGCCGGAGTTATCAGCTCACATTGGCGATTACGGACCAAAACAAATATAATGTAATTCAGTTCAGTTTATGGCGTTCAATGTTGTCAGCACAATCCACATGAAAAACAAAATATTATAATAAAACGATGAATTTATAAATAGTATATGAAAAAGATAATGTATCAAATCCATAATCAAGTACTACAACTCAGGAACACGTTTAATTCCCATGGAATTAACGTGCCCTACATGCTTATCATAATTCAACGGTTTAGTGAGAGGATCCGCGATGTTATCATCCGTCGCAATCTTGTCTATCACTATCTCCTCTTGCTCCACGTAATCACGGATCAGGTGAGCTTTCCGATGTACATGTCTAGATTTGTTGCTAGACTTTGGCTCCTTAGCCTGGAAGATGGCACCTCTATTGTCACAATAGATGGTGATCGGGTCATTCGAACTAGGAACTACCGTAAGTCCTTGTAAGAGTTGACGCATCCATATCGCTTCCTTTTCGCCTCCGAAGCGGCATAGTACTCGGATTGAGTAGTAGAATCTGCCAACAATACTGTTTGGAACTCTTCCGGTGACCGCAGCACCATTAAGAGTGAAGACGAACCCGGACCGAGATTTTGAATCATCTCGATCCGTTTGGAAGCTAGCATCTCACAGAATCGATTGCGCATAGCTTAGTATCGCCTCCATAAGTCAATACCCAATCCTTAGTCCTCCGTAGGTACTTGAGGATATTTTTAACAGCTATCTAGTGTGTTTCACCTAGAGTCTTTTGGTACCGACTCGTCATACTCAATGCATATGCCACGTCTGGACATGTGCATATCATGGCATACATGATCGATCCTATTGCAGATGCATAAGGAACACGACTCATGTGCTCAATCCCTTCAGGCGTCGTGGGTGACTGAGACTTGCTCAACTACATCCCAGTCGTCATTGGAAGGTTCCCCTTCTTGGAGTTGGTCATGCTGAACTTCTCAAGAATCTTATCCAAATAAGACTCCTGACTAAGTGATAACGTCCGTCGTGATCTATCTCGGTAGATACGGATTCCCAAAATGCGCTGTGCCTCACCCAGATCTTTCATCTGGAAATGGTTCTTCAACCATTCTTTAACCTAAGATAGGAGAAGAATGTTATTCCCAATCAAGAGTATGTCATCGACATACAATATCAAGAATACAATCTTGCTCCCACTCGACTTGATATATAAGCATGGTTCCTCGACCGATCGAGTGAAACCATACTCTTTTATCACCTGGTCGAAACGATGATTCCAACTCTAAGAAGCTTGCTTAAGTCCATAAATGGAACGCTTAAGCTTGCACACTTTCTTAGGATTCTCAGGATCTATGAAACCTTCGGGTTGCACCATGTACAACTCCTCCTCCAAATAACCATTTAAGAAGGCAGTTTTCATATCCATTTGCCAAATTTCATAATCATGAAATGCGGTAATCGCTAAGATTATCCGAATGGAACGTAGCATGACTACAGGTGCAAAAATCTCATCATAATACAATCCGTGCACTTGAGTGAAACCTTTTGCCACAAGTCGTGCCTTATAGGTATCTGGTTGCGCGTCTACAGAATGCTTTATCTTGTAAAGCCATTTGCACTGTAGAGGTTTTACCTTATTAGGTAAATCAACTAGATCCCACACGTCATTCTCATACATGGAGTCCATCTCGGATTGCATGGCTTTGAGCCATAGCTTTGAGTCGGAATAGGTCATAGCACCTTTATAGGTAACGGGTTCATTACTCTCTAGGAGTAAAACGTCATTCTCCTCGACCATACCAATGTATCTGTCCGTAGGATGAGAGACTCTACCCGAGCTCCTAGGTTCCTCAGGAATACTAACCGTATCATCAGTTGGAGGAACAACTTCCTCCATCCGTTCCTCGGTTGTTGGTTCTGGAATCTCCGACAGCTCGAAGGTTCTATTACTCGTCTTGTTCTCGAGAAATTCTTTCTCTAAGAACGTCGCACTAGCCGCAACAAAAACTCGATGTTCGGTAGGCGAATAGAAGTAATGACCAAATGTTCCTTTTGGATAACCTATAAAGTATGTCTTGATCGATCGCGGGCCGAGCTTATCCTTGTGTCTCCACTTGACATAAGCCTCGCAGCCCCAAACCCGAATAAAGGACAAGTTAGGGACCGTTCCCTTCCACATTTCATATGGAGTCTTGTCGACAGCTTTAGTCGGACTTCGGTTAAGTATAAGAGCAGCTGACAAAAGAGCATAACCCCATAATGAATCAGGCACTACTGTGTGACTCATCATGGATCGAACCATATCGAGTAAGGTTCGATTTCTCCGTTCGGACACACCATTCAATTGAGGTGTTCCAGGTGGAGTTAACTGCAAAACGATTCCACAGTCTTTCAGGTGTTGATCAAACTCATTTGAAAGATATTCGCCACCTCGATCTGAACGGAGTGCTTTAACCTTTCTACCCAGTTGGTTCTGTACCCTGTTCTGGTATTCCTTGAATTTCTCAAAGGACTCACTTTTATGCTTCATTAAGTAGACATATCCATATCTACTCAAATCGTCCGTGAAAGTGATAAAATATCTATAGCCATCTCTAGCGGTAATTGACATAGGTCCACAAACATCAGTATGTATGAGTCCTAATAGTTCACTAGCGCGCATTCCAACACCTTTGAAGGAAATTCGAGTCATCTTGCCAATGAGACATGATTCACACGTGCCATATGTAGAAAAATCGAATGCGGGAATAGTCTCATTATCGACAAGTTTCTTCACGCGTTTCTCATTTATGTGTCCCATTCGACAATGCCATAGATAGGTTTGATCTTTGTCACCAACCTTTATTTTCTTATTATTCACGTGTAATACTTCTGTGGTTTGGTCTAAGATATAAATTCCATTCATGGAAACTGCTTTGCCATATATCATTTCATTGAAAGAGAAAATACAGCTATTATCCTTTATTGAAAATGCAAAACCGTCTTTAGCAAGTACGGAAACAGAAATAATGTTCTTAGACAAACTGGGTACATAGTAACAGTTATTTAAAAATAACTCAAAACCACTAGGGAGTTGGATTACATATGTTCCCTTCGAGACAGCAGCAACTCGTGCTCCATTCCCGACACGCGGGTCCACATCACCTTTTTCGAGAGGTATGTTGTTCTTTAGGCCCTGCAAATGATTACACAGATGAGAACCACAACCAGTATCAAGTACCCAAGTTCCGAAACTTGCATGGTTAATCTCAATCATATGAATATAAGATGACACACCAACAGGAACGACGCGGCCTGCTTTGATGTCCTCACGGTAGACGGAACAGTTCCTCTTCCAATGTCCAGTCTTGTAACAATGGTGGCACTCTATGTCACCGCCCTTGCTCTTTGCCTTGCCCTGTGAGCCACTAGTCTCACCGGGCCCAGTCTTACCGTTTCCTGGCTTTTTAAACTTTGGCTTACCTACAGCTAGGTCGCCTTTCGCCTTGCCCTTACCTTTACTTTTATTGGAAATCGTGAGAACATCCTGCTTCATGCTCCCACTCAATTTCATATCCTTCTCGGTCTGTACGAGAAGGGAGTGTAGCTCATGAGGACTCTTTTTCAAGTCATTCATGTAGTAGTTCGCCCTGAAAAGGGCAAAACCATCGTGAAGAGAATGAAGCATTCGGTCAATGACAATGCTCTCACTAATTTTACAATTCAGTGCCTCCAGCTTCTCGACATTCTCAATCATGTGAAGAATGTGTGGGCTAACCGGTTGGCCCTTCTGGAGTTTCGCATCAAAGAAGCGACAGGTATGCTCATATGTAACGATTCTCGGTGCTTTTGAGAACTCGTTAGTGAGCGTAGTGAAAATCTTGTTTGCACTTTGGGCAATGAAGCGTCTCTGCAAATTGGTTTCAATTGCAAAGATGAGTACGTTCTTTATCGCACCCGCTTCCATAGCGAAGTCATTATAAGCATCAATATCATTGATTCCTGCATTTGGGCCTGGGTTTGGCGGTATTGGCTCAGTTAAGTACTTGAGCTTACCGTCAGCAATGGCAGCATTCCGTAGTGCCGCCTCCCAGTCCGCAAAGTTGGACCCGTCGTTTTTCAGACGTGTGAACTGATTCATTTGGTCCATGAATATTTTCAGCCAGGATTCGCGTCCAAGTGTGACACTCGGCATTGGGATTTCGTTATTTCCAGCCATTTCGTTGTATCAGTATTATGAAAATAAACGTGTTCTACACTGCGAGAAGAAGAATAAAAATAATAAGCATGTGCATCGTTTATATTTTCAAGTCTAATGAACTACTGTCATAATGCGAAGACTCAAAACATTTATATAATTGACCTCCCTCAAGAATTATATAAATGACCCCAAGACTCAATTCTCTGTAAATTGATAAGCTAACCTTTTAGCTAATTCTACCGTTAGAATTCATGGTCGATAAATTTCTGTAAATTCTATCTTTAGTCCATCATAATCACGAGAAACTCTTCGGACTATGATGTTGAGGTAAACTAAGTCAACACAACTACTTACCCAACGTAGAAGGGGTCATATTATGCCTACCGACGAAGAAGGGATTCATAGTTGTTTGCCCTTATAAAGACTAATCTCAATTTCCGTTTTAGAGGAAGATCCCATCAACTTTATTTTAATTCATTTTAAGTGAACTAATATCTAGCATGCGAGAATGAATAAACTAAGGTGATGGCTTAAAGACTGTGACATCTGCATGTCCATAAAAACTAACATACAACCTATATGAGTCAATTTTCATGCATTTTAGTAGTAGGTGGTTTGGTTTTAGGCGGAATATGATGCATAAACTAACATGTGAATGAAAAGCAATAAGAATGAAAACGTAAAAGCAGTAAAAGTCCTAGTGTGGCCTATCCTATCAAAATGAACAATAAATACAAGTTTGGAATCCTCCTTGGACCCGAGAAGCTTGTCTTGATGTTCCATCTTGATCCATGTAGCGGGAGTGAGCTCCAATCTCCATCTTTAGTCTTCTTTTGAAAATTACAATAAATAAAATTTACATAATAAACCTATTTATTACATTCTAATTTCAAAACCCAAAAACTAAAGAAAAATAAAGGAGATTCGAGATCTCATAATTACATAAAAAATCATGTTTCCTTCATTACGAAAACATAATTTGACTAAGGCCACACTAAGTATTACAATTTACAACCGATTGCAAAAATAAATACATAAATAAAATTCATTCATTGATTCATTCAACAAAATTAAAATGCATCAACTAAAAAAAAAATTAAACATACATGACACAATTCCTTAATTATGTTGATTAATTTATCCAAACCACCTATTTAAATCAAATTAAGTGACAATTCCTCAATTTATCACATTAATTTCAATCTTAATTCATATTAAACTTGTAATATGAATTCAATAAAATCAAAATTTTAAATCGCTTTAAAATAATTAGGTATCTTTTAATTATGAACCGCTTCACAATAATTAATTGGCCAAAAACAAAACAAGCATGTTTCTTATTTTATACACGGTTTTATCTTTAAAAACCGAAACAAGAAAATTTTTCTTTTTTTTTTAAATCTGTCCCCTGTGAACAGTAACACGTGAACAGTAACAACAAGAAAAAAAAATTTCGGATGCTTTTCTGAACGGCATAAACAAAACAACCGCAAAAAACTTTAATCGGTTTTTTTTCTAGAAAAACCGAGAGAAAAAAAACAGGAATTTTTTTTTTTTTAATACTGTTAATCCGTGAACAGTACAGAAACAGCGAAAAAAAATTCACGGCAATGAAAACTAAAATAGCCCCAAAATATTTTATCAATTCGGCAAATCCGATTTCCATTTACATCTCGATTTAATAAATCGAAACATCTACAAATTATCATAATTATTATCTTAACCGATTAAAACAACAATATGAAAATCAAATGGATATAAAACAACAAAAAAAAACGCTGCAACACGGCCAAAAAAAAATTTCCCTCTGCATAAAAAAACAGGCCGTGCCAAAAAAATTTTTTTAATAATCCGAAACCCTAAATTGTTTACAAACAATTATATGAAATCATCAAAAATTAAAATTCGTGGCCTTTGCTCTGATACCACTTGTGGGAAATAATCTGTATACTTCCCTTATAATTGAAGGATTATAACGAATTTAATTAAGACGATCACTAGTCATAAATAAAATACATAAACAAAATAAAGGATTCAGAATTAACCTTCGGTCCTAACAAATACGGCCTAAGAACAATATCAAAATAGATATTCGCCTATCAGTTGCACCCAAGACGATATGAGATATGCCCCTTTGATTATGATAGAATCGATCCAAAATTTCTCTTGTAAAATTTAGGTTTTTGTGTTTTTTTACTGATGAGAAGAGGTAAGAGAATGAGTAGAAAAATTAGGTCTAAAAATAATCTCCCTCTAACCTACTTAAACCGTGAATTAGGTTAGTAATAGGGTAGATATTTTCTTCCTTATTTTCAGCCCATATAACCGAAATAAGGAGTATTATTTCCTTATTTTGGTTATTCCAAAAAATGTATAAAATGTGTTAAATTGTCATCTAGTGAGGATTGAACCCATGACCTCTTGGTTTGTGTACCCTCACTATTACCACTATGACACATTCAACTTGTTGATATTAAATATAACCGATTACATTTAATTACGAATTAACAGAGTAATTCGTCCAAGCTAACATTACATACATTTAATTAAATATAACTTATTATATTTAATTTACGAATTCACAGTTAATTTGTCTCAACTAATGTTATTTAATCTTCATTAAATAATTGTCTCATCAACACATTGACTAACTGTTTAGTCATATTAGGCATCAATGTGATCATATTTCTATAACCACATCTCTCAAACACATCCTATAGGTGTGACCTTTAGGGACCAGTTGATCCGCATCATCCGTATGATAATAACGTAAAACTTTCTAGCAAGCCAACCGTTATTAGGTAAACGTTAATCAACTGATTAAATATACGAAGTATACCCTTGTGAACCTGTAAGAGATTTACAAATGTTATCATACTAATTTGTGGAGGACACAAGCTCCAACAGTTTTTCCCTTTCTTTCCCTTCTTCTTGAACCTTTTGCCCTTTGAAGCAAGAACTTGATTGCTTGAGCTCCCACTAGTTTTGGCATCTTTATCTTCCAAAGACAAAGATCCTATAGATTTTATGAGGCGGTCTTCCTGAGACCGGCTCACAAGAGATCTTGTAGGAAGTTTAGAATAAGTGATGAAGTTTAGGTTTCCATCCGAACCAATCCCAAAATGAAGTTCTCTAGTAGTGTCGAAATCATTGTTGAAGCAAACGTCGTCAAAAACATTGTGGCAAGACTCAATAGTTATCGGTGTAGTAGCGTTTGATGGATTCATTGTAATGAACTACAAGTATGGAGGAAAAGGAAATATTAACATTTGTCTTTTTAATATCATACTTGTAAATAAATTAACAAGATATGAGCATTTATATAGTGACCTCTACCCAACTATTATAAATGATTCCAAGATCCAAATTCATATTAACTTGGGCACGGTGTGGCCGATACATCCATTATCAATATAACTCGGTGGATTAACTCTTTAATCGATTCTACTTTTAGAACTCTTGGTTGATAAAATTACATTAACATTTATCTTTAGCCCAAAACACATCCGACAAGGGCATGGTGTAGCCGATTCATCTCTTATCAATACTTTTGTTGAGTTTAACCCAAATTTTGAATAAATGTGTCCATGATCCAAATTCACATTAAGTTGGGCACGGTGTAGCCGATTCATCGTCCCTTATCAACATGAATTCGGTGGATAGACATTTATCACCCACTTCCCCTACGTAACAAGGTTTGTACCCCGGTGTGGCCGAGTGCACTCCCTCACGAAATAGGTTTTCATGGTTTCTACTTTTTGGTAAGGCTAAGTCTCAATTGTTTATTTTAGCGAGAGGTCATGTCAATTTATTATCTATCATGTTTTAAGTGAACTAAAGCGGTGAACTACGATAATTGTAATTGACACGGTCGATATATTCGATTTAATGATAATGCATGTTTTAGTTATGGCGATTTAGCGATGCATGCAACATATAAATAAAATGCAAAATATAAAAAAAATCCTAGTATGGCCTTCCTAAAATAGTAAATCTAATAAACTATTACAAATTCGGAAACCAACTCCATTGGTCCCTTGAACATCGCTCTTGACACGCATCTCAAGGTAACACCGTCTTTAATGGATCGCCTTCTCAAGTGGCACCGTCTTTCAAGGAATTCCGGAATAAATAAATTACATAACAAATTACATAATTTCCTATTATACATTTATAATTAAAATAAAATAAATCTATTAAATTACAAAACGGTGATACGAGATCACGATAAATTACAACCGAATCGATATTCCCATCATTTCGGGTAATACCAATTTAAAAACTAAGGCCATACTAATTAAAAATTACATAATTCAAAAATTACATAAAATAAAATTATGACAATCATAAATAAAATGCAGCATTATAATATGTATGAACATGCCCAATTTATGCTAAATCGCCTTTAAGGAGCCAATATCGTATATTAATCGGTTTTTACGGATTTGCGTGATTCAACCTTTTAAAATCACAATAAATTACATAAAATCATATTTATGTATTAGTTAATTAGCCTAACCATTTTAGGACTCAAAATTAGTCTCCAATAACATATTGACAATAATTAACTTATATTTCTTAAAATTGTTCATAAATGGACTCAAAATTACAATAAAAAGCCATAAACTTCAAATAAATCACAAAAATTTCAAATAAATCAAAATTTGAAATTTTAAACTCATGAAAATTCTGGAAAAAATACCATGACACTCATAATGTTCAAAAACTTAGGTTAAAAATTTTGAAATTTATCGAGAAAAACAATGTTGCGGTTTATCGGATTTATCAAATATTATCATAAAAATATGAGAAAAATTATATTAATTTACTTTTCACTTTTAGATCTAAAATATATGATAAAATGCAACATGTGACGTTTTTTCTTAGTCATGAAGTATGTTTTAGCAATTTTCACTAATTAAAGTCACTATTTATGTTATTTTTCATCAAAAATTCATAAATCATGCATAAAGACTTCATTATAGCCAATTATTTTACACACATCTTGTAAAATTTCATGTGACAACATACTAAATTTCTATGACCAGATTCAAAATATTACTCATATTAACCTATTTTACATTTAAATTCGATTTTTATCATGAAAAATCCATATTTTGAGCATAAGAACTCATAAAATTATGAACATTTACAGGTCATCTAAATATAATATATGTGAAAACATATCCAAAAACCAAAGGAAAAATCGAAGTTTAGCTAATTTTAGTCCAAAAATGACATTTTTATCATAAAATCACATTTTAATGCCATTATTATATAAAATGAACAATAAAAATCCATAAATTAACCAAAATATCCTAAATACATTTTAGGACCAGAAACAATAACATGCATAATTGATTTCGTGATATATCATAATAAACACAAATTTATAAGTTTTTTTTGTTAATCGTATAACTCGGAAAAACTATAACCGATTTGCATGCAAACAACCTAAGGCTCATGATACCGCTTGTTAGAAATCTTTATATCATTATACTCAACATATTCATATATGTTTCATTTTAATTTAGTCATAAAATTAATTAGATCTTATGCATGCAAACATAAGTAAATATAGAGAAGAAAAATCGTCATTCTTACATTGAGATTTCGGATTATTGGGCACAAATGAGTTCTCCTACTCACTTGTTCTTGAGCTCTCCTAAAATTGGATGAACAAAAGGATTCAAGTTTAGAATCCCTCCCAAGGAATAATACCCAAGATAACCTCTTAAAAATTAATATTATTAATACTAGAACAATATTAATTTAACTAAAAAATTGACCCAAAATTGTTGTTTTGTTCTCCTAATTTTCGGTTAAGAGAAGGGAGAAGAAGGAAGAATAATCTCTCTAAAAACTCTTTATTTTTAGATGTGAGAAATGAATAATAATTCACTAGTATGCATGTAGTGAATATTAGAGAAAAATGAGCAAAAGACCCTTGGCCTTTTCACAAGGAAAACCGGGTAGGAGGGGTGGGTAATGGCCAATGCATGAGCATCAAATCTTCCCAAGAATTATAGGCATGTAAGGCTATGCATTAGGTCTTATGATTATGCCTTCCACTAAACATAATTAATCACAAAAATAAGCCTAATACACCCTCCTTATTTCGGCACATATGGTGTAAAATGGAAAATCCATTTTACACATTATTTTGTCAATTTGTCACATGTAACATGTTTCATGACATTAGGTATATAAAATGTATTTTTAACAATTAAAAATCAACATATTAATAAAATATGTCACTTATAAAGTTAACCTAGTAATTCATAATTACTTGTACCGTAACGGGATCCCGAGTCATAAATCACAACATTCTGTATTTATAATAATCAATTCATTCCTTTTAATTGTTTCTGTAAACAACAATTTCATCTAAGTAATAAAACAATTTGATTACTTAGACCGTATCTTATTTAATCAAATTATAATAAAATACGTAAATATTACTTCCAAAATCGTCCGTCAATTTTAAGTAATTTAATTAACTCGTATCGACATACGATCAATTAAATAATCAATTAAGAGTGTTACCCTTTAGGTATGACTTAAGGGGATCAACTGATCACCACCATCGCACGACAGTAATGTCAAACTCTAGTCAGCCAATCATTACCGATATGTGTGGACTAGTTGATAGTAAAATATTACTTCCCACATGTATTCTTAAAATGAGACTTAAACATGTGATCATCATGATCGACAGTTGTGATCGCATTATTGTTGGAGGACACATATTCCAACAAAGGAGGGGTCTCATATTTTGATTGAGCATTTTTGAAGGAAATTGATGAAAATGAGAAGGTAGCAAATGTAAAGAAATGAAGAAAATGGATAATTTGGGCTTGTGAACATCTTTGTTATCATTAAAAAGGTGTTGGGTCAAAATTGCTTGAAATCCGTGCGCCCCTAGCCCAACTAGCGCGAGTTGAAGACCAAGGAAAGAAAGAATTCTTCCTGTAAGAGAATCTGGGCGTTTTTCTGAGAAAATGCGCGTCCCAGAGCTTCAACCCGAGCGGGTCAGAATCGACTCGAGCGGGTCGAGCCTCAACTCGAGTGGGTCAGAATTGACTCGAGCGGGTTGACCCTGAAATTCAACTTTTTCTCTCATTTGGCTCGTGACATTGCTATGTATGCATCCTATCTACCATCTTCATCTCCTATAATGATTGTAAGAACCCTTTTCTTTCCTTATCTCTCATGTATAGTTGCATTTATGTAATTACCTCATGATTAAACCCATTTCTTCCTACATTAGCAATAGTGTTTAAAATCAGTTTGGGGTGGTTAAACCATGAAGTAACATACATCATAGTTAATCATATAGTATAGCTTGCATTGTAATACATCTCACATATCTCATTTAGTTAATGCATATAGTTAAATTTGCATAGTCACTAATGACCAAACCTCATTTCTCCTACACTAGAAATAGTGCTTAAATCGGTTTGGAGAGGTTTGATCATAGGTGAGAACATGCATCATCTAGTGTAGTTTAGGTTGCATTCATTTGTTATATATTTCATATAGAATTGCATTTACCTAGAACATGCATTCATATCATATCATTGCATTTGTACTTCATTTCCATAAAATCAAAAATCCAAAAACATGTATTTCTTTTTCATTCCTACTCCTACATGTACATTGAGGACAATGTCCAAAATAAAGTGGGGGATGGGAATTTATATTCCAAAAATACATAAAAATTGAAAAATTTTGAAAAATCCCAAAAATATGTTCTTTAATTTCGTAAAAACAAAATCCATAAAAATTTGAAAATTTAAAAAATTCCAAAAACATGTTCTTTTCTTTGTAGTGTAGAATTGTATATATTGTATATATTTGTTTGTTTGTTTGTCACTCTTATCACATTGGGTCGACTACGCCACATTCGAGCCATGAAGGAAATAGAAGACCGCATGGTATGATATTTCCAAATCTCCTTCCTCCTTTTCATATGTTAATGACAATGTGGCTATATTTTGATTGATGTAGTATGAACCAATGTGTTGGTAAGAGTTTGCATTTAGTTTATGTGGCATAATAGTTGATAGAAGCATATGCATTAGAGTTGTATATATGTTAGTTGCATCATGGCATGTAGTTGCATGGTTAGAAAATTTTATGAAAATGACTATTTGGGAAGTTTGACAAGTGTATATAAGGCCCTTGTAGATAATTTTTCTCCTTGAGACTTTGTTTGCTAGAATACCCTCAAGACACCATAGGATGTGTCATACTAGTATCTTTTGACCCATAGACTAAGGCCTAGTTGTATCCGTTTAATTGGTTATATAAAAATACGGAGTATTACAATCTTCCCCCCTTAAAATGAACTTTGTCCCGAAGTTCGCTCTCATACTCAAACGTCAGAAGGGTATTGTATATCGTACATACAGACGTCACGCATTTCCAACACGGTCAACACACACTTTTGACACATCAATTAAACATAACAAACACGAACTGTTACATTCTGCCCTCCTAAAAATAAACTTCGTCCCGAAGTTTAACTCGTCTTTACTTAACCCAACTAACTACAACTAATAACTACCTGGGAACACAATTGTATAACAACTAAATACTCACTTGAGAACACCGTCCTTTTCCATCTAAATTCCGATCTCAAACTCAAATAACTCGGTAACCATGGTTACACTGGACCGTAAACATAATTCAGCTCATAGGCTAACGCATAACTCAATACCAGTAGTTTAACTACACTCCCCTTTTACACATCAACCAACTAAAGAAGTAGGAACAAAACATATAGAACTCATTTGCATAGGTACCCCACAACTAAACATCGACTTGGTCAAAACTACAATCTACAAGCAAGTGCAATTAAGCATTAAGATTTTACAATCCTACCCGACTAGAAACATGGTTACGTCCTCGTAACCTCTTTTCAATTTTCATATACATATGCAACAAAATCATTATCAACCACATGTGACAGGAAAGAACATATGATAAAAGATTGCGCATTATCATTAAGGTCGAAACAAGGTTTTATTATGGGATTAACTGATTGTCAACAAGTAACATTTATTACTAGCTCATGCTTAACTTGAAAACACAACATCAAACTAAAAGAACAACAAGAAAGGAACCAAGATTTACACGGTTTCATAACTAAACAAATTTGATGATCAATTATAGACTATGAACGAGCGAGAGCAAAATCAACAAAACAATTTAGGAACTTCTCACATTTGTAAACATATCACATAAATAGATTTACCACTACTATCTATCACAATCACAGGATCTTATTTACAACCATTTACTCACTCACTGGTTTAGGTCACGAATTAGGTCGATGAATTTAAGCAATCAACAACATACTCAAAATTCATATTTTAAATTATAATAATTGTTTGCACGATATCAATTCTGAAAACATGTCTCCCAATAAAAGTAACTACATATGATCTATGACAACGACAACATTACTTCCATATCACACCTATGTTTCACATTTTAGCAACCATATCATTCAATTGTGTCCAGCAACTTAGTATAATTCATTTTCAGCAAAACAAAAGATATCGTATAATAACTTAGACATATACATTTGCCATCATACACTTCGTAGAACACTAGCTATGATAAAAGATTAACAACTTGAACAGCTTCTCTGATTTGCATGATTGAATAATTAGGCAACTCGTAGGCTCAATTAAATGTAACTATAACGACTATCATTTAAACCAATGCATATCGTGTGAATCATCAAAGGGTTATCCTATTATAATTGTCAACATAGTTATCATAACAATCTTTATTTTAATATAATTGATAGTAACGACTCGAGAATATAGATATGCCAATTGTCGTGTTATATCAAACAGTTTCCTTTATATCACACCCATACAATTGCAAGAATCACTTTAGCATTTTATGACATTGTAATAACGAACATATTCAATAAGAAATAACAACACTGTTTATTATCATGTTATAGGTTTAGGTTCAACTGAAATAATTTATTGCAATGAAAGTACTAAGTATAACTATAGGCACACAAATTCGCATAGAAGACATTAGAACTCAGATGACATCCTACACGTGTGAACATTTAGACACAATCATTACTACCACCCATGTGTAAACATTTAAACATAACTATTATAATTATTCATGCGAGTATATTAGAACCATCAAATTAACTTTTAATGCCATCAACCTTACCAAGATATGTCAATAGAGTTTTATATTTATTTATATCCGACCACTATGCAAATATGATGAACACACCAGAGATATTACAACATGCCAAACGTATGTAAAATATGCAAACAACTGGACTCGTATAAAATATTTCACCCTTGATTAAGAATCAATTTAAGCTATTCAATTTCACTCATACTATCATGCCAACAACGTTATCAACTAGACTTAATTTTATCACTTGTTAAGATACACAACTACCGAAATGCGTGCTACTATCATCATATAGGGACATTATAAATTCACATTACTAAAGCTCATGAATTAACCAAACAATCGTATGGAAATTCAACATAGAACGCACCTTTTAAATGTTTTGATTCACGTTGTAACTTCCAAAATTCACGAATAAATAATCGTTCGATTAAAACTCGATTCATATTACTTTTATAAAATACGGAGAGTTAAAAACACATGGGAAAAAGAATTAGGTCTAAAGTAAAAGAATTCCATTTTTAAAGAATTTTACAACTCAGTTGGTCCAAACAAACATGTGATCGCAATTGTTCCAAAACTTGGGTCAGTTTGCAAAATTTACCGTTTAATATAGAGACATCAAGAATTTTCGTGGCTTATTAATTTGAAAACATATGTGACTCTTTTGGTCGATGGAGTTGGAATCATGAAAAAAAAATTATTAACACCATTTAAATGAGGATTTTCACAAAATCGTTGGTCGAACATCACTGCACAGGAACTTCCTAACCACAGCCCACTAAAATATTTATTACTCCTAATCCGTATATCATATAAGCATGAAACCAACGCCAAATGAATACTAACTCCCAAGGCTATCTCTCATAAAATTGTCATCCATAGGCAATAAACAGAAAAGAAATGGTAGTAAGGTCAATTAAAGAGTACAATCAAACAAAACAAGTTTCAGCACTAAGTCGTTCATTTTCTATGTCCCAAACTCTTACAACCCTACTATCGATACTAACTCATCCTAACTTAAATCTCACACTGTGTATTTCGTAACATCTACCCCATAGAATCCTTTCGCCTCTCGATCTACTCCTTACATCTAAATCACGATTGCTATGACTATAAACATGCAATTCAAAAAGTGTTTCTAATTACTGTCACAAGACTATACTAGCATGGCTTTGGGATCACATAACCGCATATTACTAGACAAAATAGTACTATCAGCACATCATTCAACATCCACCTAGGTAACTATCATCGACTCGCAATTATTTTCATGCTCACGTCTAACACAACACTTCATTGATTATTAACCTGAACTCAAAATTTTATTTCTCATTTCCACAACATTATATGATCACATCATCATTCACACAAGATACTTACCGTAGCGTTGTCCTGCAGATTGGTTAGAATATATGGGTCTCAAGGTATACATCAACTCGATTATGCAATAATCAATGTATCAATCAGTTAATACTTAGGCAACGATATTTGAATTTCATGTTCAACCTCAAGCAACTTTTCTACCCTTTCTCTCATATACACTCAGGGTTTCCGGGTCAAACTGAGAGGGCTGCTGGTTCGGTGTGAGGGGGCCCTTAACTCATACCTTACCTTAGTGTGCTCCTAACAGTTCTATCCCGAGGTTCATTTTAATTAGACACATCCTATGTTCATTGGGCTCATTGGTTTAGGCCTGAGGATCGTTCGCTCTGATACCACTTTGTAACACCCCCATTTATTTAAGGGCCTGAACTAGGACTCCTCAGATAAATGACGGTGTTACCATCTCGGAAACCCGAGGCAGTAGATAACAAAGGAATGAAACACAGTACTTTATTAAAATGTTTATGGTGAGATTACAACTGGAATTAAAACAAAGCCTCTAAAAAAAATATGACCAAAAGATACAGTCTGATAAAACTACTAATAAGACTAAGGTGGGCTAGGCACTAAGTCAGTCATCCAAGCTCTCTTCCCGGCCAGCTCCCATCAGTCTCTGAAATACCTGTCAATCTGCTCCCTAATAATTGGATCATCACAGGCGTACACGAATACACAGGGTCAGCCGCGAAGCTGAGTAGGGAAAACAATGAAACAATAAAATATGATATGCGTGCTCCTCCGTCACCTCCATCTCCATCTCAACTCATATCTCATATCTCATATCTCATATCTCATACCCGGACAACCCAGCCATACCGATCCCCGGTAGACTATATATATCGACCGTAGCCGATCCGCATTTCATGTTGAGGACACCAGGGCAAGTCTGCAGAACCCGCCCGGGCCTTATCACAACTCACATCGTATCTCAACATCGTCACTCATACACCATCCTCCAACTCCAATGCATATGAGATGCTCAACATAAATTAATGCAACACAATATATATATATATATATATATATATATATATATATATATATATATATATATATATAAATCATCGAACTGATAAATCATAAAATCATGCCAGTTACTCGATGTTGTGATATCATACTCAATACGATCAATTCAGTCAATCACCTTCCCGTATATGAATCATAACATAAATCAACAACCACAAATCAAGTCAACACAACTAAACAACAATGATAATAAGTCAAGTGTATTTCCCTACCTCAAAGTGCCAGCAAATCCAATTAAGTAGTTCAAGCAGTCCAGAAAATAAAGCAACGAATCTGATTATCGATCCTTCACGAATCCGTCACCTAAAACAATTATAATATTTATAATTACTAACTACTAAATATAGAAATCTCCCAAAATAGAAGCTTTCCCGAAATACAATCCCGACACCAAACTTATGCCCAACTGACAACTAAAATAACCCGATTAGTATTTGACCCAACTTCCCAAAATAGAAGGTTACTAAAAATAGAATTTCTTAAAATGGAAACTTTCCCGATATAGTAGCTTTTCATTTTAACAAACCCGACTTGAATTACTTAACTGGCTCGGGAATTAAATTGAATAACCAATATGATAATTAAAAGATTAAACGAATTATTCGATTAAGAAAACCCGAATCAAACATTTGAACAATTCAACAACCCGACTCAAAACCCGTCTTTAATTATTTTAATTAACTCGGGAATTAAATTAATTGATTAAGCATACGACCAATTAACGAAACATAACGATTAAACTATGACAAAACCCGTTTCAAGACTAAAACAACCCGTCCACAACCACCGTCCCTTCACTCGCATCCCCACGCTCACACGCGCCACCTCTCCACCGTGTCAACCACCAGTCCCAACACCCACTCTGACCCAGCCACCAACGACCGCCCCCACTGGGGTCGACTGCCGGCGGTGAGTCAAACCAGCGTCGTCGTTTGGTCTGGTTCACCACCGTGCCTCCCCAAACGCCCCTTGTTCTCGACCTGCAACCACCGCAGCTCTCCCTCATCCCCTGCCAAACCACCACCTACCTGCTCGCCGTCAGCCCACGAACCCAGACGCCGTGGCACCACTGTTTCGACCTCCCCCGAGTCCACGGTGGTGCCACCCCAACTTAACCATCTAAACCGTCTGAAAAACCCCCTGCTAAAACCCGTTGCTATCCCCCCTGTCGCTGCCGCCTTTCACGGCCACCAACACCACCCAAAACCACCCCAACAACCACCAAGTCACTCGTCTCACACCACTCTACTCCTATACCCCTTCAACAACCACCATAAACTCCCCTATAAGACACGAAACAACCACAAACAAACCCGACATCAATACTAAAACAGAGGAGATGGGTTGAGCTCTTACCTTTCCGCCACCACAACAGCCACCACGGCCACCCACGGTCGTCGACAATTGCCCCTAGATCTTCCTTGCTGCGCCGCCAACACCCCAAGCTCACTCTCTCTCTCCCGTTTTGCGTGAAAGCTGGTGTTTGGTGTTGGTGAAGAAAGGAGGCGGGTTGAGGGAGTAAGGAATGAGGGAGGCGGTTTGGTTAGGGTATCATTAGGGTTAGGGTTAGGGTTTAGTTGGGCTTAGGGTTAAATGGGCTGAACAGTTAAAGGGCCAACTCAGATGGGTTAGCTCATAATTCGAATTCTTATAAACCCGTCACAATTAACTTATATCGATACAACGCGGGTTAAGTAAAATAACTTAACGAAATTATCGACTCAATATTAACTCGACTTAATTAGTAATATAATATGTATAATAATTAATATATAATAATATCCGTTTAATTGGTTATATAAAAATACGGAGTATTACAGTCTTCCCCCCTTAAAATGAACTTCGTCCCGAAGTTCGCTCTCATACTCAAACGTCAGAAGGGTATTGTATATCGTACATATAGACGTCACGCATTTCCAACACGGTCAACACACACTTTTGACACATCAATTAAACATAACAAACACGAAATGTTACATCTACCCTTACTTAACCTAATGATGTACTACTATATATAGTCCATTTGTAATAATCAAGAGATTAAGCTTCCTTAGATTAAATCAATCTCTCTTAGATTAGATTAGGAGTAGATTAGAATAAGATTATCCTTTAATCCTTCCACAAATTACATATTAATCTTTCCTTAATTATTGTTCAAGCTTTATTATTGGATAATTGAAGATTATTGGGTTATTATTGGAGAATTGACAACTCTTCATCAATCAATCAAGTTTTCTTCTATTATTCTTTCCTTTCCAAGTGTTCATCTTAAGTTTGGTATAATCTCTTTACTCTTTACTCTTTATTGTTTATTTCCTCACTCTTTAATCATGTTTATACTTGTTGTGATGATTGACAGCATTGATAACATGTCTTTCATGATAATGAGTGAGTATTTACTTAACTAAGATTAGTGGGAGATTAGGGCAGTTAATCATGGGATAAATTCATGCTTAATGAGTTCATATGAATGCTTGCTTATTATTCTTCAACTTATGCACATGTTATGTTTGATGAAATGCTAGACTATGAAACCTTGCATTTTTTACCCATCTATTATCTTTTCAATGAGACTTGTAAGATATAAACCAACTCAAGCCTTATTGGACCATGCATAGAGTTGAATAGGGAAAACCCAAGTCGACTTGTAGGTGTTGTAAAGCCTTAACCGACTCGGCTCCGAGACGTAAGTTTTTCTAGGAATTGGTTTATCATGCATGTAGTCTAATAGGAAGAATTAAGTCGACTTGTAAGTTTTGTAAAGTCACAAATGACTCGGCTCCGGGACCCAAATCTTCTTATGAATTATATGACATGAATTAACTTAATTCCAACAATAATAAATTGTTTGCATCTATATAACTCATTTATGCTATCTTACCAAGATTCCCTTATGATCCCATGACATCCTAGTATCCTTTATTATTTGTTTGCATCTTTATTTGCTTTATTGCTTGTTTTACTTTATTGCTTTCATTAGTTTAGAACACAACTACAAACTCAAACCAATTGTGACAACCTATTGGAACTACAATTAGATTGAACAATTCGAGTACCCCCGTCCCGTGGATCGACTCCGACTTGCTTGTTATGCTAGTAGTTGGATATAAATGTGTTTGATAGCTTGCAACGATGCGCACCATCAGTACAACTGGTCTATGCAACGGTATTGTAACACCTCCTTTTTACCCGACCAAGGTAATTGGGAGATGTTACCATCTCGGTTTCCCGAGGTAGTGAAATCGGAGTCGCAATTGAGAAATAATTAACATAAATAAGTATTTAGTGGATTACATAGACATAAATGAATAAATGAAATGAATAATACAAACCATGACTCCTAAACTAATATAATCAACGATGCTCGACTCGAATGTCGTCATGGCTCGTCCCTCCTCCCGCATGCTACCAAAGCTAACCTGTAAATAACTACTCCCAATATGATCGGAAATATAATATGGATCGACACAGGCCATCCCGGAAATAGGTGACAATTACACGGACATAACAAACGTCAGTTTCAGTACACAAACATAAGATATGACTCGATAAGTGTAGACGCGACATAATTATATGAATGAGACTCGACTATGCAATCACCACACCGATACTGAGACATGGCCAGACGTACTTATAACCACCAGTGCCAGGGACACGCCCACGACATTACACCTCACGCAACGGTATCGGGACACGCCCAGACGTACCGGGTCCGGAAGGCAACTGAATCCCCTGCCAGACGTCGTGCCTCAACCACACGTGTCCCTCCGTGACTCAAGTCATTAATGTGCACATCCCCCTTGGAGTGGGAAGCTCCAAGAGGCGACCCAAGCGCAAGCCGGTTTCCCAACCGTCTTACGTCTCCTCAACTATCAAGTATCACCACCAAAGACCTCCAACACAACACAACACAACACAATCACAACCATACATGAAAAATGGGAGAACAACATTTAACATGTGACCAAATTCATGAATTCAATTCCGCATACATATTAACCGACTTATAAATGCACTAGTGAGGAAAGACACCCAAATATTCATACACAATATTGAAACCGAGTAGGATAACCTACCTTTTAGAATAATCTATAAGCTAATCGAAATCACCAAGTATTCATCTCATAAAACCGTCTCATCCTATATAAATCATGTAATAACTATCACAAACCACTCTATACTATAATATAACATAAAATCCCTTATTATTAGTCACTAATTACTCATTTTACATAACTAAATACTAATTAACCTCTCTTAGTAAACCCTATCTCGAATTTACTCATAAGACAAAGAGGAAAAGGTGAGATTTCAACTTACAAAGGTAGATCGGGAATTAGGAGAGGTCACTACAAGAATTCCTGTTTCGGGCGACTTAAAATGGGGACTGACCAAAATAGTCGCCAAATTGGCGACTGAATAAAAATTCGGGCGACTACTAATTGTCGCCAATTTGGCGACTACCAATTTCCTTCCAATTATTAGAGCGGGCGACTGAATTTCAGAAATGGCGACTGAAATCAGTCGCCAAATTGGCGACTACCCCAAGTCGGTCGTCAAATCAGTCGCCCATCCGCTTATTATGTCGAAAACACGGGACTCTTTCTCCCCTCTCTCTTACTTTACTAAAACATAAACACACAAACACACCTCAACCGTAAACACCTAATCCGACCACTACTCCGACCACCATCACTGCGACCACCTCGACGCCGGCAAGCTTTCCTTCTCCCTTATTTCGGTTCATCCTAACCTATTTGAAGGTATAATTTCTTTGTTTAATTTTAGATTATTTTGTTATTGTCATTAGTATTAAGATGATTTGATATGTTTATATAAACATTTGTGTTGATTATTAGGTTTTTAAATGTAATTTAATTAGGTTTTGGTGAAATTGGGATTAAGGGTTGTGTAAATTGGGGGTTTTGATAGTGATGATTGTGGTTATAGTAGTGTTGTTGATTTTGATTAATATTAGTTTTGTTAGTGTTGTTGATTTTGTTTATTGGTTATATTGTTTAGTGAATTAGTATAATGTTAGTAAGGTGGAAGCTAGTAATGTTGAATATAGTAAGTTAGTATAAAGTTTGTTTTGTTGAAAGTAGTAAATTATTATAATTAGTTTGATGTGGAGTATTCTCAAAGCTAGTAATAAATTAGTATAGTTAGTATAATTTTAGTTAATTAGTATAATTTTAGTTAATTAGTATAATTTTAGTTAATTAGTATAATTTTAGTATAATTTTTTTTTTTTTTGGGAAAATGTAAGTTCTCATTAGAATCAAAAGTGTCCCATACAAACAAACTCTAGCACATCCATCTTACGAACGAAAACTAGACTCAATTACTTCGAATATACTCTACCCAAGCTAAGGCAGAGTTACTACGACTTTTGATATCACATTGAGCTAGCCTCATTCTAACATCAGACTTGACATTTCCTACTAGACAATTTGGCCTCACAACATATCCCTCAAGCCTACAGCAATTCCTACACTGCCATAAATGATACATCAGACACGCCAAAATCATTGCCAACACCTTCTTTTTACAAGCAGCTGCTTGTCTAATCTTTAGCCACCAGCTGATGCACTCCTGCATTGGCAGCTGAACCTTGCACCATTCTGCAACCAGCCGGTAACATTGAGCACTAAAAGGGCAAACAAAGAACAAATGCTCAATGTTTTCTTCCTGCAACCCACACAAAAAGTAGACATTTTCCTGCACAATACTCATTTTTAGTAGCCTGTCAAGAGTCAATAGCCTCCTATGAGCTATCAGCCAACAACAGAAGGACTGTTTAGGTATAATCCATTCATTCAGCATCCAAGGGTACCATGCCACCAAAGCCCCATCAGGTTTTAGCCATTGATACCCCGCTTTTATAGTATAATGCTCCATACTTGTCAAGGATAATAAATAAGGTATAATTTTAGTTAGTTAGTATAATTTTAGTTAACTAGTATCGTTAATTAGTTTGTATGGATTATTGTTAAAGATAGTTCTATGTTTTATTGTTAAAATTATGGTTTATATATTATTTAGATTAAAATGAAGAGATTGGAACGTGGATGGATGTACGAAGAAAGATTAGATAAGAAGAGACGTCCTACCGCTAGATTTATAAAGGGGGTTCGTGGATTTATTGAATTTGCTAAACAAAATGATGAATATGATTTGGTAGAAAATAAACTTAGATGTCCTTGTACTAATTAAATGTAAAAACTTGAAATATCTACATGACATAGAGGTAGAAGAACATCTTTATACAAATGAGTTTTGTCCAAACTATTACAATTGGATTTCTCATGGAGAAGCCTATTCTCCCGAACAACCTCAAATCCAACAAAATGAGAACCTTTATAGAGATATGGTTGTTGATGCCTTGGAGTCTAATATTTTCAATAATGACGATCAACTTGCAATGAATGAAGAAGAACTGCCAAATTCACAAGCAAAGGGCTTTTTTGACATGTTAAAAGTTTCTGAACAACCATTATATGAAGGGAGCAAAATGTCATTGTTACAAGCTGCCTCTAGGATAGTAACCTTGAAATGTGAGTTTAATATGCCATCTAATGTCGTTGATGGCATTGCTTCTTTGCTTGAGGATGCTATCCCCGAAAATAATGTCATGACCCAAAGTTTCTACAATACCAAAAAAATAGTTAAAGGTCTTCAACTTCCACATCAAAAGATTGATAAGGATGTATGCTCTTTTGGAAAGATGATGCTTTCCTTGACAAGTGCAAGAAGTGTCAAAGAGATAGATATGAGACAAGTGAGAGAGATATTGTTTTGAGGGGGAAAAAAAGGCAACAAGGGTAATAAGAGAGGTGAAAAGAGTAGGAAACCAATATCAATAAACCCGCCATTAATTTAATTTCCACTCGCTCCAAGACTTCAAAAAATGTATGCAACAAAAAATATTGCTGAACAAATAAGATGGCACAAGGAAAATCCTCGTACTCCGGGAAAGATGTGTCATCCGAGTTATGGGGAGGAATGGAAGCGTTTTGATATGATGTATCCTGATTTTGCCGATGAACCTTGCAATGTGCGACTTGGCTTGTGTACAGATCAGATGGGTTTTCTCCATTCGATCAGTTTGGTAAACCTTATTCAAGTTGGCCCGTAATGGTCACTCCATACAACTTACCACCTTGGTTGTGCTTGAAAAAGCAATTTATCTTCTTGTCACTTATTGTTTCCGGTCCAAAGAATCCAAAAAGTAACTTAGATGTTTATTTATAACCGTTGGTGGAAGAGTTGAAACATTTGTGGGAAGTTGGTGTGCAAACATATGATGTGTCCAAAAAGCAAAATTTTCAATTAAGAGCTTCACTTTTATGGACAATAAATGATTTTCCCGCTTATGGAATGTTATCGGGTTGGTCTGCTGCTGGACAAAAGGCATGTCCTTGTTGCATGGAAGAGAGTAAAGCATTTTATCTCCCTAATTTCAAGAAAATAAGTTGGTTTGATTGTCATAGACACTTCTTATTGGAAAGACATGGACATAGGAGGAACAAGAAAGCTTTCTTAAAAGGTAAAGAGGTGCGTGACGATGCTCCGGATCGATTTCCGGGGGATGAGGTATGGGATTTGATATGTGATTTGCCAACTACTGTTGATCGTACAGAAGAAGAGTTTAAAGAGTTGAAAAAAAATGGTTGGTTTAAAAGAAGCATTTTTTGGGACCTTCCGTATTGGAAAACAATGTTAATTAGGCACAACTTGGATGTAATGCACATAGAGAAAAACTTCTTTGAGCTACTGATTCACACGATTATGGATGTAGAAGGAAAGTCATGTGATACTATTGCTGCAAGAGAAGATATAAAGAAATTTTGTGACAGTCCCAAATTGTACATTCGCAAAGACGGGTCAAAGCCAAAATCCATTTTTACTCTTGACAAAGCTCAAAGGAAGGTATTGTGTGAGTGGTTACGAAAGTTGAAGTTTCCTGATAGATATGGATCGGATTTTAAACGATGTGTTGATATGAAGAAGCTAAAGTTGCAAGGCTTGAAAAGCCATGATTGTCATGTCTTCATGGAACGATTATTACCCGTTGCTTTAAAACATCTTCTCCCGACTACCGTGTGGAATACAATTGTTGAGATTAGTCAATTTTTTCGAGATTTATGTTCCTCCTCAATATACGTTGATGACATGATATGTCTCGAAGAGCAAATACCAGAAATATTGTGTAAACTTGAGATGATCTTACCTCTTACATTTTTTAATTCCATGGAGCATCTACCGGTTCACTTGCCTTACGAAGCCAAAGTTGGAAAACCCGTCCAATACAGGTGGATGTATCCATTTGAAAGGTAATAAAAGTTAACTAGTATTATTGAAATTATAACTATTATTCTTTTATACACTTTAATTTTTTAACTTTATCAACTTTTAATTAAGCTCTACAATTATATTATAGGTTTCTTAAACACATGAAGAAAAAAATTGGTAACAAAGCTCGCGTAGAAGGTTATATATGCAATGCCTATTTAACAGAAGAGATTGCAAATTTTTGCTCTCTTTACTTTGAAAAACATATAGAAACCAAGGCAAAATACTTGAACATTGACAAAGAGGATGAAATTGATGCAAGTTTACCCGAGTTTTTTCAAACTCATGATGATAAAGGTTGCTGAACAATTGGGGGAACAAGATATTTGGATGACAAATAATATAATCGTGCTCACCTTTACGTTCTATCTAATTGTGAAATCTTAGAGCCATATGAAACACAGTTTGTGACTGATTTCATGAAAGAGCATCCTAATGTGAGCAAGGACGATGTTTGGAATAAACACGAGGAGCAATTTCCGTCATGGTTTAAGAAGCATGTTATTGAGTTAAATATCGAAGATGATTTGATAAGGAGTTTGGCCTCTAGTCCTTCACGAATGGTTAGAACCTGGAATCAATACCTAGTTAATGGATTCAATTTCCACACATTCAACTACGGTAAAAATAAGGCTAGATGCAATTATGGTGTCACTATTTCTTCTCTTGATGACAATGACTATTATGGTATAGTAGAGGAAATCTTTGAGATGTGTTATAATGGGTGTGACCGTGCTTATAAGACTGTCTTATTCAAGGTTGAATGGAAGGATAATTCTGTGGTCGGAACAAGAGTACATGGACGTTACAAACTCGTAGAAGTGAATCATACTCGAACATATTCTAAGTATGACCCATTAATACCCACACGTCAATCTCATCAAGTGTATTTCTCTTCTTATCCATGCACGAAGAATGATACAAATTAAAAGCAATGGTGGGCAGTCTTTAAGATAAAGGTAAGATCAAAAAAAGATATCTCTTTTTTCCAAGAAGAAGTAGTATCAACTAGCACAATTTTGTCTCCAATAGAATAAATCAGTTACGAGAATGGGAATGAAGAGGGTGAAGAGTTGGAAGATGAGGAAGAGGAGGAAGAGGAGGAAGAGAATGGAGAAGATGTAGAGTTGGAGGAGTTGGAGGAGAAAGTGGATAATGATGATGATGATGATCATGATGATGTTGATGATGATGAGGAGGAGGAGGATGAGAATGAGGATGAGGATGAAATTGATGAAAAGGAAGATGAAGATTAGTGTTAGTTACATTGGTAAATTTTTATAATTTTATTTTTTATTTTATTGCAATTATGTTTTTATTTTACTAACAACATTGTTTAATAATTATTTTTTTTTTGCAATTGTAGATGGCAGGAGGTCGCGTAGAACGATGTAGACAGCGAGGCGGGGGTAGTCAGCGTCATAGTACGTCTTCTTTAGAGGACGAGGAGACGGAGATTGAGCAACCGTCGGTCGAGGAATCGACCAATGATGATTACTCATCAGATCAGGGACCCGAGATTCAGTGGACTACGGATGGGAAGAAGATACTTGATCCGGCGGGTCTTTGGTAAGATATATGTTACTCATATGTTCGTTTCATATACTTCATTAAAGTTACAACATTCACACTTTGTTTAATATAAATGCATACTTGTATTTAACATATTGTATTTTAGGTTTAACTACAGAACGGCTGTTAGTGGCTGTTCGGCTAGTACGAAATAGAAGATGACGGGGCATGTTCCTACTTGTTGGACTGACGCTACGCCCCAACAAAAAGAAGAATGGTTCAACATCTTTCGGGTATGTTTTTGTATATATTTAATTTGTTAATTTATATCTAAGTTTCAATTATTAATTTATACTAATAAATTTATTTTGTAGAAATCCTTTGATTGGCCGTCAGGATTGGAATATATTGTCCGTGATAGGTACAATGCTATTTGTACTAAAAGATATAGGGATAACCTCTATAAGACCGTGAGGAGGAAAAAGGAGCCCCGAGCATATGAAAGGTGTGTGTTATTTTATTAGTTTGATTACTTGTATTTAGGTATAATTAATTTACGTGACCATTTTTTTTCTAACACTATTTTAAATTTTAGGTGAGGCATATCAGGTTCTAATGAAGAAACGTGCAACCCCGGAATTTAAGATCAAGTCGGAGCGAGGCTCACTCAACAAAAGAGGAGGAAAGAAAGAAAGCATTGTTGAGGCTACTCACTACGAGGGATCTCGTTCTTTCTTGGACCGTGTTTTTGGAGTAAGTCTACATAACAACACCTTAGATTATTATTAAAAAAAATTAACCGTGAAAACCACGAATTTATGCCTTGTTTGTTTTTTAGAAGGGGAAGAAAAAAGGTAATGTAGAGATGACAGCTCCCGAACTCTTTGCAGACACGCATAGCAAGGTTGACGATAAGGGTAATAGGCATTGGACTAAGGTGAAAGACAAGGAATTATATGTAAGTTTCATTAAATTAGTCAATTTCCCTAAATAAGATTACTAGGGTAGGTCTCGTGCAAATGCACGACATTTTAAGTTTTGGCATCTATAGAGTAAAATAAAATATAAAAGTTCCATATTGTATTTAACGTTAAGACATTGCTAAAGGAATTACTGCAGTTATAATGCGGAGAATTCAAATAATGATAGCTCGGGAGTAATAGGAACAATAAAAGTTTAGAAAATTCATATTCTTCACACATTTATTTTTGCATCGCAACAAAAGAGTACGAACAAATATAATTGTAAAGAGGGCAAACAAATATTTAAGGTGGTCGAAAGTTCAAATCTTTAATCATGAACAATAACGATCTTGAAACAGACAACTTTCTTAAAACAAAAGGTATTGAATTTTTCAATCGAGCAAATAGAACTCTAAAACCGCAATATATTTAATTAGGATTATAATCGTTTTTTTGTGTTATATGATAAGGTTAAATCTTTTCAACTCCGTAGTTAATATTCCAATTGAACGTATTTTATCTTCTCTGTTTGTGGGGAAATTGTAAAAGACACGGTTATTTTCAATGAGTGAAAAAAGAGAGAAAATTTGATACTATAATAAAAATTAATAGAAAAGAAAATATTATTTGAGGTAGTTTTAAAATAGGGAAGGAAATATTATTTAAGATTGTAAATTTATAGCCCATTGATACGTGCATTTTATATAGTTCTTTTAGGCCTTTTTATACACGTATTTCTATGCTATTATCGTAGTTTTATGCTACGAAATGCCCGAATATGCTACTTTGGTTTGTTTTGTTCTATTTGCAGGAATGGACCAGAAAGTAGTGAAATCAAGCCCTTTTACCGTCCGTTTAGCATGCATTTGGAGGAAGAGTGAATTTGGAGTGGAAATGTAGCTGTCATGGGATGCGTGAAGCCATTTCGGGAGCTAAATATTCAAGTCAAAGCTGAAACTAACGGAATAAGTAGCTGCAGGAGTCATATTCCACTCGATCGAGTGCAATTCTAGTCGATCGAGTACTTATGAATGGTTGAAGACCTCGATCGAGTGCTTTCCTTGGTCGATCGAATAGTTGCATTTTTATGGTTACTCGATCGAGTGGAATCGCTTATGGGCTCGGGCTTTTTGTTTTATTTTGTAATTAGGTTAAATAAAACTCATCTCCTCTATAAATAGGACGACGACTAACACTAAAAACATACGGGAGAACACATCTGGGACTCCGTTCCCTGATACTTTTCTTTGCTCTTTCACTGTTATACATTCCTTTCATTCTTTTCATCCCGGATGCTTTTCTCTGTAACTCTTTCTTCCCTTTTTACCTTTTCTCTCTTTTACTTAATGTTTATTCCTCTTTCTCTTGCTTTTACTCTTTCCTTATTTATGTCTAGATAATCTCTCTCTGCTAGGATTAGGGGATTCAAGGAATGAATGTTAATTGCTAATTAGTTTATAGATTTGTCGTTGTTGTTTTAGTCTATGTTGTTAATCGCTGCTTTAATTGTATCTTGCCGATTGAATCGATGCAATTAGCCTTTTTAATTTTGGTAAGCCTTGACCTAGACCGGAAGGTTGGAAGGAGTAAGACCCGCAGTGAACAATAGGATGCTTTAGTGAAGGCGAAAGCTAAGCTAATAGTATTTTAGGGCGAATTGAGACCGGAAGGAGATATTCGTTGCCCTTTAGACCGACACATCGACTGATCTGTGACCTTAGCTGCAATTAACTGACGTTCGTTGATGACCTGACAATCCTAGTCTCATTTCCCCCTGCTTAATTCTTCTTATCTCTTTTTCTCTTGCCTTAATCTCATTAGTTTAGTCAAAACAATCAAACCCCCATCTTGTGACCGTAGACAAACCGAATAGACAAGTAGATAGTGACCGCCTCCCTGTGGAGATCGGCTCTACTTACTGCTAGCTTCTGTTAGTGTAACTAGGTATTTTATTTTTGGTACCTGGCGACGGTATCAAATTTTGGCGCCGTTGCCGGGGAGGCAACTACTTTATTTATTTGTTTAATTTTGTTTGTCTTTAGCCTCAAGGGATTTATCCCTTGAGGCCGTTCTCATCTTTTTCTTTAGTGCTGTTTTGATAGGTCCTACAGGTCCTACATAGATAGTTGTAGGTAAAAGATCGTCAAAGGGAAGGGTTGAGTACCTTTGACCCTCCACCTATGTTCTATTATATGGCGCAACAGGTGGTTTACTGTGGGAGGTGTGGTGCTGCTGGGCACAATGCAGCTATTTGCATGGTAGAGAACGACGAGGTCTACGCGTTCAAGCACCGTAGACAAGCTAGCCATTCCGCTGTAGTTGTGCCCCCGCATCTACCTTATCAACGAGGTTATCAAAAACCTCCGTTAGTCTGGCCACCGCGACAACAAGCTCCTCCTCCTGATAGACAGAAAGAAGAGATTGCGGAGCTGAAATCTTTGATCAAGACACTTGCATTCAAAAAGCAAGAGTATGATAGACATACGTACGCTCAAATCGATGAGCTTGAGTCTCAAATAGCTCGCCTAGCCGAGACGACCTTTAGGCACGCGGAGAGTGGTCTTTCCGGGGAGGACCCGAGTTGCCTATCGTTCTTTGATAGTTTATATGACTCGGAGTACGAAGATCTATCCGAAAATGAAGCGAGTTATGAAGATTTCTGCGATGCACTGCAAAGATCACTCGATCGAGCTAGTAATAGTGCTCGATCGAGTGGATTATCAGAGAAAACGTTCGATCGAACAGTTGATTCCACTCGATCGAACAGTTGTGTTGAGGAAGTCCTCGATCGAGCAGTTCACTGTGTTCGATCGAGTGAAAATCAGGAAGGAAGCTTTCGACCGAGTTCTATTTTTGCTCGATCGACTAGTTTGGCCAAAGAGAGCACTGATTTGTCACATGGGTTCGTTTTGGGTGACGATTTTTATGAAGATAATGGATACGGTGAATCTCCCCTTTTCAAAGCCGAGTTGGATGACTTGGAGGCCGCGATATGTGGGACAGAACCCACCAAGGAGAGTAACAAGGTAGCTGAGTCAGCAATTATTCCTAGCACGAAAGAGGTAGTGTATTCTACTGTCGATGAATCCGCCGTTCGAAGCAACCAGCCAGAGGTAGTAAGCGGTAATTTCATTACTGTTGGTATTAATAGTACACTATCTCACATGACTCTTACTTTTTATTTTGATGCTCTACCCCCTCCCAGTGAGACGAATTATTTAACGACTTTTCACCGTACCTGTCATCAAAAATTCGTTAAACTGAGACGGTACCATAGATTACCTTTAAATGCTCCCAAGCTCTCTTATTTTCCACTGACGGATAATTTGAGCTTTTATATTCCGCCGCTGGAGGGCAGGATTACTTTGTGGATAAATTTGGGAGCTGTCATAGGAAATTCGTTAGGCTCAAATGGTTGCATGTTTTTATTTCCTATTTTATTTTTATATGATGGTGCTACTTACATTTTTGTGTAGCACATGCGCAGTTATTTGATCGATTGCTGCGTGCCTTGAGCTGTTTTGACTGGGCTCAATTGGATTTGCTGACTGAAAGAAAAGAAGGTCGAGCTGGGACCTGTCTGAAACTAGCGCTATCCGGGAGGCAACCCGGAATTTACGCTTTTTAGTTGTTTTTCTAACATTTCGGTTTTTGTTGTGTGTTTAATAATGTGTCTTCTCGATCGAGTGCCCTACTTTCTCGATCGAACACTTCTACAGCCCATTGCACTCGATCAAGCAATCTTCTCTCTCGATCGAGTTGGTTTGCCTTGATTCGCTTCCTGTGACGATGTCCTGCAGTTGTTTGTGACCTCCCATGTTGCTGGCTGGTTTGGTGAGGTCCCTTCTTCGCGTTATCTTGTAAGTTTTCCGCATCTTCGCTCTCCTTTTTAGTTTGCATTTCCTTTCCATGTTTTGGTACAATGAGGGCATTGTACGGTTTGGTTTGGGGAGGTTATGCATCCATATCTGTGTCTGCATATTGTTTTTATTGCATTTCTGTTATCACATTTAATTTGTGTATGCATTGTCTTTTATTCTTATAACAATTCAAAAATCTCATAAAAATTAGAAATTTCAAAAAATTCAAAAAATCTCACATTTACTTTAACATATAGGTTGAGTTGGAACGGTAGATTTCAATGATGATATTGCACTGCGATTGTCTTTTGCATAAACTAATTATCTTTTAGCATTGTCTTTTACATATCTACGAGTTTTTGTTCAAATTTAGCTGAACGAATAGACTTGACCTGAAATTTTGGCAACCTACTTATAAATTCTATGGATCTAGAGCTTAATAAACTGGTGTCATTTGTGACCAGTTTCATGTAGGATTGTGAGTAGTTACTCCTTGCATAGCATGTTCATCAATTTGCACGTATATGAAATTCAATTGCTTTTTGCCGTCATACATTCGGGTTAGTGGTTGGTGTCACATGCAGGGAGGTGCTTACAATTTCCCTTTCTTTCATTTTTACCCATTTAACTCCACATTAGCCAAATTTGCCTGTTGACCCTTAGCTACATTCCAAATTTAGCCTGCCTTGTCAAGCTAGTTTAGTGTATGTTTTTGCGGTATATATTTATTGTGCCGAGTTTGGCTTGTATCCGTTGATTTGGAGTTGGTAATTTATGAAGAAAAAAAAGAAGGAAAAAACGTGAAAAAGAAAAAGAAGAAAAAGAAAAGAATTGAAAAAAAAAAAAAAAAAAAAGACGAAAAATGATGAAAAAAAAAAAGAAACCGAAAAAAAATAGAAAAAATATAAGAGAAAAAAAAAAGATGTTTGATGAGACGGTTTCTGCTCCTATGCTTTATTTACATTTATTGAGGAGTATTTTCAGTTCGGTTTGGTGAGTTTTGTGCCAAATGAAGGGCATATGCGCTTAATTCTATAATTGAGTTGGAAACGGATGTTGTTATATGGTATTGTTTATGTACTAGCTTGGCCGCCTATACCTCCACATTCCCATAAATGTTTTGCCTTTTCTTACCCATTGCCTCACTTTACCATAATTTTTGTAAGCCCTCGGCTGTGTCAGGACCTTGTTTGGTTGGAATGTATGTGCGGTAGCTAGAATTGTCTATCATATTAGTTGCATGCATGTTTATGTGGGTCGTAGTTTAGGTGAGCGACTATATTTCTTTCTCTCTTACATATTTATGTTCATCCTTTGCTTCATGAGAGAAGAGTGACCCGTGAGAGTCCATTATTAAAGGTCTTGCAAGGTCGACGGTTCAGCTATTTTATAGACATCTTATAACTCGTTTGCATTTGACTGTTTGCTATAAGTGTTAGTTAGCTTGCATTAAATCGGTTTAAGTGGGCATTTGTAGCTGGCTCTGAGTTATCTTTTCTGTTCCATTAGTTGCATTTAGTTTACTCGAGGACGAGTAAAGGTTTGGTTTTGGGAGATTTGATACGTGCATTTTATATAGTCCTTTTAGGCCTTTTTATGCACGTATTTCTATGCTATTATCGTAGTTTTATGCTACGAAATGCCCGAATATGCTACTTTGGTTTGTTTTGTTCTATTTGCAGGAATGGACCAGAAAGTAGTGAAATCAAGCCCTTTTACCGTCCGTTTAGCATGCATTTGGAGGAAGAGTGAATTTGGAGCGGAAATGTAGCTGTCTTGGGATGCGTGAAGCCATTTCGGGAGCTAAATAATCAAGTCAAAGCTGAAACTAACGGAATAAGTAGCTGCAGGAGTCATATTTCACTCGATCGAGTGCAATTCTAGTCGATCGAGTACTTATGAATGGTTGAAGACGTCGATCGAGTGCTTTCCTTGGTCGATCGAATAGTTGCATTTTTATGGTTACTCGATCGAGTGGAATCGCTTATGGGCTCGGCCTTTTTGTTTTATTTTGTAATTAGGTTAAATAAAACTCGTCTCCTCTATAAATAGGACGACGACTAACATTAAAAACATACGGGAGAACACATATGGGACTCCGTTCCCTGATACTTTTCTTTCCTCTTTCACTGTTATACATTCCTTTCATTCTTTTCATCCCGGATGCTTTTCTCTGTAACTCTTTCTTCCCTTTTTCCCTTTTCTCTCTTTTACTTAATTTTTATTCCTCTTTCTCTTGCTTTTACTCTTTCTTTCTTTATGTCTAGCTAATTTCCCCTGCTAGGATTAGGGGATTCGATGAATGAATGTTAAATGCTAAATAGTTTATAGATTTGTCGTTGTTGTTTTAGTCTATGTTGTTAATCGTTGCTTTAATTGTATCTTGCTGATTGAATCGATGCAATTAGCCTTTTTAATTTTGGTAAGCCTTGACCTAGACCGTAAGGTTGGAAAGGGTGAGACCCGCAGTGAACAATAGGATGCTTTAGTGAGGGCGGAAGCTAAGCTAATAGTATTTTAGGGCGAATTGAGACCGGAAGGAGATATCCGTTGCCCCTTAGACTGACACATCGACTGATCTGTGACCTTAGCTGCAATTAACTGACGTTCGTTGATGACCTGACAATCCTAGTCTCCTTTCCCTCTGCTTAATTCTTCTTATCTCTTTTTCTCTTGCCTTAATCTCATAAGTTTAGTCAAAACAATTAAACCCCCATCTTGTGACCGTAGACAGACCGAATAGACAAGTAGATAGTGACCGCCTCCCTGTGGAGATCGACCCTACTTACTGCTAGCTTCTGTTAGTGTAACTAGGTATTTTATTTTTGGTACCTGACGACGGTATCACCCATTTGTCAAGGTAATTAGAGTATCTAAAAAATGCCTAATTAAGAGGATATTTTATTTAGGCGGGAAAACTAAGAGAATTTTTAGTCTCTTAGTAGTAGGGGGATTTATTATAGGTAAATTTTTCATGTAAAAATAACCTTTAATTCTATTAGCGTTGTTTATTTTTTTGATTTGTAGGATGCTTATTTGCGTGAAAAAGAGAACAACCCCAATAGGCCCGATAATGATATTTGGTTTGACTTGGTTGAGGGGTACAAAAAGGGCTCGGTGTATGGAACCGGAGAAGCTCATGGAGTTTTCTACAAGGCGCCAAAAGCAAGGAATTCTTCAAAGTCCAAACAAACTTATGAGCCGGGAATTGTAAGTGTCTTACAAGCACAACTTGATGAAGAAAGGCGCCAAAACGCCGAAAGGGATCAACAAATGCGGGAAATGAAAGAAAAGTTCGACAAGATGGGAGCCTACTTCAGTTCGTGCAACTCCAGTCCCCGTCCCCATTTGCAAGATCCTAATGATCCATCCGTAGGAGGTGGTCTTGGCGCAGGTGCTTCTTTTCCTTGTGCTTGACTTATGTGCCCCTTTCCCTAAACCTATAGTGTAAGTTAGACTTGTGACGGATTTGGTTTGATCGAGTTTGTTGGTACACTTGTAAACTTGGTTTATTCTCATTTTATATATGAGATTTGGTTATTGGTATTCCATTTGTGTTGTTAGTTTGGTTTGCGTTGGTGTTGTAGTAATAGAAATGCAGGTACGGGCAATAAAATGGATTGGGTAGTAGGAAAACCGAATTTTCATGCAAAATTACACTAAAAATGGCGACTGAAATGTATTTTTGGCGACTGATTTCAGTCGCCAAAACAGAGTACCCAAACCAATAGCCACTGATCTGCCAGTACCAAAGGCGACTGAATGGCAACTGATGTCAAAGTAGTCGCCAAATTGGCGACTGAAAGTCAACAATGGGCGACTGATTTCAATCGCCATTTTGGCGACTACTTTGATTTTCAGTCGCCATTTTGCATATTTGGCGACTATTTAGTCAGTCGCCAATTTTGGCGACTAAGGCCTGCAACTGTGTTCTGGCGACCAATTTCAGTCGCCAATATTGTTTTAGCGACTGATTTCAGACACCAATTGTAGTCTCTCGAAACAGGATTTCTTGTAGTGGGTGTTCCACCAATAATCCAAGCTTGAAGGCCAAGGGAAAGGCATAGGGAGCATTTTAGAGAGAGGGGAGAGTGTTTTAGTGTAAGAAGGAAGAAGAAGAAGAAGAAGAATGAAGGGGATATCGTTGGGATAGGATGAAATCCCGAAATATCCTTTCTCGGGTACAGCTCAGCACCACTCGACCGAGTTACCAGTTCACTCGACCGAGTGGCACTCACTCTGTCGAGTATGCCCTTACTCGACCGAGTGCCAACTCACTTGGTCCACCTAGAGTTCTACTCGTTCCACTGGAAGTCTACTAAGTCTAGTTTAGGTCTTACTTGGTCTCGTAGGAGGGGTCATCCTTTACTTCCGAGTACATGTGGGTTCCTTCACGTGTCTCTAGGTCCTTTGTGGGTCCCAAATTATCCGAGTATTACAAGTATGGATGACTGTTGCACAGCACTGGCAGCGAGATTGATAAATAAAAGTGCAATGATTAGAGAACGTAGAAGTAAATAAATAAACAAGACGATGTTTAAAAAATTGGTTCAGCTCCTACTCCGGAGCCTACGTCCAACCGTTATTTTGTTGATTGTTTATAAATTTACTCAAACTTAACTAAACCATTACAATGAAAATAACTCGCCAATTAACCCCGGTAGCAATTACTTGAAGCTACTCCGCTTCAAGACTTTCCCTTGCTCAAAGCTACTCCGCTTCAAGACTTAATTAAGTTCTATCTCATAGGTTTACAGAGTCAGAATATTAGTGGTTCACTTAAGAACATGGAGATTACAATTAAGACCTAAACACGAGAATCATTCAACATACTCTTTATGCAACAGTGAAACGAACTGATACTTGGAGATTTTGTAGCTTTGAAAAACAAACGACTTTTGAAAATAGAAAAACGGTTTTGCAAATGATTGAAGAACAAGGTTTTAAATGCTAAAAAGATTTGCAAAGTATTTTACAATGAATGCTCTTAAAAGTCTTGGCAATAAATGATGTCTAAGGCTCATTATTTATAGGGGTCGTTTGGTTCGCAACGGGAAAATGCAATGCCCGTGAAGTTCTAATTACTATGCTATTCTAATTCATGTGAATTTGAAAAAGTTGTTTGGTTGCATGTGGGAACTCCAATTCCATAGGAACTTCCACTTACCTAGGGAGGGCTAGGTAAGCAACTTCCTCCATTATGGAGGAAATAGAGTTCCTAGGAAGTACCAATTCACATGAATTGGGGCAACCAAACTGTTGTGCGGAAGCGTCGTGTAAACGATAACAAAAGCAATAAAGATTGAACACAAAGATTTACGTGGTTCACTATCAAGGTGATAGCTACGTCCACAGGGGCAAGGGATCAATTTCACTATGTATGGAGAAATACAGATACAACGATGAACTTCCGAGTTTTCCAAGAACTGCCTCTCTAGAAAACTCACTGTGTTTTAGCTCTCTTTTCTCTCCTTAAACCTAAGATAGGTAATTGTGGGTGTTTATATAGTAAACCCACAAATTAACCTAATACAAAAGGGATTAGGAAACTATTAAGAAAACTGCCATAAAACAAATCAACCCGAAAAAGTCCAAGCAAGTCACTTGGCCCAACTCCGTCTTCCTTCATCGATATTCATCCTACTCCAACATAATTCCCGATGCGACTATCAAGTCACATTCCAACAATTCTCCACCTTGACTTGGATCTCGCATTTAGCAACGAACTCCAATCATCTTGCCCCCTCCACCATTCTAGCTATTGTGCACACAACTAGAACACCATAGACTTCGAACCCGAATCTACACATCCTCTATACCCTGGATTGGGTCTGCATCCGTTATACCCCGGACTGGGTCTTCCATCCTCTAAACCCGGACAAAGGTTGCTCAAAGAACTCCACCTTGAGCTCAACTCCCCTAAGGGACTAGACATATCTGTCTATGTTCAATAAGTCCAAGCAATGTTTGAACTTACTGAACGGAACCGGCTTAGTAAAGCAATCCGCGGGATTGTCAGCTGTTCCTACCTTCTTTACTACTATCCTTTTCTCAGTACGCAAGAAATGATACCTGACATCAATGTGCTTGGTTTGATCATGATGCACCTGATCCTTTGCCAAGCAAATAGCGCTTAAACTATCACAAAACACAACAGCATTATCATGATGTAAACCCAGCAAACTCACAAGCCCTTTTAACCATATTGCCTCCTTGGCCGCTGCAGTCAAAGCCATATACTCTGCCTCCGTGGTTGACAAAGTCACAGAAGATTGAAGCGTAGACTTCCAACTGACAAGCGATCCACCAAGAGTAAACACATACCCGGTTACGGACCTCCTGCTATCTACATCAGCAGCATAATCAGAATCTGAATAACCTGCTACCAAGCAATTTGTATCATTCCCGTATATGAGGCCAATATCTGTCGTTCCCCTCAAATAGCGGAAAATACGCTTAACCGCTAACCAGTGCTCCTTCCCAGGTTGAGCCATAAACCTGCTAACAACACTTACAGCATGTGCAATATCCGGCCTAGTACAAACCATAGCATACATTAAACTTCCTACTGCACTAGCATACGGAACCATCGACATATAAGACTTCTCATCGTCACTTTGAGGTGCAGAAGAAACTGTAAGCTTACCAACTGCATAAGGAGTGTTCAAGGCCTTCGCTTGGCTCATCCCGAAACGACCAAGCAACTTCTCTACATAACTTTTCTGAGATAAGAAAAGCTTCTTCTTTGAACGGTCCCTTAATATCTCCATGCCTAAGATTTTCTTTGCAACTCCAAGATCCTTCATATCAAACTCCGAACTGAGCATAGCCTTCAATCTGTCAATATCAGATTTACACTTCGCAGCAACTAGCATGTCATCCACATATAACACTAGATAGGTCATAGACCCGTCAGCAAGCTTATTGTGATAAACACAACAATCGTATGGATTTCTATCATACCCATGCTCAACCATGAAAGTGTCAAATCTCTTGTACCCTTTGCCTCGGAGATTGTTTTAGTCCATACAAGGACTTTTTCAATTTGCACGCATGATGTTCCTTCCCTGGAATCTCGAACCCCTCTGGCTGTTTCATTAGAATATCCTCCTCCAACTCTCCATGTAGGAAAGCTGTCTTGACATCAAGTTGCTCAAGCTCAAGATCAAAATGTGCCACTATTGCTAGTAACACGCGAATAGAGGTGTGCCGAACAACAGGAGAGAAAATCTCCATATAATCGACTCCTTCCACCTGACTGAAGCCTTTTGCAACTAGCCGCGCTTTGTACCTAACCATCTCAGCCTCTGAAGTTCCTTCCTTACGCTTGAACACCCACTTGCAACCAATTAACTTTCTCCCTTTCGGTGCTGGCACAAGATCCCAAGTTCCATTTTTGTGAAGAGATTCAATCTCCTCACCCATTGCGGCAAGCCATTGCACAGACTCGTCACAAGTAACAGCTTCCCTGTAGGACATAGGCTCATGTGACTCTATTATATCCGCTACCTGTAAAGCATAACCTATCATATCCTCAGCAAAGTGGTTTTGGCCGACTTTTCGACCGGACATCTCCTCAATGAGCCTATTCGGCTTCCTTGATACACGTTTAGGTATTTCAGGAATTGGACTTTGCTCACTAGATGCCTCCTCCTGCGGTTCTTCCTCCTCCTCAGCTGGATTAACCTCAGGTCTAGGAGTTACTGGCTCGGCATCCTCCTCGATCACAACCCGTGGGAACATGGAAATAGTGGAAGTGGCCACCTCAAACTCCACCTCACTGGCGGTGCTCCCTTGCTTGTCTACGGTACCTGTAGAAGGATCATGAGAAAAGAACATAGAATTTTCGTCAAAGGTTACATCCCTGCTGATAATAACACGGCCCTCTGACGGAGACCAAATCCTGAATCCCTTCACTCCTTCTCCATAACCCATGAAGCTGCCCTTTCTAGCTCTTGGGTCAAGCTTCTTGTCACGAACGTGGTAGTAGGCTACACACCCAAAAGTCCGTAAACCCGAATAATGCACACTACCGCTCCATAGCTCATACGGGATTTTGCGGTCAACTCCCATATGAGGCCCTCGATTGATCAAGTAACAAGTCTGTTTTCACGACTTCAGGCCAATATCTTCTAGCTACACTTGCATTTGAGAGCATGCATCGAACTCTCTCTAGCAAGGTCCGGTTCATGCGCCCGCAACACCGTTCTCTTTGTGGTGTTTTCCGGACGGTATGATGCCTTCCAATACCCTCATCTTTGAGAACTCATCGAACTTGTTTGAACAAAACTCCATCCCGTTGTCAGTTCGTAGCTTCTTAATCTTCTTATCTTTCTGGTTTTCCACCAAAGCTTTCCATTGCGTGAAAGCCTTGAAAGCCTCATCCTTGTGTTTCAATAACACCAACCACGTGTACCTGGAAAAATCATCAATAAATGTAACGAAGTAGTTAATTCCTCCAAGTCCCTCTACACGAGAAGGCCCCACAAGAATCGAATGGATGTAATCCAGAATTTCTCTAGTAGTATGAGCACCCTTGCTAAATTTCGACCTGTGTTTCTTACCAAACACGCAATGCTCACAAAACTCTAGGTTCTTCACCTTAGCACCCTCCAGAAGATTTCTATTTGACAACAAATTTGCATCCCTCTATTACTCATATGACCAAGTCTTTGGTGCCATAACTTGGTCATCTCCATGTGATTTTCTTGATGCACAATCCGCAGAACTAATCGGCGTCTCACCCCGTAAAACATACAAGGTGTCTATCTTGATACCTCGAAGTACCAAGTCGAACCACTCCGGATCGTCAATTCCCTTTAGAGCACGAAACCGAAATCCCTTATCATCTAAGACACCAAGTGATAACAAGTTTTTACCCAACGGAACATGACGAACTTTGTGCAAAGTACGAATTTTTCCTTCACCCGTCCGAATCCTAATTGATCCAATACCAATCACCTTACAAGTAGCGTTGTTGCCAACGACAACGTGACCACCATCAAATGACTCATAAGTATAGAACCAATTTCTATGACGACACATGTGATAAGAGCAACCCGAATCAAGAATCCAACGATCCTTAGAGCATGTATCACCCTTTGTAAGAGCGTAGTCCCCTTCGTAATCGTAGTCTTTCGCCTTACTTTGTACAACTGCCGCAGCATTATTCTTGCCCTTTAACAGAGGACATTGAAAACGCTTATGCCCTGGTTCTTTACATTTGTAACAAATTATAGGGCCTGAATCAGTGCTAGTACTTACTTGAGAAGACTTGGCCTTTCCCTTTCCTGACCACTTTTTATTCGACTTAGCCACCAATCCCGAACCTGAACTGTCACCAACGTCTGCCGTTGCCTTTTGACGCAACTCCCTAGAATGAAGTGCTGACTTCACTTCCTCTAGGGTCACCGTTTCTCTACCCACCACAAAAGTTTCAACAAAATTCTCAAAACTATCTGGCAAAGAAACCAAAGAAGAATAATGCAAAGATCCTCATCTTCTACTTTAACATCTATATTACGCAGTTCTAATAATACTGATGTTAAACTTTTCAAGATGATCTCTAAGTGACGTACCTCCTTGCATTCTTAGGGCAAACAAACGTTTTTTCAACAGAAGTTTATTTGTAAGCGATTTTGTCATGTATAACGCCTCCAATTTCTTCCATAATCCTAGCGCCGTTGTTTGTTCCACAACCCTCGCGATTATATCGTCTGCGAGGCTCGGCAAGATGGTGGAATGAGCCTTTTCCTCCATAAGCACTTCGGCATCCGAAGGTGCGCCCGATGCAGCATCAGCCTCGCTCTTCTTCTTTGAGAGCGGTTTCCAAATTCCTTGTTGTTTCAACAAAGCACTCATCTTTATCTGCCATAGCGTGAATGAATTCTTCCCAGTAAACTTTTCAACCCTCATCGTTGATTGATCCACCGTCTCCCCTCGGATCACGAACCTGGCTCGGTGCCAATTGTTGTGCGGAAGCGTCGTGTAAACGATAACAAAAGCAATAAAGATTGAACACAAAGATTTACGTGGTTCACTATCAAGGTGATAGCTACGTCCACAGGGGCAAGGGATCAATTTCACTATGTATGGAGAAATACAGATACAACGATGAACTTCCGAGTTTTCCAAGAACTGCCTCTCTAGAAAACTCACTGTGTTTTAGCTCTCTTTTCTCTCCTTAAACCTAAGATAGGTAATTGTGGGTGTTTATATAGTAAACCCACAAATTAACCTAATACAAAAGGGATTAGGAAACTATTAAGAAAACTGCCATAAAACAAATCAACCCGAAAAAGTCCAAGCAAGTCACTTGGCCCAACTCCGTCTTCCTTCATCGATATTCATCCTACTCCAACATAATTCCCGATGCGACTATCAAGTCACATTCCAACACAAACAACTAGTTATTTTGTGTTTTTGATGGGCAATCAAACAAGTCCATAGTGGAAGAAATGGTCTAAGTTGGGTACCTTAGATAATATAATTCCTTAATAAATTAAGTAGCCTTGATTGATTGTAAGTATTATGTGTTGCTTAAGCACACAAAAATCAGATTGCTTTAGTTCTTTTCAGGTTTTAAAACCCCAACACACTCGACAAGTGACAACTTACCACAAATGGCAAAACGCTTTAGTACTTGACTACTTCAAATTTCCATTTATGTAAAAGTAGGATGCACAAATATAGAGGAGTTGAAAAGTTCAATTTGAGCTCTTTCATTTCTGAAATTATTTCAAAACTTTGTTTTTCAAATTTCAAACCTTTTAGAATATTTTTTTTTTTTTTGGTGAAATGTGAAATATATTACAACCTTTTAGAATATTGCTTTTGAAAGGATTTTGAACACTTATGAATTTTCCGAAAATTCTCCATAAGGTAGTACCAGAAACCATGGTGCAACAGTCACAAGAACTATTGTATGATTTTGCAATCACTTATGTTTTAAAAAGGGATATGTTTAACTAACTCGTTTACAACATTCATTCTAGGTAATGAGCTTATACATTAGTTCAAACCACTCCATGGACGACCTAGCTATATTATATCCCTCACTAAAAAATGAATAATTGATTAAAGCAGTTATTAAGAGTATTTAGGTAAAATGTAAAGTATTTCATATTAAAAAAAAATCTTATACATTTGTGAACATGGAATTACGGTCCCGACTCTCGACTTGTGTGTGTTAAGTGACAACAACTACCGAACTAAATAAGGAGTAGAAAAATTAAAATCGAATGTTGATCTTGACCCGATAAATCCGAAAATCAATATAATGAAACTCAACTTGAGACAAACTAACCCACTCGATATAATCATTCAATATAATTGTGTTGTATTTATCCAAAATGTTTCGTAGACGTTTTCTATATTTTCTAATCTATCAGCATTATAAATGATTAGATTAGATAAATTATTACTAACTACATTATCCAACTGTTCCGATTATGAAGTAGATTACCTATCACACCACCTCAAAAAGTCCTAAGAAGAATATTATAATAACAAAATTCTTTAAAAAATCATTAGATAAAATCTTAAAAATCATCCGTTTGAAAATGTTATCCATTTAATTTATACATAATTGGATTATTATTAGGATAAAATGATAATTTCATTTTCATTTTCATTTAACTTATCCAATTAAGATTTAAGAGTTTGTTAACTACTCTAATTCTGATTATCTCATCTACGTTACTATATAAACACCCAACATTTCTTCTCATTCATCATACAAATTCCAAAGAGTTTTTATTAATTATTATTTGTCAACTTAATTTAGCAAAGAAAAAAGTTTGAAAATTTTGAAAATGGGAAAAGGTGGAAAAGCATGTGATGCATCAACTCAAAATAGGGCTGCATGGTTGCATGGAGTCAATGATCTTAGGATCCAACCTTACCCTCTTCCTCCTCTTGGTATTTTATTTTAACCCTTCATTTTTCGACATTTTCGAATTTTAACTGTGATTTATTAATGTTTATTTGGTTTTTAGACGAATATATATATATATATAGAGAGAGCATGAATCATAATAGTTTTAAATTTACGTTCGATTTTCATAGGTCCTACTGATGTGAGGGTACGTATGAAGGCTGTTGGAATTTGTGGAAGTGATGTCCATTACTTGAAGGTATACACGTAATTCTTTTTAAAATACTACTCCTTAGTCCTTACGTCCTAATCATTTGTTTACTTTTATATCTATATATCTGTGACGGATATATATTATGGTAAACAAATGATTGAGATTTGAGACGGATAAAATCTCAACTTACAGTATGGTAAACATTTTACCTTAACTAATGTTTATACGTATATGTGTTGGTTTTTGGACGTTAGACTATGAGCTGTGGTGATTATAAAGTGAAAGAGCCTATGGTAATTGGCCATGAATGTGCTGGTATCATTGAAGAAGTTGGAAGCGAGATCACATCTCTTGTTCCCGGTGACCGAGTCGCTCTTGAACCCGGTCAAGGTTGTTGGCGATGTGACCGTTGTAAAGAAGGCAGTTACAATCTGTGCCCTGACATGGAGTTCTTTGCAACTCCACCCATCCATGGTTCTCTTGCTGATCAGGTTCGTTAGCATTGATTAATTTACGAGTCACATTGTTTACTGATCAATTCATATATGGGTTTTATTCATTTGTCGATTTTATTAATTGTATAGATTGTGCACCCGGGGAATTTATGCTTCAAGCTCCCTGATAATGTAAGCTTGGAAGAAGGGGCAATGTGTGAGCCCTTGAGTGTTGGGGTGTATGGTTGTCGTCGGGCTAAGGTTGGTGCTGAGACAACTGTCCTAATCATTGGAGCGGGTCCAATTGGCCTAGTGACCTTGTTAGCTGCCCGTGCTTTTGGAGCCCCAAGAATTGTGGTGGCTGATGTTGATGACCACCGCCTTTCAGTGGCTAAGACACTTGGTGCAGATCAAGTTGTTAAAGTCTCATTCAACAAAGAGGTAATCTTATTAACTACGGTGCATTCAGTGAGACGGTCTTACATAAGTTTATGCCTTTGGTTAATTATCGAAAAGTCTAATCATAATTGTTTTTGGTTATACAGGATGTGGCCTCAGAGGTGGAGGAGATAAAAAAGGCTATGCGGAAAGGGATAGACGTGACTCTAGACTGTGCCGGGTTTGAGAAAACTGTGTCAACTGCATTCGGAGCTACTCGAAATGGTGGTAAGGTTTGCTTGATTGGGATGGGTCATTGTAACATGAATGTCCCTCTTACCCCTGCTGCTTCAAGGTAATACCAATTTGATAATTTCAACATTAACATATGGGCAGGCTTAATTAATTATTCTGGAGTATGTACTTACTATGATAATACTGATTTTCAGGGAGGTTGATGTTCTAGGCGTGTTCCGCTACAAAAACACTTGGCCACAGTGCATTGAGTTTATTAGCAGCGGGAAGATTGATGTGAAGCCACTAATAACTCACAGGTTCGGATTCTCTCAGGAGGAGGTCGTCGAGGCTTTCGAGACCAGTGCTCGTGGTGGAAATGCTATCAAAGTCATGTTCAATCTCTAAGATTCGCGTTTTCACCACCACATAGAAATAGGACTTCGAAATAAATAAACAGGGCTTTAGATTAGAAGCTTTAGTTGTGTTGCCTTAGTTTAATTCCAGGACAAATAATTAGCATTTAAGCATGTCATTCAGAATGTCTAGGACTGATTTCTGTCAGCAAGGTACTTTGGTGGTTATTCATTATATCAATAAATTACAGATTACTTTACAACTTCCGTGACAAAATTTGATTAATTCGATTTTTAAGCATCACATTCAAGCTCGTTCAACTGGAACTTTGACAAAGACAGTCCGAAATCACACACAGATATGTTCTGCACAATACAGAATACACACCACACAGACTTCCATCCAAAACCAATGTTAGATAGGTTAAAAATTGAAAGCTCCATCACAAGCTCAACCAAAATAGTTTACATGGTGCAAAACCCAAGTACATTTTTGTACACAATATTAGTACAAATATACTAATTTTCTCAACCAAACAGAAGATGATAATTACCAAACATATCATCTTTATGAGTGAATAACAGTGATACAAGATAATGGGGGTTGAAGCCTTTTGCATGTGGCTTCAATAAAGTTGTCTCCTTTCTTTTTCCCTTTTAAGGCATGCTTTCATACCCCATTTCTCAAACTTTGTTTCTTAATAATTGTCCTCTTTTTTTACTTTTTTGATATCTCAATTATCATTATATTATCAAATCAAGTATCTATTAAATAATTAGATTTCACTCATTCCTTGCATCAACTCATTATTTTAAGCTCTTACAGTTGAGTTATAGTTTATAGTGTGATCATTTTTCTGTATTCTTAGCATTCGGAAACAACCTCTTTGTGTTGCAGGAATCGTTGTCATTGTTTCTTGTAAAAATAACCTGTAATCTCTGCCTTTTACTTGATCTTTCATCTAATCATCTTTAGACATCCCTTAAAACCCCTCCTTTTCTTTCCCTCCAAAAAAACAATTTCCTCAAAAAAAAAAAAAAAACTAAATTTTAAATTTTAGCTCATCTTTAATCCTAAAAGTTTCAATCTTTGAGTAAATTAAGACATGGGTATTTAATTTGATCATCTAATAATTAGTGGGTAACTCTCAAAATTTCATCTTTTAGCAATTTAAAGAAGAAAAATGCCACCATCAAATTTTCCATTAAGGTGGGAAAGTACAGGGGACAAATGGTGGTATGCAAGTCCAATAGATTGGGCAGCAGCAAATGGACACTATGATTTAGTCCGTCAACTGCTGCGCCTTGATGGCAACCACCTTATTAACCTGACATCTCTTCGCCGCATTCGACGTCTCGAAGCGGTGTGGGATGATCAGGAACAGTATGATGATGTTGCCAAGTGCAGGTGTCAAGTTGCACACCAACTGTTTACTGAATGTCAAAACAGTGAGGAAAACTCTTTGATAGTATCAGGGTATGGTGGGTGGCTTTTATACACTGCTGCATCAGCTGGTGACATGGGTTTTGTTCAAGTGATTTTACAGAAATACCCTTTGCTTGTGTTTGGGGAGGGTGAATATGGACTGACTGATATATTATATGCTGCTGCTAGGAGTAAGAATCATGAGGTTTTTAGGGTGGTTTATGATTTTGCAGTGTCGCCGAGGTTTGTGAGTAAGAATAGAGGTGAATTTGAGGAGCATATTGAAGCGGGTCATTTCGGGTTTAAGGTTGAGATTAAGAATAGAGGTGTTCATGCTGCTGCTAGAGGTGGTAATTTGATTGGATTAAAGCAGCTTCTTGGTGGTGGTTGTAATGTTTTGGAGTTCAGAGATGTTCATGGTTCAACTATCTTGCATTCTGCTGCTGGAAGAGGTCAAGTTGAGGTCAGTTTATGTTGTTGCTTTAGGCTTTCAAAATTATCCAATACTCCCTCCACCAGAATCCTGAATCATTTATTTACCGTTGATTAAATATCTCTCACGAAGAATTTAAAAGGTAAATAAATGTTTGGGACGAAGGGAGTATACCTGAACTCAATGAATTATGAATAGCTTTTAACATACCTTAATCGCTCAAATTTGCATCTCTTAGATATTACTTTTAAATGATTAGTCTTGAAAAGTTTGTCGAAATATCAACATACTCACCATTTAGTCATTTATAAGCATCTTGTCATCTTACTCGGATTATTGGTTCTAGAGGGCATATGTGAGTATTAAGACGGTTGTAGATGTAAACAACCCATATACCTAGTTAATAATGATCATTAATAGTACCGGTGATATGTTTTTGAATACATCACACTGTAGATAGTCTCAAGAGAGATCTACTATATGATTTGAGATGCAAATTACTAGCTTGAAAGAAGAGATCTTTATCAAAACTGAAGTCCTAATTACCTGTTTGTTTTCTTTGTATGATGTCTTGTTTGTGATTGTTGTTATTGTGTTAGCAGTTTCCCTTTATATTTGCAGCCCTGAGGCTGAATTTTGAGTTACTGAAAATGGCGTTGTGCGTTTGTTGGCATCATCAGTCTAATGTGTAAACAAATTACTGTTATGTTTATATCATGTGAAACCGTCTCAATGAGCTGTAAACCTCGCTTATATACCCATTAGCCCACTAGCTCGAAGAATAAACCATCCTATCTTAACTCTCATATAGGTGAATGAGTCAGTCTTCTGATAATATCATGACGCGACTGTCTAATACGAAAATTTGTGATATCGTGTTGCACATAAAACCATTGATCTCTAACAGTCATTGGCATGATTCTTTGCTGCGTGTTATGTGTAGAACATATATGGCACTGTATGCTTCTGCATTTTAACAGTTCACAGTTGTTTACTGCTCGTGTAGGTAGTTAAACACTTGATAGCGACCTATGACATGATCACATCCGTTGATGATAAAGGCAACACTCCATTGCATGTTGCTGCATATAAAAGCCAATTATCTGTTCTCGAAGCTCTTATTCAAGCGTCCCCTTCATCTGCATTAGTATTAAACAAAGTCGGTGAGACGTTCCTCCATATGGTGGTAGATGGTTTCCAAACACCTGGTTTTAGGAGACTAGACCAGCAAATTGAACTTATGAAACAACTTGTGAGTAACAAATGTTTCCACTTGGAAGACATCATAAACTCCAAAAATAACCAAGGAAGAACCGCTCTTCATCTAGCCATTATTGGAAATGTTCATTCTAATCTCGTGGAATTGTTGATGACCGCTCATTGCATTAATCTGAACATCCGAGATAATCATGGGATGACCCCACTTGATTATCTAAAGCGACAACCACGCTCTTCATCATCCGAGATCTTAATCCGTCAGTTGATCTCTGCTGGAGGAGTATCCAGTTGCAAAGATATTGCTGTGAGACGAGCATTTGCTTCCCAGTTGAAGTTGCAAGGTGTTCTAGGGAGCCCCGGAACATCCTTCAGAATCTCGGACAATGAACTATTTCTATGTACAGGCATGGATCACCTGATGGGCCCTAGCCGCGCCCATGTTATCACGGGCCATTTTCGATCTATTAGCAGCACAAGTCAATGTGACTCGACTAATGGGACCCACTTTCCTCCGGATGTCAAGAAGGCAGCAGGTCCCTTACAGAATGCTGCAAAGCGATTCAAAACAATCTTCCAGTGGTCTTCCAAGAAGACGAAAGAAACAGGACGATCTAGGAAGCCGAGCCAAGAAGATTTCTCAGACAAGAGATTTAGCGCTTCAGAAGAGACACCAGTTACGCTCAGAGAGAGATATTCAAACGCGTCTCTCTCAAATAATAAGAGGACACTCGCAGTGAGAAGCAATATATCAAGCCCTAGCAACCGGAAGAAATTTGCTCCAGGGTTAGCCCAGGATGTCTTGAATGACCAGCTTCTTGCTGGCCTACCAGCTCAATCACCTTGGAGTTCGTTTTCATCTCTACCATCCCCGAAATCTCAGGATAAAGGCAAAGGGCAGACTCACATGGAACATGAGACAGGCGTACTACCTTGCTCGAAGCAAATCAATGCCAATAACACCCCTTGTGTGGTAGAGAAGCGAGAGTCAAAGGCTAAAAGGTTCATGAACCCGGCATTGTGCTTTGGCGGATCTCGGCTAGGTAAGCATAACACCAAGCATCCTATGGTGTCACCTGTAGCTTGATTGAGTTCTGTAGAATGTCACCTAAATAGCTCAAGCCCTATAACCTTAAGTGTGGGACACTAGCATTCACTACTTGTGAATTATGATTCCATTGCTTATGAACTTTAAAACTATAATTCCCTTGAGTTTGTTGTGTGTATCACTTTTTATATATAGATAAATATGCAAAATAAATATATGTAACCGAAGTATTTCTTAGGAAACTCGATTTATTACATGTTCTTCGTTTATTGTAACTGTGTAATCAACCTAATTAGTATTAGTGTTAATGTTGGCTATATATCTTGTGGTGTTATTTGATTTACTTATTTTTTGTATTTTCGACGGTGCAGTATGATCAACAATGCAGTAAATCAGAAACAAACAAAATATTTAACAAATTCATCCAATATAAAATTCATCCAATATGAAAAAATAAATAAAAATGTTATACTCTAATTTTATGTTTTTCCACAGTTATTGTCTATAGGTAACATCTCCACTTTCTCTTAGTGTATTACTTGAGAAAGGGAAGAAATATTGGAAAATTGCCAAAAAAAAAAAGTATAATAATTTTCTAAGTTTTTTTAAAAATCAATGATAGGTGCATGTAATCCCATTCAGTACCACGGAGAGGTGCTCTATCGTCTTCCTAATTGTAGCGAAATATAAATGGAGTCGGGTGTAGGAGTCTACATGCCCTGATCAACAAGGTAGTCACCCAACCTCTCGACAACCAAGTTGCATTGCCCTGGAGTCACTGGCTCGTCATATAACCCAAATATCAGTGCTGCTCCTGTTTTCTTAATGCATACTCCTCCTGCTCCCTGCAGTGACGGGGACACACAATTTTACTGTGTCTCGTTACCCATTTTGATATACAATATGTATAAAAAAATCATTTTACAGTGTCCCGTTACCCGTGTTTATCTGTGACGGATATTGCAGTAAATATTGAAATTAGGAAATGACGTAATTAATACCTTCTTTCCACGAATAACAGCACCGGGCTCTCCCTGGATAACCATGTACTTGCTTCCTTCCATGAAGAGACCGGTGGGCGCCAAGTGACCAGGTTCGTCGAAATCCTTGAGGATTGCTGTTACCTCTTCTGATTTTAACTGCACAAAATTATTGTCATTGTTACAAATTTGAGTGTTTTTGTAAAATAGGTTTACGATATCCCTGTTATAAAACTCGAATGTTTGGATTTCTTAAATTAGGAGATAGTACCTGAGGGAAGTCGGAGCTCTGAGCCCAAACATTGCCATCAAGGCCATATATAGCAGCCGAGGAGAGGTGGTGGCCAGTGCCATCAATGTCGCACATCAAATGCTCATCCACGTATGTTTGCCACGACATTGTCTTGTGGCTATCAAACAAACTATATTTTCAAATGGGGGTGTAATTTGGTTGCAAACACAAATAAGGCTCGAATGAGTTTGATTTGTTAAATGTGTGTTGAAGGAAAGGGAAATGCTTAAGAGGGAGATGACATCTCATAAATAGGAAGAAACAGGAAAGGAAATAAAGGGTGATCCATTCACTTGCTCCTCTTTTTAAGGCCTTCTCTCTTTTTATTTCTTCCACATGTTGCCTTACTTTCCCATGAGAATAGCTTTGCTTCATACATTCTGGTTTTTCTTTTTTTGTTGAAATATTATCTATCATATGACATGTTTTGGTCTTACGTCTTTAACTTTTTTTTTTTTTTTTTTTAAAAAAAAAGAACAATTATGACTGAAGTCACTCTTTGAAAGAGTCGCTTTACGAGTTAAAATTCTCTCCATTTCCTAAAAAGAAATGGAGAGGCCATTACCTATCAACGGCCCAGAGTATATTTTGTCAACATCAAACGGTTCACAATTTATGCATAAAAATAAAGGGTTGACAGAGTATAGATGAGATAATATTATTAAATGATTTGTGAGAGGAAATTGAGAGGATCCTTATTGCCGCTTTACCTACCGTCCAGACAAAAAAAAAATCAATCTTATGTGGATCAATTTAGTGCAAATAGTTTCAAGTGAGCCCCAATACACAAATTTTTTATTTATTTTAGAGCACTAAAAGTAAAAGAAAAAAAAAACATTCTTTAAATGCCTAATAACACCTAAAAAAATAACTCATTATAGAACATTATCGATTTATCGTGTATTTATTTTGTTAACATAGGTAAACGAAAAATGTAAAATGATTGATTGGTGATTTCGTGTTGTGTACCAATACCAAATTCAACTTATGTATACTCTCAAATCTCAAGTATGATACCATAAGCAAATAGTTTCAAGTGAGCCCCAAAACACAAATTTTTTATTTATTTTAAGCACTAAAAGTAAAAGAAAAAAACATTCTTTAAATGTCTAATAACACCTATTACAATAACTCATTATAATACATTATCGTGTATTTGTTAACATAGGTAAACGAAAAATGTAAAATGTCTTATTGGTGATTTGGTGTTGTGTACCAATACCAGATTCAACTTATGTAGTAGGAGTTAATCAGTGAGGATTCTCTGTCTCACTTTTGTGTTCCATTCTGTGTCTCACTCCATACACATCTTGACACGTCACTTGTTCCAAATAAAAAATATACAAGAAATATGCTAATGTGTTGATGTGTCAAGATGTGTATGGAGTGGGACACAAAATGGGACAGAGGATCTTCACTGAGGAGTTAATACTCTCAAATTGGATACCAGAAGCATTGGACTTGACTGATAATATTATTACTATCATAAATTTGACGATCTCTCGCTAAGTTTTTGAGAAAACTCGAGAGACCATTACTATTAGCCTTGTTGAATTGTACATTGTCTTAAATAAGTTCCCAATAACTCGTATCTTAAATTAGAAGAAAAAAATGTCAATTGACAGGGATTGTTAGGATCGTTGAGTAAAAGAAAAGCTTAATCTGTAACACATCACAGGTAGAGAGGGCAATTTCGGGGCGAGCCAAGTTGGCCGGCAGGGGGATGGCACGACACGGCTCGAGCACGATGAGCAATGCGGGCCGGCACGGGAACGACGTGAAAAAATGGAAATGAATTGTGCTTTTGTACAATCCGACCGGAGCACGGTGGGACAGGTACAACCAGTCCCGGCCCATACAAATTAATGACCCAACAAATTAAATTTGACCAAAGTACCCTTTCGTAAATTAATGACCCAACTAAAAACACAAATTGAAAACTTAGTAAATATGGTAGTACTTGTAGTCTCAACTTAGATATAATATACTTTTTAGGACGGGCACTCAACTCATTTTAGACCATACAAATTCTCATTTTAGACGACATAATCCGTATTAATCCGTTTTAAGTTTAAGACGGTTCAAGTATCATACCATTTGTGTATATAAGACAAATATATTGCCTTCTTATACACACAAGTGTGATGTAGTTGACCGTCTTAAGCTTAAGACGGATAGTGACGCTTAAGACGGATAGTGACGTCTTAAGAAAGACTTACGGGTTAGATTATGAGGTATTATAAGTTACGGAGTATGGGTCATTTTGCCGAAATCAGTTATCTGGCTATGCAACATTTGAATAAAGACCATTTTGGATTTCATTATTTTTTGGGTCAAATCATTAAGATGAAGTTCGGGTAAAGTGGGATTATTTTGAAATCAGGATCATAGTTCAGATGCTAAGGACAAGTACGTCGCGGATAAAAAAAATTTCAAATCAGATTCCTTGCACAAGGGTAGTTTTGTCAAATTTATTTAGAATAATGGAAAATTAAGCAAGATGTAACATTTTTGGTCAATTTGTCACAATTCTTCATTTTTTTTACCAATTTGTCACAAGTTATAGTTTTTTTACCAATTTGGCAAACAACCTCCACTTTTTTTACCAATTTGGTTGTTTGGCCGGAGATGATGAGTTGGGAGTTCTGTATAAATATTATCCATCCTAAAAACACTATGCAGAGCTCTGATTTTGGTTCTCACAACAATGCAGATCACCATCTTCACTCATAATCAATCAGTTCAGATCGGCATTTTCTTTGGGGTGCAAAAGAAGTCCCAAAAACATTTGACGAGATTTGAACAAAAAAAAAACCGAACGAGATTTGAACAAAGGTCGTGAGTAGGTAGGTAATCGTGATTTTCACCAACTACTCTAATAGACATCTGCACTCAGTTCAAATCAATGGCATCAAGTTCGAAAATATCTGATTTTGGGTTTCCTATTTCATTTCTATCAAGATGCAAAAGCATGAAAATCTCTGACAAGAATGTCAAAAACAGCAGTTCCTTAACCACCTCTCTAAACAGAAATGCCCCTAGTTATACAATTGTATTACTTCGCTAATCAAACGGTCAGAATAGCCGTAGTACAAGTTGTGTTCAATCACTGAGACGATAAGCTCTCCCTCTGAAAGCGCCTGTATTTCTCTCCGGCTGTGCGGGTCCACCAGCAGCAGCAGGAGCAACTCCACCACCAGCACGATAAGGTGCCGGGGCTCCAAGTCTAAACCTTGCAACAATCTTATGCCTGTATAAAGAGAGTTAGGGAAATTCAACTAGCACACGAAACTCACACAATAGCATCAGACCGATTAACCTATCAGACCATTTGCGTTCTGAAATGTTTGTGGTGAGTTTTCAAAGAAAGGTAGCAAATCTTAAGAGCTCAATCTAGAAATTAAAACCTATGTTCCACCAACTCTATTGCAAGTGTCAGACCACCATTTTCTGAAAGAGCTTTCATACTTCCATGTCTTTGGTCTAAAATGAGCTGCAGAAATTTTGGGTTCTATCAGAAAGTCGAAGTAACATAATAGGTTAAACCTAAAACCCTGGGGTGGAAACATAGAAAACTAACATAGTTTAAGTGTTTGACCATAATCAATAGTAAGAAAGTTTTGTCAAAGTTCTGCTGTTCTTCGTTAAGCATAAAGGATAGCACGAATATGTTGTTCCTCGTTGCTTTGGTACGATTAAGATGGTAATGGAATTCGATTTTTTCAGTTTAGCAAAAAAAAAGGATACACCCATAAAGGAGTCTTCAAGATATTCTTTCCACCAGCAAGAGGATGCAGCACTGTCAAGAAGTAATATAGATGTCCAGCTATGATTCCCATGAGATCTGGCACAAGAGGGGACCCAAAAATAACATCCAACGCTAGCATCGCCCAAGGCAGATAGAATGCCTGCAGCTCACGGAAGTTATCGACATGACACATGCTAGTAAATGACAATCATCAAGAAGTAAATACAATGATAAGGATCAAATTGAACTTCAGTGTACCTTAAGCGTGAAAAGGCCATAGATGTTGACATTGGAGTTGGGAAATTCTCTACTCCATACATAAAGAAGCATGAATACTAGCGATATTCCAAGGAATGGCGAATACAAGTAGGGAATTGCTGATAATGCCTGAAAATCGTAGAAATGGAAATAAAACATTACATTCACTAGGCCAGACTCCTGTCATGCGATCTCAGAATATATTCATTAAACCACACTCAGGGAGGAGTGTAGCAGTCGGTTATTTCATTGAAACGTTTCTTCTTCTTTGCCTAAAATGAAGCATTGAAGTGAGATGTTGGAATGTCAGAGCATCGAACACGTGGCATTCTCGTGATAAGATTATCATGAGACTTGACCCATATTATTATATGATACATTTTATTTTAGTGGATTAATGAGTATGGGGTAAGGCTTCTCTAGTTTAATTGGGTTGGTCTTACATATTAATATACATTATATTCATATGAGACCATCTTAAGAGGACACTAATTGTTTTAAAGAAAACACATAACTACATGTCATCACAAAGTCATTACAAAAGCTTTGATCCTACCAGAGTTGAATAAAAGATTAATTTATAATGGAAACTAAATTTCTACAAGACTATATCAAGGCATTAGCTACTAGCCTACTATCAAGGCACTTTTAACTTTTTATGATTCATACGATTTCAAAACTTATACAGTAATACGACTCATACATTCACACTGACTCGTAAGCAACCAAAAATGCATTTGGAAAATTCTATTAATATCGTTTTTGTGCTATACTGTTGAAAACTGGATTACGTAAGCTAGTGTTTTCATACCAACATAGTCAAAGTTCCAAAGATCAACATCCACAAGAAATCTGCTGTTCGCCTTTGAAATGGTCCCTGCTCGAGTTGAACTCCATATCTAGCTCTGTTAGAGCAATAGCAACGGTCAGTTTGTGGGCTGAGTTCTTATATAAGAACAAGCCCTCACCATTGTGGGAATGGGTTTGAGACATTTTTTTTTTACTTGAGATTGTATGCACAAACTGGTTCTTAGCATAAAGAAAGGGGAAAAAATAATGAAAGGAGGAGAGCTGAGAGTGAGGGTCATGAATGAAGGACAAATGTTGCGTGATACACAACTCCAAAAAGGCCACTAGTACAAGTAAGAAAATGATATAGATTACTGACTATTGAGATCAATATTACAGTATGTGGAGTTTAGACCCATTTACAAACTGAAAATAGTTTCAACCATTGTTGAAATTGAGTTGTTTTACATTTGAGTTTGTTCTAAGTGATCTGGCAATGATGTGAAGAACTTAAGCCACTGCTAATGCTTTTAAATCAAGAACCAATAAATAAAACTTGAGGACGACGAACTAATCATTCATGTATGTCAGAAAAAAGGTCAGCTGAAACCAAAATCCTTTTCTTCTGCAAACAGCAGCCCCATACTAAAGTAGAGGCCTTGTCTTGGAACAGGTAACAAGAAAGACAGAAGATCAACAGCGGAGTAAAATAGAAATTATAAACAAACACCCAATATCAAAAGAGGAAAATATCTGAACAGAAATACAAGACTGAAAAAACTTTTATGTGCCTCCATTTGACTACTCCTATATCATATTCCCCTACAGTAGTGGTTCAATATACATTTCTAATTTTATTTCAATGTAGATAATCCAAACAATCCAGCATCTTCACAGACTCACACACATAGTCCAACAATTTGCATATTGAATTTGAGTGGAGGCTTTCAGCTACAGTTGTGAAAATTGAAATTTCTAATTCTGATGACTTTAGATCAACATAACGAATCCCAATTTAAAGTTAGAACTAGGGTTTAAGAAAACAACTGGGTACGTGGAAATTTGGCCGAAAAGACATTAAATTAGAGATTATGGAGAAAACAAGAAAAAAAAAAGGTGGAGAAATAAGACAGATTTTGCGAAAAACAAGGAGACATGGTTGAACATTGTAGGAGTTAGCTTGGATGAGGGGTAGATGATTGATAGGGAAGATGTTAAGAGGTAAAGGCGAGGAAATGAGAGGGAAATGGGATAATTTAAGACAAACAAGCCGACCTAATATACAGCTCTTGTAGTCAAAAGAAAATGTGTATAGCGTCTTGGAAGGAAAACACTTTTTATCAATAATACCTGTTTTAAGTACATGTTCCTCTTGTCCTGACTTCAAATCCTCATGATCTTTAAAAAAAATTACAAGGACATACTAAAAGTGTACAAGAAGTTCAAAGTATAAAGCTTTGTGTCTTTCCGAGACCATATTCAGGCAACAAATTTCCAGCATCCCAAGTTACAAGTTAAACCAAACCTAAATCTCTCCAAATTGCCTCTTCTTATGCATCAACCTTCTAAATCTTTACAACAACTGGGATAAAAGAGGTCATAAAATTTTAAATTGCAATATTCAGAAATTTCTAGTCACCACATTGGTACTTCTATGATCGGTTGACCAGCACGTTAGACAAACTTTATTTGAGGAAGAAGCAACCTAGCCAAAGATAAAGAATAGAAAAATATTCTAGTTACCACATTGTTACTTCTATGATCGGTTGACCAGCACGTTAGACAAACTTTGTTTGAGGAAGAAGCAACCTAGCCAAAGATAAAGAATAGAAAAAAATTCTCCTTCCGTACTTTTTTTTCTTCCCATCTCATATTATGCGGTCTTGAAACCTTGCTTTGACCGTGTTCTTCTCTCAATTATATGTTACTTCTGTTAAAACTATTATTTTGTGAAAGAGTGTTGAATAATGAGTATAAATATATTGTTGTCATATGTTAACTTTTCATATTTTTCAATATATTTATGGTCGACTTTTGTAACTTTGACCCCCAAAAGTGAAACGAGAAGACAAGAAGAAGTATGGAGGGGGTATTAATTCTGCACTTGCAAAAAACATCAATGGTGTAAAGATATTGTCCTTAGTTCCCATTAGACTCATGCAAGATTCATACATGAACAACTTTGCGAGTATCTGACCTACTCTAAAGAAAGAATATGTTTTGCATATCATTTGAATCAGAATATGTTACTCATCTACAATTATTAACTTGATCAATGAGCATAGATAGAATATTTGGATCATCAGCAAGTAACTTATTGCAAAATGGCCTCAGCAAGGAATATTTTTTATAAACAATGAACCACTGGACAGAAACACGGCCATTCTGACGCAAGAATATAAGTTGTTCAAAATAGAAAAAAGAAAAAAAAAATCAAAGTAATCTAATACTTCCTCCATTCAACCCCACTCTACCAATTTCATTTTTGTACACTATTCACAAGTGGGTATTCAATTTCAATTTTCTCTCGATACGTAAGTGAAAATATATTCATGCGGGATCTTGTTTGATTCGTCTTTACGAGTACATTAAAAATATCTAACTTTTATAATTTTTGCAAATACGTAGCCAACGATATTTAGCGCGTAAAACACGCGTTGGCAAACGTGAAGAAAGAAAGTGGTAGAGTGGAGTTGAATGGAGGAAGTAACTCTTAAATAAAATTACAAGACAAACAACTTACATCATTAGCAGCCGAATTCCGAAATTGACAGAAAATTTTCCAAGAAAAAAGAAGTTGGTAAACAGCCGCCACAACTGAAAACAATATATAATTGTTAGAAAGAGAAAGTAAGTTGTTAAGATGAAGCGATGCAGGAGATACCAATAATAAATAATAAATACGTTGGACAAAAAAAAGCTTCTCTTTGCCATTTATAGAGCTGTATATAAAACAATGTAACATTGACAGATGAAGAGCAATCTACCCACAAGAGCATAAAGAGCATGATTGTCAAATGACCCAACTCTAAATTTAGTTATTTAAGAAGATATAACCTCAACTGTCTAAGCAATCTGTGAAGGAACGCCTTCTCAAGTCTTAAACTATGCCAATTAGCTTAACGATTCTCATATACTAACCTCCATGTCTGCGTTGGATATAAGTCGTATAAATGAACAGGAAATATACTCCATATGTATTTACCCAAAAACACCCATTTGCCTTGTGGGTCGATTTACGCACTGTGAAACATGTTCTTGAAGTTCATGAAAATACCCTGTAGTTTAGAGAATGTCTCTACCATACTCAGCAGTAATACCATTAGAAATATGTCAACTGACAAAATTACCCCAGCCAAATAATACGACATCGAAATTCAAAAGAACTAGTTTCGAATATATAAATAAAGAACTTGCATAGCGCACATCTGCGAGGTATATGTCTCCAATACAGTACAAAATGGAAACCCATTCATCTTGCAACATGAGCAATAACTACAAATCAACATTTTCTGGGCATCCTCCAGATGTTCCCCTTCAGATACTACTGTTTTTCTACCTCTATACTTTGCATACCCTATTCTTGTACTACTAACAAATGTTGGAAAATTTTTAGGTGAAGAAAAGAGGGTATATGACGTCTAGATCTTGATGTTGCCAAAACTAAGGAGACAAGGCAAAAAGCTTATGAAGCATGGACTATACCTGAAAGTTTTTGAAAACCAATCCATATATCAATGCAATATAATGAGGATTGATCAAGCCCAGTTGAAATGCCGTGGTAAAAGCCAGGCAGAGAGTTCCATAACCCTTGCTTATTGGAGGAAGAGAGTTATACCACCTGGAATTAAAGTGAAGATTAATATGGTACACAGCTATTTTATCATCATAAATTTGTCAAACAAAAGAAATTGTAGCAAATCCATTGGGTAGTAATCGTAAGCAACCATCACTGGTTTGTAGACAAGCAGGTTCTGAAAGTTTGAAGATAAAGAAATACATCGAACATAAAGGTTGGCTTGAATACCCAACAGGTGAAATGTGTTAGTGGTCAGAAATAAAAGACCTTTCATGAGTATAAAGAATCAAGCATTGTTGCTATAACAATGTATAGGCGTATAGCTGTAGCAACTACATTGTTATAGCGGTAATTAAAGACGCATAGAACGGTCGTACACAAGACTAACTGGTGATCATATGAGCTAAGGCCTAAGCATAGTGATGTAAGTAGGTGAATATGTCTTTGCAATCCCTTTTTGTTGGGGTTTTAAGTATTCTATTGAACTTCTTTTCCCCTTAACAGATTCAAAAGTTAATGAAACGAACCAACTAGAAGAATTTGTTAAGGGTAGAAAATTTTGGTAGTGGACTAGCTATGGTTATGATCTTCTACTGAACTAGTTATGGGAGTGCGCTTTGATTTGTAATTTTGCATGGAAATACTAAAGTAACACGCATCCATAACTATTGTATGAAGCGAAGGTATGCACCTTACTGTAAAGAAGAAGTAGGTAACAATCTAAATCATGAATTCTTGCATTTAGAAAGTTTACTTGAATTGTAATGATTAACAATTCAGGTGGAATTCCCAACTTGAAATGGTATCGATGATCATATACTTGTGATCCATTTGCTTGGACCTAGTCCGGAGGATCCGTTTGTTTACACCAGTAGAAAGTTTTCATTGAAGCTGGAAATTCCAGCTAAATTGTAAACAGCGAAAATTTTCTACCGCAGAAAACAAACAGGTCCTCTAGGATAGGCCCAGCAAATCGTTACAAGTATTAAGTATATATCATCCTCATTCACTCCACGCCATTTCAAGCTAGGAAGTCACTGGTTACAAACACCGAATAATTACAGAGTTACAGTTTAAGCAAACCTTCTAAATGAAACTGGTGACATATTAACGCAAAATGACAAGTGAAAGCGCACAAGCATAATTAGTTGAGTAGAAGATCATTATCATAACTAGTCCACATAAATTAAAGCACAAAAGGGATAACAACAATGAAATATTTGCCTAGGTACATTACTAAATATTTGCCTAGGTACATTACTACCCTTAGGGCTTACCTCATATGATCGCCAATTAATCTTCTGTACAACCATTCTATGCATACAACATACTTCTCTAGCGCATAGACAGTTTTTTACACGGATATATTGGTAGACTAGCTAAATTGGGAAAGCTGGCACTTAGATCGTGAGCCCAGTATTAACGAAGTGCATAGTATGTCCAAAATGAGGTTTACATGATCAGGGCATGGAGATGGGTGAGGTCTCAATACCATTGAAGTTATTATAATCTTACCGTATAAGATGCGATCATGCGTAAATTTCTACTTGATTTGCTATAGAAAACGTCAACAATCTTTACTTAGGTTCTTGAGTAATACTCCCTCCGTCGTGGTCAATTGTTTACCAATTCCATTTAGGTAGTGTTTGGATATACGGAATTGATTTCATTTCCATGATTTCAATTGTAGAAATTGAAATGTTTGAATTCAATTCCAAATCCAATTCCAAAATTACGTTTGGGAAACCCGTGAAATTGGAATTGGAATTGGAATTGAATTTGGGCGAGACGGGTAAGGGTCGAGACCGTTGGATGTTTTATATTTGAAAAAATTAAATATTGTCTCGAAAAATATTTGCGATCGGAAAAAATATCATAAATAAAAATATTGTGACGAAATTTGCGTCACAAAATAAAACGAAAGAAGTCATGGAATTGAAATGACTAGTATATGGTAGGTATTTGAGAACCCCAAATTTTAACTAGCTTGGAATTGATAAGGAATTGAGTCAATTCCAATTCCAAATTCTAAGGGTTCCCAAACACTTGAAATATTTCAATTCTGGAATTCAATTCCAATTCAAGGTTCCCAAACATAGCATTAGGGTGTCTCAGCCAATTGTTGACCTTGTTATTTTAGAAATGCCTTTGATAGGCAATTTGATCTTCCACGCTCAATTTGGTCCACTTGTTCTCCAATAATTGATCCACTCCTCTTTCCTTGGTCTTTATGCCAAAACCAAAGGTAAACAAATGACCAGGAGGGAGGGAGTACATTACAACCCCACTCCGGCAAATTTTCCGACTACGCCACTGATCACATGAAACTAACTCAGCAGAATGTCCAAATTTCCTAACATACAAATCTAATAGAATACTACCCATGAAAATTCACAATGATCATATTAGCAGCACCTCAAATCACCTCTTTCAAAAGCAATTCAATATCAAACATAACTTGCTAATCAATACACCCAAACAAACAAAATCGAACTTATAAACAAAGAAACATTTACAATTAAACAGCATGATCACCACAAAATCAGCAATTTAATGATGAATTGGATTCAAAAACAAAAGAACCGAATATAATAACAAAAATAACAAATCGAATGGAAGTAAGAAATGCAGAAAAAGAAGAAGGAATTACTCAGCAGGAGACGACATTGACGAACTAAGTCTTGGAAAAATGATGAACTAGCGACTTCTGGTTCTCTTGCGTTTCGAATCACTTTCTTAACTCGTCTATTCGGGCCACCAATACTTGTGGGTAGACCTCGCACAGGAGTACCAACCTACGAAAGAGGTGATCAAATAGTGCAGTTCATTGACCCGACCAGGCCACACACGGTTTTTTGAAGGATTTGGACCTTTTATTTTGTCCCAAAAAACGCCCATGGGCTGGTCTAAAGAAACCCAAAATATTTTTGGGCCAGGTTTGGGTTAAGCATCCCCTACTACTAAGAGAATAAAAATTCTTTTAGTTTTCCCTCCAAAACGAATCTAGCTAAATAAGGTAATAAATAAAATTTTCTTCCATTACATTATTATCTTTCCAATGAATATATTCTTATAAATAAACTCTAATTTTTTAAATAAATTCATAATTATGATTTTTTCATTAAAATAAAATAAAATTGATATTAAACTATAAATTATAAGTTGCTAAATTTTTCAGTAATGCAATAATTATTACTGTAGAGAATAACTTACCACATACTTACTATTAGCTTCGTGACAAAAAAAACATTCACTAAAAAAATTCACAACTTAAATAAATTTTTTTATTAGTTTTCCATTTCATTTTTTTGTTTCATATCAAAATACAATTGAGTGAACTGATAAATATTAATGAGGTGCAAATTTAAAAAGTATATAAATCCTCCTATATACTAAGATAATACAATTTCTTTAAAATTTTCCCTACAAAGTGCTCAAACTTATGTATGGAAACAAATTAAATTTTTATTTATTAAACTAATTTTCCATTTAAAATAATCTATGCATAAAAACTGTATCTCCTATTATTAACTTCGTGACGAAAAAAGAATTTTTTTAAAATAATTTGATGTAATTAAAATATTTTCATAAAAAAACACAATTCATGAAATTATTCAATTCTTTTGCTTAATTTTAATATTAGTTATTTTTTATAAAAATTTATGAGATATAAATCTAAAATCTATAACAAATACACTAAAAATTAAAAGACCTATATTTACCGCGCATTTGCGCGGGATCTACACTAGTTTATAAACTATGTTTTTAAAGTACTTGTTGAAGGTATTATGCTACTTATCTCCTTCGTTAGTTTTTAAGGCCCAAAAAGCTCATTAGGCTCGAAAGCCCAATTTAGCTCATAAGGCCAAGGGTCAGGTTTAGGCTCACCAAATAAGCCACACATATGGGTCGGTTTTGTCACCTCAACCCGACTCAAGCCCACATGGCCCATTCCATGACCACCTCTATACTACCGGAGTTACTCAGCTCGGGTAGATCAAGTCAATTTTAGTCAGGTTATTTGAATTTGACACATCAGATTAGATCAGGTCAGGTTGTTTTTATTTCGGATCATTTTCGAGTTAGTATTAGGAAATTATTTAGGTAAAGTTTGATTAACTCGGGTTATATGTAAAGTTCGATTACTCTATTCAAGTTTGGGATAGGGTACGAATTGAATTATTCGGGTCGGGACATTTGGATCCAGAAAGATAATAGAGCAAGTGACATCCATCCTCTTTGTACCTTCTCAACAAACAAAAACAAGACCCAGAGTCATAGGTTTAGTCAGTTATAGTAAGAACGGTTAATTTTATCATGTCTATTTGTAAGACACGACTTTCACTAGGTTATTAGTGTATTACTTGTTTCGTAATCTTTCATTATCGATTGGGGTCTAGAATAGCTCTTTCATTTGGTATATTACTAGTTTTCTTGCTCGTGCGTTGCACGGATATTAAAATAATGTGTGATAAATTTGACAATAAAATGGAATATAGACATATAGTACATCGTTCATGTCTAAGATTTTATGTATGTCGCATGACCAACAAATAATTCCTGTTAACATAATATTGATATAAGAATAAAAGAGTGTTTGATTAATAAAATACTTTTTTTTAGGAAAATAAAACCAATATGAAGTTTATATATATGATACTTGGACTGATAGTTTTTAGAATTTGTTCATTAATACATGTTTGTTTTTCAATTGGTCAAGGAAAACAATAATATCTATTCTGCATAATCAACTCAATGATGCAACAAATCTCCTTCTTTAGAATAGCAACCATAATTTAATCATTACTGGATAATAATGTAATTATGTATAAACATTTAGAGGTAGTTAGAATGTTATATCCCCCGGTCAAACTATAGAAGTACGTTTGAATGTGAACAAAATTCCGACGCAATACTACATGGCTAGGGCTTATGACCTCTCTCTCTCTCTCTCTCTCTCTCTCTCTCTCTCTCTCTATGGCAATAGTCTTTGGCCCCATCTTCTCATTTGAAACAAAATCTTTCACGCAGACCCCTATTTTTCTTCCTTATTCACACACGTGATCTAAAACAATCTCTTCCCATGAAAGATCGATCCTTGTCTGTAACACCCGGAATTTTCCATTTTGACATTTCAAATTTATTAAACCGTTTAATTACTTTATTATATATTTTTGAATTATTCAATTCAATTAATTTTATGTCAAACACGATTTTTATAAAAGTAATATATAAAAGCTTAGTTTATATAAAAATACGTATTTTAGTCAGACAATAATAATAGTGACTGTAATAATATTAGTTTCCGTCTGAAGTTAATATAGACTCGAGACATTATTCCGTCTAGCTGTAGACCGTCATATTTCCACTTGTGAGACTAATCTTTTCTCGACCTATCCTATATCGACAACACACTCACCTACCCTCTTACACTCTACCTTTATATAAACATTATTATATATATTATTATTATTACTGTAACACCCCGTATTTTATTAAGATGGATAAAATTCTTTTAATTGCTATTTTGAATTTAATTACATCATTTAACGATTTATATATATATGCTTAGCTAATTAATTAATTTCATCATAATTCGATACGTTAATTTTAATAATCATTAATAAGTTTATTTAAAGTTAGTTCGAGTTTATTGAAATTAGTTCGAGTTTATTTATTTAATAATTTCCGTTTCTTTACGAGTCCTTATGAAAGTTGTTTTAAGTGAACCCGAGATGGATTTTGGGAACAAAACCGTCCAATTAGCTATTTTGAGCTTATTTCACTAAAATAGCAATTTTTATTAATATCCGTTAGTTTCGTAAAAATCGCTAATAATTCCGATTCAAGCTGATATCGTATTATTTCCGTTAACTAGCTGAGTTTATTTTATTTTCACTCATTAAATTTATTTATTATTGATTCCGTTTTTTATTATGAAACTTTTACTTAAATCGGTTAAATTTAACTCAAACGGTTTTAATAACGATCGAAGTTTCTTAACGACGAAGAAACGTACGTATAATAAATAGCAAAGGCTAAAGTGTCTTTGTCTCATTTATAAACAACGACGCCTTTGTTTTCTTCTTCTTCCTTCTTTTTCCTTCCTTTTAAATCTTTGTTCTTTGAAATTTGATCTGTTAATCGACGTCGGTGCTTCGTTCCTTATCCGTTTTCAACTATTTTTGTTCCATAGCGCTCCTTTCGTCGTTCTCGTCAATCCGTTGTAAGTAAAATTCATTTTCGTTATGTATTTTTACAAACCCAATTTATATTTTTAGCTTTGTTTATTATAAGACGGTTGTATGTACTAAAATAGACGGTCTGGTAGAATATTTGTTAGTCATAAATGATTAGTTCAATCGGAAAAAGGTAATAATGATAGGTTACTCAGTATTACTTGTTAAATATGTGTATTTTGAAAGTTGGTTAGTCTGTTTTTTTATAGTTGAGACGGTGTATAATTATATATAGGGATCATTATGGATGTTAATTAGTCAGTTGTATAGTTGAGACGGTGTATACTGATATGTGGAGATGATTGAGACGGTGTATACTGACCTCTAGGGATCATTTGGGATGCTAGCTAGTAAGTGGTATATTTGAGACGGTGTATACTGACATGTAGAGATCGTTTTGGGATGCTATTTGGGATCTTGTTTAGTTGTGGTATTGTGCAGTAAATTAGGACTGTTTTTGGGTCCGCTTTGCAGGTACTTTGGGACATTTTTGGGACTGTTTTGACTCGGTTTAGGACTGGTTTAGGATTGATTGAACTCTGTTTTGGTACCAGTTTTTGTGCAGCCTTCTGACTGTTTTGGGACAGTCGAAATGGAGGCCGTGTGGGCTGTTTTGGCCTCGGTTTTGGGAGCCGTGACAGGCTGAGTTGGGCTCAGTTTTGGGACGGATAAAATGGTGCTTTATGGGACTATTTCTAGGGCGTAAAAGTTGTGACAATTTTAAGGTATGCTGTCAAAAGGGAGGGTCATAATGGTTTATGAACATAAGACAGTAGCTAATGAATATGATTTACATGTTTTGATTTAAATTAATTTCCGTCTCATATTTTATATAACGATAATTCGTTAATATCGTCCCTTCACATAATTATTTTAGGTGGCTCATATGTGGTTGAAGAGGAAGAGTAATTTTGGGTTGTAGAAGCTTTCTCAAGTTATTGCTTGTCTCTTTGATAGCTTAAGGTAACTATTCCGAGTTACTCGACGAATTAATGTCACATTAGTAGTAAATGTGGTGCTTGTTGTTTGTTAAGTGTTTAGGTGATTGATAATGTTTTACTTTCATTTTTCACATGATAGAAATTGGAAATAGCATGAGAATAATATAGCGATAAAATTTGTAATTTGGGCCAAAGTAGGCCAAGACTGAAAGTGGGCAGATTGACCGAACGAGTTTGGTCAAGCTAGGTTTAAACCAGTCAGCCTCGATTTGACCGATGACCCGTCGCGGGACTCGGGTCGAGGGTTTGTCTTTGAGGTGAGATTGGTTGTTTTTGGATGTTTTATGTTGATGCCTTAATAGTTGTAATTATCATTTCACATGTTGGTTGTTGGATGAATTGGTTGCCTTATACTTGATTCTTCTTGTCTTGTTGCCATTTTAGCTTATTCTCATGAATTATGAGATTAACGGTTATTTGGAGTTTGGATTATTATTGATATTGAGGATATTGTTGGATTGTCTCTTTGAATAGACATTTATATAGCCTTTCACATGATAGAATGTTAGCATTTATGTTGGTAAGTTGGACTTTTTGCCCTCTTATGGTTAAGTGGGTGTCTTACTTGACTTGTGTGGTGAGTCTTGTGTGGTGTGGGCTAAAGTATTCAAGCTGGGACTAGTTGGGACTAGGTCCTAGGTGAGTATTTCGGCCTTCATCATAGATAGGTCTTTATAGTCTCTGACGAGTATATGTTCACCGCTTGATAGCCTTTGTGTTCCTGACTAGTGGATTTATATCCAAGTTGGGGCATGACCTCGTTACTTATTTTGATAGTATGGGGTCACTTAAGTACTAGCCAACCCTTCGGTGGTGTCCTTAGGGTACTCACTTCACTTTGTTTTAAAAAAGTTGTGGGTCTTGGGTGCGGTGGTGTGTATCCGCATGTCTAGGTCTCTGCAGATTTTAGGCTAGGGTTGTGTTGTCTCTTGGCCATGTTTTCTTAATAGTAACCGCTGAGCCAAGATACCGGTTCGATTACCTTCCCTACCTCGTGGTATAGACTCGAGTTACAAAGTGACTATTGACGGTGCTAAGAACTTATGCCTGTCTTTGATATATTGCCCTTTCTTGTATGGTGATTCTATGAATCATAGAAGGTGAGATGCAAGCCGGCTATGGTTGATAGAGTTTGGATTCCTGGATGTTATGTGATTCACATGATAGTGTAGTATGAGTCGGTCTAGTATTCACATGCTAGGACTATGTGGCGTTATATTGTTGTTCACATGATAAGCACGATTGCCTTAGTATCTATATGCTAAGGCAGTGTGTGATTCGTATTCATATTCTTATGTTTACATGTTATATTAATTATGACATTTCGTGGCTGGGAGAACTCGGAGTTACTCCCCACTGACTGTGGCTTTCGTATTTGTATAAAATGCGAATGACAGGTGGGTGATGCATATATGGGGTACATGGACGAGCTAGCGAACAAAGTAACCTTGGGACCTAGACTGGTTTTATTTCATTGTGACCCTTAAACCCTTTTTGTGTCACATACATTTTAGGGACATATGTCTCCCTCTTTTTCTTTGGTTTGTATCACTTTATTCTCGCAGCTTTAGCATAGTTATGTAAATTAGTCTGTTAGCATTTGCAGGTGTTGGCATCCTCCTTCTGGAAATGTTTGTGAATGGTTTAGAAAAGTTTTAAAAATGACAGGTTTTAATTAGTTGAACCAATTACAAACATATCCTGTCAGTTTTTCTGTAGAATTACGTGTTTACTTTTCCGCAATAAATGAGGGTGTTACAGTTGGTATCAGAGCATATTTGCTCCCGACGCACGTTTGTGCACCCCACTATAAATAACTTGACCTTAAAATAATAAACTTGAGAGACGGGTAAGATGGGTAGATTTAGGATCTTATGTTGTAGTCTCTTTGTGTTTGCTCTTTGTTAGGTACTAACATGTTTATTGATTGTCATTTAATAATTGCTGCGTTCTTAGATCAATGACCGTTAACTTATTTATAGTTAATGGAGTTATTGCCCTTATTAAAAAAATTTGAACTAAAGGTTTTGAAAATATTTTAATGTTTTTCACTGGTTTTAACGTCAATTAGTGTTAAAGCTTGTTATTGGAGACGTCTGATAATTAGTTTTATCATTTGTTGGTGTAAAAATGTATTTTTATGTCTTTGAATTGGAATATTGATGTTCTTGAGTGATCGCCAAGAGTATCTCCGTTCCATTGAAAGGACACTTATATTTTAAAAAGATCAAGATTTAGTGCCTTTTGCTGAGGATTGAAGATTTGTTTAACCTTTGAAGAATGCTTCTACTTCCTTGAAGATGTTTCTCGTTCTTTTTGTATCTCGCCTTATTCTTAATCTCTTGGTGCTTATCCTCCTTCTAAACTCCCTTCAGTTTTACTTTAAAAGCTACGCTTGTACTCCTAACTTGTCCTTTGTTCTTTGCTTATCCTCCCTTAACGCCATTTGATAGTACTCTTTCTTGTGAGGAATGTTGACCTGGGTTGGAAAATTCGACTTTTGAGGAGATTGTTTGTGTCTGACCCTTAACCCTGGCTTTGAGAAGTCGTGATGTTAGAAAGACTTAGGTAAGGTGATGAGACATACTTAGTGATTCTTATACCTAGTTCCTTGACTAAGTAAGTCGAGTTGTGATTGGCTTCCATAATCACTTTGGACATGAGAGTTTGATAATGGGTATGACCATATGAGAAAAGCTAATGTGGGATTATTAGTTGGCTCTTGAGAGTTCTTGAGTTGAGAGAGATTTAGTATTGAGAAGAATTTGTTAACCCTATAGTTGTATAAACCTTGAGGTCGCATTGAGTACTTGAGATGATGGGATGATGTCGTAATGAGTGTAGCCGAGTGTAGTTCCGCTTTTGGGAATCCTTGATAAGTAAAAGGATAGAGAAACTTGAGATCCTATTGATTTTTCAGATTTTGGGGTTGGTATGTTACTACCTTGTTTTGAAATGAGAACCTTGTGGAATATTTGAGGAACCTTCTCTTGGAGTTTAGAGCTTGGTATTGGGATTCTTGATTGAAGGTTTACCTTTTTGAGAAACCCATAGTTGACACTAGTTGGATACGAATATATCTTTGTTGGAAGCCTTGACCTTAGGCTTGTGAAAGTTGTTTCTGGATGTTTGAGGATTTGGAGCGATGAAATCACACTTATAGTGGAGTACCTTGTTTCAGGGAATAGATTTGGATGAGGTAACATAAGCGATTGAGGAAAACCTTGGGAGTGATGTGGTTATGAGTTTTGTTGTTAGGAAGTTTTCGGAACCGTTTTGAGTGATGTTGTTGTTGGAGATAAGAGTGTCTGGCGTTTCTTTGTTGTTTAATTTTCCCTTTCTCCTCGTTCATAAGCGTTACCGTTCATACCTCATTTCCTTGCTTCATCTTGCTCTTCCTTTAAATTTGACACTCGTATCTTGTGAAACTATATCTTTGACATCCTTGTAATTTTGACTTCAATTTTTACCCTATGAAAGTCATTATAGCTCTCTTGTGGCTTAAGTTTGAGCTCTCTTAAGATACTTTGTTTTTATGCTATCTAAGTTACTTTCCTTTTTGTACAATTTCTAAATATTTCAAGCTACCATTTTTGGTTCGTTGCTAAAATTTTATGTTACTATTACAAAATTTTCCCTACTTGTAAAGATTTGGAAAAATGAAAATTCGATTTAATTCTCTAATTGCTCTTTGAGTATAGACTTCTTTATCATAGTTTTGAGTTGCTAAACCTGGGATTTTTGTAAATTTTATCCAATTTCTATTCACTTTGATTTAATTATGATGCTTTTGTCAAAGTTTAATGTTACACTTTCAGGGATTTGACCCCCAATTGGGTTTAAAAGTGAAACCTTTATTTCTATTTTGGCTTTTTGCAAAAGAAAATTTGGGTAAATTACCTTTTCTTTTGATTTTAACGTTGATCGGATGTTAGAACTCGTTATTAGAAACGTTTAATAACTTGTTCTACTCTTGTCGACGAGTGATTTTCGGTTTTAAATTTGTCTTTGACTTGGAAAGTTAGCGCTCTTGTGTGCACGACAAGGGCAATTTCGTTCCATGAATGAGACTTATACATTTGAAAACTTTTCATTAATGTTTCTGAAAGTATTTTGATTTTCGATTTATACAAATGATTTCCCTTTGACCTTATCTTGGATTTGGAATGTGATGTTCTTGAATGCGCAACGAGAACACTTCCGTTCCTCTGATGAGAATCTGGTTCTGTCGGAAAATTTTATTTGAAACTTTTGAAAGAATTTTGATTCTTACGATAAGTGACCTTTTAAATGTTTTGGTTACCAATTCCAATTTCAGTTTTATTTTTTATAACCTTTCATTTATACTTTCAAGTTTCGAGGACGAAACTTTTTAAAAGATGGGGGGATTGTAACACCCCGTATTTTATTAAGATGGATAAAATTCTTTTAATTGCTATTTTGAATTTAATTACATCATTTAACGATTTATATATATATGCTTAGCTAATTAATTAATTTCATCATAATTCGATACGTTAATTTTAATAATCATTAATAAGTTTATTTAAAGTTAGTTCGAGTTTATTGAAATTAGTTCGAGTTTATTTATTTAATAATTTCCGTTTCTTTACGAGTCCTTATGAAAGTTGTTTTAAGTGAACCCGAGATGGATTTTGGGAACAAAACCGTCCAATTAGCTATTTTGAGCTTATTTCACTAAAATAGCAATTTTTATTAATATCCGTTAGTTTTGTAAAAATCGCTAATAATTCCGATTCAAGCCGATATTGTATTATTTACGTTAACTAGCTGAGTTTATTTTATTTTCACTCATTAAATTTATTTATTATTGATTCCGTTTTATTACTGAAACTTTTACTTAAATCGGTTAAATTTAACTCGAAACGATTTTAATAACGATCGAAGTTTCTTATCGACGAAGAAACGTACGTATAATAAATAGCAGGCTAAAAGTGTCTTTGTCTCATTTATAAACAACGCACGCCTGTTTTTTTCTTCTTCCTTCTTTTTCCTTCCTTTTTAAATCTTGTTCTTTGAAATTTGATCTGTTAATCGACGTCGGTGCTTCGTTCCTTATCCGTTTTCAACTATTTTTGTTCCATAGCGCTCCTTTCGTCGTTCTCGTCAATCCGTTGTAAGTAAAATTCATTTTTCGTCATGTATTTTTACAAACCCATTTATATTTTTAGCTTTGTTTATTATAAGACGGTTGTATGTACTAAAATAGACGGTGCAGTAGAATATTTGTTAGTCATAAATGATTAGTTCAATCGGAAAAAGGTAATAATGATAGGTTACTCAATATTACTTGTAAAATATGTGTATTTTGAAAGTTTGGTTAGTCTGTTTTATAGTTGAGACGGTGTATAATTATATATAGGGATCATTATGGATGTTAATTAGTCAGTTGTATAGTTGAGACGGTGTATACCGATATGTGGAGATGATTGAGACGGTGTATACCGACCTCTAGGGATCATTTGGGATGCTAGCTAGTAAGTGGTATATTTGAGACGGTGTATCTTGACATGTAGAGATCGTTTTGGGATGCTATTTGGGATCTTGTTTAGTTGTGGTATTGTGCAGTAAATTAGGACTGTTTTTGAGTCCGCTTTGCAGGTACTTTGGGACATTTTTGGGACTGTTTTGACTCGGTTTAGGACTGGTTTAGGATTGATTGAACTCTGTTTTGGTACCGAGTTTTGTGCGAGCCTTCCGATTGTTTTGGGACGATCGAAATGGAGGCCGTGTGGGCTGTTTTGGCCTCGGTTTTGGGAGCCGTGACAGGCTGAGTTGGGCTCGATTTTGGGACGGATAAAATGGTGCTTTATGGGACTATTTCTAGGGCGTAAAAGTTGTGACAATTTTTGGGTATGCTCGTCAAAAGGGAGGGTCATAATGGTTTATGAACATAAGACAATAGCTAATGAATATGATTTACATGTTTTGATTTAAATTAATTTCCGTCTCATATTTTATATAACGATAATTCGTTAATATCGTCCCTTCACATAATTATTTTAGGTGGCTCATATGTGGTTGAAGAGGAAGAGTAATTTTGGGTTGTAGAAGCTTTCTCAAGTTATTGCTTGTCTCTTTGATAGCTTAAGGTAACTATTCCGAGTTACTCGACGAATTAATGTCACATTAGTAGTAAATGTGGTGCTTGTTGTTTGTTAAGTGTTTAGGTGATTGATAATGTTTTACTTTCATTTTTCACATGATAGAAATTGGAAATAGCATGAGAATAATATAGCGATAAAATTTGTAATTTGGGCCAAAGTAGGCCAAGACTCGAAAGTGGGCGGATTGACCGAACGAGTTTGGTCAAGCTAGGTTTAAACCATCGACCTCGATTTGACCGATGACCCGTCGCGGGACTCGGGTCGAGGGTTTGTCTTTGAGGTGAGATTGGTTGTTTTTGGATGTTTTATGTTGATGCCTTAATAGTTGTAATTATCATTTCACATGTTGGTTGTTGGATGAATTGGTTGCCTTATACTTGATTCTTCTTGTCTTGTTGCCATTTTAGCTTATTCTCATGAATTATGAGATTAACGGTTATTTGGAGTTTGGATTATTATTGATATTGAGGATATTGTTGGATTGTCTATTTGAATAGACATTTATATAGCCTTTCACATGATAGAATGTTAGCATTTATGTTGGTAAGTTGGACTTTTTGCCCTCTTATGGTTAAGTGGGTGTCTTACTTGACTTGTGTGGTGAGTCTTGTGTGGTGTGGGCTAAAGTATTCAAGCTGGGACTAGCTGGGACTAGGTCCTAGGTGAGTACTTCGGCCTTCATCATAGATAGGTCTTTATAGTCTCGACGAGTATATGTTCACCGCTTTGCTTGATAGCCTTTGTGTTCCGACTAGTGGATTTATATCCAAGTTGGGGCATGACCTCGGTACTTATTTTGATAGTATGGGGTCAGCTTAAGTACTAGCCAACCCTTCGGTGGTGTCCTTAGGGTACTCACTTCACTTTGTTTTAAAAAAGTTGTGGGTCTTGGGTGCGGTGGTGTGTATCCGCATGTCTAGGTCTGTGCAGATTTTAGGCTAGGGTTGTGTTGTCTCTTGGCCATGTTTTCTTAATAGTAAGGCCGAGCCAAGATACCGGTTCGATTACCTTCCCTACCTCGTGGTATAGACTCGAGTTACAAAGTGACTATTGACGGTGCTAAGAACTTATGCCTGTCTTTGATATATTGCCCTTTCTTGTATGGTGATTCTATGAATCATAGAAGGTGAGATGCAAGCCGGCTATGGTTGATAGAGTTTGGATTCTGGATGTTATGTGATTCACATGATAGTGTAGTATGAGTCGGTCTAGTATTCACATGCTAGGACTATGTGGCGTTATATTGTTGTTCACATGATAAGCACGATTGCCTTAGTATCTATATGCTAAGGCAGTGTGTGATTCGTATTCATATTCTTATGTTTACATGTTATATTAATTATGACATTTCGTGGCTGGGAGAACTCGGAGTTACTCCCCACTGACTGTGGCTTTCGTATTTGTATAAAATGCGAATGACAGGTGGGTGATGCATATATGGGGTACATGGACGAGCTAGCGAACAAAGTAACCTTGGGACCTAGACTGGTTTTATTTCATTGTGACCCTTAAACCCTTTTTGTGTCACATACATTTTAGGGACATATGTCTCCCTCTTTTTCTTTGGTTTGTATCACTTTATTCTCATGACTTTAGCATAGTTATGTAAATTAGTCTGTTAGCATTTGCAGGTGTTGGCATCCTCCTTCTGGAAATGTTTGTGAATGGTTTAGAAAAGTTTTAAAAATGACAGGTTTTAATTAGTTGAACCAATTACAAACATATCCTGTCAGTTTTTCTGTAGAATTACGTGTTTACTTTTCCGCAATAAATGAGGGTGTTACAATTACTATTATTATTATTATTATTATTACTACTATATAATATTATTGTTGTTGATACCCGTCCCCACACCCCTCATTTCTCCTTCATCTTCCTGCGTACAACAAACACAAGCAACAGCAGCAACAAAACACAAAGAGCCCGTACACCCATTTTTATTCGACATTCAACCCCAGATTTCTCCCTTATTTCTCAACCAAACTCCATTATTTTTGTACCATTAGCTTCCTCGTTCCTTCCTCATTCTTTTAAGGTAAGAAAGTCTTGATTTTGTAGTAGTTTCGAAAGTCGTTGTCTTATGAAAGTATTCGTTTTCTAGCCTCTTTATCTCGTTTTCTTGCCCTTTAATGAAGGTTTCGAAGACCCGTGTGTGGTAAAAGGTTTGCTTGAAGATTTAAAGCGTTTCCGAGGTAACGGTGATAGGTTACTCAACAAATATCGAATTTCCGTCTTAGTGTACTGTTTCGTGTGCCTTACTTGACAAGTTCAGTCCTTTATGCTGTTTCTCACATGTATGCTTTACTTCCGTCTCAATCCTACTTCATTTCCCGTCTGGAAACTAGCTGAAATGGGCTGTCAAACTCAGTTTCAGATCGTATCTGGGCTATTTTTGGTCACTGTTTCGGGACGGACAAATTAGTTCCCCGAGGTTATGTTGTGCTTATTCTATTCATGTAAATGTCGTCATATGTTTATTTGAAATCCTTGCTTTAAATTGTTGTGCCCTGAACTTTTGTTTGCTGCGGTTTTCATACCATGCTCTATGGGTCAGGTTTAGTTCGGCTTGGGTGGTCCGTTGGGTGGTTGTCTGGACTGCGTGGGGCAGGTATGGGAAGTTGGTTTGTGTGGGGTGTAAACTGGTAACTTCCGTCCTGTTTGCAAATGAAACTTGGGTGTAAAGTTGTCTCGAATTGGGTTGTCCTTGGCTCGTCTTTATGCGTTTCATGGCTCTGTTTTGGGCTGATTTGGGACGGTGGTAATGGAGGTCGTGTGAAGCTGTTTTTAAGGACGGGTGTGTGGGGTGTTGAGGCAGGTGTTAGCTCGGATTTTGGGGTTGATGTGCAGGTTGTTGGCAGCCGTGTAATGGCATTTGAGTCGGATGTTTTGAGTGATACTAAGGTGGTTAATACGGGTGGTATGATTAGTGTGTATATATATCCGTCTTATGTTTACATGTTTCGCGGATTCGGGTGGTCATTGTATGGGTGTAATACTACGGTTTTATGAGTCTTTGGGTACTCTATCGAGTGGGCCTTACTCTGTCGAGTAAGGGTGTGTTGCGATTTAAAATAGTTTCTGACCTGTTGGGTACTCGATCGAGTAGCCTTGATACTCGATCGAGTAGGCGGCACTCGATCGAGTACGTCAGTTACTCGATCGAGTAGCCGGTTTACGGGGAGATGATTTGTCGGGTTTTGTTAATAATGCGAATTAATATTTAAACACTTCCGTCACTTTCATAATACACTTTTACAAACCTAACTACTTTCAAAAGAGAAATCAATCTACGTACTTCGCATTCATCGCATTATTAGCAAATACCGGAGCTTGGAAGGTCGGAATTCACCTTTCTTTACATCTTTGTGATCCTTGCGTCGAGGGTAAGATCTACGTACTGTTTTTATGGTATTTTGTTAAAGTTAGTTAAACCCTAATTTGGGGATTTGGGGATTTTGTTGTCTTTCTTGATTGGTAGTAATTGTATGATCGTATGTTAGGAGGAGGATTCGTAGAAGAGGCCTTTTGATAACATCTGTTGAGATCATCTGACTGTATTGCATTCCAGGTAGGGTTTCCTTACTCAATATTAGTCCCATAATGTGTTGGTGGTGATTTGTGTTTGTTGATTGTTATCATACGAGTATTGCGACGGTTGTTGGTTTTGATTGCTGTTTAGTAGTTGTGATTGTTTGTATCTGTCTGTGTTCTTCGAGGCGCGTCCCTAGCTGAGTGGAGTCACTTGCGGGAGTGGCTTTACGCCCATTATTCGCCATCTGTGGAACCCGCCACAGAAGGGATGTGCACATGAATGGATTTGGGTTTATCGCTCGACGGAGATGAGCGGGGATTAGGTGGGAACGGCTGCGGTCCCCCACTAGCGGCGTGGAGTGACCTGTTGCGATGGGCACACTGGCAGGGCTACGCACTTTAGTGTGTAGTCAGTATTGTGGAGTTGGGAATGGAGTTCGGAGTTCGGAGTATATCTGTGATGATTGAGCTGTGTTGATTGTTGTGTTGTTGGATTATATAAATTGTGTGATTAGTACTGACCCCGTTTATTGTTTTAAAAACTGTGGTGATCCATTCGGGGATCTTTGAGCGTTGTTGAGCGGTATGAGTGGAGATACATGGGCTAGTTGGGATGAGTCATCATCTAGATTAGAAGAGTCTTATTTGTTGTCAGACATTATGTTTAGCTTTTAGACATTTGATTTTGGAGAACATGTATTCACATTTTATCAGTTTGGTTTCCGAATTGTAATCTTTCACTTAACTTTATACGATTTAAACACTGTTTCGTTATTGTCTGATGATTATCATTGCCTCGGGCAACCGAGATGGTAACATCTTTATACCTGAGTGGTCCTGGTAAGGCACTTGGAGTATGGGGGTGTTACAAAATGGTATCAGAGAGACGATCCTGAAACCTGTAACCAATGAATCTAATGAATATAGGGAGTCAATTAAAATGAACCCGGGGTAAAGGTTGTAGGAGCTAATGCAAAGGCTTGGGAGACGTCCTAAAGTCACGAACTCGCCCTACAATTTTGAACCGGTCACATGGGGGGTATATGTCAAGTTGTATGTGGTGTTTACTAGTTTGTATGTGATGTGATGATATATGTTATGAATTGTTGGATGTTGGGAGTAGAGATTGAAAACATGATTGAAAATTTTGGTGGGGTGTGTTTGTATGTTGGTTGCATAAAGAAGCATGATGGATGTTTATGCTGGAGCTAGTGTCCTCCACAATTAGTGTGATAACGTGTATAAATCTCTTATAGGTTCACAGGGTATACTTAGTATTTTATCAGTTGATTAACGTTTACTAATAACGGTTGGCTTGCTAGAAGTTTGACGTTATTATCATACTGATGGCGGTGATCAACTGGTCCCTAAAAGTCACACCTAAAGGATGTGTTTGGGAGATGTGATTATATGAAAATATAATCACATTGATGCCTTATATGACTAAAAGGTTAGTCCATGTATTTGACTAAAAGGTTAGTTAATGTGATGATGAGTCGATTATTTAATACAATTAAATAATATCAGCTGAGACGAAATAATTGTTAATTCGTAAATTGAATATAAACTGTTATATTTAATTAATGTATATAATGTTAGCTTAAACGAATTAAGATGTTAATTCGTAATTAAACATAAACGGTTATATTTAATTAGCAAATTATAAATATGCGATATTTATAGTTAATGTATATATTATACGAAATTGTCATAATAAATGTTGACAGACCGGTATTAATAAATCGACTACAAACTGTTGTGTGTGGATTTATTAATACGTGACGACATAAATGACAATTGATAATTATACACATTTATACAATTTGATAACAACCTAAAAATAAGAAGATTTTTCTCCTTATTTTTGGTTGGTTACACGGTTTTGGAAAAAATAGAAAGAAAAGATCTTCCCCCTCGTTTCTCTCCTCTTGGACAGTTAAAAGGAGAAAGGGGAGGATCATTTCTTTATTTGATTTTTCACAAAAAAAAAACACTCTCATCAAAAACCCTAAAAACTACTCTAAATTTATTAGAAATTAGGGTTTTCTTTCTAGCAAGAAAGAGGCATTTCTCGGAGCATCTTGGGTGCAACGATTAGGAGAATATCGATCTCGATATTTGTTCTTAGGCCAAATTGCTAGGACCAGAGGTTAATTCTAATCTCTATTCTTTTGTTTATGCAATTTCGTTTATGACTCGTATTTTCATATTTCATAATTTCGTTATAATCCGAATTTTCTTGATGAAATATACCGATATTTCCCACAGTTTACTATGTGACATTTGATAACATGAAGTAGTGTAATTTGTTGATTATATGAGGAGTTGTGCAGAATTGCATGCTTAGTTATATTATGATGTTGAGTTTATAAAGTTGCATAGTATGTTGGGTTTGAGAGATAACATGCGGTAGTATATACGAGTCGGCATGACTCGATCGAGTAGGGGGCACTCGATCGAGTAGGTGAGGTACTCGGTCGAGTGGGTCTGACTCGATCGAGTGGGTATTTGACGTTTTTATAACCAGAATCGTGTTTTTGGGTACTCGATCGAGTATATAGGGCACTCGATCGAGTAGGGGGTCACTCAATCGAGTGGCTGTGCTACTCGGTCGAGTATGTTAGAGATTAGAAGGTCTGTTTTGGGTCTGAAGTCGGGGCACTCGATCGAGTATGGTGGGCACTCGATCGATTAGCCTCTACTCGATCGAGTAGGTTTAGGCACTCGATCGAGTGTGTTCTGGGCAGTCTGTTTTCGTGTTTTGGGGTTGTAGTACGTATGTTTATATCTACCCTTTTCTTATATAGTTTCAAGATGCCGCCCAAGAAAACCGCTTTGTATGCGAGAGCTGAGAGCATGAACATCGATGATATAGTTAAGATGTTGGAGCATCAAGATGCTCTTACGGAGGCCCTAAAGAGAGTGGGAAAGGATAAGGACGTTGATCACTCTAAGATCAGTCTTTATATAGCGAGGTTTAACCCAAAAGAGTACAAGGGGACTGGGGAGCCAATTCTTCTTGACAATTGGCATCGTGAGATGGAGAACATACTGGACCTGGTACACTGTCCTGATGAGATGAAAGTAGAACAAGCTGCGTTCTACTTGAGAGAGGCAGCTGGCGAGTGGTGGGACAAGGTGAAAGCGAGTGCTAGAGAGATGTATACGAAGCAGGGCTTACCTGTTATACCTTAGGAAGAGTTCCGGAGGGCTATGAGGAAAGAGTTTGTACCTGAGCATGTGAGAAGTAAGCTGAGGGAGGAGTTTGATGGGTTTAGGATGACATCTGATATGTCAGTTGCTGAGTACTACAAGCAGTTTAATGAGAAGTCTAGGTATGCCGAGGACATGGGTTTGAGTGAGGAGAACCTAGCGCTGAGATTCGAGAGGGGTTGACCCCAAGATCATGGACAAGTTACCGTGGGAGTCCTTACTGATGTTAAGGAAGCTTATGAGAGGGCTGGGAGAGCTGAGAGGTTGGTGGAGATGGCTCGGGAGAGAGTAGGTGAGAAAAGAAAGGCTGAGAGTGAAGGTGGTGGCCAATCTAACTACAACAAAGGCAACCACAATCAGGCTAGAGCGTTTTCTTCTGGTTCAGGGTTCAGTGCTGGGGCTTCCTTTGGGCGTGGTTGTGCGAGTGGTAGTGGTAGTTGGGGGATGACCTGTTATGGTTGTGGCGGTGTAGGCCACAAGAGACATGAGTGCACGAGTGTACCTGGAGCTTTTCAGAGATCGGCTCAGGGGAGCTATTCTCAGGGGCCGGCACAGATTTATGTGAGCAATAGACTGACTAGGTCATGGTCTAACCGGGGAGGTCAGAGCAACCAGGGTGGAGGTAACCGCAATGGCGGTAATTCCTATCAGAAACCAGCTATGAACAACAACAACAATCAGGGGTCGGGTGCTAAGCCGACCACATCACCAAGATCTTGTCCGGGGAGGTGGATGAAGACCGATGGAAAGTTGTTCGATGGACAAGAAAGCGGTGAGGACGATGCACATGTTATCACTGGTACTTTTCTTGTTAACGGTATTCATACCTTTGTTTTGTTTGATTCGGGGGCGTCTCAGTCGTTTGTATCTTCGAGTCATGTTAAACGGTTGGGTTTGAGGGTATATGAGTCTGTAAGTGAGAAAATTTTTATACCTTCAGGTGAGTCTGTATCATGTGGGAGGTTGTATAGGGATGTCTCTATGATAGTTGGGCAAGTTGATCTACTTGTAGACTTGCTAGAGTTTCCTTTAGACGGTTTTGAGATGATAGTCGGGATGGATTGGTTGGGAAAGTACAAAGCTAAGATAAACTGTCATCAAAAGAAAGTGTCTTTGAGAGGTCCTAAGGGTGTTAGCGTGTCTTATCGTGGGTTTGTGGTCAAACCCAAAGTTAAGTTGATTCTTTGTGACCTTGAAGTCCTATCCGAGGAAGGATGCCCTTTGATCTTGTGCCATGTGAGAGATGACCGGATAGAGAGTCCGACGGTTGATCAGATACCAGTGGTGGGTGAGTTTGCAGATGTCTTTCCAGAGGAGATTCCGGGGTTGTCACCGAAGAGGGAGATAGATTTCACGGTTGAGTTAAAACCGGGGACGGGGCCAATCTCTAAGGCACCGTACCGGATGGGTCCTAAGGATATGGAGGAGCTCAGGAAAGAGTTAGATGATCTGGTAGAGAAGGGATACATTAGACCTAGTGTATCACCGTGGGGAGCACCAGTTCTTTTTGTAAAGAAGAAAGATGGGAGCTTGAGGTTGTGCATAGACTACAGGGAGCTAACTGAGTGACGGTGAAGAACAAGTATCCTTTGCCAAGGATAGATGACCTGTTTGATCAGTTGAGTGGTGCAGCAGTCTTTTCCAAGATTGATTTGAGGTCGGGGTACCATCAGGTGAAGATTAGAGAGGTGGACATACCAAAGACAACTTTCACGTCGAGGTATGGCCATTATGAGTTTGTGGTGATGCCTTTTGGGTTATCTAATGCACCGGCTGTGTTTATGGACTTGATGAACAAAATCTTCAGACAGTTTTTGGACAAGTTTGTGGTGGTGTTTATCGATGACATCTTAGTCTATTCCAAGACTAAGGAGGAGCATGAGGAGCATCTGAGGATTGTGTTGCAGAACTTGAGGGAGCATGAGTTATATGCTAAGCAGTCCAAGTGTGAGTTCTGGTTAGAGAAAATTGCTTTTCTGGGGCATGTGATCTCTAAGGATAGGGTAGCTGTGGATCCGGCAAAGATTGAGGCAGTGACAAAGTGGGAAGCACCAAAGAATGTTGCTGAGATCAGAAGTTTCTTGGGTTTAGCTGGATACTACAGACGGTTCGTGAAGGATTTCTCCAAGATTGCTAGACCTATGGCAGCTTTGATGAGGAAAGAGAACAGGTTTTGTTGGGATGAGAGTTGTGAGACGGCGTTCCAAACATTAAAGGAGCGTTTGACCACAGCTCCTATCTTAGCATTGCCTGAAGGGATCGAGAACTTTGAGGTTTATACAGATGCCTCAAAGAATGGGTTGGGATGTGTGTTGATGCAGAACGGTAAAGTGATTGCCTATACTTCTAGGCAATTGAAGCCTTATGAGGAGAACTATCCTGCACACGATCTTGAGTTGGGTGCAGTGGTGTTTGCTCTCAAGATATGGAGACATTACCTTTATGGGGCGACCTTTAAAGTATTTTCTGATCACAAGAGTCTCAAGTACATCTTCACTCAAAAGGAGTTGAACATGAGACAGAGGAGGTGGATGGAGCTGATTGGCGATTATGACATGGATATTATCTACCATGAAGAGAAAGCCAATGTTGTTGCAGATGCTTTGAGTAGGAAGAGTGTACATTCTTTGTGTACAGCTTTATCTTTGATGAGGTTGAGAGATGAGGTGGGGAAGTTTGGGATACATATGATGCAGAGAGGGGATGCCATGGGAGATTTGACAGTGCAGCCTGTCCTTTATGATGATATTCGAGGTAAACAGGTGTTGGATCCTAAGATAGTTGAGTGGAGGGCTGGAGTAGAGAAAGGGGCAGTGTCTCGATTCTCTACTCATTCAGATGGTAGTTTGAGGTTTGATGGTAGGTGGTGTGTCCCTAATGATGAGGAGCTGAAAAAGACAATCATGACAGAGGCACATTGTACACCATATTCAGTACATCCAGGTGGTGACAAGCTATACAAGGATTTAAATAACACGTTCTGGTGGCCTGGGATGAAGAAAGAAACAGCTGAGTTTGTGGCCCGTTGTTTGACATGCCAGAGAGTTAAAGGGGAACAGCGACAACCACAAGGTAAAATTCAGTATTTAGAGGTACCTGAGTGGAAGTGGGAATCCATTTCCATGGATTTTATCGTGGGTTTGCCGAAGAGTCAACAGGGTAACAACATGATATGGGTAATAGTGGATCGACTGACCAAGTCAGCTCACTTTGTGCCAATGAAAGATACATGGACTAAGGCGCAATTAGCTATGGCTTATCGGAAGAATGTGCTAAAGTTGCATGGAGTCCCTAAGGACATAGTGTCTGACAAAGATGCGAGATTTATCTCAAAGTTTTGGAAAGAGTTGTAGGAATCTTTGGGAACAACTTTGAAGATGAGTACAACATTTCATCCTGCGACAGACGGTCAGACTGAGAGAACGATCAAGACTCTTGAGGATATGTTACGAGCTTGTGTGATGGACTTTGGTGGTAGCTGGGAACAGAGGTTGGATTTGATAAAATTTTCTTACAACAACAGCTATCACACTAGTATTGGCATGTCACCGTTTGAGGCCTTATATGGGAGGAGATGTAGGAGTCCGATTTGTTGGGACGACAGTGCTGAGGCAGTGGTTCTAGGACCAGAGATGGTACATGAGATGGTTGAACAGATTAAGATGATCAGGGAAAGGATGAGAGCGGCTCAGGATAGGCAAAAGAGTTACGCAGATCTACATCGCCAGGATATAAAGTTTCAGGTTGGGGACAAGGTTCTTCTGAAAGTGTCTCCTATGTGTGGGGTTATGAGATTTGGGAAGAAAGGCAAGCTGAGTCAGAAGTTCATAGGGCCTTATGAGATCTTAGAGCGGGTTGGAGAGGTTGCATATCGTTTGGCTTTACCAGCTGCGTTAGAGAGGGTGCATAACGTGTTTCATGTATCTCAGCTGCAGAAGTATATGAGTGATCCGTCACATGTGTTAGAGGCAGAGAGCTTAGAGCTAGATGAGTCCTTGTCATACCTTGAGGTGCCTAAGCAGATTCTTGACCGGAAGGTTAGGAAGACTAGGACTGGAGAGACATTTTTGCTCAAAATCCTTTGGTCTAACCACGAGACTGAGGAAGCTACATGGGAGGCAGAGGAGGCTATGAGAGAGCGTTACCTTTTCCTTTTTGATCAGGTATGTAATGTTACGAGGACGTAACCTTGTTTCTTTTAAGGGGGTAGGAGATGATCGCAAAGAGTTTTAAGAGCTTGTATACCCTTTTTGTGTTGTGTCGGTATGTTTGTTGTGGTTGAGTCGGGTTGAGTTTGGGTTAGTAACATGTTTTTATGTTGAGTTTTGTTTTGGTTGTTGTGTCGGGAGTGTAGTAGTATGTCTTTGTTTTGTTGTGGTTTGAACTTCGGGGACGAAGTTCTTTTTAAGGAGGGAAGACTGTAATACTACGGTTTTATGAGTCTTTGGGTACTCTATCGAGTGGGCCTTACTCTGTCGAGTAAGGGTGTGTTGCGATTTAAAATAGTTTCTGACCTGTTGGGTACTCGATCGAGTAGCCTTGATACTCGATCGAGTAGCAGCACTCGATCGAGTACGTCGGTTACTCGATCGAGTAGCCGGTTTACGGGGGGATGATTTGTCGGGTTTTGTTAATAATGCGAATTAATATTTAAACACTTCCGTCACTTTCATAATACACTTTTACAAACCTAACTACTTTCAAAAGAGAAATCAATCTACGTACTTCGCATTCATCGCATTATTAGCAAATCCCGGAGCTTGGAAGGTCGGAATTCACCTTTCTTTACATCTTTGTGATCCTTGCGTCGAGGGTAATATCTACGTACTGTTTTTATGGTATTTTGTTAAAGTTAGTTAAACCCTAATTTGGGGATTTGGGGGTTTTGTTGTCTTTCTTGATTGGTAGTAATTGTATGATCGTATGTTAGGAGGAGGATTCGTAGAAGAGGCCTTTTGATAACAAATTTGTTGAGATCATCGATCGTATTGCATTCGGTAGGGTTTCCTACTCGGTATTAGTCCCATAATGTGTTGGTGGTGATTTGTGTTTGTTGATTGTTATCATACGAGTATTGCGACGGTTGTTGGTTTTGATTGTTGTTTAGTAGTTGTGATTGTTTGTATCTGTCTGTATTCTTCGAGGCGCGTCCCTGGCTGAGTGGAGTCACTTGCGGGAGTGGCTTCACATCCATTATTCGCCTTCTGTGGAACTCGCCACAGAAGGGATGTGCACATTAATGGATTTGGGTTTATCGCTCAACGGAGATGAGCGGGGATTAGGTGGGAATGGCTGCGGTCCCCCACTGACGGCGTGGAGTGACCTGTTGCGATGGGCACTTTGGCAGGGCTACACACTTTAGTGTGTAGTCAGTATTGTGGAGTTAGGAATGGAGTTCGGAGTATATCTGTGATGATTGAGCTGTGTTGATTGTTGTGTTGTTGGATTATATAAATTGTGTGATTAGTATTGACCCCGTTTATTGTTTTAAAAACTGTGGTGATCCATTCGGGGATGGTGAGCAGTTGTTGAGCAGGTATGAGTAGAGATACATGGGCTAGATGGGATGAGTCATCACTGCAGTTAGAAGAGTCTTCATTTGTTGTCGACATTATGTTTAGCTTTTAGACATTTGATTTTGGAGAACATGTATTCACATTTTATCAGTTTGGTTTCCGGATTGTAATCTTTCACTTAACTTTATACTATTTAAACACTGTTTCGTTATTGTCTGATGATTATCATTGCCTCGGGCAACCGAGATGGTAACATCTTTATACCTGAGTGGTCCTGGTAAGGCACTTGGAGTATGGGGGTGTTACAGTGGGTCGTGTAGGACTGATATGGGTTGGATATGAGTTGGTAGTGGACACGGTCGAATGTGAAGTTACACTTTTGGTTTTTCTTTCCTTTATTTATTATCTTGCTTATGTTTGTTAAATTGGGCTTATTATATTTTATTATTGGGCCACATTTGTATTATGGGCACCTTCGATGCCAAGTTTGCTTCATTTAAATAGCTTAAATAACCGTCTCGTATTTTATATAACGTAATTTGTTAAATATTGTTCTTTATATATATGTATTTCTCTCACATGATCAAATTGTTGGATTTCACATGATTATATGTTTGTTTTTACATGAGTATTAAGTTGGGTCTAACATATCTTGTTTTGTTGGGCTTAATGTGATTTAATTGTTGGACTCCTCATAATTTGTTTATTGGGCTCATAAATGAGTCACTTGGACTTGGTCACATTTTATCCCGTATATTTCATATAATGTAAATTATTCATTATCACTTGTTATATTTTATTTAACCAGCATGTGAAATTATGAAATGTAATATTTATTAATATAATACAAGTATGAGATATTTATTATAAGTAGTTACTTGTAGTGAGTCGTCCTCTAGATAATGTCTAGTATTGTTCGGTTGTGTGAGTCTTTGTTCTACCGGATACTAGGGGTGAGCCAGAGGCCTTCTAGTTGCGGTATGAACGTCGGGAGTGATGTTCTTATCCGTACTTATGGTGATGCAGGCCATAAGTATGAATGTGACATTAATCATCCCGTCCCTGAGTCTTGGTCCTATCGGATACTAGGGGTGAGCCAGAGGCCCTCTAGTTGCGATATGATTCGTCGGGAGTGATGTTCCCATCCGTACTTATGGTGATGCAGGCCATAAGTATGAATGTGACATTAATCATCCCGTCCCTGAGTCTCGGTCCTATCGGATACTAAGGGTGAGCCATAGGCCCTCTAGTTGCGATAAGGTCGTCGGGATTGATGTTCCCATCCGTACTTATGGTGAGATGCAAGCCATAAGTATGAATGTGACATTAATAATCCCGTTATATGTGCTTGTTTGTTGTGCTTGTTTGTTGTACTTGTTTGTTGTATTTGGCTTTGTTTTAAAGGTAACCGCTGAGCCAGATACTTGTTTGTTGTGCCTCGGACATGTTTTAAAGGTAACCTCTGAGTCGGGCACTTGTTTGTTGTATTTGGCCATGTTTTAAAGGTAACCGCTGAGCCAGATACTTGTTTGTTGTGCCTCGGACATGTTTTAAAGGTAACCTCTGAGTCGGGCACTTGTTTGTTGTACTTGGCCATGTTTTAAAGGTAACCGCTGAGCGGATACTTGTTTGTTGTGTCTCGGACATGTTTTAAAGGTAACCTCTGAGTCGGACACTTGTTTGTTGTATTTGGCCATGTTTTAAAGGTAACCGCTGAGCCAGATACTTGTTTGTTGTACCTCAGACATGTTTTAAAGGTAACCTCTGAATCGGGTACTTGTTTGTAGTATTTGGACATGTTTTAAAGGTAACCGCTGAGCCAGATACTTTATGTGTGGTGCCTCGGACATGTTTTAAAGGTAACCTCTAAGTTGGGCACTTGTTTGTAGTATTTGGACATGTTTTAAAGGTAACCGCTGAGCCAGATACTTTAGAGGTCGTGTCTTGGACATGTTTTAAAGGTAACCGCTGAGCCAAGGTACTTAAGGACTTGTGTCTCGGACATGCTTTAAAGGTAGCCTCTGAGCCGAATGCTTTGCTTATTATGTGATGTTAGTAGTCCTATTTCATGTATTGTATGTTGTTTGGTTTTCAAAGTTGGATGTATCATATGCCTTATCTATGATTGACTACGCCTATTTTGAATGTTAGTCTCATGTCTGAGTGCTTGCATCAAATGGTTATATTTATGATGTTCTAATATGTTCTTGTATATCTGTGTTTCGACATTTTGTGGCTGGGAGAACCTTGAGTTACTCCCCACTGACTGTGGCGTTCATGTTTACATGAATGACATGTGGTGCAGATGCTTACGTGGGGAAGACGTGTGGGCTAGCGAGAACTAAACCCTTGGACCTTAGTTTGCTAGTTTAGAAACCCTTTATTTGTTTATTCGCGGGATATCTTTTCCCCGCCTTCTAGACTTGGGTTGTAATAACCTAAGTTTGTCTATTGTAGTACTTGTTTCAATTCATTTTTGGCACCCGCGTGTTAATCTTTAACTAGTAGTAAAAAGTTTTAAAAATATCATAAATTTCCGCTTTAATTTATTAGTTATATTTTCCGCTTTATCGCGGGGTGTCACATTGTCTCCAAAGCTTATCTCAAATTTATCCAACCAAGTGGGAAACTAAACCCTTAATTCTAGAAATATCCACCATCCAATAGAAACTAACCCTTGCTCTCGACAATGTTCTTTTTTTAAGAAAACAAAATCAATATGAAGTTTATATATATATGATACTTGGGACTGAGAGTTTTTAGATTTTGTTCATTAATACCTGTTTATTTTTCAATTGATCGAGGAAAACAATAATATCTACTTTGCATAATCAACTCAATGATGCAACAAATCTCCTTCTTTAGAATAGCAACCATAATTTAATCATTGTTGAGTCAAATGGTAGTTACGTAAAAACATTTACAGGTAGTTAAATGTTATATCTCCCGGTCAAACTACAGACGTACCTTTGAATGTGAACCAAATTCCAACGCAATACTACATGGTTGGGGCTGCTTATGACACCCCCTATAACAATAGTCTTGCCCCCCATCTTCTCATTTGAAACAAAATCCTTCACGTAGACCCTTATTTTTCTTCCCTATTCACACACATGATCTAAAATAATCTCATCCCTTGAAAGATCGATCATTGTCTTAGAAACTTCTCTCAAATTTATCCAACCAACTGAAAAACTAAACCCTTACTTCTAGAAAAATTAACAATCCAATGGAAACTAACCTTTACTCTCGACAAATAATTAAGATTTTACTTTAATTTGGATTGATGTGGGTCAAGATTAAGTTTATCAGTATGATCTTTTGAGGTTTCTTGTTATAATTCATGTTTACCTATATGATTTAATGCAAGCGATATTTTGCTGATAAATAATCTTATTTATTATCACTATCCTTGTTAAACTCATCACCCTCCACAAATGCACCCTCCCTCCACCCCACTAATTTACCCGCAAAATAAAACATCAGTCACTGTAATTAGTTCTTACTACTGGAAACAACCTCCAATCCACTACCACTATCACTACCTTTCTGCCACGTTTTACATCTAAAAAGTCATAAATCACATTCACGTCCATGAAACACCAATCTTTACTCCAGATGATATGGATCCTCGCCTCCCTTATCGAAGACAATTTGTTTCTTCTTCAACAAAGAAAAGTTTAAGAAGCAATCTTCCTTCTTATCTCTCTCCCTTTCCCTTCCTCGTCTTTTTCTCGTCCCCTCCCCTGCCTCCATTCCAAATACTCAAACAAAGTGTTTGGGTACTATGTTTGTAAACTGAATAAATTTGAATATTATATATATACACGAAATTTGCTATTTATTTCACTTTGCATAAATAAATCTTACTACCTCCATCTCATTTTTATTGTCCTTTTTTCTTCAAATTTTACTATCTCATAATTATTATCCTCTTTCTAGATCTAGTAAGGAAAAACTTTACTCAACCAACTCGTCGCAATCAACCTCATTCCCACTCGAAACAACCTTTAGCCCACTACTTAATCCCTTTGGTTCACACATAAAACGGTCTAAAATGCAAAGCTTTTATTTCTCTTTTGAAAAGTCCATCTAACTAACAGAAAACTAACCGCTACTTTCTGAACTTCATCATTTTTACATCCCGTAAAGATTAAGTTGAACATGACAAAAAAAAATGCCAAAACTTAGGTTTTGTTTGATAACGACATATTGAACATTTTTTTAGCATTTTGAGAGTTTTTACACTATTTAAATAACAAATGTGCTATTTTGAGTGTTGATCATCGACATATTGAAATAGTAGATTGTGGTGTAATTTCTTGTTTTACATTATGACCTTTAATTAGTATATTATAAGAAAATAAAAATTGAGTTTTTTTTATCTCTGAAGAAATCAAAGATCAAACTTTATCTTTATCATATTTATAATTAATATTCTTCACTTAAAATATATAAATTTAAGCAAGTTCAAATAAGTTAGTTAAAAGTTATAAATCACAAATTGTACGAAGCAGTATAATCATTTTTTTATTAATATGAAATAAATGTCATAAACTTCGTGAGAATATTAATGCGGTAGAGAACTATAGAAGAGTTGGCAAGTACATGACCCCTTTTAGGTTTAAATTTTTTCATTTATTTTTATATTTTTGCCTAAACGTGGTTAAAGCATCGTATTATGCATTACGAATATGTCTCACCCTTCCTCAATTCGTATCTCTCCCTAAATTATAGTGATGGTGTGCTCAATTTACACACAAAAAAAAAAATATAGCACCAACAATAATTAGTTTGCTCCATATAATTGAATAGTACCATTTTTTATGCATGCAAATTTGTCAGAAGAAAAGTTTGAGAGAGACGGTCTTCACTATGTTAGGGAAAGACTACTCTTACTCTTTTATGTGTTTTTCATGACTTTTTTTAATGTTGATCGTTGCTTGAATTGAATCTTAACCTTATACATATTTCTAGAATAAGTGTATCTAATTTACCTTCAAGCCTCATTCAAATCAATTTTATTACTCGTGGTCATTGTTGACAAAATCTCGATTCGATCCTATGATTCTACGATTTTACGATCCAAAAATGCTTGACCGATCCCGGGTCCTACGATTCTATCATGTTTGTAGAATCTTACGATCCTATTTATTTGAAATTTTCTAGAGGTAGAATCATAATACGATTCTACGATCTTACGATCCTATGATCCGACTCCATAGTAAACATATTATAATATATTTTTATATAATGACATCGTAAAATCCAAATTTCATATAATTTGTAGAGACATGTTCATGAAATGATACTAAACTCATTAATTATCAATATTTTGGGTATAAATAAGTGTTTTGATCCTCAATTATATATTTTTACCAAATAAAAAACTATATTTAGTGAATTTGTAGAATCTTCTGATTCTACCGATTCGATCCTACCCTCCCCATCGATTCAAAGTAGAATCCCGATCCTAATAACATTGCTCGTGGTACCATTTTTATTTTAAATTGTAAAACAATCGCACAATAAAATTTTTCAAAACATTTACTCATTTGTCATAATAGGATATTTCGATTCGGAAATTAGCAGCAACTTTCTTTATCTTTTAATACTCCTTGAAAAATAGATATCAAACTTTGTACTTATCAATAATTTGTGAATATCTTATTTAAATGTTGATTAATATATTTTTATATAATGACAAATGAATGTAAATAATATAATAATAAATTATCAATAGAAGTTGAAGTGTATTGTGAGGGAAATAACTTTAAAATTAGTAGGAGAAATACATATGACATTTGAAAAATAAACTTCGTATTATGTATAATTAAGTATGACATTAGCAATAACAAAAGACGTAGGGGCATATTTCAGCGTTCATTTTACTCTTTATATGAGTAAATTTCATGTAGTACATATTATGCATGCACATTTGTCACAACCCAGTTCGGCCTAGGGCCTTTTAGCCTCATAATATCTAGAAGTTGAACTGTATTGTGAGGGAAATAACCTTAAAATTAGTAGGAGAAATACATATGACATTTGAAAAATAAACTTCGTATTATGTATAATTAAGTATGACATTAGCAATAACAAAAGACGTAGGGGCATATTTCAGCGTTCATTTTACTCTTTATATGAGTAAATTCCATGTAGTACGTATTACGCATGCACATTTGTCACAACCCAGTTCGGCCTAGGGCCTTTAGCCTCATAATATCTCATTTTTTTAATCGGAAGTTGTTATAAAATTGGATATTATAAATATACAAAGGTTTTTTTTCCTTCTAATTTAATAAAAAGTGAACAAATACTAATGAATAATTTTTTAATATTAATAAATTTTAGATAATTAATTTATTTCCTATTTATAATAATAAAATTGTAAAATAACTAATTAATTATCATTTCTAATAGAAAAATCATATTCCTAATTAAAACAGAAAATTTTTAAATAATTATTATCTCCTAATTCTAATAGTATAATTAGGAAAAAAAGCCTTAATAAATTGTTAATTTATTTCCTATTTCTAATAGGAAAATTGTAAAATAATTAATTAATTCTCATTTCTAATAGAAAATTATATTCCTAATTATAATAGAAAAATTGCAAATAATTAATTATCTCCTAATTCTAATGCTAATAGTATAATTAGAAAAAAAGCCTCCTTTAGTTATATATACTAGATTTAATGCCCGTGAGACGCACGGGCCTATTTGTAATGCTCTGTCGTTTATATAATAATATTATAATGTAGTAAATTAAAAACGTTATATATAATCTAAACTATATGCTACTTCATACCAATAAAAATTCTAATCCTATAATATTGTTTTTGAGATAAACTCATAAACAAAAAGAGGATAGTTGATTGCAATATACTCTTTTATTTCTCATTTTATTATATCTTGTAAGTGTAAAAATACTCCTCTATTCATCCTAAATTTATTCTACAATAGAAATACCAATACAAAAATCAATATTTTGATATTCGCGTTTTGGTCCTCATCTTGAATTCAGGGTCATTGTATTGCTTGCGCACTTATGGAGTCATTGACATACTTGAATCTTGATTATTCATTATCGTACTTGAATTTTCTTGTCAAATTCCACGACATCTTGTAATACAAAATAAAGCATTAAAATATGGTGTTTTGGATAGAATATTGTATGTAAGCGTGTTTTCTGTAGAATTTTGTTTGTAGTGAAAACTTATCTTCGTAGACGTGATAGCTTTTTCACTAATCGTATTATTCGTATACGAAGTATATGTAAGTATAATAAAGAAAACAGTTTGTAGTTTGTGTCATGTACGTATTATAGTAATTTCAAACGTTGGACACTTGGACATGTAAAGTCATATATGTGCCAAGTTCATTTACGGAGAATATTATTGCAAATGAAATAAGTGTTTCCTGGTTTACTGGATATAAAACACGTGACCTTTCTTAATTGGCAAGTTGTTATGTGTATTCGGTATTTTACTCTGAAGTCCGTATGTATTAGAGATAGTGAATACAGATTGTGTGTGGCCTTTAAGAGTAAAGCAAATTACTCTCCACTCTCTAGTAGATAGTAATAATAATTGTCTTTAATATTTTATACTAAGAACTTTCAAAGTAAGGTTTGCCTTACAACATGATCAAAATCTTACCATGTGGTTACTTACCAACAAACATGTTAAGGATATATAATATAATGACGATCAAATAACCGTTACGGAATAAAATAACTTTGAGCTCGTTGCTTATTTGAGAGTGGATTGCTAAGCTTTTGTTCAAATTTTCTACGAATGACGTTAAAGTGTAACCAAACACCCTCTTAAAATAGCTCTGAAAAGTTTCCACCTAAAAAGACTTAAAAACAGCAACCGAATTAATGGCCGTATATATACAATCTCGTATATTGAGTAGTAACTGACTTATATATGAGTATTAAAACGTAAAGAAATTATAATGTATGAAGCCAATAAATAACTAAATAAATATGTAAATCGTAAACTTTAGAAATACCTCTTGACTCATAGTTGATACATAATTCCAAAGCTATTATTATCGATCAAACTTTCGTTAAACCCGCAATATTTACCACGATTAAATTCAATTAATGATAAATTAAACGAAACACGCATTCAGAGAGCACACAAAACCATAATAACTATCATTACAAATAAATAAATAGCAATAACTATCATTACAAATAAATAAATAAATAGCACATTCGTTTATTGTTTTAAAAAAACGATTATATGAGATTGAGATAAAAATAGTCTTGACAAACAATACGGCTAGCAATTTGGAAGGGGGCGTATATCGGTATATATACACACAAACTAAGTCTTAGAGTCTCATTGCAATTAGGTTGCTAGAATGGTAGTAGAGTTGTTGTACGTTTTCTCATCCTGAAAAAACGTTAACAATAATATTATATTATATCTACTCATCAAGATTTTTATATTTGATTTTAAAATTAAATTAGTTTATAGAATTTAATTTAAAGACTTTAATATTGCTCGAAGTCTTTAACAAATGATGGACTCTCTATAATCGCTCGAAAAAAGTTTCCTTTAATAATATAGATAGATATTGATATTGATTTTTATAACGTATACACTTATTTTGTCAGAAATTATAATCATTTTTATTAGTAAATCATTAGTGTTGGTGCTACAACCTCACCCGTGGTACCTAAATTTACCATTTAAAATTTATTTTTAAAATTATAATTAAGATAAAATTAATAAACCATATTATAAGACACATTTACAACTTTATTTCTACTATTTATACTTTTACTACTCTTCATATTACCACTAGTATTTTTACTATTTTCGTTGTTACTATTTACTAATGTAAATTTAACGGCTCTTGTTATACTACTATAACTTTTATTACTCTCTTGTTATTGCAGTCACTTTAATAACTCAAATTACTATTATTATTATCATACTTGAATCACTGACGGATCCGGATTTGAACTAACCAGAGGTGAACAACTAATAACATACTCGTATCATACATATGCGATTAGCTACCAAAGTTGGCTAGTGTGAGTGATAAGGGCTTTCATATCTTAAACAAGTGGTCAGAGATGTAAAGAAGAAGACTGATTTTTTATTGAATGATTATAAGAGTATTTTACAAGGCTATTTATAATAATAATTACAATGTGAACAATTATATAAATCCCACTAATTGTGGAGCTAAGCAAGGTAACAAAATAACTACATTTGACTAATACTAACATTATTGATAAATATGGAAAAGTAGATAATATGTGCAATATTATATGCATGATTATAGGGAAGAGTTAGTTGTGTGATTTAGATGGAATAATATCTTCAACATTCTCCTTCAAGATGGACGGGCGAGAGCGAAGACCAATCTTGTGAGATAAACTGAGAAAATGGGCCTTATGGAGCGGCTTAGTGAGTGTATTTGCAAGCAGATCGTCGCCATTGATATGTTGAACACGAATTTTGCCAAGACGAACTTGCGCTTTGACGAAGTGAAAGGATGGCGCAAGATGCTTCATTTTAGAGTGAAAGACGGGGTTCGCAGAGTAGTTGATGGCACTAAGGTTGTCACAATAGATGGAAGGACAATGAGGAACTGTAATTCCAAGCTCAAGTAGAAGAGACAGTAGCCAAAGTAATTCAGCGGTTGCATCGGCCACAGCTCGAAATTCGGCTTCGGTTGATGAATGAGACACAGCTCGTTGTTTGCGTGATGACCAACAAATGGGGTTTGAGCCGAGATAAACTAGGTAGCCGGATGTATATACATAGTCAGAATTATCGCCACCTAAGTCGGCATCGCAAAAGGCATGTAACGAGAGTGAAGATGATTTGGAAAGGTGAATCCCCATGTGAAGCGTGCCACGAAGATATCGAAGTAGTCGTTTAAGGGCAGTCCAGTGTAGGGCAGTTGGGTGAGTAAGAAATTGTGCGAGTTTGTTGACGGGAAAAGATATATCTGGGCGGGTTAGAGAGAGGTATTGGAGACTACCAATGATGGCGCGATAGTCACTTTCATTGACAACGGGGTTTTTGGAGTCGATTATTAATGGCGGGTGCGGAAGCATTGGGGTTGTAGCTAGGTTGCAGTCTTGGAGATTTTATTTGTGGAGGAGGTCAGACAAATATTTTGTTTGGTTTAGGTGAAGGCCAGATTTTTTAGGGGTTACCTCAATGCCGAGAAAATAGGATAGAGGGCCAAGGTCTTTTAACGAAAATTTGGTCGATATTTGTGTGATAAATTGAGTAATATGGTTTTGATTTGGTCCAGTGACAATTATGTCGTCTACATAAATTAAAACAAATAATTTGATTTGTGGTGAGGTGAGAATAAATAATGAAGGGTCCGAGATGGAATTGGTGAACCCGAACTGAATGAGATAGGTTTTGAGTTCGATATACCATGCTCTCGGTGCTTGTTTGAGGCCGTAAATGGCTTTTTGTAATTTGCATACATGGTCCGGTTTGTCCGTGTCAATAAAACATGCGGGTTGTGACATAAAAACGGTGTCAGTAAGTGTACCTTGAAGAAACGCGTTGTTAATGTCGATTTGGTGGAGATGCCATCCTCGTGTAACAGCTATGGTGAGTATCAGACGGATGGTGGTTGGTTTAATAATGGGACTAAAGGTCTCCGAGTAGTCAATACCTGGCCTTTGGTGAAAGCCTTTAGCTACGAGACGGGCCTTATATTGTTTAAGACTTCCATCAGTGTTGTACTTGACACGAAATACCCACTTGCTACCAATCAAATTTTGTGCTTGAGATCGAGGAACGAGAACCCAGGTTTGGTTTTTGAGTAAGGCTTGGTATTCATCGATCATGGCAGCGCGCCAACGAGGGTCGATGAGAGCTTGTTTGGTAGTATTAGGGGTGATATGTGTGGCGGTTGAGACGACTGTCTTGGCATATTTGGGGTTGGGTTTAATGATGTTGTGGGATAGGCGAGTTCCATGTCGGTGTGAGGGTGGTGGAGGTGTGGGAGGGGAAGTTACGGCAGCAGGAGGTGTTTGGACAGGGGTCGAAACAGGTGTGTCGATAGGGGCAGTGGGTGTGAAGGTAGGTGAGGTGGGAGAACGAGGAGAGGTGGGAGGAGTGATGAGGTCAGTGGCTGGGGTTGGAGAGGGTTCGATGGGAGGCAGAGAGGCAGAGAGGCATCGAGGAGGGGTAGGGCAAGCGTGCACCAACGATCAGGGGTAGGGGTGGGGGTGATGGCAGTGTTCGATAGGGAGGGGTATGGGAATTCGGTTTCGACGAAACGAACATGTCGAGATGTGTAAAGTTTTTTGAGAGACGGATCATAACAATGATATGTGTGTTGTAGAGTAACCTACGAAGATACAAGGTGTGGACCGGTTATCAAGTTTATGGTTTGTGTATGGTCGAAGCCATGGGAAACAGAGACAGCCAAAGGGGCGAAGTTTCATGTAATTTGGCGGTTGTTTGTGAAGGATTTCATAAGGTGACTTGTTTTTGAGGGTGGGAGTAGGGAGCCTATTTATAAGGTAAGAGGCAGTGGAGAAGGCATAAGGCCAAAAGGTGGTGGGTAATTGAGCTTGAGTGAGGAGAGCTAACCCGGTTTCGACAATGTGTCTGTGACGGCGCTCCGCAAACCCATTATGCTCGGGTGTGTGAGGTGGTGAGGTTAGATGAGTAATGCCATCATTGAGGAGGTCGGCAATTAATTTCTTATATTCCCCGCCATTGTCGGAATAAAATTGGCGAATTGGTTTGTTAAAATTTTTTTCGACAACGGCTTTAAAACGATGGAAGGTGATGTGAGTGTCGGATTTGTTTTTAAGCGGATAAATCCAAAAATAGTGACTGAAGTGATCAACAAATATTATGTAATATTTAAAATTATCATGAGATAAGAGAGGTGTCGTCCAAACGTCAGAAAACACGACATCAAGAGGGGCGTGAGATTGAATTGTGGAGACGGAGAAAGGTAATTTGTGACTTTTTTTCATTAGGCATGCCGTACAATGAGTGAATTCAGAAATGCGGAAATTAAAATTGGAATTTAAAAGCTTGAGCGTGGCAATTGATGGGTGCCCAAGTCGATGGTGCCAAGCGGTGGAGGTGGCTGCATAGGCTCGAGGTTGTGGTTGTCATTCATAGGTGCCATTATGGAATCGGCCCTGGAGTAGGATGGTTCCCGTCGCTAGTGCCTTAAAACAAAAAGAATCGGGTGAGAATAAGGCAACCGCATTATTATCTTTACAAAATTGTGAAACTGAAAGCAATTTACGGGAAATGGTAGGAACGACGAAAACATTTTTAAATAAAAGATTATTATAAGAGAAAGAACCATAGTGAGTGATTGGCAGAGAAGAACTGTCCCCTATTATAAGGTCATCAACTCCGTCATATGGTGCATGGAGCGAGAGATTGGTGAGGTCATCGACGACATGGTGAGAGGCACCACTGTCGATTAGAAAGGAAGAGGATGAGGACGGTGGTACAGTAGCCGTGTGAGCATGGGGTCGAGGTTGTTTGGTCAGTGGTGGTGGAAATATGACCATTGGGTAAGCCCGTCGAAAATCAGAGCAGTCACTGATGACATGCCCTTTGCTTCGACAGTACTGACAATGGCCAAGGAATGGTTTGTTGTCTTGGGTAGGAGTTTGGTTTTGGGCAGGAAGGCGAGGTTGTTGTGCTTGGTTGGATGGGGTTCGAGATTGATATTGAGATTGGTGATGGCGAGGTTGTTGGTAGTAAGGTCGTGTGGTGGCAGCGTGAGCCGAGGGAGTGAAGGGTGTGGTGGTTGTTTGGTTTTTGACGAGAAGTTCGTGTTGGATTAACTTCTCGTGTAGGGCTTCAAAAGTGATTGGTGTATCACGGGCTCGAACGGAATCAATGACGGATTTATAAAGGGTTTGGTCTAAGCCATTGAGGATTTGATGGGTTATGTCCTCGGAATCAACTAGTTTTCCGAGTTGGGCAAGTTGGGCTGTGCATGACTTGATAGATAAAAGGTAGTCGGAAACGGACTTGTCTCCATGGGTAATGCTGCGAAAACGATCCTTCAATTGAATGATGTGACCCCTGGAAGGATTTTCATAAGTGGTTTCAAGGAGAGTCCATGCTTCTCGAGAGGTATTTGCATCGAGAATTATGGGAGCGATGTCATCGTGAAGGGTGCCTGCAATGGCTCCGCACCGAGAATGAGATTATCTTGTCGGAACCATGTAATGTAGGCGGGATTGGGAATGGGTTCAGGGTAGGCTTCGTGGTGGTGGGTTCTGGCGTGATGGTTTGAGGTGGTGGTGGGGTGGATCCATCAAGGAAGGCAAAGAGGCCAAGACCTTGAAGGAACCGTATGATTTGGAACAGCCATGAACGATAATTGGTCTTGGTGAGATGGGTGCAGTTAGGAAAGGCAACAGAGAGGAAGGGTTTTGTGGGTTCGTCGGTATTGGGAATAAGGGCGTTTGATTGGTTGGCCATGGATATGGTGCCGAGTACAACGAGGAAGACGAGGTTTATGATCGATATAAAAGCTGATACCATGTAAAGAAGAAGATTGGTTTTTTATTGAATGATTATAAGAGTATTTTACAAGGCTATTTATAATGATAATTACAATGTGAACAATTATATAAATCCCACTAATTGTGGAGCTAAGCAAGGTAACAAAATAACTACATTTGACTAATACTAAGATTATAGATAAATATGGAAAAGTAGATAATATGTGCAATATTATATGCATGATTATAGGGAAGAGTTAGCTGTGTGATTTAGACGGAATAATATCTTCAACAAGAGATTCGATTTCGGACTCTTACGAATGAAAAAGCCAAACTTGAATGGGGTCAACCCATTAAATTACCTTTAATATTCCGAAAGAGATTACCCCAATTATCGGTATGGGATACTGCTGATAACACCAAAAAGAATACATGTGGGATTAGTTTAACACATGATAATTTTAACACTTTGGGAAAACAATGTTGACTTTGCTTGACTTTGTCGATTGTCAGTGCATTAAATTTTAGACGTCCAAAATATCTGATCTCGTGAGTGATTAAATGAGTGATGAACTCAAAATTTTTACTGTACTTCACATTAAAAAGTAAAAAAAATTACCCCGTACAAAACAAAATGGAAGCCAGAAGGAAAACAGAGGATTTTGAGACAAGTGATTAATTAGCAAAAGTGTACTAAGACCTCTATATTGTGATATTGTGGCCTGTGGACCACTCTCGAGCCCTGTTTCATTGACTTTGATGGTCTGGGCATCATTGCATTACAACATGCCGTCCATGTGAGTCCACAACACTGGTGAATGTGGACTGTGGTGATGTAGTTTGTACAAATCTATTATTTGATCCGCTTTAAGTTTAAATCGGATATATCTATCTTAAATACTTGTATGAATTTGAGTAATCAAAATTTTCTAAACAATCAACTGATCTAATGTGCAATGTAGCAAATAGTTAAAGAAACACGATTTTGTATCATAAGATGATCTTCCACATTGTCTCCGTCTCTCTCACTTCGACATATAAGCAAATAAACATATTTAGAATGTAGTCCCTGTCATTTGCTAGCTTGTCAAAAGAAGACCGTAGGATTGAGATGAGACACTAAATGAGTTAATGAGACAATACCTATCACCAAGACACCAACAATCTCATCTCTCGTTAACATTGTTGAAAGAGATTATAGAAATTTATGTGATGAAACCGAAAGTATTTTCACTCCATTGAGAAAGTAACCTTGCATTATAGTGTGAAGTCCTCGAAGTGGTGGGGCAAGTCGATGAATTGTGTAGTTGGGTGGTACTTGATAGTGGCAATGTATGGGTGGATGGGCTGGGGTGTCTGTCAAAGATCTTGTGTTTGGAGTACATGATGTCTAATACAACAAGGTAGTCGTACGACTCTTATCATAGACATACTTGTACGTTATCTGCAGGGTATCACGTATGCTGAAAATCTAAATGAAAATGATGGAAAGATGAAGATAGGAAACACATGATTACAACTATACAAGTAATAGATGAGATGAGAAGATACACAATTGAATAGAGGCATTAATTATATAGTCAAAATCATGAACTGTCACTCTACTAAATGAGATACCATAATATTCACCAACCTCAATTACAGATTACAACCCAACAATTAATTAATTGAGCAAATCCATCCATCCATCCTCTTAAAAGCCTAATCTAAAAAACTCAAGGCGATAACGGGACAGGACCAAGATTAAGTACAAGATTAAGCAAATTCCCACAAACAAGAGGCTTTGTTGATGGAATTCTAGGACATGAATTTCCCCCAATTCCCGGTATCATTGAACAATCAGGTTGCGGCCGTTGCATGCCTTTCCCAGGAATACAATTCAATGAAAAATCAAACCCAACACTTCTTAAAAACAAATTTGCACATTTCTGACTTAACCCAGAAAAGAAATTATACTCGACGCTCAAATTCACCAGGTTTTTCAACGAACACACCAGATCTGATAATTCCCCAGATAACTTATTATGCGCCAAGTTCAAAACCTGTATATCTTCAAGACATGATAATGAATCTGGTACATGACCCATTAATGAATTATAACTCACATCCAATACTTGCATATCTGAGAATAATCCTACGCCTTCCGGTATACACCCGCTTAATTGATTATTTAAGAACAATACTTCCTTTAATCTTGAATTAATGTACCCTAAACTTGCAGGAATTATACCAGTAAACATGTTATTCGCCAAGTTAATGACAGATGCAGGTGAGTTTCCCATACTTTGGGGGAGTTGTCCTGAAAACTGATTATTATTCAGGAGAATGGCATCAAGTTGTTTGTTGAACAGATCTTCAGGTAATTCTCCTGAGAAACTATTGAATCTTAAGTCTAAATACATGAGATTTGGCATGTAAATCACTGTTGTCGGAAACGCGCCCGAAAATAGATTATTACTTAAGTCTAGTTCAGTAAGGAATTCAAGGTCTTTGAAAGTGTCAGGAATTGTTCCTGAAAATCTGTTAGAATTGAGATGTAAGATTGATAATTGTGGGAGTAAAGAAAGCTCTTTTACCAAAATACCCTTGAGATTGGCCTGGTTGAGATCAATAGCTGTTATTGTTGTAATTATAGGTGTGTAATCATTATTTTGCATGTTTGTGCAAAATACACCTTTATAATTACACACATTTGGACCAACCCAATTTGTTAATATCCCATTTGGGTCTTCACTTATGCCTAATTTCCATGCTTGAAGTGCCTTATATGCATCATTGAGGTTGGAGGATGATGGGGATAATGTCGGCGGGTTCGGGTTTGGGTATGGATTGTCGACGCCTCCACCGACCCATACGCCGCCACCAGGACCACTGCCACTGCCAATGCCAACACCTACGCCGCCGCCGAAGCCGAAAGCTAATTCAGTTGGGAAATAGTGGACAAGGAGGAGGAAGGATATTATGAGCATAAATGTGGCCATTTTTATTGTTGTTGTTGTTGGGGACTTGGAATTTTGTGAATTTTGTTGGAATTTTGTGGGGGAGTTTTTTCAGGTGGGAGTGTTCATAGTTAGGGATTTTTGTTTGGGATTGTTTGAAGGTTTGTGGAATGTGGGGGGTTGAATGGTGATGTTTATTATTGCTTGCTGGAGTATTAAGGTTGGGATAGGAGTGAATACAACCAAATGGTGGGGACTAAATGGTTACGTTTTGCTTGTTTATTTGGGTGTAAAATGTGTGTAGACAAGGATTAGGGTAAAGTGAGATAGAAGTCCTTGGTATTCAAGTGTACGCACAAGGAACAATGATTGTCGATATTCCCTTCCGTTTATTTTTATGCACGTATGTCAATGTTTGTTTTCTTTTGTTTATATCTTTAGCTACATATTATTAAAAATTATAAAAATTTGATATTCATAATGTAGCCGGGTAAGACAATTTAAATAAGATATCACATGACTATATTTTCTGTTATACATTAGAAGTTGTATTAAAGATTCTTCTCACTTATGAATAGTGCCCAAAAAGAAAACGTAAACAATTCAATGGAACGGATGAAGTAAAAGCCTAAGTCTAACAAATACCGAGTACATAATTTGTTTCATCTATCTAAATGATTTTTGATCCATTTTAAGTTTAAAACTGATATCTCGAATATATCGACCTAAGCCTAACGACCTTCATGTTTTTGGAGTGGTATAAAAGCTCATTTCTGGGTAGATAATAATGGTTTTTGACTACTTTTTGTTATGTTTGGTTGAGCATGTGGTTATGAGTTTTGTTTAGGTTCTGAAGGGTCTTTTTCAACCTTTTGTTTGATTTTGTACTAGTTCATTGGTTAATTACTCAACACAAATTGTATGTCTTCCTCTCCTAGTATAGTTACTAATAAAACTATTGGGAAAAAAACATGATTTTCTACAATTTCACAAAGAAAAAAAAGAACTATAAAACCAATTATTTAACCACTTAAGTACTTAAGTAGCTTGTTAAAATTTGACCAATTTTATTAATAAATGTTGATTTCGATCATTTTGAACGATAACAAATTAATAACAAATACTTTATAATAGTCTCACAATAAATTCATTCTAAGAGCATTCTACATTTAAATAAAATACACTCTCTAGTATCACATTTAGAACACAAATTCTCGGACAGACACTATCTGTCTAAAACTGTAGACGGATAGTATCCTCTCACAAAATGAGAGTGGATAGCGCAAGTGTGTGGAGAATAGATACCCCTACTTACCCTTGCACTTGCATTTTGTGAAAGGGACACTATCCATCTACAGCTTTAGACGGATATTATCCGTCTACAATGAGACGGATCCCTTAGAAATAGGTACAATTATGATTAATAATAAAATAAGATGGAAAATAATTACTCGTAAAGTCGTAGTTAGCTAATCATTTATGGCTCAACTGAAACATTTAAAATTATTTTAAATACAGCATTGAACTATTGAAGCATAAAGTAACTAGTATAGTCGTGGGTGCCCATAAATTCACGGAGAAATTATACTGGGACACGGATAATCTTGCATATAGACAAAGTAAATGGGCCCCACCACTTTGCAAATCTACTTAAGCATAAAAGCCAAGTTTTTTATTGGCTTTTGATTGGTCGGTGAGTTTTTACATGTGGACCCCGCCATGTCTCTTATATCATTTAATTACCTTCTCTCCTCAAGCCAATTCCTCTTATGTCTATCTTTTATTTCTATTTTAATTGCTCATGTTAAAACATAAGTTAAAATGTCACAATTTACATAAATGTTGCAATTTACAATTTTACATACATTCAACGAGTTAACATGTCAACCTTTAATATAATTCTAACAAAATACGATTGTATATTATTTGATATTCAAATCTTCAAATATGTACTATTTATATTGTCACGGTAATAAACGCTTAATCACGCTCAATTATATGTTCATGTATCTAATAATAATAGTGTCTGCTATTACAGCCCGTGCATTTTTTACACGGGAATAAAACTAGTTCGTGTCCAAGTAGATGTTGCCCGTGTATTTATGGACACCCGTAGTCTATGGTGGTACTTAAGTTAGTGGATGAAACAGTTTCAATACCCCAAAGTCTCTGAATTACACAAGCTATGCATTATAAAAAGTGCAAATTATCATTTAAAATGATATTATCCAGTAAGTCGCTATATTTCGATTGAGTAATATATTTACCCAGTTGGGTTTCAAAAAAAAAAAAATGATATTATCCGTCTTAATATAGTCTATACTCTGCAGTGGTATTTATGTTAGTGGATGAAACAGTGCCAATATCAAAAGTCTTTGAATTACACAACACTAGTTATGCATTATTATTTTTTTGTTACTAGGTGTATCTCTTACGCACAACTAGGGCACACTAAATACGACTATACATATGGTGTGCCTATGAGTGCTCTATCACAAATTCACAACTCACAAGCACCTTTATTCTTGGCCCTCCTATCCTTTATCAGACTATCTTACTTGTAATCGTCACAAGCTTGTAACATCTCACAGCCTCTCTCCCACTTGCTCTCTCATTTATTTTTTATGAGACGTCACAAACTTGTGACCGAATAATTCCGTCACAAATGAGAATTTGTGATCCTTTACTTGTTCCATATTAATTCATCACGTGAAGTTAGAAGTCCTATACCTAAATTATAGGCTTCTTTTTAAACAATCATTTTCTCGTGAAAGACACATTTTACTTCGAATTTAAGTGAATCCAAGCTTAAAACTGTTTCCAACATTAAACTGAGAGTAAAGTATATAATTTGTGTATTTATTATAGACTTATAGTTGGGTCTTAACTCATAAGACTCTTGAATATAGTAGAATGTGAGGGGAAAACCGAATCTCATATATTGTTATTAAGACTTTACATGAGCATGCATTAGTTGAACCTGAGCCTTAAAAATCAAAGATCGGATCATTAACTCTTTGAGCAAGGTCACATTTTTTACGCGGCAAAATGATCTTACACAAAACTATTGTGAGACGGTCTTATACAATATTCTTGTTTTTGGAACACAAACACGCGTGTAAGTGATCTTATACAAGCATATTATTATGAAATGGAACCTTTAATACCTACTTTTCACACTAATAAGGTACTTAATTATTTTATACAATCACCAAGACTATCAGGAAAAAACGTAAAGAATTCAAAGAGAGTAAAAGCCAACGAAAATGAAGGAATTCATGAAAGAATTTTAACGGGAATAAGATTTAATCATCGGATGCTGAGTTCACTTGTCGTACAAATTTATCTGCTAAACTAGCTAAGAATCAAGATTAGTATAAACGTTGGATAATTAAAGCATCAGTTGTGTTGTCTAAAAATGTGGAAGAAACAACTAACAAGCACGTCAAAAAAGTAAATTGGATCATGATTGTTTTTGTGTTCATACGCAGATTGTGAACAAAGACAAGACGCATGTCGATTCTAATAATTACCGACTACTTTGCTTAACTTCACCAATATTTGGTGCTCTTCAACTTTCTAAAATTCCCAATTCAAATAGGATCAATAAGACAAACAAAATTGTTGTCGTATCTAGCCAAGTGGGGTATTATTTCATCTGTTTTACTTTTAAAATGTTTATACCTATTTTAAGAGAGACCAATTAATTGAAGAGAGCACATACAATGATACAACGTTGATGGCCACAGGTTTTGAAGCCAAGTCATACTCTATATCTAAATGATCACACCTCTAATCTCTATGACCATACTAAAAAAAAACGCAATTTATTTTCGTAGTACATTTTTTACTCATTACAGTACATTTTAACACTTGTTTTCCATTTGCTACCCCGCTTACAAAAAACATCAAACTTTTTCTCTCTATTGGTAACCATACATTCATTTTAAAATAAATAAAATTTTCAATTATGAATGATAATTTGAATATAAAACAAGTATTAAATTTGTTAATTTCATTATATTGATCAATTTAAAGACTTTCTTTGAATTTTAAGTTTGAAAATTGATTTAGGGGTTTGTTCTAATTGGTGGTAGAGAGAAGGCGATGGTGCCTGGGACGTCGCTGGAGAGAGAAGCGGGAGTCAGAGGGATGCCAGAGGCTGGCGAGAGGGAGGGTGGCCGTTGGCCAACGGTGGAGAGAGAGGTTGAGAAGAAGAAGAGGGCGAGAAGGAGACGCATAAGAGGGCAAGGGGAGGGAGAGCAAGGTTATGGTCGGTCGTCAGCGATAGGTTGGGTTACCTGTGGCCGGTGGCTGGCGGTGGACATGACAAGGGTGGGGTGGTGGTGGTGTTGGAAGAGGGTGGTGATAGTACGTACTACGTAGTGCTAGTTTTTTTTTTCTTTCTTTGTCTTCAATGTAGTACAAGGAGGGAAACAAATGGGGAGGGTAAAACGGTCAAAAGTGTACTGTGATGAGTAAAATGCGTACTGCGAAAATCAACACCCAAAAAAAAATACCGGCTAAATCTACCAAACATCTACGATGACAATTTAGTGAACCACTTTGCTATATTCCATAATCAAAGGTTTATTCTAGATAGATGTAGACAAAAGTGATGCAAAACTGTCTCTACCTAAGCCCAAACTAACGAACAGGAACATGACTATGAATCTTGAAAAAACTGATTCAAATAACCGAATGACTCCGTTACAAGGTACAATTTTGCGTTAGGGCATCTTGCATCAACCATAAATAAAAGATCATCAAAAGTAAACCATTTGTGTATAATAGTAGTAAACTACTACTAAACGATCATTCCCAGTTATACAATGGGCCATAACTGCTTAAGTTCGATACTTGGGGGATGACACATCACCAGCACCGCAAAATTAGATGGGGCATTTACTCCTTGAAACTGCGTGAATCAGCTACTAAAATAACTACGGCCTAAATTAGTTCCTCTTTTATTTACCTCCTGCCTTTCAAAAATTCTCAAGAGTAGCAATGAGTTTCGATTTTACTTTGACTGGAATAGGCGGCTCACGGTGTCATAGCTTGGAACATAACAAACTGCAGACCAACAGATGAAAGTGTTCAACCCCATGAAGCAACTAAAGAGCAAAAGTAAGCAGACAACGCAAAAACAATAAAACAGACAGACTGTTTCTAGGTGACTTTATAAATGACTCATAATTAAACTGTATCCTGATTAGCACTGAATGTTCATTAGTCATTAAAAAGGGAGAAAAAAAAAAGGAAATTACCATTGCCAAGGGAAGCCATTGTGAGAGGAGAGGACAAGAGCTTTTCAGCAACAGATGTAATGTCCTTCATCGTGATTTCATCAATAATGTTTAGGAAATGATCCACTGGTTTACTGGGATACAGAAACAATTTTATGATCAGAGCAATGTTACTCGGACACGGGTATGCAGGTAAAAAAACAAGTACATATCCAAGTGACAGATTATCGGACTCGCAGGATTCTAATATTCAGACATCAGGCTCTTTCAATATATAAGGATACAGACACAAGGCATGTCTTCAAAACATTTTTAATTATTAGTTTGAATTACTCGAGTTTTATTTTTATGAAATCGGAATTAAGTTTAAGAAAGAAGGTTCACAAACATTAAAAATCATATCGTAAGGCTCGATTTGGCAAGGATCAAAGAGCTGAAGTGACACTGACATAGTCAATCAAGTTGATAGCAACTTTGCGACATCAAATCAAATTTAAAAGGGGGAAAGAAGGCAATGAACATAACATAAGATTACATATGTTATTGCTCTAGTCTACATCTACACTATCCAGCCAAGGGAAGCTAAATTAGTAAAAAAAAAATTGTATCCAAAAGGCACAGAAACTTCCAAAAAATTGTAAAAGCTCAGAAAATAAATCAAGGAGAATTAAGGTCAAGAGAGGAATCTTCGAGGCAAAATCATCTCAATGTGTGAGGCAAACTTTCCACTCTCCTCTTGTCTCTGGCAGCAGGTAAAGCAAGGCTCATGATATTAACCTCCCATAGCAGGTCGCAATCAATTAAATATTTAAATGTCTCTAGGCTATGAAACTAAGCACGATGTCAATCAATCAAAGTATCAAACCCCACTATCTTGGCTAAAAGTAAATGTGCATATAGAATATTAGCCAAGAAAAGCTCTAGATAACAAACAAAGCCCACGGCAACAAGAGAACAATAGATTTTGAGAACTACATAAACACACAATGTACCTCTCTCCATATGTCAAAATTTGTCGACCTATCTCATCAGCTGCCGTCATCTGCAGCATATATCAATAGTCAGAAAATAACGGCAGTCAGTAAGAGAAACACCTACCCTCACTACAGGGAACATACCCTTGATTCCAAATTCATTAGGATTGCTGATTTTTTTGCAGCTTTAGCACGGTCCACCTGCACCGGATCAACTGGAAAAAGGGCCGAGCGACAGATGATAATCAGTTGGATTCAGACACTCATAAAAGCAGCAGCTCCATTAAAATATACAAGTATTATCTTTTGAAGAAGTCAAACCATATCCAGGTGAAGCAACTGCCTTGAGTTCCGACGCAGCAATCTCAATGGCTTTTGATACAAACTGAGGGTTCTGAAACAAATGGATAGTAGAATGAAGTAATGTGTCAACAAGGACTAGAAATTGTATTTCAAGGTTGGATCATCGACCCTCCCAAACATTTAACGATATCAAACCAGATGGAAGGAGAATGTTAGGCTGTGATTTTTTAACATTAAAACATTTCCAGTTAGATACTGTAATTAAACTGCTGAAAGCGTGGATCTGGCCCAAATGTTTCGACGCTGAGGGAAGCTAAAACAAAGGAAAAAAAAGAAGGGGGCTAGGGGGTGATGGTAGTAAAGGAAGAAGGGTCGTGGGGATTACCCTCAGACGATGGTACTGCATTACCCTAGAGGGAGGTGGTAATTATTACTCCCTCCAAGCCTCTCATTTTTTCCCTTTTCTTTTGGGCACAATAATTAAGGAAATGAATTTGGACCACACATAACACACAACCCCACATGCAATTGAATTTGGATCACACAAAACACATAAAACCCCAAATCCAAAAAAAAGGAAAGAGGAAAGAAAAGGTGACTTGAATAAAAAAGGAAAGAGGGACGAAATGAGAGACTTGGAGGGAGTACTAGTTTACTACCTCGTGTGAAGTAATTATTGCCCTCTCTTCCTCTTTCCTCTATCCACCAGACCACCACCACCATTAGCTCCTAAATTCCTTTGGTTTCCTTTGTCTAACTCGTGAATTAACAGCTGAAATTAGAGGTACTAGACCAAAATACGCTACTAACCTCCCCTTCAATTTGATTTTCCCACTTGTCTAATATATGTAAAGAGTATTTTAATAAAGTGGGAAGATCAAAGTGAAGTGGAGGTTAGCACATGATTTTATTTAGGGGGGTGTTTGGTTCGAGAAAGGGCAACGGAATGGAATTAGGTAAGGGAATCAAGGGGAAAGGAATGTAAACCTAATTTTCCTTGTGTGTTTGGTTTGAAATTAGAAAGAAAAGGGATGCATTGTCCTCCGATGGCAATGGATCGGGTTTTGCAAGATCCAAACCCGATCCACTTACTTATTGGATCACAGATCCATATCCATACCCGATCCATATCCAAAATTTTTAAATCCATACCCGATCCATTATACTTTATTCAAACCCATATCCGCTCCAAACCCATACCCGCTCCAAATCCATACCCGATCCACCATATAATCCAAAACTCAATCCAAAACTTAATTTGACTACATAAAAAAATTAATCTCATATAAGAAAATTGAAATTTCAAGTTTAATAAAGCCTAAATTTTCAAAAATATCCGATTGGATCGGGTTCGGGTATGAATGGATGGGGTTTGGATTTGGTTCGGGTTTTCCCATAGTGGATATGGATATGGGTTTTTAAATAGTGGATCGGGGATGGGTTTTTAAAGGGTGGGTTTCGGTTCGATTCGGGTTCGGTTCGGTTTGGGCCATAATTGTCATCCCACTCCTACATCCTGAACTACTACAGCCGCCAACATAAACCATCATCAACCACCACTCGCGTCACCACTCTCCACCCATGGACAACCCGGTTGTCGGTGACTCCTTTGCCAGCCCATCGATATCCCCCACCCCAAACCCTAACCACCACTCCCACCCAAGAAAATGCCTTCCTCACCCCTGGAAGCCTTCTCCCCCACCCTAAAAACACCAGTTCAAACCTCCTCCTCCTGGTGTTTTTTGAAGGCGGGAGAGGAGGTTTCGTCTTGGATGGGAGTGGTGATTAGGGTTTGAGGTGGAGAGTTTCGACGAGGTTGGTGGTGATTAACAATGGTAACTTGTTAAGATGGCGCTAGTGAGAGAGAGCGTGCGCCGACGACACAGATGGTGGTAGTGCCGCGTGACTGCGTGAGAAGAGGTGGATGCCGGTGGTTTGTGTTGATAGTTGAAGGGGTGATGAATGGATGTAGCATGGAGAGGGTCTCCTACACTCTTGGGGAGGGGGGGAATCAAATTAGAAGGATTTGGGATAAACCCATTCTGGAAATGGGGGTTACGGGAATAAAAAAAAAGTGTCCAACCACCACCAACAAAGGGAAAGGAGTCCTTTCCATTTCCTAATGACCCTTACCAAACGCCCCCTTGGTGAAAATAGTTATATCAACCTATGCTAAACTTCCTAAGATTCATCAACCAACTATCGCAATTAAAAACAAAAGGCACAAATGACAAAGATTACTTCCAAGCTCAATCAATTGGGAAGGCCGAGTGTTGGTAAATGTGAGCATGTAGTAGATGCACTGCCAAATTGATTGAGTGAAAAAACCAGCAGCCACACACGTTGATCGAGGTGGTATAACAAGTTCCTAAAAGATGCTTGACAAGGAATTTCTATCACAAACAAAGGGGAAAGCGGGTAAACATAAATATCTCACTATCCCAGAAGATTCACTTGATGTTCTAGAAACCAACAGGACTCTTGTAAGTCTTGTATACTACACCAGTCCAGCCTCGCAAGTCGCAGCATAGTCAGGAACTCAGACCCAATAATACCAGTATGTTTCTACTGGGACCGTCCTAAAACTATCCAAAGCACTTCCTTATCCCAAAAATAAACAGCGTGGCCACCAAAGAGATGGACAGCCAAAACAGATTGGTTAGGATTAACAGTAATTAAAGGTGGGCAGGTGACAGGCAGCAAGGCTTGTTATTCTTTGGTTCTAGATTATGGTGGGATAATAAAAGACTACCTGAAACGGTTGCGCTTCTTTTTAATACAAAGTAGCAGCCATTTGAAGCAATCCTCACAATATTTGTTAAGGGTCATCCTGAAACAACTTCCGTGTGTTGTTGACATAGGGTAAGACTACTTAATCAGTTAATCCAACTGCCCCTTGCCCGCCATTGGCGACAATGGCGAGAGCTTTTCAAAAGACTTGGGTGATGTACAGATGTTGTAGACGGCAGGCAGCGAGTTAGATGGTTAGTACTTGGTAGGCAAGGAAAATGTCTCACACGCCCTGATTGCAGAAAACTGACAAAATAAAGAAAAGAAAGGGTGGAGATTGGCTGCGAAAATCATGTTTATCCTGAATCAAATCTTAAAGAGAGCACGTAAGAATGATGACATCCAGAAATGATAGACAATTCTCAGCCTGTTCTATGAGATAGGAAACTTTCAATAAAATATCAAAATAACTAATCTATGCGTCAAGAGAAACGGCAACTGTAGAGAAACAAAAACTCTAATATGAAGGCGTTAATAGTATGACAGAGATTAAGTTCCTGCTTCTAAATGCAACAAGCTTAAAACTATGAATGCCGAGCCCCAAAACTCATAAATTAATAAATTTTTCACTTATCATGCACGGCAAACTTACAAGAAAAACGCTTCCAAGTTCATCAAACTCAAGCTGAGAGCTCAAGATTAAAAGCTTACCGCCGTAGCTTGAACTACAAAAAGGCCTGTGTTAGTGTAAATTCTGCTATAGGCAGACATATGATGAACCTCGGGATACTGATTCAGGACATTTAAATCTGGTCATGGCAATAAAAAATAGTTAAACAGCTTTGAATGATATATGTACAATGATTCCAATTCAAAAAATATACAAATATATACAATCAATACATTTTCAGGCATATAGGATTAATGTACAACTAACAACGATAATATCAAATACGGAATTACGGAGTATAACTTTTTAAAAATTGTAACCTATATGGCTATATCCCATTTAATCTCCCTTCCTAACGTGCCAAAGATTCCATATTCTTAGGTTCTAGATTATAATGGAAGAAAGCAAAATGACTCAGTAAACTGCTTGTACTTCTTTACACATGACAAGACAACCATTTAGTGTAATTTCTAACGCAATTTGTCAGCTCCATCTGGCAAGAAGCTCAATCATGCAATCCAGAAATGAAATATGACCCATAGCCACCAAACCAACTGAAACATCGCATCATCCTCACAAACAAACAAGGGGTAAAGAAGGTAAAGCAACCAAGACTTAACAAATGCAATGTAAACACGATAGTATAGACAAGAGAGGGACAAATGCAATCCAAATACGAATCATTTTGTTCATTTCAGCTTATAAAAACATAAAATTAGCCTGAAATTTGCACAGATCCAGAATTACGAACATAATCGAGAGCACATTCCCTTTCCAAGATGGTCACGCGCTGAGAAAGATCTATCACCACCACCCATAAGCATCTGGATAAAAAGCGGGAAACGTATTTAGTATCTGCCATGTGATAATAAGGAAAAGAGAAGGCGTGAATATATGAGAAACTAGAGATGTAAATGAGTTGAGCTCAATTAATTAAACTGCCCTCCAAAATCGGATTAGTTAGAACTTGAAGTTTATCTCGAGCTCAAGACCAAGACAAACCCTAACCCAAATACCCAATCTTACGTGAACTTAGCCTTAGGAAGGCTCAAGTTGGAAAAGCTTCTGGTGTGTGGTGTGAGATAATTTTTGTTTGTGAAATTTCAATATTGATTTTATTTTGGATTTATGTTAAATTTATAAAATAAAATTTGGAAAAAAAGAAACTAAAGTGAAAACGGAATACACCAACCTGATTGTGAGCTGCGCATAAGTTTCAATTTTTAGACTAGAATATATTCAAGCCGAGTTGCTATTAAACAATTAAAGCTCAAATCGCCTCGTTTACATGGAAAAGAGAAGCTATGAGTAACAAAATAATTATCTTCATTCCACAAAAGATGCACCAGAGTTCAATCAATTACACACGACTCTAGAGAGAACACAATACTTAGGAAAGCATTAGAGAAGGAAAATCACAATTCACCAAATGTTATACACTATACCTGAAGAACACTTAAAACCATGGAATCTTTTTCCTTCTCCTGCCAGCCACCAGGTAACTCAAAAGCAAGCGCAAAATGTGTTACCTAACCAAGCAAGTAGGGTAAGAGCTACAGGAAACCGGTGTTTACAGTAGAACTTAGGTACATAGGGTAGTGTCACAGACCCCAGAACCTGCTTGACAGCGATAATCACCTCCAAGATAAGCAGAACGGGGCTCTTTGAGAGGAGGTACACTAGAAAGATCTGATAAAAGCGGTTCTGCAATAGACAATAGCTCTTCATGCTCAACACCAGAAGCCACGAGTACCATATGAGGAGCAGTGTAATTCTCCTGATTTTCTCAAAGAGAGTACTCGGTTAGATAAAGTATGCAGATACCATTAGAGAGTAGCTGAGCTAAGGCAGATCACTGGGTTCAAAGATATGAGAATTATCTTGTACTTACCATAACAAACTCCTCCAAAACAGAGCTGTTCAAACTGTCGACAATAGCTTCCTGGGCCACAAGAGAATTTGATAACGCACCCACATAGCCAGCAGTATGAACAGCCTCTAAAAGCAAGATCGAAGGGTATTTGGGAAGCTCGATTAATTGACCCTTAAGCTCTTGAAGCTGCATAAATGTTGCAAATTTTAGTACAACTGACAACTGTTCTTGAACAACAATTCAACATAAAAAATGTTGAGAACTACATGGTCAAGAAGTTACCGTCTCATTGACCTCCCAATCCAAGAATGCTGGATTCCTCACAGAGTCTACAAGAAGCTCGACCATCTCAGGAAGATAAGTCTTTAAAGCCGCAAAAGTATAACTCATCTGTTCAGGAGAAACTGAGGATGCAATACTGCCTCCTATGGCTTCCACTTCACGAATTAAACGTAATTGAGTTCGATTTAATGTGGTTTTGAACGCCATAAGCTGCAAAAGGTGTGTTGCACCAAATGACTGTGGTGACTCATATACTGAGCCACAATGGATGTATAGACCGATAGAAGCCACGGGGTTCTGCATCAAAAAGTCCCTGAACGAGTTTTTACTATATGACAAATATTCCCCTCTCCGTTAATAGATGAAAAAAAAACACAGAAACTTACATGTGATGCTTCGGAAGCTATCTTGAGACCATTAGAGAGAGTAGTAATCTTGGTTTTTGCCGGTTCAACATAATCTGGCAGCGGTGGAGGCAAAATTACTCCCTCTAATGGTAAATTTAGAGGAGGAAGCGAACCAGATTTTCCTCCCAGAATCGAGCTGAATAGCTCAGATGAGGAGGTTTGAAAGGATACAGCAGTAGAACTGGCATACCTTGCTAGATGCTTGCAGCTTTCACGACCCTACAATTAAAGTTCAAGTAAACCACCAATAGAAACACAACAAAACATTTGAACAAGTTCATGCATACACGGCATTAGATATCCGCCACAGCAGCTTAATGCGACCGAATTGTCATGCTTCTGATTTCTGAAGGTTACCGAGTCATGAATCAACAATATACTAGTCAAACCACCAACATTGAGAGCTGATTGTTTGCAGGCTAGGGCCGGACACGGGCTGGGCCTACCTTATAAAAGATGCCCGTCGCGACTGATGTTCATGTCCGTGTCCGCTATTGCGGACCTATTACAGATTTACAGCTGTCCATATCCGTCCAATACAAATTGGTGGGCTTGTCCACGGACTTACGAGCTTTAAAAAGTTAAAAAAAAAAAAAAAAACATGTAACGCATCTGTTATACCGCTGTTGTGCTGCTCCATAGTGTTGTGCTATTATTTTTTTATTTGAAAACTGTGACTAACGGTTGAGACTTAGACGCGAGGATATGGACTTTGGCCTTGGTGATTTACTATTTTACTCCACTAACTCAATATTATATTGATATATTCCTTCATTTGACAATTTGACGTTATTCTACGGACGCCGAACTCGAAAATAAAGCGACCGTTAAAATTTTAGTGGTCCTAACAAGCCACTCATGGACATTTATGTTTAGTCCATATCCGCCCATTAAATTAGCGGGCCGAGTTGGACTTAGCCTTTAACCATGTTTTAAGATATTTTACGAGTCCAAACCGTATAAGAAGCGGGTCGGACGGGCTAGCCTGGAGATGATCAGCTCTATTTACCAGAATTGCTATATGCTACTATTAAGTTAAAATTAATAAGCTCCACATTCCTTATAAACACTCTAATTTGCGCTTGTCTAATGCCTATAGTCCTGTACTGCTCAGTCGAATCCACGTTCGTATCGCAAACAATTATAGACCAATACATAGTTCTCAGGGGATAACTAATCAAACATTTCCTAACTCGACACGAAAATACACAACTCGATCAAAACAATACATAACTAACAAAATTCCGCCTTATGGCAGAAAATTCTCACACATTTTCAGGAAGTATTGAACAACTACACATTTGCACTCCCTAAATTTTAATGGCATAAACGTGGGAAAATAATGCATAAAAATCACTAAAGAAACCAACGGTTAGCGAAATAAAACAGAATTGAGAATGTTCATTGAATTTAATAGATATTATGAACATAATCAAACAAAAAAAACGATAGAAAATTCTCGAACAGTTTGAGTAAAAAATTAGGGTTAGGGTTAAACGAAAGAAGAGTGATAAGAAAATCAGACCTTGAGAGAGTGAAGACGAGAAGCGGAAACTCTAAACATGACATAGAACAGATGAAGGTCGAGAAGCTATGGCGAATTGAAGGTTTCTCTCTGTATCGTTGAGGTTTTGTTTGAAGTGAAGGTTGGAGAGAGAGAGAGAGTGGCAATTCTACCGTTGTACGGGCCCAAAACGAGAAAATTAAAGGGTCCTGCTATATATCGTCGACAATTTACTAATTATCGTCGACATTTAACGTAAATTTCCAAGTTTGCCCTCCATAATATAACTTCATTTCCGTCTCACTAAAATGCAATTTCCGTCTAACTAAAACACAAGTCAATTTCCGTCTCACTAAAACACAAGTCAATTACCATCTCACTAGAATCTTTCAAACAAAAAAAAAGCGGGATTTGTAATTAACAACATGAACGAGAACGATTTTAACAACGATTTCAACAATGAAGCTAGTAACGAGGTGAGTTTACGATTTAGTTTTGTCTAAAATTTATGTTTTATTATCGATTGATTCCCGAATTAGGATAGATGCCTTGATTGTAGACGGAATTATGATAGATTTCTTGACGGAATTAGTTGAAAATGCAATAAAAAAAAAATATGAAATGGGCCATGGACGAAGAGAATTTTCGTCCAAAACCAGACCTGGACGAAAAATTCCTTCGTCCAGTATGGGCCTTGGACGAAAGAATTTTTCGTCCAAAACCAAGCCTGGACGAAAAATTCCTTCGTCCAAGGCTCATATTGGACGAAGGAATTTTTCGTCCAGGCCTGGTTTTGGACGAAAATTCTCTTCGTCCAAGGCCCATTTCGTGTTTTTTTTTTTTTATCGTCTTATATATTTTTTTTTCCGACTCGTTTTGTATAAAATAATTAATTACCGTCTTTGTATTATATTTTTTTTATTTTTTATTTTTTCCGACTCGTTTTGTATAAAACAATTAAAATAATTAATTACCGTCTTTGTATTATATTTTTTTTATTTTTAATTTTTTCCGACTCGTTTCGTATAAAATAATTAATTATTATTAACTAATTTATCGAAATGCGTGCGCAGGTGAATAACGATGGGGACGATATTGATTACTCAGATCATTTTACGACTACCAGATTATTTTCATCAAGTATGGAAGCGTTTAATTGGGCATTTGGGATCGGACTTAGACTCGGGTTTGGTATAAAAAGAGCAAGCAACAAAAGAGTTGGTCGTAACACGAATTTAACATGCAACGATATAGTCGATATTTAATTAAATCACTTCTAACATAATTTAATTAAATCACTTAAAACATAATTTAATTAAATCACTTAAAACATAATTTAACATAATTTAATTAAAACATTCCTTAATTTGAAACATAATTAAACCTCAAACCTCATACCTCAAACCCTAAACCCTAAACCCCAAACCTCAAACCCTAAACCCTAAACCCTAAACCCTAAATCCCAAACCTCAAACCCTAAACCCTAAACCCCAAACCTCGTTACAACGATATTAATTAAAACATAACATAATTAAATAACTACCGAACTTAATTATCTTCCGATGATGAAGATGACGATTCCTTATCTTCTTCATGATCTTGAACCTCAATTTCTTCAGGTTGGGTAGCCATATATTGAGACAACAAATCATTGATGTAGAGATAAACATTTCCTAGGTTGTGCACTCTCCCGGCACATAAGTCTGATAAGCTCTTAACTACAACGGCTATTTTGAACTATAACGGTTATTTTGAATTATAACGGTTATTTGTGAATTATAACGGTTAGATTTGAATTATAACGGTTATTTTGAATTATAACAGTTAGATTTGAATTATAACGGTTATTTTTGAATTATAACGGTTATTTTGAATTATAACAGTTAGATTTGAATTATAACGGTTATTTTTGAATTATAACGGTTATTTTGAATTATAACGGTTAGATTTGAATTGTAACGGTTATTTTGAATTGTAACGGTTATTTTGAATTATAACGGTTATTTTTGAATTATAACGGTTATTTTAAATTGTAACGGTTATTTTGAATTATAACGGTTATTTTTGAATTATAACGGTTATTTTGAATTATAACGGTTATTTTTTGAATTGTAACAGATTTTTTTCCCTATATAAACATCTACATATTCTTGTATTTTGTCACTCATCTTCATCTTCTTCTATTTTTCACTCATCTTCATCTTCTTCTATTTTCTTCTTCATCTCTCTACTTATGTCGACATCATCCTCAATGTGGGGAAACCACCCAATTGAAGGCCTTAATTTTAAGAATCAATGTTGCAATCGTTGTCACAAAAACGCTATCATCAAGATTTTCGGGTCAGTTAATAATCCAAAGAAAGCGTATTTTAAGTGTTTAGATTGCAATAATTTTGTGTCGTGGTTGACTGAAGAACATTTGACAATAACAAAAAAGTTGAAGATAGCATGTGAAGATGAAGGTGATGATGCATTAAGTGGAAATGTCATGAAAGAGCAAGTGATAGGTTTAAAAGAAGAGATTTCGGAAATGTCAAGGATGATAAAGTTTTATTTCAAGTGTATCTTATATTTGTTTGTTTTCCTTATGTTAGCCATTGTTATGAAGTAGTGAGTATTTGCAAAAATTTCCGAATTTGTATCAGTTGCTATGAATTCCAGAAATTTCAGAATTAGTAATATGATTGTTATGCGTTTGTATGGTTTTCCAGAAATTTCAGGGGTATACAAGAGAAAAACCTAAACAAAAAACACAGGGGTATACAAGAGAAAAACCCTCAAATATATTACACAACTGAACATAATTAAAACATAATTAAAAGATAATTAAACATAATTAAACCCTATACATAACTTGAGATTCATTACAACGATATTAATTAAAACATAACATAGATTCATTAAATTAAATATAAATTTAAAATTTCAACTTAATTATCTTCTGATGATGAAGAAGACGTTGCCAAATCGTCTCCAACATCAATTTCTTCGGGTTGACGTGCAAGGTACTCTTTGTAGATATCATTGAGGTCTAACCCGGCACCTGCACATACATTGCTTAGCCTTTCGTAATCGAGCACTGTCAAAATGCGCTCAAAATACTCAATTACATCATTGCTTAACCTGCGATACTCCCACATCTTTTCCGATAATGTTTCGTCAGACACAACATTATCGGTAATGCGAGGACCAAGTATATGGTCCACATTCCCGTGATAGATGTTACAGAGCCTCCCAAGAGGAGGATTTTCAAGGAAGTGCATTAGAGTGGCAAATGGTAGGACGGTTTCTAAACGACCCACAAACGGGGGGAATTCCTGAACGATGGAGTCTATCTTTCACTGGTATTCTCTAACTCTATCAGCATTTGTTGTCATGTTTGACTGATTGGAATAGAAGAAGAAATGAGTATGAGTGTTTGTGAATAGAGCAGGCGGAGTGAGTATTTATAAACGAATTGAAACGGTTACTTTATTTTGAATTTGAAACGGTCATATTTTTTTAATTTAAAACGGTCATGTTTTTTGAATTTAAAACCTCATCCTAAGCTACCTCATCAGCAGCCCGAAGCACCTCCTCCTCCAACTACCTTCTCCACCCATCGGTGCTACCTCAGGCTCAAACTGGAGCCCCTTTCGAGCTCGAATGTGACGGTATTTTCCTCCACCGGCTATCTATTCACAAAATAACAAAAAGGCGTTCATTAGTTAAATTAATAAAACCGAAAAATTTATTAATTATGGTGTTATACTTCACTATTTCTTTTTATTTGTCGTCAAAAAGGAAAAATTAGTTTAAAAAAATAAAATAAAATAAAAATACAACGAATTAGGCCCGGACGGGGTTTATTAGTAATAATTAATTATTTTTTTTACGAAAACAAAACAAGACGGAAAAATAAGTTTAAAAAATTAAAAAAATAAAATAAATAAATTTACAACGAATTCGGCACGAACGGGGTTTATTATTAATAATTTATTATTTTTTAACGATAACAAAACAAGACGGAAAAATAAGTTTTTTTTTTAAAAAAAAAAACAATCGAGAAATTAAAAAAAAAACGGAAAAAAAAAAACATAAAAATGGGCTTGGACGAAGAACATTTTCGTCCAGGTCCAGGCCTAGACGAAAATGTTTTTCGTCCAAGACCCACACTGGACGAAGAACATTTTCGTCTGGGCTGGATTTGGACGAAAATGTTCTTCGTCCCAGCCCAAGTATGTTTTTTTTTTTTTTTTTTTTTTTTTTTTTTTTTTGAATTTCTCGATTGTTTTTTTGCAAAACACGACTAAATCCAATTAAAATCAAGGCATTTATCCTAATTCCGTATACAATAAAGGCATCTATCCTAATTCCGTCACAAATTTACAAACTAAGAAAATACTCAAAAAAAAATTAATAACAATCACATGCCACTACAAGAAATCCTGTTTCGGGCAACTAAAAATGGCGACAGAAAAAAATAGTCGCCAAATTGGCGACTGAAAAAAAATTCGGGCGACTACTAGCTGTCGCTAATTTGGCGATTACCAAATTCCTCCAAATAATTGGACCTGGCGACTGATTTTCAGAACGGGCGACTGAAATCAGTCGCCAAATTGGCGACTACCCCTCTGTCAGTCGCCAATCATTCGCCCAGTCACTTATTATACACAACAATACGGGACTCTTTCTCCCCTCTCTCTTACTTTACTAAAACATAAACACACAAAATTCGTCCCAACCGCAACACCTATTCCGACCACCTAAGCCGACCACCACTCCGACCACTACTCCGACCACTACTCCGACCACCATCACACCGACCACCTCGACGCCGGGAAGAAGAGTTGGTGCCTTATTTCGGTTCATCCTAAGCTATTTGAAGGTATAATTTCTTTCTTTGTTTTAAATTTCAATTACTTTGTTTAATTTTAGATTATTTTGTTATTGTAGTTAGTATTAGGATGATTTGATATGTTTATATAAACATTTGTGTTGATTATTAGGTTTTTAAATGTAATTTAATTAGGTTTTGGTGAAATTGGGATTAATTTGTGATGATTGTAGTTATAGTAGTGTTGTTGATTTTGTTTAATATTAGTTTTGTTAGTTTTGTTAGTGTTGTTGATTTTGTTTATTGGTTATATTGTTTAGTGAATTAAGGTGGAAATTATTATATGTTAGTAATATTGAATGTAGTAAGTTAGTATAAAGTTTGGTTTTTTAAAGGTAGTAAAATATTTTAATTAGTTTGATAAGGAGTATTCTTAAAAGTAGTAATAAATTAGTATAGTTAGTATAATTTTATTTAATTAGTATAATTTTAGTTAATTAGTATAATTTCAGTATAATTAGTATAAATTAGTATAATTTTAGTTGATTAGTATAATTTTGGTATAATATTAGTTAATTAGTATAATTTTAGTTAATTAGTATAGTTAATTAGTTTGCATGGATTATTGTTGAAGATGGTTCTATGTTTTATTGTTAAAATTATGGTTTATATATTATTTAGATTAAAATGAAGAGATTGGAACGTGGATGGATGTACGAAGAAAGAGTAGATAAGAAGAGACGTCCTACCGCTAGATTTATAAAGGGGGTTCGTGGATTTATTGAATTTGCTAAACAAAATGATGAATATGATTTGGTAGAAAATAAACTTAGATGTCCTTGTAGTAAATGCAAAAACGTGAAATATCTACATGACATAGAGGTAGAAGAACATCTTTATACAAATGGATTTTGTCCAAACTATTACAATTGGATTTCTCATGGAGAAGCATATTCTCCCGAACAACCTCAAATCCAACAAAATGAAAACTCATATAGATATATGGTTGTTGATGCTTTGGAGTCTAATATTTTCAATAATGACGATCATCTTGCAATGAATGAAGAAGAACCACCAAATCCACAAGCAAATGTCTTTTTTGACATGTTAAAAGCTTCTGAACAACCATTACATGAAGGGAGCAAAATGTCATTGTTACAAGCCGCCTCTAGGATAGTAACCGTGAAATGTGAGTTTAATATGCCATTTAATGTCGTTGATGCCATTGCTTCTTTGCTAGAGGATGCTCTCCCCGAAAATAATGTCATGACCCGAAGTTTCTACAATACCAAAAAAATAGTTAAAGGTCTTCAACTTCCGCATCAAAAGATTGATGCATGTCCCGAAGGATGTATGCTCTTTTGGAAAGATGATGCTTTCCTTGACAAGTGCAAGAAATGTCAAAAAGATAGATATGAGACAAGGGAGGGAGATATTGTTTTGAGGGGAAAAAAGGCAACAAGGGTTGTAAGAGAGGTGGAAAGAGTAAGAAACCAATATCAATAAACCCGCCATTAATTTACTTTCCACTCACTCCAAGACTTCAAAGAATGTATGCAACAAAAAATATTGCCGAACAAATGAGATGGCACAAGGAAAATCCTCGTACTCCGGGAAAGATGTGTCATCCGAGTGATGGGGAGGAATGAAAGCGTTTTGATATGATCTATCCTGATTTTGCCGATGAACCCCGCAATGTGCGACTTGTCTTGTGTACAGATGGGTTTTCTCCATTCGATCAGTTTGGTAAACCTTATTCATGTTGGTCTGTAATGGTCACTCCATACAACTTACCACCTTGGTTGTGCTTGAAAAAGCAATTTATCTTCATGTCACTTATTATTCCCGATCCAAAGAATCCAAAAAGTAATTTAGATGTTTATTTACAACCATTGGTGGAAGAGTTGAAACATTTGTGGGAAGTTGGTGTCGAAACATATGATGTGTCCAAAAAGCAAAATTTTCAACTAAGAGCTTCACTTTTATGGACAATAAATGATTTTCCCGCTTATGGAATGTTATCGGGTTGGTCTACTGCTGGGCAAAAGGCATGTCCTTATTGCATGGAAGAGAGTAAAGCATTTTATCTCCCTATTTGCAAGAAACTAAGTTGGTTTGATTGTCATAGACACTTCTTATTGGAAAGACATGGACATAGGAGGAACAAGAAAGCTTTCTTAAAAGGTAAAGAGGTGCGTGACGATGCTCCGGATCGACTTCCGGGGGATGAGGTATGGGAGTTGATATGTGATTTTCCAACTACTGTTGATGGTACAGAAGAAGAGTTTAAAGAGTTGAAAAAAAAAATGGTTGGTTTAAAAGAAGCATTTTTTGGGACCTTCCGTACTGGAAAACAATGTTTATTAGGCACAACTTGGATGTAATGCACATAGATAAATTTTTTATTGAGCTACTGATTCATACGATTATGGATGTAGAAGGAAAGTCATGTGATACTATTGCTGCAAGAAAAGATATAAAGAAATTTTGTGACCGTCCCAAATTGCACATTCGGAAAGACGGGTCAAAGCCAAAATCCATTTTTACTCTTGACAAAGCTCAAAGGAAGGTATTGTGTGAGTGGTTACAAAAGTTGAAGTTTCCAGATGGATATGCATCGGATTTTAAACGATGTGTTGATATGAAGAAGCTAAAGTTGCAAGGCTTGAAAAGCCATGATTGTCATGTCTTCATGGAACGATTATTACCCGTTGCTTTGAAACATCTTCTCCCGACTACCGTGTGGAATGCAATTGTTGAGATTAGTCAATTTTTTCGAGATTTATGTTCCTCCTCAATCTGCGTTGATGACATGATACGTCTCGAAGAGCAAATACCAGAAATATTGTGTAAACTTGAGATGATCTTACCTCCTACATTTTTTAATTCCATGGAGCATCTACCGGTTCACTTGCCTTATGACGCCAAAGTTGGAGGACCCGTCCAATATAAGTGGATGTATCCATTTGAAAGGTAATAAAAGTTAACTAGTATTATTGAAATTATAACTATTATTCTTTTATACATTTTATTTTTTTAACTTTATCAACTTTTAATTAAGCTCTATAATTATATTATAGGTTTCTTAAACACATGAAGAAAAAAATTGGTAACAAAGCTCGAGTAGAAGGTTCTGTATGCAATGCATATTTAACAGAAGAGATTGCAAATTTTTGCTCGCTTTACTTTGAAAAACATATAGAAACTAAGGCAAAATACTTGAACATTGACAAAGAGGATGAAATTGATGCAAGTTTACCCGAGTTTTTTCAAACTCATGATGATGAAGGTTGCTCAACAATTGGGGGAACAAGATATTTGGATGACAAAGAATATAATCGTGCTCACCTTTACGTTCTATCTAATTGTGAAATCTTAGAACCATATGAAATGCAGTTTGTGACTGATTTCATGAAAGAGCATCCTAATGTGAGGAGGGATGATGTTTGGAATAAACACGAGGAGCAATTTCCATCATGGTTTAAGAAGCATATTATTGAGTTGAATATCGAAGATGATTTGATAAGGGGTTTAGCCTCCGGTCCTTCACGAATGGTTAGAACTTGGAATCGATACCTAGTTAATGGATTCAATTTTCATACATTCAACTATGGTAAAAATAAGGCTAGATGCAATTATGGTGTCACTATTTCTTCTCTTGATGGCAATGACTATTATGGTATAGTAGAGGAAATATTTGAGATGTGCTATAATGGGCGTGAGCGTGCTTATAAGACTGTCTTATTCAAGGTTGAATGGAAGGACAATTCTATGGCCGGAACAAGAGTACATGAACGTTACAAACTCGTAGAAGTGAATCATACTAGAACATATTCTAAGTATGACCCTTTTATACTCGCACATCAAGCTCATCAAGTGTATTTGTCTTCTTATCCATGCACGAGGAATGATAGAAATCAAAAGCAATGGTGGGCAGTCTTTAAGACAAAGGCAAGATCAAAAATAGATACCTCTTTTTTCCAAGAAGAAGTAGTATCAAGTAGCACCATTTTGTCTCCAATTGAAGAAATCAGTTACGAGAATGGGAATGAAGAGGGTGAAGAGTTGAAAGATGAGGAAGAGAATGGAGAAGATGTAGAGTTGGAGGAGTGGGAGGAGGAAATAGATAATGATAATGATGATGATGAAGAAATTGATAATGATGATGAAGAAGTTGATGATGATGATGATGAGGAGGAGGATGAAAATGAGGATGAGGATGAAACTGATAAAGAAGATGATGAGGATTAGTGTTAGTTATATTGGTAAATTTACTAACAACATTGTTTAATTTTATTTTATATTTTATTGAAATTATGTTTTTATTTTACTAACAACATTGTTTAATAATGTTTTTTTTTGCAATTGTAGATGGCAGGAGGTCGCGCATGACGAGGTAGACAGCGAGGCGGGGGTAGTCAGCGTCGTAGTACGTCTTCTTTAGAGGAAGAGGACACGTAGATTGAGCAGCCGTCGGTCGAGGAATCGACCAATGATGACTCATCAGATCAGGGACCCGAGATTCAGTGGACTAATGATGGGAAGATGATACTTGATCCGGCTGGTCTTTGGTAAGATATATGTTACTCATATGTTCATTTCATATATTCCATTAAAGTTACAATATTCAGTCTTTGTTTAATATAAACTCGTACTTGTATTTAATTAACATATTGTATTTCAGGTTTAACTGAAGAACGGTTGTTAGTGGTTGTTCGGCAAGTACGAAACAGAAGATGACAGGGGATGTTCCTACTTGTTGGTCTGACGCTACGCCCCAACAAAAAGAAGAATGGTTCAACATCTTTCGGGTATATTTTTGTATATATTTAATTTGTTAATTTATTTCTAAATTTCAATTAGTAATTTATACTAATAAAAACTTTTTATAGAAATCCTTTGCTTGGCTGGCGGGATTGGAGCATATTGTCCGTGAAAGGTACAATCATATTTGTACTAAAAGATATAGAGATATCATCTATAAGACCGTGAGGAGAAAAAAAGAGCCCGAGCATTTGAAAGGTGTGTATTATTTTATTAGTTTGATTACTTGTATTTAGTTATAATAAATTTACGTGACCATTTTATTTTTTCTAACACTATTTTGAATTTTAGGTGACGCATATGAAGGTCTAATGAAGAAACGGGAAACCCCGGAATTTAAGATCAAGTCGGAGCGAGGTTCACTCAACAAAAGAGGAGGAAAGAAAGAAGGCATTGTTGAGGCTACTCACTACGGGGGATCTCGTTCTTTCTTGGATCGTGTTTTGGGAGTAAGTATACATAACAACACTTAGATTATTATTAAAAAAAATTTAACCGTGAAAACCATGAATTTATGCTTTGTTTGTTTTTAGAAGGGGAAGAGAAAAGGTAAGGTAGAGATGACGGCTCTCGAGCTCTTTGCAGACACGCATAGCAAGGTTGATGATAAGGGTATTAGGCATTGGGCTAAGGCGAAAGATAAGGAATTACATGTAAGTTTCATTTAATTAGTCAATTTCCCTTGATAACATTATATATTATAGGTAAATTTTTCATGAAAAAATAACCTTTAATGATATTTGGTTTGACTTGTAGGATGGTTATTTGCGTGAAAAAGAGAACACCCCCGATAGGCCCGATAATGATATTTGGTTTGACTTGGTTAAGGGGTACAAAAAGGGCTCGGTGTATGGAACCGGAGAAGCTCATGGAGTTTTCTTCAAGGCGCCAAAAGTAAGGACTTCTTCAAAGTCCAAACAAACTTATGAGCCGGGAATTGTAAGTGTCTTACAAGCACAACTTGATGAAGAAAGGCGCCAAAATGCCGAAGAAAGGCGCCTAAACGCCGAAAGGGATCAACAAATGCGGGAAATGAAAGCAAAGTTCGACCAGATGCAAGCCTTCTTCGGTTCGTGCAAGGTAACCGGTCCCCGTCCCCATTGGCAAGATCCTAATGATCCATCCGGAGGAGGTGGTTTTGGCGCGGGTGCTTTTTTTCCTGTTGCTTGACTTATGTGCCCCTTTCCCAAAACTTAAGAACATGGTAGTGTTAGTTAGACTTGTGACGGATTTGGTTTGTTGAGGACTTGTTGGTAACTTGTTAACTTGGTTTATTCTCATTTTATATATGAGATTTGGTTATTGGTGTTCCATTTGTGTTGTGTTCTGAGTTTGGTTTGCTCAAGTTGGTGCTGTAGTAATAGAAATACAGGTACGAGCAATGAAAAGGATAGGGTAGTATGAAAAACCGAATTTTCATACCAAAATTATAGTGGAATTGGCGACTGAAATGTAATTTTGGCGACTACTTTCAGTCGCCAAAATAGAGCACCCAAAAAAAACCTCCTGATATGCCAGTGCCAAAGGCGACTACTGGGCGACTGAAAGTAGTCGCCAAATTGGCGACTGAAGGCAAAGTAGTCGCCAAATTGGCGACTGAAAATCAAGAATGGCGACTGATTTCAGTCGCCAAATTGGCGACTACTTTCAGTCGCCAATTTGGTTATTTGGCGACTACTTTGTCAGTCGCCAATTTTAGCGACTGACTTCAGTCGCCTGATTTCCAATTGGCGACTAAGTATTGCTACAGGGCTCTGGCGACCAATTTCAGTCGCCATTTTCGTTTTAGCAACTGATTTCAGTCGCCAAACGTAGTCGCCCGAAACAGGATTTCTTGTAGTGTACCTTGTTGAATGTTTGAATTTGATGACGGAAATGATGTGGTTGAAACGGTTTTTTGTTGTTATGTGAGTCGGGTTTTTTTTTAAAAAAATTTTGAAGTATGAAAGGTTAATTTTTGAAGAATATGAAAAATATCAGGGGGAGTGTGAGAGAGGGGTAGTTTTGGAAGTTCATTAAAATTGTCGACGATAATTAGTAAATTGTCGACGATCTTTAGCAGCATGGAAATTAAAACCCTCAAGTTATGTGAGTTGGGTCGCTCCATATTAATTCGTGGAAGCGGGCTGCCTTTACGCGTATTTTTTTTTTTTTTGGGGTGGGTGGGGGGGGGGTTGGGTTGGATAATTGTCTACCGACAACAGGAACAATCTCGAAAGAATATTGAGAGGTGTTTGATTGAATCCTTTGAAATGAAATATATTTGATCCATTTCATTGTTTGGTTGAGATGATTTGAATTAGAATATCTAATGGATTCTAACCCCACCCAACTCTTGGAATCCCATACACACTCTCCTCCCTCCCTTCTACCAAGGTATGGTGAACCAAACAACATTAAGCAAGTATAGATTTAAAACCTCATACTGATACGATCTTGGATGACGTCGATGATGACTTAAGCTTGGATTTAGGTTCAAATGGAAGCAGAACAGACCACGGTCGGGAAGTGGAGTCAAGCAACAGAGCATCAATGTTTGGCCAACAAATTGATCGTGGAATTGTAGTACTAATTGTACTAGGACGTAGCAATTAGTATTCATTAATATTAGTATTATAATCAATCAATCAATACATATATATAAAGCATGAACTTTTCGAGCGACATTAAAAGTCTAATTTTTTTAAAAATCCTAACAATAGTAGATTTCGAAACAAAATTACTAAAATTATCCTGATAAAAGTAGATTTCTTAATATTTAAAACAAAATTTAATAAAATCATCCTAATATAAGTAGATTAAGTATATTTTAATAAAATTATTCTAATATAATAGGACAAGTTATCATTTTTATTTGTCACACTTATGGGCTCATACATTTGTAGTTTTTATTCCCACATTAAAATTCCAGAATTTCACGGATAAATAATGAATTTATTTTATTAAAGTGTTATGTTAAGATGATGCAGTACGTAGTTACACGAAGTATAAACTACGGTTATTCCATCAAAACATAATCACAAAATAATCATTAGAGTGTGTATATAAATCATACATGCCTCGATACACATTCAAGTGATCAATACATATAAAATAATTCACCGATCTATATATGTTACTCCCTCCGTCCCGGTCAATAATTTACAATTACTTTATACACGATTATTAAGGTAATGAGAGATGAATGAGTTATAATTATTAAAAAAAAAAAATCAAAAGCAACTCGAAATGAGGAGGAAATAAAATGGTCCCCACAATCCCACCCACATGAATTTTGTTTATTTATGAGAAAAGAAAAGTGTAAAGTATTAACTGATTCACCTTAAATAGAAAAGTGTAAACTATTGATCGGGTTAGAGGGAGTACTATTTTGTTTCATTAATTAGATTGTAGAGGAACGAAACCGATAATAACTGAAGTAAAATTTGGTGGTTTGAACAACTTAAAGCTTGCATCAACTCACAGTATTATTCATATATGATGAACTGATGATTAATCGTAATCTAACCATTACATAATATTGATTTATTCTTAGATTCATTTTCCAAGGATAAAACTATACTTAATGCACAATTCTTCTTAACTTAAACAAGGAGAAGAAAAAAAATTAATTACAATGCAGAAAATCAAAACTATTTTAACAATTTAGAGTTTGAGTGTTGGACTCAAAAATTTGAAAGATTAAAAGAATAATAGTAGGCGGTACTCTAAATACACAATGTAACTAATTCTATGGTATATTAATAACATACAAAGTACGTATTCATATACTATATCCCAGATTTCATTAGTCATATTAAAACTGAAAAGTGAACTAAAACCTAAAAAAAATAGCTTAAAAGGTAACTGAAAATAAGGAGTTGATAAGTTAACTAATTAAATAAAAAATGTTTGGAAAACTAACCGAAAGGTAGGTGTTTTTTAGTAAAATGACATAAAAGGACATAATAAGTACTCCATATTTAATATTTTAAATTGAAGGATTAAAAATAAGAAACAAGTAACTTATTTAATTTCTCACATGCTACTCTTATTTTGGTAAATAATTTATCTACCAAATACTCATAAGAAATTATGATAGATGAAATTTTGGTTGAATAAGCTTAAGCTTATTTCTTAGAAATAGAGCTTAAATATGAGATTTTTCATAATCTCCCAACCTTCCTCATATCAAATTAATTTCTTATTCATGTCTGGCCATGTTTACTTGCTTTTGAGCCTATTGTTAGGAGTTGATCTCAAGTGCCTTTTAATTTTATAATCTTGATTGATAGGATAAATAACTATTGGTTCAGAATAAATATTAGCAATCCCCTATTTACTAAATGAATAGGTGAAACTCTAAGTTTTCCCGCCTAAAAACATTTCCTAAAATAAGGTTTAGTTTTTTTAGCATATTCTATAAGTATGGTGAGCTATAATACACATAATCTTTTAGATTTATATATTTTTGTCATTTAGTATTTTAACATTTTATACAAATTTATCTACAGTCTTTTTATTATATAAAAATGAATTCATTTTTTTTGTTTAAAGAATCATACGATAAAATTAATTGATTTCTTATGATAAAAAGTTGCGGCTAAAAATATATTATTAGTAAAATTTTATAAAATTACACTATTAATCTCTCGGTAAAAGAAAAACTTTCATTGAAATACTCATTTCATGCTTGATACGATTTTGATTTTGAATTTTCAAATCAAAATATAACGATAAGAAACGTAAAAATAAAAAAGATTAGTTAATTTAAATTTCAAAAATAATACACTAAAATGGTAAAACTCTATATATACTGTGCATATAGTGCACTGGATCTAAACTAGTTAGACATTATAACACAAATTACAAATATACTCTATAATAATCATGAGGAGCAAAATAATACTAAGTAATTGGTTCAAAATAAATAAACTATAGCTTTTTACAAGAGAATAAAAATGGTTAGCTCTACAATAAGAAGAAGCAAATTTGATAAAAGGGGAAAATCTATCACGGGTGTCCAATTATGTCGCATTTGTCTTGGATGCAGCGAATATAAATAAAGTTTTAGACTTAAACTGAATTTTAAATCATGTCAACCATGAGTGTTAAACATGGGTAAAAATATTATGAGAATTATTTGAGAAAGCTATAGAATAAACGAGTATAAAACTATTTTAAGATTTCACAAGTTGAGTCGGTTATAGTGTTGAAACTTTTTACCCGTGATAGGAAATATGACAATTAGGGAGCATGTAATTTTTCCATTAAATACAGGTGTGAGAAGACCTACAACTGTCACGTCCCCTCCCCCGTATGACATCCTTGCTTTTAGCAGTCGCTGTTTGTTTTCGTTATGCGAGACTTGGCAGAGTACTTTAGTAGGGTTAGACTTAAGGAGCAAAATTCATTATCTCTTAGGAATTTCACACACTAAAAGTATTTCATCCTCTTTGCAATGATCTTTTGTATTGCTTTTACCATGATTTTCGACATTTTCATGGTCATAGTTATAAAAGTTTGTCCCCCTTAAGAATCAAGGTGGAAGATGTTTAAGAAGGGAAGGGAGTATACATAATACATTTTTTTTAATATAACTCATAATGGTAAGCTCTACCATAGTACCAAGTGTGAAATGCCAGTTATGTTGTTGAGGAACATTAACTTTGTAAGAACATTAACTCCGTAAGAGGATTATGTTATGCCATACCATGGTAACGTAAACCATTTTTAGCGATGCCCTAAAATACTAATTTGGTAACCCAACGATTTTGTTGATGCGATAAACTACTAATTGATGTTATCAAATATGATATTACTTGGTGCCCATTGCATTTTATGTAATAGAATCACATATGTTTTTGATTGATTATTGTTTAGACTACTAATTATATTAGAATTTAGTTTGTATTTGATTTTGAGAAAAGTTTATAATGATCAAATACCCTTATATATAGAAAGTCAATGTAAAATTATATTGTTAGAGATCTTGCATTTTCTCTGAATACACTAAATATATATAATTATGATATTTGTTGTTTTACGTAACATCATTCAGTATTACGTAGTTGTTGTTGGTGAAAATAATTTGCAAAACTCATAAAAGCATGTCTTCGTTATTAAGGGTTCATTATGGTGTTATGTGCTGCAGCATGTGTTATAGACATAGTGTTTTGTATTTAACTAAAAACCGAATGTGCCTCTGACAATGGAAAAGTTAACTACGTACTATAAGTATATCTTGATGTTATACTACTGAAGGGCAAAACTTTTATGCTAAAAGTAATAATAATTTATCAGTGGTCGACTAGACAACTACGTACACCAACTACAAATTTCTTTTTTCATTAATGATTCAACATTGTTGGACTTTTTTTTTGTCTTTATCAAACTTAAGAATATATTTTTACAAATAATTCTAATGGGAGTCCCGTGCATCGCACGGGCTTTCCAACTAGTTATGTATTAGTTTAGGAAAGAATAATGGCAAGTTTGTTGCCAGTAGGAATCGAATTGAGATTCGATATCGATTAGGGAAATAAAGCCACGTATGTTGGCAAAATTAGAAGTCTCGAAGTAGTTGTCTTTTAATTCTATTAGGAGTAATTTTAATAACTATAAATAATAGGACATATGTATTAGCTTATTATTCATTCAAGTTATCAATAAAGTATCAGAAAACGATCAAGTTTTGATCATAAATCCCGTTTAAATATCGACCAGCGTCGTTATTTAAGCATTCATTGACTCGAATTTAGGCGAATTCTAGTCAAATATCCTACGAGAAACTAACCTATCACCTTCGTGAATCAAGGCGGGTTCGATTCTCACCACAAGCAACGTTTGTTGCACTTAATCTCTTCCGTACTCCGATCACATACCCCTATACTATCAAACTCCACTCCATTCTATTCCGTCTCATGAATCAAACAGCCCCTAAAGGAACTACCTTTACGTGTGTTACGTTGGTGGACAGAAAATAAAAAGTGTCGTAGTTGATGATGTTTAAGTTGTCATATTAAAAGACTTTTCACCTGAAAGTGCAAATGAGTATAAAACTTGACCTGAGCACATTTGATAGGGGAGTAGTTTAATAAAAAGATAAAAAGGAGTTTTTTTTAGGATGTCTAAAAAGGAGTAATTATTAACACAAAATCTCATTGAAGACGGCACGTATCCGTCACTTTGGAGTGACGGATACCATTTCCTCTCACAAATGACCCAAATAGAGGAGAGATGGAAGCACATGGGGGTGTCCCCACCTTGTCCCCCCTATCCGTTTTGTGAGTGACATTACCCGTCACTTGCTCCGACCCGTCTTCAGCAGGACTAACTGAATTATTAATTCACTCATAATTTTATGAAGATTTGATTAATTTTGAGAGGGAGGGGGATTTGTTTTTTGGTTTTTAGAAGAAGGGTAAGGTAAGTCAATATTATGACAAAAAATCCATGAAAGAGTAAAATTCGAACATGAAAGAGCAACTACGTATTTGTATTAGTCATTCTTTTGCCTTTATTTTTGGCACAAATATCAAAAACAAAATCCCTAGCTAATCTTATTGGAGTCAAAATAAAAAGGTAAACAAATAACGACAACTGAAAATATAATATGTAAACAAGTGACCCCGACAGAATGACTATATAGAGAAGTTGATTTATTACCTTTTATTGTAGATTGACGGATGGCTTGTCGAAGTTTAAGTAGTTCAAAATTTTGTCATTTTTAAAAGAATATTTGTGACACCCCCATACTCCAAGTGCCTTACCAGGACCACTTAAGGTATGAGAACACCACCATCTCGTTTTCCCGAGACAATGATACTCAAATAGATAATAACGAAACATACTTAAATGTTAATAAAGTTTAAGTGATACAACCAACCTCCAAAACTGTTAAAAAGGAAATACAAATGTTTTCAAAATCCAAAAGACTAAACAACTAATCGAAACACAGCGGAAGACTCTAAGACCGGTGGTGACTTCATCCCAGTTATCCCTCGCATAAGCCATCATACCTGCTCAACAACTGCTCACCATCCCCGAATGGATCACCACAATTTTTAAAACAATTAACGGGGTTAGTATTGATTACATAAAAACAATAGCCACAATGAAACAGTAACACAAACAGCTCAATCAGCTCAACCAATCTCCACAACTCCATCTCCAACTCCACACAACTGACTACACACTAAAGTTTGTCGCCCTGCCAGAGTACCTATCGCAACAAGTACTCCTCGCCGCCAGTGAGGGACCGCAACCATTCCTACTTCACATAATTGACAACATCATAGTATCAAAGTGCAAAAGACAAGAAACAAGACTTACATATTTCCCAAAGGCTAAGAAAACATGTTGTTATTTCTAAAAATCATAAATAAATAATAACATAATTAAGTCTAAAGAACTTATATTTTTTAGAAAATATAGAGTTAATAAACAATGAGAGAAAGAATCAAGTCAAAAACTCAAAAAGTCAATTTATAATGCATTTTACAAATTATTTGGTCGAAACAGAAATTTTACAGCAACTTGTCAGAAACTTAGGTCAATTTGTAAAAATCACTATTAATTGTCAAAAATTTACCTTGTAACATGGCTCATCAATTTAGAAACATACATGAGTCTATTAAACATTGGCGTTGAAATTATAACAAATAATTACGTAGTTTTTAAATGGCAAATTTTACAAAAACATGGCGCGAAAACATCACTGTACAAGAATATTTCGACTATTGTTCACTATTAAATTAATTCTCCTAAACCGTATATTATTTGAACATGAGACCAGTGGCATATGAAAGCTAACTCACAAGGGTATCACACATAAAAATATCATACACAGATTTTAAACCGGCAGTAAATGACAGCCAAAACAATCAAGGGTAAAATTTTGAGAAATCAACCAAAATCGCATTCTTCACAATTTCACGCAATTCCTTCAACACTTCACATATTAATCATACTCACACCTCCCACATACATGCCAACATACCTTCCCCATACCAACATGCTCATAACAATAATTAAAAGAAATCATCCACAATAATTAGCGAAAACAGTCATTCAAACAAGACAAACAAATTCCTAAGGGAAATATACTATATTCATTTTAAATTACCCCACACTGAAATCTCTCTCAAGGTACCCGGTTCAAAACTGGAAGGGCCAAGGTACGAATTAGGCGCGCTTTCCTAACGGTACTAAGAGGGGCTCCTAACAGTTTCTACCCGGGGTTCATTTTATTTAGACACGTCCTAAGTTCATTATTGTTCATTGGTTAGCCCTAAGGATCGTTTTGCTCTGATACCACTTTGTAACACCCCCATTTATTTAGAAGCCTTTAGCTAGATATTTCCAAATAAATAGGACTGTTACCATCTCGGTTTCCCGAGGTAGTGAATAACAAAGACCAACTCACCAAAGTACTTTAAATTAAAAACTTAATGATTACATGTTTATTACAAATTAACCAACTAAATCTTATTATAAAATAATTAAAATCTCGCAGCGGAAATAAATAAAGTGATATAAATGTTCTACGTGATCTAGACTTCAACTATGGTCCAAGTCAAGCTCTCATCCCAATGCTCCCGAGTCAGCTAATCATTGGTACCTGTCAAATCTGCTCCCCATAAAACGGTTCACCGCAGGTGTTCACGAATACACAGTCAACCGCGAGGTTGAGTAGGAATAAAACTAAACAACAAGAACATACAATTATCAATCCAATTCAATTCACTTTCATTGCACAACCCCCTGACAACGTGCTCCATTCCTTTACTTAGAACAACTCCCTTAACAACGTGCTCACATTACTTTGGTACCCCTCCCTTAACAACGTACCGCATATGTAATAGTACCCCTCCCTCACAACGTACATATTACCATCACCCCAGTGTACAAACTCCCTCAACAACGTACAACCGTTGTCATGCGACTTTTATAATAACCACATTCCAATCAACGATAACAATTCAATTCACCTCATCAATATAACCCACACAAATCAACATAAGTCACCCTTCCAACCATTACGATATTATCAACCAACATATACCATATGAATCTCCCTTCCAACAATTACGATTATATCAACCAACACAATTCACATACGATCAATTCACTTTAACGTAAGTAATCCACCATACCAAACATAGATAATTAAAAGTCGAGTTGAGTAGGATTATCCCTACCTGATAAGCGATTCCAATTAAGCAGCTTAAGCAAATCCAAATAATTAAAACAATCCGATCCGACTATAATTCTTCACAACCGTTACCTAATCAAAATATTATAATTCAATTCAATTATTTATTATTACTTTTCATTTTTAATTATAAATTATATTCATTATTCAAATTCATACCTTATTATTATTAATTATTAAAGGTTACGATATTAAAAACCCGCTTACAAAATAAACCCGAGTCACCCAAGTCAAAACCCGTTACAAACAAATAAGTCAACCCATAACTAATACCCATAAACAAAACTCCACAAACACCCAAGTATCCCCGTGAAAAACCCACGACACAACCCACACACAACCCGTCGAAACCGTGTTCAACACCCCCCATAAACACGCCCAAAAACGCCACCACAAGCCACCACGACCACCACCTAGCCCACACCACGACGAGCACCCACGACCAAAACCACAAGCCAACCCGTCACCAACAGCCGACAAACACCCTGCCCTAACAACCCTCTTCAAACCGTCACAACCAACACCACTCCCTCACTCACCATCTTACACCATCACCACGACCACTACAACCACTCCCACACCCAACGGACACCACTATTGTCACCCCTGGTCTATGATGGTTCTAATGGTACCCTCCATGCCCACTCACGGTCAGAAACACGGCAATAGTGCGTGTCTAAATACAGCCGCGTCAAATCCCCTGTTTTCGCGTTTTCCGGCCACCACCCGCAAAAACCACCACCTGCCGCCACGCCAACACCAACAACATGGTCGACTACCTCCCCCCATCACAACCCTACCATGCCCAGGTCAAGACTCGGCCAATTAGGGGTTCAATTACCCACTACAAATACCCACGACCTAACCCGCAACACCCCCTGACCAGCCATCTTTAGCCGCCTGCCACCAACACCCTAGGCCATCCCTGACACCACCACTACACCCATTCCAACCCTTGCAACCCCACGAACCACCTCCCAAAGTTTGGTCTCATTCCGTCAAGGTTTGGGTCAGTTTCTAAGTTTCTTAAGATCGTCTAACATTCAGCTGTATAAGAAAATAAAACAAGATTAGAAATTGTTACCTATTAATTAATTATCGCTTGCTAATCCCGTCTCCAAAAGCTCCTCCTCTTAATTTGTGATTTATTTCTCAGATTTAATAGGGTATTTATAGGGTAGGATGATAGAGAATGCGAGGTCAATTAGGAAACTATATAATTTACCTTATTCTAATTAGTATAGGAATTATCATTATTATAATTACCATCATATTATTATTATTATTATTGATATAATTATTATTACTTTTATATATTATTATTTCCGTATTATATTATTATTAATTCCCGATACAAATCCCGATTACACTCATACCAATTAATAGATTTCGGCCCAATTAATCAATAGCACACAACCCATATTATTTTAGCTAAACCCAATTCCCGACTTGCTTACTTCCTTTATTATTTAATAACGTCTTATTTGTAATTGTTATTAGAAATGTCATTTAATCAATTATTAAATTACATAAATTATCTTCACAATTTATTATTAAAATACGGAGTATTACAGTCTTCCCCCCTTAAAATGAACTTCGTCCCGAAGTTCACCCACAACTACTACCACAACACTTATAAACATTCTCATAACTAAGCATCATCCAACACAATTATGCATTTTACGATTATCAATCATGCCAATCTTATAACAAGGTATCACAATAATAACTTAAAACACTCGTAGTATCACATTCCTTCCTCCTAAAAATAAACTTTGTCCTCGAAGTTCGGAATATCAAACAATAGGAACAAACAATTCATTGTTGTAACGCCACAAAATATTAAAACACACATTGTAATATAAAACAATTATTATTTCCAACACGAATTAATGGTTAAATGAATACAAAATACTAGTTTTAAACCCGTGCAAATTGCACGGGATGCTATTTCAAATTTGTTAATAAAATATAATGTAAATATTGAAGATAAATTATATTTGTAATTAGCGTAAACGATGTATTAAGGTCAATAAAGCAAGTAGTTATTTTAGTACAATATGTCATCTTGCTAGCTAAATTTGATTTATAATTTGTCTTGTTAGTCGGTCGCCTTTAAAACCCGACATATATATGAATAACATAAAATTAGTAATGTTGCATGAGTTTGAATAGTTTATCAGACTGTTCGGATGTTTAACTTGTTTTTCATTTAGTCAAAGTCATGCACTTTTGTAGAACCTGTGCACGCGACAAAATGAAAATTTAAACGCATGCACATTTAAAACTAAAACTTAGACCCGTGCATTGTTAAACCTATTTTTTCATTTAGTTAATGTATTTCAAGCGAGATCATATTCATTTTGAAATAGATCAAACGATATTAAAATTTGGCCTAAAATACTTCCCACATACTCATAAGTATGGTAACATTTTAAATTTTTTTTTTTTTGCAAGAAATTACCTCCATTTTATTCATCCCAAAGTGGGGAAAATAAAGGAGTAAGCTTACAAAAACTATCCACTAATTTGGCATCAAAATGCCAAACAAAGAGAAGCAACTAAGTAAGATGCTCAGCATATAAATTTTAATGGAGCCATAATTTAGTTTTTTTTTGGACTTGATTTTTATGGCAACGAAGCCAATTCCCGACTTGCTTACTTCCTTTATTATTTAATAACGTCTTATTTGTAATTGTTATTAGAAATGTCATTTAAACAATTATTAAATTACATAAATTATCTTCACAATTTATTATTAAAATACGGAGTATTACAGTCTTCCCCCCTTAAAATGAACTTCGTCCCGAAGTTCACCCACAACTACTACCACAACACTTATAGACATTCTCATAACTAAGCATCATCCAACACAATTATGCATTTTACGATTATCAATCATGCCAATCTTATAACAAGGTATCACAATAATAACTTAAAACACTCGTAATATCACAATACCCAACTAGGGTTTTAAAAAAACTCAACGAAACCCAACATAAAATATACAGGGAACTTACCCTCGACACGACGATCGCAACGATGTAAAGAACAAGATGATCCGATAAACGTAGCTTAGGGATTTGCCAATGACGCGAGAAAAGTAAGATACGTAACTTCTAATCGTCACTTGAAAAGTTTATGATGTTGAAAAGTGTTTAAGAAATAATAACAAACCCTTTATATTAATCTCGCGTCATCAACAAAACCCGTCAACTCAGCCCGTAAAACTCCCTTACTCGATCGAGTAAGTGACTTACTCGATCGAGTGGCCCTTACTCGACCGAGTCCCTAACTTACTCGATCGAGTACCCTACAGGCAGTCTACTGTTTTGCGTCACAAACTACTTACTCGACAGAGTAAGCCCCACTCGATAGAGTACCCAAAGACACATAAAACCGTAGTTTTACAATATTTACGAAATATAGATTTTAAATTCAGATAAATAAATAAACATGAGTGAAAAATGTATAAAAAAAAGTTAATTTCATCCATCGATATGGACATAAATGCGGTAGTTATCTTTAATTATTGTTCTCGACATCTACTCAATTATATGTTTTCCACGGATTATATGAATATATAATTACTAGGTTTTGTGCCCGGCTTCGCCCGGACTACCTTTATTTACCGTTAAATTTTATTTTCAATGAAATAAATCATGTTGGAGTTGTCTAGCTCATATGTTTACTATTAGTAATATATATTTCTATGACATATCTTGTAATTATGATGAAATGTAAAATTTATTTTCAAATTATGAGACACGTTCATTACCCCGCTATTAATATTATTACTTCCACGACATTATTTGTTAATATCATTACGTTCACAACTTCCGTGGTTACTATTGTTTCTTTTACTAATTCCTCTATTTTTTTATTAAATTCATTATTCCCGTTAATTTTATCCGGTCTATATTTAAATAAATAAAATATTTTCTTGAGTTGATTGATTATTTAATTGTTCATACTTTTTCACATTGTTACCACTGTTACTTTCACTACATTCGTTGTTACATTCACTATGCCCATTGTCATTATTATAACTGTCACTATTACTTTTACTTTTACTCCTACATTAATACCGTTAATTTTATTAATCTCGTTGCTGCTACTATTACTTTTACTACATTTAATTTAATTTATAATTTTATGATGATACTAATTAATTCCATTAAGTGGGGTATGTTAATTTTAAGGAAAATCACTATATTATTGTGTTTTCTAGATTTAATTACTTTAATTTAATGTAGTTTCCATAAATATTCTTCATAAAGGCATCTTTAATACTTTATATTATACTTTTAATCAAAACTATATAATATTTACATTGAGGTCCCTTTATCAGGTCCATCACACGGCGCTATCGATTTAAAACTATATAGTATATTTAAGTTGTATAAATTTATTTAATTACATTAAAGTTCCTTGGTTTCTCGAATTAATATATAGTATTGATTTAAGGGTTTTTTTTGTCAGAAACAACCTTTTATTTAGGGTAATTTGTGAACAACTACCTTTCATTTTATTTTTGGCTTTCAACTACCTTTCATTTCTTCATTTTGCGAAAGACTACCAAAAATCCACTTCCGGCGAAAAAAAGTCAACTTTCCGGCGTTGACTTGCTCTTTTCTCTCTTTTTCAGACATATTACCCATATTTCTCTCTTTGTTCATCCAACAAAATCTGAAAAAGCTCCTCTCCATGCCCAACACCTTATCAAAAATTTGTTCAAAGCAATATCAACGCATCAACCATCTCAATCTCCATCTCCATCTCTGTCGTCACCTTTACTACCACTTTCACCTTCACCCTTACATTTCAACAACTGATGCGTGTCCTAAATATGATGTTTTACACCCCATTTTACACGCATTTCAGAGCTCAATTGTGTAGTTTTATGCTACTATTTGCCCCATTTCGTCTAATTTCGTATTTTTATGTAATATTGCAGATTTATGCGGAAATGAGTAGATATTGAGCCAAATCCGTCCCCGAGTACCTTGCACTGCATTTGACGTAAAGTATTCACTCAAGGAATGAGCTTGGTGCGCATTTCGAGGCCCAAAAGACAAATCCACGAGAAGTTAAAAGCGGACTGTCAGCTACACCAGTCGATCGACCGCTGCCCTTAGTCGATCGACCAATGCACGACAACCAGAAGCTACTGTAAAGAGCTTACCAGTCGATCGACTGCCTATCCTAGTCGATCGACCACACCGCTTATTTGACGTGAATTAAAAGTTCGAGGAATAGCAAGCCCATTATATTTAGGTTTTAGAAATAAGTGTTACGTATATTTCTATATAACGTAACTGACTTTAGGAATTATTCATCAAGCTTTAATCAAGTCTTTTACCAGAAACTTTAGGGAAATAATTAGGGTTCGTAGATTATTGCTCTTTCATTAATAAAGTTCGTTTTGCAATCGGTTTTTGATCTCTCTTCTGCAATTCCTCTACACGGTATTCATCTGTTTCAATATTCAGTTTGTTTGCTTTCATTCGTAGTATAGAATTGCTAGGATTAGATCTCCCGAAACCGATTTATCGTTTATGTTATTTGATTGTTTATTTAATTCAAGCATGAATTCAGTAGTTTATTTCGTTAATTTAGTTGTTGTTTTCATCAATATCATGAGTAGCTAAATTATTCGTGCTAGGATGTAGGGAACCTATAGTTAGGCGGCATTAGAATTAATTTGGCCTGAAATCGCGTGTTGGTCGATCGACCGCCATACCTGGTCGATCGACTGGCCACGTGAGGTGTTACCTTCGTTTTAATTGATTTAATTCTATATTTGACGAATCGAGTGCACGCGACTAGTTGAATGTTTAGGTTTTGACTGACCCAATAGATCGAAAGATAGGGGAAGTTGCTAGACCACCAATTAAAATGACTAGATTAGCGAGATCGAAAGATATGCTAGTTTAGCCTTTTGAGTCACTTTTCAGGACGAAAGTCAGTATTAATGATATTAGGGACCTGTAGCGAGATCGAAAGATGCTACCTGTTAAGAGTGGACCGAGAGGACCTCTTGTTTTTCCGCCTCACGTGTTTGATTTAGACCTACTTAGTATCTTTGCGCTTGAAACTATAGTGAACCGACCATCCTAGTACCCTTCTTTATATTTGATTTAATACATTTCTTTAGTTTAATTTATATTCCATTGCCTTTAGTTATAGACCAAATCACAGCAAACCCCTACACACTTTGTTACCTTAAAACTAAAATTAGACAATTATTAATTACATTCGGCTCCCTGTGGTTCGACCCTGCTACCACTGTCTATAGTTGTAGTTGGATTATAAATTTTATCTTTGGTACTCACAACGACGGGTATCAACAACCTTGTAAACTACTCATGATTCATCAACCTATTGTCCATCTAAGTCATATTAAAGTGCTTTCTTTCTCTCTTCATGGTAAGATGGTGAGTATACGAAAACTAATGAGATAGTAGCACACAAGTGATCATAAGAGTGAATCCATGATTATTTTCGAATAGTTAACACTATGAGTTAATTTTGCCAATAAGGCCATAATAGATCATTATTGTTGAAGAATTATTTCCCATGTTAAGATTAATTTCAATGATGATTTTGTTTCGATGATTAAGACTTTGATTCGGGTAAGAGATAGACAAATTGAGGTGATTAATGTTGGGTTTAATCAATTTTTATCATCGATTATTGGAGTTATGAAGTAAAGAGTTAGATTCAACATGAAATGGTAAGTCAACGCCGGAAAGTCAACTTCTTTTCGCCGGAAGTGGATTTTTGGTAGTCTTTCGCAAAATGAAGAAATGAAAGGTAGTTGAAAGCCAAAAATAAAATGAAAGGTAGTTGTTCACAAATGACCCTAAATAAAAGGTAGTTTCTGACAAAAAACCCTTGATTTAATCAAAACTATATAATATTTACATTGAGGTCTCTTTATCAGGTCCATCACACGGTGCTATCGATTTAAAACTATATAGTATATTTAAGTTGTATAAATTTATTTAATTACATTAAAGTCCATTGGTTTCTTGAATTAATATATAGTATTGATTTTATGGGTAAAATCAAATTATTTAATTATGAGAATCTGTTCTATATATACGAGTATCAATAATAAACTGCTGTAGCATTTAACATTACTCGCTCCAGGATCTCCTACATTAGAGCTTATGAAACGGTTTTACAATGAACATCCTAAAACTGTTTTACAAAGAGCTTGATACCCTTATCATGAAAAGTGGTGGCGGGTGAAAATTATTTTAGCCGAGTTATTTAGATAAAATATCACCTAATTTTACCATAATACTTTTGTAAAAGTAGAATTGATCAATAATTGAGTTATTGTTGAAGTTTGCGCACCCATTTTTAAGTTAAGCCCAGACTTGAGACAAGACTACTATCAATAATCTATCTTAATCTTGATAAAAAGTCTTCACAAAGATCCAAGATTCAAGTTAAGACTCTACATGAGTCTTGGCCCCACTTTCAAAAAAAACATCCAATGGAAAAAAAACCATGTGTTATTTTTTTTTCTTAAATCCCACATCTTCTCAAATCTTCTCAAATAAAGTGAAAAGGTAAGAATTTGAGGTCTCAGACTGATAATGTATAATGTCTGAAGTAAATATGAGGTGAGTCTTAACAATAAAAATTAATGGAAATTAAAACTATGTGACCGTGTAAAACTTTGAAGAATTACCGATAATCATACCCTTAATACAAGTAAACACGGATGAAACACATAGCCAAGTAGTCCATGCAAAGCGGCTCGCTAAGCGTTAGCTACGTTAAATAACATGAGTAGGTACTTGCAAAAATCACAACAAACATAAGATGCGTAGAAAAGACTAGTGATACAACTGTCTTCGTTAATTACACCGTTAAAACTTAGAATCAATAAACAAGATTTTTGTTAATTTGGTATACATGAATGATGAACCTTGTGGGGATATGATCAGACCGCTTATAAATTTGGATCCTTTCATTACTTTTTCTCCATTTACCAATGCACTTTTACTTTAATATATTTTCTTTCTCCATTCATTAAAACATTACTTTTATGAAAATTGAAATAATTATAAGTTTTATAACAACTAAATCATCCGAATATTTAATCCGGATCGTTCAAAAGTAATGAAAATTTATTTCTTTTCAAGTAATAAAGAGAATCCGGACCGGTTTTTCAGCATGCATGTGAGTTTTATCATGGGAAACGAATCATGATGTATGCCTCCCTTTATGTGTATGGGATTCCTTATTTAGATCACTGATTGACGCTCAGTATAGGTTTGTATAATCACATGCCGTCTTAGAAGAGTCAGTTTCTCGATAAATTATTGAGAGACATTTTTCATTCCGTTTTATATATATTTCGTAATTCTTTTAATATTGATTGTATCTCCTCATATGAGTTTTATTTGATACTCCCTCCGTCCCGGTCATTTGTTGTCCTTTTCCATTTTGGGTGTCTCAGAGTCATTTGTTATCCTTTCTATATTAGGAATGCATTTGATGAACAATTTGGTCATTCACACTCAATTTGGTCCACATGTCATTTAGTAATTGGCTCTCTCCTCTTTTCTTGATCTTTGTGCCAAAACCAAAAGACAACAAATGACCGGAACGGAAGGAGTACATATTTTAGTAACAAGTGTAAGCTATTGTATATTTATATGGCAGATTATAACTATTTTCGTAACAGTAGGTCTTCTAAGAAATCGTCACGCACTAAATTAGTTGATGAGATTATACATTTACCTTTTGTAGGCAGTCAAGGATGACAACCAACAATAAATAAATGAACTGAAATTGACTAGAACTTTTATTGGTGGAGGTCGTCGAATCCTCTAGATTGTAGGATTATACAGATGGGTGCTACTAGAAAAAGGGGGTGACCACTGACCTGGAATCTTGAAATTTCACCAATGTTACTCGTTTCACGAATGATAAATTTATTAGACCATTCTCAAGCAAGGTCACAAGAGAGGTCGTGATCTTGTTAGGTTGTTTTAATCAACAATTAAGCACGAGATTAGCGTGACCTCTTTGTGACTTTTTGGTAAAAGAGGTCAATTTGTGACCTCTTTGGTGGCTCTTGACCTTAGAAAGATCCATGATGGTAAGTTAGTTCTTCTTACCTTACCTTTCGCACATAAGATTTTATTTCTACAACATTTTTTAGGCTATAAACTACTACAATGGTAAGCTACTAGTATTGTGGCTTGATGAGCCCATATGTCAACTACCTTTCATATCACCCATTTAATTAATACATTTATTTATTTTATCTATAAAATAAAAATTAAAAATTCATATAACTAAAAATAGCAATACGTATAATTGTATAAAGACTAGTGCAAGAAGCTATCAACTATGGTTTTCTCCATTAGAAAATTTCCAAATATGCTCCACTAGATCAGCCTTTAGTTGTTGATGCACTTGTCTATCCCAAATGTTTTGAATTTCATTTTTTTGGAGAGTTTTGTAGTAAAGAGTAGTATGGACTATATGGATCTTCCTTAGAATTATCCATTTGTATACAAGAACCAAATAAATAATCTGATAATGACATACTGCAAGTGTATATAATAGTGTATATATAGTAGTGTATCTTGAGTTTGGCAAAAGAAAATACTGCCAAATATAGCCGTTTTTCACTTAATGAAGTTGTTGCATACTCAACTAATTCAAGTAGTTCCCCTCATTAAATGCATTTCTGAAAATGCAATTCTATTTCCACATGTATTATTTTAGTAGGTAGATTTTTTTTGTAGGACCATTTAAGCTAGTAGCTCCATGGAGCTAGTAGCTCAATTTAAGCTAGTTCAATAGAAGTGCTCCAATGGTCAAGCAAGTAGCTTTGAATTTTTTGGGAAACCATTGAAGATGCTCTTATTAAGTCAATTGGTGACCCAATAGGTGTCACATTATCATTGGTTATAAATAAAACAAAAAGGGTTGGAAGGTGAAAAATGATTGGTTTGATGACCTAGGTCGCGACCTTCTACTTGAGAGGTAAAAATGGGTCAAGGTTAATAAGGTGAGATTAAGAGTAAAATCGGGTCGCGACCACTGCTTGGGGATGGTCTTATACCCTGTTTGGTAAACAGCGTATTAATTTTAGCATAAGCAGATTGTAACGACAGACAATAAATGACAGATTTTAAGTACAGAAGGTTTAACTAGCATATTAACACTACTACAGATACAAGCTATAACAACGGGTAAAAACCGTTGTAAAAACAAAAAGCGGACGTTGTTAAAGCGGCCGTTGTAAAAGGTATTTACAACGGTTAGGTTATTTACTTAAACCGTTGTCGAAAGTATTCACCACGGTTAAAAGCCGTTGTTGTTGCGTGTAAGCCGTTGTGGAAAGTGTTTCAAAAATTTGGTGGGAATAATATAACAACGGTTGTCATATATATAACCGTTGTTGTAATGTTCCCTCCAAAATTGTGAAAACTTTTAACAACGGGTATATGCTAAATACCCGTTGTTGAAATTTGTAGTAACAACGGTTCTTCGTTTAAAACCCGTTGTTGTAACTTTTCCTCCAAAATTGTGAAGACTTTTAACAACGGTTCTTCGTTTAAAACTTGTTGTTGAATATTATGCGCGGGTATTTGTTAAAGGTATTTATAACGGTTTTTATTTTAAAACTTGTTGTTGAATATTATGGCGGGTATTTGTGAAGGGTATTCACAACGGGTTTTTTTAGTAACCGTTTTTATTACAAACTCCTAATGTTTTTAAAAATTAAATTTGTTTCATGTCATTCAAAAACCTGCATATATCAGCAACACCATATATCAGCACCAGCATAAATCACAGCTGGGTTCATCAGAACTCAATAGATTCAATTCAACCACAACAAAGAAGAAGATATATATATATATATATATATATATATATATATATATATATATATATATATATATATATATATATATATATATATATATATATACTTACAAGGAGTTGAATTTACATGAACTAATCATTCCCTAACTTCAACAAAATTTTTACTAATAAGTGATCTAAGCTCCGAGTATCATGCATTTAGCCTTGAGCATTGCTATGTTCTAAGACGTATTTGCCCAACATGTCCCTTACCTCGTCTATATCTAAACTTTTTTTCTTTGAAGCTCTTGTGACGGGTTGATTACATCTCGGGAAAAAAACAAAGACAAGACATTATTGTAACAACATCAAATTCGCATAGCAACATTATGGTATAGCAGCAAGCAAGACAACATCAGCTCTAATTTAAAAAGTAATAAACACATTATTAAATTACTAACCTTTTCTGGAATAAGGATATATCTTCGCGTAATAATCTCCAACATGAACCGACAAACGTAGTATCCACATTGTATGCTATCCCATTTGGCGAGGGACATATTATTATATAAAAACAAACAGACGAGAGAAGGCTCACATCAGAATCTTGAACTTTAGGTATTGTATTAGTATTAAACACAGATTTTTGCACTTAAGGTATTGTATTTGAGCACGTACCCCTGTTATCGTAATAAAAGTAGGGTCATCATCAGAATCTTTCGTGGGTTGATCCTGCTCGTTAGCTCTTTTCTTCTCAAAGGCCTTTTTTTTTTTTTTTTAAAAAAAAAGGAGACAGAAACTCATTTTTTTAGGGGCAAAAATGAGGTTTTTGCTATAAATAAAAATTGAAAATGTTATTATAAATAAATCAGTATTATAAACTTACTTAATAATCAAGCGCTTAAAAGTCTCGCTTGGTGGATTATGTATAGAGTCCAACCAAAATACTTTCTTCTTCGTCGGCATGATGGCTGCTAGCACCCAATGAGTCCTACATCAAGAGACACATCATCATTATTAACAAGTACATATATTAGTCAAGAAAATGCAATTGTAGGGGGAAACGTAATATTAATTTGTTTATTACCCTTTTTCATTATAAGGGGCAAAAACCAGCTTCTTGTTTGTCGCCAATTGCTGAGCAATATAATCTACCCGATCTTCGAACGAAAACATCGGGATAAACATAGATAAAGTATAGGGGCACAGGAATCCGTATTGATCAGATGAAATCTTCTTCTCGGGGATCACTCTCAATTTCAATATCCTACATTATTACGGTATTAATTCCGGTATTTAAAACACTATCTAGTAGTCAGAATTTTAGAATATGAAATTATTTATTAAGAAACTTACTTCATCCAAACAAATAGGTGTCGGACATCAATCTCGTCTAGGCCAGCCCAAATGGCTAGCATATTCCATGACATAAGTGCTTCGCGCTCAACCCCTAGAATATGTTCCTCGAGCGGAATAATTATCAATTGCTCGTTGCCTATGCGATCGCAAGCCTCCTCATGCAGTTTCCTCATCGTCACCGTTCTTACTTTTTGCATGTAATCCTTCTCACAATATTTTGTGGAGTTTAAACTCATAACATCTTTCAGTTTGGGGAAATAATGATTCTTTGATTTTCTGCTACTACCACCAGCCTACACATGTAGATAATTAAAATAATAAAAAATCCAAAGGTAACATATCCTAGCTAGCTAGTTGGAGTAATAAAAATAAAAGCGTACTTAACTAAATACCTCATCAACCTGCTCTTTCAATGATGAGGTAGTAGTAGTAGTAGTAGTATTTGACTGGGACTTAGGCTTATCCGTCTTTTTGTCCCCTACACAAAATTTTCATGCTTTTTAGAAATACAGACAAAATATAAATAAAGGGAGGTTTTTAAAAAAATGGAGAAGTTAATTAAATACCTCATCAAGTTGTTGGCTGGACGAGGTAGTTGGCATGTCCGGGGACTTAGGCTTATCCGCCTTAGCCGGCTTTTTTGTTCCCTACAAAAAATTTCCATACTTTTTAGAAATACAGAAACAAAAAAAATTAAAGAGAGGTTTTCATAAAAATGGAGAAGTTAATTAAATACCTCATCAAGTTGTTGTCTTGACGAGGTAGTTGGCATGTCTGTGGACTTAGGCTTATCCGCCAAAACCGCCTTTTTTGTTCCCTACAAAAAAAAATAACATATAAATTTAACATATAAAAACATTCAACAATTAAAAATTTAACATATATATAAAATTATTTATTCTAACCCCAACTGCTTTCGGCTAAGGCGGAGACGACCGAGCCAAGAAGATGTGAGATTCAGGCCATTGGATGAAACTTCCAACCGCATCTCCCAGAAAGGTAATGTCGATACAAACTGGGACAGGCAGTTGAAAGTTTCATGGCCTGGAAAGACTACAGTTATCTCCACTTTTCTATGATTCGGCAAAAGTTTTTCGCCATGAACAACCACTACAGTTTCCGCTGCTGATTTGGTGTGCATTTCTACGAGACCCCAGCCAACACGCACATATGGATTATCGAATTTAGGGTCAGCAAGAATAACTGGCCTCTTGTTTACGGCCTGAAGAATACACATACATTATTATATCCCAAAATTTAATAGAATTCATATAAATTTAACTAATTAAACACTTCATGCATACCTTACTGAAAACAGTGAACTGACTTGAAGGGGATGTATGCTGTTTTCCATCAGCCGTCTTCTCAAGTTGCATCTTCTTTTCAGACCCATTATTTACCTAATAAAATTAACCAATGGCACGATGTCAGAAGTTATAGCATTAGAGCTGGCAGGGAACACACACCCTGATCTTACCAAAAAAAAATAAAAAAAAAAATAAGGAAGTATTAGGTACCTGATCGGTTTTAGTTGTTACAACTTCAGAAGCATTAGGTACCTGATCTTTCTGACGGGTCGCCTGGATTGCCAGTAATAGACCTGAAAAATTAAGGGGTAATCATTGTGGGTCAGAAAAAGAGGTTTGGTAGAGGCTTATTTATTCAGGCCCAGTAACTTTTCCTCCTTTGAAGGAGTAATGCATTACTGACCTCCACCTTCCGTAATAGTTACTGGAGGAACACAATTTTGTGATTTTCTCATATTCCTCTACTTTTTGCACTGATTTGACTCATAACCCAGTAGATATTACCCAACTTGCCAAACCTCACATACAGGAAAAATTTCCTCCACAATCAAATCCTTGAGTAATTATGACCCCATTAAAATGTCCCCCTCAAAAATGAAGTGAATTCCAGGCGACCCCTGAATCTCATTGACCGATACTTCCTTCTCATGTATTGCCAAAGTAGAAGTGTTCTCGGCCTCTTGACCAATCTGTTGTACCTTATTACCCCCTTTATAAATGACATCCTTCATCATCTTCACTTCTTCTTCGGAAAGCTTGCCTCCAGCATTCAACTTTAGTAGTACGGATGCCATTAACTGAAGCTGTGTGCCAAGAATGTAATGTTTCAACAATTTTTATCCCAACAATAACATGTGAATTGAACTTAAATGAAAATAATAGAATAAATGGTACCATGTCAGCCTTCTCAGACTTAGTCTTCCTTTTCTTCTTTATCGGGGCAGTTGTACCATAATATTTCGTTACTCCAACCTGTAACGGGACGCCCCTCAATCGACCTGGATGTTCGGGTCGGCCGATCGCTATAGCAAGAACGTCATTATGACCATTGGGAGTGAATTTCCCTTCTTCTACCTCCTTCAATACGTTGTCCTATAATATATTAAATAAACTTCAAATTATATTTGTGACTAAAATAATAAAGTTAGTAATGAACTCGTCTTAATAAAATAATGCTTACTATGTTGGCCAACACTTCCTCATCATATTTGTCACGCGACCGGGATCCTTTAGGCGTGTGCCCTTCTTTATAAGTTACATGCCGATCCAAGTTGGTCACTCCTTTCGCCACCTACACATTAACATGGTGGTATGATTATACATGTAAATGTGTATCAATGCAAGTCCAAGTGTGATTAAAAAAATCAAGTCTCACAGGGGAATGCATGCTACTTACGAGGTTCTCTTCTATCTTTCTGTAACCGCCTCGAGAACCATACCATTTCCCCTTCTTGCATGAAATATTAGCACGATTTCTTCTGCTAATGGCCTTCAAATAATAATATAAAAGCGCAAGTAGATGAGATAATAAAAAGATTATATAAAGAACTCATTAATTAAAAAAATGATAGGTAAATCGTTAAAAGGCGAGGATATTTAACCTGAAACTTCTCAGTAGTTCTCATCTCTTTGAAAATATCCCATTGTTCCTGACTGATGGTGGGACACTTATTGTCTCCCGGTGGGTTCTTACGCATCTCCCCCGTTGCCTTGTCCACATACAACCAATCCCTAGCAACGTCACACTTCCACTGCCTTAGGGCATCCCCTGCCTTATGCATTAAATACTTATCATGACATTCATCGACAATATCAAAGGCTTCCTTTACACGAGCCAAGTATAACTTCCTCAATTTTGGATTCAAATTTCTAATGTCATCTAAATGGATAGGCACAAATGTGGGATTTATCTGTATAAATCCCTCAATATTCAAGGATTATAACGAATTTAATGAAGACGATCACTAGTCATAAAATAAAATACATAAACAAAAGTAAAGGATTCAGAAATAACCTTCGGTCCTAGCAAATACGGCCTAAGAACAATATCAAAGTAGATATTCGCCTATCAGTTGCACCCAAGACGATATGAGATATGCCCTTTTGATTATGCGATCCAAAATTTTCTGTAAAAATTTAGGTTTTTGTTGTGTTTTTCGTTTTTGATGAGAGGAGGCAAGAGAATGAGCAGAAAAATTAGGTTAGAAATAATTCACCCATCTACCCTCTTAAACCGTGTGTTAGGGTAGATTAGGGTGGATTTTTTTCATCCTCTAATTTCGGCCCAATTACCGAAATAAGGAGTATTATTTCCTTATTTTGGTTATTCCAAAAATGTATAAAATGTGTTAAATTGTCATCTAGTGAGGATCGAACCCATGACCTCTTGGTTTGTGTACCCTCACTATTACCACTATGACACATTCATCTTGTTAATATTAAATATAACCGATTACATTTAATTACGAATTAACAGATTAATTCGTCCAAACTAACATTACATACATTTAATTAAATATAACTTATTATATTCAATTTACGAATTGACAGTTAATTCGTCTCAACTAATATTATTTAATCTTCATTAAATAATTGTCTCATCAACGCATTGACTAACTGTTTAGTCATATTAGGCATCAATGTGATTATATTTCTATAACCACATCTCTCAAACACATCCTATAGGTGTGACCTTTAGGGACCAGTTGATCACCGCCATCTGTATGATAATAACGTCAAACTTTCTAGCAAGCCAACCGTTATTAGGTAAACGTTAATCAACTGATTAAATATACGAAGTATACCCTTGTGAACCTGTAAGAGATTTACAAATGTTATCACACTAATTTGTGGAGGACACAAGCTCCAACAACAAACTGTCTTGTGCAACATCCAATCCAACTGGATAAAAATCCCGCATTTGGACCAGTAGGGAAACCCTTCGAGCTCCATGTTATTTCAAGCGGCTCTTTAGCGGCTATAGCTGCAAGGGCTTGCGGGCACTTCGTAGCACCCCTCTCACCAGACTTATTATTTTTTTGACTTCTTTTCCGTTTTTCACCCATGATAATCCTAAAACCCAAATATGAATGAAATAGGAAATGAACAACTTAACAACGTACATGCAGAGTATTATCTAAAACCCTAAACCCTAATAGGAATGAAAATTTAAAACAACAGATTGAGCTTCTAAAATCCTAAACCCTAATAAGAGGAGTGAAGTAGATGATGCGGGATGATAAAGATAACAAAGAAGACGAAAAACAAACAGATGCATGAAAAAGAAAAAAAAGATGATCGTCTTAAAACCCTAATGACGAAACACAAAATTAAAGTGAACATACCCGATGATGATGATAAAGAGAATGAGCAGGATGATAAAGGAAGGCAATGGAATGCGGGCGTCGGCGGGCGGCGGCAAACAACGAGAATGTAGAAAGCGAGGAAGAGAGAATAATAAACTCAGGATACCAACGGTTGAACTGGTGTTGTGTGTGTTTGTGTGGTATGCTGTATGTGTTTGTAAATTAGTTTTTTATTAAGACAAACTATTGACAACGGGTCCTCAAAACAAAACCGTTGTTATATGTTAATAACAACGGGTCAATAAAAGTCAACCGTTGTCAAAACTTTATTACAACGGTTAAAATATACCCGTTGTAATATATTTTCACCAAATTTGCGCCAAAATGAAATATGTCTAAAAAATAAATGACAACCGGTAGGGGTACTACACCCGTTGTTTAAAGTAATAACAACGGGTAATGTAACTATAACCGTTGTTGATAGTAATAACAACGGGTAATGTAACTATAACCGTTGTTGAAAGTATTAACAACGGGTAATTTAAATATAACCGTTGTTATTGTTGAACCTTTTTTTTTTTAAATTACTGTAATTCCATTACAGTCCAAACCTGTAACAATACATACCGTAACAGCAGAAGCACCATGTACTGCAATATTATTCAGCAATTTCAACACCAGCATCCACATCTAATAATAAGATTAAGAAAATAAGACAACACCAGCATGCATGCATACTGCATATCTAAGCTACAGGATTTACCATGCCATGCAAATTTGGGAATCTTTATTTAACAATGACCATTATTGGTTCTATTGGCTTTTTAAAGCTACCAAAAGCTAAAGACATACAATACATCTCAAACTTGCTATAAATTCAGACATCCCATTAGCTCCCCACAACTCACAAATAAATTAAACCATCAAATTACTGGTCTGAAAATGACTCAAAATGTTGGTCGTCCATATCACTGTGTCCTGATGAACCATCTCAGGATCGGGGACGTTTCTTGGATGTCATAGTTTCTTCGTTAACCCAAATACCTTCACCATGGTCATCACGCATATAGATGCTTTCAGTGTCCTCATGATCAGTGTCAACATCGTCGAAATAAGATACAGTGGTAGAGTGATCCATTCCCTAAAAAACGACATCATGATCATCATCACCGTTATCGGATGGACTACTCCTTCTACTCCTTATAGACAGTACAACAGACCACTTCTTATCCATAGGATCGGTGACATAGAACACTTGTTTAGCTTGTGATGCCATTATGAAAGGATCATCCTTATTATTGCCAACCTTACCCAGATTGACCAACGTAAATCCCATCTTATCCTTTCGGACACAATGGAGGTTGTTATCAACCCAGTTACATCGAAACAAAGGCATTGTGAAATCAATGTAATCTAGTACCAATATTTCTTGAACAACACCATAATAAAGGCATTTTCCCCAAATGGGCTTTTTATCTTTTGAAGTAGCAAAGTGCATTGCCTCAAATTCAGAACTCACACCACTATTTTGCATTGTGCTCAACTCATCTTGCTCGCGGGTGTAAAAAGTATATCCATTAATGGCAAAACTGCTGTAAAAGGTGACCCTGACATTTGGACCTAAACCAAGACGTAGTAACCTAGAAGAGATGTCATCACCAGTTTGATTCGTACACTCTAAGACAATATTCCTAAACCACTTTGCAAACGTCTTCGTATGCTCGTGTGCAATCCACTTCTCGGTCTTGTTTGGGTGATCGTATTTGAGCTCATCTTTGTGTTGTTGAATATAAGGTTTCACCTCATCTTCGTTGTTTAGCACATACGTATGTGCTAAATGCAACATTTCACGTGTCACAATTTTTTAAACCCGACCCCTAATACCTTTTCCGGTCATCCAGTCACTATGACAATTCTTAGGAACGCCAATCAACTCCTCAGGGGAGAGATGAACGTAACAATATGAAAGAGCTTCGTCTAAAATAGCGCGTTCAGTAATACAACTTTCCGGACGATACCGATTAGATGTATAGTCCTTGTAGACTTTCATCAATCTTTCGAAAGGATACTGGTATCTCAAGTACACGGGCCCAAGGTACAAAATCTCCCTAACCAAGTGAATGGTCAGATGAATCATGATAGTGAAGAAAGAGGGTGGAAAATACATTTCCAACTGATAAAGAGAGGTTACAACGAGGTCCTGCAATGAATCCGCGTCATCGGGTTCGATGACTTTCTCGCATATGGACTGGAAGAAGAGACAGAATCTAGTTATAGCATATCTTACCTTTTCAGGTAAAATGGAACGAATAGCCACATGTAGTAATTGTTGCATCAAAGTGTGACAATCATGTGACTTTAACCCGGTGAGTTTTAGGTCTTGCATCGACACTAGGCTTTTGATGTTCGACGAATGACCATGTGGCACTTTAATTCCATTCAAGCATGCACAAAACTCTTTTTTCTCATTCCGTGAAAGGGTATAAGCTGCTGGCGGTAAAAATTACGATTACCTCTCTTCTGTGGTGCCAACTCTAGCCTAATACCCATAATTTTCATATCTTCCCTAGCTGCGGCGTTATCCTTTGTTTTACCAGGAACATTCAGAAGGGTATTGATAATATTATCACAGACATTTTTCTCAATGTGCATGAAATCGAGGCAATGCGACCTCCAGTCGAGGCCAATATGGAAGTTTATCAAAAAATATGGATCTTTTCTTATACCCACGAGTAGACAATTTAGAGTCGCTTTTCTTCCCATAATCTATCTCAATATGCTTTACTTTCTGATAAACTTCATGCCCACTCAAAATTCTAGGAGGTTGACGAAGTTCTTGTCTTCCATTGAATGCTTTCTGCATCTTGCGATAACAATGGTCATGATACATGAACCTCCTATTTCCCATATACACATACTTACGAGAAGACTTCAAGTATTCAGACTCGATATCCTCCCCACACAATGGACAAGCCTCTTTCCCATGAACTGTGTGCCCAGAAAGGTCGCCATAAGCCGGATAGTCAGATGTACACAATAACATCGCTCTCAAATTGAAAGTTTCGTTCTTATATACATCAAATACTTCTATCCCACTATCCTACAACATTCGCAAATCATCTAGAAGAGGTTCCAAATAGACATCTATATCATTTCCAGGTTGTTTAGGGCTGGAAATTAACAACGACAACATCAAATACTTTCTTTTCATGCACACATATGGGGGTAAGTTATAAATAGCCAACACTACTGGCCAAGTACTATGTTGGCTATTCATGTTTCCGTGTGGGTTAATTCCATGATGTGACCATAATTAGCGCACATTTAGTCCCCTAATTGAGCCTATTTTGCATACTATTATAGCATTCTATGGCCATTTTATCCGTCAAAACCTTCCTATTTGCTTTTCTATCGCATTTCATATGTTTTGTAGAAAAGGAGATAATAAGGCGGAAATTCCCGTCTTTCGTGCATACTTGGAAGCTTATTGATGATATTAGATGGACTAGTATGAAGAGGAGGCAAGAATGATGACCAATGATGTAGGAATAAAGAGTATAAAGATGGGTCATAAGGTTTAAAGCAAGGAGGAAAAGCAAGGAAGCCATTCATGAAGAACATTGCTCGGAACGCAAACCAAGAGTTGCTCCTTTGGCTCTGAAAATATGCTAGATGGAACGGCGTCGAAAAAACAAGCGATCTAGGCTTTTGAATCACTCCAATAGGAGTCCGGATGAGAAAATGACGTCCGTTTTACAATCCGAGCTCAAACAAAGAAGCTGTACAGGAATCCGCGCGTCCCGCGCTGAAGACGCTCGGACCCTACAATCCGCTCGGATTGCTCTGAATCCGCTCGGATTCCCCCACTACAATCCGAGCGTCTTGCTCTTGAATCCGCTCGGATTCCACCGCAAGAATCCGGCCGTCCCGACTCCAATCCGCTCGGATTTCTTTCCGATGATTTTCGTGTTCTTCAAGCTCGAGAAAGCCCTTCTCTCGGACAATCCCGAGTCTCCTTGCTCAACTTAAAAAGTGTAATTACTAGTTTAGCCCTTAGTTAACCTAATGCATCCCACCTAATTTCCACTATAAATACCCCATCTTTGTAATTAATCAAAAAATCTTCTTTTTAGCTAGAAAAATCCTTCCTTAGATTAGATTAGGAGTAGATTAGAATAGATTACTCTTTAATCTTTCCACAAATTACACATTAATCTCTCCTTAATTATTGTTCAAGTTTATTATTCAAGTTTATTATTGGGTAATTGAAGATTATTGGGTTATTATTGGGAGATTGACAACCTTCCATCAATCATCAAGTTTCTTCTTTTATTCTTGCTTTATTATTTGGAATCATCTCAAGTTTGGTATAATCCCTTTACTCTTTAATCTTTATTGTTTATTTCCTCATTCTATTATCATGTTTACACTTGTTGTTGTGTTTGACACCATTAATGACATGTTTCCCATGATAATGAGTGAGTAGTCTCTTAGCTAGGATTAGTGGGTAATTAGGGGAAACCAACATGGGATTGATTCATGCTTAATCTAATATGTTCACATGATCAAATTGCTTGCTTGTTGTGATGTCAACTTTATGCACATGTTATGTTTGATGAAATGCTAAGCCTATGAATCCTTGCATTTACAACCATCTCTTATCTACTCAACTTGACTTGTAAGATATAAACCAACTCGAGTCCTGTTAGACCATGCATAGAAGTTGAATAGGAGGAAAGTAAGTCGACTTGTAGGTGTTGTACAATCTAATAGATTCGGCTCCGGGACCCAACTCTTCCTAAGAACCGTAAGATATAACCCAACTCGGTTCCTCCACAACATTAATTGCTTGCAACCTTGTGAACATGTTTGTATGATCAAAACCATGAATTCCCCCATGACCCCATGATATCCTAGCACTTTTAATCATTTGTTTACATCTTTCCTTTTATTGCTTGTTTTACTATATTATTTGCATTAGTCTAGACACAACTACAAACCCAACCAAATTGTGACACTAGCATAAATTGAGGTAGATAGACTTAGAACCCAAAGCACACCGTCCCATGGATCGACCTCGACTTACCGCTAACTAGTTGTATGTTGAGCATTATAAATTGTGTTTGATTGGATGAGTGACGACATCGTCCGGGTCAAAATGGCGCCGTTGCCGGGGATGGTGCTATGTGATTAAGTTCTTACTAGTTTGTCTATTTTAATTGTGCTTTCACCTTGAGGAGCTTGTTCCTCAAGGATTCTTCTTACCGTTTTTGTGTAGTTTCCATGCTTGTAGTTGTTTCCTTGTCTTAGTGATGATGACTCAAGACTTGACATATGGAGTATGTGGTAGATCTTTTGAGTATGACTATGGGTATGGGGAGTTTGAGGAGCAAGTCAATACAAACCTACCTTATTATTTGTACAACAAAAATCCTAACTACTACCCCAATTTTTCCCACCAAAATCACCACATCCAATATCCACAACAACCACCCACCCAATACCCATTTCACAATGAACTTCAATTGCCACAATACAACCACTTTCACACCTACCCACAACAAGAAGATGAACCCATTGAAAATGTGATTCTCCAAATGATGGGAGATCAACAAAACCTCTTCAAACAAATGCTAGAGGAAAGCCAAAATAGGGACAATGTTCTTCAAGGCATTGTTACCCAAGTTGAGGAGTTGGAGATTCAAATTGCCCAAACAAAGGCAACCCAAGAAACCGCCCAACCAAACACTCCCCACCAATCCTTGAGCATTGAACATGAATGTGAATTTGAGGTAATGACCTTTGATGAAGAAGATGAGAAGTGGGAAGAGCCAACCTCCTTGAGCTCTTGTGAGTATGAAAGTGTGGTATTTGATGATGAAGACATGAGGTTGAGTAAGCCAAATACTCTTAGCCTTTGTGAGTATGAGGGTATGTCATTTGAAGTAGATGTTGAGTTGTTGGAGAAAGAGTTGGTGAAGAAGAGTGAAGCCCCCATTTATGATTCTTATGGAGATAGCGATGATGACGAGCCTAAGGGATGGACTTGTAATATCACCTTGCTTGAGGAGCCTATCCTTGAGACATTTGAGATATCCTATCATGAAGGTGAATGTCCTTTCCCTTTCTCCCATGAAGACTACTTGGCCCCTACCATGGAGCCAATGATTGTTGAAGAAGATATGGTGGACCTTCTTCAAAAGGTCAAAACATCATACAAAAGCTACTTGGTGAAAAAGCTCAAAGAGAAGCTTGCTCGAGAAGCTACTTGTGGAAATTTGGCACCCACAATGACAACTTCTAAGGAACTCCATCATCAAAGCCATGACGATTCTCCTTCCACCTTGGAAGGATTGAAAAATCAAAATGCTATCATCATCACCAAAGTTGAAAAAGAAGGTAGTGAGTGGAAGTCTCCGGGCAACCATGAACCATACTTCTTACCTCATAATGACAAGAATCATGGGCTTCTTGGTTTGAAGCACTTCAAAAGCTCAAGTGCTAAGGGTAAGGTGAAGAAGAGAATATATGACAAGCTCCCTTGGCCAAATTTCGTATTCACTTGGAGAAACCCATACATATGCTTATTTGGAGCTTGTTCACAAGCCTTTGATCTTCTTCTAAGAGCCTTGAGCTCCATGGACAAAGAAAAGAACTTCAACAATTCAAACTAGTTTGGTGGAGTCCTCCCTCAAACCACCATTTGTAAGATACCCTTTTCCCTTGACTTTGCATTACATTTAGCTTGCATTTGTATTATATTTCATATTGCATTTACATTAGTTAGTTCATATGCATAGTTTACATTGTAATATATCTCACATGATTCATGTAGATGGTTGCATATAGACTAGAATTCATGCATAGTCACTAATGACCAATCCTATTCTTTTCTACACTAGAAATAGTGTTTAAATCGGTTTGGGGAGGTTTGATCATAAGTGACCATAGTTTAAAACATGCATCATATAGTATAGTTTAGATTGCATTCATTTGTTATATATGTCATATAGAATTGCATTTAGTTAGAGCATGCATTCATTCATACCATAACATTGCATTCGTACTTTACTTCAAAAAAAAAAAAAATCATCAAAAAAATCCAAAAACATGTATTTCCTTTTTATTCCTACTCCTACATGTACATTGAGGACAATGTCCAAAATAAAGTGGGGGATGGGAATTTATATTCCAAAAAATGCATAAAAATTGAAAAATTTTCGAAAAATCACAAAAATATGTCTTTTAATTTCATAAAAACAAAAACCATAAAAATTGAAAAATTCAAAAACATGTTCATTTCCTTTGTAGTGTAGTCTTGTATATATTGTGTTTGTTCATCCTTGTTCACATTAATCGACTATGCCACACCCGAGACATGAGGATATTGAAGACCGCATGGTATGATCTTTCCAATCTCCTTTTTCCTCTTTATGTTAATGACTATGTGGCTTTATTTTGATTGATGCGGTAAAAACAATGTGAACTTAGGATTGCATTTAGTTTATATGACATATTAGTTGGTAGAATCATATGCATTAGGATGTATATATGCTAGTTGCATCATGGCATGTAGTTGCATGTTAGAAAAATTTTGCGAAACCGTCTACTTGGGAAGCCTGACAAGTATATATAGGCCCTAGTAGATGCTTTTTCTTCTTAAGACTTTGCTTGTTAGAATACTTGTAAAACACCCTAGGATGTGTCATGCTAGTATCCTTTGACCCATGGTTTAAGGCCTAGTCAAGAGTACCTTGTGGTGTGATAACTCCTTGGCTACCGTTTATTCCAAGGTGACCCTTGAAACCATGCATACTTCCATTCATCCATATTCTACCATACATTTTTGTCATCAAAGGGAATGGGCACAAAACAAAAAGAAATCAATTTGAGTTCAATGAAAAATGAAAGAAAGTTTGCAAAAATGCATCAAAAGAAAAGAGGAGCAAAAATAGAACTCCTAAAGCTTCAAAAATAAGGCACCCTCGTTACTAATTGGGGTGACTTTGAAAATGTTCAAAAAGAAATGCAAAAAGTTGTCAAGTATTGAAATGCCAAAAATCAAAAGAAATGGCAAGAAAGTGTTCTCAAAATGTTATATGCCACAAGAAATTGGGGGGAAAAACAACAATGAAAGCAAACTCCCAAAAATGAAACTCAAATACTATCGATCCCTTTTTCCATCTTATCCATTTTTGTGCATGGTAGAGAGGGGACGACCCTTCTTCTTGTCTAGGCAAGAGGGGGAATTCCGCGATCCTCCAGTGTTTCTAACACCATAGGGAGTCTACTCTTGACAAAAGCATTTAACGATTGAGGACAAAGGTACCCTAGCTTGACACATTTTGGAGGTGATTTATTGGTATCCTTCTAGGCTTAGTAGTTTGAAGAAATTGCATCTATGAAGGAGTGTGTACCCTTGAATTGTTTCCCTTATAGATAATTTCCGCCACTTAGATGAGGAAAGTGGCTATTCTTTTGTAGATGCATCCATTACTTGATTTAGTGTGCTTAATGTTTGGATGTGTCGCCATTTTGGCAAGCCCCACCTTGCCTTGCAAGAAGGCATCCTACCTCATGGTTGTCTTGTTGTGAGTTGAAGGGGCGGAGTGAGACCCGCTAATTGTCTCATATCGGTTATATTAGTAGGATAGTTTAAATAAAGGTCTAGTTTTTGTCACCTCTTTACTCGGGACGAGTAAAGGTTCGGTTTGGGGATATTTGATGTGACCATAATTAGCGCACATTTAGTCCCCTAATTGAGCCTATTTTGCATACTATTATAGCATTCTATGGCCATTTTATCCGTCAAAACCTTCCTATTTGCTTTTCTATCGCATTTCATATGTTTTGTAGAAAAGGAGATAATAAGGCGGAAATTCCCGTCTTTCGTGCATACTTGGAAGCTTATTGATGATATTAGATGGACTAGTATGAAGAGGAGGCAAGAATGATGACCAATGATGTAGGAATAAAGAGTATAAAGATGGGTCATAAGGTTTAAAGCAAGGAGGAAAAGCAAGGAAGCCATTCATGAAGAACATTGCTCGGAACGCAAACCAAGAGTTGCTCCTTTGGCTCTGAAAATATGCTAGATGGAACGGCGTCGAAAAAACAAGCGATCTAGGCTTTTGAATCACTCCAATAGGAGTCCGGATGAGAAAATGACGTCCGTTTTACAATCCGAGCTCAAACAAAGAAGCTGTACAGGAATCCGCGCGTCCCGCGCTGAAGACGCTCGGACCCTACAATCCGCTCGGATTGCTCTGAATCCGCTCGGATTCCCCCACTACAATCCGAGCGTCTTGCTCTTGAATCCGCTCGGATTCCACCGCAAGAATCCGGCCGTCCCGACTCCAATCCGCTCGGATTTCTTTCCAGTGATTTTCGTGTTCTTCAAGCTCCGAGAAAGACGCCCTTCTCTCGGACAATCCCGGAGTCTCCTTGCTCAACTTAAAAAGTGTAATTACTAGTTTAGCCCTTAGTTAACCTAATGCATCCCACCTAATTTCCACTATAAATACCCCATCTTTGTAATTAATCAAAAAATCTTCTTTTTAGCTAGAAAAATCCTTCCTTAGATTAGATTAGGAGTAGATTAGAATAGATTACTCTTTAATCTTTCCACAAATTACACATTAATCTCTCCTTAATTATTGTTCAAGTTTATTATTCAAGTTTATTATTGGGTAATTGAAAATTATTGGGTTATTATTGGGAGATTGACAACCTTCCATCAATCATCAAGTTTCTTCTTTTATTCTTGCTTTATTATTTGGAATCATCTCAAGTTTGGTATAATCCCTTTACTCTTTAATCTTTATTGTTTATTTCCTCATTCTATTATCATGTTTACACTTGTTGTTGTGTTTGACACCATTAATGACATGTTTCCCATGATAATGAGTGAGTAGTCTCTTAGCTAGGATTAGTGGGTAATTAGGGGAAACCAACATGGGATTGATTCATGCTTAATCTAATATGTTCACATGATCAAATTGCTTGCTTGTTGTGATGTCAACTTTATGCACATGTTATGTTTGATGAAATGCTAAGCCTATGAATCCTTGCATTTACAACCATCTCTTATCTACTCAACTTGACTTGTAAGATATAAACCAACTCGAGTCCTGTTAGACCATGCATAGAAGTTGAATAGGAGGAAAGTAAGTCGACTTGTAGGTGTTGTACAATCTAATAGATTCGGCTCCGGGACCCAACTCTTCCTAAGAACCGTAAGATATAACCCAACTCGGTTCCTCCACAACATTAATTGCTTGCAACCTTGTGAACATGTTTGTATGATCAAAACCATGAATTCCCCCATGACCCCATGATATCCTAGCACTTTTAATCATTTGTTTACATCTTTCCTTTTATTGCTTGTTTTACTATATTATTTGCATTAGTCTAGACACAACTACAAACCCAACCAAATTGTGACACTAGCATAAATTGAGGTAGATAGACTTAGAACCCAAAGCACACCGTCCCATGGATCGACCTCGACTTACCGCTAACTAGTTGTATGTTGAGCATTATAAATTGTGTTTGATTGGATGAGTGACGACATCGTCCGGGTCATTCCATCAGTGGACAGCGCTAGACGTAAGTTTCTAGGTTCATTGCCGAACTCGGGATACTTAGCATCGAACGATTTCCATTGCATACCATCTGCCGGGTGTCTTAGCTTTCCATCATTTATTCTTCCTGTTTCATGCCAAGTTAACATTTTTGAATCATCGGGATTCGCATAAATCCTTATGACTCTTGGTATCAATGGAAAATAGCACAACACCTTAGCCGGGATCCCTTCCTTATCCTTATAACGCCACTCCAAACATTTAGGGCAATTGGTTAAGTTTTGATATAATTTCCGATACAATATGCAATCATTTGGACATGCATGTATTTTCTTATATTTCATACCCACTCCTCTTATTAGTTTTTTCGCCTCATATGTCTTAACAGGTAGAACATTACCATCAGGAAGCAACTACTTTATCAAGGCTAAAAAACTAGTGAAACACGTGTCACTCACCCTATTTGCCCCCTTGATATTATACAACTTCACCACAACCGACATTTTTGTGAACTTACAACCAGGATACATAGGTGCTTCAGACTCACACAACTTCTCATACATGTTGTTAAGGTCATCTCAATTACTAGTGTCATCACCTACATCTTCAAAAGCATTCGACTCATCATCATTCTCTTCATTATCTATAAACCCAACATTCAACTTCTCTACTTTCAACTCTTCCAACTCAAAAAACTCGGCAAACTCAGGATCATCAGTTAGCCTTTCGTGTACCTCAACATCATCTTCTTCAGAGCTATTCTCGTCCTCTAATGGTTCCCCATGAAAAATCCAACGTGTATAGGATCGACTAAATATCCACTTTTCTAGGTGTATTTTAACGTCCGGAAAAGCCATATAGCTAATATTACCACATCTTTCACAAGGACATGCGATACTAGAAGAACCTTTCAAATTGTTCGAAACGACTTTATAAAATTCAGCTAAACCATCCTTATAGTTGCGGTCACTCATATTTGCATCAATCATCCAAGTTCGAGTCATTTTTCTAAATTCGTAATATATAGGCAACTAGTTCAGAAAATCCAATAATAGGCAAACAAATAAACGAAATTCAGGAAAGCAATTAAGCTAAATTATCAACAAATTAGATAATAACCAAAAAAATCCTATATCTATAAGTGTTGCTAAGAAACATATATACCTGATTAATAAACACGATGAGGGAGAGAAGACGGTGACAACAGTGACGGAGATGAAGACAGAGAGACGATCAGGGAGGAATGGAGGATGATATAGTAGCAGTATTAGCTTGTGTTTGTGTTTTGTTGCGTATAGCAGAATAAAGCAATCTGTTGTTCTTAAAATTTGCATTACATTAATAACAACGGTTACTCAGTATACAACCGTTGTTACAACCTAATAACAACGGGTTCTAAACAAACCGTTGTAATTACTTTTCACTAATTTTGCGCCAAATTATTAACAACGGTTAAAATGTATTACAGATTCAACCGTTGTTATTAGTTTTTATATTAACAACGGTTTTGAAAGTATGACCCGTTGTTAAAACCAATAACAATGGTTAACGACACAGAACCGTTGTAATTAAGTTTGGTAAAATTCGCGCCATCCATTCTACAACGTCTTTTGATGATTTTCGTGAATAAGCGTTGTTAAAGGGCCGTTGTAGTTGCCTGTATTTGTAGTAATGTAATAATTAGCAGGATTAATTTAAGTGTTTAGTAATTGCCACATTACGATTAGTAGATTGTTAATTTTTTTTGTAAAATGTAGTAAAATTTTCTATTTTAGAATATGCTAACCAATATACTGGGGTAAGCAGCATATTGTAAAACAACATATTGACTCCAAATACGCTGTTTCAATATGCTATTTACCAAACACTAAAATTAACATATTGACTGGTCAAACATGCTAAAACCCTTGAATATGCTAAAAATTGGCTAATATGCCGTTTACCAAACACCCCCTAATCTAAGCATAAAACAAAAATTCATGTTAAAAAACACATAATGGGAGAGATTTGGAAGGATTTAATTTCCCTCCTTTAAGACTAATAAAATCTTTTCATAATAGGCAAAATTTGGAGGAAATTGTATCAAAAGGAGGTAAATGGAGGAGAGGGGAGGGGAAATGTGGTGTGGGTGTTTGTATACAATTTCTCTCCAAAAGTTGCTTATTGTGGAGAGATTTTGATTTGTCTTGGAGGAGGGAAAATGAATCCTTACAAATCCCTCCCCCCTCATTTCTCCACACCCTTATTTGCTATCTAAACAAATACTTTTAAATCCCCTACTCTCCCTCCATTTATTTTCCCTTCAAATTTATTAATCCAAACACACCCTAAATCTAAGGAAAAAAATAGTTAAGTGCGTATTTATTCCCAAACTCCCTCAAGCAATAAATTTATGGATAAATTAGGTATAATAGATTAACTTGTTTATCGTACACTTTAATTCATAAAAAAAGACATAATTGAAGTACTTGTTGTTCATGGCAAATTATATCCTACTCCCAGGAGTAGGGAGTAAGATACACCCATGGTAGTTATGGGCAAAAAAAAAATTAAAAAAAAAATAAACTACCCACTACATCTCTCACAGTACCTTTTTTTTTCTTTTCTAAATTACTCAATTTATCAAATTTAAAAGGGTTTTTCTAAAATGTGCCCAATAGGCACATGATCAGATGATAAAAAAGGAAATATTTACATCAATTTATTCTCTTAAGTATGGTAATAATGAGTTTGGATTCAATTTCTCATGATATATTGATATAAATCTTTCCTTTTTTATCATCTTATCATGTGCTTATTGGGCACATTTTAGAAAAACCCTATTTAAAACCCTATTGAATTTATTAAATTCGTAGTTTTCTTTCATCTGTTTGTATTCGAGTTTTATCAAATTTATAGTTTATAATCATCAAATTTTAGACCGATATTCACTAAACTCGAAGTGAATATAACAGTGTCATAAAATGATTATCACATTACATAACACACGTTCATCAAATTACACTATCATATTCATTTAACTTAACGTGAATATAATAGTATCAGAGGGTGAATATCACACTAAATACTAAATATTCATCAAACTATATTATCATATTCACTAAAATTAAAATGAATATAATAATGACTTATGATGAATATCAAACTTGGTAAGACATATTCATCAAATTAAACTATCATATTCACTAAATTCTGAGTGAATATGATAGTGTCATATGATGAATATCACACCCGAAACCACAAATTGAATCATAAATAATGAGAGATAAAACTTAAAAATTCAATTTAATTTACGGTATTATACAACTTTTAGGGTTTAATGTAATTTCAACAGAAACCCAATAAATTAGAATTTAATTAATCAAAACACGAAGTAATTTTAACACATACCTGATAAGTTAGAATTTAATTAATCAAAGCTCGAATCAATATTACAAAAACCACTACGTTGGATGGAAAATTAAATTTTATGCGTGATTTTTTTGATAGAAAAGGAAGACGTAGTTTGAAACAGGAGAAAAAAAGAGTTTATGGAAAGTGATAACTGTTAAGTAGTGGTGTTCCGGGTGTAATTCTGGAGCAGGATTTGTTACCACGTAAGCTTGTAGAATGATGACTTTGCTTGACTCTTCCTTTCGGCCTCTCCTGAAACAATGAACAAACTGAGGGCTCGGCTTGGCACCGAGCGAACTCACTCCGATGCTCAAGTCAGTAAACTTAAAAGGGATTAAGTTGTGTGTTACTTGGCACAAAGTATATTGTAGAGAGATAAGGGAGTTTATACCAGATTAGTGTGTTTAATTGATTATTTTCGGATCCTTTTCTCAATGAGAGAAGTGGAGTATTTATAGACTTTCACCTTTTGTCACGTAGTGGCCAAGTGGCCAAGTGGCAGAGCATGTGGAAAGACTGTTCTACCCTCGGCCGAGGGACCCATGGCGGGCCGGCTGGCCGAGCTGACTCCATGCCGAGGGGTCTTGGATGTGAGTACGCGGATATGTCTCCCGGCTGGCTAGTTGCCTGGCCGAGACCCAAATGACATGCTGACTGGCTGCGTCGGCTAGGCTGTCACAGATGTTGACTTGCTGTGGATATCTTTGACCTTGCTCAATATGTTGACTCGGTCAGCGGGTGCAGAATATGCCCCATCAAGTGGGATTTTTTGGTAATTTTTTTTATATTATTTTTTTAATATTGGGAGTAGGAAGTACCATACACCTGGGTGTATGGTATAAGAATTGGTTTTATAAAGAATCACAACCAATTTAGTGAGTTATTTGCTATATTTCATTTTATTTTAATTATTTAAAATGCAGAAGGACACAAAAGTATAGAGCAAATAAATAGGAAAAAAAAAAATTCCTCTCATTAAGTACGATATGCGTTAATGTGATACCGACTACATATTGCACTCATATATCTAAGAATTTTTGTTACATGGATATCTTATTACATAGTGAGAAATATTTTCTTTTTTTTTTGTTGTTTCGTCAAAGAGGAAATGCAAGCAAAACATATTCGATATAATTTTTTCCCAAATTAACTTCTTATCGTACTAACTTCTTATTGTATGTTTTTGGAACACACGTTAGAAAACCGATATAATATATATAGCTTTTTTTGATGAGAGAAACACATAAGGACAAGTGTACAAAAGTTCAAACAAGAATCCAATCAGTTTGTAACACAAAAGTTCAAACAAGAATCCAATCAGTTTATAACTTTATACCAACACAAGTTTAGGTTATTACTTCCTTCGTCTCGGTTAATTGTTGTTTTTTGGTTTTGGCACAAAGACCAAGGAAATAGGATAAGGCCAATTACTAAATAACAAGTGCAATAAATTGAGTGTGAATGATCAAATTATTTATCAAGTTCATTATTAAAATAGAAAGAATAATAATTGACTGAAATATTCTAAAATAAAAAGGACAACAAAAAGATGATACACATACACATTGTGTACAAAATTTCTGTACATAAACCAATAACTACCTGACACGTGGCAAATCATAGTTAGTTAGTTAGGTTAGGGAAAAATTCAAAATTACTCCCTTATAAGTACATTTTTTTCAAAGTTACTGCCTTATAAAACAAAATTTCAAAATTACTCCCTTATAGGAGGGTTCCGATCAAAAGTTGCTACCAAGACCCAACTCAGGTCATAATTAGACCAATTTTCCGTCTATATTCAAAATTCTTATAATTTCCTTCCCATTTTGCCCCTCTTCTTTTTACCCTAATTAACCCCTCATCTCTCTATGCCTTACTTATTTGCATACAACCATTTATCTCTTCTCTTCCTCCATCTCACTTGTCACCTCCTTTCTCTCTCTTGTATTCCTCAATCTCTTGCCCCCTTTTCCTTTATTTACTGTATAAATAAATGTCTAGTTCTAATTCGCACCCGAATTCTCAGTGTAGTTGTGATGGTCCAAGGTTGTGTTTTTGTGGTCTTGTAGCTTCTAAGCTAACTTCTTGGACAAAAGAAAATTCGGGTAGAATATTTGAAGCATGTCAAATTTACAATCCAGTGACTAAGGCTCGGGGGTGTAAATATTTTTGTTGGCTGGATCATTCTCAAACCAATTGGCAAAGGAAGGTGATTAATGAACTTGTAATTGAGAGAAAAGTCCTTAAAAACGAAAATGAGATGTTGAAGAATGAGATGAAATTGATCAAGGTTCGAAAATTCAACATTGAAAGCAATGAAGTAGAGAATAAGAAAGATGAAGATGGGTGTTCTCAGATTTGCAAGTTAGTTGGTGTTAGATTTAGAAACATGTCAATTAGGTTTTTAGTTGTTGTTTGCCTCATTGTAATATTGGCCAAGCTTATCATGTAGTTGTCTTAATGTATTATCTACTTGGATAATTTGGTGGAATAAAGGAAGCATTTGTGATCATTTCTCTCTAATATTTCCAAATTACATTGTCTAACAGAAAACATAATTGTTCACATTTGCAAAGTACATAGTTGTTAAACTAAATTGTTCAACCCTTACAAAGTAGCAACTAATTAACAACTTCTTTAATTCAAAGGAGGGGTTTGTGTGACATCAAAAGATGTCTGACTATGAACATTTGTGACTGATGGTGCTGGGCCTGCACTAGCATAGGCTGCCTTCACTGCATTCCTTGCTGCTGCTCTATCCCTTCCTTCTTTTGCCCATGATGACTTACCTAAAGGCCTCCCCCCTTTGTTTCTGACCTTTGGTGGTGCTGGTGGATTTTTGCAAGTCCTCTTGGAATGACCAAGTCCCCCACAGTTGCCACACTTATTTTTGGCCTTTGGCCTCTTAACTTGTGAGGATTCTTCACCTGCCTCTTTTCTTCTTCTCTTCTTGGATGGTCTCCCAGGCATCTTGCGGATTAGAGGAGGCAAAAGTTCAGGCAAACCACTCTTGTCCCACTGTCTAACCCCATGCATAGGTGAGATTGCAGGTTCATATGCCATGGCATATCTCTCCTTGGTGTATGCAACATCAACAAAGTCATCACCCACCAATATTTGCTTGAGGATGCACACCATTGCATGTGTACAAGGTAGACCACTAAGCTGCCAGTTTCCACAGTTGCATTTTCTTTGGTTCAAATGCACAACCTATCTTTGTCCTTTGAAATCCACCTCAAAGTTGTCATCTTTAGACTGAAGAGCTTTACCAAATCTTGCTTCATCAGTTGCCCACTTCATGTACTTGTTTACATAAGGCATTAGTTTGTCTTCATACTTTTGCAACCCTTCTCTCTTTTCACATGTCCTCTTCATTACATACCTTCTAATCCATTCCATTAGTGTGAGGATTGGCTTATCTCTTGCATCCTTGAGAACTGCATTAAATGTTTCACACAAATTGTTCAACAACATGTTGGACTTGCAATGGGTTTGGAAGGCATGCCTGGACCAATGTTGGGCAGGGATGGCATTTAAGTATGCCCAAGCATCATCAGTATGCCCAAGCATCATCTGACAGCAACTTAATACCAGCCATAGCAGTATCAAAGTCAGCCTGAAAAACCCCATTGCTTGTGTTAGACAATCATTCTAAGTCAGATTGATTAAGTATGACCATAAATTGTAACTACTCAAGGTACTTCTCAGCTAAGTACTCACTAGATACCTTCCTATTGTAGCTTGAAAGCTGACAAGTGTGCTTCAATTTCAGTGTTTTAATTTGTATATTGTCAGAAGTTTTCATTTTTGTAGCATGAAACTTAAACCTACACTTGTTTTTTAGATTGCAAATACAAGCTCCCAACTTAGACCTTTTACTATTCCACTCACACTTGCACTTATCCTTAAAATATGCTGTCACCCTATCTGAACCATTATGACTATAAAAGAAGTCATAACCATTCTCCACACCATGAGTAATCAAAGCTTTCCTTAATACTTCAACACTTGCAAATTTTAACCCTAATTTCAAGTCAATGGATTTTTTGAAGTCAACCTCTGAGTTAAAGGTTGGGTACCCATCACCTTCATCATCTGATCCTTGTAAACTCCTCAACTCATCTGAGTCTTCCTCTAATTCCACACAGTCATTAACCTGAACATCATCAACTCCCCATATGTTAGGTCTTTCTTCAGCTTCATTAGCTGGTATCTCAGGCTCCTCTACCTCAGTCTCCTCTACCTCTACTTCTGTTTCATTACCCCGTGTATGACCCTCATTCACATCATCAGAATAACTCCCACTCACACCTTCATTAACACCTGTCTTAACACCAAGAGACTCCTCGACCTCTTCAAGAAGGTCCTCTTGATTCCCACCAAACAAATCTTCTTCCCCTCTCAGATCATCCTCACCAATCACCCAATCAATGTCACTTAGATCCAAATCACTATGGTCTGCATCACTGATTGAACCCTCATCATTATTATTTTCCACCTCTTTATTAGAATATTTCTTGCTCCTTTATTTTTTTTTGATGCACCTTGTACCTCACTCGCCTTCCCTTTGTCTTTCTTTTTCTTTTTTTTGACTAGAACCAACAACACTGTTGATGCGTGTCTTTTATATGATGTTTTACATCCCTTTTTTACACGCATTTCAGAGCTCATTCATGTAGTTTATGCTGCATTTCTCCCTATTTCCGTCTACTTCCGTATTTTGTACATTATTGCAGAAATGTGAAGAATCCAGCGGAAATCGAGCTAAATCCGTCCCCGAGTATCCTGCATTGCATGTGACGAGAAGTATTTGCTTAAGGAACGAGCTTGGTGCGCATTTCAAGGCCCAAAAGACAAATCCACGAGTCTATAGAAGTCAAGTAGCAGCTCAGCGATCGATCGACCAGTCAATGATCGATCGACCAATGTTCGGTTCGAAGCTCTTGTTCATTGCCAAGCAGTCGATCGACCAGTCATATCAGTCGATCGACCAGATTACTATTTCAGACGTGAATTAAAAGACCGTGAATCTTGAAGCCCGTGAAGTTTAGGTTTTGGAATAATTGTTACGCTTATTTGCTATATAACGTAACACAAACTTTCAGTTTAGGGATCTGAAGTTTTTATTGAAGCCTTATTATCAGAAATTACATTAAGTTTTAGTTTACGAATTAGGGTTTGGAATATTGTGAGCATCGGAATTTTGTTCTTGTTCTTAATCGTTCCTCTGCAATCTTGGTATTACTCTGCCCTATTTCAATTTACTTTTATTTCAGTTCATCTTTATTGCATTCGTAGAGATAGATTTGCTAGTTAGTTTCCCGAAAGCCGTAATTATCATCTTATGCAATTTCTTTATATCGTCAATTCAAGCATGAATTCCTTAGTCTTAATCTTTAATGTTGTTATAGTTTTCATCATTGCCATGAGTAGCTAAATAGTTTGTGCTAGGATGTAGGCGAGTTGTAGCATAGGCGGCATTAGATTAGACACGGCCTGAACCCGCGTGTTGGTCGATCGACCACCTTACCCGGTCGATCGACTGACCTCGTGAGCTTATTTCGTTTTAATTGATTTTAATTGTTGTATTTAACGAATCGAATGCATGCGACCAGTTAGATACCTATTTTGTGACTGACCCATTAGATCGAAAGATAGGGAAAGTTGTTAGACCATCAATTGAACCGACTAAACTGTGCTAAGATCGAAAGATAGGTATAGTTTAGACCATTAGTCACTTTTCAGAACGAAAGTTAGTATTAGTGATATTAGGGACCTATAGCGAGATCGAAAGATGCTATTTGTTAAGAGTGGACCGAGAGGACCTCTTTATTTCCCGCCTCACCTGTGTTAACTCAGACCGACTTAGTTTGCTGCCACCGAAGCTATAATGAACCGATCATCCTAGTACCCCTTCTTAATCTGTTAAAACCATCTTTTTAGTTATTATCTTTATTTACTGTTAGCTTTAGACCATCTCAATTCAACCCCCACATTTGTTACCTTAGACTAAATATAAATCAACTAGAATTTACAACTGCTTCCTTGTGGTTCGACCCTGTTACCACTAGCCTAAGTTAGTCTTAATAGGAGATTATAAATTTTATCTTTGGTACTCACAACGACGGGTATCAAATTTTGGCGCCGTTGCCGGGGAGGCAATAGTCCTAATTTTAGTTGTTTTTATTTTTAGTCTTTCTTAGTTTAAGGGACTTCTGTTCCTTAAACTTTTCTTATATTATTTTTGTAGTTTCTTCTTATGCGCAGGTCACAGGGTGGTGAACTAGTACCATTTGACCCTGAGATTGAGAAATCTGTGCGCGAGTTGAGACGAGCACGAAGGATATTATCGACAGAGGAAGAGCTGAGTACTCTGTCAAGCTATCTCGAGCACGATCTGTTCGAGGAAGACCAACAGTCTTCACCCGTCTCCACCTCTTCAGCCGAGACAGTTACTTTCCTAGAAACTCCGATCATGGCTGAGGAAGCGAGTATAGCTAGTCACTCTGAGCCGACAGCCGACAATTTACACAAGGGGTTCGAACTACCAGGAGATGCCAGGAAGTTCGAACCAAAGCCTTCTTACATCAACATGGTTGAGAGAAACCAATTTGGGGGAGCTGCGAATGAGGATGCAGCTAAACACATGGAGACCTTTATTGATTCTTTGCTCCATTCCCCCACCAGCCGGTGTGACCCAGGACCAGATCAAGGAGACCATGTTTATCTTCTCCCTTCGTGATGCTGCAAGGGAATGGTATAGAGATCTGGACCGAGCCGTTCATGGGATTACTGACTGGAATTCATTGGCATTGGCGTTCTACAAGAAGTACTTTTCTGCTTCAAGGACGATCGCTATTAGAGCTCAAATCACGGGCTTTAAACAAGGGCCAGATGAGAATTTCCACGAAGCATGGGTCCGATTCAAGAAGTTGGTGCGAACCATACCGCACCATGGGTTCGAAAAGTGGAGCTTGTGCAATCATTTCTACAATGGGTTGTACGACGATCAGAGGGCCATTTTGGATGCTGCAGCCAATGGCCGTTTTGCTGAAAATTTGGGAGCAACTAAGGGTTGGAAGATCATTGACGATCTAGCTACCCACAAGGCCGAATATGGGAATTCTAGAGGGAACCAGAGGAGAGCTGCTGAATCTTCCTCTGTTGCTGCACTTGAGGCTCTCACTGCGAGATTTGACAAGTATGAACTAGGAGGAGCCTCTAAAGGTGGGATGTACCAGGTAAATCTTTGTGTCGACGGTCCCTTCTGTCTCGTGAAAGTTGTGGAGCCGAGGGCCATGTCTCGAAAAACCGCCCTAGTCCCTTTGAATCTTGTCGCCTTTCAACACTATAGGCGGACCAACACCTACTATGAGCCGAATACCCACCCGAACTTGAGTTGGAGGAGCCAAAATGTCCTTAACCCAACTCAAGCTCCGCCATGAGAAACAACCCTATATACCCCCTCATCAAAAGCAAGAACAATATCGAAACCTCCCTATGTGTGCCGCGCAAAGCAACAATCACAGAATTCTGAATTCTCCGAGCTGAAGAACTTGTTGCTAAAGGAGTCCCAAGCAAGAGAGGCCGGGATGAAGCTACTAGAGAGCCAAATTGCGCAATTGGCTAGCAAAAGCAACACTCGAGCTCCCGGACACTTGCCGACTCAAACTGACCAAAAGGAGACCTTAAATGCCATCACTTTGAGGAGTGGGTCCACTCTGGAGGGACCTGCCATGGTCGAGGACACTGTCGAAAAAGATGAGCCGGAAACAAGTCAAGAGAAAGCTTCAACGAACAAATCAAAGAAAAAGGCGTCGGGGGGGTATTTGATCGATCGATCGATATACCTAGTCGATCGACTGAAGAACGGGTTACAGGAGCTTCTGGAACTGTACATCTCGGTCGATCGACTGAGGACAGTGGTCGATCGACCGAGATCGCTGCTGATGCTGAGGAGTTTCGTCCTTTAATGCCAAATAATCTGCAAGACCACTTGTTAGGGGTACCACGATCCGAAGGTGTTAGGACCAGACCCGAGTCTTTGATGGGTCGATCCCGGTCCCAAGTTCGACCCAATGACGGTCAATGGTTCTCATTTGAGACGGTTTGAGGAGGGTTCTAGCTTCAACAAAGAGAAGGTGACGGACTTCCGGCCCTAAGTCCAAGGATCGGTGCGCGTGATTTGGAGGAGAGGGCAAGGTACTTCTTTGACCCCTTACCCAGAGAGGCTAGTGCCGACCAAGGAACAGGTATCTTTCAGCAAATTTGAAAAAGTTATACGTAGTCTGAATGTGCAGGTTCCTTTTCTCGAGTTAGTTAACCAAGTGCCCGCTTATACTAAATTTATGAAACAACTTTTGTCCAAAAAGCGGTCACTTGAAACAGTGCACACTGTCGCACTTACTAAGGAGTCTTGTTCTTATCTGTCTCACACTGCACCCCTTAAGTTAGAGGACCCGGGCAGTTTTTCCGTTCCTTGCAACATAGGTACCTTCTCAATTGAGAAGGCTTTGTGTGATTTAGGGGCTAGCATAAGCGTCATGCCCTTGAGTCTAGCTAGGAAGCTTAAGTTGACCCGTTTTGCTATCACAGACATGACAGTTCAGATGGCCGACCGATCTGCGGTCGAGCCTATAGGAGTCCTAGAGTACATACCCGTCCAAATAGGGAAGTTTTTCTTCCCTGTTGACTTTGTTGTCCTTGACATGCCTGAGGATGCCCATATACCGATCATCCTAGGAAGGCCGTTTCTGCACACTGCTGGTGCAGTCATTGATGTTGGCTCTGGAACTTTGACCTTCAAAGTTGGGAAACATTCTATCATTTTTGCCCAACCCGCTAAAAAGAAGGACCCCATGTGGCCTGTTACATGTAATACGGTTTCTGAAAAGAAATCGTACTTTGTGCTTCCTGAATTGCCTGTCTCTATTACTACTCCTGTGCTAACCCCTCCGCCCCAGATTGGGAGCAAAATGGAGGAAGAATCTGTTGTTTTGGACATTGCAGGAGCTGGTTTGGGGAAGGATGAGCTGCAGGTCACTCTAGCTGCGAGAAAGCCTATCATTCAAAGAGGAGGTCTTGGTTGCCTCAGCTATGGAACCGATGAGGAAGTTGATAATGAGCCGTTCAAGGCCATAGAGTCTGATTTGGATTCCGATGAGCCCAAAGAGACCCTTGATTGGGGAGATGCTAAAGTTGATCCATTGAGCTCTCCGACTGTTGAAGATGAGAAGGGTGCAGCTGATAAGATGAGCACCATTGAGGCTACCTCTAGTAGCCAGAAGCCAACAAAGTGGGCCATACCTTGGCCTTTCTTGATCAACTACTAGTTGATCAAAAGCTTTACAAACATTTTATTGCTTTCGAACAGTTTTTTATTGCTTTTGTGTGCGCGAAAACTTCGCATTTTATTTTGTTTGTTTAGGATTTTTTTTAGCACTTTAGACTTTATTCTGGGTTTTGCGCAATTTTGGGCGCGTATTATTGTGTACCTGCAGGTATTTAGAGCTTGTTAGCTCAAATCATTGAGCAAATACGAAGAAATAAGGAGTACAGCAGTACTTTCAGTCGATCGACTGGCCATCATGGTCGATCGACTGAGTTGCGCTTTCCAGGAGCTTCTGTTCCTGTTCATCTAGTCGATCGACTGCCCTATAGGTCGATCGACCGTAGACACTGCTGTACCTGATCACGACCTCTCCCCTGCTGTGTTTGGTCGATTTGCGGACTTGAGGGAGTTTTCTACTCCACTTTATCTTCCGTCGTTTTATTTATTTCTTCTGATTTTCTCATTTGTACACAATTTTACCGCTTCATTATTGTCTTTCTCGGTTTTATGCGTGGTTTTTGTCTGTCTTTCAGGTACTTATTGGTAGCAATGCTGGCTACTGAAACCTCCTAGCTCACGCTGGTTTGGGGAGGTTTCCTTTGCGCTTAAAGTCTTGTGAGTTCCTGATTTCTTTACTTCATGTCATATTTATTTCCTTTCTCGCAAATTCCCATTTCTCTTTTCTTCACTATATGATTTTGCACAATGGGGACATTGTGCAATTTGGTTTGGGGAAGGGTTTTGCGTCGCATATCATTTGCTTGCATTCACGTTTAATTTTTTTTTACATTGTTTCATTTCATTTCTCTTATATATACAAAATTCCAAAAAAATTTGAAAATTTCAAAAAAATTCCCATAAAATGCACGTTTATTTTAGCATGTAGGTCGAGTCGGAACGGTAGTATTTCCATGATAATTTTGCATTTACATCTGTTTTGCCTGAGCCTTGCTAGATTAACATGTTTTTAGTAGAATCGTATATGCATAGTCTACGAGTTTTCGTCAATTATTTTGCTGGGCTTGAGACTTGACTTTAATAATTGGCAAACTACTTATACTTTCTGAGATTTAGAGCCCATAACTGGTGTCATTCATGACCAATTTATCTAGGATGTGAGTAGTACTCCTTATGAGACATGTTTCCTTAATTTGCATAAATATGAATTTAATCTACTTAATACCTGTATGCATTCGGTTTGTGGTTTGTTGACACATGTGGTAGAGGTTTCCTTTTCTCATTTTTGCCCATAAACTCCACACTGCCAAAAATATCCTTTTTTGTCCCATTTACTACATCCTACATTTAGCTTGTCCTTTGTCAAGCTAGTAGTCTGTGTTCTTGGGGTTGTTACTCGTTTTTGGTGGCATATGCTCGGCTGAGATGATGTTGGGAAAATGAAAAAAAAAAAAGAAACAAAGAAATGAAAAAATAAAAGATGAAAAAAGATTCGAAAAAGAAGAAAAAAAGAGTTCTGTACTGTTCATATCAGTCGATCGACTGCCCAATATAGTCGATCGACTGAAGTTCGAAAGAAAGAGAAAAAGAAAAAGTCAATTCGCATAATTCAATCCTTATCTTTTGGCGATTTTTGCTCCCATGATTCATTTATATCTTATGGGGAGTTTATTGATTTAGTATTTTGGAGACTGTGAGATTTGTGCTTGATATAGCACCGTTTCGTTTGTTTATGAGCAAGAAGTTGGATGTTGCCACTTGGTTCCGTTTTGGTACTAGCTTGATCACCTGTACCTCCACTTTACCATAAAATGTTTTGCCTCTTCTTACCCATACCTCACATATCCCATATATACCTCGGCATGTGTCATTGCTCATCTGTTTGGTTGGAATGCATATGTACGGTCATAGAGATTCCTTTCATATTCTATTGCTGGCATGTTTTCATAGGTCGTAGTTAGATGAGAGTCACTACGAAATTAATTCTTTCTATCTTACATATATTCACCTGTACTTATTGAGTGATTTGAGCGACCCGTGAGAGTCCAATTTGATAAGTCTCTACAGTTGGCGGTTCAGCATGTCTTTGACGGCTTCATAACTCGTTTGCATGATTCATTTACTAATTGATTGTTGATTGTGCATTAAATTGATTTAGGCTTAACAGTTTGCATTTCGCTCTGAGATTGAACTCGTTCCATTAGGTCATTAGATCGAGTCTAGTTCTTGCTTGGGGACAAGCAAGGGTTTGGTTTGGGGAAGTTTGATGCGTGTCTTTTATATGATGTTTTACATCCCTTTTTTACACGCATTTCAGAGCTCATTCATGTAGTTTATGCTGCATTTCTCCCTATTTCCGTCTACTTCCGTATTTTGTACATTATTGCAGAAATGTGAAGAATCCAGCGGAAATCGAGCTAAATTCGTCCCCGAGTATCCTGCATTGCATGTGACGAGAAGTATTTGCTTAAGGAACGAGCTTGGTGCACATTTCAAGACCCAAAAGACAAATCCACGAGTCTATAGAAGTCAAGTAGCAGCTCAAGCAGTCGATCGACCGGTCAATCAATCGATCGACCAATGTTCGAGTTCGAAGCTCATTCATCGCTGCAAGCGATCGATCGACCGATCATATCGATCGATCGACCGATTGCTATTTTGACGTGAATTAAAAGACCGTGAATCTTGAAGCCCGTGAAGTTTAGGTTTTGGAATAATTGTTACGCTTATTTGCTATATAACGTAACACAAACTTTCAGTTTAGGGATCTGAAGTTTTTATTGAAGCCTTATTATCAGAAATTACATTAAGTTTTAGTTTACGAATTAGGGTTTGGAATATTGTGAGCATCGGAATTTTGTTCTTGTTCTTAATCGTTCCTCTGCAATCTTGGTATTACTCTGCCCTATTTCAATTTACTTTTATTTCAGTTCATCTTTATTGCATTCGTAGAGATAGATTTGCTAGTTAGTTTCCCGAAAGCCGTAATTATCATCTTATGCAATTTCTTTATATCGTCAATTCAAGCATGAATTCCTTAGTCTTAATCTTTAATGTTGTTATAGTTTTCATCATTGCCATGAGTAGCTAAATAGTTTGTGCTAGGATGTAGGCGAGTTGTAGCATAGGCGGCATTAGATTAGACACGGCTGAACTCAGCGTGTTGGTCGATCGACCACCTTACCCGGTCGATCGACTGACCTCGTGAGCTTATTTCGTTTTAATTGATTTTAATTGTTGTATTTAACGAATCGAATGCATGCGACCAGTTAGATACCTATTTTGTGACTGACCCATTAGATCGAAAGATAGGGAAAGTTGTTAGACCATCAATTGAACCGACTAAACTGTGCTAAGATCGAAAGATAGGTATAGTTTAGACCATTAGTCACTTTTCAGAACGAAAGTTAGTATTAGTGATATTAGGGACCTATAGCGAGATCGAAAGATGCTATTTGTTAAGAGTGGACCGAGAGGACCTCTTTATTTCCCGCCTCACCTGTGTTAACTCAGACCGACTTAGTTTGCTGCCGCCGAAGCTATAATGAACCGATCATCCTAGTACCCCTTCTTAATCTGTTAAAACCATCTTTTTAGTTATTATCTTTATTTACTGTTAGCTTTAGACCATCTCAATTCAACCCCCACATTTGTTACCTTAGACTAAATATAAATCAACTAGAATTTACAACTGCCTCCTTGTGGTTCGACCCTGTTACCACTAGCCTAAGTTAGTCTTAATAGGAGATTATAAATTTTATCTTTGGTACTCACAACGACGGGTATCAACTGCCTTTCTCCTTCTGAACTCTAACTTTGCTTTTTCTTTTTTTCCTTACCAACCACTACATCCTCAAAGTTTTGCCTATCATCTAACTCACTCTCTTTTTCTTTTCCACTCAATGATTCCTCAAACCTGACCTTTCTTCTGACAGGTAATTTTTGAGTTTTGTTGGGGAGATGAACAAATAATGGTGGTTTGGTTTGAATAAGAGGTATATCTAGAGGAGTTTCAGTTGTAGTTGCTGATTGAATAGGGGTTGCTGTGGTTGGTGATGATTCAATATTCCCCTCCTGATTCTTTTTAGAAAAAGGTGGACTGGCAATGGATTTTACTCTAGGTGCTTTAAATGTGGGGTTGGGATTATTTACACCACTACCAGATGGACCAGGCCCATTTATGATGGGTTGAGTGTTGAAAAAATTAGGTATTTTTGTTCTGGGATTGTGGACATTTTTTGTACAAGATGCATGAGTGGGTAGGATAATATATAGGCTTATCATAGACTGCTCATCTCTTGACTTTATGGCATTAACAACATCATAGTCACCAAGTATCACTGTCTTCCCAACTGTCAAATTCTTCCCTCGTTTTTTATACCATATTTCAGTTTCTCTACCCCCCATCAATTTAGCAGCTGTGTCTCTCAAAAATGCAATGTTTAGACTTGTATTCCAAATTCCACAAACTAAATAGACACCTCCACCAACATACTCAATGTTACCTTTACTAAACTGAAACTTTCCACCATAATATATCCGAAGTTCAACTATAAAATTTGTATCCATTCCTACAAGTCCAAATTATAGTGCAGATTAAGAAAGGGAAAATGTTCAACAGTAATCAAAGCACCATTTTTGCCCCAAATTATTTAATCAAACTGAAATGTAAGATGAAGAATGATAAATTAGGGTGAGGGGATGAAACAATAAATCACTAACTAAGCTTTTAAAAGACCTAAATTGAAATAATCACAACTAACAACTAAATAAATCAAAAACTCCTAAATCAGTAAAATTAGGGTTGAATAATTAAGAAATTGAACTAATGGAAATCAAAACAGAATAAACAATTTACCTAATGGAAATCAGTAAAATAGAAGAATTAAGAATAACTTACCTCTAGTTAGCAATGATCAAAGAAGGAGTTGAAATCAACAGTAAGGTTAATTGATTTTTACACAGTAATTTGGGAGAATATTTGAGAGTGATTCTATAGTAAATTAGGGTAAACATAAGGAAAGGAATAAGGTTTGTGTTAAAAACAAGGGTAATTTCGTCCACGGCTTCTAATTATGACCTGAGTTGGGTCTTGGTAGCAATTTTTGATCGGAATCCTCTTACAAGGGAGTAATTTTGAAATTTTGTTTTATAAGGCAGTAACTTTGAAAAAAATGTACATATAAGGGAGTAATTTTGAATTTTTCCGGTTAGGTTAACTTAGGATTAAGTTAGTCATTTTGCAAATGTAGTTAACTAATTTATTGTTAGTTTTTTTTTTTTTTTTTTTTTATGGATAGTTTTTTTTTATGGTTAGTTTTTTTTATGGTTATTTTTATTTATATTTCATTTATTTTTCTAAATTCCCAATTTACATTCAACGATTTTAGGGGATGATTAAAGGAATTACTTTATTTTTTTTTTTGATTTAGTAATTTTTTGGGGTAATTGATTTATTTTTCAAAAAAACCGTAATTATTTGAACCCTAATTTTATTCGAATAATCAATTCCTAATTGAATTCTATTAATAAATTTGATGAATCTTTATACAAATAATCAAAATCGTTCAACCGAGAGTAAGCCAAAATTGATGAATCCTTTTTTCCTACAAATTCCACACTAACTCATGCAATTCACACAAAAATTAAATTAGGGTTCATCATTAATAATAAAAAAATCGAATAAAACTACGGTTAATCCAATTACACGATTTCAATTAGGGTTCATCGTGTAACACCCCGTATTTTTAATCGCATATTTACATAATTAATCCTGATATTATAATTTTAGAAGAGAAACTTGAAATTTCATTCAATACCTTTTTAGCCTTCGAAACAATCATTATAAGTTGCGACTTTTCATTCGCGCGTAACTTTAATCCATCTTCGTATTTTGGCCCCTATTTGCTCATCCGGACTCCGACTAAGGCGAAACAAAAGCCTAAATTTATTATTTTTCCGAGCCCGACGCAATGGTAATATTTTCTTTTGCCATTAACAAATTTAAAATGTCGAACTTGCTCGGTTGTGCAAAGAGTCTTCATAAAATCATGGTGTTTATAATTAATTCCATGATGACCTTGCAAACAAACAAGGATTTGTTTTTACCTCCCCTATTTAAGAAGTTTGTGACTCTTTCTCCTACCCCAATACATCCATTCTTACGAGGAGTCTAATCTTCCATCAGCTTTTGTTTCTTTCTTCATTCTTGTGCATGGACTAGACCTTTCACTCTTACACAAAACATGACCATTGTCTTTTGTGATGATTTCAGTTGCATGAAAATGATCCGTGAATTTAAACACATGGAGTGAGTACATTTACATCCTATTTAAAGCAACTAAGTTCACTTATTTCACACCTTGCTTCACTTGCTCAAAACTCATTACGATATTTGCATACTCACATCTTCCATCTTCCACAATGCCCAAGTTAAAACTTGTATACTTTTCATTCCCTTTTCTTTTCCTAACTCTTCCTTGATTATAATTACTAGATTAATTAAGTAGATAATTTATTACTAACTTGTTATTTTGTTGTCATCATGGAATCAAAAATTAGAGGAGAAAGAGGAGGAGCTTGTTGACCTAAGCATCTTTGATTACATTCAAGACCCGGATAACCTTTAAGGTAACCAAACCTAACCCTCTGCCTCGTAATTGTAGAATACTAGTAATCTGGTCAGGAGGTAAATAGACATATCCTGATAGGATAGGTCTTTCTAACTAGTGTCATATATGTATTTTAGTACGACATAATATTGCTTGTTACATGCATGTTACTGCCCACCTTGAATAAATCACTTAAATAAATCATTATGTGGAAAATTGACAATGTGCCAATCATGTCTATAAGCTTAATAATTGTGTTATCACCTCACATGAAAAATATACCTTTGAATAAATTATTTACTATGCACTCACATGTTAGACCCACTAAAACAAAGTCAAAATGAAAATTTGTATGCTAATTTTTATGGAAAATGATGAAACTTCTTAATTGCACTCTTTTCGTTTCATGTATGATATGGAGTTGAAAATTTTATATGTATTACCTTCTGATTTATAGGATTTTTAGGCGCAAATCTTATATCAATACGATTTTTATTCTATTTTATAAAATTCCTACAAGCCTAAATAATGTACGAAATTCAGTAAATTATGTACCCTTTTAAAAATCATGAAAAAATTACAAGAGTTCACTTATATTATGAGGAATCACCTGGTAAGATTTTGTTAGAAAATACTTAGCTTAGACCCCTTTTCGAAAATAAACAAAAAGGCCACTTTATAGTCTAATCCGAATTTAATACCTTAAATTTATTTGGTGAAGTTACTTTATAAAAATAAAATTTTATTCAAGTGTAATACAGCAAGGAGAATATACAAATACCTTATTAAAAAAAATTATATTAAATTATTATTTTTAAACTAAAACCACCTTGCTTAGTTATTTTAATAATTGTTTTAAGAGTTTAAGTAAATTTTATTCTAAAAACCGTTTAAGAAATAACCTTTAGAGATCTTAACAAGTGTAAACGTGATTCTTAGCAATTTTGATGAAATTATTAAATTTTAAACTCAAATGCCTTTGAAGGTTTTATTTTAAAATACTCGTCTTCACCTTTAAATTTTGAGTAAATTAATATGATAATTATAAGGACCTTATTTGAATACAAACTTAAGGATTTGTCTCTAGTCGTGCCTTGACTAATTAAAATATTAGTTAAGCTGTGAGTTGACTATGACGACTTTGGTTAACCATCCACTAATTAAATTAGTCAAGAGTTACTAAGTCAAAGTAAATTTATACTTGGAAATAATGTATCTAGCAATTTTAATCCTTGAATAACGAATTAGAAATAACGAATACCTTTCTAATATATTCTTGAATAAGATGTTTCAAATCTCAAATACGAACACTACTCGGTTAAGATTAATACCCATGAAATTCTCATGGAGTAAAAGCATTTCCCACAACTTGGACTAGGGCTTGCGGGAGTCTGTAAGTCCGGTATCATCCTACCGCCATGTTATCCTAGCTGTCGAACATGCCACTTAAATGGGACCTCTGAATCGGTATGCTAATTCCGGTTATCTTGGATATGCCCCTTGAATGGGACCTCTGAGCCAAGTGCCGTTGTATTGTCGATATATTGGGATGGTCCGCATATCGATGTATCATCGTCTCTATGAGACATCTGTGAGTCTTTCGTGCTATATGTTGGGCGCTACCTTGGTAAGTTTTAGGGATCGACGTGTCGGAAGAATGCTTAGAGAGCTTATGCTATACAAGTACGGACAACACATCCCGAAGGTGCGTGTGGAGAGATTGTCGTTAGGATAGTAGTCGACCAGCTGCCACGAGGAGCTGCGTGATCCAAAAAGTTGTGGAGTGGGTATATGCGCATATATTGACAGGTGCTTGATCGGCTTTATTACCTTTCAGATATCTTGGCAATTATTATTTCATGGTTGCGATTGTGTGCAGACCTAGACAGTTACAATTGTCTTGGTGCCTCAAAGTGTATGGGACATGTCACTTAAATGGGACCTCTGAGTCCATTCATTAGCCGTCTGTTCTTCCCCACGTTTCTGGTTGCTAAACCAAGTCAATTTAGTTGTCCGGTCCTATTGAACACTAGGGGTGAGATGCAAACCTCCTAGTATTGATATGATCGACGGGATTTATACTCCCACTCGTACTCAAGGTGAGATGCAAGCCGTGAGTATGCGTGTGACATTAGTAGTCACGTCTTGTGCTTTTTGTGAAGAAAATAAATATTTTAGAAAGAAATGACTACAAGTTTTTATCCGCATAACGTCTACTTGGATTTACCATATGCTGATTGATATAACATGTTGTTGAACAATGTCGTTATATTCACATGTTTATTATGTCATATGACAATATGAACCAATGTGTTACTTCATGTACATATCACATGTGTGCACGTCGATGTTGTCATGTGATTGGAGTTGTATGTTTGACCGCCTAATTGCATTACTAATATTCTCCATGATTGAGGCCGTTGATAGAGGACGGTTAGGTTACTCCCACTAAGTGGGGCAATTTTATTTTACACTAAAACTTGGGAGAGACGGTCTCTCACTAAGTTATTGAGAGACCAATATTTCGTACCTTTTTATTTGTATTTTGCACCTCTTTTATTGTAATACCCCGTATTTTTTTATATAATTAATTAAACGGATATTATTGTATATTAATTATTATATATTTTATATTACTAATTCAGTCGAGTTAATATTGAGTCGATAATTTCGTTAAGTTATCGTAAGTTAATTAAGACGGGTTTATACGGAATTCGAAAGGTGAGCTAAACAATTAACCAACGACCCATTTGAGCTGGCCCAATACACGTCCAGCCCATTTAGCCCTAACCCTAAACCCTAAACCTAATACACCCTAATCTCCCTCAACCCGCCTCCCTCAAACCGCCTCCCTTTCATCAGCTCCAACTTCACCCTCAAGCAATTCGAGAGAGAGAGAGAGAGAGAGCGTGGGCATTGGCGGCACTGTAAGGAAGAGCATAAGGCGGCTGTCGACGTTCATAGGCGGCGCTGGTGGCTATAGTGGCGGCAGGAAAAAGGTAAGAGCAACCTATGTCCTCTGTTTTTAGCTTTTGATGTCGGGTTTTTGGTTGGGGTTGCGTGTCTTAGGGAGGGGATAAGGGTGGTTGGTGTCGGGGTAATGTTAATGGGTGGTATGTGGCGAGTGTCGTGGTGGTGGTTAGGGTGGTTCTTGGTGGTTTTAGTGTGAAGAAAAGGCGGCATTGACAGGGGGTGGTAAACGGGTATTGGTCACGGGTTTTCAGACGGGTTTAGACGGGTATGTTTGGGGTGGCGCCACCGTGGACTTGGGGGAGGTCGAAACGGTGGTGCCACGGTGTGCGGGTTCGTGGGATGACGGTGAGCAACACGGTGGTGGTAAGGCGGGGTATAGGTGTTGGTGCGGTGGTGGTAAAGGGAGAACAGGGGGTGTTTGGTGAGCCGTGGTGGTGAACCAGGCCAAATGGCGGCCATGGTTTGGCTCGCCGGCGACGGTCGACCCCAGTGGGGGTGGCCGTTGGTGGCTGGGTCAGAGTGGGGGTTGGGCCTGGTGGTTGACACGGTGGTGAGGTGGCGCGCGGGAGTGCGGGGATGCGTGTGAAGGGACGTGGTTGATGACGGGTTCCTTTAGTGTTTGATTCGGGTTTTCGTAATCGTATAATTCATTTAACCTTTAATTATCATTTTGGTTATTCAATTTAATTCCGAGTCAGTTAAATAATTCAAGTCGGATTTTGAGTCGGGTTGTTAAAATGGAAAAGCTACTATAACGGGAAAGTTCATTTTAGGAAATTCTATTTTTAGTAACTTCTATTTTGGGAACGGGAATAGTTGAGTAATTGTTTATCATTTAACTATCTTTCAGAGGACGGATTGTCGTGAAATATTCTTTGGACACCCGACCATTTGATTTGCGCGATCGAGGTAGGGAAATACACTTGACCTATTATCGTTGTTCTTTGAATTGTGTTGACTTGATTCGTGGTTGTTGATTTACGTTATGAATCATATACGGGAAGGTGATTGACTGCATTGATCGTGTTGAGTTTGTTATCACAACATTCGTTAGTCGGCATGATTTCATTCATTAATATACATATTGTGTTGCATTATTCTTGTTGAGCATTTCATATGCATGGAGTTGGAGGATGGTGTAGGAGTGACGATGTTGAGATACGATGTGAATTGTGATAAGGCCCGGGCGGGTTCGGCAGACTTGCCCTGGTGTCCTCGGTGCGAGTGGCGGATCGGCTACGGTTGATATATATAGTCTACCGGGGATCGGTATGGCTGGGTTGTCCGGGTTATGAGATATGAGAAATGAGATATGAGATACGAGTTGAGATGGAGATGGAGGTGACGGAGGATCATGCATATTATATTTTGTTGTTTAATTGTTTTCCCTACTCGGCCTTCGCGGTGACCACGTGTATTCGTGTACGCTGTGATGATCCAATTATTGGGAGCAGATTGTGGTGTTTGAGACCGATAGGAGCTGGCGGGAGGAGAGCTTGGATGACGGACTTAGTGCCTAGCCCACCTTAGTCTTATTAGTAGTTTTATCAGACTTCATCTTTTGGTCATATTTTTGGAGGCTTTGTTTTAATTCCAGTTGTAATCTCACTATAAGCATTTTAATAAAATCTTGTGTTTCTTTCCTTTGTTATCTCTTGCCTCGGGTTTTCGAGATGGTAACACCGTCATTTATCTGAGGAGTCCTAGTTCAGGCCCTTAAATAAATGGGGGTGTTACAAAGTGGTATCAGAGCGAACGATCCTCAGGCCTAAACCAATGAACCCAATGAACATAGGAAGAGTCTAAATAAAATGAACCCGGGATAGAACTGTTAGGAGCACACTAAGGTAAGGTATGAGTTAGGGGCCCCCTCACACCGAACAATGCCCTCTCGTTTGACCAGATTTGACCGGAAACCCGAGTGTATATGAGAGAAAGGGTAGAAAAGTTGCATAAGGTTGAACCTGAAATTCCTATATCGTTACCTAAGTGTTAATTGATGGATGCATTGATTGTTGCATAATCGAGTTGATATATACCTTGAGACCCATATATTCTAACCCTTCTGCAGGTCAACGCTGCGGTAAGTATTTTGTATGAATGATGTGATGATAACACTACTATGACTAAGTAATATGCGGTTATGTGATCCCAAAGCCATGCTAGTATAGTAATGTGATAGTAATAAGAAACACTATTGAAATACAAGTTTTAGTCATAGCAATCGTGATTTAGATGTAAGGAGTAAATCGAGATGCGAATGGATTCTATGGGGTAGATGTTTACGTAAGTACAGTATAAGATTTAAGTTAGGATGAGTTCGTATCAATAGTATGGTTGTAAGAGTTTGAAACATAGAAAAGGAATGACTTAGTGATAAAACTCGTTTTGGTTGACGTTACTCTTTAACTGACCTTACTACCATTTCTTTTCTGTTTATTGCCTATGGATGAAAATCTTATGAGAGATAGCCTCGTGAGTTAGTGTTCTTTTGGCATTGATTTCATGCTTATATGATATACAAATTAAGAGTAATAAATACTTTAGTGAACTGTGGTTAGGAAGTTCATGTGCAGTGATATTTTGACCAACGATTTTATAAAAAATCCTCATTTAAATTGTATTAATAATTTTTGCATAATTCCAACTTCATCGATCAAAAGAGTCGCATATGTTTTCAAATTGATAAGCCACGAAAAATCTTGATGTTCAATATTAACTAATAAGTTTTGCAAACTGACCCAAGTTTTGGACCAATTGCTGTCACATGTTTGTTTGGACCAACCGAGTTGTAAAATTCTGTAAAAAATGGAATTCTTATGCTTTAAACCTAACTCTTTTCCCTGTGTTTGTAACCCTCCGTATTTTATAAAAGTAATATGAATCAAGTTTTAATCGAACGGTTATTTGTCCGTGGTTTTTGGAAATTACAACGTGAATCAAAACATTTAAAATGTGCGTCTATGTTGAATTTTCATATGATTGTTTGATTAATTTATGAGCCTTAGTAATGTAAATTTATAATGTTTTATATGACGATAGTAGCACGCATGTTCAGTAGTTATGTATCTTAACAAGTGATAAATTTAAAACTTAGTCGATAACATGGTTGGCATGATAGTATGAGTAAAATTGAATAGCTTAATTTGATTTTAATCGAGGGTGAAATATTTTATACGAGTCCAGTTGTTTGCATATTTTATATACGTTTGGCATGTTGTAATATCTCTAGTATGTTCATCATATTTGCATGGTGGTCGGATATATATAAATATTAAACTATATTGTCATATCTTGGTAAAGTTGATGGCGTTAAATATTAATTTAGTTGTGCTAATATACTCGCATGAATAATTATAATAGTTATGTTTAAAAGTTTACACATGGATGGTAGTAATGATTGAGTCTAAATGTTCACACGTGTAGGATGTCATCTGAGTTCTAATGCCTTTTTTTGTGAGTCGGTGTGCCTATACTTATATTTATTACTTACATTGCATTAATCTATTTCAGTGGACCTAAACCTAGGACATGATAGTAAACAGTGTTGTTAATTCTTAGTGGATATGTTCATCATTATATCGTCATGAAATACTAAAGGGATTCTTGCAATTGTAGGAGCATGATATAAAGGAAACTGTTTGATAAAACACGACGCTTGACATACCTATATTCCCGAGTCGTTAGTATCAATTATATTATAATAAAGATTGTTATGATAACTATGTTAGCAATTATAATGAAATAACCCTTTGAGGATTCACATGATATGTGTTGGTTTAAATGATAGTTGTTATAGTTACGCTTAATTGAGCCATGAATATAACTGAGTAAAGAAGTGCAACTAAAATCCTGACGTTGAGGTAATAGTCGTTCATTAGTAAAGATAGGACTGGAATGAATAAGATGAACCTGCAAATTACGATATATGAGTCAACACCTAAACTTGTTTGTCTAAAGGACTTGAATTAAGTTATCTGATTTTGAGTTTCGTAGTAAGCTGTAAATGGATTCTATGGACGGCTCTGTTATAAGAGTTATGTTAGGAAAGTTATTCACCGTCCAGTATGAAAGTGAAAGTTTTGAAAATGAAGTCAACTCTTGTCGTATGAGTATAAATTCGGATTGAGATTCCAGCCAGTGTCTAGTGGTATGGTTCCATGATATTTGGTAGTCTGGAGGAATGAAACTAGAACGGAGTCATAAGTAGTGGGTTAAATTAGCCATGTTGTTCGTTCATATAGTGGATTGGTGGGTTGTGGTTAGTTATGAATGTCAAAACGGGAAATGTAATGTGGTGATTTAAGTGAATTATGTGTTAACACGGTATGTTGATAGTAGCATGATAGGTAAGGAATATTTGAAAAAAAAAAAAAAAAATTGGTGTAGTTAAATACATTTCATCTTTTATGTCATGGTGTTGGGTGCAGTTTAAATATATATTTAATACCAAGAACGAAATTTTATGTATGATAGTCTTTCCAATATCGTTGTTTAATCGCTTGTTTGACTCGACCAATAAGGTTATAAAAATTTGTCAATCAATGTGCATTCGTCATTCATGAATAAATATCAAACCCTTTGTTATGAGGATTGAAAATATCTCTAGGCAGATAAATCTGCTGAAAGTCTGGTTGTCTTCATTTTATTGATGATTGCGTCTTGACCTAAACCGTACAATTATATAAAGGAAAGTCGATTTGGACCTATTAGGTTATAAAATTTCATAAAACGATTTATCAAAGTGATGACCCTAATTCTTTTCTTAGGTGTTTGATCCCCTATGTTTCTAAAGTATGAGATTACAATGATTGGTGAGATGAATAATTACTAATGATTTTTCTCAGTAACGGTAGCTTCCTTGAGAGAGCTTGCATATTGATTGTCTTTGGTAGGGATTAGTTAACTTGAGCGTAAGTTGTGAATCTTTTATCCTCTTTCACTTGTTAGCAGTAGTTGAGAACTTTGGTTATAATAATGAAGGTTACGAGGACGTAACCATGTTTCTAGTTGGGGAGGATTGTAAAATCTTGATGTTTAATTTGCACTTGTTTGTAGATTGTAGTTTGATCAAGTTGATGTTTCGTTGTGGGGTATCTATGTAAATGAGTTATATACGTTTTGCTTCTACCTCTGTTAGTTGGTTGATGTGTAAAAAGAGAGTGTAGTTAAACTACTGGTAATGAGTTATGAGTTAGCCTATGAACTGAGTTATGTTTATGGGAGTTATGTTTACGGTCCAGTGCGACCATGGTTAATGAGTTTATGTTGAGTTTGAGATCGGAATTTAGATGGAAGATGACGGTGTTCTCAGGTGATTATTTAGTTGTTACACAGTTGTGTTCTCAGGTAGTTATTAGTCGTAGTTAATTGGGTTAAGTAAAGACGAGTTAAACTTCGGGACGAAGTTTATTTTTAGGAGGGGCGAATGTAACATCCCGTGTATCGTTATGTTTAACTGATGTGTCAAAAGTGTGTGTTAACCGTGTTAGAAACGCGGGACGTCCGTAAGTACGATATACAATACCTTCTGTTGTTGAGTATGGGAGCGAACTTCGGGACGAAGTTCATTTTAAGGGGGGAAGACTGTAATACCCCGTATTTTTTTATATAATTAATTAAACGGATATTATTGTATATTAATTATTATATATTTTATATTACTAATTCAGTCGAGTTAATATTGAGTCGATAATTTCGTTAAGTTATCGTAAGTTAATTAAGACGGGTTTATACGGAATTCGAAAGGTGAGCTAAACAATTAACCAACGACCCATTTGAGCTGGCCCAATACACGTCCAGCCCATTTAGCCCTAACCCTAAACCCTAAACCTAATACACCCTAATCTCCCTCAACCCGCCTCCCTCAAACCGCCTCCCTTTCATCAGCTCCAACTTCACCCTCAAGCAATTCGAGAGAGAGAGAGAGAGAGCGTGGGCATTGGCGGCACTGTAAGGAAGAGCATAAGGCGGCTGTCGACGTTCATAGGCGGCGCTGGTGGCTATAGTGGCGGCAGGAAAAAGGTAAGAGCAACCTATGTCCTCTGTTTTTAGCTTTTGATGTCGGGTTTTTGGTTGGGGTTGCGTGTCTTAGGGAGGGGATAAGGGTGGTTGGTGTCGGGGTAATGTTAATGGGTGGTATGTGGCGAGTGTCGTGGTGGTGGTTAGGGTGGTTCTTGGTGGTTTTAGTAACAGTAAAAGGCGGCATTGACAGGGGGTGGTAAACGGGTATTGGTCACGGGTTTTCAGACGGGTTTAGACGGGTATGTTTGGGGTGGCGCCACCGTGGACTTGGGGGAGGTCGAAACGGTGGTGCCACGGTGTCTGGGTTCGTGGGATGATGGTGAGCAGCACGGTGGTGGTAAGGCAGGGTATAGGTGTTGGCTGCGGTGGTGGTAAAAGGAGAACAGGGGGTGTTTGGTGAGCCGTGGTGGTGAACCAGGCCAAATGGCGGCCATGGTTTGGCTCGCCGGCGACGGTCAACCCCAGTGGGGGTGGCCGTTGGTGGCTGGGTCAGAGTGGGGGTTGGGCCTGGTGGTTGACACGGTGGTGAGGTGGCGCGCGGGAGTGCGGGGATGCGTGTGAAGGGACGTGGTTGATGACGGGTTCCTTTAGTGTTTGATTCGGGTTTTCGTAATCGTATAATTCATTTAACCTTTAATTATCATTTTGGTTATTCAATTTAATTCCGAGTCAGTTAAATAATTCAAGTCGGGTTTTGAGTCGGGTTGTTAAAATGGAAAAGCTACTATAACGGGAAAGTTCATTTTAGGAAATTCTATTTTTAGTAACTTCTATTTTGGGAACGGGAATAGTTGAGTAATTGTTTATCATTTAACTATCTTTCAGAGGACGGATTGTCGTGAAATATTACTAGACACCCGACCATTTTGATCGTAAAGATCGAGGTAGGAAAATACACTTGACCTATTATCGTTGTTGCTGAATTGTGTTGACTTGATTCGTGGTTGTTGATTTACGTTATGAATCATATACGGGAAGGTGATTGACTGCATTGATCGTGTTGAGTTTGTTATCACAACATTCGTTAGCTGGCATGATTTCATTCATTAATATACATATTGTGTTGCATTATTACTGTTGAGCATTTCATATGCATTGGAGTTGGAGGATGGTGTAGGAGTGACGATGTTGAGATACGATGTGAATTGTGATAAGGCCCAGGCGGGTTCTGCAGGACTTGCCCTGGTGTCCTCAGCTGCGAGCTGGCAGATCGGCTACGGTCGATATATATAGTCTACCGGGGATCGGTATGGTTGGGTTGTCCGGGTTATGAGATATGAGAAATGAGATATGAGATACGAGTTGAGATGGAGATGGAGGTGACGGAGGATCATGCATATTATATTTTGTTGTTTAATTGTTTTCCCTACTCAGCTTCGCGGCTGACCCTGTGTATTCGTGTACGCCTGTGATGATCCAATTATTGGGGAGCAGATTGACAGGTGTTTCAGAGACTGATAGGAGCTGGCCGGGAGGAGAGCTTGGATGACGGACTTAGTGCCTAGCCCACCTTAGTCTTATTAGTAGTTTTATCAGACTTCATCTTTTGGTCATATTTTTGGAGGCTTTGTTTTAATTCCAGTTGTAATCTCACTATAAGCATTTTAATAAAGTACTGTGTTTCTTTCCTTTGTTATCTACTGCCTCGGGTTTCCGAGATGGTAACACCGTCATTTATCTGAGGAGTCCTAGTTCAGGCCCTTAAATAAATGGGGGTGTTACATTTATTGTTGATCATAACATAATAATTTCGTACTTATTTACATAATAAATATACCCAATTTATTATTAATCATGATTTGTACCTATTTTATTACCTTTAGTACCATTTTTTCTTAAAATTGTACAATGGTCTCTCAATAAAGCTTATTAAGAGACCGTCTCTCAGGAGACCTACTCTTTATTTTAATGATGTTTCAGGTAACATGGATCTTGAAGACTTGGACTTAGGAGGGGACTGTCGAGAGAATAAAACTTCCAATGTTGATCTTTCATGAGTTTATGTAGCAAACTTTTATTAAAGTCGGACCTTGCTTTAATTTGTAATTTGGATATTAAACCTTGTTTTATGTTCTAAACATCCAGTTTTATGAAGCAACTCATTACGAGTTGACGGTTTTAAATTTTACTAATTTTCATGACTTATCTTTCTTTCCGCTTTCATTAATTAAGTCATTAGAGAAACTGGGTTGTGACACATCGTCAATTGAATGATAAATTTTTCTGTTTAATTTAATTAGGGCTAAATTAGGGCTACATTTGAAAAACTTAAATTAGGAGGAAAATGTTGAGCGACTTAGATTAATTGTATAAAGGGTCATCAATTTTATTAATAGAATTAAATTAGGGGGGAAATGTTTGACGAAATTCATTATTATGATCCCTAATTCAATTTTTGGATGAACCCTAATTTAGTCGAACTTATTTAAAATTCGAGTTTCGTTAATTTGATGCAAAACTTTGATTGATGCAAAAGTTAGTCAGATGTAATTGAATACGGTGTTACTTTTTCACATACGGATTTTACTCAATCACATACATTTTTTCATTAATTTTCCATACAATACCCTTTACCCAAACAATCCAAAACTCTCTCTTCTCTCCTTTTCAAAACTTAACTCAATTTTTTCACCCTAAATGGAGGTAGAGACCGATCGAATAATTATCAACAAGTAATTAGGAAGTCATTCATGTACTCATTTCTTTCGTTGATTTGGCCAATTGCCAACAAGTCTATTGAATATGGTTTACAAATATCAAGCCACTAAAGCAGTAAAGCATTTCTTTCGTTGATTTGATTAGGAGGTCATTCATGGTACTCGTTTTCAGAGTTCGGTTATCTAAATTGCATATTAAACAAGTAATTACTCTTTTTTAAAAATTAAAATCACATCGGCTATTTTTTCCGTTGAATTAACTTTTTTTTTTTCAAGTTAGGGTTTGTTTTTAATTTAGGTTTCCCCCCAATTAGAGGTGGTGGAAAGGTGATAGGGTCAAGAAGAGTGGCCGGTCTACTCAACAACGGGGTAGTCGGGGTGGGTGTTTGGGTGACGTTATAGGAAGTCCGGTATGGGTTGACAACATGTTTGGCAGGGGATGGTGTCATTCAGCTAACAATGGTTGTCCGGCAAAGGATGGGGTGGCGGGGGTCGTGGTGGGGTGCTTTTCAATTTTAATTTATTTTGTAAGTTTTTGACTATTGAAAGGAAAATGAGAGATGAGAAAATGTGTATTAGTAAATGTGAAGGGTAAAATTAGAAATTACGTATGTGATAGAGTAAAAATTGTATGTGAAAGAGCAATACCCAATTGAATATGATAATTAGATTTTGCCGAAATTGATTTAATTGAATAATAAATAATTCTATTTTTAAGTAATAGACTAAATTTAAATGGAAACAAAATAAATCAAATAAGGAAATAAAACTAAACATAAATTAATTAACTATATATGCAAAATGACTAACCTAACCCTAAATTAATCTAACCTAGCTAACTATGGTTTGCCACGTGTCACGTAGCTATTGATTTGTGTACAAAAAATTTGTACACAATGTGTACTAGTTTGAATGCCCGTGCGTTGCAACGGGATAATTAACTTATTTATAATGAAAAAAAAATGTTATAAGAGTTTAATGTTTACATTTTATGTCTAATGATTTGTTTACATATTATTAAAATATCTCTTTCAAAAAAAAAAAAGATTAATATATACGTGGGTTAACTCTTATTTGTAATTATATAATCACCCCACCTTATACTAATCTTTCGATGTGAGATAATTCTATTATTTATAAGTAATATATTCACCAAACTTGGATTATGTTTCTGATGTGGGACAATTCTACTATTTATACGTAGTATATATTCATCAAACCTCCATTGTTTTTCAATGTGGGACAAATAACATACTTAGAATTAGACCATCTTTTTTGTACTTAGTTCGACATCCAACCAGATCCCGAATACCAAATACGGACAATTGCTACTCATTATATATAATAGTTATATTTAAATTTAATAATATGATCAAGTACTCTCCATTAATATTTGTACGTTGTTTTTCTTCATTTTTTTTTTATCATAATTAAGATACAGAAATGTCCCATGGTACCCCTTAATTTTGTCAGATTTTCCATGTTATCCCTACTTTTAAGAATCTGCCTATGGTACCCTTAAGGTTCCATTTTTTTGCCTATGGTACCCCATAATGTAAAGGCTGTTAAATTGATGTTAAGTTTGATGGCATGACAATAAAATAACAATTAAAGATAGAATAATATCCCCTTTATTGTTTTATTGGTACGGATATCTCTCTCTTTTAAATGAAAATTTAATTAACTATATCATTATAATATCGAAAATTTCTCATGGTAACCTTGAACTTTGATAGATTACACATGGTACTCCTAATTTTAAGTTTCTACAAATGGTACCCCTGTGTTCACCTTTTTCTTTCCCAGAATACCATTTGACAGCTTTCGTCATTACTCCTAAGACTTGTGACTCCTTTTTCTTTTGTTATCTATTACACAAACACTTCATCCTCTAATTCCTAATTCCATATTTTATTTAATAAACTGACATTTAATATCTAAATAATAAAACACAAATAGCATGGCATGCTCAGTTACTCATCTAGTTACTGATAGGAGTAACGGCATTATGAAAAAATTAAACACAATGTTACTATATGTAGAAACTTAAAATTAGGGGTATTATGTGTAATCTACCAAAATTCGAGGGTACAGTGAAAAATTTCTGTTATAATATTTACCATTTTATTGCTCTTTCTCCAACCTAAAAAAATGTTACAACTTTAAAAATTTAACATTTAATTCAAGATTATGTTTAAAGTGTCTTATATAATAAGTATACTTTGAGAGATTCAATATATTTGGGGTGATACCTAAATTCCAAGGATAAATCCTATTTATAATCATTGGATCACCTCACCTTATGATAATCTTCTGATGTGAGACAATTCAACTATTTATACGTAGTATTTATCACACCTACATTATTTTTCAATGTGAGACGAATAACATATTTAAAAGTACACCATATTTTTTGAACTTAATTCGACATCCAACCCGATTTAATAATAAGCAAATACTATATTATCTATTAATATTCATACGTTTGTTTTCTATTTTTTTTTTATCATAATTAAAATATATGCAAATGATATGAACCTATACTCTAATAATAGAATTTTTTTAATATAATTCTAATTATATTATTTAAACATAGTATATTTACCACACATACATTATTTTTCAATATGTTTTCAATATGGGACATATAATATAAAATTTATAGGTAGAAAATAATGATATAAACTTTTAAGAACTCTCAAAGATAATACTTAACAGACTCAAAAGATTTTGGGTTATGACTTCTATTTATAATCATAAGATCACCCTGCCTTATGGTAATCTTCCGATGTGGTACAATTCTAATATATATACATAGTATATTCACCACACTTACATTACTTTTCAATGGAGAACAAATAACATACTAAGTACACCATTTTTTTTCGCACCTACTTTGACATCAAGTCGATTTAATAATGAGAAAATACAATAGAATCTACACTCTAATGATAGCATTTTTTTGTCACCATCAAATTATATAATTTTCATACGATACTTTTTTGTCAAATGAAATATAAAGTTTTTATATCAAAATTATAAACATCACTTTAATATAATATAGAAAATGTATATATATGAGACAATTCTATTATTTATAAATAATATATTCACCACACCTACATTATTTTCCAATGTGGGACATATAACATACTAAAAAGTACATATCTTTTATATATAAATTTTTTGTGTTAGTACCTAAGTTTCAAGGATGCCTCCTATTTAAATTTATAGAATCACCCTACTAAAAAGTACATATCTTTTATATACTATTCTTTCGATGTGAGATACATATAATTTAATTATTTAGATGTAGTATGTTCATCATGCCTACATTATTTTTCAATGTGAAAGATATAACATATCAAGAAGTAAATGTCTCTTCTTAAAAAAACCATTATTTTATACGTATTATTTTTCTTTGAAGGTAAAACCACTTAGTCTCACTCGACGATCATTAGATAGGGATCTCTATATCATACATATAACGACACATTAACGCTCTATTAGTGCATTCAGGAGACAACCATTAGTAAAATCTTTAGTTTTGTACTGTGTTAGAAGACAACCATTAGTAAAACTCTTTGTTTTGTATTGTGCTTTAACTTTGTGTATGTTGTAATGTTGTTCTTTATAGGTTGCATATGTGACACCAATATTAAGTGATTTTTGCTTCTCTTGTTCATGTTCTTAACTCTTTGCCGAGTAGTTATCATCAATCTCCACTTTATTTTTTTATATCAATTTGTAGAGATAATAATAGAAAATCTTAAGAGAGCTCTTTAAAACAATATTTATGAGCTCAAAAAATTTTGGGTTGATACATAAGTTTCAAATATGTCTCCTATTTATAATCATAGGATCACAATACCTTATACTAATCTTTCGATGTGAGACAATTCTACTATTTATATGTAGTATATTCTCCACACCTACTTATTTTCCAATGTGGGACAAAACAAACTAAAAAGTACACAATTTTACATATTAAGAAGTACACCATCTTTAATATGTGCAAATAATATGAAATCTATACTCTAATGATAGCATTTTTTACCACAAAACTAATTATATTATTTTCATAATTTTTTTAACGATATTTTTTTGCCAAATGAAATGTAAAAGTTTGATATAAAAATTAGAAATATCACTTGAATATAATTTAGGAAATATACATATTATAATAATTAAAAGATTCTCTACTTTATTTTTTACATCAAAAATTATACTTTCCTAAATTGATTTTTGATGATGTGGACGCTCTCAGATCGCTCGAAAAAACTCTCTTTTATATATATATATAGATATATAGATGTGTAGCTTTTTCGGGAGTAATATCAAGACAAACTCAACCCACGTGCAAAATCTCTAAAGGTGTTCCACATTTTGCCGAATATAGTCCGGTTCAATGTTTATAAATTTATGAACAGTGCAAGAATTCTCTCTCGGTTATTTATTGTCATTTTTCATATTGAGGTGTCTCAATCATTTGTTGTCCTTTTTATTTTAAGAATGAACTTGATGAGTAATTTGATGATTTATAGTCAATTTGTTTCATTTGTCATTTAGTAATTGACTCATTTCTCTTTTCTTGGTCTTTGTATCAAAACCAAATGACAACAATTGAACGGGACGGAGGGAGTAACATTTTCTTTTTCATATTTTGATTGGTATTCATTATAGGCATTCTACATTTATACCTTCCTTTTTACCACTCTCTCGTATAGATTTGGAGCTTTATAATAAGAACTTGAGCTTATATGTACATTTTTTCGAGTTTTATTGAAAAGAATCTGAGCGTCTTTATATACATTTTAAACTCAAAATATTATAATGAAACTCAAAAATAATACATATAAGCTCAGTTAAATTTTAACACTTAATAAATTAAAATGTAACTCAAAAATTTCAAAAGCTCGAAAAGATTGCATATAAACTCAATTAGATTTGTATTGGTTGTACCATGCTTATATACATCTAGATGTATAATCCTATTTGTGACTTAAATATCATATTAATAAATCCGCACAAAAATTAATTTCACCAATTTTTCCGGCTTTTACAATTATATATAATTGCACTTATGACGAAATTATGAACATTATTGTCAAAAAAATATTTAAAATATTATTGACAGGCCAGAAAAAGTCGAGTACAAATATCCACTCGATATATTTTTATTTAAATTAAAATGTTTATTTTCAAACGATTCCCTTTTAAATTTTATTTTTCCACTGAAGATCAACTCAAATACTGTAAACGAAAAAAAAACTAAAGTCTCGCTTAAAGTATCTTTAACAGAGTCTTTTTGATTATTTGATCACACTGGATCTCACTAAATTCATTAGTAAGAAATACCCCAATTCAATTCCACTCTACCACTTTATTTTATCACGTTTGCTAAAACGTGTTTTACATGATAAATATCGTTAGCTACGTATTTGCAAAAATTATAAAAGTTACATATTTTTTAATGTGCTCGTAAATACGAATCAAACAAGATCTTACATGAATATATTTTCACTTATATATTGAGAGAAAATTAAAATTGAATGTTTATTTATGAATAGTGTAAAAAAATGAAAGTGCTAGAGTGGAGTTGAATGGACAAATAACCTTATATTATTCCTACTTTTTTTTAGGAAATTCCTATTTTTTTATTCAACAATTCTCTTATGTAGGGTGGTCGGCAAGCCTTTGTCCCACTTTTCTGTTCCATTTTGTGTCCCAATGCCTTAACCGTCTTAACACATCATCCTTTTATGATATATAAATATTTATTTTTAAATTTAATGTTTAATGTTTATGTGTCAAACAAAATGGAACAGAGAATCCAGACTCGATTGGCCTAGTGACTCAAACTAAACGAAAAATTCACGAAGTACCTCTAAAGTATGACATTTTGCACGAAATATCCACATTTTTTTATTCGAAAATCTTTAAAAGGTCATAATTCGTGTTTACGAATTCAGGAAGTGACGATTTTTTTCTTTCAAATCGATCATTTTTCCTAGTATTACGATTTGAAAAACAATTTGTCAAGTTTGGAATTTGTGACTAGGAGATATGGTCATTCAAAGTTTATTCGGTCAATAAACTTTGAAATACAAAAACTCCTTGCCACGAGATCCAACCAAATACGACAAATAGTTTTTTCAAATCATAGTTCTCGAAAAGGATTGATTTGAAAAAAAATCGTCACTTTTTGAACGGTAAATACGAGTTATGACTTTTAAAGTTTTTCGGACAAAAAATCGGGTATTTTGTACAAAATCTGAAATTCCAAGTATACGTAAGTTTTCCGAAAACTAAAAAAAAAAAAAAAAAAAAAAAAAAGGAAAGTCTTGCGAAAAAAGAAAGGTCAAAAACTTTGTGCTTGCTTTCTTCCGTCACAATAAAACCATCAAAATTTACTCCTAGTAATTTAATACACTCACATAATAATATTATTATATTATATATGATTCTATACAAATCAACCAACTAATCAGTCAATCATTTTCATACAAATAATCCCTGAAAATATATATTTATTTGATAAGATTCCAGCATTCTTATTCTCAAGTGATCAAATTTATTTGGTTTAAGATAGTTAAGTTCATCAATGGAGCCAAAGATCATTACTGGTGATGCTGGTTATGTTCTTGATGATGTTCCTCACTTCAATGATTATCTCTCTAATCTTCCTGTAATTTTCTTCTATTTCTTTTTTTTTTTAGTATTTTTAATTTGACTTGATCATATATAATTATGGCTGAAGTTGGTATTTTCTCTGTTTTTTGGGTTTTAATGATTTTGGATTTTAATTTTTATGCATTAAATTTGTATTAATTTGGTCAAAATTAAATTAACTTGAGTTGGGTTTCTGTTAATTTTGTTTAATTTTGTGTTTTTTTTTTTTTTTTTTTTTTTGCTTTGATTTGCAGACTTACACTAATCCATTGCAAGATAATCCTTCGTATTCGGTGGTCAAGTAAGGGCAAATTTGGAATTTCAACTCATGAAAGACTTGTGTAAGACGATTTTACCCAATGTTATTGTAAAACGGATCCAATCACAACCCTATTAGTGGCTAAAAGTGGTTATCAAAAGATCCTGTTTTTGATAAATTTGTGTAAAACCGCCTTGCACAAGGTATTTTTGTAATTGTTGTTGATCATAATGTTTTTTTTTTTGGAAAAATATTATGTCAACTTTTGTAAATATTTGTAGTTAGTGTCTATTATGGTATTGATCAATGATTGAATTATGATAAATGGTAATTTTGTGTGTTCAGGCAATATTTTGTGGATGATGATGACACTGTTGTGCAAAGGGTTAGTTTATTTAAGCCTTTGACTTTGTGCAAGACTGCAAAATGAATATTTGTTGGATTTATTGTAAACATCAATTTGTTAATGAGTGTGATCGAGCCGAAATTGAGTTTGAGTTTGCAAATTGTCTGATTTTTGCAGCCTGTTCAGCATAAAAATGGTCCAAGGGGAAACCATTTTCGACGTCAAGGTCCCCGCCAAAGGGTAATTATTGTCTAATGCTTTATCAAGCTCTTTAGGTTTTAATGAGGTGCATGATAATTGACTTTGTTCACTAACTCATGTTTTAGGTGTACTTTGAGCCAGATGAAGTTACAGCTTGTATTGTTACATGTGGAGGTCTTTGTCCCGGGCTCAATACTGTGATCAGGGAATTAGTTTGTGGCTTGGATTACATGTATGGTGTTAAGAGAATCATTGGGATTGATGTGAGTCTATACGATGTTGCTTCTTTGCCGTATTGTTTGTGATTAAGTTTCAATGAGGCTTGTATGAGATGGCCTCACACGTGAGACCAACAAAAATACGGATTTGTGAGATCATATAATTAAATGTTTGATTGATTTGTCTCACAAGTCTGATCTTCTCATCTAAGTTTTTGTAATTATGTTATTATGAACTGTCGAACTAATGTAGTTATGGATGCGTTTGGGCTTTTAGGGAGGCTACAAAGGCTTCTATTCACGAAATACTATTACATTGACACCCAAATCAGTTGACCACATTCACAAACGGGGTGGAACTATCCTTAACACATCAAGAGGTGGATATGTGCTTTCAAAGATTGTCGATAGCATTCAGGACCGGGGAATCAATCAGGTAACATGACACTAGCTACTAGAAAGGATTTGCTGATCTATTTTTTGGCTATATTGTAAATTGGATCATGGCATCCTTTTTGATGGTTCTATTTTTCCGTGGTGTAAAGGGACCCACAAGGTCAGTTATGAATTATGATACCAAAGGGTATCGAACCCAGGTCATGGGTTCAAGACTTCAAGATTTAGCTTACACCTGCATTTTGATTCTAATGTGTTAAAATCATGTTTATCCTGTCTCAGGTGTACATTATTGGAGGTGATGGTACACAAAAGGGTGCATCGGTTATATATCAGGTAATTAATTTTGCAATTTGGAAACTTATGAGTTGTGACAATTTATTCGTCTAGTACCGTAAGTCATAATCATTATTATATTATTATAATGTGAGTATGCTAAATTTGGGAGTGTGTTAATGCTGCCTAATTTCATCAGGAAATTAGGAAGCGAGGACTCAAGTGTTCAGTTGTTGGAATTCCAAAGACAATTGACAACGACATTCCGGTATTGCTCTTCATTTTTACCTTAACTCCTCCGTAATGTCAATATGACAATATCCAGCCAAGTTCCTTTATCTGATGCTTAATTTTGTTGATTAGGTTATTGATAGATCATTTGGCTTTGACACTGCGGTAGAGGAGGCACAACGTGCTATTAATGCAGCTCATGTTGAAGCCGAGAGTGTTGAGAATGGAATCGGTCTTGTTAAGTTAATGGGTCGTGACAGTGGTAAGCCACTGGCTTTTAATTCAACATCTCATACTCTCAACCATTTCTTCATAAATGGCTTTATAGATGCTCGATCTGATTGTCGAGTAGCCAAGAAAATGATAAATTGGATGGCGCTCTTTGAATAATAAATTGCTATAGCTCGACCAAGAAATTCTGGGCTATGGTGTTAATAAGCTCGAGGATTATACTTGGTACTTGGTAGAGTCATTAATGGTGATATTCATGGGTGGCGGATCAAGAAAGTTATCTTTTTGGAGACTTCGTAAATATCTGAAGCGTATTATTATACATGACCTTTCTATTGTTTCTAGCATTATATGCACAAGATGCATAACGGAAAATCTAGCTTTATAGTGTCTTGGGATTCCTGATGCTACAACATGCATGATGCATCCACTCTATGACGTGGGCTCTAAATCCGCCAGCAACAAAACTTTCCTTTTGGCTCATGCTTTTCTATTTTCTTGACGTACATGATTTGCTTGTCAGGATTCATTGCGATGTATGCGACCCTGGCCAGCAGAGATGTTGACTGTTGCCTGATCCCGGAGTCACCCTTCTATCTGGAAGGACCAGGCGGGATGTTTGAGTTCATTGAGAAACGACTTAGAGAGAACGGACACATGGTTATCGTCATAGCTGAAGGTGCAGGTGAGAAGTTGGAAGAAAGAGATGCTTCTGGAAACAAGGTCTTCAAAGATGTTGGCCTGTGGATGTCTCACATGATCAAGGTACGGACTTCTCAAAAGACATTTTTACCCTCCCTCTTTGGCAATGACTTAAGTTGATTGTAAATTTGTAATCTTTCCTATTGTTTCAGGAACACTTTGCAAAAGCAGATAAGTTGACTATAACTCTCAAATACATAGGTGTGTAAAGACTTTTCAGCTTTATATGTTTTACGCTAAATGTTGGGTTGTGATCGACTAATTGATATTCTGCGGTAATCTTATGCATCAGACCCTACATATATGATCCGAGCTGTTCCTGCAAATGCATCAGATAATGTTTACTGCACACTTCTTGCTCAAAGTGCAGTTCATGGGGCTATGGCAGGCTACACCGGGTTTACTGTCGGACCTGTCAATGGCAGGCAGTGCTACATACCTTTCTATGTATGTTGCTATATTGATCCGTATCGATTCTTGCGAGTTGTCTTTAATCTTAATTGTACCCAATACAACCAGATGAATCTAGACCTGGCAAATTCGTCATTTGGGTAGAGTCATTTTAGGTCTTGTTTGCATTTGGGTTCGAGTCTTGTTTCAGTTGTTTGCATTTCCCCATTTGGGTTCGGGCCGTGTGTGGGATCGTGTCACGTAATTTGGGCTGTTCATGTTACGTACACATCGGGTCTGGTTGTGTTATTCAAGTAAGGTAAGGTACGAGTATTAGCACATTGGAAACACAACCCAATCTGATCTAAATACCCTGTTTCCCAGGTCTACTCTAACCTAATAAGTGATCGCTCACTTTGGGACAAACTAAAATACAAAAGTGATCTGTCTTTACGGAACTGAGGGTGTACTTTGTAGATACTTCATACGGAGTACTTACTTAACGTGGGTTACTTGGATATAATGCAGCGCATTACTGAGCAACAGAACAAGGTCGTGATAACAGACCGTATGTGGGCCCGGCTCTTATCATCGACCAATCAGCCATGCTTCATGAGTCCCAAGGAAGGAACGCCTTTACCCGAGACTTGTACTGACCAGCAAAATACGAGTGATGGGAATGAGTGCATTCCTCAGGTAGTTGCCAAACAAGGTGATGAAACACCAGTATCCACCTCTTCATCGGTCCAAGTGAATCATGCTGATCATCCGAACTCGGTGTCCAATGGACCATCCAACGGTTTCTGAAAGTGTTGCATTCTGAGTTTCTGTTTTGTTATCACTGTTTACCTCCAGCTGAAAAGGACTAATAACAACAGACTTTGAGATAATCAGAAGTGTTCTACTTCTGTTTCTGAATGTAAAGGCTTTTTGAAGTTTAGCCATTACATTACAATCTTTGTAAATATGGAGAGTTAAATGTTAATGTGTTTGAAATAATGTACGCTAACATTGGTAATTATCCATTGGGTAAATTTGACCAAGTTAAATTAGTAAATTAGAACTTACCCTTAAGTGCTACTCGATAATTTACTGAGGGACCGTTTGGTTCGAAGTATTAGATGGATTGGGAATGAAGTGTGATACCATAAGGGTACGGAGTTGGACCCCATACTTGCTCATATGAATTTGGTTTGATCCTAGAAAGGATAGAGCAGTAGTAATAGGACGGAACAGAGTTAGAAACACGGGGGTATAAACGGATATGAGATTTCAAGGGGTTTGAATGAAGTTGGAATTCATCAAGTATCTAAACCCATTTCAAAAACCTCAAACTAAACACTAGAATGGATTAAATTCATTCCATTTCAAAAGCTATTGATCATGATAATGAACGCCTCGAGAGTGCTTGATACTTTTCCTATTTCACTTCTAACAATAGACAAAGGTCACATTGTTGATGTGTTTTTTTACTAACCTGTCAAAACTTGAACCGATCTGAAGTCGATTCTAACTGACTTCAAAATAGCCCATTTTTTTCTACCCAAACCCGAAAAATACTCGAACCTGTTTTGACCCGTAAACAGCAGGTCAAAACCCGACCCGTAGCGGGTCAACTCATTGAGTCAAGACAATACAAATACCAAATAGGTATTCAATTTAAAATTTTGTGAAAAAAATATGCTTGTCATATCATCATTATTACGTCATCACCTCGAGCCACATGCCACCTCATCACATTGAACTGCGTGTCACGCCATCATTCCCACCACATCACGTCGAGTTGCATGCCACATCATCACTAGCACCTCATCACGACGAACGGTGTGCCATTCATGTCAACATTGCCACCTCATGACCATCGAACCGCATGCCAACTACTAACCCCAAACCGCGTGCCATATCATCGTTGCCACATCGATCACGTGCCATCTCATCACCGAGAACCACGTGCTACCTTATCACTGCCACCTCATTTGAGCCTCACTTTCGTATGCTGCGAGTAGTGAAAATAACGATGATGATGATGGCGCTGGTGGCGAGGCTGATGACAATTAAGATGAGGAGACAAAATTTGTATATGATACAAATTATGTGATAAAAAATGTTTTTTCTTTAAAAGATAGAAAAAGTTGTTGATCAACCCGTTTATTTACTCGAATCAGACCCGAAAATCGTATAGATTCGATTTGTATTTTACCCGACTCGAAATACACCACACCCAACCCGCCCCCGACCCGTTTAACGGGTCTAGTTAGAAATCAGATCATTATATTTGCTGTTCTTCTGGGTTCGAGTTTCAATCTCCATCTTCTCCAATAAATTAAAGGATCAGGATCAGAGAGATTGAGAAAAATGACAATAAGATTTGTATTAATGGTGAACAAACAAGGGCAAACAAGATTAGCCCAATACTATGAATACCTTACTATCGATCAACGTCGTGCTCTCGAGGGTGAAATCGTTCGTAAATGCCTTGCTCGTAGTGATCAGCAGGTACTCTATTACCCTTTCTCTAATTTAGCTTACCAATTTTATTTCTGCTCTTTTCTATAGTGGGTTTCAGTATTGCCATCAATTTTTATCATTGTTTGTGAAATTATGATCTGGGTTGTAGTAGCGGAACCAGGATTTGAAGTTAGGACGGCGAATGCTCTGCTCGGAAAATTTAGGGGATGCTAAGTAGCTAGTTATGGAGTAATTTAGAGGAGAAATCTGTAATTTTAACTAAAAATTACTCGTATAAATTTGAATCATGAATGATACTTTTCTATCACTCTCATCTCTAATTTATCTCAATTTCTATGTAATTCTGCTCTTTTCTGAAAAGGGTTTCAGTACTGCCATCTACTTTTATCATTGCTTTTCAAATCATAATCTGGGTTGTAGTTGTGGAACCAGCATTTTAAGTTAGGAGGCAAATAAATAGATCTAAAAATTTTAGGGGATGCGAAGTAGCAAGTAATGGAGTAATTTAGATAAGAAATCGGAAATTTTAGCAAAAAATTTCAAATTTTTCATTGTTGGGGTGTCCACCCTTGCTAGTCCTCTTCCTCTGCTAGTGCTTGGAAGGTGTCAATTTGGATCATGAATGATAACTTTTCTACAATTTTTTGGGGTGAGTTTTTGCGGAAGTTCTTGTTTTGCTGCAATGGGCTGGAGAACTTGTCATCAATTTTGATAATTGAACGGCAAATCGCCATCTTGGTTGGTGTGTATTTGAGTTTTGGGACTTTTGGTGATTTTTTTGGGGTCTGGTTTGATACAATGATGTTTGTTACTCTCTCCTGAACTGAGTTCCGTTTCACTAGGTACGTGCAATGTTAGGCAATCTACAGTATTACTATGATTGTGATTATTTGTGTTACTCTTGATTGAGCTAAATTTATCTGAAGATCTCGATTTTTCTGCATGGAAATACTGACTTTGCTGCATTGGGTTACATTTTTGTCGTCAGTAAGATTGTTACACACCAATTACGATTCTTGTTAGTGAAGTAATCTTAGTCAAAACAACTTTTGACAGTGTTTGGTATTGCTATGGCCTGTATTGCTGTGAGTATTTCGGGTTTTTACTTCAGGTGTTGGAGGTTGTTATGTTCTGTTTTGTGTTGATGAGGAACATTTTACTTTGTATAAGGTGGGTGTTATGCTTTGAATTTGACTAAGTAGCTTGAAAGGTTTAATTTTGAAAGCTTGTTGGTTGTCTTTCTTGGCATTTCATGTATGGCAAATCAGTTTTCGAGGTGTTTGCTTTGAAGACCACTGAGTTTGTGTTATTTCAAGCTTAGTTCTTGGTGTAAATTAAAAGGTTATTTAATGTGAATAATCCAACCTATACCTCCTCTTCTCATATTAATCCGTACTAACGATTAACTGAGAAAAATCCAACTTATGACATCATTTTTCTCACATTATACCGGGTAACCGGCTACCTATCTTTCAGGTCACATTCTCAAAAAAAAAAAAAAAAAAAAAAAAAAAAAAAAAAAAACTAAAATCATTCAACCCTTCCATCTCCTTCCTTCCTTCCTCACCCACTTACTTCCATTATACCACCTCCTGAGTACACCTCCATCATAATCAACCATCATCTCCATAACCTCCATAATAATCTACCATAACCTCCATAATAACAACTTCTAAATTTAATCATTCATACAATACAAACTTCACTTCATCACCCAACTTTCGATGCCGCCAAAAAAAAAGTGCTGCGCCATTTCCAATTCTCCCTTCACAACAACATCAAAACTCCAGAGTAGGGACATATTCTTTTTGCATAAAGCTGATACCTTATTATTGTTCGTTGTTAATGGAAATTTAATTATTAACAAGCCAAAATAATTAACCATCCCTTTCCAATCGATTTTAATCATCAACGAACCCAATCGATTTTTTGGGGGTTTATCATGAGTGAACCCAGAAATTGATTATGGGTGAGCCCAGAAACCAGATTGTGAACCCAGAATCGGAAGTTTATTATTCAACCTAAAACATACAAATATCATTATATTGAATCTTCAACATCATCAACAACAACAACAACAAGAACCACTAAAAGAAGAACGAAAATGTCTTCATTGGTTCCCTAAAAGACTAAAACCCAAGCAATCAAACCGGAAAAGTGAAAGAGATGTCGTCTTGAATATGAAGAATCACAACTTCGTCTTTCGTCTTTGTAAGTAGGTGGTGGTAATGTTGATAAGTGGGTCTATGATTGATTGTGGTGGGTTAGTGACAGTGTGAGATCATCACATTATTGGGTGAGATTGTCAGAATTGTTGTTGTTAATGGAATGAGTAAAGTGTATTTCCTATACTAGTGAGTATAAGTTTCGAAATGCCATACTAAATGATGAAGGTTGTTAGATGATGAAAAGATTGTTGATGATGGTATTGATGAAGATTGCCAAGAAAAAAAATGGACGAGTTATATATCCAGGAAGAATAATAATGAAGAATAAGAAATGGGGAATCCCTATGCAGGAAGAAAGAAAACAAAAATAAAGAGGTGACCTGATTGCTTATCGGTAGTAATAGGTCAAAAATAGGCAAAGTTTAGTTAGAGATAAATGAGGTCATAAGTTGGACTTTTCTCGGTTAATCATTAGTATGGATTAATATGGGAAGAGGAGTTATAGGTTGGATTATTCCCATTAAATAACCCTAAATTAAATGCAATGCTTATGGGATTACAACAATTTAAAATATATTTCATCATGCTCATTAGCGTTAGCTAGAGGCTATATTAGTTTTGGAGTAATTAGTTACTCATTAGAAATTTGCTTTATTTTTTATTTACTTGTCCGACAGTGTTCATTCGTGGAGCATCGGAACTACAAGATTGTATACAGGCGTTATGCATCTCTATTTTTCTTGGTTGGAGTTGATAATGACGAGGTGCATACTTAGCTCCCATTAACTTGCTCTATTACCGTATTGTTTTATGTGAAGATGTAGTTCTCAAATTGGTTCATCTTCCTTTTGGCAGTTTCTTTATTTTGTACATAGCTTGTGCGCATGAGCTGTCCATATGTATTGTTTCACAGCACTTCTATGGTAATCTGTTGGACTGCTTTGAAATAGCAGACTTCACGTAATGGTTTGGTGTATCTTCAATTTTGTATGTCTGTCTGCATCAACCACATGGCTGACGTGGGTTGGTGTTATGGGTGGGTCTCGATTGTTGTATGTAGGTGGGTAGCGGTGTCTCAGGGTTGTTTGGAATGGGTCAAGGTTGTGGTTTGTACGTTGTCACGGACAATTGTCAGTGGCCGCGGATCTCGTGGAAGAGGTGTGGTGGGTTAAGGTGGCAGAATTGCAGATTACAGTGGTGGACAGTTGTAGACTTTACAGTAAGAGGAGAAGCCTAATTTTTGGGCCCAACATTGTGAGACAGAGGAAGTATAATATGTTTATAAGTTTTGCCCCCTTCATTTCACTTAATTAGCCTCATTGGTAGTTTTTGGGAGGAGGATTTTGAAAAATAGGACTTATTTAGTAATGGACTTATATATTTCCATATTCAGTGGAGCCAAAGATCAAATAATCTTTATTTCTAGAATACGATAAATAAAACAAAATGACGCACAAAATTACCTTTGCTTATGTTATGAAGTTAGTGGAACTCACTCAATGCAATATTTGTCTCAATATTCATTATGGGTTATCTACAAACAACATCGTCCTGTTCACACGATAGGGGTAAGGATGCATACATCTGGCAGACCAACACCCTTACCTTGGCCTGGTCGGAGCTTTTGGGTTATGTTAGTTTCTAATCGTAATATGTTATATGTTATGCTTGCTTTTGTATTGAAGTTCTCATTGCTTGTAATATAGTATTAGTTCTTTCTTTCTTGCTATCATATTTTTAATTAATGACAGGATATTATGATGTATTGCATCGAAACATTAGTGTTTCATAAAGCTTCCTTGCACAATTTTATTAGTTGTAATGTTCTTATAGTCTTCTGGTGATATGATTATGTCTTCACGTTACAAACATTTTCGAATTCAACAGTTCTTTAGTAGTATTCAATAATCTTCACTCTGCTGCCCTCTTAAACGATACAGAATGAGCTGGCCATTCTGGAGTTCATCCATCTGTTGGTAGAAACCATGGACCGTCACTTTGGCAATGTGGTGAGCTTAAAACCTGTGCATATATTTCACATTCGTTCACTCTGTTTGTCTCCGTTCTTATTTGTGATAATAATATTGCAGTGTGAGCTGGACATCATGTTCCATCTTGAAAAAGCTCATTTTATGCTAGAAGAGATGGTGATGAATGGATGTATTGTCGAGACCAACAAGTCTAACATTTTGGCTCCTATACAGTTAATGGATAAAGCGTCTTGAGCATGTAGCTTACAGGAGGTACTATTTAGGTCGCTGTTCAATTTTTACATTCTCGTTTGCATTGTCGTTTCTTTCTCTCAGTTGGACGTCTTGGATAAAGTTACTTGTGTGAAACTGGATAGTGTAATTGCTGAAAGTTTACTATTGATGTAAATTAGTCATAAAATGTGTCCAGCACTTGATTTTGGTTAATTGCGAGGAAGATTCCACCTGGTGATTTAGCTGATTAGCTCAGATTTTTTTTTTTTAATTGTTTTTTTCCCAATCGCCTAGAATCCACAACAATGGATAATATGAAGTATATCTGATTAGCTGGAGAGAGTCTGAGTTCCTTCCCCGGAAATCACTTTGTTGTTCTACTCCTTGGGTACTCCTAGCCTCCTAGGTCACAATCATCATTTGTGTTCTATTTAGGCATGAATCTAGTGTGGGGAAGGGTTTTGGAGAGGATCCAGTCCAAGGCTTAAAACATGGTATTATGTTTTTGGCTGCCAGTCACGACAATACATGGCAACAGATTGGGCGGTGTGAGCTACATTTATGGCGCGAAACCAAAATTAGGCTGCGATGACCCGGTAACGTGATAGACCGCAACTGGTAATTATTAGCATTACTGCCTGAATGATCCGAGCCTCTGAAGGGGGATAAGTCTGATAACGACATTCCTCGAGATAGTGATTTTTCCTGCTATCCCTCTTAAGAGCATAGCGTGTACAACAATCATTCTTCTCAAGAATGTCAGCAAAACTACGGTTTCATAATTGATGGTCCATATATGACATTCGTAGGAAACTAGAAACATAAGATATATGATACAAAAACTCCCTTTTTATTGTACTGCTGGTAATTATGCTATATAATTGATTTGATATTATGTTACAAGAATGCTATTTTCACTATGCTTTAGCACCCGAAAAATACCTTATACTAACGAGTGAGAATATCTGCCAATTAGAGGGTGCTGAAATGAATGAAAAACTGCAATTTTACACGGCTGCAGGCTTCCCATCTTTCCTGGGATCAGATACCGCAGTTAGGGTTCCAAAATTTACATTCCCAACAGATTTCCTCCCATGTTTCCTGCCCAGATCAATTGGATTTCCGAAGGTTTGAACGATAAGCTGACATATTGCTTGAATTCCTACTGGCTTCAGTTTGTGACCCCTCTTTTCCAAGAAAGCCCTCCTCTCTTCGGGAAGCTCTATATGCTCCCCGTCGATCACTGTCACATTCTCATAGTTCACGACGTTCGGCATTAGCTGTATAACATCAAATTTCAATCTTGTCAAAGCTGCAAGTACTAGTTTCTGCATTTTTACTATGTTGGGTAAATCTAATTCTATTGAGTAGTTATGGTGACCAAGTGATCCGAGTTTTTTCTGACTTCAGGGCTTAGACCTTGTCAAATGTTAGCTTGACCATTTAAATCACCAGCAGTATGTATTTTTATGGTTTTACCCAGTATTTTGACCCATTCTAAATTCAACCTGTCCGACCACTTTGAGAAGTCTAGTCCTTACAATTGTTAGGAAAATAAACGAGTAAAAAAAAAATAGTGATAATACCCAGAAAGAAAAGTAACAATAGAGGAAACCTTGGGATAGACTCTTGGACTCTGAACAGCTGCAAGAGGGTCCATTCCTAGAACAAAGTGGTTGATGAAAACCTGAGCTACTGCTGCGATTATGTTTGATCCACCACTACCACCAATCACCCCAGCCAACTGCCCATCCTGACAATACACAAAATGAAAGATATGGCCAGAGTTCTTTCGAGGAATGAGTGAGGATCCTTTCACAATGTTAACTTTGACATTTACCTTTAGAACAATGAGGGGAGTCATGGCCGACAAGGGCCTTTTACCGGGTTGTATGAAATTTGCAGGAGCTGGGGGAAGCTCGTCTGGTGATACTTCGGTTGGAGTCGAGAAATCATCCATTTCGTTGTTGAGCACAATCCCCGTGGAAGGAGATAGCACCTTTCCTCCAAAAGGATAGTTTACTGTTGTTGTTAACGACACCGCATTTCTCTCTGCATCAACAATGCAGAAATGGCTAGTTCCATTGTCTTGCTTCTGACTCCACCTGTGAAAATATACGTAATTTAAGACGAGATTATTTAGTTGGTGTCAAGTTGTTAACTCTAGGCTTGGCCAATGGGTTATTTAGCGAGATACGTGTGTTCCTCTGTTCCTCTGGCAGTTCAGCTATATTGCACTCTGGGGTCCGATCAGATTAGCCACCCATTTGGAATAAGTTGATTTTCAGGTAGTGTTTATGAAGGGTGGGTTTATTCATTTGTTCTACTGAGGAATTCGGCCATTTCATTTTAGTTTGGGTTATTTTTGGGTCATGTCATTTTTGAGGTATTCTATTCACGTCTTAAGTCAGATCGGTTTAGGGCTAGTCACTAGGTTTGCTCATTTTGTCAGGTTTAGTTGCGTCTAGGTAATTTAGTTGAAATTAATACTTGCATACCTGCCCTCGTAGTACTGAGGAGGGAAAGTTGTATTATCATAAATCTTGTGCCAAATTTTCTCTGCAAAAGATGGCGAAGTCATTTCGGAGACATACTTAGAAACATTAACGTAGGCAGGGTCACCCAAGTTCATTCTGATAGCTAACATGTGCTTTATAGCCTCAGTCAGCCTATGTAAGCCAAGAGATCCTCCAAGTGCCTTTGAGCTCCCATAGTTCTTTAAAATGTTTACAATCTGTTTTCCACCAAAAATAAAAGAAGTTAAAACTGAGTTCTTCACAAAAAGATATGTTAAAAACATGTCTTAGATTTTATCAGATATTCAAAAGGTGAAAAATGCTACTCCGTATTTGACACTCGGAGGCTGCAGCAATATAGCTGTGTCTGTCAGGCATCTGCATTTGACTCTTGCAGCCAAGTCCAAGAAACATAGGAAAAGAAGACCGGAAAATTTCCTCGAAGGTTACCAAAACTTAAACTTACCATGGCTAGTCCTACGGTTCCGCTGGAAGGAGGCGGCATCCCTAGAATCTTATACCCCATAACATCAACTCCCACAGCATCGGTCACTTTGACTTTGTAGTTCCTGAGATCCTCCATTGTTAGAATACCTCCGGCCTCTCTCACATCTTTCACCAACTTCTCACCGACTATGCCATTATAGAAGGCTTGTGGCCCTAGCTCAGCAATTGCCTCTAGACTTTGTGCAAGCTTTTTGTTATAGCACGTCTCTCCTACCTTGAGCATTCTCCCATTTGGCGCGAAAACATGTCGTAAGCCTGGGTCAGCCATGATTTTGTCTTGGTATTTTTGCAAGTAAGTTGCTAGATAGGGAAAGATTTGGTAGCCATTGTTGGCGTAATGTATTGCAGGTTGGAATAGAGTTCGCCATGGAAGACGGCCATACTTTTTCCATGCTTCATGTAGGCCTGCCAGCTCACCAGGCACACCCATTGCCAGAGGACCTAAAGTTTTGGCCCCAGGATCATTCTCGTACATGTTCTGTTTTGTTATGAACATCAATAGTTAGCGTCATTTGAGAGACTGTCACCACTTTTTCCGACTTCCTGCACATTTACTCCTGTGCTTCTGTTACTGTCATTATAGATTGTTCTTGTGTAATGTTTTTCTCTTTGCCATTCATAGGGAGTCTTATGTTAGATGATTAGGCTTTTATAATCAGGATCATTTTGGGGTCACAAGTTACACGACCGGCCAGCCACCCAGCTAGGCCACTCTGTCACCAGGGTCGGGTTTTGGATGGGTCATTAACTCATTACAGGTCAGGTCTTTGAGGTGTGTTATTGACGTCAGTTCATTTAGAGGCTTAAGTCTGTAAGTGTGCGGTTCAATTTTAGGCCAAGTCGTTACTGGTGCGGTCATTTGGCCATCTTCCAGTCATGGCTATTAAATTCTTTGTTTTAGTTTCAGATTGGGTCAACTCCGGTTAGTGTCTATTTCATGCTTTTCTTTCCAGTTTGGGTCGGGTTGGTTCATATAAGGTCAGTTTTGTGAGAGACGCTTGGACTTCATTTTAGGCCAAAAAACAATAAAGGAAGATAGTGGTAGTAGTGAACCTCAGAAGCAGCAGCAGGAGCAGTTTCTCTCATATCAAAGGCAAGTACTTGGGAAGTTGATGCTGACCGAACAACCATGAAAGCTCCACCACCAATCCCACTGGCCATAGAATTTACCACCCCAACACACAACGCTGTTGCGACAGCAGCATCAACAGCATGTCCACCCATTCTGAGCATCGACGCTCCAACCTCTGAGCAGCGAGCGTCATCAGCTGCCACAACCCCAACCTCTGATTCCACAATATCCGCGTTATGATATTGTACCTTCCCACTGAACTTGACTTGCAGTAAACTTGCCCGGCTGCTCGTAAAGGCGAGGCCTAATTGGAAGTCGCATAAAAGATGTAATACACACATGTATAACATCAGAGAAAGACAATTTCCAACGATCTTCATCTCGACAATATGAAGTTATTTCTCGATACTAAGAAATGAGTTATTTTTTGCGATTTCCCGACTAATTTCGGTTTCTCGGAAAAGAATTAATTAACCTCGGCAGAAGCTATGTTTTCCAGGAGTAGGGGATAATGTAGAAATTCAAGGTGGGGATCTCATTCTCATTAGTCTGACAAATGTTTTTGCCTAATATGACTACTTATGTCACATGTTGGACCAGATTGTGACAGAAATAAGAAATTAGTTTAACATGATTTTATGCAATAAACGTGCTCATTTTGAACTTTGTAACATGTAGTACAAGATTCCTTTCACAAGTTTTAAGCTTAAGACGGAGTAACTATGACCTATTTACAAGAAAATATAAATACCATTTTTTTTATTAAAAAGTTACTATATAAGCTGTGAACATTTTATCATTAAAATGAATCATATTTTGCCCCAGATACAATGTTTTCGTCTACAATGAGAATTTGCTTATCTTTAAGGACTCTTAACTTTAGCAAATTCATATGCATAATTGCATATATAAATAGATTGTTTCGATTATTCCCTTTCAAGTAAGCCCAATGCTGAACCGACTTTCGACGAGGTTCCGAGGCAATGAAGTAGATTTCAGTCAATTGAGTTTGCTAGTAATTTTATCTTGAGAAAACAATTGATTTAACCAATGTTATTCCAAATTACATGTCCGTAACTGGAGAGTAAGGAGATCCAATAATGGTTAAACACAAAAATTAACCAACCCATAAATGATACGGTAAGTTGAACTTAGCACGCAGTATCCGTCTTTAAATGAAAACGATTCAAATATACTTTTACTTGCATATATAAGACAAATCTTCTATAACTCTATATGGTGATAGGATTCTCTCCATTAGGAGCACCTCCAACCATGAGTTTCACACTAGGCTAAATATTGAGGAATGCTAAATTACAGCATCCAATCATGAGGACGTATCCTCATTTTGTTGAGGATATGTGAGCAGCTCAACAATTAGCTGAAGAGGACGTGCAGTGTGTGTGGGGCTCCGCTATAGAATATGTGAGAGTAAATAAGTAGAGTGAGGTGTGCAGTGGAGAGATAATGTAGGACTTTTATTTTTCTTTACATCTTTTTTTACTTCTAAAATTTGTAAATAAAAATTATGAAAATTATATTGCACAAATATTCATTTCTTTTTTCTCTACACATAGAAATCAATATTGATGGTATTTGGAATAGATTTTTGAGAGAGAGAAATGATAAAAAATAATTGGATGAGGAATAAGAGTAAATTATGGTTGAAGGAGTGTTTTGATTGTAAATTGAAAAATTGAGTAATAATGAGGTGGATGAGTAAAAAGTGATAAGACATAGTGAAATGAGGAGGGAAAAAATCATGATTGGAGATAGTCTAACGAGAGGTCCAATACTTTTGTGTGAGAGAGGAGAGATTACACACGTGTTGAAATGATTACCTTACCCTTCCTTCCTTTGTTAAATGAGTACTGGACTGTCAAGTAACGGGAGAGGATTCTAGCTACTCTATATGCATCCTCCTTTTATCTTGTCTATCTTATTTGACTAGGTTTAAATTTAAGTCGAATATTACCGTCTTAAACAAGAATTTGCACAAATGATGAAGTTAAATTGACTCAACCCTAACAATGATGTCGACCCAATAGTAGCCAAATCTCAAACCGTTCCTAGGCAAGACCCGAACCGCCAAACTACCCGTTTAACTCTCATACAGTATAGTATTTCATACTTACAAAGTTACAAGGTTAATTTGATGAATCTCCAATACTAGTTGGTTAAAAGGTGGAGACTGGCACCTAACTTTCAACTGCCACCTTGATTGTCATATTTCAGATTCCATCAGAAATTTAATCAGCAATATACTATGGGATTACGTCTCCCTTAAAACGGTCTCAACATAAAACAAGAAAATGTCAATATTTTATGATAAAAAGTGATCATTTTATCACATTTAATGATAAAATATTAGAACTAAAGTTGTCACTTTTTAACCCAAAACAAAAAAATTGATAATACTACCTACCAAAATAAAAAATGACAACAAATAACGGGACCGAGGGGAGTATGTTTTAACTTAGAATAGTTACATATTTGTCCGTCTTATTTCCATGAGTGTGAAAGAAGAATTTGGATAGGCTGATTAACTCAGAATGTATCTGGACTTGATAAAAAGCACTATGACATGACAATTTGCTCAAGTAAACAAGCACATAAATTAAAATCAGAAATTCATAATCATCACTTTTCCAAAAATATAGGAACGTATATACACAAATCCAAACCCAAAAGAATCAATACCTTTTCTTCCCTTCCCTTGATTCCTAGACACATCAGTGGCGAAATGAAAGGGGTGATATTAAATACGCCGGGTTCCAATTTTTCTATGTAAATCGGAAAAAAATAGAGAAAATCATGAAGTTGTACCTCGAGCTAAAATTTTAACATCCAACTCCTTTCATCCCGATTATTTGTTTACCTATGGTTTGTGGAACAATTTGAGTGTGTAGGATCAAGTTACCCATCAAAGACATTCCTAATATAAAAAAGTAACAACTGAATAGGACGGAGTGAGCTAATACCAGTGCTTATGTATTATATCATCATCAACAACAACAACTCCAAAGTCAAACTATACTCAAAAAGTGTGTATATTTGATGAAACACAAAATAATAATAAAATGAAAAACTCACTTGTTATAGCTAGCAATGCAAGAAGGAAAAACACAAATTTTCCCCAAAATTTGTGCTGCTTGTTATCAGGATCATGGATATGAAGAAGAGGAGTTTCTGTATTGCTTTCATGGCTTCCCATTTTCATAATCCTTTTTTTTTGTTTCTATATTTTTGGAAAAATATGAGGATTATGTTAAGGGTTGAATTTGTGTTAATTAATTTGTTTGGTTGAAGTGCGTGGAGCATATGATTATTAAGTAAATGATGATGATGATTGATGATCTGTTTTGGTTAACTTTGTAATTGGTGTGTATTTTACTTTATACTGTACTTCAATAACGTGGAGATGGTAGGGTCCAAATATGGGTTGGTTTTTGTGGTTTGCTAAGGAATCGTGAATCTTAAGGGATACTACCGATTTGTGAAGTAGACTTGTTTATAAGCCCACTATCTCATTTGTGCATTCTTATACGTAGGTTGTATGTAGTCATGTAGATGTACTTGATTAGTAGTTACTAATTCATTTACAATAGGTGGGTAACATTACAATCAAATAGATGTTAAAACCATGATTAGTAGTTAATAAATATGGCCAATATAGTTGTTTTTTTCCTTTTTTTTTCTTTTTAAGAAACTAGCTCCAATCCACAAAATAAAAAAACAAATGAGTATAATTGTTTATTTCTCTTTTAAGAGGTGAATAACAAATCTGCATGAAGTCCATAAGTTAAAGGTAAAATTATTGGTAATCTTGAGACAAAACTTTGGTAAGTCTTAAGACAAGACTCACTCAAGGCTACTAATAATCTACCTTAGTCTTTATAAAGTCTTAAGTTGAGTATTGGAAATCAAGACTCAACTTAAGACTTTGGGTGAGTCATGACCCCACCTTAAAGGAAAATTAATCAATGAATGAATCCCATGTGTCATTTCTTTTTTGTGAAAAAAAGGAGTAAAGTGGAAAAGTAGAGTCTGAGGTGAGTCTGACGGATAATGTATAAAGTTTAAGGTAAGCCCGAGGTGAGTCTGAACAATAAAGAAATAATAAAAGTTAGTGGAAAGCTGATGTGACAGAGTCTTAAGACTTGGAAGAGTCTTACTGATAATCTCACCCTAATAGTTCACCATAATTTTTTGACAAAGGTTTTTATTGGAGGATGAATTATATTCGGAAAACCGTATAGCATATAAAATAAAGTAAATAATATATACTTGAAGAGATAGGCACTTGGGGCGGTTAAGCATGCGGGCCAAACGGGCTAGGGGACGGGCTGGGCTTGGGGGATCTGGAACCAGCTTGATAGGGGGGTGGGTCAGCCAGGCAAAAGGTGACACGAGAAGGGGCTTTTGTAGTGTCATGGTGGGGGTTTCTTATATTTTAAGAGGTTTGCTCAATGGGATGCAACAATCCACATGACTATTGCAAATCTGAAATGTGAATGCTGAAAACAGAAGATAAAACACTCTTTTTGTGGGATTTTTTTGGTATATAATGCAACAAATAAAAGGATATAATTATCAACTTAATTTCCACAGAAGATTCACAGGAAAATAAGTTAACAATTTGGACAAATTAAATTAAATTTACCACAGACTAAGCACAGGTAAACCCAATTTAAAACAACAATTCACAGTCAAAGCACAGAATTGTTTATCTTCACTAACAGACTTTGATCAACACCCACATTCTAAGCACATGATGTTATCATACCTGACTCTCAACTACAAACTAGCACAAGTTGAAAAGATTTGGTTTTGAGAAGAAATTCTCAGTTTTTTTTTAATTTAATCATAATCTAAATATTACAATGGAGAATGACCCTTTATAAAAACCTTAAGAAGAAATCTAACCATTGATGTAAAACTCCTTTAATTTAAGGGTTGATTTTGAATAAAGTAAGAGGACAAATTGATAGAATTCGAATGTCAACTATTAAGGACAAATAAGTGCTGTTGTAGTGTCTTCTTTTATGACCCAAAGCTGGTACTTACAGTAGAGAACAAAAATTAAAAGAGGAGACAAGGAGAAGAAGAGGACAAGCTGTCACTTTCATTGTGTCTCCTCAAAAGTAAACTGCTTTTGATCACATGTAAGAGTCTCCTTTTCTTGTTTTCTGATGCTCAAATACTTGAGATTATTTAAGGGTCCTGGACGTGACATTCAAGCTAGGACAAATGGACAAGAAGGCCCTTGCTGCACACAAATGCCACACATACATTTTCACAGCATTCTGGAATCAGACATTTCTTGTAGGAGCCATAACTTGATTTTCAGGAGGAACTAGGAAGCCTCCCATATACCAAATGAAAGCTAAATTAAATAGCTCTCTCCTCCACTTTGAATAATTCAAAGGTCATGTCTGGATCTTCAGTTATAGGCCTCTGAGTGAGTTCGGGTCAGGGCTGAACTGTACAACAACTTTCACACATCTGCCTTGTATTCAAAAAATTATATCTCTTCTCTCAGGTTCATTTAAATATCTTATGATGGCTCAAATGAAAGATAATGATGTTAGCTTTCATCTCCAAAAAGAATTAGCCCCAGAAGTGGCCTAGAACTTGAGATTTAGATTTTTGTGTAAGAACATGTCAGATTTGGATGTTTTCCTCTTGTGCAGTAGCAGCAACTTTGAAAATTCATATCTCCCAACTCACGTTGGCTAAAAATACCCATGATATCTCAAATGAATGATAAGGAAGTTAGCGTCCCCCTCCAAAAAAGAAGAAACCAAAATTATTGAGTAAATCTTGAGTTATTGAATTTTAAACACTGAGAGGTCATTTCAGAAAACAGCATTATATTCCTGCGTGGCAGTCTTTGAAGCTTGATTGTAAAACATATACTCAATTAAAGTTGCTGATTACAACTCCATAGGAAATTATACTTCTTCAAAATTTTATCCATATAAAGAACATAAATTTTAGCCATGTAAAACTCCAGATATGATTATCTGAAGTTAGACCTGAAATTCTGAGACTGTTGTGAGTTTTTTAGGTTTCCTGAGTTTCACTTTGATCCAAAAATGCTTCCAAGTGTGTCATTGTTTTGCACAGTCCCATAGAACGTTCTCTTGGCTTGAAAAAGAAAGGCGCTCGCCCCTAGCTCCCGCTGCAGATTTTCGGTGGGTTCGGGTTTGAGGCGGGTCAGGCTTTACATGGGTTGTATCACCCTCATCTACCAAAGTGTCTTACCAAGGCCTACCTTAGCAAATGAAAGTGTTACCATCTCGGTTGCCCGAGGTAAAGTATATCAAATAGATCATAAAAGAACGTTTAATTAAAATAAATAGCCGATTAGAAAGCCAAAATACGACAATCTAATACTGAAATTCAACTCCAAAATAAAGTGATCATCTAATGTTTAACATGACAGTGGAAGCTAGTTAAGTGAATCGTCGGTGTCCCATCCATGCCCGCAGCTAACTCAACATATCACATCTGCTCAATCCACTGCTCGCCATTCTCCAATGGATTACCTCATGTTAAATCATGTAACGGGTCTGTGCCGCACCCAAATGGAGGAGAGAGAGTTCGCTTCATAAGCCCAAGGAGGTTCCACTCTAAAACCAATTGGCAATAGAGGGAATAACCCTTTGCCTTATAAAGTGGTAACTCCTCTCCTCTTCTATCAATGTGGGAATATATGAGTGGTTTTTTTCCACACTCCCCCCTCATATGTGAGGCCCAGTTAAATCGGTATGGGGGACAATTAGGCCTCTCTTCCAACCATTAAAGCAAACCGTGTTATTTTTCAACGGTTGCGAATAATAGGCCCAGTTTATTCATTATACCCAGGATAATAACCGCGGGCTCTGATACCATGTAAATCATGTAACAGGCCTGGGCCGCACCCAAATGAAGGACAGAGAGTTCGCTTCATAAGCCCAAGGAGGTTCCACTCTAATTAAAACCAATTGGCAATAGAGGGAGTAACCCATTGCCTTATAAAGTGGTCACTCATCTCCCATTCTATCAATATGGGACACTCACATGTGGGAATATATGGGTGGTTTCCTTCACACCTCAGTTTTGAAAACATTTGAAGAGGTCAGTCAACCATACAATCAATTATAATCAACAGAAAATAAAGCCAATCCAATCCAACCCTGTAACAATCACAAATTCCAACTTCAAGAAACATTGACCGAACCGCAGCCCGGTCACGACTACACCCCGCAGTGAGTAGCCCTGCCATATTACCCATCGCAACATTTAACCCACCCTAGCCAGTGGTAGACCACAACCTTGTCACCTAAAGCCCCGTTCAACGCAACGAGTGAACCCAGATCATTAATGTGCACATCCCTTGTGACGGGAGCCACAAGGGACGAACATGGGGGTGAAGACCATTGTTAGGGATAAAAATGGAATTTTATTATCCGTGACATGGCAGTGTTTTACTGGCGAAAAGGGTGGCAATCAAGGGACGACGTGGCATACAATAGTTGGTAGAGGAAAAGAGAGAGGGATAGCTGAGGTGGCGCGTTCAAGACCACAGGATCAAAATAATAACATACACAAGTTGGGCCAAGTAAAATCACACGCATGGAAGAAAGAAAAGGATTAGGTTTTGACCTTTTCAAATAACCACTACCTATTTTCATGGCAACCGACCAAGAATCTAGGAGCAGAGGCAGGAGGAAGCTTACCCACTTCAAACCTATTCCTAAAGACTATATAAAGCAAAGAGAAGAGACATTGGAGGCATTCGAACTCGAGCAGAATCAACACAATTCCTTCAAAATTCCCGTCTACTATTGGCAATAATTCACTAGCTAAAATCATTCTTGTATTTCCTTACTTGGGCATATTATTCTCGATCATAGTGCAAATTTGGTGGGATTCCGACTCCCCCCGCGGTTGTTCCCACACCGGGTTTTCCGCGTCACCAAAAATCCTCCGTGTCATTCTTTTTCATTCGTCTTTATTTCGTTGTTCTTATCGTCGCATTTAAAACATAATTGGCATTAGATTAATCACTGTCACTCACATAAAATATTCATAACCGGTAAATTTTTACCAAAACAGTTTGGCGCCCACCGTGGGGCATAGTGATCATTTTCTATAGCCAAATCTCGCAAGACCGAACCAGCCGTCACCATGTCTGGAACCAGCCAGAACCCATCCAGCAGCCAGAGCATGTCGGCCCCATCTTCTTCCGGAGCAGAATTACTTCGCATCCGCAGGATCGTGATGCATCCCAGCGTCGGCCAGACGGTCCCCGTCAGCATGTCGACCAGAGCCATGCCCCAGCCTCAGAAGCCACCACAGATTCCGAAGGCAGCAGGTGCACCCAGTCAGTCCAGATCCAATAGGGAAAGCAGCCCCAGCAGAGGAGGCGAAGCAAGATCCGAAGCCCGACCAGAAAGCTCGGCGCGAAGTTCTCCGGCGCAGGATCTCGGCGCTCGATCCGATGCGCAGTGATGATTCAGGGGGATGAACACTGCGTCGGGCCGTTGAGGACCTGAGGAAGGACAACCAGAACATGATGGCTCAAATCGTGACAGCAGTCCAGTCCAAACCAGCATCAACACTAGAGGCTCCAGCCAGAACCAGCAGTGGAGGATCGGGTCGACCAATCCCGTCAGAACTAGGTACCAGGCTGGATCTTGCAGGGGTAGCACCCAGCGAAACAATCGAGCCAAGAGGATTGGGATGTCTCGTCATTCGATAATCCACCCGATCTCTGCAACAGACAACAGTGTAACGCACCGTTTAGCACCCCGTCAAGTTCGACCTTCCACTCTTTTCGTGTACCCCGCACACGCAGACACCAGGATGGCAACTGGACTGTCCTCGCATGCAGCAATTCCCACCCGCAACTGGATTCATTCTGATGGAGCACGGATCGGCGGATCACAGCAGACACCAGGATGGCAGTCTGGATCCATAGTTAGTGCAATACCAGTAACCAGTCATCCAGCACCAGGCCAACTTTCTGGAGCACCCTGGCTAGGAGGTACACCTGCTGGTTCCTTCCCGCCTGTTTCTAACCCTCTTGCAGGAGCAGGTAATTCGCTGGAGCAGCAATACTAGGAGCTGAGGGAGCTAATGTATAAGATACCAGGCGTTGCCCGTCCGCTGGAGAAAGCAGCCAGAGATAGCTACGCAGACTCACCTTTCGTGGATGATATAGCTCTAATCGGTGTTCCTAAAGGATGTCTGCCGCCAGCTATGACACTCTACGACGGAACCACAGATCCACTTGACCATATCAACCACTACAAGCAGAAAATGATGGTGATAACCGCAACTGGATCTCTAAAGGAAGCTTGTATGTGCAAGGGTTTCGGGTCAACGCTGTCAGGAGCAGCCCTGCAGTGGTTCGTCGGTCTACCTAATAAAAGCATATCCAGCTTCGCCGACCTAGTCAATGCCTTCAACCAGATTAGATTCGCACAAAGAAGAGAAAGCCAGAGAAGCAAACCAGTGACCTCTACCGGATAGTGCAAGGGTTTGAGGAATCTACCCGTGATTATTTGAACCGGTTCAACAAAGAGAAGGTGTCAATTCCGAGGTGCGATATAGCAACCGCTATACAAGCCTTCCGCCGAGGGTTGCACCAGGATTCACAGCTATACAAAGACCTAACCATGCATCCGTGCACCACCTTTGAGGAGGTACAATCGAAGGCAATTGCTGTCATGAGGCTGGAGGAAGATTCTGCACCTGTAAGAGGCACTTATGATTCAGACCCAGTATCCAGAAAGGCTCCAGTAGAGAAGAAGAGCGAAAGATCCAAACCCTACAGCAGGAGCGTGAATAAAGTTTCTGGAAATTCTGAAGGAAAGGGCGAAGCAGATCTGCCTCCGAAAGTAAGTGAGTATGGTTTCACTACCAATCTTGCAGGACTATTCAAAGCCTTGAAGGAGCTGGGACGCAGAGTCAGATGGCCAAAACTTCCAGAAGGAAACCCCAGCAGCAGAGACACAGGCAAGAAGTGTGAGTTCCACGGCAACAACACCCACAACATCGATGAATGTTACTCCCTCAGAAAGGAAGTCAAATTCCACTACGACCAAGGAAACCTGGATCACCTCCTACCCAGAAACTCAACCAGAGTAAATTCAGCGGATCAGGTTCTGCCATCTCCCCCTCCTCATTGCTCTAGAACTGTGAATGTCATTACAGGTGGATCAGAGCTGTGTGGGCTGACCTACTCAGCAGGTAAGAGGCACGCAACTAGGACTAAGGGAGACAGACCAGAAAGCTCTTGCAGGGTTAACCACCAGAATCTGCCGTCAGTCACCTTCGACGAAACAAACGCAGGATCTGCTCCTGAGCAGCACCACGATGCTCTAATCATCACGCTTCCCATAGGAAATTGCAAGGTGAAAAAGATCCTGGTGGATACCGGAAGCTCCGTCAACTTGATCATGATGGAAACACTCAAAGGAATGTGATTCACCGAGAAACATCTAGCAAAGAAGGCAATTCCCTTGGTTGGTTTCAGCGGCGAAACAAAGCACTTCCTAGGAGAAATCATCATCCCAACCTACGCCGGGGGTGTAAACAAACAGGTAAGATATCTGGTTATTGATGGGCCCTCTACTTACAATGTAATCCTTGGCAGGCCCTGGATCCACGAGATGAAAGCAATTCCCTCAACGTACCACCAATGCCTGAAGTTTCCAACACCTTGGGGGGTGCAAGAAATACGCGGGGATCAGGAAAAAGCTAAGGATTGCTACAAGGTGGCTCTGAAGCCAACAACCGGTTCGCCCGCATAGCAATTACAGAGCCAGCGCATCCAGGACGATTACATTGAGCCTCAGCAGGCAGAACTAGACGAAGTCATCCTGGACGCGCTGCACCCAGAACGAACTGTTCTCATTGGATCTGAGTGTACAGGTAAAATTCGTGAAGAACTCGTTCGGTTGTTAAGAACTAACATAGATTGCTTTGCTTGGTCACATGATGATATGATAGGGATAGACCCAAGTGTGATAACTCACAAGCTAAGTGTGGATCCAAGCTATAAACCTGTGCAACAGAAAAGAAGAAAATTTGCTTCTGAAAGAAACCAGGTCATAAATCAAGAAGTAGATAACCTGCTTGCTGCAGGAAAGATTCGTGAAGTAAAGTACCCGGAGTGGTTGTCCAATGTGGTAGTGGTCCCAAAGAAGAATGGCAAGTGGAGGGTCTGCGTCGATTTCACGGATTTAAACAAAGCTTGCCCAAAGGATCTGTTCCCTCTACCACACATAGACGCCATGGTGGATGCTACTGCAGGCCACGAGATGTTGACATTCCTGGATGCCTGGAGCGGATATAACCAGATAAAGATGCACCCCAGTGACCAGGAAAAGACAACATTCAGATCCGAGAGAGGTATCTATTGTTATAATGTCATGCCTTTTGGGCTGAAAAATGCAGGATCTACCTATCAGAGGCTGGTAAACATGATGTTCAAAGAGAAAATAGGCCAAACTATGGAAGTATACATAGACGATATTGTCGTTAAATCGAAGCAGGCTTCACAGCACCACCAGCATCTGGCAGAAACTTTCAATACCCTCAGGAAATACCAAATGAAGTTGAATCCTACGAAGTGTACCTTTGGAGTATCCAGTGGAAAGTTTTTGGGGTATATGGTAACCCAGAGGGGGATAGAGGCCAGCACCGAGCAAATAAAAGCAATTCTGCAGCTAGAATCACCGCAGAAACCAAAAGACGTCCAGCGTCTGACTGGAAGAGTGGCAGCCTTAAACAGATTCATATCCAAATCCTCGAACAGATGCAGGCTGTTCTATGATATACTCAGAAAAAGCCAAAGATTTGAGTGGACGGATGACCACGAGAAGGCATTTCAGGAGCTGAAGCGTTATCTCAAAGACCCCACCCTCCCGTCGAAACCAGAGCAGGAGAACCACTGCGTTCTCGTATCTATCGGTCACGAAGAAGCGATCGGTGCAAGACTAGTACGAGAGCAGGAAGGATCACAGCATCCAGTATACTACATCAGTAAGTCTCTGCTTCCGGCAGAGACCAGGTACACGTCACTAGAAAAACTTGTCCTTGCACTAGTTACTGCATCCTATAAATTGCGTCCCTACTTCGAGTCTCATACAATTTATGTGATAACTAATTATCCTCTTAAAACTATCATGAGAAAACCAGAATTGTCAGGAAGAATGGCTAAATGGTCCGTGCATTTGAGCGGGTACGATTTGAAGTTTGAACCCCGTACGGCCATAAAGTCTCGGGCTCGCGGCACTTTGTGTCCGACTTCGCTTAACACCTGCACCCAGGCCGAACAAGACATCCTGAATCTGGAAGAAGACAAAGGAGAGCAAATATGGGAGCTACATGTGGACGGAGCCTCCAACGCTAAAGGAGCAGGAGTAGGGCTGGTCCTCAAATCACCCCAGGGAGACCTCATAGTCCAGGCCGTACGATGCGAATTCAAAGCCACAAACAACGGCGCAGTATGAGGCACTAATCCCGGGTCCGAAGCGGCTCGGATATGAAAATCGACACCTTGTGTCTGCAGTGATTCTAAGCTTATAGTTAACCATGTTAATGATGCTATGAGGCCGGGGATCCCAGGATGATGGCATATCTAGATGTAGCAAAGGAGTGAAAATCGATTTGTCACATTCAACATCAAGCAAATCCCCGGGAGCGAGAATGCGGGAGCAGACGCACTAGCCACCCTCGGGGGCAACCTTCAAAACGGGAACTATCTCCACGATACCAATTGTCCACGTCTTTGGAGCAAAGAACACTAAAATCTCAAAGAGAAGCGAAAAAGTGTGCAAAGCACCAAAGCGATGAAGAAAATACTCCAGACTGGAGGAAACCCTACCTAGACTGGTTGCAGAATGACGTCCTACCAGCAGATAAAAGGAGGTAAGGAACTTTAAAATGAGAGCATCCAGATTCATACTAATTGATGATGTTCTTTTCAGAAATCCCTCATTTGGACCCTACCTCGGATGCCTGGATCGGGAAGAGTCTCAGTGTTTTGCATGCTCTCCACAAAGTGGAGAATGTGGAAACCATGCGGGGCAGGAGCCTGTCCAACAAGGCACCGAGGCAGAATACTCGGCCCACAATGCGCAAAGATGCCATGGAATTCGCAAAAGATGCGACGCTTGCCGAGGCACGCCCATGTCGCCCACCGGCCACAGAGCCTCTGCACCAGGTTATATCACCATGGCCCTTCATGAAGTGGGGGATGGATATCGTGGGACCACTACCCAGAGCACGAGGAAACAAAGTCTACATGCTCGCCATGACGGATTACTTTTCCAAATGGATAGAAGCAGAATCATTCTCCCAGGTTACAGAAACCCAGGTGATATCTTTCATTAAACGCAATATCATATGCAGGTTTGGCATTCCATCTGAGATTATATGTGATAATGGGTCCCAATTCATTGGAAATAAGACGGAAGCTTTTTGTGCTAGGTGGAATATCTCGTTGCAGAAATCTACTCCCAGGAACCCCCAGTCCAACGGACAAGCCGAATCGAGCAACAAGATTATCATTGAAAACTTGAAAAAGAAACTAGAGGAGATTGGGGGCAAATGGGAAGAAGAGCTACCTCTGGTTCTCTGGGCTGACAGAATCACACCAAAGGTTGCAACGGGGCAGACCCCCTTCAGCCTGGTGTTCGGAGCGAGGCGATCATCCCATCCGGTTAGGGTCCCAACCCACAGATATGGATGCATCACAGAAGACCGGAACCAGGTGGAAATGGCAAGCAACCTGGACACGATAGATGAACTCAGAACCAGCGCCCAGATCAGGATGGCTTCCTACCGACAGACTATGGCTAGAAGCTACAACAAGAACGTAAAAGTAAGAACTCTACAGGTGGGAGATCTGGTCCTGAGGAAAGTCTTCCGAACACCAAGAACTAGCAAGGGGAAATTTGCCTACAATCGGGAGGGGCCATACCAAGTAGAAAGCACGGTTGGAAATGGAGCCTACCGACTCATGACTATGGAAGGGCAAATGGTTCCCGATCCCGGAATATCACCCACTTGAAAAAATATTTTACTTAAGTCACCAAAGATGGTCAACAACTGGGTACTCGAGTCTACGGATCTGATTCACCAGGTTCTAGATATTGCCTTACATATTTTCTGGCTCTGAATATTTTTCTGTCTCTAAGTATTTTTATGTCTCCAAGTATTTTTCTGGCCATAAGATATTTTCCTGCTTCTAAAAATATTTTTCTATTCCTAAATATTTTTCTGGGTCTGAATATCTCCTGATTCTGAATGTTTTCTGGCTCTAAAACATTATTTCTGAATTCAACATTTCTGCTTCTAATAGCCTTGCTCGTATTTTAATCCTAACAAGTTTTAAGTCGTAAAACCACCCTGAATAAATTAAATTTTTCAAAAAAGCCAAGTAAATAAAATGCAAACTAATCTGGCAGAGCCCGTATTCATTACAGAAGGCGTGTGTCCGTGGCTAAGCACGTACAACCGGGACAACCAGCCTCCCGCGATGCATTAGCACCCACGCAAGCCTGGCTTCTCTGGATGAGTGGGCATACTAGACCCCTTAGCCAGAAATCTAACAGCGATTGCCAAACAAACGACGTGCATGCACAAATCAGAGCACCAGAAACGGTACGACACAAAGAGATAACCATTGGAAAATACTTAAGTTGTAAAAGCAAAGTACGTCTGGCACCAGAGCTAGACCAAAGTACATCAACTGTTTAAAATAAAGATGTTATGCCCCGTAGGGCCAGAAACTAACTAAATATAGCAAAAGTCTTTCAGATGCAGGAAAAAGCTAATCTATATCAATATGCTCCACAGCCTCAGAAGCAGCTGCCTGAGTATCAGGAGCAGGAGATTTCACCTCATCCTCAGCACCCGGATCATCAACAGAAGTAGTACCGGGTTCCACCAAGCCAGCCAGCACATCCAGATTCAGACCATCCGGGAAAGCAGTAGCGAGCTTCCCCTCTTCAGCTCCTAAGTCCCAGGCCAAATGCTCTCCCTTCTGGAACATCTTTATACATTTGATCTTCGTCTCCAGAGCAGCATATGACAGAGCATTCACCAAAGTCTCTTTCAACTCTTGCACGTCAGAAGCCTTCTCCTCCTGGATCTGAGCAACACGAGCCTCAGCATCTGAAGCACGAGCCTCAGCATCTGAAGCACGTTTCTCAGCATCTGCAGCACGTTTCTCCACCTCAGAAGTACGTCCCTCAGCTTCTGAGGCACGCTTTCAAAGATCGGCACCTTCTCAAAGATCGCAACCTTCCCCTCAGCACCAGAAATCCTCCCTTCAGCAATAGAGAGACTGTTCCGCAAACTCTGCTTCTGAGTGGCCTCCTCCAGCAGCAAACTCTGGGACTTGTTTAGATCAGCCTGAGTCTTGAGCCTATCCTCATTGGCTTCTTTCGCCAGCTTCTGGAGTTTCGCATTTTCTGCTACCAGGAGAGACACCTTCTCCCGCAGGTACAAAGCCATCTGGAAGGACTGGTGCACCAGAGCCAAGCGTCAAAAAAAAAAAAGAAAAGAAAGAAAAGAAAAGAGAAGAATGGCAGCATCCAACGGTCGTTTATCTCAAAAGAATGCTCAGCTGCACGGTCCACCGAGTCAAGCAAAGGTTTGCTATCCAACGCAGACCTAGGAGCTGGAAGAAGCATCTGGTTCATTAAGTCCAAGTTACTCGCGGACCTAGCCCTTCCAAAATCATTTGGAAGCGTGAAGACAATAACCTCAGAAGCGGGAGCAGATTTGGAACCCGAGGCAGCCCCAGAAGCAGGGACGGCCCCAGAAGCAGGGGTAGCTCCGGAAGCAGGAAGGGCATCAGACATTGGGATTGGGCCAGAAGCAGACTTGGCTGGGACAGAAGCAGGAATAGGCTTAGGAACCGGGGGACCCCCAGAAGCAGATGACCCGTGCCCAGGTAGTGGAGGCCGCACAGCTAGAGGAGTAGCCTCGATAGGAGTCTGCTCCTTGGCCTGGCTAGCAGCAGCAGACCTCCTCTTGGGACGAGGTCCAGAACCAAGGGCAGGGGTAGACATTCTTTTTTCAGCAGACTTGGGGGCAACCGCAACCTGCTCCTTTACCTTCTGAGCCAGAACATCGTCCAGCGAAATTCTAGATTTTGCAGAACCTGGAAGCAGCAAAGATCAAGTCAAAACCAGATATATGAAATGCCCAGAAACAGAAACTAGTCAAAAAGGAAGAACAACGCACTAGTCGACATTGAGTCTTTTTCTTCAGCAGCTGTTTTCTTCACCACAGCAGCAGAATCCTGAACCAGATTGGGGAAAGTCCTATTTTCTGGAGGTGGACTGAATAGCTTGGAAAGAGATGCGGTTTTGTCAGGAGATAAAGGCAAGGGACACAAACCTGCACAAAAAGCCAAGTAAGGAAATATGAGCATCAAAGGAAAATACACAGGAATAAGGGGCATGCAAATACCGTCTGTTGATCGCCAGACACTGACAATGTAGTCAGTAGGAGCAGGAAGAGTTTCAATTTTCGCGAAAATAAAGCGGGAAAACCACTTGCTGTCGTCCGGCTTCACGGGGAAGATAATGCAATTCTTTTCCCCGTCTCGAACCCGAATGGTCACTTGACCCCGAGCAAGGGACCTGACCGAAAACAAGTGTGCGAGGTCCGGGAGACCAATCCCTTAACCAAAACGGTTATTCATAGCATCTGACACGGCTGTCGCGTACCTGTCAAAAATAACCAACTGGCTCCAACTAAAATAGCTAGAGAAGTCGGGTCGAATCCACAGAGAGGTAGGAATTTGTCGGCTAAATCTAAGTTCGTCAAGTAACCAAATTGGGGGTTTATAAAATGTGATTTCTAAACTAAAAAGAACAAGGAGAAGAGAAATAAAAGGAAGGAGTTTAACAGATAAAGGAGAACAGCTAAGAGAAACGGTTCACCATAATCATCTGGTCGAGTAATCTAGGTCCCAGGTCAATGCAGTACGGTCTAAGGGGTAGCGAACGTCACCTTTCGGTCCTTAATTCACCCTAAAGTGTAAACAGTTTAACTTTCGCCCTCGCTGCAATACTCTATTGTTCGCCACTAGTCTGCCTCTTCCAACCTTTCGGTCCAGGTCAAGGTTCACTAAGAATAAGGGTCTAACTGCGCCGACTCAATTAGGCAATTACAATTAATTGTAGCATTTAAACAACAAAGACGGCACCAGCATTAACCTAGTAAATCGATTACTCTCCCTTCATATTATGGATCCCCTATAGTCTTAGCATAGGGAAATTAGCTACTCATAATCGTCGGATTAACAATTACAAATACCAGATAATTAAGACTGAACATGGTGATGAACTAATAAGAATTCAATTAAGCAATTATAGCAACAAGAGAAGAAGGATTTAAAGCAGTAAATAAGATTAAGAAATAAACTAGATTGATAATACCGAATCCGAGTAGCAAAGTGTAAAGAGTAAATCCAAGGAACAGTGACAAAAAGTGACAGTGAAACCCACGAAGTGAAGAGAGAGCGTAACGTGATGTTCTCCCTCAGTCTTATACTAAAATTCCACTCTCCAAACCTAATCCCTGGACTAATTACAAAAGCCCATAAATAATTAGGCGGAAATTAACAGTAGCACAGGAAACCGCTCGATCGAATAGAAGTAATCCACTCGATCGAGCGAATTATCACCAAACCACTCGATCGAGTAGATATGACCCACTCGATCGAGCACCACTTGCATAAATTCCTCGATCGACCCCTCAAACAGCTCGATCGATCAATCTTGAGTGTATAAAGCATTCGATCGAGCAGTTAACCACTCGATCGAGCTACATAGGCACGTTAGACCTTGAATTGCTTCCCAAACTCAGCTCACGCGTCTTCCAAGTGTTAGATTTCCAAGCTCCAGCTCCTTATTTTCCATGAATGCATACAATTGGGACGATTAAGGCTCGATTTAGCTCCTCTTCGGTCGATTCCTGCAAATTACAATAGATGGACCAAAGTAGAACATTCGGGGGTATTTGTAGCTAGATGCTACATAAAAAACACAGAAATGCGTGTAAAAATGAGGTGAAAACCTTATATAAAAGACACGCATCAAATCTCCCCAAACCAAACCTTTGCTTGTCCCAAGCAAATATGAATGTAACTAAGGATGGACAGTGGAACGGGACTAACGCATCGGCTACAAATCATCCACTAGAACCAATTTAATGCGATAACATGACAAAATGGCAGTGAAAAGTGCAAACGAGTTAAATTAATGTTTCAAACTTACTGAACCGTCGACCTTGCAAGACTCAAAAGATATCGGACTCTCACGGGTCGCTCGTCACTCAAAATCAGGCACAAGGTGAGTATATATGTGAAAGATAGAAGGAAGTAAGACACTCACCTAACTCGACCTATAAGAACATGCATGCAGTTAACATGATTAAAGTCTCTACAACCGTACATATGCATTCCAACCATACTAATGACCAAGACACGTGCTGAGGACTTACATTTGGGTAAGTGAGGTAGTGGGTAAGAAGGGGCTAAAATGAATTTGGATATGTGGGGTTAGTAGCCAGGCTAGCAACATCGGATCCAAATATAAACTGCATCCCAACTTCGTACTCATGGCAGCAAAATGAAACGGTGCAAAATTATGCACTAAGCTCACAAACACCAAGGTCGTCGACTCCCCATAAAATATAGATAAGGCATGGGAGTGTGAATCATTGTACAATTCTGATTCTTTTTCGTATGTAACTTTTCTGTCTTTTTTTTTTCTTTTTTTTTTTTTCTTCTTTGCTTTTCGCAATTTTTCGTTCTCTTTTTTTCTTTTTTTTTTTCATTTCTTTTTTTCTCAACAATTCGACATTTTCCTTCTTTCTTTCTTTCCCTTCAATCTTCCACCATCTTTGGAAATCAGATAATATAACCATATTGCAATAAACATTCCAAGAACTACTCGTTACTAGCTCAGCTAGGGTAGGAAGTATTATAGAAAGTAGTTGATAGGACAAAAAGGGCAATTTGGCTATGTGAGGCTCATGGGTAGAATGAAATAAAGGGGACTGCCTCTCCTAACACGTGTCACCATCCACAGACCGAATGCATACAGGTATTAAGAAGACTAGACTCATGCTTATGCGAATTGATGTTACATGTCTTAGAGAGAGTACTACTCACATCCTAAATGAAACCGGTCATGAATGTCACCAGTTTATAAAGCTCTAACCTCAGAATGTAATGTAGCTTGCCGACATAATGAGTCAAGTCTATTCGTTCAGATAAGGGAGAAACAAAAACTCGTAGATTATGCACATAGTCACGCCAGCTAAATGTCAAGAATGTGCAGGGCTCAAGTAAGGGTTCAAACTAGCGTCAATGTTCAAACGTTCCGACTCAAATTAAACATGAAATTTTTGAAAATTTTTGAATTTTATGAAACAACAACAATGCATGCGGAAATAATAAATATGGAAGCATAAATGCAAGAAAACATGCAAACACAGATATGGATGCATACCTCCCCAAACCAAACCGTACAATGCCCTCATTGTACTAAAAACAGGGAAAGAAATGCAAACTGACAGGAAAAGGAAAAGTGGAGTCGGAAAACTTACAAAACGTCGTAAGGAGGGACCTCCCCAAACCGACCATGAACATGGGAGGTCAAAGGAAATCAAGCAGTGGCTCCATAGACGTAAAACAACAGCTGGAGGTCGAAACCATTCGATCGAGCACTTGGAACAAACGATCGAGTGAACGATGCATTAGAAGAGCTCGATCGAGTGAAGAACCACTCGATCGAGTAAGCACGGGTGTGAATCTAGTCGATCGAGGAGCATATTACTCGATCGAGTAACAGCTGCGTCAGAAAGTGCTCGATCGAACACAAAATCATTCGATCGAGTACTGGACCTGCAAAAGACGCATAAAAAGCAAGAGAACAACGTAGGAAGTTCATAAAGCAGTGTCTAAAGTTCAATGTAAAGCCAAGGGAAAATAAAAGGTTCGACAAAAGCATAATAAAAAACGATCCGGCTGCCTCCCGGAGAGCGCGGTTTAAGAGGTCCCGCACGACCTTTCGGCATCGATTAAGCGCGCGTCGAGCTCGTCGAAACGCAAGACTTCAACGCGATTGTCCACTTCACTCGCCTCATGGTAATGCTTCACGTATTGGCCATTCACCTTGAATCTACGCCCCTCGGAATCTTCAAGCTCCACAGATCCAAATTTGGTAACAACTGTCACCGTATAAGGACCACTCCATCTGGACTTCAGCTTGCCAGGAAATAGTCTCAGCCGGGCATTAAACAGCAGCACCTTTTGCCCAACATGGAACTCCCGAGGTAGGATTCTCTTGTCATGCCATCTCTTCGTCTTTTCCTTGTAAATGCGCGAGCTGTCATAGGCATTAAGCCTAAACTCCTCCAATTCATCTAGCTGCAAAAGACGATTCTGACCACACAACTTAGGATCATAATTAAGCTCACGAATTGCCCACCAGGCCTTACATTCCAATTCAACAGGTAAGTGACACGATTTCCCATAAACTAACCTATAAGGTGATGCACCAATTGGTGTCTTAAAGGCAGTCCTATAAGCCCATAACGTGTCATCAAGCTTAAGACTCCAGTCCTTCCGTGATTTAGAAACTACCTTAGACAAGATCTCTTTCAACTCGCGATTAGAGACCTCTACCTGACCACTAGTTTGGGGATGATACCCCAAACCACGCCGGTGTTGGACACCAACTCTAGACAGTATGGAAGTTAGTTTCTTTTCTTTAAAATGCATCCCCCCATCGCTAATGACGACCCTAGGGACACCAAAACGGGGGAATATGATCTTTTTGAACATCTTTATCATGGTCTTAGCATCACAATGGGGTGAAGCGATTGCCTCAACCCATTTTGACACATAGTCTACAGCTACTAAGATGTACCTGTTACCTTTACTAGATGGGAACGGTCCTTGGAAATCGATGCCCCAAACATCGAAAACCTCAACCTCTAGGATGCCGTTTTGTGGCATCTCATGTCTCATTGAAATGTTCCCTGATCGTTGGCAAGCATCGCAAGCTGAAACAAAAGACTTAGCGTCAGCAAACAAGGAAGGCCAGTAAAAACCAGACTGAAGTACCTTAGTCACGGTGCGCGATGGACCGTGGTGACCTCCATATGAAGAGGAGTGACAGCCTTCTAGGACTATTTTGGTCTCCTACTGCGGAATACACCGTCTGTAGAGACCGTCTGCACATTCCTTAAACAAGTAAGGATCATCCCGGAATCTTTAGCGTTAGCGTAAAACGCTTCTTTCCTGGCGATGAGAAAGGTCGGCGGCGACTTGCCACCGACAACGAAGTTAGCTATATCTGCATACCAAGGTTCTTGGTTAACAATAGACGATATAAAGCAATCAAAGTATCGTCGGGGAAAAGAATCATCAATGGGTAGAGAATCTTCCCCTTCTTGTCGCATCAATCGCGACAAGTGATCAGCTACAACGTTCTCAGCTCCTTTCTTATCCTTAATCGCAAATCAAACTCTTGAAGGAGGAGTATCCATCTCGATGGCCGTGGTTTGGCCTCCTTCTTAGCAAGGAGATGCCTCAAAGCTGCATGGTCGGTAAAAAATGGTGACTTATGACCCAACTAAATAAGTACGAAACTTCTCTAAGGCATAAACTACGACTAACGGCTCCTTCTCGTGGTAGTGTACTTCACTTGAGCCTCATCCGAGTTCGGCTCGCATAGTAGATAGCATTCAAAGCTTTGTCTTTCCTCTGGCCAAGCACCGCTCCTAGTGCATAGTCACTCGCATCACACATGATCTCAAACGGCAAGTCCCGGTTGGGAGGTTGTATGATCGGCGCGGAGACTAAGGCATGCTTTAACTTTGTTAAAAGCGTAAAGACAAGCATCGTAAACACAAAAGGGGCATCCTTAAGCAAAGAATCGTGTAAGTGGTTTAGCAATTTTGGAGAAATCCTTGATAAACCGGCGATAAAAGCCGGCGTGACCAAGGAAGCTCCTCACCCCCTTAACATTAACAGGAGGTGGTAATTCTTTGAATCACTTCCACCTTTGCTTTATCAACTTCTATTCCCCTATCAGAAACCAAGTGCCCTAAGACAACTCCCTCGTTGACCATAAAGTGGCACTTCTCCCGATTCAAAGACAAGATTAACCTCAATACAAATACGCAACACTTTCTCAAGATTAGCAGACAGTTAGAAAAATCACTTCCATATACACTAAAATCATCCATAAAAACTTCCATGATAGACTCAATATACTCTGAAAATATCCCCATCATACACCTTTGGAAGGTGGCAGGGGCATTGCACAAACCAAAAGGCATTCTGCGGTACGCAAAAACGCCCTTAGGACAGGTAAATGTAGTCTTAGCCTGATCGTCTGGGTGGATAGGGATCTGAAAGAACCCTGAATACCCATCTAAATAGCAGAAAATTTTATGAGAAGCTAACCTTTCTACCATTTGATCAATAAAAGGAAGGGGAAAGTGATCTTTCTTAGTGGCGGCATTCATTTGTCTCGTAGTCTATGCACATCCGCCAACCGGTTACCACTCGAGTAGGTATTAATTCATTCTTCTCATTCTTAACTACGGTTGTCCCTCCTTTCTTCGGGACCACTGCATCTGGACTCACCCATCTAGAATTACCGACGAATAAATAATACCGCATCCAGCAGACTTCATTACCTCGGTGTCACGACATCTTGCATCTTCGGTTGTCAGGCGGCCGACCCTGTCTCGCAAGGTTTGTGATCCTCCTCCACTCTATCCCTGTGCATACAAATATCGGGACTAATCCCCGTGATATCGTCCAATGAATAGCCCATTGCCTTCCTGTTTTTCTTAAGTACTGACTAACAAAGAGGTGCTCATCACTAAGCTTGGTACCGACAATGACTGGATATTGCTCTGTATCGTCTAGGAAAGCATATTTAAGATGAGAAGGGAGAGGCTTACGTTCCGGTACCTTTACCTCAATGGAGCAAAGAGTGCTAATCATTTGTTCCACCTGCTCTCCCTCATGCTCATCTAAATCATCAAGGAGCAAATCCAACGCAGCGTCATCGTCGTCTGGGCTATCTGCACACTCATCAAAAAGCATGAGAGCTTCCAGTGGGTCCCTCATAAAAGAACCCGACCAGAAGTCGTAAATAGACTCGTCAATGATATCGACCGAATAGCAAGTGTCCTCTATCATCGGGTGGGCTAAAGTACTGGGCAAACTGAATGTGATAGCGTCATCCCCTCGCAAGAGTCGACGCCCTGTGTCGACATCAATAACAGCCCCAGCTGTACAAAGGAATGGTCTTCCTAAGATAATTTGGGTCCGGGTGTCCTCAGCTATATCTATAACAATGAAATCTACAGGGATGTAGAGCTTGCCTATTTTCACAGGCACGTCCTCTAAGACACCTAAGGGTCTCCTAACAGATCTATCAGCCATTTGTAGGGTAATGTTAGTCACTTTGAAATGACTCATCTTCAGTTTCTTGCAGACAGGAAGGGGCATGACACTAACACTGGCACCTAAATCGCAAAGGGCCTTATTAATAACCATATTGCCTATGACACAAGTGATAGAAAAGCTGCCCGGGTCTTTCATTTTTGGAGGGGCCTTATTCAACAGTAAATTACTAGACTCTTCCATAAATGAAATCGTCTCAAATTCACTCAAATTTCTCTTACGCGTCACGATATCCTTCATAAACTTAGCGTAAGTGGGTACCTGAGTAACAAGTTCGGAAAAAGGGACAGTTACCTGGAGGTTCTTCACGATGTCCACGAACTTACTGTACTGTTGCTCGATCCTTGCGTCCTTCAGACGACTTGGGAAGGGTATCCTGGTAGCGACGAGCGGTCCCGCAACCTCTCCTTTACCCTTACCAATGCGTGACGTCTCCACAGCAGGGGAAGATGACACGGTGGCGGTATTAGATAATGAATTAGGATTTCCGCCACTTAAAAGTACTGGATCGAGTACTTTTATCGCTCGATCGACCATGTTCAACACTCGATCGAGTGGTTTCTTCAGCATGGTTGCTCGATCGAGTAAGATTACCACTCGATCGACCAACTTGGAATTCTGCACTTCTCGATCGACCGCCAGAGTCACTCGATCGAGTGACTGGATGATTAAAACCGCTCGATCGAGTAGAAGAGTCACTCGATCGAGTGGTTACAGCACACGCAGCAAGTATTTCCTTCAAAAACTCGTCTAAATCATCATCCGAGGAGTTATCATCGCCTATCAAAACCTCGTCTTCTTCATGAATGAGGTCATTTTGAAAATTCACCGCACCGACCGGATCACAAACCGGAAGAAGCTTGGCTTGGTCTGTCGCGAGTGTCAATCGCGCGACTTGTTCTTTCAATTCCGATAATAAGCTTTTGATTCTTTGTGACATCTTTGACATACTCAACATGATGGATTTTAACTCGGCAATTTCTTCGTTTGCAGAGGGAGGAATCGGTAGAGGAGCTGGCGTGGAGGGGGCAGAGACGCTCTTTATCTCTTCATATAGCTGAGAGAAAGGGACCCCTTGCTTGTACTTCTTATAAGCAAGGGCGCGCTCTACACTTGCCATACATTCATAAAGGTCGTGCCCTTCCTCGCCACATCTACCACATGGCTCTATATGCTCTGTAATCGTAGGCATTTTGGCAATTAAACTTTCAAAGCAACAACTAACCTGCAAAACCAATCAAAGCTTTGCAGAAATGAGATCGGCCTCAAGGAATAAATTCCCTGAGACGAGAGACAAACTTAATTAAAGCAACAAGTTTGCGCCACCTCCCCGGCAACGGCGCCAAAATTTGTCACGGCTGTCGCGTACCTGTCAAAAATAACCAACTGGCTCCAACTAAAATAGCTAGGGAAGTCGGGTCGAATCCACAGAGAGGTAGGAATTTGTCGGCTAAATCTAAGTTCGTCAAGTAACCAAATTGGGGGTTTATAAAATGTGATTTCTAAACTAAAAAGAACAAGGAGAAGAGAAATAAAAGGAAGGAGTTTAACAGATAAAGGAGAACAGCTAAGACAAACGGTTCACCATAATCATCTGGTCGAGTAATCTAGGTCCCAGTCAATGCGATGACGGTCTAAGGGGTAGCGAACGTCACCTTTCGGTCCTTAATTCACCCTAAAGTGTAAACAGTTTAACTTTCGCCCTCGCTGCAATACTCTATTGTTCGCCACTAGTCTGCCTCTTCCAACCTTTCGGTCCAGGTCAAGGTTCACTAAGAATAAGGGTCTAACTGCGCCGACTCAATTAGGCAATTACAATTAATTGTAGCATTTAAACAACAAAGACGGCACCAGCATTAACCTAGTAAATCGATTACTCTCCCTTCATATTATGGATCCCCTATAGTCTTAGCATAGGGAAATTAGCTACTCATAATCGTCGGATTAACAATTACAAATACCAGATAATTAAGACTGAACATGGTGATGAACTAATAAGAATTCAATTAAGCAATTATAGCAACAAGAGAAGAAGGATTTAAAGCAGTAAATAAGATTAAGAAATAAACTAGATTGATAATACCGAATCCGAGTAGCAAAGTGTAAAGAGTAAATCCAAGGAACAGTGACAAAAAGTGACAGTGAAACCCACGAAGTGAAGAGAGAGCGTAACGTGATGTTCTCCCTCAGTCTTATACTAAAATTCCACTCTCCAAACCTAATCCCTGGACTAATTACAAAAGCCCATAAATAATTAGGCGGAAATTAACAGTAGCACAGAAAACCGCTCGATCGAATAGAAGTAATCCACTCGATCGAGCGAATTATCACCAAACCACTCGATCGAGTAGATATGACCCACTCGATCGAGCACCACTTGCATAAATTCCTCGATCGACCCCTCAAACAGCTCGATCGATCAATCTTGAGTGTATAAAGCATTCGATCGAGCAGTTAACCACTCGATCGAGCTACATAGGCACGTTAGACCTTGAATTGCTTCCCAAACTCAGCTCACGCGTCTTCCAAGTGTTAGATTTCCAAGCTCCAGCTCCTTATTTTCCATGAATGCATACAATTGGGACGATTAAGGCTCGATTTAGCTCCTCTTCGGTCGATTCCTGCAAATTACAATAGACGGACCAAAGTAGAACATTCGGGGGTATTTGTAGCTAGATGCTACATAAAAAACACAGAAATGCGTGTAAAAATGAGGTGAAAACCTTATATAAAAGACACGCATCAGCATCAATCGCAAGCAAGGTTCGCCAAGTATAGGGGGCCACTTGGCAAATAGCCAAATGATTCAGGTTCAGAAACTCTTGAATCAGAAGAGGGAAAGGAAACCTCAAACCTAGACGAAAAGCATATTCATATTAACATATCCACCCCACCCTCACTGAGTCGGCTTTTTGGCCAGGGGTTGGGATGTGGAACACCACATCGTCAGAGAAACCAAAGGTTTTCTTGATATAATCAAGATCCTCGGAGGTGAAGTCGGAATCACAAGAATGTTTGGCGGAAAGGACGCCGCCGGAGAGGAAATCGTCAGACGGCATCACTGGATCCGAGGCCGAGGTCGAAGAAACATATTTTTGTGACATGATGTATAAAGAAATGAAAAGAAACAAGTAGGAGACGAAGTACCAGTGGAGTAGCAGCCGGTAGAGAGGAGGGTTTATGAGAGAAGAAGATGAAGGTGATTGATAATGATGGAAAGGTGAGAAAATAGAGGGAGGGGAGATACCGAGGGAGTTATATAAAAAGGAGAGTTTGAGGGAAAGTGGGGAGTTAATTGGTGGTTGGGAGACATTAAGTGGGGGAAGTTGAAGAAACCAAGGTAACTGCTAAAACTTCGTCAGTTCTCCGCCTCGCAACAGAAATTCCCGCCTAAAACTATTTGAGACGGAAATTTGGGGGCAATTGTTAGGGATAAAAATGGAATTTTATTATCCGTGACATGGCAGTGTTTTACTGGCGAAAAGGGTGGCAATCAAGGGACGACGTGGCATACAATAGTTGGTAGAGGAAAAGAGAGAGGAATAGCTGAGGTGGCGCGTTCAAGACCACAGGATCAAAATAATAACAAACACAAGTTGGGCCAAGTAAAATCACACGCATGGAAGAAAGAAAAGGATTGGGCTTTGACCTTTTCAAATAACCACTACCTATTTTCATGGCAACCGACCAAGAATCCAGGAGCAGAGGCAGGAGGAAGCTTACCCACTTCAAACCTATTCCTAAAGACTATATAAAGCAAAGAGAAGAGACATTGGAGGCATTCGAACTCGAGCAGAATTAACACAATTCCTTCAAAATTCCCGTCTACTATTGGCAATAATTCACTAGCTAAAATCATTCTTGTATTTCCTTACTTGGGCATATTATTCTCGATCATAGTGCAAATTTGGTGGGATTCCGACTCCCCCCGCGGTTGTTCCCACACCGGGTTTTCCGCGTCACCAAAAATCCTCCGTGTCATTCTTTTTCATTCGTCTTTATTTCGTTGTTCTTATCGTCGCATTTAAAACATAATTGGCATTAGATTAATCACTGTCACTCACATAAAATATTCATAACCGGTAAATTTTTACCAAAACAATTAAGAATGTTTCCCTAGAGGTATGACCTTAAGGGATCAACTGATCACCACCGTCACACGACAGTAATGTCAAACTCTAGTCAGCCAATCATTACCGATTAATGTGGATCAGTTGACAATAAAATGTTACATTCCCTTTATGTATTCCTAATATGAGATATAAACATGTGATCGCATTATTGTCAAGGACACACATACTCCAACAATCTCCCACTTATCCGCGACAAGTGTGCGTCACCAATTCTCTTGTCATATTACTATCTCCCACTCAATGCAAGGTGTTTTGCAGGTCGTACTTGCATTTGATCATATCGTGAGTGGTTTTATCGATCTGGAGAATAACTGTCTGACCGGAATTTATCTACCATAGATACCTTCCGAGCGTGGCCACGCATTTCCAGTTCATTACTCCTCGAGTGGCCATGAGATATAAGATAACCCTGACGGGGAGGGATAATTCCCATTGCACTCTTCCTTTCGATTAGCCACAGCTCATCATGATCCAAAACATGCCCATTAGACCCCAATTACGAAGGTCGCCGAACATAAATCAAAGTCATTCTGAAACTGTGCCATCTTAGGCGAACAGTCATTAGTCAAATAATTGACTCATAAGAATACCATAGTAGCTCTCGCCACGACCAGGCTATAAAAATTGCCAGAGCTCTATAAGCGGTCATAAGTCCGACAGAGTGTCCCTCACAGTCTGCCTATGTGATCGACTAGTCATCTCTTATGACTCTATGGCACTTGAACTTGCCATCAATCGCATCACAGTCTAGTTGCTTCGAGATGTCACCTCATGTAAGTAACTAGGGACGAATACTATGTTGATCCAGTTCACTTTAATGAGGTTCAATATTGTCCCAACAATCCCATTTGGATATAACAAGGTATAAGATGAGTTAATAATAACTCAAACAATAAATGTGATTATCACACATGAGTAGTCAATACCATGTTGCTACTCCATGTCTTATAATCATAAGTGCACTTATGCACTTGTATGACGCAATAAAAGTTTAGTTTGTGAAACATACCATGTATCCATGTGTTCAAACTTTCTGAATTGCGTTTTCCTTCAACTTCATGTTATCCGTTATAGCATGAATTTTACTAAGTACATGTCTAGACTTCATACCAGACATAGGTTCTTAAGCTTAAAAGAAGCTATTAGTGTTATCACATAACTTGTGATGTGGGTTTCGGTAGACAACACTACTTATAGTTTTCACGTCCACCACTTAATCACAACGCACTTAGGTTCATTTCGTAGAAATTTTCAGTGGATGACAATAGAATACTCTTTTCTAGTCTTGTACTCCTTATGTCAATAATCTGCCTTGGATTTTTACAAATCCAAATTAAATGAGTTTGGAAACTTGAGTTTGTGTAACTTCTTAACACACAACTTATTTCTCTTCCAAACCATAGAACAGATCATTAGTTCTCCTAGAGAATTCATGATGGTTCCTTAAGGTTTACCAATAACTCTCATATGGGTAGACTTGTTATCGTCTTATCATGCTCCAAGCATTTAATTTATCTAGGACATATGCATAATGGTATACATGATTGTACTAATGGCGGAAACATTAGTAATCATATTCATGTAGACAATAGTTCTTAGGTTCAAGTGAATAATCATAGCTCTATGATAATTCAAATTTCATCAATATGAACAACCTACTTAACTGATTGTATTAAGAAAGATCATTATCATCATAAGATACCTATCTGAATGTCAATCCAACATCCCATGTTATAATAGATATACATAATGCCAAATATCATCCAGAATAGAAAACCTATTTGCGCGTCATTTTTCAATGAGTAATAAGTTATGCAATTCATGGAGGTTGATCGCTTCCACTGAACTTCATGTCTAAACATGACAGTCATTTGCTCCCACTCAAGTCTATGTGTACACATGTTTCTCCATGGAAACACTACATAATGGAATTTTCATTGCTTCTCTAAGTATTAATCAAAACCATATATGTCATTCACATATTACTTTCAAAATACCCATTTAGGAAGTGGCTTTGATACTTTACTTACTTTCATAATGAATAGCAATGTTTTGAATCCTTAGCTTAGTTAACAATTAACTTAGTTCTTGTAGACATCGACATGTCACTCTATGCAACTATTAATCAAAAACTTCTATTTACTTTGGATTGGCGTCAACAATCCCAAATAAATCCATTTAATTGCATAGATTTTAGTTTCATAGGGCTCTTAAGTAAAATGTCGAATTTTAAGATCTCTTGTAACTTCATAGATCATGGTCTAAATTTCAAAAGAACGCCTTCTTTTGATATCCTCATATAGTTTCTATAAGAGCATCTTCCTTTGGTCTCCTCGAGTAGTATCCTCAAGAACATCTTCTTTTGGTCTCTTCGTGTAGTATCCTCAAGAACATATTCTTTTGGTCTCTTCGCGTAGTATCTTCAAGAACATCTTCTTTTGGTCTCCTCGCGTTGTATTCACAAGAACAAGGTTCGTATCTACCTTCTCAAGGCTTGTGGCTAAATTTCTCCCACTCTATCTTTAGCAAAATATCTTATTTCTCCAAAGAAAGCTTTTGAGCCATAAATAATAAACCATATATCTACTTAATAGTGATTTAGTCGAGACATTTTAAAAGGATAACTTAGGCAAGACGATATGAATTGGATAGGTGAATCAAATGAGGTTAGTAATGTTCCCTTATATGAGTTCAACAACTCAATCTTAACTTTATAATTGATCTTTCATGAGTAAGTTGTGACTTTTAGTCACTATGACATAAGGAGAATCGAATTCATAGCTTATGGACATATAATGACGTGATCATTATAATCGTCTATATAATCAATTTAAGTTGATAATCTTATGTTTCTAGATGCAAGTAGTGTATGGTGATAAATTTTAGAACAACCAATACGATGAAGTAAGTGACTTGGGTTGCAAACCAAGTCACCAAAATCCAAAATACAACAATTGTTTTATGAAATAGCAAATTCCCAAGTCGAACGAGGAAATTGAAAATAGTTCTAAAATTCCAAAATACAACACAAAATAAAGACAAAATAAAGCTAAGCTCCCATTGATCTAGCTCCATGGGCGGCTACTTCTAGCTTCCCTCAAGATCTTCTAGGCTTGCTTTTCTTTGCCCTTGTCCTTGCTCGGATGCCCTAATTACAATAAAAAGGGAATTATCACAACTTGTATCATAATAGAAAAGTTGAGATCGAAACATAAAAAGATAGGGATAATTAAATTACCTACCGGAATAACTTTTTCAGCTTTGATGTCGCCTAGGTACTTAGGACAATTCCTCTTCCAATGCCCAATGCCATTACAATAGTGGCATTTGTCCCCGGACGGGGCACCCTTCTTGGGGTTAGAGGAGCTAGCTTCACAAGCTTTTCCCTTGTTCTTAAAGGGGGTTGACTTCTTACCTTTTGCGCCACCTTTCTTGAATTTTCTCTTGCTCTTTTGATTAATGTTGAGCACATCCTTGGTGGTGCTAGAATTTAGCCCCATATCCCTCTCGGCTTGCACAAGCATTTTGTGCAATTCATCGAGGGAAACTTTCAAGTTTTGCATATTAAAATTTACCCGGAATTGAACATATGCTTTAACCTTGTTCAAGGAATGAAGAATTCGATCAATGATGAGTTCTTCGGGAATGTCTACCTTTTGCATTTTCAACGTCTCAACATGTTCCATCAACTTGAGCACGTGAGGACTAACCTTTTGGCCCTCCTTAATGTTGAGATCGAAGAATGCGGATGCCGCTTCATATTGAATGATCCTCGGAGCTTGTGAAAACATGGTCACAAACTTCGTATAGATCTCATAGGCGGTGCTAATCTTTATAGCACTCCTTTGGAGTTCGGTCTCCATGGAAAAGATCAACACATTTTTGATCGCGGCCGACTCCTTCTGGTAAGTCTCATAGGCTTGCCTAGCGGCGGGAGTAGACCTAGCGGTCGGTGCGGCGGGAGAGGCCTCGGTGAGGTAATGAATCTTATCGTCACCCTCCGCGGCTAAGCGGAGTTGGGCGTCCCAATCGGCGAAGTTTGACCCATTCTTTTCTAGTTTACAACGATCCATGAAGGATCGGAGCCATGAAACATTGGTGAGAGTGTTCGAGCTAGTGGATGCGTTTGAAATTGGAGTTGCCATTGCAAATGAGAAAACAAATTTGACTACAAAATAAAGATGAAGAAATTAATAAACATCTATTGTTTTAATAATAATAATAATAATACTAGTTAACATTTTAAACAAGTTTTAAGCATTTATATAGTGACCTCTACCCAACTATTATAAATGATCCCGAGATCCAAATTCATATTAATTCGGGCACGGTGAGCCGATTCATCCCTTATCAATATAACTCGGTGGATTAACTCTTTAATCGATTCTACTTCTAGAACTCTCGGTCGATAAAATTACTCTAATATTTATCTTTAGCCCGGAACACATGTGACTACGGTCACGAATACTTCCGTTGAACTCAATCCAAATTTCGATGTAATAACATTTTACTACCCCACTTCGCCAACGTAACAAGGTTTGTATTACGGTGAAGCCGGTTTAACTCCCTTATGAAATTGGTACTTCATGGGTTCTACTATTTGGTAAGGCTTTATCTCAATTATTAATTTAGCGAGAGGTCATGTCAATTTATTATCTATCACGTTTTAAGTGAACTAAAGCGGTGAACTACGATAATTATAATTGACACGGTCGATGACTCGATTAAATAAAATGCATGTTTAGTTATGGCGATTTAGCGATGCATCCAAACATATAAATAAAATGCAAAGCATAAAAATAAAGTCCTAGCATGGCCTTTCTAAAGTAGTAAATCTAATAAACTATTACAAATTCGGAAACCAACTCCTTTGGTCCCTTGAACTTCGGTCTTGGCACGCATCCCAAGGCAACACCGTCTTGTCAGAACACTTTCTAAATGACACCGTCTTCAAGTATCTCCGGAATTACAAGTAATATTTAAAATAAATTACATAATTCCCTATTATACATTTGTAATAAAAATTAAAATCTATTAAATTACAAAACGGTGATACGAGATCACAATAATTACAACCGAATTGATATTCCTATTCATTTCGGGCAATATCAATTAAAAACTAAGGCCATACTAAGTAAAATTACATAATTCAAAATTATATAAAAATAAAAATATGACAATCATAAATAAAATGCAGCATTATAATATGTATGAACATGCTTCATTTTATGCTAAATCGCCTTTTAAGAGCCAATATTGTATATTTCATCGGTTTTTATGGATTTGCGTGATTTAACTTATTAAAATCACAATATATTACATAAATTCATATTTATGTTCAAGTTAATTACCCTAACCATATTAAGACTCAAAACTTAGTCTTCACTAACATTTTGACAATAATTCAACTTGATTTCTTAATATTGTTTATTATGGACCCAAAAATACAAAATTAATTTATAAACTCCAAATTAAATTATAAAAATTCCAAATAATTTCAAAATTTGAAATTCAAACTCATGAACATTCTGGAAAAATACCATGACACTCATAATGTTCAAAACTTAGGTTAAAAAATTTCGAAATTTTCGGAGAAAGACATCGTTGCGATTTATCGGTTTTAACAACCATGACCATTAAAATATGAGAAATATAATTCTAATCAACTTTTCACTTTTAGATCTGAAATATGGGATACAATGCAACATATGATGTTTTTCTTTAGTCATGAAATATGTTTTATCATTATAGCCTAATTTAAGTCACTATTTATTGAATTTTTACTCAAAAGTTCATAAATCATGAAAAAAGGTACAATATGTCTAAGGTTTTTACACACACTGAGTAAAAATGTATATGACAACATATAAAATTTCCATGACCAGATTCGAAATTTAACTCATATTAACCTAATAAACCCTTTAAATTGAATTTAAGCTTATAAAATCCATATTTCATGAAAAATAACTTAGTTATTCACGAGATTTAACATGCCATCAGTAGATAATATATGTGAAAACATATCCAAAAACCACTGAAAAATTCGAAGTTTAACTATTTTTCGTCCAAAAATGACATTTTTCTCCTAAAAATCACATTTTAATGCCAATAATATATAAAATGAACAATAGAAATCCATAAATCGTCCCATATGACCTAAAATCTATTTAGGACCAGAAAATTTTGACATGAAAAATTATTTCATGATTTATCTTCATAAATCCTAAATAACAAGTTTTATATGTTAATTAAATTAACTCGGGAAAACTAACCCGATTTTGCATGCAACAACTGTGTTGCTCTGATACCACTTGTAGGAAATTATATTTTATATATCACATATTTTAGTTTAAAGTTTTAGTCAAAAAAACTTAAGGATCTTATGTATGCAAAACAAAACACAAGAGTGAAGGAAAACCGGTTCCTTACATTGGATATTTCGGCTATTAGGGCACTAGTAAGGTCTCCTTCCTTACTTAGTTCTTGAGCTTTCCAAATGGATGAACAAGATTCAATTTAGAATCTCTCCTCAAGGATTGTACCAAGAAAATCACTCTTAATACAAATATTAATTTGATTACTAGAATTAATATTTGTTCCCTTAAAATTACTAATATTATGTATATACTACTTCTAGTATAGTTGGAATAATATTAAAGGATTTATGTGAGTTTTTATCGTTTGTTCAACAACAAGAAGTAGAGAGATAAAAGTATTCAAGTGAATGAATAATGTTAGAATGAATTAGTGTTGTGTAAAAATGCACTACTTGAGTGTGAAGGGGAGGAGGCATGTAATACTCCTAATATTTTGGGTATATTCTTTAAGTTTGTTTTGCTATTTAAAAATAATTTATGAATAAAGGTTTGTCTAAATACTTGTAAAATGATTTAATTGATCAATTTTATTTTGAAGAGAAATTAGTTTCGTAAAAATATTTGGTCCAAACCAGAGCCCAACTTATTCCTCGTTATTAATTCAGCTTGGCAAATATATTCAACCAAAACCCTATTTTTTTGTGTGCGTCATATTCCGTCTTTTGTTCTCTTTGTTAAAAACGCACACTTTCCTATATCTCAACCATAGCCTAAATTCCACCATTCAATTATTATTTCATCTTTCTCATACTACTACACCATCAACAATTTTCATAATTTAGTGCGCTAAACATCAACTTCTAGGCGTTCATATTATAATCGGCCAGATTCTCCGATTGATGTATCTCATTAGCAATCTTGTTGGCCCTTTCTTCGTATCCTTGGATTTCTCGAACTATTTTCCGATATGAGGTAATACGATTTTACCGATCCTATTACTCTTATTATTGTTCGGGGTTGTATGGATTTATGTCTGTTGTACATGTTTTATGTGATAAATTGATTGTTAAAGGTGGTATGTCATAATTGTTTTTAATTTATATATTATAATAGCTATTTTATTTTATATGGTTAAGTAAATTATTTGGACATGGGAGGAAGGTGAGTGCGTTAATATTGGATTGTTTGTGCATGGGAAAAGGACTTAAGAGTTTGGTCGAGTTGCAGTAGGTACACAGGAAGGTTATATGATTGTTGGGAATAAATACGGGAATTACGTGAATGCTTGCCATGTTTGGTGAGCTAATTAATATTATGGGGCAATATGCTAGATTTGCGAGACATAGGAGGTTATGGTACGTGGTCTTATATGTTGGAATTTTGAACAGATAATTGTATTCCTGACATCAATATTTATAGGTCGATTAATGGCTTTAAGTGGAGATTGGGATTATTGCATTGATTTTTGTATTGTATTAAAATTGTCTTTCTCTTTGACCTTGACTCGCGGGTGGGTAGCTTAAAGTCTTGCACTTTAAGTGTTAAGCACGATTCTTTGAACCTTTGACAATATCAATATTGAAATTGAGATAGAAATTGGTTACATGTATTGAGTTGTGAATTATGGGGACTTTGAGCCGAGTTATGTTTACGGTCCAGTGTGACCATGGTTATTGAGTTATTTGAGTTTGAAATCGATATTGAGATGGAAGTATTGTTTCGTGGTTTTGTCTGCCAGTTCACTCACCTTTGTCACTGGTCTTAGGGTTGACGATGAGAGTACAATATCTGGTTACCTTGGAATACTATATTATGGGACAGAGTAGTGAGTGAGATGGAGTAGAGAGTAGAGAATTGAGATTGAATTAACTATTGGGACAAGAGAGTATACTATAGAAACATTATGGAGTAAGATTGAGATTGAGATGAGTTATCGGGGAGTGTTTTTATTATTCTCTGTGTTTATTTTTATTTTTATGTGTAGGTGTTTCCACGCCATGACCAAAATTACACTGCTTATATTGGGGTATTATATGTTACTCAGCTTTCCGGCTGACGTGTTTTCTCCCTTCGGGACTACTCGTCATGGGGGTAGTTCCTTTCTGTCTTCTTGTTTTTCTTTCAGGTCTCCCGCTGCTCTTCAAAAGGATTTTTATTTCAAGAGAAGATTTTTATTATAGACTTTATAATGTTTTGGTTCCATTTTGTATTCTTTTATTTTTTTAAAAGGGATTTGTAATAAGAGACTTTGTATATTAATTATAATATCCTTGTATTTCGGCCATTTTTGTATGTAAAAGCTAGTTTTAATTTAGCCGAAAATCAGGGGTGTTACAAGGCCACCGGTTTTTGGGTGGGTAGGGTGCTCAATAAATTTTTTAGTTGCTCTTCACAAGAGACTAGCCATAATAGTCTATAATTAGTAGGTAATGATGATGTTACCCACTAATTAAAATAATCAAGGCACAAAACTCCTTCCTTCTTCCATTTACACGGTCCATATGGTTAATATGGATCCCATTTTAACTTTGTCAATTTGTTAATTTGTATTGTGTGACATATTGGACATGTTACTAGACATGTTGTTTAAATAATGCATTTTTAACACATTAAAAATCATTTATATATAAATAAAATAAATCACATACAAAATTAACTAGTAATTCACAATTACCATTACTTAAAATGGGTCATATAATTATAAATCACAACTACTTGTATTTATAATAATTAATTCATTCTTATTTCAATTGTTTCATAAACAATAAATAAACCTTAAGTAATAAAACAATTTAATTACTTAGAACGAATCTTATTTAATCAAATTACAATAAGATACGTATTATAACTCACAAAATCATATGTTCAATTTTAAGGAATTAATTAACTTGCATCATCATACAATTAATTAATTAGTCAATTAAGAATGTTTCCTTAGAGGTATGACCTTAAGGGATCAACTGATCACCACCGTCACAGGACAATAATGTCAAACTCTAGTCAGCCAATCATTACCGATTAATGTGGATCAGTTGATAATAAAATGTTATATTCCCTTTATGTATTCTTAATATGAGATATAAACATGTGATCGCATTATTGTCGAGGACACACATACTCCAACAATCTCCCACTTGTCCGTGACAAGTGTGCGTCACCAATTCTCTTGTCCTGTTTCATTGAGTTTGCTTAAAACCCTAATTGGGTAGATTAGGGGTTTGGGAGTATTATGTTGTTTAGAGTATGATTGTATGATTATATGTGGTTATAGGAGGAGATTTCGTAGAGGAGCATTTTTGATTAGCTGCTTGTGACGGTCTTGTGGTTTCTATTCCAGGTAGGGTTTCCCTACTCGGTTATTGATTACATAATGTTGTGTATTGTTGTTAATTCATATCATATTGGAATTATAATTGGTGATTGTTGATTGTATAGTTTGTTGTGATTGTTTGTCTGTGGTTCGCGAGGTGCGCCCTCGGCTGAGTGGAGTCACTTGCGGGAGTGGCTTCACGCCCTTGATTTGCCCTCTGTGGAACCCGCCACAGAAGGGGATGTGCACATTAAGGAACATGGGTTATCGCTCGGATGAGATGAGCGGGGATTAGGTGGGAACGACTGCGGTCCCCCACTGGCGGTGTGGAATACTTGTTGCGACGGGTATTCTGGCAGGACTACACACTTTAGTGTATAGTCAGGTGTTTGGAGTTATGTGGAGAATTGGATGATTGTGTACTATATATTTGGCATTGTTTTTGTGTAATCAGTAACTGACCCCGTTTAAATGTTTTGAAAACTATGGTGATCCATTCAGGGATGGTGAACAGTTATTGAGCAGGTATGAGATGATGCGCATGAGATAGCTGGGTTGAGTTGCCAAAGATGTCTAGAAGTCTTCCGTAGTGTCTTAAACATTTATTTATTTCATTTGAGTTAGCTTTTTGGAACAGTTGTATTTCATTTTAACAGTTTTGGTTTTGGACATGTATCGCTTTAAATTTACTTAATAAAGTATGTTTCTTTATTGTCTATTTGATATACATTGTCTCGGGTAACCGGGATGGTAGCATTTCCAAGCCTTAAGTTGTCCTGGTAAGGCACTTGGAGTATGGGGTGTTACATACGGAACGTAGTCATCAACCAACTCAAAAATAATCATTATGAGGCATAAGTGTCCCTTTCACTATGCCCTGATTAGAAACTTATATAAATACATTATCTTACAAAACAGACTTCCATAACCAAGTCACGCACTTGGTGATCTGTTTAAACAATGTATACTATGTTAGGACAAACATTAAATTATACGATAATTAAATACAAAATAAACCTTTTATCATATAAAAGAACATGTCATACAAACGTATCAATCATATCGAACATAACCTCCCACTAAAATAAAGACCTCTTGGTAGTATCAAGACCACTCGCTAATGCGTCTTATACAAATCGCAGTGCTATGAATTTTCATATTATAATTGCGAAAGAGGTTTTCTACGGGACATGCAGCCATTTCATCAATTACTATCTTATATATGTTTGATTTACCTTATCTGAATAAAGTAAAATCAATAGCACACGTTTGATTCTTAAATCAAATGTACTCTTTGTTTCTTCATAAGCAACAAAGTATATAGTTGTGTATATGTTTGATTTCCAAACCACACACTCTATTCGATGCTTTATAAGCAACAAAGTACTCATTTTAGTTGTAAAATTAGCCATAGTGTCGTACTTGAAACCATTTCAGCACACAATTACATTCATTTAAAAAAAAATTGTCCAGATTACAATTAGGAACCATACTTGTCTATTTGAAATTGATATTAATGTAACCAACTTACAATGATTATTTCTTATGTTGTCCATAATAGTCATCAAGACTAGATTGGTATCCACTCGTCATACGAGTACATAAACAACATCTTTGCAAGTCTCAGTGAGACAACAAAATGTCGTTTCCTTACTATGTATGCCATTAACATACCAAACCATAAAAGTGAATTATACTCCCATAACTTTCGTGTACATATAAAATTATCCTTATCTCAAATAATTCAAAACCTTTTGAATCATTTTATTGAGATCGAAAATTCCAACCTCTGGATACCCGTTTCAAAAACTTTCTCACTTGCTTAGCACACTCTGATAATAACGTGAATCTCAAGGTGTGTCTGACACAACTTATTGCATATTTCCATTAAGAAAAACTACATTATTCACGTACACTTGTAAAATCTCATTTCATGTGTGTTGACATGTGCTAGGAGAATCCAAACTCTATATGGTTACAACACCATCGGGGTATCAACCTAAGTCAAAACTTTGTAATGATACATGAAACCATTTTGGATTCTTGGCCTCTAGCCACTTTACACTTTTTTTTGAGTTGGAGCTCATTTTTTTGCAAAAGAGATATCATTTCATTTCTTAGGAAGAAAGGAAATTATAAAGTTTTGCAAAGACTAACCACTAGAAAATATACCAATAAGGGGAGAGCAATAACTAAGTACAAAGAGCAATAACTAGACGATTATAGTCAGGGTTTTGCTTCCACATGAGCAGTCTAGTAATGACCTGAAAACGAACTCGTTGAATGAGCTCATTATTGCTTCCTTAAAAGTCAAACTTATGCGCTCTTATTCATAGGTGGTACATCCATGACTTTTCATGGATCTTAGTCATCTCCATCAACATTTGATGGGAATTCCTATGAATCTTAATCTTTTCAAAAATATTCTACTCCCACTGTTTGTTTGGAGACAATATTCCCATTGAGAATCATTTCAAGTAATAAACTCTTTGTACTTGAATGAGACGTAAAATTAATATCCTACCTTAGGATAATCCCACAAAGTACATGTCAAATTTGAGTCTAAATTTCAGAAAAATATATATTTTTTATTATTTTAAAAAGTTATAAAGATCTCAAATATTAAGAAAATACTATATAGGAACAATTCCCTTACATATCTTATATGTAATGTATATTCATTGACTTAGATGGAAACAATTTTTAAATTGTGTACCTAGATAATTTCGAGCGTATAAAATAGCGAGATCTGTATGACTCATGATACCGTTGTTTAAGTATCAAAAATAATTACCTAGGACAACTAACAGAAGTTAGCGGAAGTAGGGTCAATCTCCACATGGAGGCTAATGTATCTATCTGCTAATTACGTCTGTCTAGTAACAAATGGGGGTTTTTAGTTGGTTTCTAAACTAATAAAGGTTTAAGGCAAGAGAAGCAAAGGAAAGAGCAGTAAAGCAAGATAAAGCAAGAAGAGTGATAAGATAAAGGGAGATATGCTAGGATTTCGGTTCACCATGGCAGTTCACTAACTCGGTCATAAATAGTTCAGACGATCTACTGTGAGAAGGGCAAGAGAAATGTCCTTCCGGTCCGCTATCCGCCCTAGATTACGACTAACTTAACTTCCGTCCTCATTAGGGTAGTCTACTGTTCATAACAGGTCTGTTCATTCCAATTTTCCGATCTAGGATTGAATTTAACAAGATTAAAGGGGTTTAGAAGCGTGCACTCAACTAAACTTATTACAGTTATATTGTTATAAGACAGTTCTCATAATCAATCGTCTAGCCTATTTACAACATTGTCACTTCTCTACCATGGCTCCTCTAATCCTAACATAAGGGGATTTAGCTACTCATGCTATTGGTGATAACAACAGAAACAACAATGAATATGCTAAGGGAAGACATGATAAATAGACAATGATAAAGCATAAACTAATCAAGACAATAAAACAAGAGAGCAATAATTAAGAGCAACAAAGGATTAAATTGAGATTAAAGAGAAATGAAGGATTACAAATATTAGATCCGGAATCAAGAGGCAAGCAAAAGTTCAGCAGTAATTAGAAGAGTAATTAAGTGTAGAGTAGTATGATATGATGTGAATAAGATCCCCATTAACCTAATGACGACTTCCTTTATATAGGGAAGCGTTTTATTAACAAAAATAAACCTAACACGAAATAAAAATCCCGAGCAAATAAGCTAGTCACTCGATCGAGGCATTTCTTTCCTCTCGATCGAGTGATTCCTCAGCAAAACTCCTCGATCGAGCAAGTAAGGCTCTCGATCGAACACCTTCAAATTAGCATACTTCGATCGAGTACAGCAGGGACTCGATCGAACACCTTCAACTGCCAAATCTACTCGATCGACCGCAGAAACTCTCGATCGAGCAAATAACCACTGAAACAGCATTGAACTCGTTTGGTTAGCTTCCAAGGACCGCCTTCACGCTTCCCGAGGTACGTCATTCTACTCTAAATCTTCATCTCCTTAAAATGCATGCTAGGAGGGACGAATAAGGCACGATTCTACTACTTTAATGTCCATTCCTGCAAAAGAGACAAAACAAACCAAAGTAGCCAATTCGGGGCATTTTGCAATACAAAGCAATGAAAATGATATAGAAATGCGTGCAATAAGAGGCTAAAAAGATTATAAAAATTGCACGTATCAAATCTCTCCAAACCGAACCTTTACTGGTCCTCGAGTAAACTAAATGCAAATTAATGGAACGGATAAGAAAACTCAGAGCTAGCTATAACTTGTCCACTTAAACCGTTTAATGCAATCAAAACTAACAATTATAGCTACAACAGTCAAGCGCAAACGAGTTGTATGACGTCTATAAATAAGCTGACCCGTCGACCTTGCAAGACCTTTAAAATCGGACTCTCACGGGTCACTCTTCTCTTATGAAGCAAAGGGTAAGTGTAAATGTATAAGAGAAGAAGAGAAATGAGTCACTCACCTAAACTACGACCCACATAACATGCATACAACAAAAATGATAGACGATTCTAATCACCATACATACATTCCAACCAAACAGTGTCCGTCACAGCCGAGGGCTTACAAAACTTATGGAAAAGTGAGGTAACGGGTAAGAAAAGGCAAAACAGTTATGGATAACGTGGAGGTAAAGCGTCAAGCTAGCACCTAAACAAGACCATATAAGAACATCCAATTCTCAGCCGATTATGAAGTGAAACACAAGTGCCCTTCTTTGGCAAAAAAAAAACTCACTAACCAAGGAAACAACAACTTCTCAGATGATACAAATAAAACATAGGAGTAAGACCGTCACATACTTCCCTTTTTTACACGGTCTATTCATTTTCTTTTTCTTTCTTTTTCTTTCTTTTTCATGCTTTTCTCATTTTCCTGCCCACATCTTTTCTTTTCTTTTTTCTTCATTTTATTTTTTCACAACCTTTTCAATAAATCCTCCTTTCTTTTCTTTTCTACCAACTCCATATGAATTAGAACGAACCAACTCGCATCAAAGGAAACCATACAGCAAAAATACACTAAACTAGCTTGACAGGCAGGCTTAATTTTGGTGTAGTTAATGGGTCAAAAGGCTAAGTTTGGCTAATATGGAGCTAAATGGGTGAAAATAGAAGAAAGGGAAAATTACAAGCACCTCCCTGCATGTGACTAGTCGGGACTTACTATATATTTTCGGTAACTTGTCGTTAGGAGCACCTAGACCAAAACACAATTTATAGCTTCACAAACAACTCTACAATTAGTAAAGAGGCAAGTAAAGGTCGGATCCCAAGGGACGGGAATTGAGATGAGATTTCTATTGCAACTAGTGGTGTCTTCGGGGTGTCACAATTGGGGTTTGAATAGAAGATCACTAAACTAAATATCAATGAAAGTAAACAAGCAAGATGAATTAAAAGGGATGTAAACAATTGATAAAAAGCACTAGGGTATCATGGGGTCATAGGGGATTCATGGGAATTGATCATACAAACATGTTCTCAAATTATAAGCAAACAATTATTGTTGTGATGGATTGAGTTGGTTTATATCTTACGATCCTAGGAAAGTTTGGGTCCCGGAGCCGAATCGATTAGATTGTACAACACCTACAAGTCGATTTAGTCTTTCCTACTCAACTACATGCATGATCTAATGAGACTCGAGTTGGTTTATGTCTTACAAGTCTCATTGAAAAGATAGGTGATGGGTAAAAAATGCAAGGATTCATAGGCTCACATTTCATCAAACATAACATGTGTATGAGTTGAGATCACAACAAGCAAGCAAATAAACTATGAAAGCATATTAATTTAAGCATGAATCATTCCCCATATTGGTTTCCCCTAATTACCCATTAACCTTAGCTAATGAACTACTCACTCATTATCATGTTGAACATGCTAGCAAGGTTGTCAATCATACCAACAAAGTGAAACATGATGAATAAATGAAAGTGATTAACAATAATTAAAGAGGGATTAAGAGAATTATACCTACTAATGATTCCAATAATAAAACAAAGAATAAAAGAAGTACTTGATGCTTGATTGAGAGGTTGTCAATCTCCCAATAATAACCCAAATAATCTTCAATTACCCAAAATAAAGGATGAACAAGAGAGAGATTAAGGAAATAAAACTTGTATTAAAACTTGATTAATTGTTAATTACAAAATTAAAGAGAGATTTGATTGATATTAACTACACTAAAGATTGCTAAGAAGAACATATCTTCTAATTAGACTAATGAGGTATTTATAGTGGGGATTAGGTGTAGGAATTAAGGTTAACTAAGGGCTTAAATGACGATTAAGTCCCTACTTAAGGAAACGCCGGTCTTTTTGGAAGGATGGTCATCTTTCTTGAAGCTTGAAGAAACGAAATTGGTCTGCCATGGAATCCGGGCGTCTTTAGCACGGGACGGGCGGATTCGGTGGTCTCTGCTCGGGCGTCTTGGGGTGAAGACGGGCGTCTTCTGGAGCTGCTGCCCGGGCGTCTTGGGGAGAAGACGCACGGATTGTGATGGTGGAGGACGGGCGTCTTCAGGACAATCCGCACGGATTGCTGGACAGTCTCGTTTCTTCTTCTTTTCTTCCTTTTTCTTCATAAGATCCTTGGGGATTTCCTCGGGGATGCAAGGATCTTTTCTCATCATTGCCCATCTACTATAGTATGTACAAAGGCCTTCTAATCTTGTCTCTCCTTGATGCTTGGTCATTTGAATTCAATCAATTTAGTCTCATTTTGCCAAGAAAATGCAAGGTTTGCACTCCTTTCCTACCAAGGGATCAAAACCTCAAAGAATATGCAAAACAAAGATCTAAAGACAATAAATGACCCAAATATGCACTAAAAAGCATGGGAACAAGGCTAATTCGGGGACTAAATGTGCTCTAATTATGGTCACATCAAATATCCCCAAACCGAACCTTTGCTCGTCTCGAGTAAAGAGGTGACAAAGACTAGGACCATTATTTAAACTAACCTAATAACATAGCCGACATGAGACAATTAGCGGGTCTCACTCCGCCCCTTCAACTCACAACAAGACAACCATGAGGTAGGATGCCTTCTTGCAAGGCAAGGTGGGTCTTGCCAAAATGGCGACACATCCAAACATTAAGCACACAAAATCAAATAATGGATGCATCTACAAAAGAATAGCCACTTTCCTCATCTAAGTGGCGGAAATTATCTACAAGGGAAGCAATTCAAGGGTACACACTCCTTCATAGATGCAATTTTTTCAAACTACTAAGCCTAGAAGGATACCAATAAATCACCTCCAAGTTGTGTCAAGCTAGGGTACCTTTGTCCTCAATCGTTAAATGCTTTTGTCAAGAATAGACTCCCTATGGTGTTAGAAACACTGGAGGATCGCGGAATTCCCCCTCTTGCCTAGACAAGAAGAAAGGTCGTCCCCTCTCTACCATGCACAAAAATGGATACGATGGATAAAGGGATCGATAGATATTTGAGTTTCACTTTGGGAGTTTGCTTTTGTTTTTGTTTTTCCCCCCAATTTCTTGTGGCATATAACATTTGAGAACACTTTCTTGCCATTTCTTTTTGATTTTTGGCATTTCAACACTTGACAACTTTCAACTTTTCTTTGCATTTCTTTTGAACATTTTAAAAGTCACCCCATATGTAGTGAGGGTGGCTTATATTTGAAGCTTTAGGAGTTCTATTTTTGCTCCTCTTTTCATTTGATGCATTTTTTTTGCAAACTTTCTTCCACTTTTCATTTCATTGAACTCAAATTGATTTCTTTTTGTGCCCATTCCCTTTGATGACAAAAATGTGGTAGAACATGGATGATGGATAGATGCATGGTTTCAAGGGTCACCTTGGAATAAACGGTAGCCAAGGAGTTATCACACCACAAGGTACTCTTGACTAGGCCTTAATCCATGGGTCAAAGGATACTAGTATGACACATCCTAGGGTGTTTTACAAGTATTCTAACAAGCAAAGTCTTAAGAAGAAAAAGCATCTAATAGGGCCTATATACACTTGTCAAGCTTCCCAAGTAGACGGTTTCGCAAAATTTTCTAACATGCAACTACATGCCATGATGCAACTAACATATAAACATCCTAATGCAAATGATTCTACCAACTAATATGACATATACACTAAATACAAGTCCTAAGTTCACATTGTTATACCGCATCAATCAAAATAAAGCCACATAGTCATTAACATAAAGAGGAAAAAGGAGATTGGAAAGATCATACCATGCGGTCTTCAATATCCTCAAGTCTCGGATGTGGCGTAGTCGATCAATGTGAACAAGAATTAAACAAACACGATATATACAACAATATATACATGACTATACTACAAAGGAAATGAACTTGTTTTTGGTTTTTCAATTTTTCAATTTTTTATGGTTTTTCGAATATTTCAATTTTTTTTGGATTTTTGAATAAAAGTTAAGTTAGAATTCCCCATCCCCACACTAATACGGGTATTGTCCTCAATGGCCAAAATGATGAGAAATCATGCAAACATGATGTATGAATTCTACACTAAATGCAAGCTACACTAATCTACACTACATGATGCATGGTTTTTTGTTTATGACGGAGAGCGTAATTTAGATTACCTCCCGTTGGGTATGCATGTACTTCCCCAAACCGAGTTAGACATTATTTCTAATGTCCTAAGGTTGGGTGTAGTTCATGCACACAAGATGCAATGCATGAAACTAAATTTGTCATTTTGGATTTTCAAAAGTGGGAACAATAAAATAAGAACACCTCAATGGGACCGAGGTGTTAGTTCTCTATGTTGCTAGGACTACTCCAACCATGATCAAGATTGAATAAAATACAAGTTAACAAAACATAAATTTTTTTCATGAAAATTGAAACTTAAAGAGAGGAGATGAGGAAACTTCACTTAAACTTGAGATGGGTGCCTCACGCCCGCTCCATCTAGCTATGAAGTAATCCTCTAGAGATCGCCGTCATCTCCCTCTAGATCACTATCCCATATCTCTTTTGATGAATCACTCGTGTTCGGGTCCATGAACTCGTCCTCTTCACTTTCAAGCTCCACCGTGTCCCCTCCGCAAGAATTGTTGCTCCCTTCCTCTTGTCTCCCGTTTGCTCCTTCATTTGCCCTCTCCGAATTGGGGAAGAGTAAGTCCATTTGTGCCCAAGAGGGAAATACTCCCTCTTCACTAACCTTTCCCCTATGAATCATATCGTGGTATTGAGGATAGAGTGCATAGTAATTGTCCACGGTAGCTTCATATTGTCGGTAGTGCAAATCTTGTAGAATTCCCGTGACAAAGTCATCACGGGGGAGGATAAAGGGGTTGGGATGGTTATACGGTTGATAAGGAAATGGGTAGGGATGCACTTTGATCTTCTCATCTTGAGATTGTTGCTCTTGTTGTTGTTGTTGGGGATTTGGAGGTGGTGGTGCTTGTCTTGCTTGGGTTGGGTTTGGAGGGATGAGGTAGGATGGGATTGGTGACAAAGGTCCTCTTCTTGGGGAAATTCATGGTAGGCCGGTCATTGGTAGATAAATTGGATCACTTCCTTTCGTTATCCACTTGATCTGCTTATCAACCCCCTCAAGGGTTATCCAATGATGATGAATAAGAAGAAGATCTTCATTTATCCTCGTGTTTCCCGAAAGAGGAGCATACTCATTATTCTCATTGAATCTCGGATTGAAATGCTTCGCAAGCCTAGTAATGAGTCCTCCATTTACAATGTGTTTCATCCCGTCATCATCACCATTCCTAAACTTTGCCCATTTTTCGAGTAGCACAAGAGGTGCATTGAAGTGGTACACACTTCTTCCTTGAATATTGAGGTAAGATTCCATGAACACAAGATCAAGTTGATTCACAATCGCCGGATCTCGGCGAGCAAGGAGGGTGCCCGAGAGGAACCGGTAAGTGAGTCTCAAGATCGGGTTTTGAATATGAAAAGCGAGACATTCCTTGGTGTATTTCTTTGGCTTCAATGTCCGGGTAGGCGAAACATCGAGTCTAAGCACATTTGCGAATTCCACAAGGGTCATTATCCTTGAAACATTTTCCAACCTAAATTCTATGCATATTGTTTTGTTCAAGGTTGTAATCTTCAAAAAGCTCAAGAACTCAAGCACAAGGGATCAGTAAGTTTGCTCATACATGTGGAAAAGGGTAGAGAGACCAAATACTTCAAAGAGAGCTTCCACTTGGTGATAAATCCCAAGTTTCCTTAAAGTATTATGACATAAAAACTTAGTAGGGAGAATGTTCTTACTAAGAAGCCGGTGGAAGACTAGTCTTTGCACATCATTGATAAATTCAACATTTGAGAAGTCATCAAGTCTTGTAAGATCCACGATTTCTTCATGCTCCCTTCTTAATGTGTTGATGTGGGAGGTATAAGAACTTCCTCTCACCCTTGGTCTCCTCCCATCCCTAAAAGAAGATCTCCTTGGTGCCATTCTTTGATTATTGAGCTGGGATTTTTGATTTGTTAAAGAATAAAGATGCTCCTTGTGGATTGAATGTTGCCTTTGAAACCCTAGGAATTTGGGGCTTTTTGATTTTGTGGGGTAAAAGAGTGATTGGGATATGCTTTGGAGTCATAAGGAGGTGGGTTTTTATAATATAAGTGGAAGGAAGGGTGATGTGTCACAAATTGTGTGGTGGGGTGTAATAAAATTAAGAAAAGTCGGGCCGAATTATCGCAGGAAGACGGGCGGATTCGAGCAGAAGACGCTCAGATTCTAGCTTCTCGGGACGGGCGGATTTAAGTGAAGACGCCCGGATTCTAGCACAGCTAACTTTCCAAAAATATGACGCCACAAAGACGGGCTTCCCGACCCCAAGACGCTCGGATTCTCTGAAGACGAGACGGGCGTCTTTTCTCAAAGACGGACGGATTCTGAGACAGTGAAATTTCTTGAAATGCACAGGCAAAAAAAAACGGCCGTCTTTCTGCAAAGCCGGGCGGATTTTTTAGGACGAGCGTCTTCCCTGCTGAGACGCTCAGATTCTTTGACAGTCCCAAAATTTTCAATTTCTCAGCTTATCAAGACGGACGGATTCTTCCCAAAATGCTCGGATTCCAGCAGGACGGGCGGATTCTAATGAAGACGCTCGGGTTCCAGCTGCGAATTTTTCCTTTGATGTCCTTTCCTCTCATAAATGCTTCCCAACACTTGAAGATTGGTTCCTTCCTTCATTTAAAATTCGTTAGTGACCCTCCCTCACTTACTCTCATGGAAAGAGTTTATGTTTATGATTAAAGAAATGCAATAAAATTATAAATACAAGTTAGAGGGTTAGTATATTTAAAAGTGGTGGTTTAGGGAGGACTCCAACAAACTCTCCCTTTTGATGGTTCTTTCAAGGATGAGAAGGCCCGATGTAGGTGACCTCGACCTCTCCAATAAACGCTCCCTCATAGTATGGCTTCAACCTTTGACCATTGACTTTGAACTTGCTTCCATCTTCCGCTTTGATTTCAAAATCTCCATATTTTCCAACTTCGGTTATCACATAGGGACCCATCCATCTAGAGTTCAACTTTCCCGGAAAGTCCTTTTGTCTAATCCTCCTATCATGGAGCAATTTCGTCCTTTCTTTGTAAATCTTGGCGTTCTCATAGGATTGTAGTCGGAATTCCTCCAACTCTTGAATTTGAATCATCCTCTTTTGGCCACTCAATTTAAGATCAAGATTAAGTGCTCGGATTGCCCATTAAGCTTTGTACTCCAATTCGATTGGCAAATGACATGCTTTTCCATAGACAAGCTTGTAAGGGGAGGCTCCTATGGGAGTCTTATAGGCCGTCCTATAAGCCCAAAGGACATCATCAAGCTTTGTGCTCCAATCTTTTCGGGTCTTGTTCACAACTTTCTCAAGGATTTGTTTGATCTCTCTATTTGAAACTTCAACTTGACCGCTTGTTTGAGGATGATATCCCAAGCTGATTCTATGTTGAACACCATATTTGGTCAAAAGAGATGCAAGTTTCTTCTCATGAAAATGTGTTACTCCATCACTTATGATTGCTCTAGGAACTCCAAACCTTGGGAAGATTATTTTCTTGAAGAGCTTGGTGACCGTTTTTGCATCATCATTTGGAGTGGCAATTGCCTCCACCCACTTTGAGACGTAGTCTACGGCCACAAGGATGTACTTATTCCCATTGGATGTCACAAAGGGACCTTGGTAGTCGATCCCCCAAACATCGAAGATCTCCACCTCTAGAATGCCCCTTTGTGGCATTTCGTTCCTCCAAGAGATATTCCCCGTTCTTTGACAAGCATCGCAATGAATGATGAATTCCCTTGTGTCTTGAAACATTGTAGGCCAATAGAAGCCCGAATGAAGAATTTTTGCAATGGTTCTCCTTGCTCCATGGTGCCCATCATAGGGCGATGAGTGACATCCTTCTAAGATTCCTTGGACTTCCCATTGAGGGATGCATTTTCGGTAGAGCCCATCACTACACTCCTTGTAGAGGTTTGGGTCATCCCAAAAGTACCTCTTTACTTCGAATAGGAACCTCTTTCTTTGGTTGTGGTTCAAATTTGGAGGGAGTAATTTTCCAACAATATAGTTAGCATAATCGGCAAACCATGGAGTGATGTGCCTTTCAAGTTGTGTTTGAATGGCCATCAAAATATCGTCGGAAAATGAGTCATTGATCGAGGTTTCTCCATGTTCATCATGAAACCGGATCCTTGACAAGTGATCCGCCACTACATTTTCGGCTCCTTTCTTGTCTCTTATTTCCAAGTCAAATTCTTGAAGTAGCAAAATCCATCTCAACAACCTTGGTTTTGCCTCCTTCTTTATCAAGAGATGTCGGAGAGCACGGTGATTCGAAAAGACAATCACCTTGGATCCAAGTAAGTAGGAACGGAATTTGTCCAAAGCATAGACAATGGCAAGAAGCTCCTTCTCGGTGGTATCACAATTCACTTGGGAGGGATCAAGAGTCTTGCTTATATAATAGATGGCATGAAGAGCTCTTCCTACCCGTTGGCCAAGAACCGCTCCAACGGCGTAGTTACTAGCATCACACATAATCTCGAACGGTAGTTCCCAATTTGGAGGTTGAATGATCGGTGCCGAGATTAGTGCTTCCTTGATTCTATTAAAGGCTTCAACACACTCATCAGTGAAATGGAATTGGGCATCTTTAAGCAAGAGTTGAGTGAGGGGTTTCGCTATTTTCGAAAAATCTTTTATGAAACGGCGATAGAAACCCGCGTGACCGAGAAAACTTCTCACCCCTTTAACATTCACGGGAGGTGGGAGTTTCTCTATCACCTCAACTTTAGCTTTATCGACCTCGATGCCCTTTTCCGAAATTAAGTGACCCAAAACAATTCCTTCATTGACCATGAAGTGACACTTTTCCCAATTTAAAACAAGACTAACATCTTCACATTTTTGCAACACAAGAGAAAGATTATGCAAACATGAGTCAAAGTACTTTCCATAAACACTAAAATCATCCATAAAAACTTCCATTATGGTCTCTAGGTAGTCGGAGAAGACACTCATCATGCATCTTTGGAAAGTGGCGGGGGCATTACATAAACCAAAAGGCATCCTCCTATATGCAAAAGTACCATAAGGGCATGTGAAGGTGGTCTTATGTTGGTCATCCGGGTGTATAGGGATTTGGAAGAATCCCGAATACCCGTCAAGGTAACAAAAGAATTTGTTGGAGGCTAACCTCTCAAGCATTTGGTCAATGAATGGTAGGGGAAATGATCCTTTCTTGTTGCGGAGTTCAATTTTCGATAGTCAATACACATACGCCAACCGGTGATCTTTCTTGTGGGTATTAGTTCATTCTTTTCATTTGTCACTACCGTAGTACCTCCCTTTTTAGGTACCACTTGGACGGGGCTAACCCACAAAGAATCCGATATGGGATATATGATTCCCGCATCAAGTAATTTCATAACCTCTCCTTTGACAACTTCTTGCATGTGGGGGTTCAATCTTCTTTGAGGTTGAATGGTAGGTCTATGGTCCTCCTCTAGATGAATTCTATGCATGCAAAAGTTGGGACTTATCCCCTTAAGGTCATCTGGACTATAACCTATAGCCTTCTCATGTTGTTTCAACACATCAAGCAATTTTCCCAATTGGTTCTCATCAAGTCTATCATTAACAATCACGGGTTTGGTCTTTGATTCATCAAGGTAAGCATATTTCAAATTTGGAGGAAGGGGTTTTAGAGTAGGAGTTTGTACCTCACTTTCCTCTGGATTTTCATTGAGAATTTGCTCCATCTCCATTAGACATTCCATTCTCATAGCATATTCAACTTGTTCTTCATTCTCATCAATCTCATCACATTCAAATTCCATGATGGATTCCTCTTGCTCTTGAGCTTGTAAGATGTCTTCTAGGATGGATTGCTCATCCTCTATAGGTTGACATGCTTCCACAAGGATGTTTTGCACTAATTCGGATTGTGCATGAGTAAGTTCTTTGTTAGCTAGAGCGGCCTTAAAAAGATCTACCTCCAATTCCCAATACGTATTTTTAGCCTCACTTGCTTCCAAGGCCTCCAATGCTTGCATGGGACCTTTGAAGAAAGGTATACTTAAGTGGTCCTCTACAAAACAATCTATAAGGTCCATCTTGCAAAATATCAAACAACTTGAAAACAATTAGAGCAAACCTTGAGGAGTTTTACTTCCCCAAGGCGAAGAAAGACACAACTAATAACAATATAAGAAAATCTAAATCAAGTTAACACCCTCCCCGGCAACGGCGCCATTTTTGGTCGGGACTTACTATATCTTATCGGTAACTTGTCGTTAGGAGCACCTAGACCAAAACATAATTTATAGCTTCACAAACAACTCTACAATTAGTAAAGAGGCAAGTAAAGGTCGGATCCCAAGGGACGGGAATTGAGATGAGATTTCTATTGCAACTAGTGGTGTCTTAGGGGTGTCACAATTGGGGTTTGAATAGAAGATCACTAAACTAAATATCAATGAAATTAAACAAGCAAGATGAATTAAAAGGGATGTAAACAATTGATAAAAAGCACTAGGGTATCATGAGGTCATAGGGGATTCATGGGAATTGATCATACAAACATGTTCTCAAATTATAAGCAAGCAATTATTGTTGTGATGGATTGAGTTGGTTTATATCTTACGATCCTAGGAAAGTTTGGATCCCGGAGCCGAATCGATTAGATTGTACAACACCTACAAGTCGACTTAGTCTTTCCTACTCAACTACATGCATGGTCTAATGAGACTCGAGTTGGTTTATGTCTTACAAGTCTCATTGAAAAGATAGGTGATGTGTAAAAAATGCAAGGATTCATAGGCTCACATTTCATCAAACATAACATGTGCATGAGTTGAGATCACAACAAGCAAGCAAATAAACTATGAAAGCATATTAATTTAAGCATGAATCATTCCCCATGTTGGTTTCCCCTAATTACCCATTAACCCTAGCTAAGGAACTACTCACTCATTATCATGTTGAACATGCTAGCAAGGTTATCAATCATACCAACAAAGTGAAACATGATGAATAAATGAAAGTGATTAACAATAATTAAAGAGGGATTAAGAGAATTATACCTACTAATGATTCCAATAATAAAGCAAAGAATAAAAGAAGTACTTGATGCTTGATTGAGAGGTTGTCAATCTCCCAATAATAACCCAAATAATCTTCAATTACCCAAAATAAAGTGTGAACAAGAGAGAGATTAAGGAAATAAAACTTGTATTAAACCTTGATTAATTGTTGATTACAAAATTAAAGAGAGATTTGATTGATATTAACTACACTAAAGATTGCTAAGAAGAACATATCTTCTAATTAGACTAATGGGGTATTTATAGTGGGAATTAGGTGTAGGAATTAGGGTTAACTAAGGGCTTAAATGACGATTAAGTCCCTACTTAAGGAAACGCCGGTCTTTTTGGAAGGATGGGCATCTTTCTTGAAGCTTGAAGAAACGAAATTGGTCTGCCTTGGAATCCGGGCGTCTTTAGCACGGGACGGGTGGATTCGGTGGTCTCTGCCCGGGCGTCTTGCGATGAAGACGGGCGTCTTCTGGAGCTGCTGCCCGGGCGTCTTGGGGAGAAGACGCACGGATTGTGGTGGCGGAGGACGGGCGTCTTCAGGACAATCCGCACGGATTGCTGGACAGTCTCGTTTCTTCTTCTTTTCTTCCTTTTTCTTCATAAGATCCTTGGGGATTTCCTCGGGGATGCAAGGTTCTTTTCTCATCATTGCCCATCTACTATAGTATGTACAAAGGCCTTCTAATCTTGTCTCTCCTTGATGCTTGGTCATTTGAATTCAATCAATTTAGTCTCATTTTGCCATGAAAATGCAAGGTTTGCACTCCTTTCCTACCAAAGGATCAAAACCTCAAAGAATATGCAAAACAAAGAACTAAAGACAATAAATGACCCAAATATGCACTAAAAAGCATGGGAACAAGGCTAATTCGGGGACTAAATGTGCTCTAATTATGGTCACATCAGTGACACCGACCACAAACCCGAATGTATGCAAGCAAAATGCAATCGAATTTCATAAAAGTGCAAAATTATGAACATGTTATGCAAGGAGTATACTACTCTCAAATTCCTACATGAACTGGTCATGAATGACACCAGTTATACGACTCTAATAACTTAGAAATTTTAAAGTAGTTTGCCAATTTTTCCAGGTCAAGTCTATATGATCTGCTGTATTTTAACACTAACTTGTAGACTATGCGCATGACTAAGCTGATAACCGCCAATTAGATGCAAGGCTCAAATGAAATGACAAGTTACAGTGCAAAATCATCACAGAAATCTACCATTCCGACTCGACCTATATGCAAAATGAAACGTGATATTGTTTGAATTTTTCTATTTTTTTGTAAAATTAAAAACAAATGCAAGCGAGAAAATAAATGTGAATGTAAAAACAAATGCAAATGCAGACTCAAAGGATGCAATACCCTCCCCAAACCAAAACGGACAACGCCCCCGTTGTCCTCCAGCATACACCAGCAGTATATATACAGGGAATAGGATAAAACAGCCAATAAATGAATAAAACAATAAATAAATAAAGGAGATAAAAAATATAAAAAAAAGCAGAAATACATACAAAATTAGCGAACTTCCCCAAACCAGCTAGAAAACTGGGGAAATGAGTAGACCAGTAGCTACTCGTCAACATCCTCCTCCTCCTCCTCATCTACCACCGTGTAGTCAGGATCTCGCTCCTGCTTCCGTCTCCTACCCTCCTCAGCTCGGACTCTCTCCTCCCGCTCAGCTGTGTCCACCTCGCTCTCTGGCTATGGGTACCCCTCCACCGGGTACCGGTAGAAAGAAGGGTGTGGCCAGCCGTCTGGAACGGGACGTCCTCTCCTCATGTGGTACTCGTACAGAGGAAACAAGGCAAGTGCCTGGTCACGCTCCATACGGGCCACCCTGGTACACATCTCAAGCAACAAACCGTTACGACATCCTTGGTCCATGACCTCGGGCGCCTCAAAGGGTAGAGGAGGAACAAAGTTAACCGGCAGAACCGGCTGTGTAACAGAAGGAGTAGGGATAGGGATCAGTGTAGGCGTGGGCGTGGACGTGGACGTCTGCCCAGCCTGAGTCGGTGTGAACCGCTCTCCGGTCTCAGGTCGCTTCCGCTTCTTAGAAGCGGAAGAAGTAGAAGGAGCAAGTGTGAGGTGGTAGGAAGGTAGAGGTGGAGGTAACCTACCCGACACAATGTTCAAAGGTGAAAGACGGGGTAGGTCGGGAAACGGTAAGGTAACGGACTCGGAACCACAGATCTTCTAAGTCCGCTGATCCTTAGCTAACCAAAACATCGCCAGCATGACGCTAATATGTGAACCCTTGCAAAAACGGTAAGAAAGGAACAATAATAGAATGCGGAATTTTAGGAAATTTTTGAAACTTTTAAAGTTTAAAGCGCGGGTTCATAAAAATGTATAACAGAAATAAAGAATGCGGAAATAAAGATTAAATTATACAAACGCGATAGTCAAAGGTGAGGGAAAATATATCCCTCGAATGACAAAAGCTAAAAGGTGAGTCTAAGCAATCCTAATAAACCAACTACTAGTCCAAGGTTTAGTTCCCGCTAGCCCACACGTCTTCCCCACGTAAGCAACTTCACAACCTGTCATTCATGTAAACAGGAACTCCACAGTCAGTGGGGAGTAACTCAAGGATCTCCCAGCCACAAAATGTCGAAACACAGATAAACAAGAACATATTAGAACAACATAAATATAACCATTTGAGGCAAGCACTAAGACATGAGACTAACATTCAAAACATACGTAGTCAATCATAGATAAGCATATGATATATACATATGAGACAATCCAACCAAAATGTCATAAATGATAATACAACTATAAACACGGTAGAATATCATATGTCATGGATAAATAAGATTAACATCATGATACGTGTGAATGGAAACCTTAGCCATGAACTTTGAAAACCAAATAACATACAATACACGAAATGGGACTACTAACATCACATAATAAGCAAAGCATCCGGCTCAGAGGCTACCTTTAAAGCATGTCCGAGACACAAGTCCTTAAGTACCTTAGCTCAGCGGTTACCTTTAAAACATGTCCAAGGCACGACCTCTAAAGTATCTGGCTCAGCGGTTACCTTTAAAACATGTCCAATTACTACAAACAAGTGCCAGACTCAGAGGTTAACTTTAAAACATGTCCGAGGCACAACACATAAAGTATCTGGCTCAGCGGTTACCTTTAAAACATGTCCAAATACTACAAACAAGTACCCGGCTTAGAGGTTACCTTTAAAACATGTCCGAGGTACAACACATAAAGTATCTGGCTCAGCGGTTACCTTTAAAACATGTCCAAATACTACAAACAAGTACCCGACTCAGAGATTACCTTTAAAACATGTCAGAGGTACAACAAACAAGTATCTGGCTCAGCGGTTACCTTTAAAACATGGCCAAATACAACGAACAAGTGCCCAACTCAGAGGTTACCTTTAAAACATGTCAGAGGCACAACAAACAAGTATCTGGCTCAACGGTTACCTTTAAAACATGTCCAAATACAACAAACAAGTGCCCGACTCAGAGGTTACCTTTAAAATATGTCCGAGGCACAACAAACAAGTATCTGGCTCAGCGGTTACCTTTAAAACATGGCCAAATACAACAAACAAGCACATGGGACGAGATTATTACTGTCACATTCATACTTATGGCTTGCATCTCACCATAAGTACGGATGGGAACATCAATCCCGACGATCATACCGCAACTAGAGGGCTTATAGCTCACCCCGAGTATCCGATAGGGCCAAGACTCTCACAACCGAACAATACTAGACATTATCAAGAATACGACTCACTACAAGTAACAATTTATAATAAATATTTCATACCTATATTATATTAATAAATATTCCACTTCATAATTTAACATGCCAGTTAAATAAGATATAGCAAGCGATAATGAATGATTTGCGTAATATAAAATACGAGATAAAAATGTAACCAACCATCAATGGGTCATTCCTAAATATTCACCATGACAATGGTTAGCCCAACAACATGAATCATACAAGCCTAACAAATAAAACACAACAAGTCCAACTAGTAAAACATGACAAATTCAACTAGTAAAACATGACAAATCCAACCAATTAAACAAAAAAACCTAATTAATAAAACCCAACAAGTAAAACCAAAAGAGTCCAACAAACAAACCAAATGAGCCCAAATACATACTTGTGGTTAGCCCAAAAATAAGAGGGTGGTGAGCCCAAACCACAACATCATAAAATTGTTTAAGGAGATTACACAAGGAAGCAAGGGGAGGTAAGGGAAGAGCACGACTCCCACACCGTGACCTATAACCCGAATTCTTATCGCACCAAAACAAGTGGCTAGCAAAGCAAAATCATTTTCATAAATGTAACGGCAACTAATACCAATGAGTCCATGTATATTACTACCGACACAAACCATCCAATTGCAATACAAACACGTAATGACAAGTAAAAATTCACATTTATATATATATATAAACACTTGAGACGGAAGGGCACATGAGATTACTTATATGGCGACTACCAAATACTCGCTACATTACAGCCCATGCTGCAACCTACCACGGCTGCCAAACAGCTTGCAGACTAGCTCCAAACTCGAGCCGACACAGGCCCCAAACACGGTCCAATACACGGTATAAAAACAGGACACCAACCGTCTAAAAACTGAGTTTTTCAAGCGGAAAAATATCGAGTATACATGTAACGACATTAGCGTAAGGACAAGACACGAAAGACAGATCCGAGGGCTGTTTTGTCTGTTCCAAATCAGGGACCAACACACCCCATACACGGTACCAAAACAGAGTTCCAGCAGCTCTTTTCGTCCGAATTCAAGACGGAAATTGACGACAAAGGTGAGACGGAAATGCAGCATGCTTAAAGTATAATAGCCAACACAAAAACCATCCAAGGAACTCAAAAAGTGCGAAAAATGGGAAGGGCAGCAGTACTTGAACATGAAACACGCAGTGAACTCGATATTTCCCCTCATACCCGAATCCAGTTTGAGATGGGTCAAGGCAACCAAAACAGCCGTGTAAAATGATCATTATCAACACAAAAACAACCCCATTCATGAGGAAACACACAAAGACTTAAACTTTACGATAAAAGAAGGTAAACACGAGTAAGAAGGACAGATTCCTGACATTTTGTTGAGTAACCTATCACCGTTACCTTAAACGCTCCTTATTCTTCGAATAAATGGTCCCCAAAGCTTGAGTCTTCCACCGGGTCTTCGAAACCTTCAACAAGGAGCAAGAAAACGAAGAGATTGAGGCAAAAACCGAAACTTTATAAGACGGCAAAAATCGAAACCATCACAAAAACGAGACTTTCTTACCTTGAAAGAAGGAGGAAGGAAAGATGAAGAGAATGATACAAAAATTAAGAGGAATGGTGAAGAAATGGAGCCGGGATCTGTATTACAAGGTCACGAGAAATGGGGTTTATAAGCTCTATTTCGTTTAAACGAGTTGCTGCTGCATTGCTTTGTTTTTGTTGTTGTTGTGATACAGGAAACACGAAAAAGGGAGGGGTTTAGTGGGGTGGGTTTGGTTAGTTCATGTGAGAGAGAGAGATTAAAAATATTATTAATTTAGTTAGGTGTAAAAGGTAAGTAACGTGTTGTCGAAACGGGATAGGTTGAGAATAGATTAGTCTCACAAGTGGAAATGTGACGGTCTTATGTTAGACGGAGATACGTCTTAAACCTACTATAATTTAAGACGGAACTTTATTACCATTAATAGTATTATTATTATTGTCACTATTATTACTATCCGACTAAAATACATATTTTTTATATAAATTAAGCTTTAATACATAACTATTTATAAAAATCATGTTTAAAATAAAATTAATAAAATTAAATAATTCAAAAATATAAAATAATGTAATTAAACGGTTAAATAGATTATAAATGTCAAAATGAGAAATTCGTGGATGTTACATAATATCTAAGTCCGCTTCCCTATCTAAGTGTGTCAGGCCTCGGGGGAAGTCTATGAAGAGAGTACGGGCGAGGTAGGAGGCTATGCCTCCACAGGAAATTGTGCCCGTCGTCTTCTGCCCGACAACATTAAAATACTGAGCTGTCAAGTAAGCAATGTTAAAAACTAAGGGGCCAGCGCTATCAATGTTCAAATAGCCCCATAAAATAGACAACTCAACATTGTTAATGTTGTTATGCTCCTTACGGCCAAAGATCATCCCTCCAAGGAGACGGAGAAAGTAACGGGCCGGGGGAAGATGGACGTGAGCCAACTTCCGCTGGTCATAGGGAGTCTGTGCCAAAGTAGGCCAAAGTAAGCGCAGGACCTTCCGAGGAGGGTCCTGATGGCCGTGAGAAGACAAACATAACCGCCTCCCAAACTCAGCTAAGGTCCAAGAAGTGGTCTGGTTAAACAGTCTAAAGAAGACACAAGAGCTCTCCGGGTCAGTAGTATATGCACCAGCTGAGAAAGTGAAAGAGCTGAAAAACTCAAGGGTCAGCTGGTCGTAGGTCAGTGCACTCATGGTGGTCAACCCAGTCATCCCCGTCCCATTTAACAGTTCAGCTACAGGCTCGTAAATCCCCAATTTCTCAAGTAAAATCCGACACAAAAACTTAGTGGAAGTGATGTCACATCGCATTAAATTTTTAAAATGTTTACGATGAAGCGAGTTCACGAAACGTACCTGAGGGAAATCGGGCAGCGGGTCTAAGGAGTCGTCTGCACGGAACATGGCAGCAGCGCGTCCAGCAGTAGTAGTAGGACCTCGTCCCCGTCCTCGTCTAGTAGTATCCAAAGCAGAAGCGGCCAGTCCAGGAGCGCGGCCTGTGACTGGTCAAGGTACTAACGCAGACGAGAAAGCAGCTGTGACAGTGGGTGACGACGTAGCAGGGTCGACACCATAGAAGGGACAGAAGCTGTAGTGACAGCAGCGACAACAACAATAGAAACAGCAGGGCTAGAGACAGTGGTAGCAGCAGGGACCACCGCCTCAGAAACAGACGGACTAACAATCAAACTAGAAGAGGGTACGGTACTACTATCCATCCTATGATGCAAATAAGTCCTTTTATCAGTCAATTAAACAAAGATAACACGATTTACCCAATTTAAACAAATTTTCGAAACCCTAAGCCTAATTAAGATCGAAAACAATGAAATTAAACAATAAAATGCAAAAGGGAGGACTTACTTGATGATTACCCATAGATTAGAAGCAAAAGAATCGACAAAAACGCAACAAAATAGTCGGATTGAGACCCGACTTGAGCAAAACCTAGAACCCTAAATAAACCGCAAATAACACGAATTTGAAGGGAAAAACAAAGGGCTTTTGTCGAAATTAAGGCAATAAACGCAATGTGGGTGATTGATTTGGTAAAGGGGAAGAAAAATGGAGGTTTTGGGGGTTTTAATGGTGTTTATCGCAATACAAATGGGAGAGGAAGGAGTATAATGAAAATAGAAAAGGAATAAAGAGATTTCCTGCGTGTTATAAGCATCTGGCACTCGATCGAGTGATTTTAAACCACTCGATCGAGAGCTTTTTCCTCCAATGTGCTCGATCGAGTAAAGCAGCTTTCGATCAAGAACTTCCCTTTTTGTACCGTTCGATCGAAAACAGCAAACCTTTCGATCGAGTACTTTTCCTGGGCATTTCTCTCGATCGAGTACAAAAAGTGCTCGATCGAGCTATTTTTCTTTGGCACGCATCCCAATACAGCGTATCTTCCCCAAACCTGGGTAAAAACACAGAAAAATGCTTCCCGCAAATACCAAATTCACAAAAATACGCAGTCTATATTCGGTCTTATGCTAAAACTAACTACGCTATTGTCTAAAAGTATAAATGCAAATAGAAGTGTCTAACGGAAATTTAAATTACAAAGTCTTTACAATGGGACATTTCCCGCTTATCTCCCAAAACACTGTAACAATCCAAAGGAAGGCTTCTGACTGGAGGAGGTCCCTTCAGCATCGCGGACCGTCCTCTTGGATCGCCATGAGCTTGAACTTGAACTGATTGAAGAAGAATAGTTTGCGTCCACATACGCCTTCACTATCTTCTTCCCTTTGTCATTCTTTTTGGCAGTGTTACTCACAACATTCCCATCACTTAGCTTGCCTTTCACTGTACCTTGACCGACGGAATCTCCAATATATTCCCTGTTTGTACCTGCATCATAGGAAACAACAGAATGGTCCTCCTTTTTGCTCTCAGTCTAAGGCGGAGGTGGCAATATAGCAGCACAAAACTTAATATCATCAACTGGAGAAGCTGTGTCTGGGTCTATAGAGGGTAAGGCAGTACAAGGTTGAACTTGCATAGGGGCCCTACGAGCATTGGACTGACAAAAGGTCAGCTCCTCGTCACCTACCTGAAAAGTAAGGGTGATCTTCCCCCCGACATCGATTACCGCGCGAGCAGTAAATAAGAATGGCCGTCCTAATATGATAGGAGTGTAAGAGTCATCGGGTATATCTAAGACCACAAAATCAACGGGAATAAAGAATATCCCAATCTTTACAGGTATGTCCTCTAAGACACCTAGTGGCCGTGATATTGAATGGTCGGCCATCTGAATAGTCATGTTGGTACAATGAAACTTGGTCAAACCCAGTCTCTTAGCGAGAGACAATGGTAAGACACCTACGCTAGCTCCTAAGTCACATAGCGCATTATCAATCAAGTGGGTTCCTATATGGCATGGAATCGAAGAGCTACCCGAGTCAGATTGATTGGGTGGTGTCTTATTCTGAACTAAGGCGGGCCCTATTTCAGTCATAGATACCATTTCATGATCACTAATATGCCTCTTACGCGTTAATATCTCTTTCATAAATTTCATGTAAGAGGATACCTGGGTAAGCAGTTTGGCGAACGGAACGTTGACAAGAAGGCTCTTTAGGATATCAGCAAATTTTCCGAAATATTGTTCGGCCTTCTTGTTCTGCAATCGCCTCGGAAAAGGAACCGTGATAGGAATTTCCAAGCCTTTATTTCTTTATGCCAAAGTGTCAACACGATCATCATCATTTTTTCTCGTTCGACCTCTTTTTCCCTTCGATCGAGCACTTCCATCAGCAATATCCTTCGATCGAGGACTTTCCTCCACTCTATCGAAGTCTTCATTTTCAGCATTACTCGATCGAACAACAGTTTCACTCGATCGAGTAGTTTTCTCAGCATTTTCTCTCGATCAACCACCTGAAATGAGTCGATCGAGGATTTTATTCGGGTTCAGCATACCTTCGTCCAATGACGACTGTTCACGCTCTGCAACATTAGTGTCCGCGTCTGATTTGTCCTCAAAAGTTGACAATTTAGGTCCTTCGTAGGAAAGACCGCTCCTCAAATTAATCAGATTTACCGTCTCATGTTGGTTCTTATCAGGTTGAGATGGTAAATGGCCCGGCTTCCTTGAAGATTGATTAGTGGCGAGTTGAGCTATTTGAGACTCAGGTGACTTTATCGACGCATCTTTTTGTTGGTCACTCTTCTGCAACTGGATTGTCAGTGACTGAATCATTGACTTCAACTCTGCCGTTTCACTTACACCACTAGAGGAAGCACCTTGATGTGGCGGTGGAAAGGATGAAGGCTTTTGAAAGCCTTGTTGAGCTTTATGAGGAGGAATGTAAGGTTGTTGCTGCTGCGGTGGAGGTGTAGGATTCAACACATTCTGACTAGTCCATCTCAAATTCGGATGGACTCCACTTTGATTATTGTAATAGGAGCCCCGTTGCCTATATTGCTGAAAGGCAAGAACCTCCTCCTTCTCAGTTAGACAGTCAATAGTAGTGTGACCGTCATTACTACCACACCTCTCACATGAAACGGTCTCTTGTCTAGTCAACAAGTGAACCGTCTGTTGATCTCCAGCATTCTGCAACTCCAGCTTATCAAAACGAGCATTCATGGCTTCTAGTTGAGCCACAACTGCACTATCAACAGAAGAAACTGTTCGAATACCTCCTCTTGGGTTCCCATATTCAGCACAATGGGTAGCCATCTCCTCTATAATTCCCTAAAGGATGGAGGCTTTTGAAAGCCTTGTTGAGCTTTATGAGGAGGAATGTAAGGTTGTTGCTGCTGCGGTGGAGGTGTAGGATTCAACACATTCAGACTAGTCCATCTCAAATTCGGATGGACTCCACTTTGATTATTGTAATAGGAGCCCCCTTGCCTATATTGCTGAAAGGCAAGAACCTGCTCCTTCTAAGTTAGACAGTCATTAGTAGTGTGACCGTCATTACTACCACACCTCTCACATGAAACGGTCTCTTGTCTAGTCAACAAGTGAACCGTCTGTTGATCTCCAGCATTCTGCAACTTCATCTTATCAAAACGAGCATTCATGGCTTCCAGCTGAGCCACAACTGCACTATCAATAGAAGAAACTGTTCGAATACCTCCTCTTGGGTTCCCATATTCAGCATAATGGGTAGCTATCTCCTCTATAATTCCCCATCCCTTGTCATCATCATTATTCTTCTAGAATCGCCCATTTGATGAAGCGTCCAAAATAGCACGGTGGTCGCCATACAACCCATTATAAAACTGGTTGCATAAGAACCACTGATCGAAACCATGATGAGGAAGAGACCGCACCAATTTCTTAAACCGACACCATGCCTCGTACAAGTTTTCATCTGGTGTTTGCTTGAAACTTGTAATTTTTCCTCTCAGCTAATTAGTTCGTTGTGGAGGAAAATACCTTTTATAGAAGGTAAGGTCCAGGGTCTCCCAGTTAGTAATAACGGCTGCAGCTCGATCAAGATCAGTGAGCCACTCTCAGGCTCCATCGGTCAAAGAAAAACGAAATAGGACCTTTTTAATCTTATCTTGAGTCAGTCCCTTAGTAGCGGGAATGGTAGAGCAATAGTCTGTGGAAACCTCCATATGCTTCCGCGGGTCCTCACCAGCTACACCGCGATACACATTTCTTTCGACCAGGTTGATATAAGACGGCCGAATATCATATGTTCTCCCATCCTCAGTTGCAGGTTTGAAACCTTTAGGGATTGAAGCAGCCGTAGGCTCCGAATGACTCGCAATATTAGGCATTTTTACTGGACTAACGGCAGAAATAGAAGTGTCTTCTTCAAAAGACGGGTCTTATGCAAATAAGAAATGTTCTAGCTCGGGTTCAAAAGTACTCAAGGCTTCCTTTTGAATCTTTCTCAACAGTCTTTGTCTATAACGAAAGGTCCGTTCCGGTTCAGGATCAGCTGCCACTAACTCTGACCTGTTAGACCTGGGTATAGACAGTACTGGAGAAAATAAATAAGAAATGTCTCAAGGAATTAAAAATTCCCAGAGACTGAGAGACAAACGAAAAAAAACAGACAAATAGGCTAATTGCCTCCCCGGCAACGGCGCCAAAATTTGATACCGTCGTTTTAGTATAAAAAATAATTACCTAGGACAACTAACAAAAGTTAGCGGAAGTAGGGTCGATCTCCATAGGGAGGCTAATGTATCTATCTGCTTATTACATATGTCTAGTAACAAATGGGGGTTTTTAGTTGGTTTCTAAACTAATAAAGGTTTAAAGCAAGAGAAGCAAAGGAAACAGTAGTAACACAAGAAAAAGCAAGATAAGTGATCAGATAAAGGCCAATATGCTAGGATTTCGGTTCACCATGGCAGTTCACTAACTCGGTCATAAATAGTTCAGACGATCTAATGTGAGAAGGGCAAGGGAAAGGTCCTTCCGGTCTGCTATCCGCCCTAGATTACGACTAACTTAACTTCCGTCCTCATTAGGGTAGCCTACTGCTCATAACAGGTCTGTTCATTCCAATCTAGGATTGAATTTAACCAGATTAAAGGGGTTTAGAAGCGTGCACTCAACCAAACTTATTACAGTTACATTGTTATAAGACAGTTCTCAAAATCAATCGTCTAGCCTATTTACAACATCGTCACTTCTCTACCATGGCTCCCCTAATCCTAACATAAGGGGATTTAGCTACTCATGCTATTGGTGATAACAATAGAAACAACAATGAATATGCTAAGAGAGACATGATAAATAGACAATGATAAAGCATAAACTAATCAAGACAATAAAACAAGAGAGCAATAATTAAGAGCAACAAAGGATTAAATTGAGATTAAAGAAAAAGGAAGGATTACAAATATTAGATCCGGAATCAAGATGCAAGCAAAAGTTTAGCAGTAATTAGAAGAGTAATTAAGTGTAGAGTAGTATGATATGATTAAGATCCCCATTAACCTAATGACGACTTCCTTTATATAGGGAAGCGTTTTATTAACAAAAATAAACCTAACACGGAATAAAAATCCCGAGCAAATAAGCTAGTCACTCGATCGAGGCATTTCATTCCTCTCGATCGAGTGATTCCTCAGCAAAACTCCTCGATCGAGCAAGTAAGGCTCTCGATCGAACACCTTCAAATCAGCATACTTCGGTCGAGTACAGCTGGGACACGATCGAACACCTTCAACTGCCAAATCTACTTGATCGACCGCAGAAACTATCGATCGAGCAAATAACCACTGAAATAGCATTGAACTCATTTGGTTAGCTTTCAAGGACCTCCTTCATGCTTCCCGAGGTACGGCATTCTGCTCTAAATCTTCATCTCCTTAAAATGCATGCTAGGAGGGACGAATAAGGCACGATTCTACTACTTTAAGATCCATTCCTACAAAAGAGACAAAACAAACCAAAGTAGCCAATTCGGAGCATTTTGCAATACAAAGCAATGAAAATGATATAGAAATGCGTGCAACAAGAGGCTAAAAAGACTATATAAATTGTACGTATCAACTCATCATAAACAGAACCATATCAAAATAGGGCTCTTCTTATCTTATAAGACATAACATTCCACAATCATTTAGAAAAATACCACCATCAAAATAAAATTAGTATGATATTTGCCATTTGGGACGAACCCGCACAGTTATATCTTTGTGACATTTCCAAAATTCCACATACCAATTTTAGTTAGTGATATCCTTTAAGAAAATAATTTCTCTCTAATATTCTTACTGTGAAACAAAGATTGTCTTCTTGAGACTAGTAGTGAAACAATTTCATTACTATTATGATGATCATAAACATTTGTTTCAAGTTTCCCTATCTCGATCAAATCAAGCGATGCTGATTGTCTTCCTAAATTGACCTCTACTTCAGTCCGAGTCTATTTCAAGTAAACCTTTTAAAAAGTCAGACTAATGTTCATCGAATGAACATATGCATAATTACTGAAAATTGTAATTATGATGAAGTATTAGAATCTTATTCCTTAACATCACTACTTAATTAATCCACACATATCTGAATATGTGTGACCAAACTAGTCGGTTACTCTCTTAACAAGTTAGAGGCACGTTACAGTTTTTCCACCATTTAAACAAAATTCACTTGCCGTAGTTGATCCAAATCAACAAGGCCTAGAGTTCCATCATCACGGAACTTCTTTGAATATTTCTTGTTTCTTGGCTCATAAGACAATGTTGTAAGCACGTGAAATTCGAGTCATAAGACCTGAACCTTTTTTGTATTTCATGTCATTGATGAGATTGAACAAAACTAAAATTGTCTTAACAACAAAGAGAACAACAATTGTTCTTTATAAAATATTAATTCAATTTATGTCCAAACATGAAAGAATTAACATTTTTCTAACGACAAATGTAAGAATAACTATTATTCAAATAAATCTAGTTTTGAATAATACAACATTCAAATGAATAACTTCTACGCATAATGCATTCTTCATTATATACGCAGATCTATTTCATTCTTTACCATTATCCAACTTCACATGGAATTACATTCATAATCTAAATACCATCTTTGGTATCTTATACCTTATAGTAGAATATTCGTAGTAACTTTTACTTCTATAACATGCATACTTCATTTAGAAGTCATACTTCAAATAGCTTTCGCAGATCTTCGAGACATTTCTAAAAGCTATCTTTCCAATGCTATCTGTCATTACATAATGACGTTAATCACTGAATAATTTCCATACATGTTTATACATTGATCTTCAGGTTGGACTTGACAACGATTGTCCATTCCACCATCACCAGTGTCTAAACTCATATATCAAAGTCTCTTTACTGATAAACTCAAAGAATATTAGTTTTTGATTCTTCTTGATATGAAACGTAATTGTCACTAAGTGAGATATTCACTTAAGTTACATGCTTCATTCACAATGAATTGAATATAACTTAAGGTAGAACTGAAACAATTTCAATCATCAACCTTGGATGAGAAGGATATCCAATTAATCCAAATTATCAATATAATTATGTCATAACAATGACCAGTGGACTAAGTGGATCATTCCACATATTTTTCTCACTAAGCGGGAACAATTCCCTTATTTTAAACAATTGACACATATGGTACGAATAGTCATCTTTATGACGACTTTCGGTATATAGTCTAAACTATACACTAGCATTAAGTATGGTTTGATAAAATCTCTTTTGAAAACAAACTTCACTTTGCCTAATTGAGAACAATTCTCAAAGAAATCAATCAATGAATTTGAACGATTCAAACTCACTTGAAAAACATGACAACAATGATAAATTACAACTATCAACATATACAAAATTAAATCGATATATTAATACACTGTGATTATCTTAACCAATTTAAGACACACAATTTGTACGACATTCTTAAACAATTTTAAGATTCACTACACACACAACCCTCATATGTGCATAGTATCCTAGAATCCCCAATCATATATAACTTGAGTGAGCTTTGGCTCATTGCCCAAATTACACATATCAAGGTAGACATCATATGTCAATCGCACCAAATGCGACTCCTAGTCATCAGGTAACATTTTATGTGACTTGACTATTTGCCCCAAACTGTTTTGATGACCTTATTATGTGAACCAAATCTCACGTGTGGGTAACTGTTACCCACCTGTTCAACTTATATAGAAGGAGTACTGTACTTTGGCAGACAATACTTCCAACGATATAAGTATTTTATAGTCATTAATTTGGAAGGGCATTACTTAATATTTTAATTGAGCGAATATCGAGTCATACATGACACGGGTCCTAAACATAGCGCTAGTTCTCTTAGGAAAATGGTATAATGAAACCTAGCCGTTCTAATCAACACATCAGGCTTCAATTAATATTTAAACATCATATGTAAAAAGTAATAGACAAACATTTGTAAATTAGAACAAGTCAAGTTAAGAACCCAAAAACGATTCATAATCGTCTACAATTCATAATTGTTTGTTTTTAAACATCTTATAACAAAACATAATAACATGGGTAGATAATCGTATCATTCAGGGTATATATACAATAAATAAAGATATAAACATAAATCAATACAACATTGTAATAATCAATTAATCAAATTGATTAAAACCCAAAACCAAATTATGAAAAATCAAAATCACAATTTTTAATCAAAAACGACCTGAAAGCCTATCAAGACGTCAGAATTTGGCTTAACAACGCCGACCTCGCTTTGCAGTCCTGTTTAGAATGTCGTTTACACTCGAAAAACACTATTGTAACATCAAAATCCGACACTCGGAACTGATGAACAGTAACATTCTGCGAACAGTAGTCGTGAACAGTACCCGTGGGTGAATAGTGTTTCGCGAACAATAATTTTTTTTTCTTTAATCAAAATTAAAAACTGATTAAATAGTTTAATCACCTAATCAAATTATGGTTTATTACATATCTAATCTAATTAGATCCAATCAAATTGGAAATTTTAAGACACTCTTAAAATAGGCATCTAACAACAAATTAGTGCTTTGTTAAAATCAATTAAATTAGGGTTTTTTTAATCGAATTAAAGGAATACATCATAATATCAAATATTACGATACAAATCAACATCTATTATGATACAATCCTAACTTTAATTTTTAACAACATACAACAATTGCATTAATTGAACTAATTCAATTTAAAAGCCCTAATCTTGTAACTCTAAAATAAAAACATAGATACAACAATTATATCTAAAGGCGCAACCTTTTAATCTAATACTTAACAATACATGTACGCTCTGAGACCACTGAGGGCTTGTTTGGATTGAGGGTAAAAAAAGGGAATGAATATGGGAGTAATAGTTAAGGTGCATTTTCCATGTTTGGCATGAGAATAATTATTCACCTCCTGAATCTATTACCCTCATGAAAGGGTAATACATTACCCACCCTCCCTCCTGGGTAATGATTAAGGGAGTAAAACATCTAGTCAGTAATTATTACCCTTATGCCAAACCTATCATCAATGAACTCATTACCCAAGTAATTAACTTCCCCGATAATTATCATCCAATTAAAACTTATCCCCGAATTATTCCATGGATTCGAGGCAAGCCCTGAAGGGTTCTGTAACGATTTTCAACATATTTGAATTACAGAATTCCCAAGACCTCATGCATGTTAAGTATTTAGATTAAACAAAAGGGTGATTAGTAAATTTACTTGGATGCGGAGGAACTCCAACAAGATGCTAATAATAAGAAGTATATAAGCCCAAACTGCAGTTGCTTGAATAATAGTATAATCTATGAGACCGTCTCACAATAACGCACCAAGTGTTGCGCCTCTACCAGTATCCACACAATATGAGCATGTATGCTAGTAAAAATTTAAGGGCAATTTTCTTCCCTCTTTCTCCCTTGAGATTTTTGTCTTTTTGAAAAACCGATCATCAAACATCTCCCTTATATCTATATATATAGGGAATTTAAGGAGAATCCTAGAATATATAGGATGTGGAAAGTCTAATAGAATAATCTTTTATTATTCTTATTACCTTTATAATAATTAATCTATATTAGTTATAATTGCCCAAAACTCATCTAGTGTGTGACCCTGCAGGACCAATTAATACTACCCGAATCCTAACTCATTTAGGACTCAGACTACAAGCAGCTCCTAGCAGAACATTGTAGCCACGTAGAATTAATCGGTTATACAATATTCCGGACATATGGGCACACTAACTCTTTCATCGGGAAGCTCAAAGAGGTGACTCAAGCGTAAGACGGTTTCCCAACCGTCTTAGGTCTCCAAAACAACAACAACAACAACAAATCCCCGAACATATACAATCACAACATACAACAGACAGCATGAGATGCCAAATACGTCATAAATGCCAGATCCTCAAATATCTCGACTCCTTGAGTCGTCATGACCAACAACATGCAATACGACTCACTCAATGCAAATGAATGATAAAAGACTCATTTTCTAAATAAATGAAACACTGAGTAGGATAAACCTAACTCACATCATATCCGCATAAGCAATCCGTCAAACACAGGCTAGGCCAGTCTCGTAAAACCGTCTCACAAAACCCATCTCCTAAAATACGATAATAATACAAATACGTATAAATATTATAACACCCCCATCTACCAAGGAGCCTTAACAAGACATTCCCCAACAGATAAGGGCGTTACCACCTCGGTTACCCGAGGGATAGTAAATATCAAACGTCAATAAAAGAACAATTATATTTATTACTTTACTCGACAAAGTAAAAGATACAACCGATGACATCTACCAACTACGTGAAACTATCTCTGCCATGACTCGTGGTAGACTCGTCCCTCCAAGGCACCCAGCTAAGCTTCACCTATTAACCTGCTAAGACCGACTGCTCACCATAATGGATCACGACAGACACAACACGGGAAGAAAACAACACCACACAAGGTCAGTAACAAAAGGAACACGCAAAGCTAGATACAACAAACATGCACCCAACACCTCCTCCAATCACCAACACTCCTATGACTGCCTGAAGGTCCAGTCCTGCCAGATTATGGCCGCAACCAGTAATCCTCACTGCCAGTGGGGGACCGCAACCGTTCCCACCTAAGCCCCGCTCTTCAATACCGATCGTAAACCCATGTTCCTTAATGTGCACATCCCCCTTGTGACGGGAACCACAAGGGGCGAATCAAGGGCGTGAAACCACTCCCGCAAGTGACTCCCCTCAGCCGAGGACGCACCTCGCGAACCAGAGACAACATACAACCACCAACTACAACCAAACCACACTACCAATCACATTACCAAAGCAATCAGACACTACAAACAACATACTAAACAACCAACAGTACTGGGTAGGAAAACCTACCATTAGCAATCCACAGCAATACCGCATATGACTATAAGACGACAAGCAACCACCATAACCACCTATCACAAACAGCACGACAACCCTAGTACTTCTACCATAACCATAGTCAGAACTAAAGAAGATGATGATGATGATGTCAAACCTATACATAACATTCCGGCGACAAGACCGCTACCCGACTAATGACTAATGCTTCTCATCCCCATGGTGTCTCAACTCACAAAGGCTCCAAAATGATGAATATGGGTGAAGGAGAGAGATGTGACGGCAGTTAGGCTAAGGAGAAAAGGAATGAAATGATTTTGGTTTCACGATTCCACAATTTATATGTTACCGCTGAACTCCCGTTACTCGATCGAGTATGGGACTTACTCGATCGAGTAACCTCTACTCGATCGAGTCACTGAGCTATTCGATCGAGTAGCCTCCGCTAGATCGAGCTTCCCAAACCTAAAGGGTTATATGTCACAAGATCGAACTCGTAAGGCTTCCACAGGTCTAGATCTATGTCTAAGGTCAGTCAACGACGGTCAACGGGTCCCTAACATGGCGGGTATTACAGTCTCCTCTCCTTAAAAAGAACTTCGTCCCCGAAGTTCAACTCATACCCCCCCCCAACTCAAGGTGTAAAAATAACTAAGGTATCTGACAACAACCCATCCCGACAAGAACAAACACAACCATTCCCTTATACCACCCATCTGTTTACGCCCACTACTCATCATCATCAGATACAACTTCCTACCGAATCATCAACCACGTACCACACACGAAAGGACATACTATCACAACTGTTACCTCTACCTTACTATCCGAATTTTAACACTGCACCGTTCCGTACACCATACGTATTATACTCATCCGGCACAACTATTCTATTTACTCATCCAAAAAAAATCATTAATGACAATTAATTACTAATCACCAATGTATAGTAAAATATCCGTCACTTACACAATTGTGGTCATGGGCCACCCGCGCCGCGCGCATCCACGCGTTGGTTTCGAGGCGGCGACACTTCTCCCACGGAACCTTGGTTTGCCAAAGCACGTCATGGGCCATTACCAATTGGTGAGGCATTGAAACCGGTGAAAGGTTGAATAAGCCTGCATTTGTGGAGTCGCCACCAATTTATTGTGGAAAAACTGGAAACCGTTCGAATACCTCGTGTCATGTCAAGACACAAAGTCATGACATGAACACTAAGAACTCGTTACCCTTAGAATTCTATGTCTAGAATGACTCTTGAAGTTGCAAATGGACACGGATGTCCAGAGATAACTGGAGTAAGGGGTGACGGTACGTAGTAGGAATCTCTTTAATTCGAACACCTAATTCCGCCCGCCTCGATAGCGGTCTCTACTAATGATTAGGGAAATTATTTATATTTGATATGTCATCGATGTAATGCATACAATGCAACAAACATAGATTAATCCTAGCATGTGAAATTAGACTATGTCGTTGAACACGTGTTTAACAAACAATTTGGGTCGAAGTAGGAAGTTAGATTAAATTACATGTGAACGCCAAGTAAATAAATCATACATAAGAAATAATAAAGGAATATTAAAATTACAAGAATTAAAATTACAAATATTACATGGTTTATTTGATCTACGTCAGAAGCACGCTCAAAGACGGGATTTCGATGAAGAAAATAAAAAGAAAATAAAATTAGAATTAAAATATGAAAATATGTCATATTAGAGGTGATAATACGAATAATAGTTGATTCGAACCGTAATTAGGAGCTACGTCAAAGCGAGAAAGAGTTCAGAGACAGAAACCAACCCAGAACAGGCGCAACATCTGCTGCGTCCTCTCTAGAGGCGCAGCACTTCCTGCGTTTGTTCTAGAGCTGGGCTCTGTCTGTGAAGTCAAAAACGCAATAATGTTATCGTTCGTTGGTAGATTTAGGATGGATTATGGATATTAGACTCGAGTTGAAGTGTTTTAACCGGTTATATGCATCTGGGCAAGTCATAAAACGAATTAAAAACGAGAAATTACAGCGGATTACAAGATTAGGATGAACTCGTGTCGGAAATACAAAGGGAGGAACTTGAGGTTAAATTAAGACGAAATTAGACAAATAAGACTCATGTATCAAATTAGGATTCCAGAACCTCGACATGAACAAGTCGAAACCCTGAAGAATCGATTTGATTAAAACGGCGAAAACCCGCAAGTATTGAATTACTCGGGATTAAGGACGAATTAAGCATTGTAAATAAAAAAGAAATTGTTAAAACACGATTTATATACTGAAACTACGAAGAAAACAAAGAAAAAAGAAAAAAAAAGAAAAAAAAGGAATTTGCAGAAAGTCGAGGAAGAAGAAGAAGAGCAGGAGTAGCAAGCAGCCTCTGGAAGAGGTGCAACCGGTGCTGCGACTCTTCGAAGAGGCGCTGCTGCTGCTGCGTTTCTTCTCGACGTCTGACCTCCGCCGTTTTGTAAAAATGGTTTTAAAAGATGGATTCTAAATTGATTTTTGAACGTGATTTTGATATAGATCTACATTAATTGATACAAAATAAAGGTGCAATAATAAAAATAGGATTTACACCCTTAGACTTACATGTTTGCGCCGCGAGATTTAACTAAATCGATTTTTAGTGGTAACTCGACTCGATCTATGCAAATATGAAAGTGCCCTTGAAAAGGGAAGCTAAAACAAATTGATTTAATTGATTGTGTAGTGGTCAAATTGGTCGGTCATGCAGACGTGACTGGTACTCAGAATGATCTGAGCTTACGTGGTCGATTGATCAAGCACGTAGGCGTCAAAAGAGAATAGTGTGGTCTTAGAATGAAAAGGGAGAAGAGAAGGGCGGACACTCGCGTGAAACATATGTGAGGCGAAGACCTCTATTTATACTAATCACGAGGGGTAGGGTTTAAGAAAGGGATATGGAAGGAAAGATCCGGAAACAACCGACTTAGGTTGAAACACGGAAACTTAGACAAAAAGAAAGCCTTGAGAAAAGGCGTAACAAGTGCTGCGACCCTTACAAGAGGCGCCGCACTTACTGCGTCCTTTCTCGGGTAGTATTCTTCTGCGCAAGAAAACGCGTTTGACAGCCTGTCGTATTTTAGGCATAACTTTCTCTACAAGACGCGGATTAAGGTGATTTTGGTGGCATTGGAAAGCTAAGAGAAATATCTAGAACTTTTTGTGAAATAGGCCAAGACCCAAAAAAGTCGTTATCACTTCGTAAAACGGGCCTAAATGTCGGGTTGTCATTTTAGCTAAATGAAATGCACATTTTGTAATGTAAACTTTAAGTTTAGCCCAAAGAAGTGACATGGGACTCAAAATGAGATGTACTCATAACATTTTATGACATCCTAACCTTAGGTAGACAAGCACATTGCTTTTTGACTCGAGATTTGACGGTTTTAGGAAATGAAGACGGTTTTTGACCCGGACTCATAATGTACTCTAATTACTGCCAAAACGACCGTAATGACACCTAGATGACAACCAAGATGTACACACAAGTGTATGAGTTACCTTTTATTAACCGATTTAGGAAACGTCATAAAATCGCGACATATGCTAAACATGCGGCCCAATCATCACTAGGTGTTTGGCGGGAGGTGCAGAAACGAAGTGTCTACAACAATAATATATTAACATTCATTTAAATCATTTCCACAACATTTATATTACTCAACAATGTAACAATTTAAATTTACTCAACAATTCTCACTTAACAATTGCGTGCATTACCTTCACATAGCCTAAGTTTAAATTTCAAGCAACAAAATGGAGTACAATATAATAAACTTTTACCACAGTCTTACTCAAAACACGATATTTTTGTCATAATTGTCATTTCTCCTCATGCGACATTACTCTTCCCCTCTTAAAAGGAACTTCGTCCCCGAAGTTCACCTTCAAGACGAGTTACAAATACTTCACGAGATGGTAACTCCACACAATCTTGACATCAATACTATATATTAAATCCAAAAACCAAGGGACTTCAATGTAATTAAAGAAAGTTATATAAATTAATTGTACTATATAGTTAAATCAATAGCACCGTGTGATGGACCCGATTAAGGGATCTCAATGGAAATATTATATAATTTGGGTTCAAATTAAATTATATAGAAGCTTGGTAATTTTCCTAAACATGGTAAATTTCCTTAAAATAAAATAAATATTTAAGATGGTCAATTTCAAGGAGACTAAAAGAAAGAAGATGCCTGGTAATTTTCCTAAATTTTATAGAAGACTAGAATATGGTCAATTTCCTTAAAATAAAATAATTAATTAGTATAAACATGCACACTTATGGTATTAGTTATTATCATCATAAAATTATATATTAAATTTAAAATCTATGCAATTTTATTAAACTTTATAGTTTATTAGATGTATAGAGATGTTAATTATTTAATATACAAAAATATAATAAGTAGGTTATAAATAATTCAAGTTAGATTCCATAATATATAATATTGCATAATTCTTTCGATTTGATTTAATGCATATATGTAATATATTTATATAAATATAGAATCCTCTTAAAATTGCATACCTAGGTAGCAAAAGTAATTTCGTCAGTAAAGAAAAGAATTGTAGTAACATTGGATATAATTATATGATAGTAATCACTCATTTGAATAGTAAAAGTAACAATATTATCAACGAGATTAGTGAGAGTGGTAGAAATAACAACGGGAGTAGTGAAATAATCAATATTAATGTGGCAATAGTGAAAGTAACAATAATTACGACGGGTGTAGTGAAATTATCAATATTAATGCGGCAGTAATGACAGTAACAATAATTACGGCGAGAGTAGTGAAATTATCAATATTAATGCGGTAGTAGTGACAGTAACAATAACTACGGCATAAAATAAAGACGAAGAGATAGAGAGAGAAAATAGGCGGAAATACAGGCGATTCTTAAACCTTCTCAAAAACCCTAAAAATGTCGATTGACTGCTCTAACGTAGAGAAATTTGCCCCTCTAGTCTCTGGATTAAGCAAAAACACAAAAACATCAAATAATGTGACCGTCTCTGCCACTGTTGACCCTATTCCAACGGTGGTTGTGGGTGGTCCTAGTAGCTCTGAGGTTACAAAAACAAAAATTTGAATGAAGTTGTTGGGATTCCTCCTTATGACCTGGATTCTCTGATTCCGGAAGAAGCGGAATGGGAAGTTCAGCGAAAAAGGAAGGGAAAGAAGCAATTGTTTCCTATTGAGGAAGAACCTGCGGATATGCTCCAATTTTTAGAGGATGATGTTAAGGATGAACTCGAGTATTGGAAAGATTCTGTCTTTTGCTTTGTTCTGGGTGCGAATCCTCCTGTTGAGGTGTTGGATGGCTTTATTAGGAGGATCTGGGCTAAATTTCCTATTGACAAAGTCTCTTTCCTTCCGAATGGGGTTTTCCTTGTTCGGTTCTCCACCAGTGCTGCTAAAGATCTTGTGTTGAAGCAAGGACATTTCCTGTTCGACAATAAGCCCCTTATTGTTCGTCCTTGGAGTGCTAATGTTAATTTGGTGAAAGAAGAGGTTAAGGAAGTTCCTGTCTGGGTAAAGATTCACAACCTCCCGCTTAAATTTTGGGGGAAATGCTTACCTAAAATTGCGGGGTTGTTGGGGACCCTTATTAGAAGTGATGCTGCGACTGAGGAGAAGACTAGGCTTGGGTTTGCTCGTGTAATGGTTGAAGTGCCATTTGGGAAGGCTATACCTGAGAAAGTCAAATTCTTGGACGAGGATGGGATGGTGGTTAGTCTGAAGGTGGATTTTGAATGGAAACTGATTCTATGTAAGAAATGTAATGGAATTGGTCATGAAACCAAAAAGTGTAGGAAATCTCAGCCTGCCCCTGTTCCGCAATCAGGAAAAGGTAATGAGAAGAAACAAGAGTGGAGGCCAAAGGTGAAGCCAGCTAGTAAGGTTGTTCCTTTACCAGTGACTCCTCCTGTTGCCACCCCTCATGAGGATTTGGTCACGCCTGTCGAGAAACCTAACTCTTTTCAAGTTTCTTGGAGTAGAAACGGGAAATATCATATGGCTTAGACTCCTGTAAGGAATGTCATCAGGCTGAGTAGGCAAGAACTACTGGATAAGGGTCAGAGTAAGCTTGGTCATGATTCATTTATGAAAATCTTAATACTGCGGCACCTAAAGTAGGAATTGGTTTAATTGGTAGTGTATTACCTCCCTCTAGGGGTAATGCATAATTTTGGATTCTGGAATATTAGGGGAATGAATAGCCTATCTAAGAAAAATAGTATTAAATGGTTTCTTCATCACCATCAGATAAGGCTATTTGGTCTCCTTGAGACAAAGGTGAAACCTTTGTCTCTAAATAATGTTAGGACTAATTTATGTGCTAAGTGGTGTATTACTACTAATACTCATCTTCATAAAGGAGGGAGGATCTGGGTCTTATGGAATCCTGCTCTGTTTAAAGTTCAAATTCTAGCCTATCATACTCAATTTATACATTTGCATATCACTGATATTGGAACTGGGTATGGCTTTCATCTCACTATGTCTATGCTATGAATGATGTGGATGAGAGGAAAGAGTTGTGGGCACATTTAACTGAATTTAGAAGAAGCATTAAGGGGGCTTGGATGGTTTGTGGTGACTTTAACACGGTTTTAGTGCCCTCTGAGAGACTAGGTGGTAATAGTACTCCTGAGGAAATGGATGATTTCAATGTTTGTGTAGCTGAGTGTGGGATAACTGACAGTCCTGCTTTGGGTTCCTTGTATACTTGGAGTAACAAACAGGATGTTTCCTCACGGGTGTATAGTAGGTTGGATAGGGTGTTGGTCAATCAGGCCTGGCTTGAGGATAATAGTGAGGTGTAGCACATTTTTATACTGAAGGTATTTTTGATCACACTCCTTGTGTGGTGCAGACACATAGGAATTGGGATAGGAAGAGAAGAAGCTTTAAATACTTTAATATGTGGAGCCAGGCAGAAGATTTTAAAAGTTGTGTTCAGAATCTGTGGAGTAAGAATTGGTATGGCACTCGTATGTATCAGTTGGTATGCAAATTGAAAGCTCTTAAGGGGCCTTTAAATCAGCTCAATAGTGCCAACTTTAATGACATTGAGAATAATACTGCTAGGGCAAGAATGCACTTAGAGTATATCTAGGAGCAAATTAGGGGTGATCCTTTTAACCCTGATTTAATTCAGCAAGAACTTGAAGCTTCTAGCAGTGAGATGGATGGAGAAAGCCTGCAATGATTTTCTATTGCAAAAATCAAAAGCTACTTGGGTTGATATGGGGGATAATAATACAAAGTATTTTCATAGTATAATCAAGGGCAGGCAAGTAAGAAATAAAGTGCTAAGAATTGAGGATTCTGCAGGTAAGCTTTGTGATGAACCTGCAACAATCCAGAGTGCTTTCCTGGATTTTTATACCTCCCTGCTTGGATCCTCTGATGATGTCATTGCTATCAGTCAGTCTGTTGTTCAATTGGGCAGGGGTTGCACTCCTGATCATCATCTTTTATTGATGTCCCCTGTCACTGATCAGGAAATCAAGGAAGTCATGTTCTCAATTCCAGTCCATAAGGCTGCAGGGCCTGATGGATACACTAGTGCATTCTTTAGATATTCTTGGGATATTGTGGGAGGGACTGTGTGTGCTGCTATTAAGGACTTTTTCCAACATGGGAAAATGCTCAAACAACTTAACCATACCCTTATTACACTTATCCCTAAATGTGAAATACCACAAAATGTTACCCAGTTCAGACCTATTTCTTGTTGTAATGTGTTATACAAGTGCATCTCAAAATTATTGTGTAAGAGATTGTCTGAGGTGCTCCCTCATATTAGCAGTGATAACCAAGGAGGGTTTATAAAAGGAAGGAGTATTGTTGAAAATATCTTAATATGTCAGGATATTATTAGAATGTATAATAGGAAGTCTATCTCCCCTAGATTTCTTCTCAAGGTTGACTTAAAAAAAGCTTATGATTCTGTGAGTTGGAGTTTTTTGGAGGAGATGATGATAGCATTGAATTTTCCTGGGCATTTTTTTGGACTGGTGATTGAGTGTGTGAAAACGGCAACCTACTCTTTAGTGCTTAATGGGGATATTTTTGGGTTTTTCAAAGGGGAAAAGGGGTTGAGACAAGGTGATCCTTTGTCTCCTCTCCTCTTTACTATTGCAATGGAGTATTTGAGTAGGGTTTTGACTTATGTTACAGACACAATGCAGTTCAAATATAATCCCTTATGTGCTCCTCTCAAGTTATCTCATCTCATGTTTGCAGATGACTTGTTATTATTTAGTAGAGGGGATGTTTCTTCTATAATGGTGTTGCTGAGGGCGTTTGCTACATTCTCTAAAGCCTCAGGCTTGCTCATGAGTCCTTCTAAAACTAGTGCTTACTTCAATGGAGTAGGTGCTGGGGTGAAGCAGAACATATTGCAAGTGGCTGGGTTCTCTGAGAGTAGGCTTCCATTCTCTTATTTGGGAGTCCCTATCACGGCTGGGAGAATGAAAAAAGTAGAAGGTCAGATTCTAGTTGAGAAGCTTATAAGCAGAATCAGAAGTTTTGGCTCAATGAAACTCTCTTATGCTGGCAGATTAGTGCTTGTTAATTCAGTGTTAATAGCACTATACAACTATTGGGTCAATATATTTATCATTCCAAAGGGTGTGATTAGTAGGCTGAATGCAATTTGTAGAAGTTATCTTTGGGATGGCAAAAGTGACTTGGTGAGAGTTCCTCTAGTGAGCTGGGATGAGGTGTGTGCTCCCAAAACTGAGGGTGGACTAGGTATTAGGGATAATTACTCATGGAATATTGCTTCCATGGGTAAGCTTGTGTGGTGGATTTATTGTAACCCTGATAAGTTGTGGGTTAAGTGGGTTCATCAAGTCTACTTAAAAGGGACACCCTGGTCTGATTATACATTCTCTGGTGATATTAGTTGGGGATGGAAATCAGTCTGCAGGGTGAGAGATAAACTGGTTGTAGGTTATCAGGATGGTCATTGGTTGCTTGATTCTAAGGGTTACACAGTTAGTAGTGGTTATGCGCTGTTAAGGAATAAGTTCCAGGTAATTCATTGGGATAAATATGTTTGGAGTGACTTGAATGTTCCTAAACATAGTTTTGTGGGATGGTTGATTGCATGAGAAGCTCTACAGGTAAAGGCTAAGCTGTTTGCCTTAGGGATTTCTCAGGATGATCAGTGTTTGTTGTGTGGGACTGGGGTTGAGACTCATAAGCATTTATTTCAGCAGTGCCCTTACAGTCAGCGTATTCTCAAAGTGATTGCTGATGATGTTCAAGTAGTGTTATCTGCTGGGACATTGTTTGCAGGTATTTGGGATCAGGTAAGGTCTGGTGTCCACCACGGTCGTAACACAACCCCAATAAGATGGTATATGTACTTTTGGGCCCATTACTTGTCCTCACTTAAGCCCAAAAGCACAAGGCCTTGTTACTAAGTGGTGGGTGGAAGCCCTTATAAGCATATCATAAACTCTATATTTTCCCGATGTGGGACAAATTACTTGCAATTATCTCTTGGAGTGTTACAAACTCCCCCACTTCAATAACACAACGTCCTCGTAGTTCCCGGAGGCTGACCGCAACCAAGCCCAGAATCCTCCCCCAGTAGGTGTGTGACCCGGGTACTCCCGACCACAGGCTGACCACACGGTCGCAGGGTTGCTCTGATACCATTTATTACAACCCGACCCACCACGGTCGTAACACAACCCCAATAAGATGGGATATGTACTTTTGGGCCCATTACTTGTCCTCACTTAAGCCCAAAAGCACAAGGCCTTGTTACTAAGTGGTGGGTGGAAGCCCTTATAAGCATATCATAAGCTCTATATTTTCCCGATGTGGGATAAATTACTTGCAATTATCTCTTGGGGTGTTACATGGATGCAGAGGAATCGTGTTCGTGTTGATGGCAGTCTGCTTAGGCCTGAAGTTTTAATACATCAGATCAGGCAGCTGGTTAAAAATAGAATTAAGGCTAGGCTTACTCATGTGTATGATTGTAGAGATACTGATTGGTTGAATAGGGTTGGCTTTTTGAATTGAAATCACCTTAATAAGGTGATTTCTTATGTATTTGGAAATTGTATTAGTTTGTAATAGTTTGTTAAGTGCTTAATGAAATTCTTACCTTTCACAAAAACAAAAACAATAATTACGGCAGGAGTAGTGAAAGTAACTATGATTACGGGCAAGTAGTGAAATGTTATTACTATTGTTTTATTAATAAGAGTAAAATATTAAGTAATGAATTTGTCTCAAAATTTATTTCATCGTAATTTTAGGATACGTTATAAAAAATATATTAATGATAAATTTATGGGTTATTCAACTTTAAATAATTTTATTTAATAAAAAAAAAATTAATGGTAAGTAGAGGTAGTCCGGGCGAAGCCGGGCACCAATACTAGTTACGAAACAATTTTAACACACGTTGAGATCAACAACTATCATAATACCTCATTGACATTACTTAATTAATGTGTATACATGTGCATATACTTCGGGAAAACAAACGAAAAACGAGTTCATGAAACGCAGCGACATCAAACAAATGTGTGCGGAAATTGCTTACTTGTTTTGTTACATGAATACGTAACATATATTGATTTCGAAATTATCATTTACGATGATATAACTTAACCACCGTTTAGAAAGACTAGCAATTAGCGGGAAACATGGCATCACCTGAAATTAACATAACCACCTTGATAACACATGTAATGCAATACGAAATATAGAAGCACGATTACTAAACACGGCACAAGATATGAGGACCCAATTCTTCTCACAAGGTCAAAAGAACGGGGTATAGGCTCAACAGGGGGGGTACTCGATCGAGCTCGGTATAGGCTAATCGATCAAGTAAGGCGTACTCTATCCAGTACCGAGAGGTCAGTACACTGCCTAGGTCACACCCAGTAGGTACTCGATCAAGTAGAGAGCACTCGATCGAGTATCCACTGGTTAGGTCAACCTCCAACGGCAACAAAAGTAAAGAAATTCAAGCCAAACTCCGGGGCTTCACCCCGACATCACACGCCTGCATTACGAGTCCAAAAAATCCAACAAAATACGGCCTTATGGCCAGTTACAAACCCAAAAATCAATCCAAAATATGAAGAAACAAAAGAAACAAGTATCACAAGTCTACGAGACAATAACAAGAAGCAATCACTCGAGGTCACCACTATCGTTCCCGACACCTTGCCACCAAACTGGTTGGGCTAGGTTGGTCCTAATGCCCTGCATGTATGCCATCTCATGAAGGTTACAGAGCACAAACGTGTTCGACACCCTCTCTATGAGCTCACTCACTTGCATCTCGGGGCTAAAAGAGGAAGGGTAGCTGGGATACTGGTACTGTGGAGGCATGGGTTGCACTGGCTGAGTCTCACCAACCCTCTCTCTCACCCGTCTGGGACCTCTCCCCACCCTAGGTACCTGGTCCTCTAGTCTAGCCTAGTCTCCCCTGGTTGGCTCCGGCATCGCCTCCAAAATACCCCCATCTATCAGGTAGTACTGTCGGGTAGGGGCGGCCTTATCGTCATCCGAGTCCGATGCAACCACCACCGCAGTCAAAGGCTCAGTCACAGGAAGATGCTCTAGGTCAGGCACTTTCATCTAACTTATACCCCACACCCTCCAAGCTAACCCATCACCCTCCAAAATCCTCAACCATTTCTGGTCGATGAAATATGCTCTGCCCATAGTGGGCACAACCGGAACCATAGGTTTGAGAGCCGAAGTGGCCTAAAAGCTAGTCAACCTCTCAGCTAAACGGGGGGCAATGGCACCACAACTCAAGTACCGGGTCGAAGATGTGGCCATCAAGGACAAACTAGCACAAACAATGGCCGAGGCACTAAAAGAGACTCGTTGCGCTCGGGTGGGGTTCAGGTAAATGACTAACAACATAACCTCATGCGAGTTTAGCTTACTAACATCCCTCATATCATAAAGCAAACAAGTCAAGGCTCAGAGGAAGATCTGCAGAGTGAAATGTTGAACATCATTAATCAACATGTTACTCGAAGTAGGAGTAGGCCTACCAGTGAAACAGGGCATGTAGCTGCTAGCCCGACACTCGGACATGATATCTCTAAGAAATCCCTTATCTGGTCAGTCAAGTCTAAGGTGAGAAGCAAACTGGTCCATGGTCAAGAGAAAGCTGGTGTTCATAAGACGAAATTTTATGGCCTTTGATACTGCATCATAAGCAAAGGAGCTCATAAACTCCAAGGTCAAGAAAGGGTAAGAGTGCTTCCTAAGATGATACAACCCCGTCAAACCCAAGGTCTCAAAGATATGTCTCACATCCACCTCTATTGTGACACCCCCATACTCCAAGTGCCTTACCAGGACCACCCAGGTATAGGAACGTCACCATCTCGGTTACCCGAGGCAATGAATATCATAAGACAATAAAGAAACGTACTTTAAAAGTAAATATAGTTTAAGTATTTACATGTCTCAAACCAAAACTGTTAAATGAAATACAACCAATCCAAAACTGTCTACTAATAAAACTGAACAACTAAAGAACATCGTCTGACACAGCGGAAGACTCTTCTAACTGCAAGTGATGACTCATCCCAGCTAGCCCATATGCATCATATCAAACCTGCTCAACAACTGCTCGCCATCCGAGAATGGATCACCACAGTTTTACAAAACAAACACGGGGTCACTACAAATTACACAAAACAAATCACGATAAAACATATGCCAAATAGCTCAATCGTCACATCAAGCCCCAAACTCCTCAATCAATCTCCATATAACTGACTACACACTAAAGTGTGTAGTCCTGCCAGAGTAAACCTTCGCAACAGGTACTCCACACCGCCAGTGGGGGACCGCAGCCGTTCCCACCTAAGCCCCGCTCATCTACATCGAGCGATAAACCCATGTTCATTAATGTGCACATCCCTTCCTATGGCGGGTTCCACAGAGGGCGAATCAAGGGCATGAAGCCACTCCCGCAAGTGACTCCACTCAGCCAGGGACGCACCCCGAAGATCACAGACAGATAAACAGTAATCACAACACAGAACCAACAACCGTCTCAATCAATCAATAATACGAAATCACAACCGCCTGAATCAATCAACAATCACTAACTACAGAAAAATCACCACACATTATGTAATTAATACTGAGTAGGGAGACCCTACCTGGAATGCAATCACAAATCAGACGATCTAGCAGCTGTCTCAAAACCTCTCTTCTACGAACCCTCCTCCTATACACATATTCATACAATTACTACCACAACAACACAATCATAAAAACCCTCAATTCCCAAATTAATGTTTAACTAACATTAACCAATTACTATAAAAATGGTACGTAGAACTTACCCTTGATGCAAGGATCACAATGTTATAAAGAACAAAGGAATCCGAGACCTCTAGCTCCGGGATTTACCAATAATGCGAATGAATCGAATAATATAGTTTGCAATCTCTCTTTTTGTGTATTAGGTTTGTAAAAGTGTTTAGGAAAAGTTGACGGAGTATTATATATATTAATCCTCATTATTAACAAAACCTGTCAAATATCACCCGATAACCGACTTACTCGATCGAGTAAGTCACGTACTCGATCGAGTGCCACTTACTCAATCGAGTGCCAAGGCTACTCGATCGAGTACCCCCTACAGGCAGACTACTGTTTCGTATACCAACATACTTAATCGACAGAGTAAGCCCCACTCGATAGAGTACCCAGAGACTCATAAAACCGTAGTATTAAAGTCTTCCCTCATTAAAAAGAACTTCGTCCCCGAAGTTCAAACCACAACAAAACAAAAACACACTAACACTCTCCCGACACAACAACAAAAACAAAACTCAACATAAAACTCCAAAACATACTTACCAAACCAAACTCAACCCAACTCAAACAACTACTAACTATGTCAAAAACAACATAAAAGCATGTAAAAACTCTTCGCGACCATCTCCTACCCCCCCTAAAAGAAACAAGGTTACGTCCCCGTAACCATACATACCTGATCAAAACAAGACGGGCAACGCTCTCTCATGGCCTCCTCCGCCTCCCATGTAGCCTCCTCAACCTCATGATTAGACCAAAGAACCTTAAGCAACACTGTCTCACCATGTCTAGTTTTCCTAACCTTTCGGTCAAGAATCTGTTTAGGCACCTCAAGATAAGACAAAGAATCATCCAACTCGATGTTCTCTACCTCTAACACATGTGATGGATCACTAACATACTTCCGCAGCTGAGACACATGAAACACATTATGTACCCTATCCAAAGCAGACGGTAAAGCCAACCGATAAGCAACCTCTCCAACACGGTCTAAAATCTCATATGATCCTATGAACTTCTGACTCAACTTCCCTTTCTTACCAAATCTTATGACCCCACGCATAGGAGACACTTTCAAAAGAACCTTATCCCCAACCTGAAACTCTATATCCCGTCGATGTAGATCAGCATAACTCTTTTGTCGATTCTGGGCCGCTCTCATTCTCTGTCTGATTAGCTTAATCTGCTCTACCATCTCATGTACCATCTTTGGTCTCAAAACCACTGCCTCAGCACTATCGTCCCAACAAATCAGACTCCTACATCTCTTCCCGTATAAAGCCTCAAATGGCGCCATGCCAATACTGGTGTGATAGCGGTTGTTGTAAGAAAACTCAATCAAATCTAACCTCTGCTCCCAGCTACCATCAAAATCCATAACACAAGCTCGCAACATATCCTCTAGAGTCTTGATGGTCCTCTCCGTCTTACCATCTGTCGCAGGATGAAATGCTATACTTATCTTCAAGGTAGTTCCCAAAGATTCATGCAACTCTTTCCAAAACCGTGAGATAAATCTCGAATCTCTGTCAAACACTATATCTTTAGGCACCCTATGCAATCTCAGCACATTCTTCCTATAAGCCATAGCTAACTGTGCCTTAGTCCATGTATCTTTCATTGGCACAAAATGAGCTAACTTGGTCAGTCGATCCACTATAACCCATATAATGTTGTTACCCTGTTGACTCTTCGGTAAACCCACGATAAAATCTATAGAAATGGACTCCCACTTCCACTCAGGTACCTCAAGAGACTGAATCTTACCTTGTGGTCGTCGCTGCTCCCCTTTCACTCTCTGACATGTCAAACAACGAGCCACAAACTCAGTTGTTTCTTTCTTCATCCCAGGCCACCAGAAAGTCTTATTCAAATCCTTGTATATCTTATCACCACCTGGATGTACCGAGTATGGTGTACAATGAGCCTCTGTCATGATCATCTTTTTCAGCTCCTCATTATTAGGGACACACCACCTCCCATCAAACCTCAAACTACCATCTGTATGAATAGAGAATCTAGACACCGTCCCTTTCTCTAGTCCAGCTCTCCACTCCACAATCTTGGAATCCAACACCTGTTTACCGCGAATATCATCATAAAGATCAGGCTGCACTGTCAAATCTCCCATAGCATCCCCTTTCTGGATCATATGTATCCCGAACTTCCACATCTCATCTCTCAATCTCATCAAAGATATAGTTGTGCACAAAGAATGCACACTCTTCCTGCTCAAAGCATCTGCAACCACATTGGCTCCCTTCATGGTAGATAATATCCATGTCATAATCGCCAATCAACTCCATCCACCTCCTCTGTCTTATGTTCAACTCCTTTTGAGTGAAGATGTATTTGAGACTCTTGTGATATGAAAATACTTTAAAGGTCGCCCCATATAGGCAATGTCTCCAAATCTTAAGAGCAAACACAACTGCACCCAACTCCAGATCATGTGTAGGATAATTCTCCTCATAAGGCTTCAATTGCCTAGAAGCATAGGCAATCACTTTCCCATTCTGCATCAACACACAACCCAACCCATTCTTTGTAGCATCCGTATACACCTTAAAGTTCTCACTCCCTTCAGGCAATGCTAAGATTGGAGCTGTGGTCAAACGCTCCTTTAATATTTGGAACGCCGTCTCACAACTTTCATCCCAACGAAACCTGTTCTCTTTCCTCATCAAAGCTGTCATAGGTCTAGCAATCTTGGAGAAATCTTTCACGAACCGTCGATAATATCTTGCTAAACCAAAGAAACTCCTGATCTCAGCTACATTCTTTGGTGCTTCCCACTTGGTAACTGCCTCAATCTTTGCAGGATCCACCGCTACCCCCTTCTTTGAAATCACATGCCCCAGAAAAGTAACCTCCTCTAACCAGAACTCATACTTGGAGAACTTTGCATACAACTCATGTTCCCTCAAGGTCTGCAACACAATCCTCAGATGCTCCTCCTTAGTCTTACAAAAGACTAAGATGTCATCTATGAAAACCACCACAAACTTATCCAAGAACTGACTAAAGACCCGGTTCATCAAATCCATAAACACAGTTGGTGCATTAGATAACCCAAACGGCATCACCACATATTCATAATGACCATACCTCGACGTGAAAGCTATCTTTGGTATGTCCTCCTCTCTAATCTTCACCTGATGGTAACCCGACCTCAAATAAATCTTAGAAAAGATTTCTGCACCACTCAACTGATCAAACAAATCATCTATCCTTGGCAAAGGATACCTGTTCTTCACTGTCACTCTGTTCAGCTCCCTGTAGTCTATGCATAACCTCAAGCTCCCATCTTTCTTTTTCACAAACAGCACTGGTGCTCCCCACGGTGATACACTAGGTCTAATGTATCCCCTCTTAATCAGATCATCTAACTGCTTTCTTAGATCTTCCAACTCCTTAGGACCCATCCGGTACGGTGCCTTAGAGATTGGCCCCATCCCCGGTTTCAACTCAACACTGAAATCTATCTCCCTCTTTGGTGGCAACCCCGGAATCTCCTCTGAAAAGACATCTAGAAACTCCCCTACAACTGGTATCTGCTCAACTGTCGGACTCTCCACTCTGTGATCCCTCACATGGAACAAGATCAACGGGCACCCTTTTCTCAGATAGGACTTCAAGGTCACAGCTGCAATCAACTTAACTTTGGGTTTGACAACAAACCCACGATAAGATACACTAATCCCCTTAGGACCTCTCAAAGAAACTTTCTTTTGATGACAATCTGTCTTAGCTTTGTACTTTCCCAACCAATCCATCCCGACTATCATCTCAAAACCGTCTAAAGGAAACTCTAGCAAGTCTACAGGTAGATCAACTTGTCCAACTATCATGGATACACCTCTATACAACCTCCCACACGATACAGACTCACCCGAAGGGATAAAAACTTCCTCTCTTACAGACTCATACTTACTCAAACCCAACTGTTTAACATGACTCGGAGATACAAACGGTTGTGACGCTCCCGAATCAAATAAGACAAAGGTATAAACACCATTAACAAGAAAAGTACCAGTGATAACATGAGCATCATCCTCAGCTGCTTTCTTCTCCATCATAAACAGCTTGCCACTGGTCTTATGCCCACCTACCTAGATAGTACTAGCTGAGGTAGCCAGCTTAGCAACCGACCCCTGGTTGTTGTTGGTGTTCGGAACAGGTTTCTGATAAGAATTACCGCCATTGCGGTTACCCCCACCGTTGTTATTCTGACCTCCCCTATTATTCCATGACCCAGCCGGTCTGTTACTCGCATAACTCTGTGGAGGACCCTGTGAAACGCTCCCCTGTAACAGTCTCTAGAAACTCCCACTCATAGCACTGGTGCACTCATGCCTCTTGTGGCCCACACCGCCACAGTTAAAACAAGTCATACCCCAACTGCTACTACTGCTACTACCACTCCCACGACCACGCCCATATGGAGCCCTAACACTAAACCCTGAACCAGATGAATATGCTCTCGCCTGAGTATGGTTACCCTTCTTATTGTTGGATTGACCGCTGTAATACTACAGTTTTATGAGCCTCTGGGTACTCTATCGAGTGGGCCTTACTCTGTCGAGTAAGGATGTTTTGGTTTTTAAAACAGTGTTCTGTCTATAGGGTACTCGATCGAGTAGCCTTGGTACTCGATCGAGTAGGGGGCACTCGATCGAGTACGTTAGTTACTCGATCGTGTGGCTCGGTTTACGGGTAATGTTTTGTCGGGTTTTGTTAATAATGCGAATAGGTATATATAACTTTCCGTCATCATCATTAAACACTTTTATCAAACCTAATCACTTCAAAAGAGATTTCAACCTACGTATTTCGCATCTTTCGCCTTATTGACAAATCCCGGAGCTTGATAGGTCGGAATTCATCATCCTTTACATTCTTGTGATCCTTGCGTCGAGGGTAAGATCTACGTACCAATTTTATAGTATTTTATTAAGTTTGTTTAAACCCTAATTTGGGGGATTGGGGGTTTTGTTAGTTTTTATGATTGTTATCATATGTTAGGAGGAGGATTCGTAGATGAGGCTTTTTGATAACAGCTGTTGAGATCGTCTGACTGTATTGCATTCCAGGTAGGGTTTCCCTACTCAGTATTAGTCACATGATGTGTTGGTTGTGCTTTGTGATTGTTGAGTTTTATCGTACGAGTATTGTGACAGTTGTTGGGTTTGATTGCTGATTAGTAGTTGTGATTGATTGTATCTGTCTGTGTTCTTCGGGGTGCGTCCCTGGCTGAGTGGAGTCACTTGCGGGAGTGGCTTCAGGCCCATGATTCGCCTTCTGTGGAACCCGCCACAGAAGGGATATGCACATTAATGGATTAGGGTTTATCGCTCGACGGAGATGAGCGGGGCTTAGGTGGGAACGGCTGCGGTCCCCCACTAGCGGCGAGGAGTAACCTGTTACGATGGGTACTCTGGCAGGGCTATACACTTTAGTGTGTAGTTAGTATTGTGGAGTTGGTGATGGAGTTCGGGGTATATCTGTGACGATTGAGCTGTGTTGTGTGTTGTTTTATTGAGTTATGTAAATTGTGTGATTAGTACTGACCCCGTTTAATTGTTTTAAAAACTGTGGTGATCCATTCAGGGATGGTGAGCAGTTGTTGAGCACGTATGAGTCGAGATACATGGGATAGCTGGGATGTGTCGCCTTCAGATGATAGAGTCTTCCGCTGTAGTTTTGATAGTTTTTAGACAGTTGTTTTGAGATTATGTAAACCATATTTTGGCAGTTGGTTTTGGATTGTATTTACTCACTTAAACTTTATACTATTTAAATGTTGTTTCTTTATTGTCTTTTGATTATCACTGCCTCGGGAAACCGAGATGGTGACAGCTTTATACATGAGTGGTCCTGGTAAGGCACTTGGAGTATGGGGGTGTCACAAAGTGGTATCAGAGCGATGATCCTGAAACCTGTAACTAATGAATCTAATGAACATAGGGAGTCAATTAAAATGAACCCGAGGTAAATGTTATAGGAGCTAATGCAAAGACTTGAGAGACATCCTAAAGTCGCGAACTCGCCCTACAAGTTTGACCGGTCACATGGGGGGGGGGGTATATGTCAGAGTCGTATGTGTTGTCTTTTGGTTTGTATGATTACATAACGATATACGTTGAGAATCATTGAATGTTGCAAGTGGAGAATTGAAATTGTGGTTCAAAAGTCGGTGAAGTATGTTTATATGTTGATTTGAATAAAGAAGCATGATGGTTGTTTATAATGTGGCACTTGATAACATGAAGTAGATTATTTTGTTGATTGTATGAGGAGTTGCGTATATTTTTATGCGTAGTTGTAATTATAATGTTGAGATAATAATGAATGCATAGTACGTTGGGGTATGTGAGATAATATGCGGGTAGTATTCACGAGTCTGCATGACTCGATCGAGTGGGGGGCACTCGATCGAGTGGGTGAGGTACTCGATTGAGTGGGTCTGACTCGATCGAGTGGGTATTTGACGTTTTTATGATCAGAATCGTGTTTTTGGGTACTCGATCGAGTACATAGGGGCACTCGATCGAGTAGAGGACACTCGATCGAGGACACTCGATCGAGTGGCTTGTCAGCTCGATCGAGTAGGTTAGAAATAAAAAGGTCTGTTTTGGGTCTGGATTCGGGGTACTCGATCGAGTACATGGGGCACTCGATCGAGTAGCCTCAGCTCGATCGAGTGGGTTCTGGGCAGGCTGTTTTCGTGTTTTGAGTTATAGTATGTATGTTTATGTCTACCTTTTCTTATATAGTTTCAAGATGCCGCCAAAGAAAACCGCTTTGTATGCGAGAGCTGAGAGCATGAACGTTGACGATATAGTTAAGATGTTGGAGCATCAAGATGCTCTTACGGAGGCCCTTAAGAGAGTGGGGAAAGATAAGGAGGTTGATCACTCAAAGATCAGTCTATACATAGCGAGGTTTAACCCAAAAGAGTATAAGGGGACCGGGGAGCTAATTCTTCTTAACAATTGGCATCGTGAGATGGAGAACATTCTGGATCTGGTACATTGGCCTGATGAGATGAAAGTAGAACAAGCTGCGTTCTACTTGAGGGAAGCGGCTGGTGAGTGGTGGGATAAGGTGAAGGTGGGTGCTAGGGAGATGTATGCGAAGTAGGGTCTGCCTACTATACCTTGGGAAAAGTTCCGGGGGGCTATGAGGAGAGAGTTTGTACCTGAGCATGTGAGGAATAAGTTAAGGGAGGAGTTTGATGGGTTTAGGATGACATCTGATATGTCGGTAGCTGAGTGTTACCGGCAGTTCAATGAGAAGTCTAGGTATGCTGAGGACATGGGGTTGAGTGATGAGAACTTAGCGTTGAGGTTTGAGAAGGGGTTGACCCCCAGGATTATGGAAAAGTTACCCGTGGGAATCCTTAATGATGTTAAGGAAGCTTATGAGAGAGATGGGAGAGCTGAGAGGATGGAGGAGATGGCCCGGGAGAGGGGAGGTGAGAAAAGAAAGGCTGAGAGCGAGGGTGGTGGCCAATTTAATTACAAGAAAGGCAACCACAATCAGGCTAGAGCGTTTTGTTCTGGCTCGGGGTTCAATGCTGGGGCTTCCTTTGGGCGTGGCCGTGGGAGCGGTAGTGGTAATTGGGGGATGACCTGCTTTGGTTGTGGCGGTATAGGCCACAAGAGACATGAGTGCACGAGTGTACCAGGAGCTTTTTAGAGATCGGCTCAGGGGAGCTATTCTCAGGGTCCGGCACAGAGTTATGCGAGCAACAGACCAGCTGGGTCATGGAACAACCGGGGAGGTCAGAGCAACCAGGGTGGAGGTAACTGTAATGGCGGTAATTCTTATCAGAAACCAGTTACGAACAACAACAAAAATCAGGGGTCGGGTGCTAAGCCGACTACTTCAGCCAGTACTGTCCAGGGAGGTGGACAGAAGACAAGTGGAAAGTTGTATATGATGGAAACGAATGCAGCTGAGGACGACGAACATGTTATCACTGGTACCTTTCTTGTTAACGGTATTCATACCTTTGTTTTGTTTGATTCGGGGGCGTCTCAGTCGTTTGTATCTTCGAGTCATGTTAAACGGTTGGGTCTGAGGGTATACGAGTCTGTAAGTGAGCAAGTTTTTATACCTTTGGGTGAGTCTGTATCATGTGGGAGGTTGTATAGGGATTTATCTATGATAATTGGGCAAGTTGATCTACCTGTAGACTTTCTAGAGTTTCCTTTAGACGGTTTTGAGATGATAGTTGGGATGGATTGGTTAGGAAAGTACAAAGATAAGATAGACTGTCATTAAAAGAAAGTGTCTTTGAGAGGTCCTAAGGGCGTTAGTGTGTCTTATCGTGGGTTTGTGGTCAAACCCAAAGTTAAGTTGATTGCAGCTGTGACCTTAAAGTCTTATCTGAGGAAGGGGTGCCCGTTGATCTTGTGCCATGTGAGAGATGACCGGATAGAGAGTCCGACAGTTGATCGATACGGTGGTGGGTGAGTTTTCAGATGTCTTTCCAGAGGAGATTCCGGGGTTGCCACCGAAGAGGGAGATAGATTTCACGGTTGAGCTGAAACCGGGGACGGGGCCAATCTCTAAGGCACCGTAGCGGATGAGTCCTAAGGAGTTGGAGGAGCTCAGGAAACAGCTAGATGATCTTATAGAGAAGGGATACATTAGACGTAGTGTATCACCGTGGGGAGGACCAGTTCTTTTTGTGAAGAAGAAAGATGGGAGCTTGAGGTTGTGTATAGATTACAGGGAGCTGAACCGAGTGACGGTGAAGAACAAGTATCCTTTGCCAAGGATAGATAACCTATTTGATCAGTTGAGTGGTGCATCAGTCTTTTCCAAGATTCATTTGAGGTTAGGGTACCATCAAGTGAAGATTAGGGAGGTGGACATACCAAAGACAGCTTTCACGTCGAGGTATAGCCATTATGAGTATGTGGTGATGCCTTTTGGGTTATGTAATGCACCGGCTGTGTTTATGGATTTGACGAACAGAGTTTTCAGTCAGTTTTTGGACAAGTTTGTGGTGGTTTTTATCGATGACATCTTAGTCTATTCTAAGACTAAGGAGGAACATGAGGAGCATCTGAGGATTGTGTTGCAGACCTTGAGGGAGCACGAGTTATATGTTAAGTTGTCCAAGTGTGAGTTCTGGTTAGAGAAATTTGCTTTTCTGGGGCATGTGATCTCTAAGGATGGGGTAGCTGTGGATTCGGCGAATATTGAGGCAGTGACCAAGTTGGAAGCACCAAAGAATGTTGCTGAGATCAGGAGTTTCTTGGGTTTAGCTTGATATTACAGACGGTTCGTGAAGGATTTCTCCAAGATTGCTAGACCTATGAATGCGTTGATGAGGAAAGAGAACAAGTTTCGTTGGGATGAGAGTTGTGAGACGGCGTTCCAAAAATTAAAGGAGCGTTTGACCACAGCTCCTATCTTAGCATTGCCTGAAGGGAGTGAGAACTTTGAGGTTTATACAGATGCCTCAAAGAATGGGTTGGGATGTGTGTTGATGCAGAACGGCAAGGTGATTGCCTATGCTTCTAGGCAATTGAAGCCTTATGAGGAGAATTATCCTAAACACGATCTAGAGTTGGGTGTAGTGGTGTTTGCTTTCAAGATTTGGAGACATTACCTTTATGGGGCGACCTTTAAGGTATTTTCCGATCACAAGAGTCTCAAGTACATCTTCACTCAAAAGGATTTGAACATGAGACAGAGGAGGTGGATGGAGTTGATTGGTGATTATGACATGGATATTATCTACCATGAAGGGAAAGCCAATGTTGTTGCTGATGCCTTGAGCAGGAAGAGTGTACATTCTTTGTGTACAGCTTTATCTTTGATGAGGTTGAGAGACGAGGTGGAGAAGTTTGGGATATATATGATGCAGAGAGGGGATGCCATGGGAGATTTGACAGTGCAGCCTGATCTTTATGATGATTTTCATGGTAAACAGGCTTTAAATTCTAAGATGGTGGAGTGGAGAGCTGGAGTAGAGAAAGGGACAGTGTCTAGATTCTCTATTCATTCAGATGGTAGTTTGAGGTTTGATGGGAGGTGGTGTGTCCCTAATGATGAGGAGCTGAAAAAGACAATCATGACAAAGGCACATTACTTAGAGCATTTGCTACTTTCTCTGCAACATCTGGTCTTAAAGTGAATGCAGCTAAGTCAGAAGTGGTTTTTAGTGGAGTGCCAACTGATGTAAGAAGTGATATTCTTCAGATTTCTGGTTTCAAGGAAGGAGCTTTACCTTTTAGATATCTTGGCATTCCTATTCAATCAGGGAGACTGACTAAACAGGATTGTAATATTCTTATTGAAAGGATAGTTGCCAGAATTAGAGGGATGGGTGCTAGGAAACTAAGCTATGCTGGTCGTCTAACACTGGTTAACTCAGTTCTGAACACCTTGCATAACTACTGGGGCTCTATCTTTCTTATACCCAAAGCTGTGGTCCAGAAAATTGTGAATGTCTGCAGGAATTTTTTCTGGGATGGTGGTACTGACTATCAGAGGGCACCATTGGTGGCCTGGCATAAGGTGTGCTGCTGTAAAAATGAAGGTGGACTGGTAGTAAAAAATGTTGAGAATTGGAACATAGCAACTGTTGGAAAGCTAGTGGATTGGATTTATAAAAAGGCAGATAGGTTGTGGGTGCTTTGGATTGATCACGTGTATTTAAAAGGTCAGGACTGGCATACATATACTCCTCCCTCTAATTCCAATTGGAATTGGAGGAACATATGCAAGGTGAGAGGTTTGCTAAGTGCGGGGTATCTGAACAATGTGTGGCAGGATGCTAGAGGATATAGTGTTGGTTCTGGGTATGCATTGTTACAGGGAGTGCACCCCCCCTGTACAGAGGCATAAGGAGATTTGGGAAGCTTGGTGTGTGCCTAAACATTCTATTATAGGCTGGTTAATTAAGCAACAAGCTTTGAATACTAAACAAAAGCTGTTCCAGTTAAGGTTGTGTGACGATGATATATGCATTATTTGTGGAACTGCTACAGAATCCCATGAGCATTTGTTTGAAAATTGCCAGTATGTGTTGAGGATCATAGAGCAGCTTGAACAATGGCTGCATATCAGCATGTCTGGTCAGAATGCTCTCCTGACTAAGTTGCAGCAGAAGGTGGCCAGGATGGCTAAGTTAGCCTGTTGGTATACAGTTTGGCTGGAGAGGAATAGGGGAAGGTTGGAGCATAGGATTACTAGACCTGAGATCCTAGTGCAGGAGATCCAAAGACTGGTGAAGGCGAGAATTCAATTGCTTCTAAAAGGACCAGTGTTGAATGCAGATCAGTATTGGCTTCAAATGTTGCAGATTACGTTTCATAGCTAGTCTGTGATAGTTTTGTAAAGTAAATCAGAAAAATGATGAAAGTGTAGTCCTGATGTATGTTGATTTGGTTTTTTAATGGAAAGCTCACATTTCACCAAAAAAAAAAAAAGCTATACAAGGATTTAAAGAACACGTTCTGGTGGCCTGGGATGAAGAAATAGACAGCTAAGTTTGTGGCCCATTGTTTGACATGCCAGAGAGTTAAAGGGGAACAACGACGACCACAAGGTAAGATTCAGTCTTTAGAGGTACCTGAGTGGAAGTAGGAATCCGTTTGTATGGATTTTATCGTGTGTTTGCCAAAGAGTCAACAGGATAACAACATGATATGGGTAATAGTGGATCGACTGACCAAGTCAGCTTATTTTGTGCCAATGAAAGATACATGGACCAAGGCACAATTAGCTTTGGCTTATCGGAAGCATGTGTTGAGATTGTATGGAGTGCCTAAGGACATAGTATCTGACAGAGATGCGAGATTTATCTCAAGGTTTCGGAAAGAGTTGCAGGAATCTTTGGGAACAACTTTGAAGATGAGTACAGCATTTCATCCTGCGACAAACGGTCAGACTGAGAGAACAATCAAGACCCTTGAGGATATGTTACGAGCTTGTGTGATGGATTTTGGGGGTAGCTGGGAGCAGAGATTAGATTTGATTGAGTTTTCTTACAACAACAGCCATCAGACCAGTATTGGCATGACACCGTTTGAGGCTTTATATGGGAGGAGATGTCGGAGTCCGATTTGTTGGGACGACAGTGCTGAGGCAGAGGTTCTATAACCAGAGATGGTACATGAGATGGTTGAGCAGATTAAGATGATCAGGGAAAGGATGAGAGCGGCTCAGGATAGGCAAAAGAGTTATGCAGATCTACATCGCCGGGATATAGAGTTTTAGGTTGGGGACAAGGTTCTTCTGAAAGTGTCTCCTATGCGTGGGGTTATGAGATTTGGGAAGAAAGGCAAGTTGATTCAGAAGTTCATAGGGCCTTATGAGATCTTAGACCGGGTTGGAGAGGTTGCTTATCGTTTGGATTTACAGCTGCGTTGGAGAGAATGCATAATGTGTTTCATGTATCTTAGCTGCGGAAGTATGTGAGTGACCCGTCACATGTGTTAGAGGCAGAGAGCATAGAGCTAGATGAGTCCTTGTCTTATCTTGATGTGCCTAAGCAGATTCTTGACCGAAAGGTTAGGAAGACTAGGAGTGGTGAGACAGTTTTGCTTAAGATCCTTTGGTCTAATCATGAGGTAGAGGAAGCTGCATGGGAGGCAGAGTAGGCCATGAGAGAGCGTTACCCTTTCTTTTTTAATTAGGTATGTATGGTTACGGGGACGTAACCTTGTTTCTTTTAGGGGGGTAGGAGATGATCGCAAAGAGTTTTTACACCCTTTTTATGTTGTGTCGGTATGTTTTGTAGTGGTTTTAGTCGGGTTGAGTTTGGTTGGTAGCATGTTTTTACGTTGATTTTATGTCGGTTGTCGTGTCGGGAGTGTGGTGATATGTTTTGTTTTGTTGTGGTTTGAACTTCGGGGACGAAGTTCTTTTTAAGGAGAGAAGACTGTAATACTACGGTTTTCTGAGCCTCTGGGTACTCTATCGAGTGGGCCTTACTCTGTCGAGTAAGGATGTTTTGGTTTTTAAAACAGTGTTCTGTCTGTAGGGTAATCGATCGAGTAGCCTTGGTACTCGATCGAGTAGGGGGCACTCAATCGAGTACGTTAGTTACTCGATCTAGTGGCTCGGTTTACGGGTAATGTTTTGTCGGGTTTTGTTAATAATGCGAATAGGTATATATAACTTTCCGTCATCATCATTAAATACTTTTATCAAACCTAATCACTTCAAAAGAGATTTCAAGCTACGTACTTCCCATCTTTCGCATTATTGACCAATCCCGGAGCTTGAGAGGTCGGAATTTATCATCCTTTACATTCTTATGATCCTTGCGTCGAGGGTAAGATCTATGTACCGATTTTATAGTATTTTATTAAGTTTGTTTAAATCCTAATTTGGGGGATTGGGGGTTTTGTTAGTTTTTATGATTGTTAGTAATTATGTGATCATATGTTAGGAGGAGGATTCGTAGAGGAGGCTTTTTGATAACACCTGTTGAGATTGTCTGACTGTATTGCATTCCAGGTAGGGTTTCCCTACTCAGTATTAGTCACATGATGTGTTGGTTATGCTTTGTGATTGTTGAGTTTTATCGTACGAGTATTGTGACAGTTGTTGGGTTTGATTGTTGATTAGTAGTTGTGATTGATTGTATCTGTCTGTGTTCTTCGGGGTGCGTCCCTGGCTGAGTGGAGTCACTTGCGGGAGTGGCTTCACGCCCATGATTCGCCTTCTGTGGAACCCACCACAGAAGGGATGTGCACATTAATGGATTTGGGTTTATCGCTCGACGGAGATGAGCGGGGCTTAGGTGGGAACGGCTGCGGTCCCCCACTGGCGGTGAGGAGTAACCTGTTATGATGGGTGCTCTGGCAGGGCTACACACTTTAGTGTGTAGTCAGTATTGTGGAGTTGGTGATGGAGTTCGGGGTATATCTGTGACGATTGAGCTGTGTTGTGTGTTGTTTTAATGAGTTATGTAAATTGTGTGATTAGTACTGACCCCATTTAATTGTTTTAAAAACTGTGGTGATCCATTCGGGGATGGTGATCAGTTGTTGAGCAGGTATAAGTCGTGATACATGGGATAGCCGGCATGTGTCGCCATCAGATGATAGAGTCTTCCGCTGTAGTTTTGATAGTTTTTAGACAGTTGTTTTGAGATTATGTAAACCGTATTTTGGCAGTCGGTTTTGGATTGTATTTACTCACTTAAACTTTATACTATTTAAATGTTATTTCTTTATTGTCTTTTGATTATCATTGCCTCGGGAAATCGAGATGGTGACAGCTTTATACCTGAGTGGTCCTGGTAAGGCACTTGGAGTATGGGGGTGTCACAACCGCCACCTTCGCTCTCTGCCTTCCTCTTCTCAGCACCCCTCTCCCTGGTCATCTCCACCAACCTCTCAGCCCTCCCAGCTCTCTCATAGACTTCCTTAAGATCTGTAAGGACTCCCACCGCTAGCTTCTCTATAATCTTGGGGGTCAACCCCTTCTAAAACCTCAAAGCTAGATTCTCCTCACTCAGCCTCATATCCTCAGCATATCTGGACTTCTCATTAAACTTACGGTAGTACTCAGCCACCGTCATATCATATGTCATCTTAAACTCATCGAACTCCTCCCTCAGCTTACGCCTCACATGCTCCGGCATAAACTCACGTCTCATGGCTCTCCTGAACTCATCCCAAGGTATTGCAGGTAGTCCCTGCTTCACATACATCTCCCTAGCACTCACCTTGACCTTATCCCACCACTCACCTACTGCTTCTCTCAAGTAGAACGCAGCTTGTTCCACTTTTAACTCATCCGGGCAATGAACTAACTCCAGGATATTCTCCATCTCTCTGTGCCAATTATCCAGAAGAATTGGCGCCCCGGTTCCCTTATACTCTTTTGGACTGAACCTAGATATGTGGATACTGATCTTGGAGTGATCAACCTCCTTATCCTTTCCCACTCTCTTCAAAGCTTCCGTAAGAACATCTTGGTGCTCCAACATCTTTACTATATCATCAATGTTCATGCTCTCAGCTCTAGCATACAAAGCAGTTTTCTTTGGCGATATCTTGTAACTATATAAGAAAAGGTAGACATAAACACACATACTATAACCCAAAACACGCATACGACCTGTATGGAACCCACTCGATCGAGTACCAAAACCCACTCGATCGAGTTGAGGCCACTCGATCGAGTGCCCAACCTACTCGATCGAGTGCGTTTACTCCAGAATCTAACCAGAAACTTTTCTAACACATACTCGATCGAGCCTCTAACCCACTCGATCGAGCTGACCCCACTCGATCGAGTGCCCCTACTTACTCGATCGAGTGCCCAAAATCTCGCTTCTGCCCAGAAAACGTTAACAACCCACTCGATCGAGTCAGACCCACTCGATCGAGCCATGCTGACTCGTAAACACTACCCGCATGCTTATATTTCTTTCCCAACTATACATTACAACCTTTATATTATTAACATAACAACATCAATAATTCATATGTATAAACGCAGCTCTTTATATACTCAACAAAACAATTTACTTCATATCACTAATATGCCACATTATAAAACAAACAACATGCCTTCATCCAATCCAACATATAAATCTCATATCTTTCAACTTCTATTCCACACCTCCACTCCTCCACGTTCATACATCCATCAATACACACCACATGCTACTATATAGATACAAAAACCAGAAGACAACACATACGATCCCGACAGGTACCCCATGTGACCGGTTCAAAATTGCAGGACGAGTTCGCGACTTTAGGACGCCTCTCAAGCCTTTGCATTAACTCCTACAACTTCTACCCCGGGTTCATTTTAATTTGACTCCCTATTTTCATTAGGTTCATTGGTTACAGGTTTCAGGGTCGTCTCTCTAATACCACTTTGTGACACCCCCATACTCCAAGTGCCTTACCATGACCACTCAGGAATAGGAACGTCACCATCTCGGTTACCCGAGGCAATGAATATCATAAGACAATAAAGAAACGTACTTTAAAAGTAAATATAGTTTACGTGATTACTGTAGGGTAATATCCGTATAAAACCCATAAATTGAAGGATTATAACGCAAATTTTATACGTGATTAATAGTCATAAACGAAAAACATAATGAAACGATAAAGATTAAGTAATAACCTCCAGTTCTAGTGCAATTCGGCAATGAGAGATTAAAGTAGATCTCCTCCTAATTGTTGCACCCAAGATCGTCTCAGAAATGCCCTTGTGCTAGAATGAATCCTCTAATTGCCTTGCAATATTGAGAGGATTGTTTTGTGAATTTTATTTAGATGTGAGATCTAAAAGTTTTGAGAGAAATGTTTCTCAAAACCCTAATTTATTTTTGCAAATGACAATTAGGTTACAAGAGAGGAGAAGGTCTCCTTTTTGTTTCCTCTCATTCGGCCAAACCGAGTGGACTAGGAGGAAATGGGCTTCCATTTTCTCCTTATTTTTAACTCGTGGTCCGAGGCTAAAATGTATACGACGCGGTGTTTATTATAAACTGTCATCGGTTATCGGATATTAAATCATCAACTAATAACACGGATTAGTTGAATTATTAATACATGTCCGACAAAGACAATATTGTATAATTATATTCAATATACATTTAATTAAATATAAAACGCTTATATTCAATTTACGAATTAACTGCTTAATTCACCTTAGCCATTATTATTTAATCCGTATTAAATAAAATATCTCAACATCACATTTTGACTAATTATTAGTCAAATAACTCGGACTAACTGGTTAGTCAAATTTGGCATCTACATGACTGTATTTTCATACCGTCACATCTCTCAAACGTATCCTATAGGTGTGACTTTTAGGGACCAGTTGATCACCGCCATCTGTATGACAATAACGTCAAACTTATCTAGCAAGCCAATCGTTATTGATAAACGTGGACCAACTGATTATGATACAAAAGTATACCCTTTGATCCTTTTAGAGATTTATAAGTCCTTGCACTAACTGTAAAGGACACCAGCCCCAACAAGCTCCCACTTGTCCGTACAAGTGTATGTGCAATGACGTTATCCGCACTAACTGGAGGACACCACCTCCAACAAACTCCCACTTGTCCGTACAAGTGTATGTGCGATAACCGATTCTCATATTCATTTAAAATTTCTCCCACTCAATGTAAAACAATTTGCAGATCCGGATCCGCAAAGGTCGTATTTTACAATCGATCTGTATCTAGAGTGGTTTCCCCGACTAGAGAGTAACTTAACTGATAAAACGAATACGTATTCGAGCATGGCCATGCATTTTAGTTACAGCTCCTCGAGTGGCCCTGAGAAATATCGAGTACCTGATAAAGGCTGAATATTTCCTTCAACTCGAACTCCTTCCAATCTAAGCACAGCATGAAATGACCCAGAAACAATCTACTTGGCCCCCTGTTACGGATGACCGTGAGAAAGAAACCAAAGTCACCCAAAATCTGCCTTAGTCTCAAGAGACAGTCGATAGTCAAAAGAATCGACTCTTAGGATCACCATGGAGGTCCTATCCACGACCGGGCACCGAATGTTGTAAAACATTTAGGACTCCACGTCGATGTCACAATTGTGTCCTACGAGATATCCGTATAAATCGCCTCTGTGATTGGTCAGTCAACCTGTTGACTTATGGCTCGTTGAACCCACCATCAACCAACGTCACAAAATAATTACCTTGAGTTATCAGCTCACGTGGGCAATTAAGGACCAAAAATATTATGTTTGTTCAGTTCACTTTGTGGTGTTCAAATTTGTCGTACAAAACCACATGAAAAACAAAATATATAAAAATTATCAAAACGATGATGTCGTATAGAGTACAAGAGAGAATGAATCTAATCCATAAAAGAGTACTACAACTTAGGAACACGTTTAATTCCCATGGAATTAACATGCCCTTCATGCTTATCTTGTCGTAATGGTTTAGTGAGAGGATCTGCTATGTTATCATCTGTAGCAATCTTTTCTATCACTACTTCCTTTTGCTCCACGTAATCTCGGATTAGATGAGCTTTCCGTTGTACATGTCTAGACTTGTTGCTAGACTTTGGCTCCTTAGCTTGGAAGATGGCACCTCTATTGTCGCAATAGATGGTGATCGGGTCATTCGAACTAGGCACTACAGATAGTCCATGTAAGAATTGACGCATCCATATCGCTTCCTTTGTAGCTTCAGACGCGGCATAGTACTCGGACTCGTCGTAGAATCTCTTGTAACAGTTTGTTTGGAACTCTTCCGGTGATCGCAGCGCCATTAAGAGTAAAAACGAATCCGATCGAGATTTCGAGTCATCACGATCCGTTTGGAAGCTAGCATCTGCAGAATAGGTTGCGCATAGCTTTTGTTCGCCTCCATAAGTCAATGCCCAATCTTTAGTCCTCCGTAGGTACTTAAGAATGTTCTTGATAGCCATCCAATGTGATTCACCTGGATCTTTGTTGGAATCGACTTGTCATACTCAATGCATATGCCACGTCCGGACGTGTGCATATCATGGCATACATGATTGATCCTATAGCCGAGGCATAAGGAATCCGTGTCATGCGCTCTTTCTCTTCTTGGTGTCTCGGTGACCGAGATTTGCTCAAATGCACCCCACGGAGCCATAGGAAGAAACCCCTTCTTGGAGTTAGTCATGTTGAATCTCTCTAGGACTTTGTCTATGTAAGACTCTGATCGAGAGATAACATCCGTCGTGATCTATCTCGATAGATACGGATGCCTAGAATTCTTTGTGCCTCTCCCAGATCTTTCATCTGGAAATGGTTTTTCAACCATACTTTCACCGAAGTTAAGAGAGGTATGTCATTCCCAATCAGGAGTATGTCATCGACATACAATATTAGGAAGATAATATTGCTCCCACTCGACTTGATATAAAGACATGGTTCCTCGACCGATCGAGTAAATCCATTTTCTTTAATCACTTGGTCGAAGCGATGATTCCAACTCCGAGATGCTTGCTTAAGTCCATAAATGGAACGCTTAAGCTTGCACACTTTCTTAGGATGTTCTGGATCGATGAAACCTTCGGGTTGTACCATGTACAACTCTTCCTCCAAAAAACCGTTTAAGAAGGCGGTTTTCACATCCATTTGCCAAATGTCATAGTCATGAAAAGCGGCAATCGCTAAGATAATCCGAATGGAACGCAGCATGACTACGGGTGCGAAAATTTCATCGTAGTGCAAACCTGGCACTTGGGTGAAACCTTTAGCAACTAGTCGTGCTTTATAGATATCTTGTTGACCTTCCACCGAATGCTTTATCTTGTAAAGCCATTTGCATTGAAGGGGACGAACCTTAGCAGGTAAGTCAACAAGATCCCATACGTTGTTCTCATACATAGAGTCCATCTCGGATTGCATGGCCTCAAGCCATAGCTTTGAGTCGGAACTAGTCATGGCACCTTTATAGGTTGCGGGTTCACTACTCGTTAAGAGTAGAACGTCATCTATGTCATGTTCCTCGACCATACCAATGTATCTGTCCGGAGGAATATAGACTCTTCCCGACCTTCTAGGTTCCTCAGGAATATTCACCGCAGCCGGGATTGAAGGAATTTGTTCCTCCAATGGTTGCTCAGTATTATGTTCTGGAATCTCCGACAGGTCGAAGGTTCTATCACTCTTTGCATTCTCGAGAAATTCCTTCTCTAAGAATGTCGCACTAGCCGCAACAAAAACACGTTGTTCGGTTGGCGAATAGAAGTAATGACCAAGTGTTCCTTTAGGATAACCTATAAAGTATGTCTTGACCGATCGCGGGCCGAGCTTATCCTCGTGTCTCCACTTGACATAAGCCTCGCAGCCCGAAACCCGTATAAAGGACAAGTTAGGGACAGTTCCCTTCCATAGCTCATATGGAGTCTTGTCAACAGCTTTAGACGGACTTCGGTTAAGTATTAGAGCAGCGGTGACGAGAAGAGCATAACCCCACAATGAGTCAGGCAACACGGTGTGACTCATCATGGATCGAACCATATCAAGTAGTGTTCGATTTCTCCGTTCGGACACACCATTCAACTGAGGTGTTCCAGGTGGAGTTAACTGTAGGGCAATCCCACAGTCTTTAAGGTGTTGATCAAACTCGTGAGAGAGATACTAGCCACCACGATCCGAACGCAGTGTTTTAATCTTTCTACCCAATAGGTTCTGTACCCTATTCTGGTATTCCTTGAATTTCTCAAAGGATTCACTTTTGTGCTTCATTAAGTAGACATAGCCATATCTACTTAAATCGTCCGTGAAAGTGATGAAATACCTATAGCCTTCTCGTGCGGTGATTGACATAGGGCCATATACATCCGTGTGTATGAGTCCTAATAGGTCAGCTGCGCGCATTCCAACACCTTTGAAGGAAATCCGAGTCATCTTACCGATGAGACATGATTCACACGTGCCAAATGATTGAAAATCAAAGGCCGAGATAGCTCCATTCTTTATGAGCTGTTTTACGCGTTTCTCATTAATGTGTCCCATACGGCAGTGCCATAGATACGTTTGATCTTTGTCACCAACCTTTAAATTTTTATTCATTACGTGTAATATTTCGGTGGTCTGATCTAAAACATAAATTCCGTTCATGGAGACTGCCTTGCCATAAATCATATCGTGTAAAGAGAAAATGCAAGTATTATTCTCTATTACAAATGAAAAACCAAGTTTGTCAAGTGCAGAAACTGAAATAATGTTTTTCGAAAGACTGGGTACATAATAGCAATTATATAATAAAAATAACTCAAATCCGCTAGGAAGCTGGATCACGTATGTTCCCCTTGAGACGGCAGCCACTCGTGCTCCATTCCCAACACGCAGGTCCACCTCACCCTTTACGAGGGGTTCGATGTTTTGAGCCCCCGCACATGATTACACGAGATGAGAACCACAACCAGTATCAAGTACCCAAGTTCCGTAACTTGCGTGGTTAATCTCAATCATATGAATAAAAGTAGAAGAAGAAGAAGACATACCAACAGGTTTAACACGACCTGCCTTTAAGTCCTCATGATAAACAGGACATGTACGCCTCCAATGCCCAGTCTTGTGGCAATGATGGCATTCCATGTTTTCATTCTTGCTCTTTGTCGCGCCGGATGAGGTGCTCGACTCACCAGGCCCACTCTTACCTGAACCCGACTTCTTAAACTTCGGTTTGCCCTCGCTAGGCCTGGTGAACCTTGCCCTTACCCTTGCCCTTGTTTGACACAACGAGAACATCTTGTTTCATGCTCCCACTGAACTTCATGTCCTTCTCGGTGCATGCGTACGAGAAGGGAGTGCGAGTTCGTGGGGACTTTTCTTCAAATCATTCATATAGTAATTCGCTCTAAATTGCGAAAAACCATCGTGGAGTGAGTGAAGCATGCGGTCAATAACAATGTTCTCGCCGATCTTACAATCAAGCGTCTCCAGCTTCTCGACATTCTCAATCATGCTGAGAATGTGTGGGCTAACCGGTTGGCCCTTCTGGAGTCTCGCATCAAAGAAGCGAGTGGTATGCTCATAGGTCACGATTCTCGGTGCTTTCGAGAATTCCTTGGTGAGCGTGGTGAAAATCTTGTTTGCACCTTGGGCTATGAAGCGTTTCTGCAAATTGGGTTCCATTGCAAAAATGAGTACGTTTTTAATCGCACCCGCTTCCAAGGCGAAATCGTTATACTTGTCGATCTCGTTAATTCCAGCCGTGGGGCCTGGGTTTGACGGCATGGGCTCAAGCAGAAATTTGAGCTTCCGTCGTCAGCGGCAAAGATTCCGTAATCTTTGCCTCTCGATCCGCGAAGTTTGATCCATCATTCTTGATCGAGTTGATCGATTCATCGATTCATGAAGATCCGAAGCCAGGACTCACGGTCCAATGTGGCACTTGGCATTGGGTCGTTCAAGTGACCAGCCATATTGTTATTAGCAGTTTATGTGAACGTGATCTACACTGAAAAAGAAAGAAAAACCAAAACGAAATAAGCAACTCATCGAGGTGATTTAAGTCTATTAAAATTTATTTTAATCGTGTAGACTCATTGCACTTGTATAATTGATCTCCCTCAAGAATAATACAAGTGATCCCAAGACTCAATTTCCGTAAATTGATAAGCCAACTGTTTAGCTAGTTCTTCCGTAAAAACTCTTGGTCGATAGATTTCCGTAAATCCTATCTATAGTCCACCATAATCACAGGATCGTACGAGTGACCATAGTGTTGAGATAAAATAGGTCAATCGGTTCCAACTTACCCGACGTAGAAGGGGTCATATTATGCCTACCGACGAAGAAGGGATTCATTGGAGTTTGACCTATAAAAACCGTTCTCAATTTTTGTTTATACGAGGAAGATCCCATCAACTAAGTTTCAATTCATTTTAAGTGAACGAATAACTAGCAACTGCGTGAATGAATTAATTTAGATGATGGCTTAAATCGTGTGACATACGAATGTCATAGAAAACTAACGCGTGACCTCTATATGAGTCAGTTTTCATGCAATTATTAGGTGGTTTGGTTTTTAGGCGGAATATGATGCATACTATCGTTACGATAAAATAAATAAATAAATGAATGCAATACGTAAATAAAATTCCTAGTGTGGCCTATCCTAGTAAAAAAAAAACATAATACAACTTTGGAATCCACCGTTGGACCCGAAAAGCTTGTCTTAATGTTCCATCTTTGTCCATGTAGCGGGAGTGAGCATCCGGTCTCCTTCTTTAGTCTTCTCAAAATTACAATTAAAATTTACAAAATATAAACCTATTTACATTCTAAATAAAAACTGTAATTAAAAGAAATAAAAGGAGATACGAGATCTCAAAATACAACCAAGACCGTGTTCCATCATTACGGTAACACGTTCTACTAAGGCCACACTAAGTTACAACCGTTTGCAAAAATAAATAAATACGTAATTAAAGGCATTCAAAAAAATCAAAAACGATAAATAAAATGCATCAACTAAATTTAATTTATTCGTGACATAATTCCGTAATTATGTTAAATTTATCCAAACCACCCAAGACAATTAAAATTATATGACAAAACCGCTTTAGTCAAGTTAATTTTAATCCGAGATAATCCGTTACTATAAATCGTTTTAAAGTAACTAAATTGTTCGTGGGTGAACCGTTTCACTATCAAGCGAGTGCATAAATCCGTATTATGCAATAAAAGGCCGAAAAAAAAAACAAAACAATTTTTTTTTTTTTTTTTTCGTCACTGCTGGGCGTGAACAGTACCCAGAAAATTTTTTTTTTTTTTAAATGCTGAAATGCCGAGAGCATCAAAAGCCAAAAAACAATTTATACGGCTCAAAATCGTGAGCAACAAGAGATCAAAACAAAACGGTTTGATAAAACACAATTGCAATTTTAATCTAATCCGTATAGAAATCAAACTACAATTGTTACATCTTCAACATATTGCAATAATTATCGATTAAAATTACAACATGTGAAGAACGATTGAAAACAAGAGATCGAATGATCTAACAAAATTGTGTGGCACGCAAATCGATGCAAAAATCAGAAAAACAGGCCAAGAGGCCGCACGGTTCTTCCAAAAAAAAATTTTCGAGACAAAAAATTTTGTGCCACACGAAATTTTATGCAAACATCTTGATAGATCTTTAACATATTGCAATGAATATCGATTACAAAACAATATGCAAAGATCAAAATGAAAACAAGGCAAACAACAACCATCACCGTGTAAACATGACACGGATCCCAAGGCACAAAAACGCAGCAAACGCAGCAAAAAAAAATAATGCCGAGAGGGAAAAAAAAACTGCCGTGACAATTTTTAATCAAAAATCCATCGATTCAAAATTCGTTTGATGAAAATCACATAGAAAAATTTACGTGGCCTCGCTCTGATACCACTTGTAGGGTAATATCCGTATAAAACCCATAAATTGAAGGATTATAACGCAAATTTTATACGTGATTAATAGTCATAAACGAAAAACATAATGAAACGATAAAGATTAAGTAATAACCTCCAGTCCTAGTGCAATTCGGCAATGAGAGATCAAAGTAGATCTCCTCCTAATTGTTGCACCCAAGATCGTCTGAGAAATGCCCTTGTGCTAGAATGAATCCTCTAATTGCCTTGCAATATTGAGAGGATTGTTTTGTGAATTTTATTTAGATGTGAGATCTAAAAGTTTTGAGAGAAATGTTTCTCAAAACCCTAATTTATTTTTGCAAATGACAATTAGGTTACAAGAGAGGAGAAGGTCTCCTTTTTGTTTCCTCTCATTCGGCCAAACCGAGTGGACTAGGAGGAAATGGGCTTCCATTTTCTCCTTATTTTTAACTCGTGGTCCGAGGCTAAAATGTATACGACGCGGTGTTTATTATAAACTGTCATCGGTTATCGGATATTAAATCATCAACTAATAACACGGATTAGTTGAATTATTAATACATGTCCGACAAAGACAATATTGTATAATTATATTCAATATACATTTAATTAAATATAAAACGCTTATATTCAATTTACGAATTAACTGCTTAATTCACCTTAGCCATTATTATTTAATCCGTATTAAATAAAATATCTCAACATCACATTTTGACTAATTATTAGTCAAATAACTCGGACTAACTGGTTAGTCAAATTTGGCATCTACATGACTGTATTTTCATACCGTCACATCTCTCAAACGTATCCTATAGGTGTGACTTTTAGGGACCAGTTGATCACCGCCATCTGTATGACAATAACATCAAACTTATCTAGCAAGCCAATCGTTATTGATAAACGTGGACCAACTGATTATGATACAAAAGTATACCCTTTGATCCTTTTAGAGATTTATAAGTCCTTGCACTAACTGTAAAGGACACCAGCCCCAACAATTACATGTCTCAAACAAAAACTATTAAATGAAATACAACCAATCCAAAACTGTCTACTAATAAAACTGAACAACTAAAGAACATCGTCTGACACAGCGGAAGACTCTTCTAACTGCAAGTGATGACTCATCCCAGCTAGCCCATATGCATCATATCAGACCTGCTCAACAACTGCTCACCATCCGTGAATGGATCACCATAGTTTTACAAAACAAACACGGGGTCAGTACTAATTACACAAAATAAATCACGATAAAACATATGCCAAACAGCTCAATCATCACATCAAGCCCCAAATCCTCAATCAATCTCCATATAACTGACTATACACTAAAGTGTGTAGTCCTGCCAGAGTACCCATCGCAACAGGTACTCCACACCGCCAGTGGGGGACCGCAGCCGTTCCCACCTAAGCCCCGCTCATCTCCATCGAGCGATAAACCCATGTTCATTAATGTGCACATCCCCTCCTGTGGCGGGTTCCACAGAGAGCGAATCATGGGCGTGAAGCCACTCCCGTAAGTGACTCCACTCAGCCAGGGACGCACCCTGAAGATCACAGACAGATAAACAGTAATCACAACACAAAACCAACAACCGTCTGAATCAATCAATAATACGAAATCACAACCGTATGAATCAATCAACAATCACTAACTACAGCACAATCACCACACATTATGTAATTAATACTGAGTAGGGAGACCCTACATGGAATGAAATCACAAATCAGACGATCTAGCAGCTGTCTCAAAACCTCTCTTCTAGGAACCCTCCTCCTATACACATATTCATATAATTACTACCACAACAACACAATCTTAAAAACCCCCAATTTCCAAATTAGGGTTTAACTAACATTAACCAATTGCTATAAAAATGGTACGTAGAACTTACCCTTGACGCAAGGATCACAATGGTATAAAGAACAAAGGAATCCGACACCTCTAGCTCCGGGATTTGCCAGTAATGCGAATGAATCGAACAACGTAGTTTGCAATCTCTCTTTTTGTGTATTAGGTTTGTAAAAGTGTTTAGGAAATGATGACGAAGTATTATATATATTAATCCGCATTATTAACAAAACCCGTCAAATATCACCCGATAACCGACTTACTCGATCGAGTAAGTCACGTACTCGATCGAGTGCTACTTACTCGATCGAGTGCCAAGGCTACTCGATCGAGTACCCTACAGGCAGACTACTGTTTCGTATACTAAAATATACTTACTTGAAAGAGTAAGCCCCACTCGATAGAGTACCCAAGGACTCATAAAACCGTAGTATTACATCTATCTTCGGATCATTAAGGATGGTCGTGTCGATGCACCTAGTGGGTTTCATACGACGTTTCATCAACTCAACAAAGGCATCTCTTTTCTTAAAATCAGGAAAAGACTATGGTAGGATACTCAGAAACTGGTGGGACAGTAGGTCCCTGACTCCCCTCTCCCACCTCAGGCTCAGTGGCCCTCGATCTCTTGCTCTAACGGGTCATAGCTACGGCTCTTGGCATCTGTCTCAACATGTTTTTAGCCACACAAAATGGATTCTTACTTGATCAAAGGAACTTCTCAAAATACTCATGGATAGAGAAACAATAATTTAAAGTAAACCTTTATAAGATAACCAAAATTTTTCCAATTCACCTTACTCTCATACTTCATAAAAGACGGTTTCATAGTTTCAAAGACCAAGTTTTAACCATTACTAGGAAAGTTGGGACCTTAATCCCCCAAAGATAGCTTTACAAAAGGATTATTATTACAAAATTTGAGCAAAAATTCAGTTTTGGGGCACTTTTAAGACAGAGTTTTAAGACGAACTTTTTGAGTGAAACTAGTCAAAATCAACCCTAAACATGATACCAATAATATTCCTTACTCTATTTCCCCCTTTAAGTATGCAAAAGTTAACCAAAAATCAAATTTGTAGGACAAACCCTAGAAATTTCGGCCCAATCATATTCACGAATCGGTTTGATTTTGCAATTTCTAGCATCAACAACAATGATTTTAAGTGCTTAATACCAAAATACAACAATTATAATCCAAAATCCTTGGGTACAAATCGAATTTTCAGAAAAATTGACACTTTCACATGTTACTAATTGATTGAAAACAAAGAAAAAGAGTAGCAAACTTACCTTGAATGAGTTGCAAATAGGTTGAGTGAATTAGCAAGAAGACTTCAAGAAGATTTCAATCACAATCTACCCAAAAACTTGAGAGAAAAGGTTTTAAGAGAGATTTAGGGTTTTGGTAAAAAGAAGAATAAGAAGAGAGTGAAAGAAATAAGAAGTAGGAATTCCGTATTAATCCGGGTACTGTAGCGACTTACTCGATCGAGTGACTTGGTTACTCGATCGAGTGGCCTCTACTCGATCGAGTTGGAGTTGCTCGATCGAGTTTCCGCTGGCAGTTCCAACGATTTCGATCCAATAACCCAACTACTAGATCAAGAAGGTCTACTCGGTCGTGCAGGCACTCGTACTCGTTCGAATAAGACTAGGAACAAGGTTAAAGGTTACGAATTCGGTTAACGGTTCCTGCAAAACAACAACTCGTTCCGAGTATGCTTGGAACTCGTCACTGATTATTTCCGTCCGATTACTATCTATTAACACTAACTCGTATATAACACGATTATCTTAACTGAACACTACATATATTATTCTACCATGTATCACACAATCCACAATGTATTCCAACACTGACATATTTCAACTCACATGCATATATATATAACAACAACATTATGCCACTTTTACTTACACACATCCAAATTCTATCATCCAACATGTGACTACAATTTTATTAGACATTCCATTTCACAAATAAGTTATCACTTACTACTCATACCTGCTCTATTGTTTGACATCTCACACAATCCAACGATCACAAGATACAATTCACGTTGTTAAACTTATTCACAAGGGTTTACCAAATCATTTACCTGTTAAATTCCATAGCACCACATGACAATTAATACTATCTAAAGCACATATAGAGACTTGCATTCTAATACTAATTGTCACATTATCAGATATTCTTATGCAAACTTCCACCACCCGCCATTCCTCATCGTACACACACACATTCCCAACTACACAACTCTTACACATTCTTACACTACTACTTGCACATGCAAAACATTACCTTAGACTAAAATACATCTATATCCACTTTGTATACTACACACAACTATACACACGAAATTCCCGACTCAATATTCCCATTCGAAGTGGCTGGCTTAAGCATATTGGGCCCATGATTTTGGAATGAGGGCGCCTTTCCACCCAAAATCAAGCAATTGCCGGGGCTCCCAACACACATACACCAGGTTCATTTTATTAGACTCACTACGTTCATTAGGCTCATTAGTTACAGGTTCCAAAATCGTCTCTCTGATACCACTTTATAACACCCCTATCTACCAAGGAGCCTTAACAAGACCTTCCCCAGCAGATAAGGGCGTTACCACCTCGGTTACTCGAGGGATAGTAAATATCAAACGTCAATAATAGAATAATTATATTTATTACAAGTTACTCGACAAAGTAAAAGATACAACCGATGACATCTACCAACTACGTGAAACTATCTCTGCCATGACTCGTGGTAGACTCGTCCCTCCAAGGCACCCAGCTAAGCTTCACATATTAACCTGCTAAGACCGATTGCTCACCATAATAGATCACGGCAGACACAACACAGGAAGAAAACATAAACAACCCCACACAAGGTCAGTAAGTGAAGGAACACACAAAACTAGATACAACAAACATACACCCAACACCTCCTCCAATAACCAACATCCCTATGACTGCCCGAAGGTCCAGTCCTGCCAGATTACGGCCGCAACCAGTAATCCTCACCACTAGTGGGGGACCACAGCCTTTCCCACCTACGCCCCGCTCATCAATACCGAGCGTAGACCCATGTTCCTTAATGTGCACACCCCCTTGTGACGGGAACCATAAGGGGCGAATCAAGGGCATGAAGCCACTCCCGCAAGTGCCTCCACTCAGCCGAGGACACACCTCATTTACCAGAGACAACATACAGCCACCAACTACAACAAAATCACACTACTAATCACATTAGCAAACCAATCAGACACTACAAACAACATACTAAACAACCAACAGTACTGAGTAGGAAAACCTATCTTTAGCAATCCACAGTAATACCGCATACGACTATAAGACGACAAGCAACCACCATAACCACCTATCACAAATAGCACGACAACCCTATTACTACTACCATAACCATAATCAGAACTAAAGAAGACGATGATGATGATGATGATGATATCATACCTATACATAGCATTCCGATGACAAGACCGCTATCCGACTCATGCTTCCCATCCCCATGGTGCCTCAACTCACAAGGGCTCCAAAATGATGAATATGGGTGAAGGAGAGAGATGTGACGTCAGTTAGGTTTAGGAGAAAGGGAATAAAATGATTTTTGTTTCACGATTCCACGATTTATATCTTATCGCTGAACTCTCGTTACTTGATCGAGTATGGGACTTACTCGATCAAGTGACCTCTACTTGATCGAGTCACTGAGACACTCCATCGAGTAGCCTCCGCTATATCGAGCTTCCCAAACCTAAAGGGTTATATGTCACAAGATCGAACTCGTAAGGCTTCAAAAGGTCTAGATCTATGTCTAAGGTTAGTCAACGATGGTCAACGGGTCCCTAACAAGGCGGGTATTACAAATATACTAATCTAATTATACAAATATGTATAAATATACTAATCTAATATGTTTACGACTAATTGAATACCAGTCTTAAACTCTTATCCAAAACCCGACTCACTAGACACCACCACCACCACGCCTCCTCACCGTGGGCCACCATCCACCCACAGTGGGTCCGGCCTTCCCAGCCGCCCTAACCGCAAACCTACACTCACCCACCAACACCTCCTGTAATACTACGGATTTTATAGGCTGGTACTCGACCGAGTATGGCCTACTCGGTCGAGTAGTGTGGGTCGTGTATTCTGTTTGGCTACTGCCGAGGAATACTCGGCCGAGTATGATGAATACTCGACCGAGTAGAGGATACTCGGCCGAGTATACTCTATACTCGACCGAGTATCCGTCTGGCGAGTAATATTTCAGCGGTTTGATTCGGGAGTAATTAGAGGTTATATAATTTCGATAATCAGTTTCTAAACATCATTTTACAAAACCTAATCAAACGTACGACGCTCTAATCACTCCCAATCTCTCCTCTATGTGTGTCGACAAACTTAGCAATCGTATTCAACCCTTCATCCTTTCGTCGGTAAGTCTTTATCCCCATGTTTGTTGATGGTTAATTCTAGGGTTTGCCTTTAATCATGAATTGGGGGAAATGGGGTTTTGCAATTAGTAATTGTGTTATGTGATTATTGTTTAGGCGAGGACTTCGTAGAGGAGCCGTTCTAGTGCCTGATTCTCTACATTGCTGTTATTGCTAAGGTAGGGTTTCCCTACTCGGTTTCTATTGATTGAATTAAGATGTGAATGTATTGTGTTTACTGTTATCTGCTGATCATCAGAGTGTTGGTGTTGTGGTGGTGGTTGTGATGATTGTGGTGGAGTCACTTGCGGGAGTGGCTTCACGCCCTAGTTCGCCCTCTGTGGAACCCGTCACGGGAGGGGATATTGTTGGGGCTGGTGTCCTTTACAGTTAGTGCAAGGACTTATAAATCTCTAAAAGGATCAAAGGGTATACTTTTGTATTATAATCAGTTGGTCCACGTTTATCAATAACGGTTGGCTTGCTAGATAAGTTTGACGTTATTGTCATACAGATGGCGGTGATCAACTGGTCCCTAAAAGTCACACCTATAGGATACGTTTGAGAGATGTGACGGTATGAAAATACAGTCATGTTGATGCCATAAAATTGACTAAGCAGTTAGTCCGAGTTATTTGACTAGTAATTAGTCAAAATGTGATGTTGAGATATTTTATTTAATACGGATTAAATAAAATGGGCTAAGGCGAATTAAACAGTTAATTCGTAAATTGAATATAAACGACTATATTTAATTAATGTATATTGAATTAATTATACAATATTGTCTTTGTCGGACATGTATTAATAATTCAACTAATCCGTGTCATTAGTTGATGTTTTAATAACCGATAACCGATGACGATTTATAATAAAGACCGCGTCATATACATTTTAGCATCGGACCACGAGTTAAAATAAGGAGAAAATGAAAGCCCATTTCCTCCTCTTCCACTCGGTTTGGCCGAACCAAGCATACAAAAGAGAGCTCTCTCTCTTTTGTAACCTAATTGTTATTCATTTGAAAAATCATTAGGGTTTTGAGAACATTGCCTCTCAAAATTCAAATCTCACATCGGAAAAAACTCACATAACAACTCTCTCAATATTGCAAGTCAATTAGAGAGTAATTCTAGCACAAGGGCATAGTTTCAGACGGTCTTGGGTGCAACGATTAGGAGGAAATCTACATTGATTTCTGTTCATTACGCCGCACTACAAAGGACCCGAGGTTGATTCTTAATCTTTATCGTTTCATTGTTGTTTTTCGTTTATGACAATAAATTGCATATTAAATTTACGTTATAGTCCTATAATTTAAGGGTATTATACGGATATTACCCCTCAATATGCACATTAATGGACAAGGTTATCGCTCGTTGTTGAGCGGGATTTAGGTGGGGATTGGCTGCGGTCCCCCACTAGCGACGAGGATTACCTGTTGTGATGGGTAATCTGGTAGGGCTACACACTTCGGTGTGTAGTCGGTTACTGTGTGAGATCGAGAGACTGGGGATGGAGGATGATCGGCTGGTTACTTGTGCTTTTGTCTTATTTTGATTAAGCAGTACTGACCTCGTTGTTGTTTTATGAAATCTACGGTGATCCATTCGGGGATGGTGAGCAGGTTGTGATAGGTATTGCATTTGGTGAGCTTGGGGCGGTCATGGGAGAGTCATCACGCCAGATGTAGTCTCACCATCATGAGTCTTTGCATATGATTTTGTAGTTGTTAGCATTCAGATTCACTTTTATTGGTTTTTGGAACTCTGTAACCTTTTTACATTTACAGTATTTTATTAAAAGTGTTTGGGACAGTTGTTTTTTATATGTACTAACCTCGGGCAACCGAGATGGTAACAGCCTTTCATGCTAGGGTAGTCCTGGTAAGGTACCTTGGTATGAGGGGGTGTTACAAAGTGGTATCAAAGCCGACGATTTCGGCACCTAAAACAAATGAACCCAATGAACTTAGGGAGTCTAAATAAAATGAACCCGGGGAGAGTTATTTGGAGCTACCGTAAGGACTCGGGAGACGTCCCGGAGTCGCATTATGGCCCTCACGAACTCAAGCCGGTCACGGGGGGAATGTGTTGTGTGTTCGTTTAATATATGTGTGTAGTATGTTGAAATCGGATGCTTGGAATATGTGGTAGGAGGTGTAATGTATGAAATTGAGAAGGATATTGAAATTGGTAAAAGGCGTGATGGAGTTATGTGACATCATTGGAAACGGTTTTGGTATGAAAATGATTGGCATGTTACGTGTTTACTATGTGGCATTCAGATTTATAATGTAATGTGTTTGATTTTTGGGTAGAATGCATGATAGAATGTATTCCTTATTGTTTATAGCTCGTTTTGGCATGACTCGGCCGAGCAGGGCAGGTACTCGACCGAGTAAGGGGTACTCGGCCGAGTAACCAGGCACTCGACCGAGTGTTGTTTGGCAGTGAGTAGCAATGGCTACTGGATGTGTTTACTCGACCGAGTACTTAGGTGTACTCGACCGAGTAGGGCATACTCGGCCGAGTATGGTTTATACTCGACCGAGTATGTTTCGTGTGAATTTGACGTTGGCTACTGGAGTGGATTACTCGACCGAGTATCAGTGATACTCGACTGAGTAGTCCTTACTCGACCGAGTATTGCTGCATACTCGGCCGAGTGCTTCTTTGGCGGAGGGTCAATACAGTTTGAGCCGTAGGATTTTGTGCTTACGTTTCCTTCCTTCTTATCAGCTCAAAATGCCGTCAAAAAGAACTGCCGCGCAAATTCAAGCTTCTGAGATGACCATAGATGAGATTGCTCGTATGATCGAGCAACAAGAGTCTCTTCTTGAGGCTCTCAAGAATGTGGGAAAGGGTGCGGAGAAACCTGTGGATGCTACCCAACTTAGCATCATCATCGCCCGCTTTAACCCACCTACCTATGAGGGCATTGGGGAACCTAAGTTGCTCGAGAATTAGCATCGTGAGATGGAAAGTCTCATGGAGGTAGTCAAGTGTCCACAGGATATGATAGTTGAGCAGGTAGTGTACTACCTAAGGGGCGAGGCCGCTGTGTGGTGGCAAAATGTCAAAGAGGACGCCAGAGCTTACTACCAAGCTGAGGGTTTAGGGGCTATACCATGGTCGGGTCTGAAGAGTGCTATGAGAGAGCAGTTTGTGCCGGAGTATATCCATCACAAGTTGAGATCTGAGTTTGATTCCTTCACTTTGACCGATGATCTGACAGTCACCGAGTACTATCACCAGTTCCTTGAGTTGTCTCGTTATGCTGAGGACATGCAGCTAGGGCAGAGGGGTTTGGCTCTTCGCTTTGAGAGAGGTTTGTCAGCTAAGATCATGAACCGTTTGCCAGCTGGAGTCATCACTGATCTTAAGGATGTGTACTTGAATTTGGTCAAGCCGAGAGGTTGGTAGATCTCTCAAAGGAAGCTACGAGAGAGGATTCTTCGCCGAGAAGAGAAAGGCTGATAGTGGAAACAACAATCAGTCAGGTAACAAGAAGGGCAATTTCAATCATGCCAAGGTTTTTTCTGGTGGGGCTGGTTTCTCTGGGGGATCCCGAGGTTGGGGTAGAGGTGGTGGTCGGAGTGTGAGTGACAACTCCAACCTTTTTTGCTTCAACTCTGGTGGCATAGGGCACAAGAGACGCGACTGCACGAGTGGACTGGAGTAGGCTCGGGAGCTTTTTAGGGGAACTTCTCACAGAGTCCGAGTCAGAGCTTTGCTAGCAACCGGCAGGGTGTATCATGGGGTAATCGGGGTGGACATAGCAACAATGACGGTTTTAACCGCAACAGTGGCGGATCTTATCAGCGCCCGAACAACAGTGTCACCCAGGATTCGGCAGCCAAGCCGAGTACTTCTAATGCTTCGGTTCAAGGGGGAGGCCAGAAAAGCAGCGGGAAGCTCTTCATGATGGATAAGCAGGAAGCGCAGAATGATGAACATGTAGTTACCGGTACCTTCATTGTTCATAATGTACCGTCTTTTGTTTTGTTTGACTCGGGGGCAACACATTCATTTGTGTCTAGGAGTCATGCTTTGTCTATGGGCTTGGGGGAGTTTGAGTTGGTAAAGGATGATGTGTTTATACCTTCTGGGGAGTCACTGTCATGTGTTAAGTTGTACAAGGGAGTGTCTATGCTAGTTGGAGTGGTAGATTTACCGGTAGACCCGCTCGAGTTTCCTATGGATGGGTTTGAGGTGATTGTCGGGATGGATTGGTTGAGTAAATATGATGCCAAGATAGATTGTCGGCAAAATAAAGTGTCTTTAAGGGGTCCTAAGTGTATAAGGGTGTCTTATAAAGGGTTGGTTGTGAGACCTAAGTGTAAGTTCATAGTTGTGATGACCTTAAAGTCATGCTTAAGGAAGAAGTGTCCTTTGATTCTTTGTCAAGTAAGAGATCGTCGAGTAGAGCCGCAAACAGCTACTGATATACCTGTGTTGGGAGAGTTTGATGATGTTTTTCCTGAAGAGATACCGAAGTTGCCACCAAAGAGAGATGTTGACTTCAATGTGGAGCTTAAACTAGGAACAGGTCCTATATCTAAAGCACCATATCATATGGCACCTAAAGAGCTAGCTGAGTTGAAGAAACAGTTGCATGAGCTGTTAGACAAGGGTTATATCCGGTCAAGTGTGTCACCTTGGGGAGCTCCAGTGTTGTTTGTGAAAAAGAAAGATGGGAGCATGAGGTTATGTATCGACTACATGGAGCTTAACCGTGTCACAGTGAAGAACAAGTATCCTTTGCCTAGGATTGATGACTTGTTTGATCAACTGAGTGGAGCAGGTGTGTTTTCCAAGATCGATTTGAGGTCAGGTTGATGCGTGTCCTAAATATGATGTTTACACCCTATTTTACACGCATTTCAGAGTTCAAATATGTAGTTTATGCTACTATTTTCCCTATTTCCGTCTACTTTCGTGTTTTTGTGTAATATTGCAGAAACGTGAAGAATCCAGCGGAAATCGAGCCGAATCCGTCCCTAAGTGCTTAGAATTGCATTTGACATGGAGTAGTGACTCGGGAAGTGAACTTGGTGCGCGTTTCAAGGCCTAAAAGATAGCAAAAGCATGGTTGCGTACAAGTTGCAAAGCTTAAACAAGCGAAGAAGTGCTTCTTGACATTGCAGCCTTATTCAGATGGCTATTTCTCGAGTTCTAGAGCAGATAATCGACAGATTCTACTTGGAGGTGAAAGCTTATCCTCTTAGCGTTCCAACGCCGCGTAGAACACCTGATTTGACCAAGTAACGAAGAAATGGCAGCTGTTTTAAGATCGGTGCGCGCTGTAAGAATCGTCAGAATGCATTACTGTACAACACCCTTGGTCGATCGACTGGTCTCAGTGGTCGGTCGACCACCCCACGAGACTGACGCGCAAATTAAAACTAGAAGACGTGACAAAGCCCATGATAATAAGGTTATGAGGATTAGGTTACGTGATAATTCCTTTATAACGTGATTCAACTCCTCTGTTTTGATTATCGAGTTCCTATCATACATAACTTTAGTTTTACATACAATAAAATACATTAGCTATTCGTAGTTTAGAATTCTAAATAAAGTTCGTACCTTACTTTCAGATTCATCGCTTGTTCCTTTGTTTTGGTAATTCTAGTCCTTTAATTTCAGTATTGTTTTATTCGTTTCTTTAGTTTTAGTTCTTGCTAGATAGAATCCCAAGCCCTAATTACAGTTTTATGCGAATTTATTCATTCAATTATCTCAATTATGCAATCTATTATGCTTATTATCAAATTAGTTCTTGTTGTTATCACCATTATGAGTAGCTAAATACCCTTTGCTAAGATGTAGGGGAGCTATAGCGTAGATGGCGTAGAATAGGTGACCCCGGATTAGGGCATGGTCGATCGACTGGCTTAACTGGTCGATCGACTATGCCGTGTGGTCGGTCGACTGAAGTAGTTGGTCGATCGACCAGATCCGTGTTTGATTTGCATCGTTTGATTCGTTAAGTGCAATATTTAACAATGAGACCGAGATGAGACTTGTTAAATGCTTAGTTTTGACCAACCCGTAGATCGAGAGATAGGGGAGGGCATTAATTAATGAATTAAGACGACTAAATTGCCAAGATCGAAAGATAAGTAATTTAGGCTTTAGGAATCACTTTTCAGGACGAGAGCTAGTATTAGTGAAACCTAGGGACTAGTAGCATAGGCCGAAATGAGCTGCTAGTTAACTTGGACCGAGAGGACATGTTTTACCCATCCTACACGACTGTATTTCGGACTTACCTAGGATTATGTGCCATCACAGCTATAGTGAACCGACCGTCTTAGCTCCTTTTTATCATTTGCTTACTCTTATTTTTATTATTTGTTTATCTATTTTCGCATTTAGATTTAGATAAAACTCAAATCAAACCCCCCAGAAATTCATAGACTGAAATAAAAACAACTTGACTCCCTACCTCCCTGCGGATCGACCCTTACTACCGCTTGCTAGTTGTAGTTTGGAATTTATAAATATTATTTCTGGTACTCACTTCGACAGGTATCAAATTTTGGCGCCGTTGCCGGGGAGGCAGCGCTAGTTTTAGTTGTTTATTTATTTTAGTCTTTTTCTTAGTTTAAGGAACTTTTTGTTCCTTAAACTTTTCTCATCTTCTTGTTGTCGATTATTCTTATGCGTAGGTCTCAAAAAGGCGAATTATTTCCCCTTGATCTCGAGCTAGAGAGGACCCTGCGAGTTAAGAGAAGGCTATTTCAAGAAGCACAGTCCGAGGAAGAGCCTAGTTCTTGGTCTAGTTTTTACGAGAACGAGCTATTTGAAGAAAATCCACCACCATTCCAGTTTCTTCCACAGATACCGTTACTTCTCCAGATTTTTTAGAGATGGCTGAAGAAGCGAGAATAGCTAGTCACTCCGAGCCGAAAGCTGAGAATCTCTATAAGGGATTCGCGTTGCCAGTTGGGACGGATAGAAAATTCGAACCGAAACCGTCCTACATTAACTTGGTTGAGAGAAACCAATTTGGGGGAGCTGCAAATGAAGACGTAGCTAAACATATGGAGATATTCATTGACAACTGCTGTTCCATACCCCCACCAGCAGGTGTGACCCAGGACCAAGTGAAAGAGACGATGTTCATCTTCTCGTTCCGTGATGCTGCTAGGGAGTGGTACCGAGATCTGGATCAAGCTGCTAATGATAAGGTGGGTGGATAAGGGATAAGGGGTTATATATAGGGTGGCAGTAGTATAGGATGAATGAATGTATGTATATGCATGTAGCTTATTATTATTATTATTATTATTATTATTATTATTATTATTATTATTATTATTATTATTATTATTATTATTATTATTATTATTATTATTATTATTATTATTATTATTATTATTATTATTATTATTATTATTATTATTATTATTATTATTATTATTATTATTATTATTATTATTATTATTATTATTATTATTATTATTATTATTATTATTATTATTATTATTATTATTATTATTATTATTATTATTATTATTATTATTATTATTATTATTATTATTATTATTATTATTATTATTATTATTATTATTATTATTATTATTATTATTATTATTATTATTATTATTATTATTATTATTATTATTATTATTATTATTATTATTATTATTATTATTATTATTATTATTATTATTATTATTATTATTATTATTATTATTATTATTATTATTATTATTATTATTATTATTATTATTATTATTATTATTATTATTATTATTATTATTATTATTATTATTATTATTATTATTATTATTATTATTATTATTATTATTATTATTATTATTATTATTATTATTATTATTATTATTATTATTATTATTATTATTATTATTATTATTATTATTATTATTATTATTATTATTATTATTATTATTATTATTATTATTATTATTATTATTATTATTATTATTATTATTATTATTATTATTATTATTATTATTATTATTATTATTATTATTATTATTATTATTATTATTATTATTATTATTGTTATTATTATTATTACTACTACTATTATTATTATTATTGTGGACATGGGCCCACGGGGGCGCTTGGGAAACAAGCGTTTGCATTTGTGGAGTCGCCACCAATTTATTGTGGAAAATTGGAAACTGTTCGAATACCTCGTGCCATGCCAAGACACAAAGTAGAGACATGAACACCAAGAACTCGTTACCCTTAGCATTCTATGTCTAGAATGACTCTCGTGGATGCCAATGAACACGGATGTTCACAGAGATCTGGAGTAAGGGGTGAGGGTACGTATTAGGAAGCTCTTTTGATCGAACACCTAATCCTGCCCGCCTCGATAGCGGCCTCTACTAATGATTAGGGAAAATTGTCCATACTCGATATATTGAAGGTTATATGCACGCAATTCAACATTCATTAGATTAATCCTAGCATGTGAGAATTTAACTAAGTCGGTGAACAATTAATTTAGCATACAATTAGGTCGAAGTAGGAATTTAAGCTCAATTATATGTGAAGGCATACAAATGTTACAATAAAGAAATACAACAAAATACAATAATGAAAATTACAATAATTACAATGGATTCAATTGATCTATGTCGAAAATACTTCCAAAACGGATAATTTGAGAAAGAACAAAATAAAAGAATAAGCGAACAGGAATTAGGCGATAATATGATTAATAGTTAATTAAATACGTAAGCTAATTAAACTAGGCCAAGGCAGAACGGAAGTTCAGAGACAGAAATCAACCTGGAACAGCGCAGAAGCCGCGCCCTCTGAAGAGGCGCAACAGTTGTTGCGTCTGTTCCAAGGGTGAGTTCTGGCTGTGAAGCCGGAACTGCAAATCGTTAATGTTAATTGGTGAATTTAAGGATTAATGATGATATTCGACTCGGATGAAAGTGATTTAATGTGTTAATTACATGCGAATGGGTCATAAAAGCAATAAAACATGGATGAGACGAACGTAAACGAATTAATTACATGAATGAAAGATTGATTAGTGACATAGGTGAACTAAATAGGTTAAATATATCGAATTAAAGAAGAACTAATGACGGATAAACAGATGGGAATATATCAAAGGTCGAATTCCAGAAACTTAATATAAAAGAATCGAATCTCTAAAACCCGGATTGATTTTAATGACGAAAACCCACAAATATTGGTTATAAGGGATTTAAGTCGGGATTTAATGATGAATTAAACGTATTAATGATGATAAACAATATACATGTGAAATTATTGTGCTATTATGTCAAGGAATTGAAGAACAAACGAAGACAAATAATGAACGACGAATTGACAGAGGACGAAGGAAGAAGAAAGGAAGCAGAAACTGCGGCAGCCTCACGAAGAGGCGCAACATGTGCTGCGTCCCTTCGAAGAGGCGCAGCAGTTGCTGCGTCCTTTCTCGACGGTCATCTTCTGGTAATCCGTAAAAAGGGTTTTAAAGCATGGTTTTATAAATCGGTTTTAAGAAGTACTTTCGACATAAACCTTACATTAATGATATAAAAAGTAAATAACAATAAATAGAAGAGAGATTTACACCCTCAGACTTACATGTTTGACGAAACGAGATGAACTAAGTTTATGATTAGTGATGCTCGACTCCAATGTAACGAAAGTGCCCTCGTAAGAGGAAAACGATTAAGATTAATTAAGTTGATTTATGTGGAGTTGGTCAAATTGGTCGGTCATGCAAACGAGGATGGTACTCAGAAGGATCCGAGCTTACGTGGTCGAATGTTCAAGCACGTAGACGCCAAAAAGTAAGAACGTGGTCTAGAATGCAAAGGGAGAATAGAAGGGCGGACACTCGCGTGAGAAATATGTGAGACCGAAGGTCTCTATTTATACTAATCACGTGGAGGAATTAGAGTTTTCGGAGAGACTTTGGAAGTGAATCTCGAAACGATACGAAAAATACGCAGAAAAGGACCTGGGAAGAGGCGCAGCAGTCACTACGTCTCTTGGAAGAGGCGCAGCACGTGCTGCGTCTGTTCCCAGGTGGTTTCCTCCTGCGGAAGAAAGATTTCCGTGTTTGGTTTATGGAATAACGGATTAATCTTATTTTCCTTAATATTTTGTGTGAATATTACGGGAAATACTTTACCAAAGAATAAAAGATTGTGAAAAATTTATAAAATATGGAATAGAAATATCCGGAACATTCCAGAACATTCTGACTCGGGATTTAGCGGTTATCAGAAAATGAAGACGGTTTTAGGCCCGGACTACAAATGTACTCTAATTACCGTCAAAACGACCGTATCGGCGCGTAGATGACAATTAAGAGGTAGACATTAGTGTTTGAGCAATCACTTGACGATAAACTTACAAACTGTCACAAATCGTTCCGCGTACCAAACATGCAGCCCAATCATCACCGGGTGGTTTGCGGGAGGTGCAGAAATGAGGTATCTACAGAGCCCCCACTTTGACTGAGCCTTGGACAAGGCGAAAGTCAAAGTATAGCCATCAGGTCAATCGAAGATTACGACCTGACGACTATGGCGACGCGAGGCGGTTCAAGGGGTCTGAACCAAGGACCTGACGTCGGGAACATTTTAGAGTTTGTCGACTATCGGGGAGGGTCTTTTAAAGTCCATTAGACTACGTAAGGAGGCTCGCCAGCCATAAGAAGAGACCATACCTGAGACTTTTTTCTCGAGATGTTTCCGGAGGTGCATAGGAGCTAAGGGTAAGCGTAGGAGCTAAAGGATAAGCGTAGGAGCTAAAGGATAAGCGTAGGAGCTAAAGGATACGACCTAAAAGATAAGTAAGGATTGTGCTAGGGTGTGGGACCCTAAAGGAAAGCATCAACGGGAAGGAGGCCCAAAATATAATTTCAAACTGAGGGGTAACTAAGGCTTGAGTGTAAGAACCCTGCCGGTCTGGGAACCTCTGGAGAACGACACCTTTATCGTACTCCGTGGGGAAACAGGAAATATTGTGGGTAGCAGGACACAAGCGGGAACTGCTGGGAGAAATCTGCTTGGGTCGTCTTCAAACAAACTTCAGAAGAACTCGAGAAGGACGATTGTATGTCGTGGACTCTCGTTGGGGAAAACCTTATCAGGAATTTATCTCCATGTCTCGAGAGGGATTGTCTATCCGCTTACTCGCGCTGGGGGAATATAATGAAGGCGTGTCAAAACACCTGTCAAAGAATACCTGCTCGTTGTGACAAGCAAGGTCTTTGAAGCAATAAATAATGTATGATAGCGTGCCGTTGTCTTAGAAATGCGCGTCTGAACGAACAATTATCGTCAAACGGACCAAAAAAGATAAAATGGCATCGGGGAAGAGGCGCACCAAAGATGGGCCCACAAATAACGAACTCATAACGAATTTTTGAAAATTCGTATGAAGGAAAGCTAAGGAAGAGGCGTAGCAAGAGCTGCGTCTCTTGGAAGAGGCGCAGCACCTGCTGCGTCTGTTCCTGGAGGTGTCTTTTCTGCGTAAAAACGCGATGAAACAGAAGGTTTAATTCATTTGTTTCGAAACACAATTTCATCAATTTCTCTCTCAAACTTCAACCATTTCCGCCAAAATTTAATCCAAAAGCTCGCATTCGCCATGACTAATCGAGGTATGTATATCATTCTTGCATTAATCTTCTATAATGGACGAATTGGATCGACAAAATTTAGGGTTTTTAACCCTAAAATGTCGAAAATTTGGGGCTTTTCCCCCAAATTATCTTGCCTCGCAAAAATGACCATGTAAATGGCTAATTGGTAGTATAAGGATCATAACCATGTATTTGTTTCGAGTTTTCGTTGAGTTTTGAGCATTTGAGTGAAATTGAGACAGTTTCACAGCTAGACCGTAAATTGCTTCGAAAATGGCCTTAGGCTTGCCCATTTACGATGAAACTTGATATTTGGAATCCTTGGATGATGGGTAAACTTCCTACCATCTCGGAATTTTGGTTTGCGATGGCTTTTTCAGGACACTTTTCTAGGGCATAATCGCCGTTATAACGAAATGCTGCCGAAATTTCGACTTGAACCCATGACTAGGCTTCAACTTAGGCTTGACTTGACCCAAATTACCACATAAGTGATCAGGTTTGTGGGAATACGGCCAAAGATGGCGAGAAAAGAGCGATTTCGGGTTTCTAAAACTCGAAAATCCCCTAATCAAGGCTCATTGTCACTTGATGCGGCCTAAAATTACTTTAATTTTGCAGGTGACGAGGCTTCTACTTTTGGGAGAGCTCCCATGGAGATATACACTGCTGTTGACGCTTCTCGTGCTCTTGAGGAGGCTTTTGCTGCGGCTAGGGCAGCCGGGGAGGTTGCTGAGGACGAGATCCTCGAGGAGGAGGTTGCTGAGGAGGAGGAGGCCCCGAGACGGGCCAACGTGGGGCGAGAAGGTCGCCAGCTGAGGGGATCACCTGCGTGGGCTGAGATCTGGGACAACAGGCACTTGCTTTGGGCTGCGGAGGGTCACCTGTCCTATAGGACGGTGAAGAGCTTGGTAACCTTGAATTCATTACTCATCACTCATATTCTTTCGTTTCATTTGCTCCGATTTATTTTCCAATTTCATTCAAACTAAAGATATCTTTTGTTTCAAATCACAATAGGAGACCGGGAACATCAGATCGTTCTTGGGCTACACGACGGCTATGGAGTGCTACGAGAGGTTGTCGACGGAGGAGCGGGACATGATCGAGCGGGGAGCATTCGGCGCCCTGGTGCAGGCTTGGAGGGATATCGCGAAGAGGAAGCTGCGGGCTAACCTTAGCCTGGTCCGCGCTTTCTTGGACCGATTCTGGGATACGACTTCCACTTTTCACATGCCTTTTGGTGAGGTGGGAGTCACGTTGGAGGACTACGGCATGATCTCTGGGCTGCCGTGCGGGACTGAGGTGGTGGAGTGGCCGGAGACTGCCATGAGGGTGGACTCGGCCGAGGCTAGGAGGTTGATCGGCTGGAACTTGGCGCCGAAGGCTGTTACAGTGCCTGGTTTGGTGCCTAGTTCTTATGTCCGAGACTACTTTGCGGGGAAGACCCCGGCACTGGTGGTGATTAATGGGAGAGAGACGGCTTCTCCTCCCTGTACAGCTGAGCCGAGGGCTCGCTTGTGGCTATGATGGTTTCTGTCTTCGATCTACCTCAGAGACAAGGGAGAGAGGCTGTCGACGAAGCTTCTTCCCTTTCTTTCTGACCTGAGCTCCCTAGGACGTTGGGACTGGGTCACTGCTGGTTTTGCGGTCCTCATCCGCTTCATGAGGGCTATGGTTCGTCCGTAGTTGATGGAGAAGGGGACTTCTCCTGGTGCTGTCGGCCCTGGACTACTGTTGGAGGTATGAACCTTCATTTGGACTAATAATCACTTCCTTTCCTTATCGAATTATGAATGATCATTTATTGACTATTTTGCTTCACAGGCGTAGGTGTACTCCTATTTTCCGAGCCTCTCGCCCAAGAGGACGGAGCCGCTGGAGAAGACCTATCCCGTTGTGAGGGATTAGGTGATGTGTCGCACGAGGAGAAAGCGCTCCTCTCACGGTGTCTACCGGCGGGACGTGAACGCTCTGCAGCTGGACAGCGTGAGCATCTCGCTTATATTCGTTTTGCTGCTTTATTACTTTTTAACCGATCATAAGAATGATTTCTTGCTTGTCTTTTCCCAGTGGGTACCCAAGCCTTGGGCGGAGTACGCTGGCGCTCCTCCTTTTGTGGTTGAGGTCCTTCGACCTAGGAGCTCGAGCCGGATGCTGTTGAGTACGTCGATGGGTCTTGTGTGGTACTTGGGCGAGCCCTTGGCTCGTCAGTGCTCTCGGGATGTCTTGACGGTTCCCATCGATCCTCCTAGGACGATGTTCAGGGAGCCTTCTGAGGCTGAGAGGGAGGCTGACTTGGCTGGTGTCGGTGGTGACGCCCTCCTGCTTCCTGGTGAGGACTTGGTCGGACTATTTCGGATGCTATATTCTATTTTTCGGAACAATTGTCGTTGGAAGCACCTAGACCAAAACACAATTTATAACTTCACAAACAACTCTACAATAAGTAAAGAGGCAAGTAAAGGTCGGATACCAAGGGACGGGAATTGAGATGATATTTCTATTGAAACTAGTGGTGTCTTAGGGGTGTCACAATTTGGGTTGACGTAGAAGGTCACTAAACTAAATAGCAATGAAAGTAAATAAGCAAGATGAGTTGAAAGGATTGTAAACAATTGATAAAAAGCACTAGGGTGTCACGGGGTCATAGGGGATTCATGGGAATTGATCATACAAACATGTTCTCAAATTATAAGCAAGCAATTATTGTTGTGATGGATTGAGTTGGGTTATATCTTACAATCCTAGGAAAGTTTGGGTCCCGGAGCCGAATCGATTAGATTGTACAACACCTACAAGTCGACTTAGTCTTCCCTACTCAACAACATGCATGGTCTAATGAGACTCGACTTGGTTTATGTCTTACAAGTCTCATTGAAAAGATAGGTGATGGGTAAAAAATGCAAGGATTCATAGGCTCACATTTCATCAAACATAACATGTGCATGAGTTGAGATCAAAACAAGCAAGCAAATAAACCATGAAAGCATATTAATTTAAGCATGAATCGTTCCCCAGGTTGGTTTCCCCTAATTACCCATTAACCCTAGCTATGGAACTACTCACTCATTATCATGTTGAACATGCTAGCAAGGTTATCAATCATACCAACAAAGTGAAACATGATGAACAAATGAAAGTAATTAGCAATAATTAAAAAGGGATTAAGAGAATTATACCTACTAATGATTCCAATAATAAATCAAAGAATAATAGAAGTACTTGATGCTTGATTAAGAGGTTGTCGATCTCCCAATAATAACCCAAATAATCTTCAATTACCCAAAATAAAGGATGACCAAAAGAGAAATTAAGGAAATAAAACTTGTATTAAAACTTGATTAATTGTTGATTACAAAACTAAAGAGAGATTTGATTGATATTAACTACTCTAAGAATTGATAAGAAGAACATGCTCTTCTAATTAGACTAATGGGGTATTTATAGTTGAAATTAGGTGGATGCATTAGGGTTAACTAAGGGCTTAAATGACGATTAAGTCCCTACTTAGGGAAACGCCGGTATTTTCTGAAGGAAGGGCATCTTTCTTGAAGCTTGAAGAAACGGATTTGCGTTGTGTTGGAATCCGTGCGTCTTAGGCACGGGACGGCCGGATTCAGGAGTATCTGCCCGGGCATCTTTGGGAGAAGACGGGCGTCTTCTGGGTGCTGTTGCCCGGGCGTCTTTGGGAGAAGACGCACGGATTGTGGTCCTGGGGGACGGGCGTCTTCAGGGGAAGACGGCCGGATTGCTGCTCAGCCGTGTTTCTTCTTCTTTTCTTCCCTTTTCTTCATAAAATCCTTGGGGATTTCCTTTGGGATGCAAGGATCTTTCCTCATCATTGCCCAACTACTATAATATGTACAAAGGCCTTCTAATCTTGTCTCTCCTTGATGCTTGGTCATTGGATTCAATCAATTTAGTCACATTTTGCCATGAAAATGCAACGTTTGCACTCCTTTCCTACCAAGGACACAAAACCTCAAAGAATATGCAAAACAAGGAACTAAAGACAATAAATGACCCAAAAATGCACTAAAAAAGATGGGAACAAGGCTAATTCGGGGACTAAATGTGCGCTAATTATGGTCACATCAAATATCCCCAAACCGAACCTTTGCTCGTCCCGAGTAAAGAGGTGACAAAGACTAGGACCATTATTTAAACTAACCTAATAGCATAGCCGATATGAGACAATTAGCGGGTCTCACTCTGCCTCTTCAACTCACAACAAGACAACCATGAGGTAGGATGCCTTCTTGCAAGGCAAGGTGGGTCTTGCCAAAATGGCGACACATCCAAACATTAAGCACACAAAATCAAATAATGGATGCATCTACAAAAGGAATAGCCACTTCCTCATCAAGTGGCGGAGGCAACTAAAAGAGAACAAATTTAAGAGCATATATTCTGTCACATATACTGTTCAACAAATTACTAAGGCTAAGAGGATGGCACTAAATCACCTCCAAATGGTGTTAAACTAGACTACTTTCGTCCTCAATTTACAAATACTTTCGTCAAGAGCGATCGGATGGTTATGGAATGATGATCCCCATGATGCTAGTAGCATATGACATGACAAGTCTCGAGTTCTCTACAAAAGTAAAGGTCATGGATCGTGCCAAGCTCGACAAAGTGGCTTGACAAAAAGGCTTTTTGGGAATGAAATGCTCCAATCTTTATAAATAAGGGTGGATATGACTAGTATTCAAAATTTGACCTCATTCAACTTTCACATTTCAAAAATTAGAGATGGGGTTTGTCCCTTCCGTGCTAATGTCCTTTGCTTTCGCCAATCGCTTATTAGGCAACCGGTTAACCTCTAGACAATAGCTTTTCGGGGTGATAGTCACTCTGTCTCTGGGCGGTTAAATTCCCAACCGTGTGGGGGCCCAATTCAATGGATCCCTCTCCAAAGCACATCGAAGTGGTACGCCTCCATCAAAATAACTAAAATTCTCAATATTTCAACATTTCATAACAGTTGAGGTTTTCTTGGCAATAAAACTTTTCCACAAACAAAATCTTCGAAATGAGCACTTCAAGCTTATTGATAGAAAGTATTTTTGGGTTGTCGTACCACAAGGTCAATCAAGGTCACCTAGACAAGTTAACCAAGTCCACATCGCATCACGGGGTTGGATAGGTGACTCACATGCAAACCCTTGACTAGGCTTTGGGTCATGGGTCAAAAGACACTAGTATGACACTATCTAGGGTGTTTTACAACCATTCTAGTAGGCGAAATCTTAAGTTGAAAAAGTATTTGTAATGGCTTAGTTGCTCTTGTCAAAGTTCTCAATTAGGCACTTTTTCAAAATATTTCATCTAAATGCCATGATGCAACTATTATATACATCCTAATGTGAGTGATTCTACCAACTAACATGACATATAAACTAAATGCAAGTCCTAAGTTCACATTGTTATACCGCATCAATCAAAATAAAGCCACATAGTCATTAACATAAAGAGGAAAAAGGAGATTGGAAAGATCATACCATGCGGTCTTCAATATCCTCATGTCTCGGATGTGGCGTAGTCGATCAATGTGAACAAGGATAGAACAAACACAATATATACAATAATATACAAGACTACACTACAAAGGAAAAGAACTTGTTTTTGGTTTTTCAATTTTCAAATTTTTATGGTTTTTTTTCGAAATTTTTCAATTTTTTGGATTTTTTTGAATAAAAGTTAAGTTAGAATTCCCCATCCCCACACTAATATGGGCATTGTTCTCAATGGCCAAAATGATGGGAAATTATGCAAACATGATGCATGAATTCTATACTAAATGCAAGCTACACTAATCTACACTACATGATGCATGGTTTTTGTTTATGACGGAGAGGATAATTTAGATTACCTCCCGTTGTGTATGTATGTACTTCCCCAAACCGAGTTAGACATTATTGCTAATGTCCTAAGGTTGGGTGTAGTTCATGCACACACTATGCAATGCATGAAACTAAATTTGTCATTTTGGATTTTTAAAAAGTGGGAACAATAAAATGAGAACACCTCAATGGGGCCGAGGTGTTAGTCCTCTATGGTGCTAGGACTACTCCAACAATGATCAAGATTAATAAAATACAACAAAGAGAGAAGTAGACAAACCTCAAGAGGGTAGGAGCCTCCATAGTTTGCTAATCTTCCATCATATCATCACTATCATCATCTTCCTCACTAGAAGTGGACTTATCACCACTTCCCTCTTCACTTTGTTGTTTACCTTCTCATCATCCTCTTCTCCTTCTTCACTAGCTTCTTCATCAATGTTATCATCAACAACCGCATCAACCGCATCACCAACAACCTCATCATCACCCGGAATACCCCTAGATGCACTCGGAAAGAAGACCTCCCTATCCGCCCAACTAGGCAAAGGACATGAAGGGTCAAGTAGTCCTTGCCTAGCTAAGTGAAGGAGGGGTGGATATTGTGCTAAGTAAGCATCTTCCCGGTCCTTGAAGGCTTGCTTGTGCATCTCTTGCATAAGAAGAGTCACAAAATCTTTGCTTGCTACAACACCTTCGGGCTTGAACTCTTGGTACTTGAGAGGATAGGGTGGTGTGACAATGGAAGAGAAGGGCATTTCAATTTCACCCTTTTGTTGTTTGATGATGTACTCGGCCTCCTTTGAAAGGGGAAGGAGATAGTTGGTCCGGTGGACACTTAAACGACAAATCTTCGAAGGCAAAGTAAAAGATCTAGCCTCACTAGTGAGCCACCCATACTTGGTGTCAAGAGGGTTATGAGAGACCCACTTGTACTTGTTTATCATGGTATCAATATCAATGAGATGACCACCCTTCTTTGCCTCATACTTGCTATCCTTGTTGAAGTTAGGATCAAAGTATTTAGCCAAAAGAGTGACTAGACCTCCATTCACAATGACGGTAGTGCCTTGCTTCCCACAATCAACATTTAGCCATCTATCCACCAAAAGTCTTAGAGAGTTGAAAGGCTTGGTGAATTCCCTTCCAATGTTCAAGGCCGACTCAAAAAGAACAAAATCGAGTTTGGTGAAATGGTTGGTGTCTTTTCTTGCAATGATGGTGTTTCCTACAACCTTGTGCCACACTCTAATGCCCGGATGGTGGACTAATAGAGCGCGACTAGCATGAAAGCTCTCAAATTTCCTTCCGAAAATCGCCTCCCAAAGAGGGTCGAGGTCATATTTGCCAACATTCTTGAAATAACTCGGTGAATCACTAAGACCCAAAGCTGTACCCATTTCCTCAAAGGAGATGCGCCTACTAACATTAGCTAGGCGAAATTCGATGGTTTCCATAGTCTCAACCTTGTTAACTTTCAAAGAACTCAAAAATTCTAAGGTAAGGTAGGGGTATGTCAATTCTTTTGTTGTAAACAATTTCTCCAACCCCATGGCTTTAAAGAAGGCTCTAGTTTGCTCAAGGACACCCAACTTATCTAAGGCATCTTCACAAATAAACTTGGTGGATAGAAATGATTTACTAGCAAACTTGGCAAAAGTGTCCCTATGGGATTTGGAAATGAAAATTACCTCCGGATAATTCGAAAGTTGAGCAATTTCCGGAGTAGTAGATGTTGTTGCTTCCATGGGAGGTTATTGTTGTTTCACCTCCAAGTTTGGGCTAGCTACCACCATAGCCAATGCTTTCTTTGCTTGAAGACTCTTTTGTCTTGATGAGAGTGCCTTTGCCTTTGGTGCCTTTGCCTTTGTTGCTCCCTTTGTCTTTGCCATTGATGAATAAACCAAGAAAAGTGAAAAATCTTCAATTTCTAGTGCACCCAAATCGATTTAAAGGTGAAAGGCTTTGCCTTTATAAATTCAAAAATCGACTCAAAGGTTGAAGATTTTGTGCTTGGTTTTGATTGTTGTTGAAAGAGGAGTGATTAATTTGTTGTTAAAAGGATGTTTTGATTTGATTTTGGTGAATGTTGCTGAGGAATCTTGTTTTTGTAATGGAGAGGATGAGGGTTTTGGAGTTATGGGGTTTATGGGTAGTGTTTTGAATGAAGGAATGAGAAAATGAATGTGGGATGGGGTTTATAATAAACCCGAAAAATTTGAAATGCAGGGGGGAAGACGGGTGGATTTCCTTCGGGACGCCCGGATTCTGTCTGGATGGGCTTTAGAATTCTCGCCTAAAGACGGGCGGATTTGTAAGCACGGGACGGGCGTCTTTCAGAGAAGACGGGCGGATTCCTTTGCAGGGATTTTTCTTGTTTTCCTCAGCCAAAAAGACGGGCGTCTTCTCTTCAGGACGGGCGTCTTTATGAAGACGGGCGGTTCCACTGCAGGACGCCCGTATTCGCTAACAGTCAAAAATTTTTAGGAATTCAGCTCAGAAGGACGGGCGTCTTCTGCCCAATATGCCCTGATTGTCTGAAGACGGGCGGATTCTCTTGAAACCGCTCAAGTTCTACCCCTTTTACTCGGATTCAGTTCCATCCGTGTACCTTGCATATCCCTTGTCATTTTTCATTCTTCAAAATCTCGTGTTCTTCATTGTGGGGGCACTACTAAGGCATGAATAGCCTAGGCAATTGCTATCCCCACACTAAGCTAAAGCACTACACATTAATTGAAATTATTAGTCCCTCCCTCACTTCTCTCAAACATGATAATCATCTTGATCAAGGCACAAAAAAAAATCCAAAAAATGACAAAAAATGCAAATTCAGAATTTAAAATGCGAATTAGGGAGTTAGAAATATTTACAAATGGTGGTTTAGGGAGGACTCCACCAAACTCTCATTCTTTATGAGATGTCAAGGGGGCATGTCCAAGGTGTTGTTGATGTTGCTCAACACCTTGAAAAAGTAATCAAAAGCTTGTTCATTGTCGTGATAAAGTTCTTCAATAGATCTTTGCCCTTGTTGTCGGTCTTGATCGATAGCATTACCAATGTAGGGATTGAAAATCCCTTCAAACTCATCATCTCAAAGACCACAAACTTCATCCACTTGATCACTAAAGATCGCTTGAGTTGATAGAGACAACTCTCCTAATTTCTTGTTTTGGCCAATGAGGCCATCTTCTTCATTGCTCGATTTTGGTAAGCTTTGCAAGCTCTTTTCGTTACAATTCACTTGTTCTTTGAATGGAGCATCTTCAATTTTCTTCTTCCATTGGAGTTCTGACTTCTTCTTATCGTCCTTCCGGCTATAATGATCGATCATAAAACATGGTTCATGTAAACGGGGAGCTCTCATAGTCTTATCAAGATTGAAAGTTATACTCTCATCTCCCACTTCTATAGTGAGCTCTCCATGTTTCACATCAATCACCGCACCCGCGGTGTGTAATAAAGGTCTTCCTAGAATGATTGGAATTTTGGAATCTTCTTCCATATCAACAATGACAAAGTCCACCGGGATGAAAAATTTCCCAATTCGTACGGGAACATCTTCCCATATCCCTAATGGTGTCTTCGTCGATCTATCGGCCATTTGGAGTGTGATATTGGTACATTTAAGCTCTCTCATCCCCAACCTTTTACTCACCGAGTACGGTATAACACTCACACTAGCCCCTAGATCACATAAGGCTTTGTTGATCGTGGTGTCGCCAATGGTACACGGTATTGAGAAGCTTCCCGGATCCTTGAGTTTTGGAGGTGAACTCCCTTGAAGTATTGCACTACTCATCTTAGTGAAGGCGATAGTTTCAAGCTTCCGGATCGACTTCTTCTTTGTGAGGATGTCTTTCATGTATTTCGCATAGGTCGGCACGTGATTGATTAATTCCGTGAAAGAAATTGAGACTTCCAAATTCTTCACAATTTCCATAAATTTTCCAAGTTGGTCATCAAATTTGGGCTTGGCTTGACGACTTGGAAAAGGAAGTCTAATCACAATGGGATCCTTCTCCTTGACCTTGTCTTCATTTTTCTTTGAAATTTCTTCCTTTGATGATTCTCCATCTTTGGAGTTTTGCACAATTTCTTCCTTATCACTAGCTTCCACAACTTCATCCTCAACTTGCTTCTTCGGTGCTTCATACCTTGTCCCACTTCTCAAGTGAATGGCACTAACCGTTTCATGTCTTGGGGGATTACTTTGAGGTGGTAATTGCCCCTTTTATCTTTGTGAGCTTGAAGATGCTAGTTGAGTTAATTGGGTTTCCAACATTTTGGTGTGAGCTAGGATGTTGTTGATGGTGGTTTCCTTTGCTTGACTATCTTTTTGCATTTGAGTGAAAAATTCTTGTTGATTCTTTTGCATTTGAAGGACCGCTTTTTGAACATCAAAACCTTGGTCATTTTGTTGATTGTATGGATTTTGATTTTGGTAACCTTGGTTTTGGTTGTAAAAGGGTCTTTGATTTTGGTTTCTCATGGGAGGTGGGGTGTATGTTGTTTGAGGGTTTTGAACATTTTGGCTTTTGTATGAGAGATTCGGATGGAATTTGGTGTTTTCATTGTAATAGTTGGAATAAGGGGTACCACTCTTGTATGCTTGGAAAGCATTCACTTGTTCATTTGTTCCCCTACATTCACTTGAGTCATGTCCCAAAGTTCCACAATTCTCACATATCCCACTTGGGATTGACGAGGATGCCGTCATGGCATTAACATGATGCTTTGGTGATTTTGAGGCTTCTTCAAGTCTATCCATAGCTTTTTCAAACTTCAAATTGATTGTGTCAATGTGAGCACTAAGTTGAGCACCCAATTGAGTAACGGAGTCCACTTCATGCTTTCCTCCTCTAGTAGCCTTGCGAGGTCTACTATATTAACAGTTATGGACCGCCATTTCCTAAATTTTGTTCCAAGTTTGATTGTCATCAACTTCGGTGAACATTCCATTTGATCCCATGTTGAGAATGTTCCGATCCCATGTTGAGAATGTTCCTTGAATCTTCATATAGACCGTTCCAAAATTGTTGTACCAAGAACCACTCGCTAAGTCCATGGTGAGGACATGAGCGACAAATTCCCTTGAACCGCTCCCAAGCTTCATACAAAGATTCTTCATCCCTTTGCTTAAAACCCGTAATTTGAGCTCTTAGCGTGTTAGTCTTTTCCGGTGGGTAGAATTTTTTGTAGAAAGCTAGAGACAACTTTTTCCAAGAATCAATTCCGAGGGTGGCCTTATCAAGGCCCTTCAACCATTGTTTCGCGGTGCCAATTAGAGAAAAAGGAAATAGGACCCATCGAATTTGGTCTTGAGTTACACCGGTTTGAGAAATCGCATCACAATAGTCACAAAAGGTCTCCATATGAGAATGAGGGTCTTCACTAGGCATCCCCCCAAATTAGCTCCTTTCGACTAATTGGATAAATGCAGATTTGGCAATGAAATTTCCGGTTAGATGTTGTGGTGTGGGAGTACCATTGGGTAGGTTCTCCTCGGTGGGTACGGAATGTGATGAAAACGTAGGCATTGTGGGTTGATTTTGTGTTGTATTTTGTGTTGGGTTCTCCTCACCTTCTCTTGCAAAAGGGTTGATGAACTCAATAGTTGGTTTAATATCTACAACCTCACTAATACCTCCCAAATTTCTCCTAGCAAGTCTTCTATTGGTTGTCAAAGTTCTTTCAATTTCACGATCAAAAGGTAACAAATCACCTTGTGACCTTCTAGACATGCAAAATATCAAACAACTCAAAAACAATTAGAACAAACCTTGAGGAGCTTTACTTCCTCAAGGCAAAAGAAAGACACAACTAATAACAATATAAGAAAATCTAAATCAAGATAACACCGTCCCCGGCAACGGCGCCATTTTTGGTCGGACTATTTCGGATGCTATATTCTAATTTTCGGAACAATTGTCGTTGGAAGCACCTAGGGAATTGATCATACAAACATGTTCTCAAATTATAAGCAAGCAATTATTGTTGTGATGGATTGAGTTGGGTTATATCTTACAATCCTAGGAAAGTTTGGGTCCCGGAGCCGAATCGATTAGATTGTACAACACCTACAAGTCGACTTAGTCTTCCTTACTCAACAACATGCATGGTTTAATGAGACTCGAGTTGGTTTATGTCTTACAAGTCTCATTGAAAAGATAGGTGATGGGTAAAAAATACAAGGATTCATAGGCTCACATTTCATCAAACATAACATGTGCATGAGTTGAGATCAAAACAAGCAAGTAAATAAACCATGAAAGCATATTAATTTAAGCATGAATCGTTCCCCATGTTGGTTTCCTCTAATTACCCATTAACCCTAGCTATGGAACTACTCACTCATTATCATGTTGAACATGCTAGCAAGGTTATCAATCATACCAACAAAGTGAAACATGATGAACAAATGAAAGTAATTAGCAATAATTAAAAAGAGATTAAGAGAATTATACCTACTAATGATTCCAATAATAAAGCAAAGAATAATAGAAGTACTTGATGCTTGATTAAGAGGTTGTCAATCTCCCAATAATAACCCAAATAATCTTCAATTACCCAAAATAAAGGATGAACAAAAGAGAGATTAAGGAAATAAAACTTGTATTAAAACTTGATTAATTGTTGATTACAAAACTAAAGAGAGATTTGATTGATATTAACTACTCTAAGAATTGATAAGAAGACCATGCTCTTCTAATTAGACTAATGGGGTATTTATAGTGGAAATTAGGTGGATGCATTAGGGTTAACTAAGGGCTTAAATGACAATTAAGTCCTTACTTAGGGAAACGCCGGTATTTTCTAAAGGAAGGGCATCTTTCTTGAAGCTTGAAGAAACGGATTTGCGCTGTCTTGGAATCCGTGCGTCTTAGGCACGGGACGGCCGGATTCAGGAGTCTATGCCCGGGCGTCTTTGGGAGAAGACGGGCGTCTTCTGGGTGTTGTTGCCCGGGCGTCTTTGGGAGAAGACGCACGGATTGTGGTCCTGGGGGACGGGCGTCTTCAGGGGAAGACGGCCGGATTGCTGCTCAGCCGTGTTTCTTCTTCTTTTCTTCCCTTTTCTTCATAAAATCCTTGGGGATTTCCTTTGGGATGCAAGGATCTTTCCTCATCATTGCCTAACTACTATAATATGTACAAAGGCCTTCTAATCTTGTCTTTCCTTGATGCTTGGTCATTGGATTCAATCAATTTAGTCTCATTTTGCCATGAAAATGCAAGGTTTGCACTCCTTTCCTACCAAGGACACAAAACCTCAAAGAATATGCAAAACAAGGAACTAAAGACAATAAATGACCCAAAAATACACTAAAAAGCATGGGAACAAGGCTAATTCGGGGACTAAATGTGCGCTAATTATGGTCACATCAGGACTACTCGGCGTTCCTCTACGAGAGGTTGGCGTACTGGCCGGTTGTGGTAAGTGTTTTATCCTTCTTTATTTTTGATTTTTTGAGAATACGATGAAAGATCACCGATTAATGAGAATCATTTGACTTTGCAGGAGGTCGAGGCGGCGGGCATTGAGCCCCAGAGTACCCCGAGACCCTCGAGTACACTGATGCGACCGGGAGGACGACGATCTCTGAGCTGCGTGACTTTGACGTGGCTGTGACAGATGCTGGCCTGGACGATTGGCAGCATCTGGTTCGGAGGGTGAGCCTCTAATTTGTATGATCTTTGTGTAAGAACACATTTGATTGTCCTTATCTCATTATTAAGAACTTCTTTTTTGAAAATGCAGGTTGCGCCGTCCCGGTTTGTGGCTTTATGGAGGGTAGCCAACCGGCTGCGAGCTACTGCCGTCGAGGCACTTGTCGGCGGTCGAGGTCTTCAGGTATGAACCTTTCTTCATTTTTGAATTTTCTTATTTTCTTATGATTGTTTGAAATGATTGACATGAGCCAATTTTGTTGCTTGCAGAGGGAGCGTGAGTTAGAGCGAGAGCTTCCCAATCTTGGGAGGAGACAGCTCGTCTGCTGAGAGAGCTCGAGGTTCGCGGCGCCGAGGTTGCTGCTCTCGAGATGAGAGTTGCGGAGTGAGGTGGTGACCGGCAATAGTTTTGTTGTTGTTGTTTTTTTGTTGGCTGTATTTTTGTACATTTGTACATTTTAGGACCTACATTTTGGACATTTGGATTTTGCTTGGGGCTCGAGCCCCCAGTTTGTTGTACATATCCCTTTTTTGGTTGTATATGATGGCCTGAGTGCCTTTGCTGCTGGGTTGTGTTGCTTGTACCTGCAGGTTAGCTTTGAACAGGTTTGGTAGATGACGGTTTACGCCGTCATGCTGCCGAAATTTACATAGAAGTTCACGTATAACATACATTTGACGATGTATGGCCTAAATTAGCGCAAAACAAACGACTCACAAGTGCAAAAAATGTGAAAAAAGCCAAAATGCGAAAAATTTGCCGAAAATGACCGGACGGTAGGGAGGGTTACCCCCAATAAAATGAAAAAAAAAAAAAAAAAACCTATAAGTTATAAATGTAACGTATGGCGGGAGTGGAGTGATTCCCCAAAAAAAGAAATAAATAAAAGAAATATATAAGTTTGAAATTACATTAAATTGGAGAAACGATTTCCTAAAAAGAAGAACATAGAAAGAATTATGTAAGTGTGCTAAAATGACGAAAATGCTGATATTGCCTCGAAAAGCGCATCCGCGAAATTAGGAAACACAAACTATGGTAATTTTGACGTATTTACCAAAATAATAACCCGTATGAATAGGAAATTATTCGTTAAGGAATTTAGAAAAGATTCAATGCGGAAATTCACAGAAACAATGCTGAGGAAGAGGCGCAGCAGGAGCTGCATCCCTTTGAAGAGGCGCAGCAGGTGCTGCGCCTGTTCCCAGGTGTTTCCGTCTTGGCGGATTTTTGGAAACAGACTTTAGTATACATAGAGACGTCGATAGAGGTTTTATTCACACAATTCTTCCGTCTCTTCCTCGTCTTATTACATAAAGTCTTCAAAATAAACATTCATCATGAATACTTTAGAGATTCGTCTAAAATAATGGACCAACGAGTTTTCTAACATGGAGAAACACGACATGGGTGCTTATAATCTTGGGTCATTGTTGAGCTTGAAGCTTATCAAGGTGGTCAAATCATTCCTAGATGCTTGTCTTGATTATTGGGACCCAAATTATCATTTTTTTGCTTTCCCCGGAAGTGACATTTGCCCGTTTCCTGAAGAAATTGCCGCGATCGGTGGGTGGGACCCAGAACACTTGCCTGTGATTCCTTCTACTTCCCAAGGGTATAAGAACAAATTTAGAGACTTGCTTGGATTGACAAGAATTGAGGTGGACCGTCTAGTGACCTCGAAAGGAGTGCGAATGTTGGACTTTATTGACCGATTCATTAACAAGGCCGACCCCACCGTCTCTTATGTTGCCAGGTGAAGGGCTTTTGGGTTTTGCTTGTTGCATGTATATGTCCTTCAAGGGCATGTTGATGAAGATTTGAGAGGTGATCCCCGTCTCTTGGGCCTAGTTGAACAAATGGAACTGCGCAGGAGCCCAGCTTGTTTATGCTTAGGAGAGATCTTATTGGGTTTGGATAACAGGAAAGCCAATCGCGACCTACCTTATTTGGGAAGTCCCGTTCTGCAGGTAAAAGAACACTTTTCTTTTTCTCTCTTTTTTTTCTTTCTTTTTGTTTGGTTTTTTTTCCTTCTTTTTTTCTTCTTTTTGTTTTTTTTTCTTTTTTGTCTAATACCCGCTTTTGGTAGGTCTGGCTTATGGAGAGCCTTCGATTGATCGAGCCCCCAGTTCATGTTCCTTCTTATCATGCTCGCTCGATTGCAATGAGGGCCAGGCTTTACATGGTGGACTTCACTCGGGTCTACAATTACTGGGAAAACAAACTGAAGAGTGACGATGGCCCCTTGATTAGATGGGTTGTACCGTGGTGGCATCTCAAATCTGTCATTGGAGTATCTTCCTTGGATCCTACCCAATCTGTGCGCATTCTTGGCTTGGAATTCATGGTATGCATCTTCCGGAGAGGCTGATGAGACAGGTTGGACTGAAATAGATGATCCCGAAGCTTGACACTGTCCCACAGACTGCCGTGGCGCTTACTACTGAGAGCCGAAGGGAGTGGGCCATTAAATGGGCTCAAAGAAACGTGTGGTTCTTGAACTCTTCCGTTAGTGCCTTATGGGTGTCGGACTCCTATTTGCGGTGGAGGAAAGCTACTACTTCAGAAGAGCGTGAGCGATTGAGGAAGCGCGAGCCCGTTGACTACAAGGTGCACGAAGTGGAAAAGGAGAAAGAGAAGCATCTGACTGAGGGAGAGGAAGAAGCCGGGTTTCGAGTTGTTCATCCTTCGAAGGAACCGAAGACCTCTCCTATCGTGGACAAAGTGATTGAAAAGAATGGGAAGGCTACGCCTCGAGAAACACCGTTGGTGATTAGGTCCGAAGTGGCGCAAGAGCGCCCGGCTCGAGGTCGTGACAAGAAGTATGACAAAAATGACAAGGGCAAAGGAAATATGGAGGAATAGCCCAAGTCTTTATTATTATTATTTATTATTATTATTAATGTAATAAGAAGGTGGGGTTTTTAGAATCCTAGCCTATATTTTTTTTTTTGCATTATTATTATTATGTAACGTATTATTATTATTATTAGAAATGAATGAAATAAAAGAGGTTAATTGGTTATGAAACCGTTTGTGATTTTCTATTCATTATTCTTGTCGAATTCCAAATGCAATTGCAGATGTCCTTCTATTTACATTTTGAAATTAATGGGTTGTATCCTTTGAAGGATTGCCTACGTATTCATTTAAAAATGAAATCAAACCCTTGCGCGTAGTTTGAGTAAATGTAAAAGAATAATTATTCTAAGCAAGAGCTTGTTAATGAACTTTGAAGATAAGCATGAGCTTTTACTTACTCTTAAGGTGAAATTTAGTTTATTTGATGATATGAGGATGACAAATTGTCAAAATGCAAGAGCAGAGTGACATTAGCTTATTTCAGCTTGGCCAGGGGCCGTTTATTTTAGTGCCACAAGAGCGACACGTGAGGTTACGCGAGGCGCGTTTCTATTCTAGGCATAATACCGCTTTAGTTGGTCAAGGTTTGTCGGGTTGGCGAATTCATTCTCATCTAGGTCTGTGATCCTAACCGCGCCCCCTGGAAGTATGGACTTGACTAGAAATGGCCCAGCCCAATTAGGTTTGAATTTTCCCCGTGGATCGACAGGTAAAAGAGCTCTAACTGACTTGAGTACCAAATCTCATTCCTTGATGTTCCTTGGCTTGACCTTTTTGTTGAAGGCTCATTTGATACGTGCTTGATATGTTTGGACATTATGTAATGCGCGTAGCCTACGTTCATCCAAGAGGATGAGTTCTTCGTATCTATCCCTCTTCCAATCGGCTTCCGGGATTTGACTTTCGAGTAAGATACGCAATGATGGTATTTCTAACTCGACCGGGTCAGACAACTTCCATGCCGTAGGTCAAATAGAAAGGGGTGGCCCCGGTGGGCGTCCTAACTGATGTGCGATATCCCCACAAAGCAAAGGGTATTTTGCTTAGCCAATCTCGATAGTTGTCAATCATTTTCTTAAGAATTGTGACAACGTTCTTGTTTGCCGCCTCTACCACGCCATTAGTCTGTGGTCTATATGGCGAAGAGTGGTGATGCCTAATTTTGTACTTGGCTAGCAATTGCTCAGTCTCGGCTTAGAAATGTGATCCATTATCACTAATGATCTCGTGTGGGCAACCATATCGACAAATGATGTTGTTTTGTATGAACTTTGCCACGTTTTTAGCCGTGAGACTAGTGTAGGAAGCCGCTTCTACCCATTTGGTTAAATAGTCGATTGCCACCAATATGAAACAGTGACCTCCTGTTCCGGCCGGAGTTATCTTCCCGATTATATCAATTCCCCAGGCAGAAAATGGCCAAGAAGATGTCATCGTATAAAGTAATGAAGGAGGGACATGCTGTACATTCCCGAATATTTGGCAGTTATGGCAATGTCTTACGTATTTGATGCAATCGGATTCCATTGTGGTCCAATAATACCCCAAACGTGTGATCTTCTTTGCCATCATGGGCCCGCTCATGTGAGGACCGCATTCTCCATCGTGGACTTCTTCCATTATTTTTTGCGCCTGTGAATGATCAAGGCAACGTAGGATTACACCAAGAGGTGTTCTTTTGTATAACTCTCCTTGCATGAGAACGTATTGGGAAGCTAGTAGGCGTATAGTGCGTTGTCCCCTCTTGTCCATATTCGGTGGATAGGTACCGTTGAGTTTGAAATTTAGGATTGCTTGGAACTAAGGCTCCTCTGTGATTTCCTCTTCATCGGTGATTTGGTGGACATAAGCTGGCTCTGATCGTCGTTCGATGCACAAAGACATTGCCACCATGTCATCTGGCATATTAATCAAAGATGCGAGTTTTGCAAGAGCATCTGCAAATTGATTTTCTTCCCGAGGTAGGTGTAGATAGGTCACGTGATCAAAGAATTGGGCGACTTGGTCTATTCTGGCTTGATAAGGTGCTAAGCTTTCGCTTCGCATTTTCCAAGATCCCGTAACTTGATTGATGATCAGGGACGAATCCCCATGCACTCGGATGTTTTTAATGCCTAAGCTTACTGCCGCCTGTAGTCCAATGAGACAAGCTTCGTATTCTGCAGCATTGTTTGTCACCTCGAAGTCGAGTTTGACAGAGATCGGTGTATGCTCACCTTCAGGAGAAATGAGCAACACTCCTATTCCAAATCCTCTTAAGTTTGATGCTCCATCGAAATAAAGGTCCCAGGAGTCTACATCGGTTTGGAGTATATCCTCGTCTGGAAATGACCACGTATCTATTGTTTGTGTATCATTGATGGGGTTTTCTGCAAAGAATTCGGCAACGGCGCGCCCTTTTATAACTTTCAGGGGCACGTATTTGAGATCGAACTCTGAGAGCATCAATGTCCATCTTGCTAATCGTCCGTTGAGGACGGGTTTCTCGAAGAGGTATCTGACCGGATCCATTTTGGAGTATATTTTGACGGAGTAGCTAAGTATGTAATGGCGTAGCTTCTTCGTTGCCCACACAAGAGCGAGGCATGTCTTTTCGAGTTGTGAGTATTTGCACTCGTACTCCAAGAACTTCTTACTAAGGTAGTAGATAGCCCTTTCTTCCTTTCCTACGATTTGAGCTAGCATGGCGCCCAAGGCTGTTTCGGTCACTGTGAGATATAAACCAAGAGGTTGATCTCGTTGAGGTGGCATGTGCACGGGTGTTTTAGCTAATATCTCCTTGATTCGGTCGAACGCCTTTTGACAGTCATCATCCCACATGGTGTGATCTGTTTTCTTGAGCTTTTTGAAGATAGGTTCACAAATCATGGTGAGTTTTGATATGAATCGACTTATATATTGCACTTTTCCCAGGAATCCTCTGACTTCTTTCTCCGTTTGAGGTTACGACATTTCGATCAGAGCTTTGATTTTGGAAGGGTCTATTTCTATACCTCGTTGGCTAACGACGTATCCCGGGAGTTTGCCAGATGTTACTCCGAATGTGCACTTCTGAGGATTGAGCCTCATGTTGTACTTTTGTAGCCTTAAGAAGAGTTTGCGAAGGTTCGCAATATGCCCCTCTCTATCCTTGGATTTGACAATCATGTCGTCTACGTACACCTCAACTTCTTTGTGCATCATGTCATGTAGGAGTGTGGTTGTGGTGCGTTGATATGTAGCTCCGACGTTGATTAACCCAAACGGCATAACCGTATAGCAATAGGTTCCCCATTGAGTGACAAAGGCGGTCTTATGCATGTCTTCTATGGCCATCTTGATTTGGTTGTAACCCGCGTACCCATCCATGAAGGATAGTAACGCGTGATCTGCGGTATTGTCCACCAATATGTCGATATGTGGTAGAGGAAAGTCTTCTTTAGGACTTGCTTTGTTTAAGTCTCTAAAATCAACACAAACATGGATTCTCCCATCCTTTTTGGGTACGGGTACTATGTTGGCTACCCAGTCAGAGTACTCGGAAACTTTGATGAACCCAGCTTTGAATTGCTTATCGACTTCTTCCTTAATCTTGAGAGACCACTCTGTTCTCATTCGACGAAGCTTCTGTTTTACGGGCTTAAAACCTGGCTTAATTGGGATTCTATGTTCGGCGATAGCCCTGTCGATTCCTGGCATGTCTTTGTAGGACCAAGCGAAAACGTCTTTGAACTCGTGTAAGAGGTCTATAAAACAGGCCCTTTCGGTGGGGTTCAGGGTTGTCCCTATCCTAAGTTCTTGGGGTTCTAGTTCGGTTCCTTCATTGATGGGTTCAGTGTTCTCTATTACTGGTCCCCCTTCCCCCTCTTGTAGTATTTCCTTGGCTATGTAGGGAGGTATCTCAATTGAGTCTGGGTCTGGGTCATCCTCAGTATCATTATAAACAGAATTGCATTCAAGATAACACAAAGAGTAAGCAGAACCTGATTTATTCATATTAAAGTTTGAGAAAAGTTGAAACAAAGAAGCCATCTGATCTGTGGTCGGCGGCGGTAAAGGGACGATTGTTGGGGCATTTCCCGAACTCATCACATTACAGAGGCTAAGCTAGGAGAAATAAAGGGAGTGGGGATGATGACAGGAGGATATTCCTTAGTGACTTCTCTAGACTCCGACTCTGACTCTGACTCGAATTCATCGTCTTCTGGTTCTCCTTTGAACATCTCTCCTTCTCCAGTAGTGAGCTTGAAGAGTCTCCCTTGATTGTTGGTCCACTTGATTGATTTTCTCCATCTTTTCTGCTGATTCGCGTTTGTTTCTGTGATTAACGCGGTAGGGTTGAAGTGGTTGTCTTGAAGCATCATGGTAATGATCTCATCCTGTGCGGCTCTAACAAATCGATCTTCTCCCAATAGTAGACTAACAGCTTGTTCATCTAAGCAAGGTGCTTGACGTGCTTTGACGGTAGGAACCGTTTCTGGAGGGATGAAGTAGCAATCGTGAAAGATCTCGATTCCGGCTAGCTTCCTTTCGAGATAATGCCAAGGTTCGGGAAATCCGTGAAAGTGTTCTTGACTTCCTTCGTTAACAAAGTATCCATTTAGAGTAGGGAGATAGGGTCGCATTTGGACTCGTACGTACTTACGGTTTTGAACCTGAGCAAGCATCTCGAGAACTTCCTCTTTAGTGGGTTTGTATCCTAGGTAAAGTGGTATCCTTTTTAGTTGCCTTCCTTGTAGGGTGCGAAGGTGTTTTTTCGGACAGGGTTCAAAGGCATTCCAGGGAAGTATCCCTGGGATTTGAGTATGTGGTTGACCACCAAGTTGGAGTAGGGATCGTAGTATAGGGGTGCCAATTTGCTTTCTATGACACTTATGCTTTGAAAGCCCCCAAGTTCATGTACTGGATCCGCAAGGACTTGATTATTTGACTTCTTTTCGATTATTGCCTTGATAGGCGACGAAGTGATCGTCACCACTTTACCGTTTAGTGGAATTTTGATCTTTTGGTGAAGGGTGGATGTTACCGCTTTGGAAGCGTGAATCCAAGGTCTTCCCAGAAGTATGTTGAAGGAAGCTTCAATGTCCACTATTTGGAAGTTAACCTTTCGCTCAATTGGCCCTGTGGCTATGGTTAGGTTAACGAGTCCTACGACCTTTCGTCATGTACCATCATATACACGAACACCTTGATTGGTAGGGGTCCAATCCGACTCTTTCATGCCTAGTTTGTATGCCATTTTCAGGGGTATGACGTTGACCGTGGAGCCATCATCTATCAAGGTCATTGGCACATTCTTCTTTAAGCAAATGACAGTGATGTAAAGAGCCAAGTTGTGACTAGCGCCAAAGGGTGGCAAATCTTCTTCTGAGAAAGTAAAAGGATTACTTAGGTTCAGTGATTCTTGGAAGACCAAGTTAACTACATCGTCGGGTGTGGAGTTATGTGCTACATTTAGCTTGGCCAAAGCTTGCAGTAAAGCTTGGCGATGTGGGAATGAGCTTGCTACCAATTTCCAGACGGAAAGATCAGCCTTTGTCTTCTGTAATTGCTTGAGCAAATGATCAGTAGAGTCATCTTCATTATCATTTGGTGTGATAACATTGGTTGGACCATTTGGAGTATTACTTTGATATGGACGCCCCGAACGAGTTAGGTGGTCCACATCTTGGTCTTCACCATTTTGGACTATTTCCTTGACTAGGGAGTGTTCAATGAGATACTCGTCTTCATCGTCATCAGCCCATACTCCATTGACTGTAGCTAGTTCCCTTATTCTCATGATCTCGTCCGCTAATTGTGTGATTTGGTCGACTAGTTTATCAACCACGACGACTATTTCTTGCATAGTGACATTTCGAGAAAAGATTAGTGGCACGTGTTCTTCAGGTGTCTCATTGGGGTCATGTAAAGTTGTCACCACAATTTCCAATTCCCAAACTTGCCTATCCACACTCCTTGCCCATACGATGAAGTCGGCAATGGTAGGGGAAATGGTAGAGTAGAACCCTTCATTCTCGATCGCGTGGATCTTGTCTTCGACTGGAGAAATGAGGTGTGAACAATCTAAGGTAGATTCTTCACTTGTGATCACTAGAATTCCAAGAGGATTCTGAGTGTTGTTGGGCTTACCTCCCGGCGGTATTGGTAGTCGACCATCCTCTATCATGTCTTGAAGCACGTTTTTCAATTTGTAGCATTTTTCTGTGTCATGCCCCTTACCCCTATGATATTCGCAGTATGAGTTCTCGTCCCAGAACTTGGACTTCTTTTCAGGTTCGGGCGTAGGTCCTATAGGTTGGAGTTTGCCTTGTTTCATTAGCCTTTTTAGAGCATTGGAGTAAGTGTCCCCAAGATTTGTAAATTTCCTTGGTGGGGCACTCTTCTTGGATGGCTCGAGGAGGTTAACTTCATCGGTCTTGTTAGTGGAGCCGTAAGAATGACTTGTTGATCCTTGATATCCTCGACCTACCGTTTTGGACAGGAGCCCCTTACGGATGTCATCTTCGATCCTTGTTCCTAGTACGGTTAAGTCCTTGAAAGTTTTAATGTTTTGGTACCTCAAATGATTGGCATAGATGGTCTTTAAGTTATCCACGAATTTCTCCACGAGGGTAGCCTCATCCGGACGTTCAACTAGTTGGGTACTAGTCTTCCTCCACCTACTTAGGAAGTCGGTGAAACCTTCTTTGTCATTTTGGGTAAGAACCTCTAAAGTGCACATGTTAACTTAGTTCTCAGCATTATCCGCATATTGCTTAGCAAACTCGACCGCGGTGTCTTCCCAAGTAGCGATCTTCTTGTGTTCTAGAGAGTAGAACCATTGATTTGGGATGGTGTCAAGAGATGAAGGAAAGATCCTTAAGAACATCTCAAGTTTGATGCCTTTGATAGACATATAGTCCTTGAAAGCACGGATGTGGTTCAAAGGGTTTTCATGCCCCTTGAATTTAGGGATGTCCGTCATGTTGAAGTTGGTCGGCAACTTGGAACTCACGGCCTCATACTTGCGATTATTCTCCCTGTAAATATCATCCCCTTTAAGATACATCAATTGCTCCTCTAAGTATTGGAGTCGTTTCTCAGCTGCAGTCATACCCATGGGAGGGTTTTCGTCCCTGAAGTCATTCACGAAGTCATCAACGACTTTGCTTTCCCGAGGAGGCAACCTCGTTTCTACGGTATAGATCCGGCCCTCGATGGTGTCAAGGCGATCATACACTTGGTCTTGAGTAACTTGGAGTTGAGCTAGCGCGGTTAGGATTCGATCATTACTATCTTGGAGTTGATTGAAGTCGCTTGTTTCGGGCATCTTGGAAACTGGATAAGAGATCGACGACGAATCAAAACACGATCGACCATTCTAACACACTTGCTAAGAAAGAAATGTTTTGACTCGTGAAGTGGGTGTGTGCCACTTGTGTCAGTGAGCTTTTGAAGAAATGACAAGGTTTGAAAAAATGTTTGTCCTAGTCAACTTTAGTGTAGTTGTAGGAGTGGACTCAAAGTGAGGTTTTGAAATGGGCTTGGGCCCAAAATTTGACTCGACAAATGGACAGAGTTTTGACTCGGTTTTGCGCTAATCATTGGCCTTTTTCGAAATTTACTTTTTAAAAGGGATTTGATTTTACAAAAATCGTCATGGTTTTGTTTAGAAATGGTGATCACGTAAGGTACAAACATTTATACAAGCATTATAACGGGATGCTGAGTGCATTTAAAAGGGTTTTGATTTAAAGGGTGGGTTGCCATACCGAACAATCAAACCCGAAGTCTGTGGAGAGGCTCGTACCAAACAAGAGTAAGGCCGATTCCTAGTCCATTTCCTCAAGTAGTGAAAGTCCTTGATACAAACAAGAGAAAGTACCATGGTATGGATGACGTTAATCGCTATCCATCCTCAGGCCCAAATAAGAATTAGGACCGTTTAGACGGGACAATTGGTCGAATGGGTTGGGTTGGGCCTAGGAAGGCCGAATAAAACGGTCTAGGAAGACCGAGTTATGAAAACCGACAATTGTCTTGTACAAACTATTCCCTAACCTTGTTCAAGTTTCACCCTTTTGGCTATACGTAAGTGTATTATCCCCAGCGGAGTCGCCAAACTATGGACATGGGCCCACGGGGGCGCTTGGGAAACAAGCGTTTGCATTTGTGGAGTCGCCACCAATTTATTGTGGAAAATTGGAAACCATTCGAATACCTCGTGCCATGCCAAGACACAAAGTAGTGACATGAACACCAAGAACTCGTTACCCTTAGCATTCTATGTCTAGAATGACTCTCGTAGATGTCAATGAATACGGATGTTCACAGAGATCTGGAGTAAGGGGTGAGGGTACGTATTAGGAAGCTCTTTTAATCGAACACCTAATCCCACCCGCCTCGATAGCGGCCTCTACTAATGATTAGGGAAAATTGTCCATACTCGATATAATGAAGGTTATATGCATGCAATGCAACATTCATTAGATTAATCCTAGCATGTGAGAATTTAACTAAGTCGGTGAACAATTAATTTAGCATACAATTAGGTCGAAGTAGGAATTTAAGCTCAATTATATGTGAAGGCATACAAATGATACAATAAAGAATACAACAAAATACAATAATTACAATTACAATAATTACAATGGATTCAATTGATCTATGTCGAAAATACTTCCAAAACGGATAATTTGAGAATGAACAAAATAAAGGAATAAGCGAACAGGAATTAGGCGATAATACGATTAATAGTTAATTAAATACGTAAGCTAATTAAACTAGGCCAAGGCAGAACGGAAGTTCAGAGACAGAAATCAACCTGGAACAGGCGCAGCAGAGCTGCGCCCTCTGGAAGAGGCGCAACAGTTCTGCGTCTGTTCCAAGGGTGAGTTCTGACTGTGAAGCCGGAACTGCAAATCGTTAATGTTAATTGGTGAATTTAAGGATTAATGATGATATTCGACTCGGATGAAAGTGATTTAATGTGTTAATTACATGCGAATGGGTCATAAAAGCAATAAAACATGGATGAGATGAACGTAAACGAATTAATTACATGAATGAAAGATTGATTAGTGACATAGGTGAACTAAATAGGTTAAATATATCGAATTAACGAAGAACTAATGACGGATAAACAGATGGGAATATATCAAAGGTCGAATTCCAGAAACTCAATATGAAAGAATCGAATCTCTACAACCCGGATTGATTTTAATGACAAAAACCCGCAAATATTGGTTATAAGGGATTTAAGTCGGGATTTAATGTTGAATTAAACGTATTAATGATGATAAGAAATATACATGTGAAATTATTTTGCTATTATGTCAAGGAATTGAAGAACAAACGAAGACAAATAATGAACGACAAATTGACAGAGGACGAAGGAAGAAAAAAGGAAGCAGGAACTGCGGCAGCCTCACGAAGAGTTGCGGCAAAGATGTCTGCGTCCCTTCAAGAGGCGCGGCGATTCTTGCGTCCTTTCTCGACGGTCATCTTCTGGTAATACGTAAAAAGGGTTTTAAAGCATGGTTTTATAAATCGGTTTTAAGAAGTACTTTCGACATAAACCTTACATTAATGATATAAAAAGTAAATAACAATAAATAGAAGAGAGATTTACACCCTCAGACTTACATGTTTGACGAAATGAGATGAACTAAGTTTATGATTAGTGAAACTCGACTCGAATGTAACGAAAGTGCCCTCGTAAGAGGAAAACGATTAAGATTAATTAAGTTGATTGATGTGGAGTTGGTCAAATTGGTCGGTCATGCAAACAAGGCTGGTACTCAGAAGGATCCGAGCTTACGTGGTCGAATGTTCAAGCACGTAGACGCCAAAAAGTAAGAACGTGGTCTAGAATGCAAAGGGAGAATAGAAGGGCGGACACTTGCGTGAGAAATATGTGAGACCGAAGGTCTCTATTTATACTAATCACGTGGAGGAATTAGGGTTTTCGGAGAGACTTTGGAAGTGAATCTCGAAAAGATACAAAAAATACGCAGAAAAGGACCTGGGAAGAGGCGCAGCAGTCACTGCGTCTTTTGGAAGAGGCGCAAAGACTGCTTTGCGTCATTTCCCGTGTGGTTTCCTCCTGCGGAAGAAAGTTTTCCGTGTTTGGTTTATGGAATAACGGATTAATCTTATTTTCCTTAATATTTTGTGTGAATATTACGGGAAATACTTTACCAAAGAATAAAAGATTGTGAAAGATTTATAAAACATGGAATAGAAATATCCGGAACATTCTGACTCGGGATTTAGCGGTTATCAGAAAATGAAGACGGTTTTAGGCCCGGACTCCAAATGTACTCTAATTACTGTCAAAACGACCGTATCGGCGCGTAGATGTCAATTAAGAGGTAGACATCAGTGTTTGAGCAATCACTTGATGATAAACTTACGAACTGTCACAAATCGTTCCGTGTACCAAACATGCGGCCCAATGATCACCGGGTGGTTTGCGGGAGGTGCATAAATGAGGTATCTACAATTATTATTATTATTATTATTATTATTATTATTATTATTATTATTATTATTATTATTATTATTATTATTATTATTATTATTATTATTATTATTATTATTATTATTATTATTATTATTATTATTATTATTATTATTATTATCATCATCATCATCATCATCATCATTATCATCATCATTGTTGTTGTTGTTGTTGTTGTTGTTGTTCTTGTTCTTGTTACTGTTGTTATTGTTGTTGTTGTTGTTGTTGTTGTTGTTGTTGTTGTTGTTGTTGTTGTTGTTGTTGTTGTTGTTGTTGTTGTTGTTGTTGTTGTTGTTGTTGTTGTTGTTGTTGTTGTTGTTGTTGTTGTTGTTGTTGTTGTTGTTGTTGTTGTTGTTGTTGTTGTTGTTGTTGTTGTTGTTGTTGTTATTGTTATTGTTATTATAATTATTGTTATTATTATTATTGTTATTCTGTCTCAAGCCCAACTCGCTAAATACAATAAAATATTATTATTATATAATTATTAAATACGGAGTATTACACACACACACACTCTCTCTCTCTCTCTCTCATATTTGTCTATAATTCGTTGTAATACCCGTCCTTTTAGGGACCCGTTGACCGACCTTAGACAGCGATCTTGACCTTAGGAAACCTTACGAGTGACGACTTGTGATAATGAGAGTATTCGTGTGCTTGTTAATCGATTTAGCTGAGGCTCCTCGATTGAGTAACTTGGGAGCTCGATCGAGTAGAGGTCACTCGATCGAGTAAGTTGGTTACTCGATCGAGTAACGGGTTTGCAGCGTGGAACTATAAATCGTAAATCGTGAAACCTCAAATCATTTCTCTACCTTCTTTCTGAACCTAAATGCCGTCATTCCACTTCTCCTTCAACATGGTTCACCTCCTTGATGCCTTTATGAGTGGGTACACCTTAGGGATAGGATGCTTGAGTCGGGTAGCGGTCTTTACGCCGCATTGCTTTGTATAGGTATGTTGTCATCATTATCAACGTCATCCTTGATTTCAATTATGGTTATGGTAGTAGTAATAGATGGTTATGATGGTTGTTATAGGTGGTTTCGCTGGTTTCTTGTTATCTTGCCATCGGACGCGGAATCGCTGCAATTGCTAAAGGTAGGTTTGCTTACTCAGTACTGTTGATTGTCTAGAGAGTCGTTCGTTGGTGTATGATTGTATTAGTGCCTTTATTGTTGATTGGTTATTGGTCAAAGGTGTGTGGTTGGTTGGAGGAGGCGGTGTGTGTGTGTGTGTATGTGTGTCGCTGTATGTGTGTTGTGTCTGTTTTTATATTGTTACTTCAGTTACTGACCTTGTGTGGTTTTGTTGTGTTGTCTTTTGTGTCGTGTCTGCCGTGATCCACTATGGTGAGCAGTCAGTCTTAGCAGGTTGATGTATGGTTTTGTTGTGTTGTCTTTTATAATTGTTCTTTTATCGACATTTGATTATTGCTGACCTCGGGCAACCGAGATTGTAATGCCTTTATCTACTAGGGAAGGTCTTGTTAAGGCTCCTTCGTAGTATATGGGGGTGTTACAAAGTGGTATCAGAGAGACGATTTTGGAACCTGTAACAAATGAGCCCAATGAATGTAGTGAGTCTAATAAAATGAACCTGGTGTATGTATGATGGGAGCTCCAGCTGATGCTTGATTTTGGGTGAGTAGGCGCCCTCATTTCAAAATCACGGCCCTATTATGCTTAAGCCAGTCACCGAGTACGGGAATATCAAGTCAGGAATTATGTGGTTAGTGTATGATAGATAAGTTAGCAATAACTGTGATAGAATCTCTGTAATGTCTAATTCTGATGATGAACTGTGTAGGGTTCTGGTTGAATGGAAGTATGTTTGTGGATGTAGTAGAGATGGTGGAAGTGTCGATAGTGCATGATAGTATTGGGTGATGTGGTGATAAATATGAGCTCTAAAGTCTTTGTATGCGTACTGGTTTATAGAGGAATTGTGAGTCTTTGTATGCGATGATAATAGTAAGTTGTAAGTCTTGTACTAGGTATAATGTTGGTCAAGTAGTAATTGGAGTAGTGATGTGTGAATTTGTTGAGTACTTTTACGATATGGCATGTCTAGGTCGAATAATTTAGTTGATAACTTGTTGTGGCATGATCAAATTTTTAGCAAACTCGGATGATATATGATGGTTTATCGTTAGATGAATGCTTAGCGTAGTGTATGTATAAGTTGGATTGTTGAAATTGCAAATGCATAATTAGAAGTGAAGTAATGTGTTGATTGCAGGTACGAATAAGTTAATGGTATGGTAAATCGTTTTGCTTAATGTTTGCTATAGAATGAAGTAATATGTGTCTCGTTTGGATGAAGTAGTTGAGTTAAATTTGAGTAGTAATAATGTGACGTGAATGAATATAATAATCTGTGACGATTTCCAAATACACTTTGGAATCGACGCGAGTTGTTGTCTTGCAGGAATCGTTAACTAAACTCGTAACTTATTACCTTGTTCCTAACCTTGCTTGACCAAGTACGAGTGCCTACTCCATCGAGTAGACCTCATTCGATCTAGTTGAGGACTTATAAGATCGAAAAACTTGAAACTGCCAACCAATGTTGTCAGGATCGGGATTCTACTTTGGATCGATAAGGAGGGTAGGATCGAATCAGTAGAATCGGATCGTAGAATCGCAAGATTCTACAAACTCGCTAAATATAATTTTTTATTTGGTAAAAACATATAATTGAAAATCAAAACGCTTATTTATTAATATTTATTCATAATATATTGGTAATTAATGATTTTAGTATCATTGTATGAACAACTTACACGAAATTTGTGTTTTACGGTGTCATTATATAAAAATATATATTAATTTTTTTTTATTATGGAATCGGATCGTAGGATCGTAAAATCATAGGATCGTATTATGATTCCATCTCTAGAAATTTTCAAATTAATAGGATCGTAAGATTCTACAACTATGATAGAATCGTAGGATCCAGGATCGGTCAAGCATTTTTGGATCGTAAAATCGTAGAATCGTTGGATCGAATCGCGATTCTGACATTAATGCTGCCAGCAAAAACTCAATCGAGTAGCACCAACTCGATCGAGTAGAGGCCACTCAATCGAGTAACCTACTTACTCGAACGAGTAAGTGAACAGTACACGAGTTATACGGGTTTCTTATACCCTTTTCCTATCTTCCTTCTTCTTAATGCTACTTCACATCTAAGCCCTAATTCCTCTATATCTTTCTTCTTGTCTCAAAACTTGTGATTTGGTGCTTGATTTCTTGGTGTTCTTCTTGTTTAATTCATCCTTTTCACTTGCTAATCATTCAAGGTAAGAATGTTCACTCTTTTGTATGTTTTTAATTGATTAGAAACATGTAAATTGTTGGATTTTTCTGAAAAATTCGATTTATATGCATGAAATCTTGCTTGTAGTTGTTGTAACATGATTTAATTTCTTCAATTCGTTGAGTATTGGTGCTAGAAATAGAAAAATCGAAACAATATGGGGGTTTGAAGGGACTGGAATTTCTAGGGTTTGGATTCAACTTGATTTTTGTTTGTCTTTTGTATATGAAAAGGGGAAAATTAAGTAATGTATATTATCGTTATCATGTTTAGTGTTGATTTTGATGAATTTTGCTCAAAATTTTGTCTTAAAACTCCGTCTTAAAAATGCCCAAAACTGAAAATTGCCCCAATTCTTTTGATGATTACTCAATTTGGGAACTTATTTTGAAAGTCTTATACCATAAGTTTGTTAATTGATGTTATGCTCTCCATAAGTTTTGTAGTTGTAAGACCGTCTGATGAGGATTTGAGAGTTGTATACTTGAAATTTTTTGGATTGTTTGGTGAAAGTGTGTATATAGTTGTTCTTTTTCTATGATTATACATGAAAGTTTATGTACATTGAAGTAAGTGGTTATTTGTGTATCTAAAATGTGTGTTGAAAACAGATGCCGAGACCTACAGTTGGTACCCTTCAAAGTAAGAGGGGGAGGGCTTCTGAGCCTGGGGTTGGTGAGGGGAGTGGGGGACCTACGGTCCCACCTGTACCGGAGTACCCTACCATAGTTTTTGCTGATTTCAAGCAAAGAGATGCGTTTATCGAGTTACAGAAACGTCGTCTGAGACCTACCCGCTGTATTGATACCACCATCTTAACAGACCTATGGATTGAGACTGATGTGAGGCACATCTTTGAGACTTTGGGTATGACCGGGTTGTATCGTCTTAGGAAACACTCTTATGCTTTTCTGACCTTGGAGTTTATGAGTTCTTTCCTTTATGATGCGGTAGAAAAGACCATCCAGTTCCATCTCATAAATATCAGCTTTCTTTTGACCATGGATACGTTTGCCACCCATCTTGGCCTTACCCGACCAGAGAAGTGAGCCCTTAGGGACATCCTGACTGAGTGTGGAGCTAGTAGTTTCATGCCTTTCTTTACTGGTAAGAATGCCCCCACCTCTAGCAACATGTTTATCAATGATGTGCAACACATCACTTTGAAGATCTTTCTTCGTGCTTTGACCTGTTTACTCTATGAGCGGAGAGATGTGAGTAAGCTTAACTCACATGAGGTGATGTTGCTTGCTGCGTATCTTAACCCCACCCGAGCCCCGAGAGTCTCTTTCAGAGCCCCGGCCATAGTATGTGCTAGCTTAGCTTTGATGGCCTCATCTGACACCCGTTTTTTGAGTTGTGGTGCCATCGCCACACGGTTGGCGGAGAGACTGACCACCTTTGAGACTTCCTTGGCCTATACACCTTTGACCCCGACGGTCCCTACCTTGGACCGTGAGTACTTTCTCGACCAGAAATGGTTGAGGACTTTGGAGGGTGGTGGCCTAGCCTGGAGAGTTTGGCGGATGAGTTTGATGAAGGTATCTGACTCCGAGCACCTTCCCGTGACCGAGCCTTTACCGGTGGCAGTGGTGACAGCGGATTCGGATGATGAGGAGCAAGCCCCTGTTAGGCAGTTTTACCTCATTGATGCCAATATATTGGAGGTGATGCCTGAGCCGACGAAGAGGGATCAGGATAGACCCGAGGATAGGCAGCCTAGAGTGGGGAGAGGAACGCGACGGGTGAGGGAGAGGATGGCTGAGACCCAGCCAGAGCAGCATGTGCCTCCACAGCCTCAGTTTTCCAGCTATTCTTCCTTCTTCAGTCCTGATATGAGAGTGAGTGAGCTCACGGAGAGAGTTGCTGCTACCTTGACAACCTTTAACCTCCTTGAGATGGCTTATGTTCAGGGCATCGGGACCGAGGCGGCTTAGCCGGTGTGGTGGAGAGGTGTTGGAGATGACAGCGGGGTTTTCCATTCCTTTGGCATGGAGTGGTCTACTTGGGGAGAGCCCACGAGTTACCCCTACGGTTGCTTGTCACCATGGTGAGTGGGAGCTGATTCTGGCACTGGTGGCATCGCGGGGGAGGTTACAGCTGGAGCAGGCACGTTCGGAGGTGGTGGTGTAGATGAGATGATGGATGAGCAGACCTTGGAGTGATGATGCTCCTTTTATTTCTATCTTGATTGCATGAATTTGTAGTTGTTAGTACTTGTTTTGGTTGGTACATTTGTTGGACCTTGGTTTGTACTTTGGCCATAACGCCGTATTTTGGATGCTTTTCAGACTTTTTTGTTAGTAATCTATATCTCATTACTTAACATATTCATATATGTTTCAAATTAATTTGGTCATAAAATTAAATGTTGATCTTATGCACGCAAACAATAATAAGAATAAGGAAGAAATCATCATTCTTACATTGGATATTTCGGATTATTAGGCACAAGTGAGTTCTCCTACTCACTTGTTCTTGAGCTCTCCAAATATTGGATGAACAAGGATTCAAGTATAGAATCCCTCCCAAAGAATGATACCCAAGGTAATCTATTAATAAAATTAATATTATTGATACTAGAACAATATTAATTTGAATAAAATTGACCCAAAAATAATTATTTAAGTCTCTTAATTTCGGTTAAGAGAAGGAGAAGGAAGAAGAATTTTTATCTCTCTAAAAACTCTATATTTTTGATGGTGAATGAATGAATAATACACTAGTATTCAAGTAGTGTATAAGGTAAAAATTTTAAAGAGAAAAACCCATGGTTTTCTCTTAATAAAACCGGGTAGGGAGGGGTGGTGATGGCCAATGCATGAGCAAGGTGTTCTTCACAAGAGCAAGTAGGTTTGCATGGCTAGGTTTAGGAAGAATGATTATGTTTTCCACTTAATTAATCAACATAATATTTATCCTAATACTCCCACTTATTCGGTCCACATGAGATAAAATGGACTCCATTTTATCTTTGTCAGTTTGTCAATTTGTCACATGTTACATGTCATGTAAAATTGTTATGTATTTTTAACGTATTAAAAATCAACGCATTAATAAAAATACGTCATATACAAAATCGACTTAGTAATTCATAATTATTTGTACCAAAATAATTTACCAATTATAAATCACAACATCTTGTATTTATAATAATTATTCATTCAGTTCAATTGTTTTCGTAAACAATAATTTCATCTAAGCAATAAAACAATTCAATTACTTAGACCGTATCTTATTTAATCAAATTACAATGAGACACGTAAATATTGCTTCCAAAATCGTCCGTCAATTTTAAGTAATTTAATTAACCCGTATCGTCATACGATCAATTAAATAATCAATTAAGAGTGTTACCCTTTAGGTATGACCTAAGGAGATGAACTGATCACCACCGTCGCACGACAGTAATGTCAAACTTTAGTCAGCCAATCATTACCGATATGTGTGGACCAGTTGACAGTAAAATATTACTTCCCAATTGTATTCTTTAGAATGAGACTTAAACATGTGATCATCATGATCGGCAGTTGTGATCGCATTATTGTCGGTGGACACATATTCCAACAATCTCCCACTTGTCCTCGACAAGTGTGCGTCACCAATTCTCTTGTCCTATTACTATCTCCCACTCAATGCAAGGTGTCTTTTAGGTCGTACTTGCAAGTGATCATATCGAGAGTGGTTTCTTCGATCTGGAGAATAACTGATTGACCGGATTTATCTACCATAGATATCTTCCGAGCGTGGCCACGCATTTCCAGTTCATTACTCCTCGAGTGGCCCTGAGATATTGTTATAACCCTGACTAGGGGTGGACAACTCCTATCACACTCATTCCCTTCGGTTAGCCACAGCCATCATAACCCAAAATATGCCCATTTGACCCCATTTACGAAGGTCGTGGTAACACAAATCAAAGTTAATCTGAAACTGTGCCATATTAGGCGAACAGTCTTTTGTCAAAAGAATCGACTCATTAGAATACTATAGTAGCTCTCGCCACGACCAGGCTATATAAATTTGCCAGAACTCTATAAGCGGTCATAAGGCCCGACAGGGTGTTCCTAACAGTATGACTATGTGATCGACTAGTCATCACACATGACTCCATGGCACTTGAACTTGCCATCAATCGCATCACATTCTAGTCACTTCGAGACGTCACCTCATGTAAGTAACTATGGGCGAATACAATGCTAATCCGTGTTCACTTTAACGGGGTTCAATTGTCTCTACAACCCGTTTGGATGTAACAAAGTATAAGGTGAGTTAATAATAACTCAAACGACAAATGTCGACATCACATTCGGGTAGTCAATACGGTATTACAACCTTGTGATGCATATCGTAAGTGTGTAAACACTAGTTGATTGCAATAGAAGTTTAACAACTATGTGTCCATGTGTTCAAACTTCTTATATTGCATTATCCCTTATATTCATGTTCTCTCTCATAGCATGAACCTTACCAAGTACACATATATAGGTTCCCAACATTGGTTTGGGTTCTTTATCTTGAAAGAACTTTCTGGTTGTTTATCACACAACCAACGAATTTGTGGTGGATGATACGACTTGCACTGGTCAAGTACTCCACCCACTCACAATGCACTAGGTATATGTTTTGTAGAGTCTTGCAACAATTGCCAAGATGATTAGCCTAGCACTTCTCACAAGTCCTAGCATATTAGAAAATACTAGTTTTGAGTAACTTCTTACTTCAACTAAGTATCTTTCAAACTTCTTATTTCTCCTTTTAGCTTGAAAAGCTTAGGATTTTCATAAATCCTTACGCGTGTTCGAACTTTAATATGTGCAACCTCTTGACACATAAGAGTGTTACATCCAACATCGAAATCGCTCATCGGATTCTCCTCGAGAATTCATGACGATTCTTCTATGGCTTGCCAATGATTCATCATGCTCTTATGCATATGATTCATTATTGGACATGTGCATGATTATTCTAATGGCGGAAACATTAGTAACTAATAATCATGTGATCAACCATTCTTAGGTTCAATGAACGACCATGACTGCTAATGGCAATTCCATTTTCATTGACATGAATAACCTACGTTTCTCGTTGATACGATGTGTATATCTCAATACCTATCCAACATCTCATGATGTGATTGGATTCATCATAGTCCATTTTCATCCAGAATTGAAAACTCAAATACTTCTTTGTGAAAGAAAGTATTAGCTCGTCATTCTCAATGAGTAATGAGTTATAAACTTTTACAAGATGATTGCTCCCACTAAATTCCATGTCTTCACATGATAATTTCCAACTCCCACTTAATTCCATATGTTTCGCAATTCACTACTCAATCGAAACATTTTAAGAATTGAAATAGATTTTGCTTTGCCAAGTTATTAAGATAAAACCATATATTTTCCCAGCATATCGTTTCAAAATACCTATTTTGAAAAGGTTTCATATCTTAAACTTTATGGAAAGAGATTCTAATCTCTAACTCATTCATTTTAAAATGATGCGTAGCAATGTCATTATTTAAATGTGAATTATATGTAATATACGTCCTTCTCAAAATACCCTTTTCCGAAGGAGGTTTAACCATTTCATTTTCATAATGAGGTTAAGTAATGACATTAGCGTGGTTAATACTTAACTTAGCTCTTGTAGATATCGGCATATCATTCTTTGCAACTTTTAGTCATAAATCTCAGTTATTTTCGAGGATGCAACTTTGATTCATTTAGGCTCTTAAGTAAATATCAATATTGAAACTATTTGTCAAATTTTATCATAAACTAGTCAAATCTATTGTTAAGACTTCACATTAGTCATTCTTTTTCCAAAAACTTCCTTTTGGTCTCCTCGTGTAGTTATCTGGAGAACATATTCTTTTGATTACTTCACTTGGTCTCTTTTGTCATGTATATTTCATCTATTCGAGACCATAGATCTCATCTATTCGTGTATACTATCTGTATAGGTATACAAATCATTCCTTTCTTGCGTAGATCTCATTTACACAAGTATACAAATTTTGCTTGGTGTTCTTTGTGTCTTCATTTTCTCCCACTCTATATTTAGAATGAATACACTAGAGATTCAAAAGATAGTATATGAGACACAAATAATGATTTTTGAAGTATAAGGAGGACTATCTCATAGGTTGACTAATTGTTTTAGATTTGATAAGTGTACTTGGTGATTGACATTCCTTTAAGAGAGTTTATCAACTCAATATCACTTTATAATTGATCATACACAAGCCTTAAGCTTGTGGTCATATAATGAATCCCATCATTATAGTTGTCCATTAGACCACTTAAGTGAATGATCATATGTTTCTATGAGCAAGCATATAAAGACGAATTTTTAGAACAAGGATAAAATACGATAAAGCGAGTGACTTGGGTTTCAAACCAAGCCACCATAATTCAAAATACAACAATTGTTTTAGAAAGGATCAAACATTTCCATGTCGAACACGGAAATCAAAAGGTTCTAAAAATCCGAAACATAAATTAAAATAAGACAATAAAAAGCCAAGCTTCATGGAAGCTACTCCTAGCTTCTTGATGGTTTCTCAAGCTTGCTTTTCTTTCCCCTTGTCCTTGCTTGGTGGAGGCCCTATTTACAATAAAAAGGGGATAGATTATCACAACTTTGTATCACAATACCATAGTTGAATTAGAAACATAAAAGAAAGGATAGTCATTTACCTACTGGAGTGATCTTTCCAGCTTTAATGTCACCAAGATATTTGGAACAATTTCTTTTCCAATGTCCAACACCATTAAAATAATGGCATTTATCAAGAAGACCCTTCTTGATCTTGGAAGTGCTAGCTTCATAAGTCTTAGCTTTGGTGAAAGTGGGAGCTTGCTTCTTACCCTTCTTCCCATTCTTCTTGAACTTCCCCTTGCTTTTAGTGCTTATGTTAAGCACATCCTTAGGTAGGTTAACATTTAACCCCATGTCTCTTTCGGCTTGCACAAGTAACTTGTGCAACTCTTCAAGAGACACGTCCTTGTCTTGCATGTTAAAATTCACCCAGAATTGAACATACGCTTTGACTTTGGATAAGGAGTGTAGAATCCTATCTACAATGAGTTCTTTGGGGATTTCAACCTTTTGAATCTTCAAGGTCTCGACTAGCTCCATCAATTTGAGCACGTGAGGGCTAACCTTTTGGCCCTCTTTAAAGTCGAGATCAAAGAATCCCGCGGCCGCCTCATATTGGACGATCCGCGGAGTTTGTGAAAACATTGTCACAAGCTTGGAATAGGTTTCATTAGAGGTGCCCATCTTAAAGGCTCTCCTTTAGAGATCCGCCTCCATCGCAAAGATCAACACATTTTTCATTGCGGCGGACTCCTTGTGGTAAGCCTCATATGCTTCCCTAGTAGCGGCGGTCGACCTAGTATTAGGTTCGGGTGGAGAGGCCTCGGTGAGGTAACGAAGCTTGTCGTCACCTTGGGCGGCTAATTTGAGTTGGGCATCCCAATCGGAGAAATTTGACCCATTCTTTTCAAGTTTACAACGATCCATGAAGGATCGGAGCCATGACGTATTAGTAAGAGGTGTGGCGTTGGTGTTTGGAGTGGCCATTTGTTATGAGAAATAAAAGCGGTCTACAAAACAAAAATATAGAAGGAATAAAACATATGTCGTTTTCAAAATAATAATACTTGTAAAATTTTAATTTAAACAAGTTCTATTGCATTTATCTAGTGACCTCTACCCAACTTGATAAATGATTCCAAGATCCAAATTCATATTAACTTGGGCACGGTGTGGCCGATTCATCCCTTATTAATATAACTCGGTGGATTAACGCTTTAATCGATTCTACTTTTAGAACTCTTGGTTGATAAAATTACATTAATATTTATCTTTAGCCCAAAACACATCCGACAAGGGCATGGTGTAGCCGATTCATCCCTTATCAATACTTTTGTTGAGTTCAACCCAAATTTCGAATAAATGTATCCATGATCCAAATCCATATTAACTTGGGCACAGTGTAGCCGATTCATCCCGCATCAACATGAATTCGGTGGGTAGACATTTATCACCCACTTCCCCTACGTAACAAGGTTTGTACCCCAGTGTGGCCGAATGCACTCCCTCACGAAATAGGTTTTCATGGTTCCTACTTTTTGGTAAGGTTATGTCTCAATTGATTATTTTAGTGAGAGGTCATGTCAATTTATTATCTATCACGTTTTAAGTGAACTAAAGCTGTGAACTACGATAATTTTAATTGACACGGTCGATAAACTCGATCATAATGACAATGCATGTTTTAGTTATGGCGATTTAGCGATGCATGCAACATATAAACAAAATGCAAAGCATAAATTAAATCCTAGTATGGCCTTCCTAAAATAGAAAATCTTATTAACTATTACATATTCGGAAACCAACTCCATTGGTCCCTTGAACTTCGGTATTGGAACGCATCTCGAGGTAACACCGTCTTTATGTATCGTCTTCCTTGAGTGACACCGTCTTCAAGGAACTCCGAAATAAATAAATTACATAACAAATTACATAATTTCCTATTATACATTTGTAATTAAAATAAAATAAATCTATTAAATTACAAAACGGTGATACGAGATCACAATAAATTACAACCGAATCGATATTCCCATACATTTCGGGTAATACCAATTAAAAACTAAGGTCATACTAAGTAAAATTACATAATTCAAAAATTACATAAAATAAAATTATGACAATCATAAATAAATGCCCAATGTTATGCTAAATCGCCTTTAAGGAGCCAATATCGTATATTAATCGGTTTTTACGGATTTGCGTGATTCAACCTATTAAAATCACAATAAATTACATAGAATCATATTTATGCACAAGTTAATTACCCTAACCAACTTAGGACTCAAAATTAGTCTCCACTAACATATTGACAATAATTAACTTTTTTTTTCTTAAAATTTGTTCATTAATGGACTCAAAATTACAATAAAATGCCATAAACTCCAAATAAATCATAAAAATTTCAAATAAATTCAAAATTTGAAATTTAAACTCATGAACATTCTGGAAAAATACCATGATACTCATAATATTAAAAACACTTAGGTTAAAATTTTGAAAATTTATCGGGAAAAAACATTGTTGCGGTTTATCGGATTTATCAAATATCATCATAAAAACATGAGAAAATTTATATTTATCAACTTTTCAATTTTAGATCTGAAATAGGTAATAAAATGCAACATGTGACGTTTTTACTTAGTCATGAAGTATGTTTTAGCAATTATTCACTAATTAAAGTCACTATTTATGCTATTTTTTTATCAAAAATTCATAAATCATGCATAAATACTTCATTATAGCCTATTATTTTACACACATCTTGTAAAATTGCATGTGACAACATACTAAATTTCTATGACCAGATTCGAAATTTATCTCATATTAACCTATTTTTCATTTAAATTCGATTTTTATCATGAAAAATCCATATTTCGAGCATAAGAACTCCAAAAATTATGAAACTTTACAGGTCATCTAAAAATAATATATGTCAAAACATATACAAAAACCACATGAAAATTCAAAGTTTAGCTAATTTTAGTCCGAAAATGATATTTTTATCATAAAATCACATTTTAATGCCATTATAAAATAAAATGAACAATAAAAATCCATAAATTAACCAAAATATCCTAAATACATTTTAGGATCGGAAACTTTAACATGCATAATTGATTTTGTGATATATCATAATAAACACAAATTTATAAGTTTTATCTGTTAATCGTATAACTCGAAAAAACTATAACCGATTTGCATGCAAACAACCTAAGGCTCATGATACCGCTTGTTAGTAATCTATATCTCATTACTTAACATATTCATATATGTTTCAAATTAATTTGGTCATAAAATTAAATGTTGATCTTATGCACGCAAACAATAATAAAAATAAGGAAGAAATCATCATTCTTACATTGGATATTTCGGATTATTGGGCGCAAGTGAGTTCTCCTACTCACTTGTTCTTGAGCTCTTCAAATATTGGATGAACAAGGATTCAAGTATAAAATCCCTCCCAAAGAATGATACCCAAGGTAATATCTTAATAAAATTAATATTATTGATACTAGAACAATATTAATTTGAATAAAATTGACCCAAAAATAATTATTTAGGTCTCTTAATTTCGGTTAAGAGAAGGAGAAGGAAGAAGAATTTTTATCTCTCTAAAAACTCTATATTTTTTATGGTGAATAAATGAATAATACAATAGTATTCAAGTAGTGTATAAGGTAAAAATTTTAAAGAGAAAAACCCATGGTTTTCTCTTAATAAAATCGGGTAGGGGAGGGGTGGTGATGGCCAATGCATGAGCAAGGTGTTCTTCACAAGAGCAAGTAGGTTTGCATGGCTAGGTTTAGGAAGAATGATTATGTTTTCCACTTAATTAATCAACATAATATTTATCCTAATACTCCCACTTATTCGGTCCACATGAGATAAAATGGACTCCATTTTATCTTTGTCAATTTGTCACATGTTACATGTCATGTAAAATTGTTATGTATTTTTAACATATTAAAAATCAACGCATTAATAAAAATACGTCATATACAAAATCGACTTAGTAATTCATAATTACTTGTACCAAAATAATTTACCAATTATAAATCACAACATCTTGTATTTATAATAATTATTCATACAGTTCAATTGTTTTCGTAAACAATAATTTCATCTAAGAAATAAAATAATTCGATTACTTAGACCGTATCTTATTTAATCAAATTACAATGAGACACGTGAATATTACTTCCAAAATCGTCCGTCAATTTTAAGTAATTTAATCAACCCGTATCGTCATACGATCAATTAAATAATCAATTAAGAGTGTTACCCTTTAGGTATGACCTAAGGGGATCAACTGATCACCACCGTCGCACGACAGTAATGTCAAACTCTAGTCAGCCAATCATTACCGATATGTGTGGACCGATTGTGATAAAATATTACTTCCCAATTGTATTCTTTAGAATGAGACTTAAACATGTGATCATCATGATCGACAGTTGTGATCGCATTATTGTCGGAGGACACATATTCCAACACTTTGGAGGTGCATTCTGATCTCGGCTAACTCGATCGAGTAACCGATGGAATCGATCGAGTAAGGCCAGCTCGATCGAGTGCCTTACGAACTCGACCGAGTAACTCTGTACGATGGTTTATTTCGTTTTAACACTCGTTTAAATTTTCAAGTTGATTGTTCTTGTTATAATGTTTCTTGTTGTGGGTATGTTATATCATTGTCCCGTCTGAGAGGTGGTTATACAGTTGTGCATATCTGTATGATTTATACAATTTTGGTGATGTTTATATAATTTCATATGCTAAATCAGGTTGTCTCAGGTAATGTAGTGTATAATGGTTATAACCCTTGTTGCATAATTTGTATGGTCGTATAAGAAAGTAATTGATAGCATGGCTGATAGTTGATGATAGGATGTCTCGTTGTGTGGTTCACTATGCCGATAGTTTCTTATATATATATGAGTCATATTTATGTAATGTCAAGGAAGTATAGTGATTGACATGAGTCAAAATGTGTAATATGGTTCGTTCGTAATGTCAATATGGGATAGTAATTTATTGACTTGTGTAATAGTAAAGTTGTTTTGATGGTGAACTTCGGGGACAAAGTTCCTTTTAAGAGGGGAAGAGTAATGTCGCAAAGGAAAATGACGTAATTATGGCAATTTTATGACAATTTTGAAGTATTTTAAATGGTTGTTTGGGTAATTTCGTGTAATGGTTATTGTATAATTGAGTAGTAGTTTGCAATTGTTGAAGAAAAATTAGTATGTTGTTGTATCTTGTTTTCAAGTACTTGTTCACTATGTTGCCATGTAATTGAAGGTTAGTAGAATATAATAGAATTGTTGATGGACGATTGAGTAGTAGAGATGAATTAAAATAATTAATCTGAACGAGTGGACTGAATGAGATGTTGTTGTGTATCTGTAATAGAATTGTTGTTTTTGGGCGTTTGGTAGCTGATGGTTGTTGACATATAATTGATGGAGGAATAGACTGGTAGTTGTATTGGTTTACATATGAGTAATAACAGAGATATGTGCAAGCAAAAGTCGAGTCAGTTGTTCTTGTGTACAATGTGCGTTTGGTGATTCAATAGGAAGTCGGTGATTTGATAGGAAGTTGTATTGTGTAATGTGCGCTAAGGTAGATGATGATGATAGTTGATGAACATTCATAGCAAGATAGTCTTTCTAATCAGTTGTGTTGACTTGTGTCGGATGAACAACGGTGGATGCTTTGGTTCCTTTGACCTTGTGTCGTGGGGGAGGATGAGTCGAACTTACGGGACGAAGTTCTTTTAAGGGGGGAAGAGTGTAATACCCATCCTTTTAGAGACCCGTTTGTTAGAAATCTATATCTCATTACTTGACATACTCATATATGTGTTGATTTAATTTAGTCATAAAATTAAATGTTGATCTTATGCATGCAAACAATAATAAAATTAAAGAAGAAATCATCATCTTACATTGAAGATTTCGGATTTTATGGGCACAAGTGAGTTCTCCTATTCACTTGTTCTTGAGCTTCCTTAAGTGGATGAACAAGGATTCAAGTAGAGAATCCCTCCCAAGGATTAATACCCAAAGTAACAACTTAATAAAATTAATATTATTATTACTAGAACAATATTAATTTTGTATAAAATTGACCAAAGTATTATTTGATCTCTTAATATTTCGGCTAAGAGAAGGGAGAAAAGGAAGGATTTTTATCTCTCTAAAAACTTTTACTTTTAGATTTTGAATGAATAATAATACACCAATATTTTTGATAGTGTATATTAGGTAAAATAAGAAGAAAAACCCATGGTTTTTCTCTTCTCAAAACCGGGTGGAAGGGGGGAGGTTTTTATGCCCAATGCATGATCAAAGTGCTCTTCACAATAACCACTGGGTTTGCATGGCTAGGTTTAGGTAAAATGATTATGCTTACCACTCACATAATAAACATAATATTTTCCTAATCCTCCCATTATTTCGGTTATTATAGATAAAATGGACTCCATTTTATCTTTGTCAAATTGTCAATTTGTCACATGTCACATGTCATGTAAAATTGTTATGTATTTTTAACATATTAAAAATCAACGCATTAATAAAAATACGTCACATACAAAATCGACTTAGTAATTCATAATTACTTGTACCAAAATAATTTACCAATTATAAATGACAACATCTTGTATTTATAATAATTTATTCATTCAAATGTAATTGTTTCCTTAAACAATAATTTCATCTAAGCAATAAAACAATTCGATTACTTAGACCGTATCTTATTTAATCAAATTACAATGAGACATGTAAATATTACTTCCAAAATCGTCCGTCAATTTTAAGTAATTTAATTAACTCGTATCGTCATACGATCAATTAAATGATCAATTAAAAGTGTTACCCTTTAGGTATGACCTAAGGGGATCAACTGATCACCAGCGTCGCACGACAGTAATGTCAAACTCTAGTCAGCCAATCATTACCGATATGTGTGGACCAGTGACAGTAAAATATTACTTCCCAATTGTATTCTTTAAAATGAGACTTAAACATGTGATCATCATGATCGACAGTTGTGATCGCATTATTGTCGGAGGACACATATTCCAACAATCTCCCACTTGTCCTCGACAAGTGTGCGTCACCAATTCTCTTATCCTATTACTATCTCCCACTTCATGCAAGGTGTCTTTCAGGTCGTACTTGCAAGTGATCATATCGAGAGTGGTTTCCTCGATCTGGAGAATAACTGATTGACCGGATTTATCTACCATAGATATCTTCCGAGCGTGGCCACGCATTTCCAGTTCATTACTCCTCGAGTGGCCCTGAGATATTGTTATAACCCTGACTAGGGGTGGACAATTCCCATCGCACTCATTCCCTTCGACTAGCCACAGCCATCATAACCAAAAATATGTCCATTTGACCCCATTTACGAAGGTCGTAGTAACACAAATCAAAGTTAATCTGAAACTGTGCCATCTTAGGCGAATAGTCTTTAGTCAAAAGAATCGACTCATTAGAATACTATAGTAGCTCTCGCCACGACCAGGCTATATAAATTTGCCAGAACTCTATAACCGGTCATAAGGCCCGACAAAGTGTTCCTAACAGTCTGCCTTTGTGATCGATTAGTCATTCTCATATGACTCCATGGCACTTGAACTTGCCGTCAATCGCATCACACTCTAGTCACTTCGAGACGTCACCTCATATAAGTAACTATGGGCGAATACAATGCTAATCCGTGTTCACTTTAATGGGGTTCAATTGTCTCTACAACCCGTTTGGATGTAACAAAGTATAAGGTGAGTTAATAATAACTTAAACGACAAATGTCGACATCACATTCGGGTAGTCAATACAGTATTACAACCTTGTGATGCATATCGTAAGTGTGTAAACACTAGTTGATTGCAATAGAAGTTTAACATACCATGTGTCCATGTGTTCAAACTTCTTATAATCGCATTTTCCTTTACATTCATGTTATCTTTCATAGCATGAACCTTACCAAGTACACATATAGGTTCCCAACCTTGGTTTGGGTTCTTTATCTTGAAGGAACTTCCCTGTCGATTATCACATAACCAATGAATTTGCGGTGAATGATATAACTTGCAAAAATCAAGTACTCCACCCACTCACAATGTACTAGGTAAATGTTTTGTAGAATCTTGCAACAATTGTCAAGATGATTAGCCTAGCACTTCTCACAAGTCCTAGCATATTAGAAAATATTAGTTTTGAGTAACTTCTTACTTCAACTAAGTATCTTTCCTAACCTTTTATTTCTCCTTTTAGCTTGAAAAGCTTAGGATTTTCATAAATCCTTACGCGTGTTCGAACTTTTTATATGTGCAACCTCTTGACACATAACAGAGTGTTCTGTCCAACACTGAAATCGCTCATCGGATTCTCCTCGAGAATTCATGATGATTCTTCTCTGGCTTGCCAATGATCCATCATGCTCTTATGCATATGATTCATTATTGGACATGAGCATGATTATTCTAATGGCGGAAACATTAGTAACTAATAATCATGTGATCAACCATTCTTAGGTTCAATGAACGACCATGACTGCTAATGGCAATTCCATTTTCATTTACATGAATAACCTACGTTTCTCGTTGATTCGATGTGTATATCTCAATACTTATCCAACATCTCATGATGTAATTGGATTCATCATAGTCCATTTTCATCCAGAATTGAAAACTCAAATACTTCTTTGTGAAGGAAAGTATTAGCTCGTCATTCTCAATGAGTAGTGAGTTATAAATTTTACAAGATGATTGCTCCCACTAAATTCCATGTCTTCACATGATAATTTCCAACTCCCACTTAATTCCACATGTTTCGCAATTGACTACTCAATCGAAACATTTCAAGAATTGAAATATATATTGCTTTGCTAAGTTGTTAAGATAAAACCATATATGTTCCCATCATATCCTTTCAAAATACCTATTTTGAAGAGGTTTCATCTTAACCTTATGAAAAGAGATTCTAATCTCTTAACTCATTCATATTGTGATGATGCGTAGCAATGTCATTATTCAAATGTGAATTATATCTAATACACGTCCTTCAAAATACCCTTTTCGGAAGGAGGTTTAACCATTTCATTTTCATAATGAGGTTAAGTAATGACATTAGCGAGGTTAATACTTAACTCAGCTCTTGTAGATATCAGCATATCAACATTTGCAACTTTTTGGTCATAAATCTCATTTATTTTCGAGGATGCAACTTTGTTTCATTTAGGTTCTTAAGTAAAATATTGAAACTATTGGTCAAATGTTGTTCATAAACTAGTCAAAACTCTTGTTGAGACTTTACATTAGTCATTCTTATTCCAAAACCTTCTTTTGGTCTCCTCGTGTAGTTATCTTGAGAACATATTCTTTTGATTACTTCATTTGGTCTTTTTTCTTATGTAGATATCATATATTTGAGACCATAGATCTCATCTATTCGAGTATACTATCTGTATAGGTATACAAATCATTCTTTCTTGCGTAGATCTCATTTACACAAGTACATAAATTTTGCTTGGTGTTCTTTGTGTCTTTATTTTCTCCCACTCTATCTTTAGAATGAATACACTATAGATTCAAAAGATAGCATATGAGACACAAATAATGATTTTTGAAGTATAAGGAGGACTATCTCATAGGTTGACTAATTGTTTTAGATTTGATAAGTGTACTTGGTAATTAACATTCCTTTAGGAGAGTTCATCAACTCAATCATCACTTTATAATTGATCATCCACAAGCCTTAAACTTGTGGACATATAATGAATCCCATCATTATAGTTGCCTATTAGATCACTTTAAGTGAATGATCATACGTTTCTATGAGCAAGCGGATAAAGACGAATTTTAGAACAAAGATAAAATACGATAAAACGGGTGACTTGGGTTGCAAACCAAGCCACCATTATCCAAAATACAACCATTATCCAAAAAATATTTCCATGTCGAACACGGAAATCAAAAGGTTCTAAAATCCGAAACATAATTAAAATAAGACAATAAAAAGCGAAGCTCCATAGAAGCTATTCCTAGCTTCTTGATGGTTTCTCAAGCTTGCTTTTCTTTTCCCTTGTCCTTGCTTGGTGGAGGCCCTATTTACAATAAAAAGGGGATACATTATCACAACTTTGTATCACAATACCATAGTTGAATTAGAAACATAAAAGAAAGGATAGTCATTTACCTATTAGAGTGATCTTTCCAGCCTTAATATCACTAAGATATTTGGAACAATTTATCAAGAGGACCCTTCTTGATCATGGAAGTGCTAGCTTCATAAGTCTTAGCTTTGGTGAAAGTGGGAGCTTGCTTCTTACCCTTCTTCCCATTCTTCTTGAACTTCCCCTTGCTTTTGGTGCTTATGTTAAGCACATCCTTAGGTGGGTTAACATTTAACCCCATGTCTCTCTCGGCTTGCACAAGTAACTTGTGCAACTCTTCAAGAGACACGTCCTTGTCTTGCATGTTAAAATTCACCCGGAATTGAACATACGCTTTGACTTTGGATAAGGAGTGTAGAATCCTATCTACAATGAGTTCTTTGGGGATTTTAACTTTTTGAATCTTCAAAGTCTCGACTAGCTCCATTAATTTGAGCACGTGAGGGCTAACCTTTTGGCCCTCTTTGAAGTCGAGATCAAAGAATGCCGCGGCCGCCTCATATTGGACGATCCGCGGAGTTTGTGAAAACATTGTCACAAGCTTGGAATAGATTTCATTAGCGGTGCCCATCTTAAAGGCTCTCCTTTGGAGATCCGCCTCCATCGCAAAGATCAACACATTTTTCATTGCGGCGGACTCCTTGTGGTAAGCTTCATATGCTTCTCTAGTGGCGGCGGTCGACCTAGTATTAGGTTCGGGTGGAGAGGCCTCGGTAAGGTAACGAAGCTTTTCGTCACCTTGGGCGGCTAATTTGAGTTGGGCATCCCAATCGGAGAAATTTGACCCATTCTTTTCAAGTTTACATCGGTCCATGATGGATCGGAGCCATGAAGTATTAGTGAGAGGTGTGGCGTTGGTGTTTGGAGTGGCCATTTGTTATGAGAAATAAAAGCGGTCTACAAAACAAAATATGGAAGGAATAAAACATATGTCGTTTTCAAAATAATAATACTCGTAAATTTTTTTTTTAATTGAAACAAGTTTAATTGCATTTATCTAGTGACCTCTACCCAACTTAGATAAATGATTCCAAGACCCAAATTCATATCAACTTAGGCACGGGGTAGCCGATGAAACCCATATCAATATAACTCGGTGGATTAACTTTTTTAGTCGATTCTACTTTTAGAACTCTTGGCCGATAACATTACTCTAATGTTTATCTATAGCCCGGAACACATGCGACTACGGTCACGAATACTTCCGTTGAGGTCAATCCAAATTTCGAATAAATGTGTCCATGATCCAAATTCACATTAACTTGGGCACGGGGTAGCCGATGAAACCCTCATCAACATGAATTCGGTGGATAGACATTTATCACCCACTTCCTCTACGTAACAAGGTTTGTACCCCGGGGTGGCCGAGTGCACTCCCTCGCGAAATAGGTTTTCATGATTTCTACTATTTGGTAAGGCTATGTCTCAATTGATTATTTTAGTGAGAAGTCATGTCAATTTATTATCTATCACGTTTTAAGTGAACTAAAGCGGTGAACAACGATAATTCTAATTGACACGGTCGATGAACTCGATTAAAAATTGATGCATGTTTTAGTTATGGCGATTTAGCGATGCATGCGACATATAAATAAAATGCAAAGCATAAAATAAATCCTAGTATGGCTTTCCTAAAATAGAAAATCTAATTAACTATTACATATTCGGAAACCAACTCCATTGGTCCCTTGAACTTCGGTTATGGCACGCATCTCGAGGTAACACCGTCTTTATGTATCGCCTTCTTGAGTGACACCGTCTTCAAGGAACTCCGGAATAATTAAATTACATAACAAATTACATAATTTCCTATTATACATTTGTAATTAAAATAAAATAAATCTATTAAATTACAAAACGGTGATACGAGATCACAATAAATTACAACCGAATCGATATTCCCATACATTTCGGGTAATACCAATTAAAAACTAAGGCCATACTAAGTAAAATTACATAATTCAAAAAATATATAGAATAAAATTATGACAATCATAAATAAAATGCAGCATTATAATATGTATGAACATGCCCAATTTTATGCTAAATCGCCTTTAAGGAGCCAATATCGTATATTAAACGGTTTTTACGGATTTGCGTGATTCAACCTTTTAAAATCACAATAAATTACATAAATTCATATTTATGCACAAGTTAATTACTCTAACCTCTTAGGACTCAAAATTAGTCTCCACTAACTATTTGACTATAATTAACTCATATTTCCTAAAATTGTTCATTAATGCACCCAAAATTACAAAAAAAATGCTATAAACTTCAAATAAATCACAAAAATTTCAAATAAATTTGAAATTAGAAATTTAAACTCATGAACATTCTGTAAAAATACCATGACACTCATAATGTTCAAAAACCTTAGGTTAAAATTTCGAAAAATTTATCGGAAAAACTATGTTGCGGTTTATCGGATTTATCAATTATAATCATAAAAACATGAGAAAAAAATATATTCATCAACTTTTCAATTTTAGATCTGAAAAAGATAATAAAATGCAACATGTGACGTTTTTCCTTAGTCATGAAGTATGTTTTAGCAATTATTCACTAATTAAATCACTATTTATGCTATTTTTCATCAAAAATTCATTAATTATGCATAAAAACTTCAATATAGCCTATTATTTTACACACATCTTGTAAAATTTCATGTGACAACATACTAAATTTCTATGACCAGATTCGAAATTTATCTCATATTAACCTATTTTTCATCTAAATACGATTTATATCATGAAAAATCCATATTTCGAGCATAAAAACTCCAAAAATTCTGAAAATTTACAAGTCATATAAAAATAATACAAGTGATAACATATACAAAAACCACTAGAAAATTCGAAGTTTAGCTAATTTTAGTCTGAAAATGACATTTTAATCATAAAATGACATTTTTAATGTCATTATTATATAAGATGAACAATAATAATCCATAAATTAACCAAAATATCCTAAATATATTTTAGGATCAGAAACTTTAACATGCATAATTTATTTCGTGATATATCATAATAACACAAATTTATAAGTTTTATATGTTAATCGTATAACTCGGAAAAAACTATAACCGATTTGCATGCAAACAACCAAGGCGCTCTGATACCACTTGTTAGAAATCTATATCTCATTACTTGACATATTCATATATGTGTTGATTTAATTTAGTCATAAAATTAAATGTTTATCTTATGCATGCAAACAATAATAAAATTAAAGAAGAAATCATCATCTTACATTGAAGATTTCGGATTTTATGGGCACAAGTGAGTTCTCCTACTCACTTGCTCTTGAGCTTCCTTAAGTGGATGAACAAGGATTCAAGTAGGGAATCTCTCCCAAGGATTAATACCCAAAGTAACAACTTAATAAAATTAAAATTATTATTACTAGAACAATATTAATTTTGTATAAAATTGACCAAAGTATTATTTGATCTCTTAATATTTCGGCTAAGAGAAGGGAGAAAAGGAAGAATTTTTATCTCTCTAAAAACTCTTATTTTTAGATGTTGAATGAATAATAATACACCAATATTTTTGATAGTGTATATTAGGTAAAATAAGAAGAAAAACCCATGGTTTTTCTCTTCTCAAAACCGGGTGGAAGGGGGGAGGTTTTTATGCCCAATGCATGATCAAAGTGCTCTTCACAATAACCACTAGGTTTGCATGGCTAGGTTTAGGTAAAATGATTATGCTTACCACTCACATAATAAACATAATATTTTCCTAATCCTCCCATTATTTCGGTTATTATAGATAAAATGGACTCCATTTTATCTTTGTCAAATTGTCAATTTGTCACATGTCACATGTCATGTAAAATTGTTATGTATTTTTAACATATAAAAAATCAACGCATTAATAAAAATACGTCACATACAAAATCGACTTAGTAATTCATAATTACTTGTACCAAAATAATTTACCAATTATAAATGACAACATCTTGTATTTATAATAATTTATTCATTCAAATGTAATTGTTTCCTTAAACAATAATTTCATCTAAGCAATAAAACAATTCGATTACTTAGACCGTATCTTATTTAATCAAATTACAATGAGACACGTAAATATTACTTCCAAAACCGTCCGTCAATTTTAAGTAATTAAATTAACCCGTATCGTCATACGATCAATTAAATGATCAATTAAGAGTGTTACCCTTTAGGTATGACCTAAGGGGATCAACTGATCACCAGCGTCGCACGACAGTAATGTCAAACTCTAGTCAGCCAATCATTACCGATATGTGTGGACCAGTTGACAGTAAAATATTACTTCCCAATTGTATTCTTTAAAATGAGACTTAAACATGTGATCATCATGATCGACAGTTGTGATCGCATTATTGTCGGAGGACACATATTCCAACACCGTTGACCGACGTTGACTGACCTTAGACACCGATCTTGACCTTAGGAAACCTTACGAGTGACGACTTGTGACGATGAGAGTATTCGTGTGCTTATTGCTCGATCTAGCTGAGGCTACTCGATCGAGTAACTTGGGAGCTCGATCGAGTAGAGGTCACTCGATCGAGTAAGTTAGTTACTCGATCGAGTAATGGGTTTGCAGCGTGGAACTATAAATCGTAAATCGTGAAACCTCAAATCATTTCTCTACCTTCTTCCTAAACCTAAATGCCGTCATTCCACTTCTCCTTCACCATGGTTCACCTCCCTGATGCCTTTGTGAGTGGGTACACCTTAGGGATGGGATGCTTAAGTCGGGTAGCGGTCTTTACGCCGGATTGCTTTGTATAGGTATGTTGTCATCATCATCATTGTCATCCTTGATTTTAGTTATGGTTGTGGTAGTAGTAATAGATGGTTATGATGGTTGTTATAGGTGGTTTCGCTGATTGCTTGTTATCTTGTCATCGGACGCGGAATCGCTGCAGTTGCTAAAGGTAGGTTCGCCTACTCAGTACCGTTGATTGTCTAGAGATTCGTTCGTTGGTGTATGATTGGATTAGTGTCTTTATTGTTGATTGGTTATGGTAGTTGATTAACCTTGTGTTGAAATTGTAGTTGGTGATTGTTGTTTGTACAGCTGGTTGTGATTGTTGTCTATGGTTCTCGAGGTGCGTCCTCGGCTGAGTGGGGTCACTTGCGGGAGTGGCTTCACGCCCTTGATTCGCCTTCTGTGGAACCCGCCACATAAGGGATGTGCACATTAAGGAACATGGGTTTATCGCTCGGATAGATGAGCGGGGCTTAGGTGGGAACGGCTGCGGTCCCCCACTGGCAGGACTGGACCTTCGGGCAGTCAGAGGTGTGCGGTTGGTTGGAGGAGGCGGTGTGTGTGTGTGTGTGTGTGTGTGTGTGTGTGTGTGTGTGTGTGTGTGTGTGTGTGTGTGTGTGTGTGTGTGTGTGTGTGTCACTGTATGTGTGTTGTGTCTGCTTTTGTATTGTTACTTCAGTTACTGACCTTGTGTGGTTTCATTATGTTGTCTTTTGTGTTGTGTCTGCCGCGATCCACTATGTTGAGCAGTCAGTCTTAGCAGGTTGATGTATGGACCTTAGCTGGGTGCTTGGAGGGACGAGTCTATCACGAGTTATGACAAAGATAGTTTCACATAGCTGATAGTGGCCTTGAGTTGTATCTTTTGTATCAGTTGTTTGGTTAAATCACTTGTAATTAATATAATTGTTCTTTTATCGACATTTGATTATTGCTGACCTCGGACAACCGAGATGGTAACACATTTATCTACTAGGGAAGGTCTTGTTAAGGCTCCTTGGTAGATGGGGGTGTTACATTCGTTTAAATCAATTACAGACCCTCGAAGTATAAGAATTGTGGGCTTATTATTTTTAAATGTCTTAAAAATTATGTGTCAGTCTATTATCTAAGTGTAAATCAGATATTCATTAGGTTTTTAATTCATGATGTCGCATTAGACTAAGGAGACTATATATAGTCACCTGGGTTATGGTCCCAGATAAAACACACAATAATCTAATCCCCCCGGTCCCATCGGTAGAGAGATCCTTGAGTTATGTGTGTCTACTAGAAGACCTAATCCCGAAGACCGTCCCTTTAGTTGGTTTATCCCAACCATTCGTCATGTAATTAGGTACGCTTCTGCATGTAGTATTTACCGAATAAATTTAGTATGAAGTTATTGGCCTTTAGTCGAATGATTAAATTTAACACGAAGTACCCTTTTCTCCACAATTTTGGGTTATTTCCTGCATTCTGTATCAAATCAGTTTGGGGCTGACAAGCAATGGTGATGGTGAAGTTGTGTGAGTGGTGTTCTGAAGGACGATGATGGACAAATATTTGCAGCGATTGTGCGTGCGTCGTTATTCGTTACTATGGTTAGAGGTGTTTACCGGTCCAAAACCGGACCGGACCGCAAAGACCTGCAAACCGAATAACCCCTTACCTAAAAATCGGAGACCAAACTGGTTAGGTGGGGAGTAGGGACCTGGACCGGAACCTTTTGGGTCCGGCTGTTTTAAATGGAAAATGAAAGGGCGCCACCGGGTGGCGGGTGAGTGGGACTCCTTCAATTAAGAATGTATGTGAGAGGGTGGCATCCAATTTGAACACCACCCGATAACACTCTGTCCTTTTTAAATGGAGTTGAATATAATAACTCCTCCTCATGGACATTCTAATGCATAATGTCCGAACTATTCGCACCTATGAGATTGAATCTTAGATTTATCCCGGCGTACAAATATACTACTCGATTCTTTACGGAGTACAAGCACGCAAACAAACACTACGTGAAAAAACCAACAATTTCTCGAATTAATGATGAATTTTTTGAGCCAAGTGCTAATATCCTTACGAGTCCCTTGTTAAGTTGTTATAACATGGACAAATAAGAAAATGACAAAGATGAAGTTATAATTGTTTGTAGTCTTCTGCATTTTCATGCAAAATTGCAAACAACATCGTCTTGGATTATTCAAGTCATGTGCGCTATATCATGTGAATTCAAAACTACTCTTCTATTTGTATCTCAATATGCATTTATAAAGAAGGAAAATGAGTTAGGTAGAAATATAAAAATTCTTATGTAAGGCGGTTTTGTACAAGAATTTTTAAAACCGTTTTTTTTTAAGTAGCCACCTATAAGAGTTCATGATATCTGTTTTCATTTATCTGTGTTATATGGACTACAACTTTTGTGTACAATGATCTTAAAATGAACAACTAAAATTCGAAAGTAAAGCACCGATATAAAAACGGGGCGGCATAAGTTTAGTATAAACATCCAAAATTTGGATATTTCATGGCTTATAATTAGGTACTTCGATGTAGTCATAATTAAACCCTAGTTCTGCCACTAGACAAAATAATAGAAAATGTAGATACAATAAAATAACTAAAGTACTTTATGTTATAACCCATATACAGGGGCATCTTCAGGTAAATTAAAAAAAAAATGAGGCCCTAAATATGAATGTACAAGTGTACTATAACTTGAGGTTTGTATTGAACTTCATTAATTAGTGGACTATACATCTAGTAGTATAGGTTTGGAGTTTTATAATACTTCGTAAATAATTTAAGCTTATATGTACATTTTACGAGTTTTAGTGAAAAGAATCTGAGTGTCTTTATGAAAAATCTTAACTCATAATATTATACTGAAACTCAAAAATAATGCATATAAGTTCAATAAGATTTTAATTTTAACAATTCAAAAATTAAAATGTAAGTCAAAATTTTTAAAAACTCGAAAAGATTGCATATAATTTCAATTATATTTGTATTGGATGTATTATGCTCATATACATCTGGACTTATAGACTTATTTGTGTAAGTTCATCAATAAAGCTTGTAAATTTGGTGGTCTAAACCGGAGGCCTGGTGCCGTTGCCCGTGATTGCCATGACCTTAGACACCCCTACCCATATATGAGTGTCCATTATTGGTGTAACTTTCCGAATCTTGCAAATTAACACTAACACAAATAAAAATCACCGCAAATTAATTTTAGCTCACTTCTTTATCGAATTTTAACATTCATATCAATAAATCTCATGTTCGAATCTCCATCCCCAAATACCATATTGCCCCATTTGACACACACAAAAAAAAAAAAGCAGGTCTACAATCAACTGTAATTCAAGGTCCAACCCTCCAAACCAGTCAACAACATTATTAACTGCTCCGTAATTAAAGACTGAATATCAACTCGATTAACGAGTGACCCGTACTAACTTGTTTATATATTTGACGCATTCTACTAAATTTTATACCCCAACTTTCTTCAATGGCTCCTGCGATTTCTTCTTCAACCACTTTACATTCAAGGTGATTTTAATTTATTTCTCATTTTTATTATTTCTTACTAAAAATGCCATTTACAAGAGTATATATTAAGGCTAGGCTAGTAAAAACGATATATCTCCGTCTTAACCACTAAGTCAATAATATCTTTTTTATTTGATTTTCTTTTTGGCTACAGAAATTCCAAAAATCATACCGTCATAATGTATTTTTATGATTTTTCCTCATTTGTTATGTAATAATCAACAAAGTAGCATAAACCATAAACCAGGCGGAACCAATATTATTTAAAGTCACGGAACCAATATTGTAAGATATTAATGAATATTTATGTTGGAGGGTGATCCCCCATGCTAGCCCTTCTGGCAACTTAAATAATTTACGTATTTGTTTGGTTTATGAATTTGATATATAGAGAAGAAGCAAAGGAGATGGAGCAAGTAGAGATTGATTGGGAGAATCTAGGGTTTGGACTGACACCCACAGATTATATGTACATTATGAAATGTAACAAGGGAGATGAATTTAGTGAAGGTCATATTGTTCCTTATGGTAACATTGAGTTGAGTCCTGCTTCTGTTGTCTTAAATTATGGCCAGGTCTCTTCTTTTTCTACCTGTTTCTCATTTTTCTTCATTTCTAATACCAATGATCAAAAGTGTACATTTTTGAAAATGTGTTGTTAATAACTAGACTAGAACATCTTCGATACTTCCCTTATTAGGGAAAGTGAGTTTAGTGTGACTTTAGACCTTTAGTTGTTGTAAATTGTTTGGAACATTGTGGTTGTATTATTTGGTCAAGTTTACTGTGGCTCTACCTACCAATTAAGTATTAACCCTTTCAACAAGCACATAAAATAAAGGGTAAAACATGGCGGCTCAGTTTCCTCTAATTGTTTATTTGTGTTAGATGAAAATTTAGACTTGTATATATGCTCTATGTTTTCAAGCTATACATACTTATTGTTGTTCATTCTGTAAGTATGTTCGTAAAAATCCAAGTTTCATACGACGTTCTGCCTATAATCACGAGCTTGACACTAGACATGATCGTTACATTTCTAGTTTCATAAAATAAACTGAGAAAATCAGCGATCTTTGCTAAATTATCTAAAGTTATATGAAAATCACTCTAAACCTTTTGATATGAATTAGTTTTTTTGGAAATTATAATCGTTTTGTCCATGATACGCCTTCTGTATGACAGTCACTGAAATATTTTATTGACATTTCCATCATTCCTTTTGCTGTTGTTCGACCAATAATCTCAGCTACTTACTTCGAGTTCCATATGTACTTGAATTCGTCTGCATATTTTTTCCAAGTACACAAAGAGCTGACAGTGGTTCGTTCATATTCAAACACATAGGGTCTTTTTGAAGGATTGAAGGCATACAGAAGAGAAGATGGGAAACTTATATTGTTCCGGCCTGATCAAAACGCATCACGTTTGCAAATAGGGGCTGAAAGAATGTGCATGCCTTCTCCTTCTGTTAATCAGTTTATTGATGCAGTAAAGGAGACCGTGCTTGCTAACAAGCGCTGGGTGAGTAACTCTTCAACTTAGGTGATATAGCACCTACATCTGAGTCTATACCAGTGTCATTTCGGACATGGGTATGGCTCAAATATTGAAGAGCCGAAGTGAATAGCTACTATATCTGAGTCTTAGTAATGTAGCAATGTTCAACTCAATTAATTTTTCCTATGGTTGATGCAACAGATTCCTCCTTCAGGGAAAGGATCTTTGTACATTAGACCATTGCTCATAGGAACTGGGTCGAGCCTAGGGATATCGCCAGCCCCAGAATACACATTCATCATTTATGCTTCACCTGTAAACAAATACTTCAAGGTTAGTTCGGGGTTGATGCTTTTGTCCAACTTCTCTTTACTTATATGTCGCGTATATGTTGTGATGTTCTGTGCTACATTGTTCTTTGTCCCTGGTTAGGAGGGGAGTGCTCCTCTAAGCTTGTACGTCGAAGATGAGTTTGACCGTGCTTCTCGTGGCGGTGTTGGCTGTGTAAAATCTATCACCAACTATGGACAGGTATGGTTAATTGGCAATGTCCGCTGTCTAAAAATTATGCAAGCATGCATCGAAAAAAATTAGACTCTGATGGATTGTATGTTTTAAGGCGCTAAGACCATTGACAAGGGCAAAAAGCAGAGGATTTTCAGATGTTCTGTTTCTTGATTCAGTAACTGGGAAGTACATTGAGGAGGCATCGGCTGCTAATGTATTCGTCGTAAAGGTAAATGTTCTTAGGAGGATTATCCACTGAGTTCAAAGTTTTATTCCCTGCAATCCTCATTATATTTACCTGTATACACCGTGAAGGTTAATTTGTCTCGGGTAGATGGTTTATTAAATGAATGTACGCTTCACGCTTGCAGGACAAAAAAATCTGTACTGCACCAACAAAAGGCACCATTCTTCCAGGAGTGACTAGGAGTAGCATCATCGAAATAGCCCGTGATCATGGTTACGAGGTAATTTGCATTTCCGATGAATTAATGTAATGACAAATTTCTTGACCAAATGGAAATATAGGAAGGGTGAAATTAGGCTCATTTGTTTTGCATTTTCCAACCTGTGTTAACTGGTTAAATATGAGCATACAGGTCGAGGAACGGATGGTTGAAATACAGGAATTGTTGAGTGCAGATGAAGCTTTCTGTACTGGAACTGCTGTAGTGGTTGCACCAATTGGTAGTGTTACCTACCAAGGCAAAAGGTGTAGTACTACTCCATGTTATGCCTTGAATTCTCGTGATTTCGCAGATGATACACATGAACTAGATATCTCGACCTATGTCACTTATATTAGTACTGCAAGTTGAATGTGTCAGCGTGTCACACTCGTCTACAACAAACAAAAACAACATCAACCGATACTTTAAGGACCCCATGAATGGCGGGATAGGGAATGTAAGCAACCTTACCAATGTGTGAATGGTGGAAAGAGACTATTATTCACTTTCAGTGACCAATATTGAAAATGGCATTGGTAATTGCATCGAATTAGCTAGTTAGTTGGGAATGAGAGCGTATATCAAAATAAGGATTGGACTCCATTGGGAATGAGAGCCTATATCAGACTCATCTGTTATTGAAAAATTATCACATGTAATAAAACAAAAACTCGAGTTTCTTGTCGTGTCGAGTGTTGAATGTTGATGAATATGACATCTAAAATGCGAGAAGCATGACAGAATAACAATCTTGTTTGTGTTGTTTATGTAGGGTTGAGTACGAAGCGGGCGACAACTTAGTGTACAAGAAACTGTTATCAACATACACAGGCATCCAAAAGGGTGAGATTGAAGACAAAAAGGGTTGGATAGTTGAAATTAACCAAAGCTCTTCATAGTATGATCTATGCCTTAGTCCTTGGAAGAAAAATATTAGATTAATGCATCTTATCTTTTACTAATGTATCTCTCATGTTTTTCAAAGATATTTTTTTAGGCATGCTTAGCTTTAATTTTGTAATAATGAGAAGATTTAGTATTATGGTCTAAAGGGCATGATCAATTAAATCGCTCATGGCTCATGGCTCATCGGCCAATTCTATCTTGATTGCATATCTTAACATATGACCATAACTTGATTAAGAGCTAAGGGCCGGTTTGGTTTGAGCCTTTGAGGTAATAAAAAATGGAAAGGGAATGAAAATGTTTTATTTCCTTGGTTAGAGTTTGTGTTGTTCAATAGGTCTCACTTGTGTTGATGCAATAGGTCTCACTTGTGATGGTAATATCCGTTACAAGTTTGTGACGGGTTAAATATCACTCATATAGGTAGATAAGACAAAAAGTAGAATGTATAGGGAATCACAAATAACTTGTCTTTATCCTGCCATGTGGGTTTTATTTGACCCGTCACAAGCTAGTGACGGATATCCGCCATCACAAATGAGAATTTCTGTTGTTCATGAAGTGTTTGGTTGAGGGGTTCAGAATGGATTTAGGCAAATCTAGTGTTTGGTTGGCTTGTTTTGAAATGGAGTTAGATGCCTGATGGATTTTAACTTCATTTCCAACCCCTTAAAATTTCATACCTAAGATTCTACCCAAGTTTCCAACTCCATTCCCCCATAGTGTAAAAATAAACATACCAAACAAGTTTAGAGTGGTATTGGGATCTAAGTCCATTCCTCTATGAGATTCTCATCCATTCCATTCCACCTTCTTGAACCAAACGACCCTTATCTTTTTTCAATCTCTTTCCATACTTCAAGGAATGGGATTTGGAACAGGAGTTCAAGCCAGTAAACACTCAGCTAGCCTAAGCACGGGCTCAGTCATAACCCGGTTTACGTCCTTGGCTCAGGGTTTCCAAGTTAGTTCAGTGACACACTCAGCCTAATCCAAGATGAAGCTACCTTATGTACATAAGTAGGCCTCTAATGTGAAGGTCTCAATTATCTTATTTTCAGTTAATTTTAACATTTCAATTTTCGGCTCAAGAATAAAAAACAAGAGATAATATTCACCAAATTTCAGTAAACTTATGATCCACGCTGCAGCAAGTACAAGGCCTTTTGTTTGGACTCGAGTTCAAGGTGCTATTTGAGGAAATCATCTTCTAAGGGTCAACATACAAAAACTCAAGACAAACTAGGGCTTTAATTACTCCTGCACAAGCTAACAAAGAACTGAAAACTGCTTTATTGCTTTATTGTCTTTTGTCTTAGTTTCAAGTTGTAAGAATATGTCTGTTATTTTGTATGGTAGCTGAGGTTTAACCCGAGCCTTAGAAACTCATTGTGTACGTTGTAATCTTTAACATCCTTGGCCTATATAAGCCAAGGAGCATCAAATGAATGAAACAGACTACCTTGAACTAAAAACTTATTTTCTGAACATTGTTCTGAAACCAAAATTCTTGGTTGTGTGCTTGAGTTCTCTTTTACTTAGTGCTGGGAGGGTGATTATTGATTCTTTGCTGAGTGCTGGAATCAAGAATCACAACCTTAGATCATTGGCTTAGTGCTTTGGTCAAGGATTTATAGTTACAATCACAAACTCTCAATTATAGCAGAACTGTCAGAAGTGTTCTTCCTGAACAGATTTTGCAGACCAAACTAAAAATAGTTAGAGTACTTTAATATTCACCAAATTTCACTCAGATCTCTATTAATACCAAATTTAATTACCGTCAATTTTCAGGATTTTTAAGGGTCATTTACTATTTTAATAAATCCTGATATCTCATTTCATTAAGGATGTTTTCCTGAATTACTCTGAGAATTTTTTAACTGTGCTATAAATTACAGTCCAGGATTAGTCATAATCCATCTAAATTGATTCCCTCCCAACCCGAACATAACTCATTCCTTTTCCTTAATACCCCACTCACCACTACATCAACCACCTACACCCGCCGCTGACACCATATCCCCTAGCACCGTACCCCTCCACACCTCTGACTGTGCTATAAATTAATATCAAAGTTAATTTCGTTAAACACTTTCTGAGTTTATGCACAACTTCCCTTAGCACTGTTACAAAAAAGGGATATATATCATACTTTTTGCTCATAGACATCACATTTTAGATAGTCTAATGTTAAGTTTAGTAGTGTCTATCATAAGATCAATAAACATAGATGCAAGTCTATTGTCTTAATGAATTTGATGTATATGCGTTATATAAACTGTTAGGAATTGGTGCTTTGAATTTGTGTCGAGGACGGACTAAGTTAAGGCAAGAAGAGGTGGAAATATAAACTAAGAAACAGAAGTCAAATATTATCGCACAAGTCGCATGTATGTCTGATGCATGAGACTGATTTGCGTGGGTCTCTACATTTAATGGCTAAACTTGTTCATGTGTCAAGTATTTGATGCGTGACTTATCAATAATATATATATATACATATATATACATATATATACATATATATATATATATATATATATATATATATATATATATATATATATATATATATATATATATATATATATTATCTGCTATTCTTATTTTCAAGAAGAAAAGAAATTGATTAAACATTTCATTGATCTCAAAGCTGCTGAATTGAAATTTTAAGCCAGAAAGCAAAAATCAAGCACATTCAATATGCAGATTGCAGCTCTAAATATTTTTTTGCCAAGATCTCTGAGAGAAGGAACCACCAGCATCTTGGAGTAATAAAAGATATTCTTGGTAATACTTGCACTGGAAGGGATCATATTAATATAGCTTTTCAGGACTATTATAAGGGGTTCCTTGGCCAAAGTAAGCAGATTAAGCCTCTGAAGAATGATATGTTTTCAACAGGCCCCTCCATTTCTTCCTCTGATAGTCTTGCCCTTGAGGCTCCCTTGACTCTCAAAGAAATTAAAGATGATGTTTTCAGCTTGGATAATAATAGTAGCCTTGGCATAGATGGGTTTTCTGCAGTGTTTTTCAAACCTGTCCGGTCAATTATTGGTTTGGATTTTAGCAAGGCAATTCACTCCGTTTTTCAGACTAACCACATGGCTAAGCAATCTAACTCTACTATCATTTCTCTCATCCCTAAGAAACCCGTTCCCTCCTCAGTCATGGATTTCAGGCTTATCTCCTGTTGCACAGTCTTCTACAAAGTTGTTAGCAAAATCCTTGCTAATAGACTTAAAAGAGTGCTTCCAACTATCATTGGAGAGGAACAAGCTGCTTTTGACTCTGGGAGAAGTATCTTTGAGAACATTATATTATCTCAAGCTCTTGTTAAAGGGTATACAAGGAAAAATATCTCCCCAAGGTGTTTTATCAAGGTAGATATTAGAAAAGTTTTTGATTCTTTACATTGAGATTTTATTGCTTATTCTCTGCAACAGTTTGGCTTTCCTTAAAGAATTACAGATTGGGTTATTGTAATACCCGACATTTTTGAGACCCGCATTTAGACCTATGGACGCGTGAGGGAACCTACATGTACTCGGACGAGACCAAGTAAGACCTAAACTAGACCTAGTAGACTTCCAGTGGACCAAGTGAGTTGGCACTCGGTTGAGTAAGGGTACACTCGACCGAGTGAGTGCCACTCGGTCGAGTGAACTGGTCACTCAGTCGAGTGGAGCTGAGCTGTACCTGTGAAATGATATTTTGGGATTTCATCTTATCCCAACACCAACCCCTTCATTCTTCTTCTCCTTCTTTCTCACTCTAAAATACTTCCCCCTCTCTAAAGGCTCCCTAAACCCTCCCTTTGACATTCAAGCTTGGATTAATGGTAGAACACCCTTTCTAATCCCCGATCTACCTTGTTAGATCGACATCCTACCATTTTCCTCTTTGTTTTATGTTAGTCTCAGATTATGGTTCATTATGAGAGATTAATTAGTAGTTAGTTATGTAAAGTGAGTAATTACTGACTAATAATGAGGGATTTCATATTGTAAATTAGTATAGAGTGAATTGTGATAGTTATTACATGATTTATGTAGGATGAGACGGTTTTATGATATGGATACTTGGTGATTTCGAGTAGCTTGAGGATTATGCTAAAAGGTAGGTTATCCTACTCGATTTCAATATTGTGTCTGCATATTTGGGTGTCTTTCCTCACTAATGCATTTATGAGTCGGTTAGTATGAATGTTGGATTGAATTCATGAATTTGGTTATATGTTAAGTGTTGTTCTTCCATTTGTCATGTATGGTTGTGATTGTGTTGTGTTGGATGTCTTTTGTGGTGTTACTTGATTATTGATGAGACGTAAGATGGTTGGGAAACCGTCTTGCGCTCAGGTCGCCCCTTGGAGTTCCCAAATTCAAGGGGGATGTGCACATTAATGACTTGAGTCACGAAGGGACTCGTGTGGTTGAGGCACGACGTCTGGCAGAGGATCCGGTTGGCTTCCGGACCCGGTATGTCTGGGCGTGTCCCTGTACCTTTGTGTGAGATGTGGTGTCGTGGGCGTGTCCCTGACACCGGTGGTTGTGGATACGTCTGGGCGTGTCCCGGTACCGGTATGGTGATTGCATATTCAAGTCTCATTCATATAATTAAGTCGTGTCTACACTTATCGAGTCGTGTTATATGTTGTGTATTGAAACTGACGTTTGTTGTGTCCGTGTAAATGTTACCTATTTTCGGGGTGGCCTGTGTCGATCCATATGATATTTTCGATCATATGGGGAGCAGTTGTTTACATGTTAGCTTTGGTAGGATGCGGGAGACAGGACGAGCCGTGACGACATTCGAGTCAAGCATAGTTGTTTAGACTAGTTTAGTAGTCATGAGTTGTATTATTCATTTCATTTAATCTTTCATGTCTATGTAATCCACTAAATACTTTTTTATATTTATTATTTCTTAATTGCGACTCTGATTTCACTACCTCAGAAAACCGAGAAGGTAACATCTCCCCATTACCTTTGCCGGGTAAGAAGAGGGTGTTACAAAGTGGTATCAGAGCTTCGATTTTGGAACCTAAACAAATGAACCAAAATAAACCTAGGTGTGTCCAATAAAATGAACCCGATAAGAGTCTAATAGGAGATTGGTTTTGGATGAGTGGGCGCCCTTATGTCAAAACTAGTGCCTATTGCCTCGGTTGGTCACTACGTGAGTGGTTACAAGTAAGGGTGAATGATATAGACAATGTTGTGTGATTGCATGAATTATATAGTAGTGGTTGAACTCTTGCATGCTATGAATTTCACCTGTGTACGGAAGTTGAATTGCTAGATTAGTATGAGTAGCGTGTTTGGAAAATGTTTATCATGTGTCGGTGTGTAGGTAATAGTTTCAATCTTTGCATCACATAGTGTGTTAATTGAATGCCTATTAGTGTCCTTGATCATGCATGAGTAGTATTGGATACTAGTGGAGTAGCCACTAGTGTCATGGTAGTGCACCATAGATGGTGAGTAGAACAATGTATGAACTAACTCGGGATGGGTCGCCAATAGACGGTGGACTCCCGAGCTTTGTATTGTCTTGCAGGAAATCCACCAATAAAATTCTATTGAAATTTGGACTCAACGGGATTACTTGACCAAGTGCGAGTACCAACTCGGCCGAGTAAGAAAGCACTCGACCGAGTGGACCCTTTACTCGACCGAGTGGACCCAGTTTCAGGAGGTAAAACATTCTGCCAAAAACTGCCACTCGACCGAGTGGAATCGTACTCGACCGAGTACACTCGGCACTCGGGGGAGTGGGTTCACACGGGCTGGACCACTCGGCTAAGAGCTCTTAGTTCCCCCAATTCTTCATACTTATCTTCATATCTTCATATCTTCATCCCTTTCTTCACCAAAATTCCCCAAAAACCTCCATTGTTGCTCTAGTTTGCTTGGAATTCACCTTATTACTTCACTTTTCTCATCTAATCCCACTTATTAGTCAAGGTAAGCACATTCATCTTCTTCCATCTTTTTCCCCAATTTGAGTTTTCTTAGATCTACTCTTAAATCCTTTGAGTTTTGTTAATTAGTTGTTCATTTTGCTTAATTCATGATACTAGCAAGCTTTTCACACCATTGTTAATAAAAATCAAATTTTGTGATGAATCTTGTCCACCATTGTTGAATTCGAATTTTGTGTTCTTGAGCCAATAATGGGATTTTATTGATGGTTGTTATATCTAATTGGACAACAAAGGCTTAACCTTTGTTATCATGGGTGGATCTTGTTTGATATGTATAAATTTCATCTTAAAACTTCGTCTTAAATTTTCGAATTTTAGACAAGTCATGCCCAATTTTCGATTTTCATGAGTAAAAACTTAGTTTAATTGTCTATAAGACCATTATCTTGGTTGATAGTGTGGTATGTGGTCCCAAAATGAAACCAATTTTGTCTTAAAATTTGGGTGAAATTTTTCCATGAACAATGTATTTTCATGTCTTAAAGAAAATTTTTCTATGTTGTGAGGTTGAGAATTTTATGGTTATTACTATTCCGTAAAGGGATTAAAAGAAGTTTTGTCTCAATTTCTCGAAAAATCCGACACTAGCCATGTTAAATTTTTTATTTCCTTGTTTACTACTTGAGTCACATTCTCATGATTTCTCCAAAACTCCAAACCATGATACTTGAAGTAGCCTTACACTTAAAAATTTGCCCGACTCAAAGACTTTAAAATGGCAAGAAAGCATTTCACTTGACCGGACCTCTTTTAAAATTGTGCCCAACTAATTCTCATTTTATCAATTTTAATAAGTTGAATTGATGATATCAACATGTAACCTCGCAAGTAAGACTTTAAAATGTTGATAAATGGCTAATATGATAAGAAACTAGTGTAATGTGTCATGGTTGAGTCGAAATTTGACAAGTTAGATGATGAATAAGAATAATACATGTAGTCAAAGTCATGTTTTAAAACCATATCATATCACAAGAGTCTTTAATTTCCATAAAAGAAGTTGTAACATGTGAAAATTTTGAAAAGTTGGTTAAAATTGCAAAGAAACTATCTTAGAGATTCCTTTCATTTGATATTTATCAATTGAAAAAGTTGAGAAAAATCTTCATTCACATCCAACATTTGCTTCCAATTCTTACCTTTTCCGTTCCATATCTTGTGCGTGATTCTCTTGTAGTATGGCAAGGAACGCTAGAACCGGTCGTGGAAGGAATGCTCGCCAACCTCAACAAGAGGCACCGCCCGCTATCACCCTCCCGGACTACCCGTCTATAGCTTTTGGGAGTGAGGATCACCAGGACAAGTTTGAGGTCCTACCCACTAGGAGGATGGCCCCAACCAAGTGCATGTCGGTAAGTACCTTAGAGACCCTAGGGATAGAGAAAGAGGTACATAACATCTTCACGGTTCTCGGATTGGAGGGTTTGTACAATTTGGAGGAAATAAGTTATCACAACCTCACCCTTGAGTTTTTGAGCTCCTTCACCTATGACCATAATGTGAGTTTTAGGCTAAAGAATACCCCTTTCTTAAACCCCCAACAGTGAAGACTCCTGAGCAAGAGGTTAGACTGCATACCCAAAAAAAAAAATCCTTCCTTCTTTTATGAATTACGTCGGCTTGATCTTGTAAAGTACTTCGTGCTTTAAAGGTACGTAGGCAGCTTGGGTGAACATGTAGCTCAAGTGCAGCCACACCTCCAAACAAAAAAAAACCAAAATCCCTCTTTTGAACTACGTTGGCTTGATCTTGCTAGTTGTCACCCTTGGTAGCTTTGCGAGTACGTAGGCAGTTTGAGCAAACACTTTGTTCAAGTGCAGCCACACTAAAAAAAAAAACAAAAAACAATAACAAAAAAATTTGCTCCTGGCCCGCAAGAGCATAAACTATGCACGACTAAAATTACAATCAACTGTCAACCAAGTTTATAAAGTCCAAGACCGTGTTGATTCATGATGAGTTCTGCTTCAGCCGAGTCTTCACACCCTTTGCCTCACAGTTAGCCTTGCGAAGATCGCAAAATTTGAGGGACCTTAAAAAAAAGGGTCATCGTTCGACATGGTGAAGCAGCATTGTGCCTTGACACTTGGTAGCTCGAACTCTCTAGTGGTCGACGGGTGTGTTCATAGCATGGTAACTCCAAAGAGAGACTGAAACGACTCAGCACGGAGTAGCTCATGACCTCTCTTGCATTCAACGAGTTAGCATGTCAATTCTTCTAGGAAAGCTGAAATCATCCTACTCGGAGTAGCTTGCAGTCTTTTGTCTCTTGCACCTCCTACAGTTGACGGGATAGATTCATTGCATAAGTCTTCAAGCGCCCTGTCGCGATGACCCACAATGGGTTCACCCTGACAAGTAATAAGTCTTCATCCTGTCACGATGACCCAAAATGGGTTCACCCTGACAAGTAATAAGTCCCAAAAAATGGGTTCACCCTGACAAGTAATGAGTCTTCACCCTGTCACGATGACCCAAAAATGGGTTCACCCTGACAAGTAATAAGTCCCAAAAAATGGGTTCACCCTGACAAGTAATAAGTCTTCACCCTGTCGCGATGACCCAAAAATGGGTTCACCTTGACATGTAATAAGTTTTCACCCTGTCGCGATGACCCAAAAATAAGTTCACCCTAACGAGTAACAAGTCTTCAACGGTGAACAAATACGATGACCTTGCATGAAAATACCGACAAATTAAATATGGCCGACAAGACAAAGTATGTAATCCCTGCATGAACCAAATCCAACAAACAAGCATACAAATGAAACAAGTGGGAATTATTGACAAGTGCTGCATTCCCATGAATCCCATCATAAACAAAAGCAATCATTAAAAAACAAATAGAACAAAGCCCTGAACTCTCATAAAAAAAAAAAAAGAATGAGGCTTTCATTGGTTCATCATTATCAATCGTTAATATTTTCGGGGTTTCTATTATCACGCCCTAATGATCGAAAGCTTGTTCCGCTCTTCTCGATGAAACCAGTTCTACGGGACAACCTCCTTGAAAGGTGGCGTTATCGACAGCGAAAACTTCTTACTGCTTCCGTCGACTTCAGCGTATATGCTCCAATTTTAATAATCCTCATGGGTTTCAAGTTAAGCTAGTTGACAACATAACCTGCACATAATACTCCAAACAAGCAGAGACATTTATACCATGTATAATAATAATTGCATCAGTGTTACCTTGAAATAATGATGAGGTGGATTATTGTCAGACGTGGGCGTCAAAGCTAATGTATGATGTCAACCTTAGAATCGCAAAATTCAATGATGGGAATAATGGCTAGTACGATTTAATGGTTGAACATAGAAAATGTTTATTAGCATTAAATATTCAATATTGAAAAAGCTGAGAGCTTTGCTAGCAATACGATACCGAAGTTGACGAAATAAAGACAAAGATAAGAAGAGAAATGGGCTCATTCCATTTGTACGTTTCCTGTAAACAAAGACAAAGACAAAAATGAAATGAAAAAAGTAAGCTGCATTGTAGCTTGTCAAATATCAAATGTTCAACATAAATAGAATAAAAGAGGCAGCGTGTTCTTCATTCTAAACTACTCCGTACGGAAGACGGCTTACTTCAAGCCCTACTACGCAGTCAGCCGATTGATGGCGGGAATTGTGATCGCTTAAAGCATCTGCATGAATAGAAGATTTAAAATTGGTTTGAGTTAAACAAATTAAGGTGCTCATTATCGACTTCCAAGTTAGGCCAAATGGAGCTACCTCGCGACAAGCTAGGGTGTTCATCATCAACTTCCAAGTCAAAGCAAAATGGATCGAGACCTCGCCACGTCAAGACACCAAAAGAAGGTGCAGGTGACAAGGTCCCGAGGGGGCAATTTGTAGGCACAAAAAATTTATTAGAATAAATTAATTATTTTGAGTTAATACCAAATTTTAACTTAATTTAATTATTTTGTCCCGATTAAATGAAATGTGGGTCGATTCAGATTACAAAAGAAGCTATTCGGATCACTAAACTTAGAAAGAAGCAAACTTGGGCCATGTTCACAAGTAAACCCACAAATGGGCATGTGACCACCAAAGTCCAACAAGGAGATTCAAAACTCTATAAATAGAGCTCTCCTCATTCATTTGAGGGGTGGAAAAATTCATAATTGCAATGAAGTTAAAGAGAATAAGGTGCAAATTCCTACAAATCCTCTCTATCAAAATCATTGCAAGCAGTCAACAAGCACATCAAATCGTGCTGCCTGCGTTGAAGATTCAATCACAGATTCAAACCTTCGAGAGAGATTCAAGTCATCGCGACCCTCTCAAGAAATCAAATTATCATTGCTCATAGAGTAGCTAAAGTTGTCTACAGCGCACCCCTCACGTGTACCCCGTACACGTACACTTACGGCATATTAGAATCAGAGGATACATTAGATATTGTACACGTAACTTTTGATATTTATTAATAAAATGTACTTGTTTCTTTGTTTTGTATTTCAGTTATCGCAATACAAAATTTATTGTTACAATGAGTAACATTTGGCTTATTACCCAGTTGCCTCAAGTATGTGGAGAGAACCTCCATTCCCATAACAAAGAGGTACGGTGACAAAGGATCAACTTGCCTAATGCCACTTTGGCCTTAAAAGTAACCTAAGATTTCCCCATTAATCTTGAGAGCGTAGCCTGGAGTTTTGATGCACCCATAACTATAACACCCCTTCTTACCCGGTTAAGGTAATGGGGAGATCTTGCCTTCTCGGTGTCCCGGGGTAGTGAAATCAGAGTCGCAATTGAGAAACAATTAATATAAATAAGTATTTAGTGGATTACATAGACATGAAAGAATAAATGAAATGAATAATACAACTCATGACTACTAAACTAGTCTAAACAACTATGCTTGACTCAAATGTCGTCACGGCTCGTCCCGTCTCCCTCATGCTACCAAAGCTAACCTGTAAACAATGCTCTCCATATGATAGAAAATAAAATATGGATCGACACAGGCCACCCCGAAAATAGGTGACATTTACACGGACACAACAAACGTCAGTTTCAATACATAATAGTAACGCTTCAGAAACTTCTCATTGATTGGGCCTACACGAACGCCATCTTCATCCACAATTTTGTAGGCACCATTTGTGTAGACTTCTTGTACCATGTATGGACCATCCCACTTAGAGGTGAATTTACTAACTGGTTTGTGAGAGGTGATGATCGGCCTTCGTACCGCAAGTATTAGGTCTCCTACTTGGAAAGAACGAGGGCGCATCTTGTTGTTAAATGCACGTGACAACCTTGCTTGATAGCACTGGAGTTTTTGTTGAGCCTCTAATCTTTTTTCATTGAGAGCCTCTAACTCTGCTAACTGCAATTTGTCATTTTCATCTTCCGTGAGCCCTTCCTGAATAGCGATGCGCAAGGAAGGGATCTGCAATTCTAATGGCAACTTGGCCTCCACACCATACACCAACGCATACAGGGTTGCTTGAGTATGTGTTTTGTATGTGGTATGATACTCCCACAATGCCTCACCAATGCTTTCATGCCAGTCTTGATTTGACTTTGCTACTACCTTTTTCAGCAAGTTGCAGATGGTTTTATTGAAGGCTTCAGCCAAACCATTTGTAGAAGCATTGTACATGGATGACTTGTATTGTTTGAACTCGAATTTTTCTCCCAGACTTCTCATAAGATGGTTGAAGAATTGATTCCCATTGTCAGTTGTGATACGCTGAGGTACACCATATCTATAAATGATCTGGGTTCGAATGAAATCCACAACATTTTCTTTCTTCACTTCCTGTAGTGTGATGACTTCGGCCCATTTTGAGAAGTAGTCAGTGGCGGCGAGAATATGCTCGTGTCCATTTGAGACCTTTGGAGTAAAGGGTCCCACAACATCAAGTCCTTAAGCTTCAAAGGGCCATGAAGAAACAGTAGGGTGCAATGACTTTGGCGGTTGGTGTATGAAGTTTGCGTAGAACTGACAAGGTTCACACTTTTTTGCGAAGTCCATACAATCTTGCACTATGGTCGTCCAATAATACCCCATTCTTTTTACACGATCATGAAGTTTAGGCCCAGATTGGTGAGGGCCACATATGCTAGAATGAGATTCATGCATTGCTTCAGCAGCTTCGTCCTTGCTTAGACACCTATTGGCCTGAGAAAGAACATCTATAGAGTGTCCATTTATAGTGAATGAACTTTGGAGATATCTACCTTGTGTCTAGGATCATCAGGTAGTTTTTGGTGGTCCAAGAAATCAATGATAGGTTGGCACCAGTCATCCTCATCAGCTGTATAGACACAGATCATGTTATTGCATCTACGTTTTCTTCCCCTTCAAGCAAAGATACTGCCCAACGGTTGTAGACTGGGACATGCATAGATTATTCTGCCCCCAGTGCCAAAGTGGCTGCAAGGTTAGCAAGCGCGTCAGGCAACTTATTGGAACTCCTCGGCACATGTCCAACTTGGATGATGTCAAGTTCATTCAGTAGTTGTAATGCCCGTTGATGGTAGGAAATCAAGTCTTCCTTTTTCACTTCATACTCACTAAGGACTTGGTTGACCACCAACTCTGAGTCTCCGTAGATGTCCATATCCCTGACGCCTATTTCGACCGCCATTTGCAGGCCGAGTATGCGAGCTTGGTAATCTGCCATATTAGTTGTGCACAATTGAGTGAGCGTAAAGGAGTATGGCATGAGACGATTTTGTGGACTTACGAATACAACTCCAGCTCCAGCTCTATCTTGCCTTACAGCACCGTCAAAGTACATATGCCATGGAGGTAGAACATCCACGTAGAAAATTTCTTCTCCTGGGAGGTCATGTGAAATTTCCCACTCTGCTGGCACTGGATGATCAACAAAGAAATTGGCGATAGCTTGACCTTTCACAGCATTTTGAGGCACGAACACCAAGTCGTATTGCTTAAGTAACACTGCCCATTTCGCAAGTCTTCCAGATAAGACTGGTCTTGAGAGTATGTACTTGATTGGGTCGGCCTTTGAGACCACATGTATAGTATGTACCTGTATGTAGTGCCTTAACTTCTGGATGGCGAACACCAAAGCAAGACATATTTTCTCTATGGGTGAGTAATTTAATTCAGCTCCCACCAAGGTAAGACTCAAGTAGTATAGTGCCCTCTCCTTGCGGTCTTCAATCTCTTGAACACACATTGCCCCCAGCAAGCGTTTCTGCGCTGCAATATAGAGGACACGTGGCTTTCTTGTAATTGGTGCCTCTAGCGCTGGTGCACTGGCCAGATACTTCTTGATGCTATCAAAAGCATTCTTGCATTTTTCATCCCATTGGAACGAAGCATCCTTTTTTTTTAAGATGGCTGAATGGTTGGCAACGTCCTGCTAGGTTAGATATAAACCTTTGAATGTATGCCAAATGTCCTTGCAATCCGCGCAACTCTTTCAGCGTCTTTGGTTTCGGCAGTTCGTTGATGGCTTTGATTTTTAATTGGTCAATTTCAATGCCTCTGTGTCTGACCACAAACCCTAAGAACTTCTCAGATGTGACACCAAAAGCACACTTGAGTGGATTCATCTTGAGTTGACATTTTCTAAGTCTCTCAATGACGGTTCGAAGGTCTTTGATATGGTCTTCTCTTTTCTTTAATTTGACGACCACGTCATCAATATAACACTCTATTGTTTTATGCAGCATGTCATCGAAGATCTTTTGCATTGCGCGTTGGTATGTAGCACTAGCATTCTTCAATCCAAATGGCATGACCGTGTAGCACCATCATCGAAGATTCCTTTTGGAGTTCGAAAACCTGTTGCTTCTTGATCTTCAGGTGCCATATGTATTTGATTGTAACCAGCCGTACAATCCATGAATGAGAGTGCTTCATGACCAGTGGTTGCGTCAATCATCAACTCTGAAACTGGCAAAGCGAAGTCATCCTTCGGGCATGCATCATTAAAGTCTCTGAAGTCGACACACATGCGCAATTGTCCATTCTTCTTTCTGACTGGGACAATGTTTGTTATCCAGGTAGAATATTTGACTTCGTGAATGAAACCTGCTTCTATGAGTTTGTTGACTTCCATTTCAATTTCAGGTACAAGCTACGGCATGAAACGACGTTGAGGTTGCTTTTTAGGACTGGTGCCCTTCTTGATTGCTAGACGATGAACTGCAACTTTTGGGCTGAGTCCAGGCATCTCTTTATAGCTCCAAGAGAAGACATCTTTGTACTCGACCAACAACTTGTAGTACTCTTCTTCTTCTTCTCAACAGAGCATTAATATAAATGGGGCGAGGATCTTCATTAGTTCCCAAGTTGAGTTCCTTGAGTTCATCCACGATCGATTGCCTGCCGTCCTCAAGTGTTTCAGGGGCCTCGTTAGTCTCAACTTCTTCGTTCTCGTCAGGAATCTCTTCTACTGTGATGTGATATGATGACGTTGTAACTTCTAAATCTCTTGGCTTCTTTGCACCAGAGGGACGTGAAGATGAAGGAACATGCTCTTCAACATTTTTTGACTGGCCTGTGAGAACTAGTATGCGCCTCCTTGCTTTGAGTGGCTCATGCTGGATGATATCTACTACTTGCATACGCTTCATACGAGATGGTATTACGTTTCTCAAGTCATCACTTACTCTTAGTTCTTCTTCATTTTGTTTTGAAGAAGTTGAGAGAGGACGACCCTCATCATTCTTCTTCTTGGGAGCCCCTAGTCGACTGAAGACTGTTTTTGATGGACCGCCTAAGCGATCATAGATTTTACCCTTCTTGCTTGTGTGCAACGCGGGCGTTGATGTTTTGACTTCACTTTCACCTTGATTGCCAAGCCTAGCGAAGACAGAAGTATTGGAGCACTTGGCCTTCCCAACCTTGTAAATACAGAAGGACGAGACTTTTCTGCAGGTGGACTTATTCGATCAAAGACTGAAGATGAATGCATCTTTTATTCATCTTCTTCTTCATTTTCTTCAACCTCTTCCACTGTGATGTGCTGAGAAGACGTAGTGGCCCTTTTTCTACGAGAACTAATCTTCAGAGGTGAAGGAGACTCATATCTAAGACCAGCCCTTGTCACCATGAAGCCCCCATCTTGCTTGAACAGTTCATGTTGCGCTTCGTTAAGACCGTACGACTCAACTTATATAAGTTGCCGAGAGGATTCGGATTTGTAAAGTCATATCCAGCCTTTGCCAATAGCTTGTAAGCATTGGAATCAAATATCCCCTTGTTTTACTCACTTGATGATGATTGGCGGTTGAGCACACGAAACCAATTGGTGGGGGTCTCACAATATTCGTTTGAGATGAACTTGGTAGAGGTGCAACGACTTTGGCCACCCATTCCTGTTTGATCACCTGACTTGACCGTTTGTCCTTAGGCTTTGTCTTTGGTGTTAGACACTCTGCAAAAGGACTCTCCCCATCTTTGCGGAGAGACTTTGGGATGTAGCGCAGTATTGGTGGTGTAGTTTTCTGTGCCAACTCCTCCTTCTTGGGCGATGCAACTAGAGTAGATGTTTTGCTAGCCTCACTTGTATTTAGGTTGACATCATCTTCTTTAGCAGGACTTGCGGCCGCATCTTCTTTGATGATGTTCTTTTCCCGCTTACCTCCTTTTTCTATTGAAGAGATAGTGGTTGGCATGAACTCACTAGAAGCACCATTCTCTTCAAGGAATTTTGCATCAGCGAAGGAAGAGTCGACTTTAGAGAAGGGTTTGGCGTCTCCGTCTATTTTCCTTTCGCCACCGCGGTAATACTTCAATCATTGATGGAGGGTTGAGGCGACAAATCCATTCTCGTGCTTCCAAGGTCGTCCTAGCAATAATTTGAATGATGTCTTGCCATCCATGACATGGAATAATGTGTCAGAAGACAGTTCACCCATTGTAAGGTTCACGCGGATCATACCAACTGCGCGCTCCCCATTCAAGTTGAAACCATGAATCATTGTTCGACTACTGGAGATTTCATCCATCGTGATCCCTAATTTGTTCATGGTGGCTTTTGGCATGAGATTGACTCTTGAGCCTCGATCTATTAAGATACTCTTGACCTTTTGCCCCCGGATGTACCAAGACACATAAAGTGGCTTGTTGTGAGGGTTGGATCCAAGAAGTAAATCCTCATCTGAAAAACTCAAGGCTGTATTGCAGGAGACACATCCAGCTGTTTGCTCAGCAGGCTCGCTTTTGTCTTTCATCTTGCCCGCGTACAATTCCGGCTTCTCAAGTCCTTGAATTATCAGCCGACACTTCTCTTTAGATAAATGAAAGATTTGCTTCCACCTCATGTTTATAGGAAGGGCATCGAGAGAAGCCACTATTTCATTCTCCTTTTCAGAATGAGACTATTGTGGCGGTATCGCATCATCTAGGCCTGCTTCTTTTATTTTTTCTTTATCATGACGACCTTCGGTAGCTGAGATGGTGCACACAGTAACCTTGTTCATGAAATCTTGCGGGAAGAATTCTTTTAAGGTGACGGGACTGAGTGGTTCTTGCTCCAGCAAATCAATAGGCAAGACATGTGGTTTGACCACTGTTTTGGACTTCTTCTTCCCCTTTGACTTGCGGGGTTTCGTCTTCTTTGACTTACCTCGTTGACGGTTGTTGGACCATATAGATATATGATTTAAGTTTTGATAATGACAAGTGTATGCTTCGTATTATATATACTCTTGCTCGTAATCGTTTGTTTAGTCTTTAATAGATTGATTTAAGTTTACAAGTTAAGCAAGTAATGTTATAGCAACCTTGACTATAACATTGAAGATTTGTGATGCATCATTCAAGTAATGTTATAGGAGCTTGAGCTATAACATTGAAGATTCTTAAAGCGTTATAGTAACTGTAACAAGTTTAAAGTATGATGATCATTCAAGCAAAAGGCTCGATCAAGTCTATAACAAGCTTAAGATGAAGAGCTTATGATCAAGATAAAAGAAGATCCTATCACTGAAGATCTCTAGGAAGATTAGCTAGTATATGACTTCATCTAATAACGGTATCTTAGGAAGTAATATTGGGAAGGTAAAGTTATAGCTATTTCACCTATAACTTTACTTACCAAACTTAAGGTTATAGCTATTTCAACTATAACTTTGGGTTGCATTTGAAGGCACGATTTTAATAGTTTTAAAATAATTTTTTAAAAGATAAAATTCTTCAAATATGTTTTGAAGTCGTGTGTATATATGATAGAGATGTAATACGGGTTGTTTAGAGCACATAATTTACTTTATCCTATTGGTTAGTAACGACTTATAAGTCGTCATGCTACCTAGGGTTTGCTAAATTATCTAAACCTAACCCTAATTGATTCCTTGATATTTTGATCCAGGGTTTCGGCTAAGGAAGGCTTATGAGCCGTGTGAAGGCCGACCTTACTCCCTATACAAGTAAATCTTATTAGGTTACATCTATTCTATATTGCCATAAGATATTTTCATATCTTATCAAATATATTAGATTTACTTTATTTACTTAATCAAAATATTTAGTGGACTAAATTAAGAGGAGATAAGATTTGTTTCTTATGGAACAATTTACCTTGCCTCACGACACCTCTAGGGTTTCGATCAAAACCCTAGTGTCTCTCCTCTACTATATATACTCATGACGTTCATCAAATTAAATAAGCTTTTCGAAATATAAAAATTCCCCGCAAACAATGAGTTTAATTTTTAATCAAGCATTTTTATTGTTTTCCATTTGAAAATCTTTACGAAAAGTCGTGCTCTTTAAATTGCGTATTATTCTTAAGGTTACATTATAAGATAATAGTACTTCCTCGTTCAATTGTGTGAACACCTAGAAGAACAATCAAGTGCTTTCTTAGTAACTTAAGATAGTCAAATAGAATATCTAGTGATATTCAAATCGAGTTATAACTAGAGTTAGTTATACGATTAGGGTTGATAATTTTGTAATCCGGAGAAAGGTATTAAAATTATTAATCGAGAATAGTGGACGTAGGCTTCGACGTGTGAAGCTGAACCACTTCAAATATCGTGTGTCCTTACAGTTTTCCTTTTCGTTCATTTCATCCGTTCATAATCACTTAGTTAATTAGTTAAAGTTTAATAAAAAACTTTAAATAATTAATTACATTGATATAAAGTAAAAAGTGGGCATAGGTTTACTCAATTCAACCCCCCCCCCCTCTCCTCGAGTATTTCGACCATGATAGACTCTTCAATTGGTATCAGAGCTTCGTGCTCTTGATTGCCTAACCGCAAAGAGGCTGATCCGTCTATCTTTTTATATTTTTATTTTATTTTAAATTCCGCTGCCTTACACGTGTGAAATGGATTCCAAGTATCTTAAGTGTCCTATCTTTGATGGGAAGAATTATGGACTTTGGAAAAACATGATGACACACTATATAAAAGGACATGATTGGGAGTGCTGGACGATTATTAAGAATGGACCACACAAAATTTTGGTCGCATCTTCGGAAGGCACTACCTATGAGAAAAAGGAAGAAGACTATATTGAGGCTGATTACAAGAAGGCTGAGAAAAAATCGAAGGCGATAAGCCTGTTACAAAACGGCATGACATCGACCGAAAAACTCGGCACAATGAACTATATACCGCAAAAAAACACTAAACTAGCTTGACAGGCATGCTAAATTTGGATGTAGTTAAGGGTCAAAAAGACTAATTAGGCTAATAGTGGAGTTAATTGGGTAAAAATGAAAAAAAAAGGAATGTAAGCATCTCCCTGCATGTGACATCAACCACTAACCCGAATGTAAGTAGGCAAAAAGCATTTGAATTTCATATACATGCAAATTAGCGAACATGCGATGCAAGGATTATACTACTCTCAATTCCTACATGAACTGGTCATAAATGACACCAGTTATATGGCTCTAAAACTCAGAAATTGTAAGTAGTTTACCAAATTTATCAGGTCAAGTCTATATGATCAGCTGTATTTTCAACATTAACTCGTAGATTATGCACATGACAAAGCTAATAAAATGACAGTTTGTTGCAAGGCTTAAGTGAAATGACAAATTATAGAGCAAAATCATCACTGAAATCTACCGTTCCGACTCAACCTATATGCAAAAGTAAACGTGAAATATTTTTTGATTTTTTCAAAATTTTCTATTTATAAGATTTTTGAATTTTGAAATGAAAAAACAATGCATACAAAAATTCAACGTGCAAACTGAAACGCAATAAAAACAATATGCAGACACAGATATGGATGCATATACCCTCCCCAAACCAAACTGTACAATGCCCTCATTGTGCACAACAGCTAGCAAAACCAGCAAAAAGGGAAAGGGAAAATGCAAACTAAAGGAAATGAAGGAGATAAAGACCTAAGAAATTCACAAAATAGCGTGACATAAGGGGAGACCTCTCCAAATCAGCCAGCAACATAGGAGGTTGTAGCTAGCAGAACCGGTTCAACTCAATTCGCAAAAAGAATGCAGGTGTACCTGCATTTACGCAAAAAGCGCCCCAAAAATTCTACCAAAACCAAATCTAAAATGTTCCGCAATCTATAGTCGAGAAAACTAATTATTAAACACGCAATAAAAACTAAAATGTTTGAAAAATCCAACTAAGCATATAAATCCGGGTTGCCTCCCGGTTAGCGCTAGTTTCAGATTGGTCCTAGCTCGACCTTCTTTCGTCATCCACTAACAAAAATTAATGGCCCACAACAAGGCTTTTGACTGAACGCAGCCCCTTCAGCATCCATGATTTTTACTTTTGGCCTCCACAGCAAAGCATCAGAAGAACATCGACTCTTTATAGCATCATAGACTCCGCCATTTTTGCCCTTCTCTCGAACCTTCTTCTTACGTGGGATGGAATCTTCAAATCCTCCTCCCGGATCTTCGAACCTGTCAAGACCTGTGTAAGAAGAAACAAAACGATATTCCTCCAACTTACTCCCAAACTGGGGCGGAGGCGTCAAATCAACAGAAATATATAATTTAACGGAAGGATTAGAAGGAACCCCATCGGGATCAATAAAAGGAATAACATTACCTTAAGTTAGATAGGATTGGTCTTCAATTACCTTCTTATCGTCATCCAAGATAGGCGTAAGTGACAAATCAACGTTGCCCATAGCCAAATAATTCGATCGAGAGAGAACAGTACACGATCGAGATGTTTCCTCGCAAAAAATTCTCGATCAAACACTAACATTAGTTCGATCGAGGTCTGCCTCGTACAAAATGTTCGATCAAATGATGAATTCTATTCGTTCGAGCACTCCCTCATATAATTCATTCGATCGAACACTGTAGCTAGTTCGATCGAATTTTTGTTGTTGTACAATGCAGAAGTCTTCGTAGATTGCTTCATTTTCAACTAAATCTTTGAATTCCGAGTCATACACATCATCATCATCAATAGGCAACCTAGGCCCTTCATAAGAAAGACCGCTTTCGGTACATATAGTGTATACCATCTCTGATTGCCTAGAATCCAACTCGGTAGCTAATTGAGTTATTTGAGATTCAAATAGCTTGAAATGAGCCTCTCTAGATTTATCATATTCTTGCACTTGAAGTGCAAGTGCCTTCACCAAAGACTTCAATTCAGCAATCTCTTCATTCTGTTCGTCAGGAGGAGGAGTTTGTTATTGCGGCGGCCAAATAAATGGAGGCTTTTAATAGCCTTGTTGATGAAGCGGATGTGGTGGCACATATGCATAAGAATGACTAGCTTGTCTATGCTGCTTAAACGCATAGACTTCATCGTTCTCCGCCATACAAATAACAGCATTGTGCCCCCAGCACCACATCTCTTATAGTAGACCACCTATTGTGTCACAGTATGGAACTGAGGTGGACTACCCCAAGATTGTCTACTCTCTAGCTTGTCAGATCTTACATTCTGAGCTTCAAATTGTGCTATAATTCTGGAGACGCTAGACATCTTGGCAGAAGAATCAAAGGTACTCAAGCCTTACCTTTGATGATCTTTCTTCTAGAATCCTGTCTAGGTAGGACCAGTAGGACCTATCAAAACAACACTAGAAGAAAAGATAAGAACTGCCTCAAGGAATAAATTCCTTGAGGTTAAAGACAGACAAATTTACAACAAGTAAATAAAATAGTTGCCTCCCCGGCAACGGTGCCAAAATTTGACACGACTTTCGCAACCCTATAAAAAATAAACCAACCGGCTCAACTAATAAATATAGTAGAGGTATGTCGGGTATCGTACTCCACATGGAGGCTATTATATCTACTTGCTATCCTAGTTTGTCACGATAACAATTGGGTGTTTTGATTTTGTTTTCTAATCAACTAAATGAGATTAGGGTAAGAGAAGAAGGGCAATAAGAATAGTAAAGAGAAATAAGGAATGTGATCAAATAAGGAGAAGAATGTTAGGATGTCGGTTCACCATGGTAATTAGTCAATTCCATCATAAATAGCTCAGTCGGTCTAATATGAGAAGGGTAAAGGAAAGGTCCTCTCGTTCCACTTTCTGCCCTAAAATACAACTAACTTAGCTCTCGCCCTCATTAGTGTAGTCTACTATTCATAACAGGTCTAATCATTCCAATCTCTCGATCTAGGTCTGAATTTAACCAGATTAACTGGTTTAGAAGCGTTCACTCAACTAAATGATTACAATTATATTGTTATAAAACAGTCCTCATAATCAACCGTCTAATCTATTTACAAATTCATTTATTCACCACCATGGCTCCCCTAATCCTAATATAAAGGGAATTAACTACTCATGTTATTGATGAAATAAGCAACAATAATGGATGAAGCAACAAGAGACATAATATAAGGATGATAAAGATGAAATAACATAAACCTAACAACAATAATTAAAACAGTAATTAAGAGACAGTAATTAAGAATGCAAAAGAAGAATTAAATTAAGTGTAAAGAGTAAGGAGAGATTACAAAGTTCGAGATCCGGCAATAAGAACAAAAGCAACGTAGCTAAGGAGAGAAATTGTCAAAAGCAGTAATTAAGAGCAAAGTATCAGATTAAGAAGTGTGTAAAAGTGATTAAGAGATGATTTAAACCTAATTACGTCTTCCCTTATATAGAGGAGATATTTATTAACGAAACTAAGATATTAAATAAGTCTAACACGAAATAAAATCCCGTGTAATATAGCAATCCTCTCGATCGAGGAACTTCATTCTCCTCGATCGAAAAAATCTTCAGTCAAACATCTCGATCGAACAGTTCGGGGCTTCGATCGAGAGCCTTCAAAATGCCTCCCTTCGATCGAGTACAGCAGGGACTCGATCGAACAGTCTTGACCACCAAATCCGTACTCGATTGAAAAAAGAAGCCTTAGATCGAGTGCTCAGCCACTGAAACAGTTCATTTTCTTTGGTTAGCTTCCGAGACTCCTTTACGCTTCCCGAGGCATAGTAATCCCGCTCTAAATCTTCCATCTCCATAAATGCATGCTAAGGGGACTGAAAAGGGTACGATTCCACTACTTTCGGGTCCGTTCCTGCAATTAAGGTAAACCAAACCAAAGTAGCCTATTCGGGGAATTTTGCAATACAAAACTACGAGAATAACATGGAAATGCGTGCATAAGAGGCAACAAACAACTATATAAAATGCACGTATCACTAGACCAATCGGATGGTTGGATACCATAGCCTTTAATGACTCCGGTAGTGTCTCCGGACCAAAATCTAGGACGGTGGGCGGGTCGTACTCCTTGGTAATAAGCCGCCTCGTGCATGTCTCTCAAAACAAGGTTGGTGTTCACTCGGTGGATGAGGTACGACATGGGATACTTGGAGTCAAAGGTGGGTTGGTTTTGGCCAAAGTTTCCGGCATAAGGTGGGGGCATCATTGATGTAGGCATAATATGGGGAAAAGAGGTAGGAGCTTATTCGACGGGGCCACGAGGTGGGGAAGGTAGTGGAGGGGTCTCCTGTTCCATGGTAGTATCCTCAAGGTCAAAAGTGAGTTTACTAGGAATGGTGTACCGTTGGGCCTCAGGGCGGGGTGATCCCTCCCTCTCCAAGTGAGAAGTCGGGGGAAGTTGTTCACAGGTGGGGAGTTTCATATGCCAATGTTAATCAACTCTCCAAGAATAGGTATTCTTCTCCGCCCCATCTATAATCCAAGACTTACTCTTCAACCACGCAAGATCGAAATACACAACTCCCTTAGACATAGGCGCATCTACCACCCCCGGCTCATCAGCTAGCAAATTCTTAGCTAACCGAGTTACCAAGGCTCCACAATCTAAGGAGAACTTATCTGACTTGGTCATCCTCTCAAGGGCAAGGCACACCATAGATGTAGCATTAAAGTAGAAACGCTCTTCATGGCGGGGGTTAAGGTAAGAACTCAAGATCAATATACACCTCCACGGAGTTGAGTTTGCTCGGGTCTTTCCTCCCATAAAGAAGGTTGGTCAAGGAGCGCAAGAAGATATTTAGAACGGGGTTCTCGACATCACTAGTTTTCATGTTACTCACATCGGTCTTTCCCTTACTCGTATAGAGATGAAAATACCTCGAAGCTTTCATGTCCTTCTCAACCATGTCATGGTGACCCTCGACTCGCTTACCCACTCCAAAATGGTCGGCAAAGGCGTCACTATCTAGGTTGAAGGTGGTATTCTTGAGCCTAAAACTCACATCATGGGTTTTCTTATCATAGGTGAAAGAGCTCAAAAACTCGAGTGTGAGGTTATGGTAGCTTATCTCCTCTAGGTTGTACAACCTTTCCAACCCAAGAACCGTAAAAATGTCATATACCTCCCTCTCTATTCCCAAGGTCTCCAAAGTACTTACTGACATGCACTTTATTGTGGCCATCCTTCTAGTGACTAGAACCTCAAAGTTACTCCGGTGATATTTGCTCCCAAAGGCTATCGCCGGGTAGCCCGAAAGGGTGATAGCGGGGGGTTCCTCTTGTTGTGGTTGGCGCGCATTCCTTCCACGACCGTTTCTAGTGTTCCTAGACACACTACAAGATGAAATCACACACAAGATATGGGATGGGAAAGTTAAGAATTGGAAGTCAATTTTGGATATGAATGAAAATTTTATCCACTTCTCAAATTGATGGATGACAAATAAAAAAAATTCCCAACATAGTTCTCATGTATTTTAACCAATATTCCAAAAAAATTCTCATGTCATGAATTCTTTTCTGGAAATTGAAATTCTTGTGGCATAATATGGTTTAAAACATAACTTTAATCACATGTACTACCCTTGCTTATTATCCAACTTGCTCAAACTTGACTCAATCACGACATACTACACTAGACTCTTAGGTCACATGTCATTGGAATTAACTTAATTCATTAAGAAGCGATTAAAATAAAAATTGACTTGATAAAACTAAAAATCCGGGTAAGTGAAATGCTTATTTTCGACACTTTAAAGTCCTTAAGACAAAAAATTTTCAATGTAATGTTACCTCAAGTATCATAAGTTTGAGGTTTAGAGTAATCATGAGTAAGTAAATACAAGTAGTGGGCATAAAATTAAAATTTGACATGGTTTGTGTCGGATTTTTGAGAATTTGGTCCCATTTTAAGACAAAATTTCCTTAATTCACTTCATAGTATAACAATAATTATCAATTTCATAGTCTAACAATATACTTAAACCATCCTTAAGACACAAATTACGCTTGTTAACGGGTGTTTTAAGAAATTTTTGAAAATTTTACTCAAGTTTTAAGACGAAATTTGTTTCATTTTGGGACCACACACCACATTACTAACTAAGATAGTAGTCATATAAGGCAATTAAATCAAGTTTCACCCATGAAAAATCAAAATTTGGGCATGACTCACGTAGATTTCGAAAATTTGAGACAAAACTTTAAGACAAAATTTTCACATGTTAAACAAGATCTATCAATAACAACAAAGGTTAAGCCTTTGTTGTCCAATTAAACTCAACAAGAAGCACCAAAATTCCATTATTGACTCAAGGACACCATTTTCGAGTTCATCAATGGTATACAAGATTTCATCACAAAAATTTGAATTTTATTAACAATAATGGTGTAGAAAGTTTACTACTATCATGAATTAAGCAAAATAGGTAACTAATTAACAAAACTCAAATGAATTAAGTGTAGATCTAAAGAAAAACCAAATTGGGGAAAATATGAAAGAGGATGAATAAGCTTACCTTGGCAAATTAATGGTATTAGGTGAAGAAAAGTGGAGTAATAGGATGAATTCCAAGCAAAATGGAGCAACAATGGAGGTTTTGGTGAGAATTTTGGTGAGGAAAAAGATGAAGATATGAAGATAAGAATGAAAGTGAAGGAGATAGGGGCTTTTAGTTGAGTAGCTCAAACCGTGTGAACCCACTCGGTCGAGTGTCGAGTGTACTCGATCGAGTACAACTCTACTCGGTCGAGTAGAAGGCCCACTAGGTCGAGTGACGGTTTTCCAGAAATGTACCATCTCTTGGATTTGGTCCACATGGTCGAGTCAAGGGTCCACTCGGTCGAGTGATTATTTACTCGACCGAGTTGGTGCTTTCAATCGGTCAAGTGATTCCGTTGAGTTCAAATTCTCAACAAAGCCATATTGACGGATTTCCTGCAAGACAATAAGAGGTTCAGGAGTCCACCGTCTATCGGGGACCCGTCTTGAGTTAGCTCATGCGGCATCATAATCGTCGTTCCTTATCTACTACTTCCATACTCGTATTTACTCTACCAAAGTCATCACTAATTATACTCTAACGGTAGCACTATCAAGCCTTAGATAAACACACGATATGAATCAATAGAATGGAATTATCATCTTTCGAAATGTGCCACGACATGTAAATATACTCGACAAATTTTCGTATTCTATCACACATATATGAAAGTCTATATCATACAAAAGTCTATCAACAACCATATCATCCATGTAACCACACAACGTTGTCTATGTTGTTCACCCCTACTTGTAACCACCCACGTAGTGACCAACCGAGGTAATAGAAACTAGTTTTGATATGGGGGAGCCCACTCATTCAAAACCGATCTCCTACTGTACTCATGCCGGGTGCATTTTATTAGACACAACTAGGTTCACTTTGGTTCATTTTTTTGGGTTCCAAAATCGAAGCTCTGATACCACTTTGTAACACCCCCTTCTTGCCCGACCAAGACAATGGGAGGATGTTACCATCTCGGTCACCCAAGGCGGTAAAATCAGAGTTGCAATTAAGAAACAACTTAGATAAATAAGGTACTTAGTGAATTACATAACCATGAATGAATAAATAAAAGAATACAACTCATGACCACTATAATATTCTAGCCGACTATGCTCGACTCGGATGTCATCAAGGCTCGTCCCGTCTCTCACCTGCTACCTGTAGATACCCAGTATCTGCTGAGACTCCAACAAACACCCGATGATTATCGGATTATAACATGTTTTGGAATCGCGGCGTTTGATCGACAATTTGTGTACAACTTTACGCCGAAAAACTTAAAACGATTTCGAAAATAAAATATTTCAAAACATTTCAAAAATACCTAAAGTGTTTAATGCACGACGACGGGGTCGCAATGACACTAACTAGAGTCAAAACCGACACCGGACCACAAATCGACTCAAAAATTCAAATCCCGACTCCAACAACGAGTCAAACCGAGTCAACCATAAAAAACAAACCTTTTCAAATCTTATATGTTAAGGGTTACACAGAATCTTACATAGTCAAGTACCAAACATGTTCATCCAAATCCTAGGATATAAGAAATCATGATTGTTTTTGTGTGAAAGCGACAAGACACCTCGAAGAACCGCGACGTGGCTCGCGCCTCTTTGAGCAGCCCAGGTGGCCACGTCGCTTAAAACTCACACAACCACTCATTTCCCTATAAGTACCCCTCAAATGCCCCCCATTTGAGACTTACGCGAGCGTCCGCCCCTTCTTTTCTCCCTTAAAATTCTCGACTCGACTTCTTAAGTCACAATCCAATGCGTATTTACGACCTACCGATCGTAAATACAAGCCTTACACATTGTTTGGTACTGTCATCGTGCATTAAATCACTTGACCGACCACTTCGACCACTACACCGTCACTAATCTTAAAACACTCTTTTTACTTACCAAAACGGTTTTAAACCGAGTTTTTTCCGACCAAACGAGTTGTTACACTTACGTCGGTCACTCGCCATAACCAAACATGTAAGTATGAGGGTGTAAAAATCCTCCTTTCATCATGTTTTCATTTGTTTCATGACTATAACATGATAAAACGTGCATAACATGAATCAAAACATGGGATAAACGAGCCAAAACTGATTTTTGGCCTGAGACAGAAGCCCCTTGGTTCACCGGCTTGCCCGCGCCTCAATGGGGTATCCAGGTCAGAGATCAACCATGTTTGTTCTCGTCTTTCCCTTTTAATTCGTTTTCATATTTGTAATCGGTTTTTACCATTTCAAATATTTTCAAACCCTTTTTTATTTCATTATATTTGTTTTAACCATAAAACATTTTTCACCCTTGGTTCCTCATACCATGACGGTTAAATCCGTGTTTCGGTGATAATATTTGGTTAATGACATTTAAAAGGTATTTAAAACCTTTTATTTCATTTCTTTACATTTTGGAAGGTATTTTAAAGCCTCTCATCATTTCTTTACATCTCCAAAATAAACATATTAGTCACCAATACAAAGTCATCCTTGGTTCTACATACCATGCCGGATTTTAACCCGGGTACGATGATGAGTATCGACTAATTATATTCAAATGAACTTAAAACAATTAGTTCATAATTATTTTCAAAACTATTCATGTCAAGCTTGTCAAGTCGAACCTGACACTGACTATTATCAAAAGAATAATGATTATTCGAGTCTAGTTCTTCAAATCAACAAATGCGGTCTAAAGGACCCTTTCAAACCAAATCGGGTTCAAATACCCATTTCTCAACACGTTTTATAACGTTTTCTAAATGGTCAGAATACGGCATATAACCATAGGGTGACCCACGCCTCAAGCAGGCCTTTCAATTCTCATTTTCAAAAGGGGGAGGCCCCTTGTATCACCGGCTGGCTCGCGCCTCATGTAGACGCCTGGTACAGGGCATGTTCCCTTTCCAGCATTAGTCTAGGACGATCCAGACTCCGGTTAGCCCGGATATAAGACGGATCAGATGACTATTTGTTTATTCAAAATCACATTTGCAAAATGCCTTACTAAGACAAATGGATCACGTTATGCACCGTAAACCTAATTTGGTAAATGGATGTTTAATTTTCGTCTTGCATGCAAATCAATCATTAATCCAACTCGACATCTTATACTTGATACTTGGATTAAATCAACCGACTTAGAAAGCTCTAACATGTTAGGTTTAAATTATTGGATGCGCATTCATGCATTTAAACCGTTTTATCAACTTTTGCATTCAACCAACCAAGATCGATCAGTAGAGGCCGCTACCGCGGGCGGGATTGGGTGTCTGATTAAAGGGCTTCCCAATACGTACCTTCACCTCTTACTCAGAAGCTTTGGATAGTGGACGACCTTATCCAGGGCGTACGAGAGTCATTCTAGAGATAGGATGCTAAAGAGGGACGATTTCCTTATTTTTATTACCTATGTCAAACGCTGCTTTGTGCTTCGATTTGACTGAGGTATAAAGTGGATTTCGAACGGGTTCCAAGCATCCCACAAATGCTTGATGGTGACTCCGAACATCTCTAATCGTTTCGAGACCCTTACCGAGATGAAACCGACCGATCTAAAACGATCTGGTCGAAAGCATTTTTACGCCGCCAAGCGTGGCTTTTAAAAGACCACTGCATGTCCACAGATTGGCTTACCGTGCAGGTGGCCCGTGACCGCAGATCGGCTTGTGGCCCAAATCCAGAGACCGGCATGTGGCCCATGTCCACAGATTGGCGACTCCACTGGGGAAAACTAGGACACTTACGTCTTTGTGATCCCTAGATGGTGAGACTCGAACGAGGTCTTGGTTGGAATGCATTAATTGATATTACGATCACGGTCGGGTTCCTTGTCCGGGCCCACAAACTAAACCTTTTCGACCAATTGGCTTGTCTCGTCGGCGTGAGTTTTCTCATCCCTGCGTTTCGAATCCCGATTGAGTCAAGCATGCCATTGACGTTACACATTTCTGTTTCGTCAAAGAGCTTTCAACACTTTCGAGCACGAGGCTAGGGCACCCTCCTTACACATTTTGTTTGGATTCGTATCCCTCTCGCAAATCGGGGTTTGATTGCTTGGTGTGTAACCCACCCTCTTAAGCCAAAACCCGTGTCAGCATAATGCATAATATAATGAACTGGGAGTGCTTATGTGCTATTTGATCATAAGCCCTTCCGTGTCATTTTCAAACTTTCAAAATCACCTTTCGCGCCGTTATGATGGCCGTTTCAATCCTCGGTCTTTTGCCGACCGTTGCACGCCTTCCTAGGCCGTCGTAATGACGATTTTCAAACCCAATTTTTTACAACCATTTCAACACGTCTTTCTAGGCCGTCGTAATGACGATTTTAAAACCCAGTTTTTATAACCATTTCAACACGCCTTTCTAGGCCGTCGTAATGACGATTTTCAAACCCGGTTTTTATAACCATTTCAACACGCCTTTCTAGGCCGTCGTAATGACGATTTTCAAACCCGGTTTTTTACAACCATTTCAACACGCCTTTCTAGGCCGTCGTAATGACGATTTTCAAACCCGGTTTTTATAACCATTTCAACACGCCTTTCTAGGCCGTCGTAATGACGATTTTCAAACCCGGTTTTTATAACCATTTCAACACGCCTTTCTAGGCCGTCGTAATGATGATTTTCAAACCCGGTTTTTATAACCATTTAAACACGGCTTTCTAGGCTGTCGTAATGACGATTTTCAAACCCGGTTTTTATAACCATTTCAACACACCTTTTTTGGCCGTTGTAATGACGATTTTCAAACTCGGTTTTTCACAACCATTTCAAATCACCTTTTTATGCCGTTATAATCGCCGCGTCTAGACACAGATTTTAACCCGTTTCGCGCCGATAATGGCTCTTTCAAAACCCGAGAAAAGCACACACCCTTTTCTCGAGACACTTTCGAGATCCCGAGGACCATGCACCATCCCCGAGACCTCTTCAAACATTTCAAACTCGATTTTCAAAACATACAATTTTGAATTTCCAAAACCGTCTTGGGGAACAATACACCGTTTTCCGAGCCGATTCAAACTCGAACTGTCTTTTGCAAATAAACTTAAGACAACCCTTTCAACTGATCGACTTGCGGAGATCTCTATCTTCAGAAGCCGTCCATAAAGCGACGAATGAATCTTTTTGAAAATTTCTATTTTCGAAAACTTCAGTCCACCATTTCAATTCCGCCTCGTGTCTATCGAGTCGAAGCAAACGTACTTATGGATCTTTACTTATGAGACCCGTCCAATGGCATCACACCATTACATTGGACGTATGCTAAAAGTCCGATCACCACCGTCATGTCATAAATCGAGTCAGCACCGAGGGACCAGACACGATCACCCTCGTATTTTTGAGTCTGATCTTTGTCTCGTCCTTCTGTTGTCTGCGTTCAGTCTTTGAACCGTGTCGGATTGAGTTGTAATGTGAGCCGTTTTCCTGCCTCAGAGCCATGGCACCGTCTTTAACTTCGCTTGTCAACCACAACGACAATGATAACAACAGAGATGACACGACTGATCAACTAGCCAGCTTGCTTACCGCTCTTAAGGTCACCCTAGATCGCGTCGAGACGCGTATCGACGCCCTGGAGAACAAGGAAATTGAAGAACATAAAACTCCACCCCTGACTGAAACTGAGAAGAGGCTAAAGCTCTTGGAAGAACAGCTCCTAGCCCGGGGTAATAATATCCATCTTGAGAACAACCGAAGGTTCGAACCTGTTGGGGACCAATTACCCGACAACTTTACCCTAACTGATGTAACTAAGTTCAAAGGAGTGGAGGACCTGCTCAATCATATCCGTGCCTTCAAAGACTACATGGCCATTAAAGGGGTCAAACAGTAACATTTCACCCAGATCTTTCCGTCCTCTTTGGAACCGATCCCTCGCCAATGGTACTACTCCCTTGACCCGAAGAACCTTACTACCTGGGATGAGGTCGCGGTTGAATTTGCTAAACAATCTGACAATGTTGAAATCCAAGCCAATACCCGTACTCTCGAGGTTCTAACCCAGAACGATAAGGAAGGGTTCACCGAGTTCTTAACTCGTTGGAGGAGGGTGAGTATTCAATTGGTCAGTAAATCGAGTGAATCAACTTTGGTGGAAAAGTTCGTCAACAATCTCCGCCCAGTGTATGCCAACTTACTAAGGTATCAAAATATTAAGACCTTCCAGGATCAGCAAATTCTGGGGCCACGTATTGAAGACGACCTCCGGAAGGGTGTCTTGGCCAAGACTACTGGCAGGGGCTACCAAGGATCCCCTCAACCGGATCCCGCCCTTACGGCCAAACAAACAAAATCGATGAGGTCAACCTCGTTGAACCATCTGCTAAGAGAGCTGAGCACCCCCAGAGAGTGTTCACTAATATAGGGTCAACTTACGCAAGTGCTCTGAAGAGGCTCATGGACCAGGGAAAGTTACAACCGATCGGACCCACCCCGGATCCGACCGGTGCTAAGAAATCCCACTTCTGGAACCCCAATGCCTATTCTCAGTACCATCAAGGGAGAGGGCATGATACCGTTACCTACTTCAAACTCAAACACCTCATCCAAGACATGATTGAGAAAGGGGATTTGCCTTTACCCCCGCCGACTAAGCCAAACAACAAAACAAATCCTCTGGGGATCCACGCCATCTCCGACGATGAGCCAACTCTGGACTGCTCACACCTCATCTCCGCGCGATTGATGACGAGGTGAATGCCTTGGAGAAAGATCCCTCGGACGGGGTGTTTGTGTTCAGTGCTGCCACCATGCTCACTATGTTCCAACAGGTTGAGGAAGCCATAGCCAGTCTCTCCGAGAGGATCACCCGACTTGACGATGCCTACCGTCGACTTATCTTCAATCCTCCACCGCCACGCCCGAGGGAGAGTCCCTCGAGCGCCCAAAACTACCCACACCAGGACGGATTGCTCCCGCGACTATTCTGGCATACACCTCACAATAATCATCCTCACAATAATCAACCCCACAAAAACTACCCCCACAAAAATTACCCTCACAAAAATATCCCTCACAAAAACTACTCACCAAGGAATACCCCTCAAAGGTGCTTTCGAGATCCTGAAATCAACGGCATCTAGAGAGACGACGTTGAAGATGTCTACCTTGTCCCAGAAAAAGAGAAACGGGCGAAAGAGATCGGCCACCTTACCCGGTCCGGACGCTCTTACCAAAGCCCGAACAATCCAACGGTCGTTCCAACAACGAATGACCAAGTCGTCCCGGAAGTAGACACTCAACCAAGAGCTCCTGAGAATTCAATCCTCAAGCAGCTTCAGAAGGCGAAAGCCGAAATCTCAATCTGGCAACTGATCGCAATGTCCTTCGAGCATCGGCAGGCTCTACTACAAGCCTTGGGAAAGTTAACCGTGCCCTCCACCTCTTCCCCTGAAGAAATAGTGGCGCACATGACAAGAGACGCCCCTGACTTGAACAACCCAGTCGTCTTTTCCGACGAAGATATCCCTCCCTTTGGAGCCAATCATAACCTTGCCCTGTACATCACCGTACAATGCCTCAAGAAGAATGTGCCCATGGTCCTTGTAGATGACGGATCCGCGGTGACTGTCATTCCCCTCAAGACTGCTCACAAGCTGGGTATTAAGAAAGCTGATTTGGTCCCAACTAATCAAGGAGTAGGCGCCTACGATGGCACTCGTCGCAAGGTCGCGGGGCTCATCACTCTGACTGTCGCAACCGGACCGCTAGAAAGATAAACCAGTTTTCAGGTGGTCGACATCGACGCGTCCTTCAATATGCTCTTGGGACGTCCCTGGATTCACGCCGTCAAGGCGGTTACCTCGACTCTCCACCAGAAAATTAGGGTGTCCTTCAACGGGAAAACAATCACAATTCCTACTTCCCCGATCAAAGCTGTCATGAGAAAGGGAATAGCCTCCCAGACCATTGAGGAAGATGATAATGAAATGTGGGGATTCCAAGCTGTGAATGCTATAACTGATGAATCAACACCCTTTGATTGTGACCCGTTTGCCAACCTCACAGTCAACCGTATCATGATGCGCCTGGGTTACTTCCCGGGTTTGCCCCTCAATCCACTGAAGAGCACCTTACCTCCCTTGAAACAGGCTAAGGTCTTCAACATTCCCTTTGGGCTGGGATATGAACCTACCGATGAAGATATCCAGGAGATGAACCTCCTAGTCAGAAAATGCAAGAAACACGGAGTTAACCTCCATCCCTATCATCTGACCCTCAATGGATACTTTGTTCCCGAGGGAGAATCAGAGCTCTACCATGGCTTTCCGGAGCCAATCTATGACTCTGTGTCCAAGGTTAGGTACCCGGGTGTGGATGTCTTCCAGGACTGCTACTTCATCCCTGACAACACCGAAGCTGCATCAACCGAGTCTAAGCCGTCGTCATGCCTCGACGGACAAGCTGTCACTCTCCTCTTTGGGGAAGATAACATCAAGCACCTCGACTATGAGGACATCATCAACATCGCCCTGAAGGACAATCAATTTGACCCAACCGCCTTGATCTTTGACACTGACCTGGAGAAAGCTACACAGGGCTGGAAGAAGACCGTCAAGTGAACCGATCGCCAAGGCCGCATTCTCAAGATCACAACTGGAGAAGGCCCTATGTTCAAGGAGGGAAGTGAAGAAGAATCTGAATCTGAGTCTGAGTCGGAGTCAGAGTCAGAGTCTGTCGTAGCTCCTAACACTCCTGATGTCCCGGTCAAGGTCCCCTTCCCACTATTCTATCACAAAGTCGTGGCTGATTTAGAGGCTGAGTCTACTAGGGTCACCCCTACTCCCATGAAAGGTGACAACCTGGAGCCTGTTCCAGGGGCCACCTCCTCTGATGTGTCGCCTCTGATTGACCACGAAATGTCTGTCCTTTCCGAGCTTTTCGCTCGTGTCAACTTAATGAACGCTAAGTTTGCTTATGACTTGTCTCAATTTAACTGCAATGCAATTCTGAATGACTATGAGGAATTTGACTTGAGTGACTACCCACCTCACCTAGCCAAAGAACTTGACAAACGGGAAACTAGAACCCCCATCATTGAGGAGACCGAACCTATTAACGTAGGAACCGACAACACACCTCAAGAACTTAGGATAGGGACAACCCTAGACCCCTCGGAAAGACAACAGTTCATTGACCTCCTCCACGAATACAAGGACGTGTTTGCCTGGTCCTACAGAGATATGCCCGGGATTGACAGGGAAATTGTAGAGCACCAGATACCCATTAAACCCGGAGCTAAACCCGTGAAACAAACGCTACGCCGAATGCGTCCTGAATGGGCCCTGAAAATCAAGGAAGAAGTTGACAAATAGTTCAAGGCTGGGTTCATCAAAGTGTCTGAATACTCTAATTGGGTGGCCAACATTGTGACCGTACCAAAGAAAGACGGAAGAATTCGGGTTTGCGTCGACTTCAGGAATCTCAACAAGGCTAGTCCGAAGGGCCTTCCCTCTGCCACATGTTGACATTCTGGTGGACAATACTGCCGAGCACGCTCTCCTATCATTCATGGACGGGTATGCTGGGTACAACCAGATTAAAATGGCTGAGGAAGACATGCAAAAGACATCATTCACTACGCAGTGGGGTACATATTGCTTCACGGTCATGCCTTTCGGCCTCATCAACGCCGGAGCAACCTATCAAACAACCGCTACCACTCTCCTACATGATACGATGCACAAGGAGGTAGAGGTGTATGTCGATGACATGATTGTCAAATCAAGAGAACGGGACGACCACATCAGTGCCCTTTAGAAATTCTTCGCTCGTCTGCGGAAATATAACATGAGACTAAATCCTCAGAAGTGTGCATTCGGGGTCACCTCCGGAAAACTCTTGGGACATGTCGTCAGCAAAAGAGGCATTGAGATTGATCCAACCAAAATCAAAGCCCTTCAGCAAATGCCTCGGCCTAGGAACGAGAAGGAGATTCGGGGATTTCTCGATCAGGTTCAATACATCAGCCGCTTCATTGCCAAGCTCACCATGATTTGTGAACCAATATTCAAGAAACTTCGCGCCTCCGATCATACCGATTGGGATGACGATTGTCAAAAGGCCTTCGACAGGATAAAGGAAATCCTATCCAAACCTCCTGTCCTCATGCCACCTCAACCGGGGATTCCTCTATCCCTATACCTGACTGTTACCAACACAGCCATGGGAGCAATGTTAGCACAAACAGTCGGCAACGAAGAACGAGCCATCTACTACATCAGCAAAAAGTTCATTGAGTATGAGACAAGGTATACCCAACTGGAGAAGACATGCCTTGCCCTAGTATGGTCAACAAAGAAGCTGCGGCATTACATGCTCAGCTACACGGTCCACATCTACTCCAAGATGGACCCTGTCAAATATATCTTCGAAAAACCCGTACTAAACGGAAGGTTGTCCAGGTGGACGCTCATGCTGTCCGAGTTCGATCTCAAATTTTTACCCCTCAAGGTCATCAAGGGAAGAGCAGTTGCCGATTTCCTAGCAGAAAATCCCGTCAACGAGGATCCAACGACCGATACGTGGTCTCTTCCTGAAGAAGACATCCTTTGTGCCGATTCTGACGCATGGGATCTATACTTCAATGGTGCATCTAATCTGAGAGCCTTTGGGGTAGGAATCCTTCTAATATCACCGGAGGGAGAACATGTTCCGATCTCGGTCAAGCTAGACTTTACCGTCACAAAAAATGCCGCAGAATATGAAGCATGTCTCATCGGCCTACAAGCAGCCATCACACTTGGCATCAAGAGACTAAGGGTCCATGGCGATTCCTCGCTTATCATCAATCTGGTTTCCGGATCATGGAAAATCCGATCTGACAGCTTAGCTCCCTACCGAGCAAAGATCAATCAAGAGGCCGAGTTCTTCAACCGAGTCGACTACTTCCACTTGCCGCGAGAGGAAAATCAATTTTGCCGATGCCCTGGCGAAACTTGCCGTGCTCGTCAACATACCTGACGACATGACATCAATGCCCCTATGTGTCGAGAGAAGGAGCGAGCCAACCCACAGTTGTGCCATCAACGACGATGAGGAAAGCCATGATGAACCTTGGTACCAAGCCATCCTCAACTACAAAACCAAAAACGAATTCCCTCCCAACTCTGATCAAAGAGGACAAAGAGCCATTCGTTTACTTGCATAACAATTCGTGATAAACCAAAATCAACTATACAAGAGAACACCCAAGGGATTCTCCTCCTTTGCATTGACCATCACAAAACGAAAAAAGTCATGGGAGAGGTCCACGACGGAGAATGTGGCCCTCACATGAGCGCGATGATGCTTACCCGGAAAATCATGCGGCTAGGTTACTACTGGACCACCATGGAGGCTGATTGCCGTAACTACGTCAAACATTGCCACAATTGCCAAATCTTCGCCAACATACAACACATACCACCATCCCTTCTATACACCATGACGTCACCCTGGCCTTTCTCAACCCGGGGCATCGACATCATCGGGAAACTCAACCCGATAGGCACTAAAGGGGATTGCTTCGTCCTCGTCGCCATCGACTACTTCACCAAATGGGTGGAAGCACAGTCATATGCAGTCTTGACCGCCAAACAAGTGGCCAAGTTCATTCAAAACAACATCATCTGCCGGTATGGGGTACCCCATGAAATCATCAGCGATCAAGGCTCACACTTCCGGGCGGAAACTCAAGCTTTGCTGGACAAATACAAAATCAAACGACATCGATCATCCCCCTACCATCCCCAAACCAACGGAGCGGTGAAGGCAGCGAACAAGACTCTTGTCACCATTATCAAGAAAATGCAAGACAACTACCGCGATTGGCCGAGCAAACTCCCATTCGCACTCTGGGGATACCGAACCTCCATTCGAACACCAACAGGCGCCACACCCTTTTACCTAGCATATGGTATGGAGGCGGTTCAACCGGTAGAGTTAGAGGTCCCTTCTCTACGCATCCTACTGGATAGTCAAGTCCCCAAGGCGGAATGGACCCGCCGAATGTACGAGCAACTCACTCTTCTCGACGAACGGCGACTCAATGCCTTGCACAACGTCCAGCTATACCAACGACATATACAACGGGCATTCAACAAGAAGGTCAAACCCAGGAACAGCCAGGAGGGCGACTTGGTCTTCAAGTCAGTTCGAGCACCATTACCCGTCGATCCGAGGGGAAAATTCAAACCCAACTAGTACGGGCCATACCTGGTCAAGAAAATACTTTCGGGGGGCTCAGTGAGACTGAGTGACCTAGATGGGGAGGACTTTACAAACCCGACCAACCTAGACCAACTCAAGAAGTACTACCCTTGAACCATAGCAACCAACGACCTAAGCCTAGTTTTACAACTAGCAACCACCTCAACCCTTTTCAAGTCAAGTTCCTCAATGCGTTCTGATTTGATATTGCATGTTTTATCGAGTCTAAGCTGCGGCACCTTACCCGTTTCAAAGGTCCTTTGATCTGTCAAAGGCAACATCCATTTGCACTAAAACAAAAAACCCCTGAACTACGAGCATGGTTTGATTTCACCTCTTCAGGTGGATATATGGGCAGTCCCTCTTATGCATGAAGGATACACCACAAAACCCAATCAAATTTACAAAGCATTTCGAACTACGATCATGGTTTGATTTCACCTATTCAGGTGAATACGTAGGCAGCCCTTTCTTACACAAGAAGGATACAACCATCCCCATAATCAAAAAACACCACCCACATACAATAAACATCCCCATCAAAAAAAAAGGAAAGGGAAAACCATTCCCTTCCCCACAAAATACCAAAAGTAGCCTTTCTCCCTTCCCAAAAATCCCACTTTCCCAAGTACAAATGTTTAGGACGATTCATGCCGAATTGCCTTTACAAAGTGGATGGAAGAAACGAGCGTTCACAATTTTTGACACAAGCAATCCTCTTATTTAATTAATAATGGGAGGGGTTACAATTTCAACAACAAATAAAGCTCGACGATTCTACAACTTGTCAAAGCTAAGGTGTTGACTAAAGCACCTCACATAATAAAACTAGCACAAAACACACAATAACTAGCTAGTATAACATAATACAAACTCACAACAAGAATACAACATAATAATTAAATGTCTAATGAAGGTCTTCACTCTTCCATTCTACCCTTGCCTTTTCCCTCGGGGTACATCTTCCCCTTGCTCTGCTTGTTGGCCCGCCTAGCATGGATTTCCTCCTCGGAACGGATCCTCAACGGATCTAAGACGGCGATGGCCTCCGGTCTAGCACAAGACCCCATGTTCGGTCCAAAACGAGCCCATGCATGGCCCACCATGTACTTGGAACCCGAGCCTCTCATCTTTGGTGGTCTTATCACATCTGGACTAGCTCCATCAACATACTCCTTAAACAAGGCATGGTTGGCCTTGCCAACCTCTCGATACTTCAAGTCGACAACTGATGCGTGTCATTTATATGATATTTTACACCCTATTTTACACGCATTTAAGAGCTCAATTATGTATTTTATGCTACTATTTTCCCTATTTCCGTCTACTTTTGTGTTTTTGTATAATATTGCAGAAATGTGAAGAATCCAGCGAAAATCGAGCCGAATCCGCCCCTAAGTACTTAGCATTGTATTTGACATGGAGTAAAGACTCGGGAAGCGAACTTGGTGCGCGTTTCGAGGCCTGAAAGACACATTTACAAGAGCTTCAGAAGCGAATTACCAGCTACAGCAGTCTATAGACTGACCTACATGGTCTATAGACTGTCATAATGCTTCTCGACATTGCAGCCTTATTGAGATGGCTATATCTCGAGTTCTAAAACAGATAATCGAGTGATTCTAATTGGAGGTAAAAGCTTATCCTCTTAGCTTTCCAACGCCGTGTAGAACGCCTGATTTGACCAAGTAACGAAGAAATGGCAGCTGTTTTAAGATCAGTGCGCGCTGCAGGAATCGTCAGAATGCAATTCTGTACAGCGCCTGTGGTCGATCGACTGACCTCAGTGGTCGATCGACCACTCCACGAGCTGATGCGCAGTTTAAAAGACGAGAGACCGAACCCCAATTGTGCTTAGTTTTAGGAATAGGTTATGTAATTTTCCTATATAACGTAACTCTTCCTGTTTCTTTAGGTATCTATTCATTAGCCTAGTTTAATCTAGTTCCTAATATACAATCCCTCATTCATTAGTTTAGATTTTAATTTTCCGTCAATAAAGTTCTCTTTTGCATTGGGTTGCTCTTTTCTTTGCAATTCCTCTTCACGGCATTCCCTGTTCTTTCGTTAAATTTCATTGCTTTTATTCTTCCGCAGTTAGAATTGCTAGTTAGATTTCCCAAAGCCGAATTTATCGTTTTATGTCAATTAATTATTTAATAAATTTAATTATGAATTCAATTGCTTTAGTTGTTAATCTTGCTGTTATTATTATCATCGTTATGAGTAGCTAAACACCCTTTGCTAGGATGTAGGGGATCTATGGCGCAGATGGCATTAGAATAGGTGACCCCGAATTAGGGCATGGTCGATCGACTGGCTTAACTAGTCGATCGACTAAGCCGTGTGGTCGGTCGACTGAAGTAGTTGGTCGATCGACCGGACCGTGTTTGATTAGCGTTTGTTTGATTCGTTAAGTGCAATATTTAACAATGAGACCGAGAGGAGACTTGTTAGATGCTTAGTTTTGACCAACCCGTAGATCGAGAGATAGGGAAGGGCATTAATTAATGAATTAAGACGACTAAATTGCTGAGATCGAGAGATAATGTAATTTAGGCTTTAGGAATCACTAATCAGGGCGAGAGCTAGCATTAGTGAGACTTAGGGACTGGTAGCATAGGCCGAAAGGAGCTACTAGTTAACTTGGACTGAGAGGACCTGTCATACCCATCACCCACGACTGTATTTCGGACTTACCTTGAATTATGTGCCATCGCAGCTATTGTGAACCGACCGTCTTAGCATTTATTTTATCATTGTCTGCATCCTTTATTACTTTTATCCGCTTAATTAGTTTATGTTATTAGACTTAGATATAACTCAAATCAAAACCCCCTCAAACTGTTACCCTTAGACTAGAATTAAAAGCAACTATTTCTCCCTACCTCCCTCCGGATCGACCCTTACTACCGCTTGCTAGTTGTAGTTTGGTTAATTATAAATATTATTTTTGGTACTCACTTCGACAGGTATCAAATTTTGGCGCCGTTGCCGGGGAGGCAGCGCTAGTTTTAGTTGTTTTTTATTTTAGTCTGTGTTTTGCCTCAAGGGAAGACTGAGTACCTTGAGGCAGTTCTTACCATTTCCTCTAGTGTTGTTTTGTTAGGTCCTACAGTCATATCTACAAGATACTTGAAGGGTGCACCCATGTTCCATTCTCGGGAAGCGGCGAGTGCCGTTTTGTGGGAGATGCGGCGGAGCGGGACACACATCTGAGGCATACGGGAACCCTAAGGAGAAGATGTTTACTTTTCATCAACTTCAGCTCGACAATTCGTATAATTAAGATCCTACTTCACTGCATCAACCATATGTGCCTCCTTATGAAGCCCCACCACCATCCACTCCGTCACATCAAGAGTCAAATAATGAAGTTGCAGAGTTGATAAGTCTAGTGCAGCTGCTTATGGTAGAGGTACAGAAAAATAATGCGGCAAATGAGGTCTCAATCATGGAGCTGAAATCTCTTATTGCTACATTAGACAAGAATGCAGCTGAGATACCGAGTCAATTCCACTCTCTGAATCAGCGTATTGAGACCGTACATGCAATGACGCTGAGGAGCGGGTCTGCTCTTGATGGATCTAAGAAAACTGCTGAAAAAGGGAAGAAGAAAAAGGGCGAGAAAAAGACGATCAACAGTAATCATGGTCGATCGACCACATCACCCAGTCGATCGACCAGTCCGCGAAATAACATAGCTTCTGGTACTGTTGAAACCAGTCGATCGACTAACCAACATGGTCGATCGACTGAGGAAGCAGCTGATGACGAACCATTCCATCCTCCAATGCCAGATAACTTGAAGGACTTCTTGTTTCGGGGTACGACAGCTCCGAAACTATCGAGACAAGATCCAGATGTTGATGGGTCCGTTCCGATTCCAAAGTATGACCCTACGACGGTCAATGGTTCATTCCTGAGACGGACTGAAGAAGGTTCAAGTTACAACAAAGACAAAGTAGTGGATTTTCAGACTAAGTCCACTGATGCCGGTATGAGAGACCTAGAGGAGAGGGCAAAGCTACTTCTGACAGCTTCTTATCCGGAAAGACTAGTGCCAACCAAAGATGAGGTAACGTTCGATAAATTCAAAGATTTAGTGCGTAGTCTTAATGTGCAAGTACCTTTCTTACAACTAGTTAATCAAGTACCTACATATATGAAGTTTATGAGACAGTTGCTAGCTAAGAAAAGGTCTTTGAATGTTGTCGAGTCTGTCCAATTAACTGAGGAGTCTAGTTCATATTTAACTCATAAAGTCGCCCGTAACCGTATCGACCCACGTAGTTTCTCTGTCCCCTGTAATATTGGTACCTTCTCAATTGAGAAGGCACTATGTGATTTAGGGGCTAGTGTCAGTGTTATGCCCTTGAGTCTGGCTAAAAAATTGAGATTGACTAGATTTGCTATTACTGACATGACTGTGCAAATGGCTGACCGTTCTGCAGTTCGGCCAGTAGGGGTCTTAGAGAATGTGCCTGTACAAATTGAAAAATTCTTTTTCCCTGTTGACTTTGTTATTTTGGATATTCCTGAAGATGTCAACACCCCAATTATTTTGGGAAGACCGTTTACACTTGCTTTGGTGCAATAATTGATGTAGGGGAAAGAACTTGGAGATTTAAGGTAAGGAAGCACTCTATTATGTTTGCCCAGTCCCCTAGGAAGAAAGACCCCATGTGGCCCATGACCTGTAATATGATTTCTGAAAAGAAATCTTATTTTGTGCTTTTCGATGTGCCCGCCCCCGTGCCTATTCTGTTATGACACATCCGCCCCGAGAATGGGAGCAAATTGGAGGAAGATTCTTCTATTTTTTTGTTGCGGGAACTGGTTTGGGGAAGGAAGAACCGCTTCTTGCTTCAACTGTGAAGGAGCCAATTGTTCGAGAGAGGCGGTCTAGGATGTCTTAGCTATGGCACCGACGAGGAGCAGGATGAGGAGCCCAAGAAGAAGGAGCCGGTCAAAATTTGAGTCGGATCTTGAGTGTGAGGAGCTAGAAGATGATGGCCATGCTTGGGAAGATGCTAGAGATGATCCGTTGAGTATTCCAGGCGGAGTAGAGTGGAGTCCAGCTTCTGAGATGAGCACGCGGAAGCTACTTCATGTAGACAGAAGCCTTGGTCGGAGATTTTCCGCAGTTTCCGTTGATTCGTTTCTTAGACCTTTTTAAGACAATTTATTGTTTTTAGACTATTTATCGTTTTTCGTGTGCGCGAGACTTCGCTTTGTTTTGTTTGCTTAGGATTTTTATAGACTATAGACTGTAACTTTGGGTTTCGCGCAATTTTTGGACGCGTTATTATGTGCATTTGCAGGTTTATAGTCCATGTTAGCTCAATTTATTGAGCTAATTCGAAGAAAATCAGAACTTACAGCAGGTTTTCCGGTCGATCGACTGCCTTCTATGGTCGATCGACTGAGCTGCGATTCCAGGAGCTTCTGTTCCTGTTCATTCTGGTCGATCGACTGCCTGACATGGTTGATCGACCATGTTATTCTTTTGTACTGTTCACGACCATTCCCCTGCTGTGTTTGGTTGATTTGCGGAATTGAGGGAGTCTTTTCTCCACTCTATTCTCCGATTAATTTCTGTTTTCTTCTTTTCTCTTATTTTACACATAATTTTCGCGTGTTGTAAATTGCTTTCTCGAAATTACGCGCGGTCTTTTGTTTGTCTTTTCAGGTACTTATGGTAGCATCGCTGGCTACTGAAACCTCCTAGCTCACGCTGGTTTGGGGAGGTTTCCTTCTTCTGCGCTTAAAGTCTTGTGAGTTTCCGGTTCCTTTTCATGTCTTATTTAGTTATTTTTATCGCAAATTCCCATTTCCCTTTTATTTCATTACATGATTTTGCACAATGGGGACATTGTGTGATTTGGTTTGGGGAAGGGTTTTGCATTGCATTCACATATTTTATTGCATATCTGTTTCACATTTATTGCATTTCAGTTTGCATTGTTTATTTTATCTCCTATATATACAAAAAATCAAAATTCCAAAAAATTGAAAAATTTGAAAAAATTCAAAAAATTTCACGTTTATTTTAGCATATAGGTTGAGTCGGAACGGTAGTATTTCAATGATGACATTGCATTTTCAGCTGTTTACGCTTAAGCCTTGCTTAATTGACATGTTATTAGTAGAATCATATATGCATAGCCTACGAGTTGTTAAATAAATATCTTCTTGAGCTTGAGACTTGACTTTGATTTTTGGCAAACTACATCATTTTTCGAGTTATTAGAGCCTATAATGGTGTCATCGTGACCGGTTTATCTAGGATTGTGAGTAGTTACTCCTTATGAGACATGTTACATTAATTTGCATAAATATGAACTTAATCTGCTTAATACCTGTATGCATTTGGTTTGTGGTTTGTTGACACATGTGGTAGAGGTTTCCCTTTATTCATTTTACCCATGAGCCCCTCATAGCCAAAAATAGCCCTTTGTCCCTTTTACTACATCCTATATTCAGCCTGCCTTTGTCAAGCTAGTAGTATTAGTCTTTGGGAATGTTCTTATTATTTTTGGTTGCATATGCTCTTATTGAGATAATGTTGGATGAAATAATGAAGGAGGAAAAAGAATTAAAAAAGTTGAAAAGAAACAGAAAGAAAAAAAAAGAAAAAAGAGTTCGAAAAAGAAGTGGTCAGTCGATTGACTGAACCAAGTGGTCGATCGACTAAGTACTGCAGTAGTGAAAGAAAAATTCGAAAATCACATGCTACAATTGTTATGAGTTGGTGATTTACACTCCCATGTTGTATCTATATCATTTGGGGAGTTACATCTATTGGAGATTGTGAGTTTTGTGCTTGATAATTAGCACCGGTTTCATTGAAAATCTTGAGCAAGAAGTTGGATGTCGTCATATGGTTTTGTTTAGGTACTAGCTTGATCACCTATACCTCCACATTCCCATAAATGTTTTGCCTCTTCTTACCCATTACCTCACATATCCATATTTACCTCGGCATGTGTCATGGTCATTTGTTTGGTTGGAATGCGTATGTACGGTTGTAGAGATTATTTTTATATTAGACTGCAGGCATGTTCTTATAGGTCGTAGTTAGGTGAGCGTCATTACATATTTACTTCTTTCTATCTTTTACATATTTTCACCTGTGCTTATGTGTGATATGAGCGACCCGTGAGAGTCTGATTTGATAAGTCTCTATAGTTGACGGTTCAGCAGTTTTTAACGACTTCATAACTCGTTTGCATGATTCACATCGCTAATTGATTGTTGATTTGTAACATTAAATTGGTTTAGGCTTTACATGTTGCATTTCGCTCTGAGATTGAAATCGTTCCACTAGGTTTTAGGATCGAGTCTAGTTCTTACTTGGGGACAAGGAAGGGTTTGGTTTGGGGAAGTTTGATGCGTGTCATTTATATGATGTTTTACACCCTATTTTACACGCATTTCAGAGCTCAATTATGTAGTTTATGCTACTATTTTCCCTATTTCCGTCTACTTTCGTGTTTTTGTATAATATTGCAGAAATGTGAAGAATCCAGCGGAAATCGAGCCGAATTCGTCCTTAAGTAATTAGCATTGTATTTGACATGGAGTAAAGACTCGGGAAGCGAACTTGGTGCGCGTTTCGAGGGCTGAAAGACACATTTACGAGAGCTTCAGAAGCGAATTACCAGCTACAGCAGTCTATAGACTGACCTACATGGTCTATAGACTGTCAGAATGCTTCTCGACATTGATGCCTTATTCAGATGGCTATATCTCGAGTTCTAGAGCAGATAATCGAGAGATTCTAATTGGAGATGAAAGCGTATCCTCTTATCTTTCCAAAGCCGCGTAGAAGGCCTGATTTGACCAAGTAACGAAGAAATGGCAGCTGTTTTAAGATCGGTGCGCGCTGTAGGAATCGTCAGAATGCAATTCTGTACAGCGCCTGTGGTCGATCGACTGACCTCAGTGGTCGATCGACCACTCCACGAGCTGATGCGCAATTTAAAAACGAGAGACCGAAGCCCAATTGTGCTTAGGTCTAGGAATAGGTTATGTTATTTTCCTATATAACGTAACTCTCCCTGTTTCTATAGGCATCTATTCATTAGCTTATTTTAATCTAGTTCCTAATATACAATCCCTCATTCATTAGTTTAGATTTTAATTTTCCGTCAATAAAGTTCTCTTTTGCATTGGGTTGCTCTTTTCTTTGCGATTCATCTTCACGGTATTCCCTGTTCTTTCGTTAAATTTCATTGCTTTTATTCTTCCGCAGTTAGAATTGCTAGTTAGATTTCCCAAAGCCGAATTTATCGTTTTATGTCAATTAATTATTTAATAAATTTAATTATGAATTCAATTGCTTTAGTTGTTAATCTTGCTGTTATTATTATCATCGTTATGAGTAGCTAAACACCCTTTGCTAGGATGTAGGGGATCTATAGCGTAGATGGCATTAGAATAGGTGACCCCGAATTAGGGCATGGTCGATCGACTGGCTTAACTAGTCGATCGACTAAGCCGTGTGGTCGGTCGACTGAAGTAGTTGGTCGATCGAGCGGACCGTGTTTGATTAGCGTTTGTTTGATTCTTTAAGTGCAATATTTAACAATGAGACCGAGAGGAGACTTGTTAGATGCTTAGTTTTGACCAACCCGTAGATCGAGAGATAGGGAAGGGCATTAATTAATGAATTAAGACGACTAAATTGCTGAGATCGAGAGATAATGTAATTTAGGCTTTAGGAATCACTAATCAGGGCGAGAGGTAGCATTAGTGAGACTTAGGGACTGGTACCATAGGCCAAAAGGAGCTACTAGTTAACTTGGACCGAGAGGACCTGTCATACCCATCACCCACGACTGTATTTCGGACTTACCTAGAATTATGTGCCATCGCAGCTATAGTGAACCCACCGTCTTAGCATTTCTTTTATCATTGTCTGCATCCTTTATTACTTTTATCTGCTTAATTAGTTTATGTTATTAGACTTAGATATAACTCAAATCAAAACCCCCTCAAACTGTTACCCTTAGACAAGAATTAAAAGCAACTATTATCTCCCTACCTCCCTGCGGATCGACCCTTACTACCGCTTGCTAGTTGTAGTTTGGTTAATTATAAATATTATTTTGGTACTCACTTCGACAGGTATCAAATTTTGGCGCCGTTGCCGGGGAGGCAGCGCTAGTTTTAGTTGTTTTTTTATTTTAGTCTGTGTTTCGCCTTAAGGGAAGACTGAGTACCTTGAGGCAGTTCTTACCATTTCCTCTAGTGTTGTTTTGTTAGGTCCTACAGGTCCTATCTAGATTTTGAGAAGGGTGCACCCATGTTCCATTCTCGGGAGCGGCGGAGTGCCGTTTTGTGGGAGATGCGGCGGAGCGGGACACACATCTGAGGCATGCAGGAACCCTAAGGAGAAGATGTTTGCTTTTCATCAACTTCAGCTCGACAATTCGTATAATTACGATCCTACTTCACTGCATCAACCATATGTGCCTCCTTATGAAGCCCCACCACCATCCACTCCATCACAGCAAGAGTCAAATAATGAAGTTGCAGAGTTGATAAGTCTAGTGCAGTTGCTTAAGGTAGAGGTACAGAAAAATAATGCGGCAAATGAGGTCTCAATCATGGAGCTGAAATCTCAAATTGTTACATTAGACAAGAATGCAGCTGAGATACCGAGTCAATTCCACTCTCTGAATCAGCGTATTGAGACCGTACATGCAATGACGCTGAGGAGCGGGTCTGCCCTTGATGGATCTGAGAAAACTGCTAAAAAAGGGAAGAAGAAAAAGGGCGAGAAAATGACGATCAACTGTAATCATGGTCGATCGACCGAGTGGCCCACCATCTTTCGAAGACCTCCACAAGCTCGGAGTTCCGGAAAACATTCTCTTGGACAAGAGTATCTTGAGCGTGCACCTTTTGTTGACGCTCCATTTGCCTCATGAGCCTTTCGGGATAAATGAAGGAAGCAACCTTCAAACCCACCACCATCAAAGAACGAGGACTAGCACCCGAAGCAGGCAACCCGTGAAGGACCTCAAGTGCCACCACGGCACCACACAACGGATGTGAGGACCACCCTCCCCCGCCAATCTCGCGGCCCAATAAGCCTCGGTAGAAGCAAAACTATCCGGGTACAATTTCTTCCTCATGGTAAGGTGACGGAAGGAATAAGAAGAGGGATTAACCGGAGGCTCTACATACCTTAGCCTCTCCAAGAGCCACACTTGAAGGATCCTTGGGGACCCAAATGAGGGAGCTTCTACACAAGAGCCTTCCTTGTCCAAAGCTTGGATGATCTCGCCAAGCACCAACCATGATGGATCTCTACCATGCTCCAATTGCTCAACCACATGAATAAGGGTCATGCTACCATAGCATTTTGGCCCCTCCTTCTTCAAAACATCAACAAAGAGGTACACATGGACAAGGCAAAAGGCAAGAGCCCTTCTTCTAGCCACCTCTGAGACATTGACATCTAATCGGTTTGAAAAGATGTTGATAAGAGCCAACATATCCACACCATGTGGAGCAAGAAGAAAGTTGACTTGACTTGTCAATAAACCCAATATGGAACGGAATTTCTCCTTGTAGCACAACCGAGTCGGAGGAAGCACCGGAACACAACCCGGCCACCCACCAATGGCTCCAACTTCTTCGGCAAGAGGACAAATTTCACCTTTCGGGAAAACGAAAACATGGTGTTTCGAATCCCAAAACCGAGAACATGCTTCAAGAAATGAAGGTTGCACCTTGACTTGAAGGAGCACCAACAATTGACCAACTCCCATGCAAACGAATTGATACTTTTCGGGAGACGACAAATCCCGGCACCATTGTCGAAATGCGTTCTCAAAAGCATCCATGAAATATTTTGTGGAAGAAGAAGAAGAAGTTTTGTAGAGATGTTTTTGTATTTCGGATGATGAAACAATGAAGCGCAAACATTACTATTTATACAAAAATGATCAGCGCGTTTTTCAGAAAAGGGGAGAGCCGGCTTCCATCGCCAGGCTGCTCGCGCCTCTTTGGGCCTTCCCCAGGATTCCCGCTGTTGACTTGTCTCTTTCAACTTGTGTTTTCTCCTGACACCTCAAACCTCCCGCCAGGACGCTCGCGCCTCTTCGGGATGATCCACGACGTTTTGGTGTTTCTTCACACTCACATTTCCTTGTTTTCGCGTTTTACGAAATCCGACACGGTTTCCATGACGCAGCTTTAAACATACGGATTTTTCTCTCTTTTTTTTAAAGGGGGAAGGGCTAGTCGCCCCGATCCGCAATGGATCGTTTCCATGTCAGTCGAAATTCCGAAATTTTTTCGCTTTTTCACAATTTTCCATCAAAATAAAATCGAAAATTGATAACACGACGTCGATTTTCCCCAAAATTTCAAGTACTCACAAATTCGAGTCTTGACCCCAAAAATCAAATACACTCGTAAAAATCTTTTCTAAAATTCATCCCTGACGGTTTGAGTTTGAATTTTTCGAGTCACAAATCAATTTCAATAATTCCCGATGCAATTTAATTCAAGACACGAGTTAATTGCTCAATTTTCAAATTAATTCCTTTTGAATTCCAAACGTGACGACTTGTCGCGGGATTTTTCAAAATTCATTTCATTTTTCAAAATTCAATTTTAACTTCAAGTCATCTTGGTTAATTTTGTTTTCAATCAAATGCTTTTACGTGTTTACGTTTATACATATGTGCTATCTGTTGCCTGTTTTCTACACTAACGATGCAGGAACCAGTGTGAAACAAAAGGAGAATTGACAGCCGACATCGCTCCTCCGAAACACAACACAAAAAAGCCAAAAAATCACAAAATGAACTACAATCCAAAAACATGTATATACAAACCGCCTCACGCAAAATACATCGACACACGTTAGATACTGGAAACTGACCGTACAAACAGGATCCAGTACAGACATCTATCATACAGACACTGGCCTAAACCAACCATCTATCATACAGACACTGGCCTAAGACAACGAACTGGGGGCTATCCGCCACCTACCGAACTAAGCGCTCTCTATCCTCTCAAACAGAAAAGAAAGGGAGCAACACAAGAGACAGAGGAGCAACAACGGAAGCAGAGGTGGTTACCATGATGGTAATACCTCGTTCCTGCTCCACGATAAAAAGAAAAATGGTGCCTGGCAGATTTTGGACGATGCGATAACCGAGGATCGTAACTCAGCGCGCTACCCCGACGTTGGCCTCCAATCGTCAGAATTCGAGGGTGAAAAGAGACCAGGACAACGGATACAACCCTGATGTTGAACCCCAATCAGCTGAATTCAACGGCGATTGAAAGCGGCAACATGGGATAACACGCCCGTATTGAACCCCACTCATCGGTCATCCGAACCTCTGCAGACAACGACCAACGATCGATACCCGATCATTGGCCGGACAAAGGCCGCCAGGGAGAAACACAACCAAGCCTGTAACAAAAAACAGTCGTCTCTTCCCCTCCAGGATCGTCTTTCTCCTCCAAGGCCTCCACGACGGACCCCGTAGGTCCCAAACGGTACCCTGCCATCAAGAAAAAAAAACAAAAAAAAAAAGCGTCAACCGAAATTTCGGCATTACGACGGCATAAAATGGACAAACCCAAAACAAACAAACAACCTGCAAAGCAAAACAAGGATAATCCCGCCCAAATCCAACCAAACAAAAACAATTCACAAAAAAACGCACAAAAACGACTCGCTCCTCTTTTCAAGCAAAAGACGAGTCAAAACAACAAACAGAAATGGCACCCCAAGACCCACACAAGGTCCGCCAACTAGCCAAAAATACATTCCCAATGCAATGAGGAATTTTTCCACGGCTCAAAAAGGCAATTCATATGCTAATTTGAGCGCGAACCGGTCAGAAAATTCAAAAACGACCGCAAAAGGCAAACGTGATTTTATCACACCCCAAGGCGACCTAAACTACCAATAAGGTCCATTTCAAGGCAAACTGACTCAATTCAAGCCCAAACAGGTGCTTATTTTGTCACACATAAGACCGTCACAAAAGGCAAAAATTCCAATTGTGCCCACAACACCCAACAAAGGTCCATATTGGCAAATATGGTATTTCCTGACTACAATGCAACCTAGTGGGACCCATTATCCAAGCAAATAAACTTGGCATTACGAGTTGAGACGGTTTCTCACCTCACTCACGTTTTTCGTGCATAGGGAGCGGGAACAGGGACCAAAATGCAAACTAAAAGCACCCCTATACTCCTAAACAGGTTTCTAACCTAATGCAATCATCAATTTCACTCGAAATTGGCTCAATCAAAAACGCCCAAATCGATTTTCTAGGGTAAAATTTCGCCCTAATTCAAGTAAGCTAAAGACCAATAAAAAAAAATGGATTCGAGAGGATATGCATACCTTGAGATGACATTATTGTTGATGGCACGGAAGCCCCTTTGGTTCGCCAGGTGGCTCGCGCCTTAATCAGGCGTCCCTTACTCTTTCAGCGAATTTTGGGCTTTGGCCCAATTTCTACATAACAAACTTCAAATTTTCATTGACGATATTAAAGATCGTCATTTTCTCAAAGACAAAAACAAATAGTGAAAATTTAAATTCGCTATTTTCAAAAATTTCAAACAAACGACGATCAAAACCGCCAATTTCAAAAATAATAGTGAAAATTCAAAGTTCACTAGTTTCTTAAATTTTCAAAAATAATAGCGAAAATTCAAATCCGCTATTTCTTCAAATTTTCAAACGACGTCAATTAAAACCGTCATTTCCAAAATAATGGTTGGAAATTAAATTCCACTATTTTTATCACATGTCTACGGCGGCACATAAACCGTCACTTCAATTAATAGTAAAGATTCCAAATTCATTATTTCCATCACATGTCAACGGCGGCACATAAACTGTCACTTCAATTAATAGTGAAGATTCCAAATTCACTATTTCTATCAAATGTTAACGGCGACACATAAACCGTCACTTTAATTAATAGTGAAGATTCCAAATTCACTATTTCCATCAAATATCAACGACGGCACATAAACCGTCACTTCAATTAATAGTGAAGATTCCAAATTCACTATTTCCCTCACATGTCAACGGCGGCACATAAACCGTCACTTCAAACGTAATAGTGAAGATTTCAAATTCACTATTTCTATCACATGTCAACGGCGGCACATAAACCGTCACTCCAAGCGTGATAGCAAAATTTAAAATTTGTTATTCCTTTCAAAATTCAAACAGACGGCGATCAAAACTGCCACTTCAAATTCAAACAAACGAATAGTGGAAGTTCAAATTCACTATTTCTTCAAATGTCAACAGGGGGCTTCCTCGCGGAACCCACTTATTTCAACAACATTGATAGTGAAATTCAAAATTCACTATTTTCACGGCGGCATCACGAGTTCGCTACTTTCAAAACAAGCCCATTTGACGCGGCTATTCTCACGGTCCATTAACCGACCGCCCTATGGCTGGCGAGCCTTACTACACACCATGGCTGGCGAGCCTTATTACGCCTCATGGCTGGCGAGCCTTACTACGCACCATGGCTGGCGAGCCTTGCTACGCACCATGGCTGGCGAGCCCTACAACGCACCATGGTTGGCGAGCCTTATTACGCCTCATGGCTGGCGAGCCTTACTACGCACCATGGCTGGCGAGCCTTACTACGCACCATGGCTGGCGAGCCCTACTACGCGCCATGGCTGGCGAGCCTTACTACGCGCCATGGCTGGCGAGCCTTACTACGCGCCATGGCTGGCGAGCCTTACTACGCACCATGGCTGGCGAGCCCTACAATGCATCATGGCTGGCGAGCCTTACTACGCACCATGGCTGGCGAGCCTTACTACGCACCATGGCTGGCGAGCCTTACTACGCACCATGGCTGGCGAGCCTTATTACGCCTCATGGCTGGCGAGCCTTATTACGCCCCATGATTGGCGAGCCTTACTACGCGCCATGGCTGTCGAGCCTTACTACGCACTATGGCTGGCGAGCCTTTGTCCGCATACACCCAAGGACATATCTCGAAGATGCCTCGGGTACAACTCCTTGTCACAGCTGGCGAGCCTTTGTCCGCAAACACGCAAGGACATATCCGAAGATGCCTCAGGTATGACTCCTTCTTATGGCTGGTGAGCCTTTATACGTAGTCTAATGGACTTTAAACGACCCCCATGGATAGTCGACAGACTCTAAACTGTTCCCGACGACAGGTCCTTGACTCGTACCCTCGAGTCCCCTTGGCGTCGCCCTTTCCGACGGCAGGTCCTTGGCCCGAATCCTTTCGAGCCGCCTCGGCGTCGCTTGGGTCTCCAGGTTGTAATCTTCGATTGACCTGGGGGCTCTACTTTGTCTTTCGCCCTGTCCAAGCCTCAGTCAAAGTGGGGGCTCTGTAGATACCCAGTATCTGCTCAGACTCCAACAAACACCCAATGATTATCGGACTATAACATGTTTTGGAATCGCGGCGTTTGATCGACAGTTTGTGTACAACTTTACGTCGGAAAAATTAAAACTATTTCGAAAATAAAACATTTAAAAACATTTCAAAAATACCTGGAGTGTTTAATGCACGACGACGGGGTCGCAATGACACTAACTAGAGTCAAAACCGACACTGGACCAAAAACCGACTCAAAAATTTAAATCCCGACTCCAACAACGAGTCTTTAAGCAGCCCAGGTGGCCACGTCGCTCAAAACTCACACAACCACTCATTTCCCTATAAATACCCCTCAAATGCCCCTCATTTGAGACTTACGCGAGCGTCCGCCCCTTCTTTTCTCCCTTAAAATTCTCGACTCGACTTCTTAAGTCACAATCCGACGCGTATTTACGACCTACCGATTGTAAATACAAGCCTTACACATTGTTTGGTACCGTCAACGTGCATTAAATCACTTGACCGACCACTACACCATCACTAATCTTAAATCACTCTTTTTACTTACGAAAATGGTTTTAAACCGAGTTTTTTCCGACCAAACGAGTTGTTACACTTACGTTGGTCACTCGCCATAACCAAACATGTAAGTATGAGGGTGTAAAAATCCTCCTTTCATCATGTTTTCATTTGTTTCATGACTATAACATGCTAAAACTTGCATAACATGAATCAAAACATGGGATAAACGAGCCAAAACTGATTTTTGGCCTGAGACAGAAGCCCCTTGGTTCGCCGGCTTGCCCGCGCCTCAATGGGGTGTCCAGGTCAAAGATCAACCATGTTTGTTCTCGTCTTTCCCCTTTAATTCGTTTTGATATTTTTAATCGATTTTTACCATTTCAAATATTTTCAAACCCTTTTTTATTTCATTATATTTGTTTTCACCATAAAACATTTTTCACCCTTGGTTCCTCATACCATGACGGTTAAATCCGTGTTTCGGTGACAATATTTGGTTAATGACATTTAAAAGGTATTTAAAACCTTTTACTTCATTTCTTTACATTTTGGGAGGTATTTTAAAGCCTCTCATCATTTCTTTACATCTCCAAAATAAACATATTAGTCACCAACACAAAGTCATCCTTGGTTCTACATACCATGCCGGATTTTAACCCGGGTACGATGATGAGTATTGACTAATTATATTCAAATGAACTTAAAACAATTTGTTCATAATTATTTTCAAAACTATTCATGTCAAGCTTGTCAAGTCGAACCCAACACCGAATATTATCAAAATAATGACGGTTATTCCAGTCTAGTTCTTCAAATCAACAAATGCGTTCTAAACGACCCTTTCAAACCAAATCGGGTTCAAATACCCATTTCTCAACACGTTTTATTACGTTTTCTAAATGGTCATAATACGGCATATAACCATAGGGTGACCCGCGCCTCAAGCAGGCCTTTCAATTCTCATTTTCAAAACCAGGGGGAGGCCCCTTGTATCGTCGGCTGGCTCGCGCCTTATGTAGTCGCCTGGTACAGGGCCTGTTCCCTTTCCAGCATTAGTCTAGGACAATCCCGACTCCGGTTAGCCCGGATATAAGATGGATCAGATGACTATTTGTTTATTCAAAATCACATTTGCAAAATGCCTTACTAAGACAAATGGATCACGTTATGCACCGTAAACCTAATTTGGTAAATGGATGTTTAATTTCCGTCTTGCATGCAAATCAATCATTAATCCAACTCGACATCTTATACTTGATACTTGGATTAAATCAACCGACTTAGAAAGCTCTCACATGTTAGGTTTAAATTATTGGATGCCCATTCATGCATTTAAACCGTTTTATCAACATTTGCATTCAACCAACCAAGATCGATCAGTAGAGGCCGCTACCGCGGGCGGGATTGGGTGTCTAATTAAAGGGCTTCCCAATACGTACCTTCACCTCTTACTCAGAAACTTTGGATAGTGGATGACCTTATCCAGGGCGTACGAGAGTCATTATAGAGATAGGATGCTAAAGAGGGACGATTTCCTTATCTTTAGTACCTATGTCAAACGCTTCTTTGTGCTTCGATTTGACTGAGGTATAAAGTGGATTTTGAACGGGTTCCAAGCATCCCACAAATACTTGGTGGCGACTCCGAACATCTCTAATCGTTTCGAGACCCTTACCGAGACGGAACCGACCGATCTAAAACGATTTGGTCGAAAGCATTTTTACGCCGTCGAGCGTGGCTTTCAAAAGACCGCTGCATGTCCACAGATTGGCTTGGCGTGCAGGTGGTCCGTGACCGCAGATCGGCCTGTGGCCCAAATCCACAGACCGGCCTGTGGCCCATGTCCACACTACCAAAGCTAACCTGTACTTAACCTGCTCCCCATATGATTGGAAATATCATATGGATCGTGATAGGCTATCGGACACCTAACAAAAATACCCTAGACTTGGCTAACAAATGAATGTTGTAAAGTAGGCGTCGAACACATGGAGGTGGGAGTTACGTAATGAAATGCTATGAATAGAATTCTATCAAGGTCGGTTACGATTATTGTTTGGTTTGGTTGGTAAAACTTGTAATAAAATGATGTAAAATTAATAATGATAAAAGAGTCTAGGGGAGTCGGGTCACACATGCAATTATCTAAATGCTCATGTTAAACTAGGAGTTGATAATAAAGTTAATTGTTTAGGTATAATGATAACCACCTCTCGGCCTTATTGTCAACCATAGAACGGGTTCTAGTGAGCTCTCGCTATGACTAGATCGGTATACTAAAACATGCTTAGTCTAATTCAATTTCGTGCCTCTCGACTTTTAAAAGTAAATTAACAAATTTAATCTAACATAGTGATCAATTACAAAAGATTAGAAAACAATACAAGCATGTGATAAAAACGATTAAACGATATTATAACATCGTAATTCAACAATTACAAATATTATTTATGCATGGCTTCCCTAATCCCTAGACAAAATGAACTACTCACTCGTATTGAAAACTAAACTAATAACATATGATATGATAAACATGATGATAAAAGAATTATAACTAAATGAATGATTGAGAATTAAGATAATGCTAAATGATGATAAAAACATATATATATATATTAGAAACAATGCTTAATCAAATAACTAAGGAATGATACTAACATATAAAAAGAATAATGACTAATGATGAAGTATATGAAAGTGCTATGAATAAACTTATAATGACAATAACTTGACAAAGAAATGTAATAGACTGATAACAATACGGAAATGCTAATGACAAAATGAAAACAATATAACAATGAAAATGACGAGTGAATTAATGAAGTAAAGCTAGTAATTAAATTACCATAACAAAGGAAATAGAACTTGAACAAGAAGAACACAAATGAGAAACCCAAATAACTTGAATGGAAAGCTTGAATTAAAAACTTGAAATGCTTAAAGAAAATTGTTTATGACAATAAGGAAATGCTTAAAGGAAATGAAAACTATTTTGAAAACTAGAGTATTGTGTGCTTAAGTGTATAAAAAAGTATCTCCTAATGACGGATTAGATACCCCTTATACAGGACTTAAGGGGTGAAATATAAATAAATTAAATGAAGGTGACCCCGATCGGGGATACCCCACCCCAATCGGGGACGCAGTAATCCCTATTACTGCTTTTAATTCGTGATTAAATGGCAAATGGAATCCAAAGCTTCGTCTTAATGCTCCTTAATTCTTCTGACTTATTGCATAATTAGGAATTCTAAGCTTGCAACTTCACTTGATTGTTTGGATTTTACTCGGGCTTCATTTTCCATTCTTTACTTGTGTATCAACCCAAGTTAGTTTCTTCATGCGCGGGATTTCTATGCTAGTATTTTCCCAAAACGCCCCTCTATGGTCAAGTCTTGTTTCTTTTAGCCTCGTAAACTTTATTGCTTGCTAATTTGACGGGAAAAAGCAACCGAATGCTTCATTTCCTAAAAAATGCAATGAATACAAGCAAAGACATCTAGAACACGGAATTAGCTCACAAATACACTTATAAAATTGCAATCTTATATATATATATATATATATATATATATATATATATATATATATATATATATATATAGGCAAGTTCAAATGAGTCCACCTAAAATGGTGAGTCCCTAAGTCCTAATCTAAGCCATTAGATCTTCTAAGATTGATGGTTGAGATTTGAAACTTCTAAGCAAATTTTGGAATGAAACTTTAATGTTTTACAAGTGAAACTTTAATCTGTGAATGTAACTTTAATTCTTTACGATTGTAACTTTAATTTTTTAAAGACATTTTGTAAATAAAAATTCAAATTTATGAATTTTTGAATATAACTTTAATGTTTTACGAGTGAAACTTTAATGCTTAAAAGTGTAACTTTAATTTTGTAGATCATTTTTAATATAAAAATTTGAATTTATGAAATAATGTAATTCTGACTAATTTTTATTTAATTCAACATATTTTTACCGTAACTTTAATTATATGCGAGTGAAACTTTAATGCTTAAAGATAAAACTTTAATTTTAATTTATGTTATTATGTAATTGATACTAAAATTTATTAATTTCACTAATTTATATGAACGTAACTTTAATGTTTTACGAATGTAACTTTAATGCTTAAAAGTGTAACTTTAATTTTTTTAGGTCATTTTTAATATAAAAATTTGAATTTAATTGGGACTAATATTTATTTAATTTTCACTGTTTTTTGAATGAAACTTTGATGTTAAATGAGTGGAACTTTAATGGTAAAATGTGAAACTCTAAGTCTGTATTTACGTAATATTTTAAGTTTTTTGTAATTTCTCTAATTTACGATTGGAAATTTAATGGTTATGAGTGAAACTTTAATGATATACGAATGAAACTTTAATGGCATACGAGTGATTTTAATAGTTATTCGAATTCAAGACACAACTAAAACATTCGAATAAGTTTAGTTTGGACCTTATATGTTTGATCCATAATTATCGCACGGTATACATAAAAATTGAAAAGTGCCTAAAATTATATTCACATCATTTTGAACATATATTAACTAATTTGGAGCATAAATATAATTTAAGAACTAAATGTTAATTGTTACATTATTCGAATACATTTTATTTTAATTAATATGATATTTGATTAGTTACAAAATTATTTATAAAATGTTGATCATGCATAACTAATTATCACTTATTAGTTACTCCGAATAATTAAATTTTATGTATTTTATTTTAATACATTGAAATTAAACCTAAAAAAAATAAGATTTGAGAAAGATTAATTTATTTTATTTATAAACAAAAATATTAAATGTCATATATGAATTATATTATTTTTCTTCAATTATAATAATAAAAGTTTTAAAAAGGCCGCGCGAAGCGCGGGACCTAGTAATCAAATAAAACCGAGCTAAAATAGGGAGTAAAATCATATATAAATTAGACACATCAAACTTTCCCAAGATAAACCCTTGCATGTCCTCAAGCAAGGAAACATTTCCCATCAATTGCATAATCCCAAAATAAGCAATAAGCATAATGACTCAAATCCCGAAACAACATGGGCATAAGTGTAGATACCCGTATCTGTCGATATTGACATCTATGGAAATCCCGTCAAATACCCGATGATGATAGGACAACATGTATTCGTCAGATGACATTGTTGTTGGTTGCAGCTCGTCTTACGATGTAGAATGGGCGTCGTCTACGGTTTAATTTTAAATGAGATTTAAAATTATTTTCTCGAAATTATTTTATTGAAGATAAAAATATATTTTTGTTGTTGAGAATTTATTTTAATTTGAAAAATCATTTCAAATATTAGTCGTTTTAAAGTTGATTTGGAAAAATCGATTTAAAGTGGTTTTGGATGCTTGTTTCTATACAAAGCATTTTCTGTTTGTGATTTGGACAAGAATACCAGAAAGCAACATCAGCATAGCATTCACCATACCCCCCAATGATCCCAGGTTCCAACCCCCACAGTAGCATCTCCCCCACACTTTTTTTTCGTCCTTTTGGCCGAGAATTACCCCTTTTCCAAGCCACGAACCCATCTCATTTTTAGCCTACATTCAACCTAGGATCTAGAGCCTTCCAAACCCTCCAAGATATCTTTATTTTAGCATCCAAAACCGAGCCCTTACCCCCTCAATAAGTCATCTACAACCCCTACATTTCCACTCCTATAAATACCTCCCATCCACCACCATTTCAAGAGGTTGGAAAACATTGATAGCAAACCCTCGAGCACACACCAACACATCCTATGAATACCCTAGAATCCACTAGCAAGCCACAAGAAAAATCGACTCAAAACCTAGCTCGAATTCTTTCGAATAACCGAGTACTAAGTACTCGGCCCTCGCAAGTTTTCCAGCTGGACCACCCGTCGGAAATCCTCAATTTTTGTGCCCTTCTGGTCAGACCGACCAGGCCTCACTTACATATTTCAAAACTAGACTTTTCTATAATTCTAAAACATATTTCCAATCAAAACATCGTTGAGAAGCGAACTCACAAATCAAGTTTCAAAAATAGCCTTTTTTTTCGAAGAAAAACATTGGTTTCAGCATTTTTATAAGATCTACAATCGGACACGACACATGACTTTGTCAATGATACATGTAGGTTGAGGGTGCAATATAATCCCTCCTTCTCCCTTTTATTTCAGTTTTTAAAGTTTTTATTTCGCATTTTTATCATGATGTTTAAATCGAACCAGAATAGTACGAGTATGAGTTAAAGTACCATTCCAACACCCGCGTTGACTCGAGTTTAAAAGACATAATTCGTCTAAAGTGATCGATTTGCCTCGCTCGTTTACATATCCTCGTGTTGGAAGAGGGCAATTCATTGAAAATGAGTTTCTTTCGACTTGAAAAACGTTTGTTGCTTCTTGTTGTCTGTCGTGCGTGGTTTGGCCCTTTGGCCTTATTTTTCTCGATTTTTTTTATTAATTATGGCACGATTCTCGAGGCAAGACTTGCTAAAAAACCTGTATAAATTGAAGATTTAAATTAATTCGACAATTCTCAAGTTCATTAGACATATTAGGACAGGAATGCTTAAGATGTAAATGAATCGATCAACATGTAAATGAAATTTATAACTTATTCTAATTCAAAATGAATCCGTATTTCTACAACCTATTTCTCATTAGTATGGAGGTGCATGCCTATCATCCTCCCGTTTATACTCGATGACTAAATTTGACGATTTTCTGACTCGAGTTTTGCCTCGAAAACCTTGTAGAGTCACACGGTTTTTCTCGTTGTTTTGTTGCTCAATTTTCAATCTTTTGACGATCCTATTTTTATAAATAGTAGTTGTCTATTTTAAAACGAAGTTTTAATTTGTTGTTTTATGTCAATAGCATGATTGTTTTTTGCATAGTTGGATTTTTTTTTGCGTAGTTTTTTGAAGGTGTACAACTGGATACTCGATCGAGTCAAACAATGCTCGATCGAGTACCCTATTTCCTTGTTCTGTTTTGTTTTGACATTTAGTTGTTTTGGCATAATATTTGGGTACTCGATCGAGTTGGTCAGTACTCGATCGAGTATCCATGTTTCAGTTGATGTTTTGTCTCGGTTTTAAGTTGTATTTTGCTTTTACTGTTGATTTGTTCTTCATATGAAATTTTGTGCACAGAGAACGCCTTAGCACTCAAGAATCCGTAGGCATGAATTGAGACCTTCCACTCAGCGATCTGATTATTCAGGTACCTATTACGCCACATGGAACGAAGAATGTTATTGTAATTGATAATTTAAACAAACATCATTATTCGTAAATGGAAATGACTAAATAGTTTTATTAATAAAACTTACTTCATCCAAATCAAAATGTGAACAACATCTAAATTGTCAAGGTCGACAAATTCCATCAGTTGCTTCGGGTCCAGTACGGCTATATCACCTGCGCCCATAAATTCCTCTTCAATGTTAATCATGACTACATCTCCTCTAGGTGACCTCTTTACATCCGGGTTGTTCTAAGCCTTCAGCGAAGTAGTTTTCATTTTTTTCTTATATTCACACCATTCATAATAAGAATCATAAGCAGGCTTGACTTTGTCCTGTGGTTTTGTTTTTGAGTAAGACGTAATCCTTTTGGTGACTTTGTCCGTTGACGTAGTAGTAATTGCTTTAGCTACCGCCATGGCTTTGCTTAACTTCTGCAAATGTAAAGATTAAAGTACTTGCGATATGTTAATATTCGTACCCTAATATATTTAAAGAACAAGTAATAATTAATGTCTGCATATAGGTACCTCGGGGATGACAACATTGATGAGGTTGTGAGGCCATTGCACATAAGAGCTTAGGACTTCTCTCAAATAAGTGACCTCGTCACTAGGAAATGGTACTTTTACTTCCCCATACTCATCTTTATATAATTGAGACACTTCCACTTTCCTGCATTTGTCACGAAGGGATATACCATGAACCTTAACTTGTTGAATCCGGTCATAATTGAACACATATCCCCTGAAAACAACAACATTCTGTTTCCCCTGTAAATAGAACAGATGACAAGCCACCTTGCAATCGCCCTTCACGACAGCTTTAATCAATTAGTACACATACATTCACTACCTTTGATAAGTGTATATTTTATATATTTTTACCCCTTATTTTAGCTTCATTTTGTATGACATTATGCACTAACCTTAGTGATTTTGAGCTAATATTGTATTTCTAGTTACATTTGCATTTGCATATTCTATCATATTTTTTAGGTACTTAAGCATTAAGGAGCTTAATTCCACATATTTGCAAACAGTAGGATACAAAGCTAAGTTGAAGAGAAGAATGGACCAACAATGAAGTAAAGCATGGACTTGCATGAGCAAATATGGTGGATTAATTTGAGAAATGCACAACACAAGTCAAGAAATGTCAAGCCCAATTAATAAGTCCACACAAACTCAACATGGGATGCTCAACTTTGGATCCTCAACTTTGGATGCTAAATTGTGTGATAACCAAAGGCTTAAAGATGAGATTAATGGCTCACATGGGATTCTATAGGCAAATACTCAAGCAATTAAGAAAAAAATATTTGGGGTTGACCCCTTGTATTTGCTCTAAGTTTCACCCTCATTTTCTATATAAAGGGTGTAGACTTCAACACTTTCACACACCATTCACATACACAATTTCTCATATTTCTCTCTAAGTTGAGTAGTAGATTAGTTTAGTTACTAGTGTTGATCCCGTACAATTTGTACGGTTTCTTCTAGATAAGGGTTTTAGAGATTTTAGCAATTATGGTTAATATATATAAGATCGGATTATAAACGTTGACAATCCGCATTAGTGTTGAAAAACACTTAAGCAGATTAATGATTATAATTATAAAATTTAAGATATGTGTATGTGAAATGTCAAATTTTAATATACTATGAGTAAAAAATGTGGCAACAACTAATTATAGTTAGAATATAATTTGGTATATTTTTTTATTTAAGGTGAAAGATTTTTTATGCTACATAATTTTTCTATAGATTATTTCTACAGTATATAATAGCCAAATATAGAATGTCTGATTCCTTACTAAAATATTTGAGCGGGAAAAGTTTAGAATTCCTTATTCTTTTAGATTAAGGGGGATTAGCTTAGCTTAGTTTAGATTTACTTTATGTTATAAACATTTCAATACAATTTCCATTCAAGTTATATACCAAAGTTTCATTTCAAGTTATTTCATTACAAGTTATTTCATTACAAGTTTTGTTCTTCTATATCCATTTCCAATTGCAAGGTAATTTCTTATTCATATTTTCATTATGTATTCATTTATCATTAGTTTAATTTACATTTCCACCATGTTAGAGTAGTTTCTTTTGTCTAGGGAATGAAGGGAGTCATGCATAAAAAGTATTTGTAAAATGTTAAATTAGGTTGATATAATATTGTCTAATTGTTTCTATCACATGTTTGCATTGTCACGTTTAATCTTTGTTTAAAGGCCTTTTTCATTGATTAAGTTTGTTCATTCGTTCTAAAAGTCGAGAGGCACGGAATCGAATTAGACAAAGCATGTGTAGTAGGACGACCTAGTCATCAACGAGAGTTTCTCTAGGACCCGGTCTATGGTTGACACTAATATCATAAGGTGGGTGTCTCTAAGCCTAAACAATTAACGATTTATCAACTCCTATGTTTAATTTGAGCATTTACATAATTTGCATGTGTGACCCGATCTCCGTAGATTATTTCTTTATCATTATTGTTTTCTTCCATATTCCAACCAACCAATCAACAAACGATAACCGACCTCAAGGTAAAATTCACTCCATATCGACTAATTAACAACTCCCGTCTCTCTGTGGTTCGACCCCTACGTACTATATTCATTTGTTTTGCTAGGGTATAAATATTATCTTTTCATAGGTGTGTGATAGCCTATCAACCTTTAATAAATTTCATAAGTAAAAAACGTGTATGATATGAATAATTATAAACTAGCAGCTATTACCTTTTTCGGTGTTGAGAAGAACATCTGATCATCAACTACCTCCACCTAATCCCGTGTAACGGCCTTCCTGGCGCCCTCTTCCTCTTCAACTGCTTGATATCGATCCTCGACTCCCACCTCAGTCTCCTTTACCATTTCCTTCACCTTTGCCATGTCATCCTCGGCTTTCTTTTGTACATTAACACTTGTCCATATAACATGTACTGATTTTCCAAATCATATAACACAATGTATATAAGACATAAATATTATTACCTCTTTTTTCTCCTCCAACTCTTTTTCCTCCTCCCCCCCCCCCTCCTCATCCGCTTCCTTTATGATTGCTTGAACCATATCCAACTCTTCTTCTGATGGCTTTTCCCCAGTTTCCAAAATTCTCAGCATCAACCTGACCATTTTCTGTAGCTGTGTAGTAGAAATTAATGTCAGCATATATAGTTATAAATTATGTTGAATCAAATACAGTATTTTTATGATTACCTTCTTGGAATCATCACCACTCATCATCCTTCAAGGAGTCTTTCCAAAATACTTAGTGATACCAACATGCGTCGATACCTCTCTCACACGACCTGGATGCTTTGCTTTGCCGATTGCCCTAGCAAGAATGTCATCACGTCCTTGAGGCTTTCATTTTCCTTCCTGTACCTCCTTCTCACAGATCCTCTACATACACAAAAAACCATTAAGCAACTCACAATTATATAACTCCGACCACCAGTGGTAGGAGTGACATATTTATTCAAACTTACAATTTTCACTTTGATGTCCTTATCATATTCAAATTCCGTCTTTCCATTCTTAGGAGTGTGACCTTCCACCCAAGCGTCGTGTCGACTGAATTTTCCAAGCTTTGCCTACAATTCATTCATCACATTGATATCCTCTCATAATATGTATGATTACTATGAACATATATAACATCCGACTAAAACACGTAATAGTCTAATACTATAAGAATTATGTACTTACAAGTTTCGTCTTAATATAGAGTGTCTAAATCAGGCTCTACTTGCAAAGCATGCGTGGCGACTGGTTTCAATGCAAGAATCTCTCTTCTGTGGGGTGTTCCGTGAGAAATTATTCGGGATTAATGGTTTCTCTGATGATGCATGGATAAAAAATAGTGGTAGTATGTCATGGGGTTTGCGAAGTGTTAAATATGGCCTTAACCTTATTCTTGAAAATATTGGGTGGAAACCTGGGATTGCATCAGAGTTAAGTGTCTGGGATTCAAAATGGGTTAACGGAACCAGTCCGGATCCTAAAGATGAAAGATGATTTTTTGGATCCGGAGTTTAGTTATTTGAAGGATTTGAAGGTGAAGGACCTTAGACTAAATGAGGAGGGCTGGAAAGAGGATATGGTTAAGCTTCTGTTTAAGGACCAGTGTGCAGAAAGAATCCTTGCTATTCCTTCATGTAGGTCTAGAAGAAGAGATGAGGTCCATTGGATCCATACTAGTTGTGGTTCATACACAGTTAAGAGTGGTTACGGGATTTTGTTTAGTCGATTTATGGAACGGAAAGGGTCAAGCAAAGATCGGATGAGAATAAGTGATTTTGGTAGGAAATTCTGCAAGTTTAGGTTATGGCAGCTTCCTGGTCCTCAGATGTGGAAGGTCTTAGTATGGAAAATCTTAACTGGTTCGCTTCCTGTAGGGAAAGAATTTCTCAAAAGGAATCTGCTGACCGATCACTCGTGTCATCTTTGTTCCATGAATAGGCAGGAGATCGAATCCTTGGAACATTTGTTTAGGGATTGTTGTGTTGTTTCCCGGATTTGGGCAGGTTCTCAACTAGGGCTCAATACAAATTGGGTTTCACATCTGAGTATTGGAGAGTGGATAATTACTTGGATTTTATATTTTGACATGCTGGAGGAAAGTGAGCAGCGGATCCTACAGTTTCTTGCTACGCTATGGAATATATGGGTTTTGCGCAATAATATTATTTTTAGAGGTACAAATTTCTACCCTCGATTGTTCTTTGAAAACGGCTCGCATTTGGTTAGTATAGCTATTCGTGCTAATCAGGTACGTGGGGAGGTGAAAAATGATGGTACCAATTTAACTTTTGGAAATGTTGAGGATTCCCATACTAGGATTCGTAACTGTCATCCTTTCTATGATTGTTAAATCTGGTACTTGTCAAACTATAAGGGTGAAGGTGGATGCGAGTTGGTATAGAACGTATGAGGCGGCGATTGGATGGGTGGCATTTGATATGGGAGGGAATATCCTTTTTGAAGGGGGAGTCAAGATGAGAGCGGAATCATTACAAGCAGAGGCGATGAATATCAGGAGGGTTTTGGATTGGGCACGTGATCGTGGAATGCTGCATTTGGAAGTGGTCACGGATTTCCTCCAACTCGTTTATCAAATTGCAGGAATTGAGCGCACACATCATCTTATCAAAGGGATCCTGGATGATATCACTAGTTCTACTTCATGCTTTCATTGTTTATGTTTTAGTTTCTTACCTAGAGGTTTAAATAGAATTGCTCATGGTCTTGCACGCCAGGCCATGGAAATGTAGAATCCCTTTATTTCATGCTGCCAAAAAAAAAAAAAAAAGGTTTCGTCTTAATCAATCTATAACCACCTCGGGACCCGTAAAAGACGGTGTTTTTCTTTAAAATGTTCTCCTTGTTCCTCTCTGTAATAGCCCAAATATTTTATATTTTAAATAAGAGATGGTTTCTTAAAAAAAAAAAAGAGTATATTAGTAATTTGTTTTGGTCATTGTTGGTTTAATTGGATGAGTAAAACTCTTTTACTTGTAATTGGTTTTCAAACCCTTTCTTTCTCTCGTAAAAAAAAAAAACCATGTTTGGTAGCCGTCATATTTGCTTTTGTATCCCCTGTGCACTTTTCTCAAAGCCACTCTTTTCTTGTTATATATTTCTTTCATCTCCTCATGGTGGATCTCTTATTTATTGTTAATTAACGACCATTACAAATATAATTAATCAATTGTTTACATAATCATACTAGAGTGCTTTGCATAGCCGTCATCCTTATTAGTCTCGCCTCATACCTGTTATGTTAGCCTTTTCCCGATTTTTAGATCTTGTGCCATGATGATTCAGACCCACTCTTGTCACTTGTCATATTATCGTTGAGCATTGTGGACCGAAGGTAACACGATTCTACCGATTCTAATATTATTACTATTGTTTGAGGTTATATGAATTACTTGCTAATTGTTACTAGTTTTCTTTTCTATGTTGAGAATTTATTTGGGATGAACTATTAGTGATTGTTATTTTATATTGATAGATAATATTTTCAATTGCTAAGATTATCTGTGAGATTGGGCGAGTTCGGGATTAGACCATTGAGTTTGGTTCTCGTGACGATGTATACGTTGTTTACTTTTAAGGTTACGAGTTGGTCGCTAATAGTAATAATGTAATTGAGGTTTATAAGTTTTATATGTTGGAGGTTTGTACGTATGGAACCACTTGAACAATGAGAGTTCTATCTTGTTGTATGTCACGATTTTATATCATGAAGAGGAATAAGTTTACGTACGTTAGACCATGAATTGAGAGTTGTTATTCAGTTAATAACAAATTGATGTTGGAGCGTCTTATACATGGAATTGAGATTTGGATTTCGGTCTCTTATTGTATTTTAATCGTCTTTTCCTTTGATCTTGACTCGTGGGTGACTAGCTTAGAGTCTTACTCTAAGTGTTGAGCACAGTTCTTTGAACCTTGACAATATTGAAATTGAAATTGAGATTGGTTACTAGTATTGAGTTATGTGGCCATTGTGCCATATTGTGTTTATGGTCCAGAGTGACCCTGGTTATTGAGTTATATTATGAGATTGGAATTGACATTGAGATGGATATATTATTTCGCGGTCTTATCCGCCAGTTCACTCACCCCTTGTTCTTGTCTTAGGATCGATGATGAGAATACGATATCTGGCTACTATGGAGGATTATATTATGAGACGGAGTAATGAGTAGGATAGAATAATGAGTAAGACGGAGTAATTAGTTGAGACATGGTTAGTTATGGAGAATGGAAATAATAGATGTATTAGAGGAGTAAGATAGTATTAGTTTGAGGTTCCGATTAGTTTATGGGGAGTGTTTTTATTATTCTCTATGTTTATTTTTATTTTTACGTGTCTGTGTTTCCACGTCATGACCAAAAACTATTCTGCTTATATTGAGGTATTATCTGTTACTCAGCTTTCCGGCTGACGTGTTTTCTCCCTTCTGGGCTACTCGTCATGGGGTAGTTCCTTTCTATCTTCTGGTTTTATTTCAGGTTTCTTCCGCTGCAGTTCAAAAGGATTTAATTTTCAAGTGAAGATTTATTTAAAGACTTTATAAAGTTTTGGTTCCATTTGTATTATTTTATTTTTAAAAGGATTGTCATAAGAGACTTTTTATATTAATTATAATATCTCTGTATTTCGGCGCGTTTTATATGTAAAAGTTAGTTTTAATTTAGCCGAAAATTAGGGGTGTTACACTCTCACTCATAGACTTCATTAAATAAGTTGTATCGGGAAACGTAAGCATGACCAAACACTAAACTAAGTATACTTCTTTACTTATTATTATTATTTGAAAGGTTTCAAAAACCCTTATTAGACTTATTTAATAGATTTTATAAATTACTCATTAATTTATCTCTTGGATCTAGTTGCATGCAAAATGAAATTATACAAAATAAGAAGATTAAGAAGAAAAACAATTCTCCTTACATTGTTGTTTGGTTCGAAATAGGGCACCACAAGAGACTCCTTCTTTTGTAGATCTTGTGGTTCGAAATAGGGCACCACAAGAGACTCCTTCTCTTGTAGATCTTGAGCTATTAGTAAAGAATAATCCTCCTAAATCCCAATAATAGAGATTCTCCTCTTGATGGCACCAAGACTACCCCTTAATTCTAATTAATATATTAACTAGATATATTATTAGAAGCCTTAAAATTTTAATCTTAATATGATTTCTTATTACTACTCTAGTAATCTAAATGGATATTAGATTTTGAACAACATATTCTAAAACTTATTTTAGAGAGAGGATGAGAGAAGTTAGAATAAAAATTATGTAACAATGAATTGATAATTAAAACATTTCTAATTCTTGTAGTGGGGAGGAAAAACCGGTGGGGGGAGGGGGGGGGGGGTGTGGTCTAAGGACCCAATGCATGCCCCTTCTCTTTTTAGAGTTGTTCTTCTCAAAGTGTATTAGGGTGGAGTCTAGTCTTAGAGGTTAATCATTGTGTTTTCCATAATATAAAAACAATTAACCATTTCACCCTAATACCCTCTAAAAACCGGTTTTCCTTTGTAATATGGAGTCCATTTTATTTTTGTCAATTGTCATTTTGTCATATAATGTGTGACATGTAACATGTAACATGTTGTTAATAATATTAATGCATATTTAAAAATTAAATATCATTACATATATTAATTCTATTATAAATAACAATTGACTAGTAATTCATAATCACAAGTGTATAAAATGGTGCAAGTTAATATAATCTACAACACATTGTAATTATAATTAACCGATCATTCTTAATTTAATTGTTTCATAAACAAAATTTTAGTAATATAACATTTTAATTACTAAAACGAATCTCATTTAATCGAATTACAATAAGATTCATATTCTCTCTCACATATGTAAATTGCTCAATTTTTAAGGAATTAATTAATCTGTATCAATATAAAATTAATTAATTTATCTATTACGGGAATCGTCCTTTAGGTGTGACCTTAAGGGATCAACTGATTACCACCGTCAAACGACAGTAATGTCAAACTCTAGTCAGCCAATCATTACTGATTAATGTTGATCAGTTGACGTATAAAAATAAATCATCCCTTCATGTATTCTTATCATGAGTTTTAATAATGTGATCGCACTATTGTTGAGGACACATACTCCAACAATCTCCCACTTGTTCGAGACAAGTGTGCGTCACCAATTCTCTTGTCCTATTACAATCTCTCACTCAATGCAAGGTGTCTTGCAGGCCGTTCTTGCAAGTGATCATATTAAGAGTGGTTTCCTCGATCTGGAGAGTAACTGTCTGACCGGAATTATCTACCATAGATACCTTCCAAGCGTGGCCTCGCATTTTCAGTTCACTACTCCTCGAGTGGCCTTGAGATTTCAAATAACCCTGACAAGGGGGTGGACAATTCCTATCGCACTATTCCCTTTGTCTAGCCACAACTCATCATGACCCAAAAGATACCCATTTGACCTCATTTACGAAAGTCGTAGAGCATAATGTAAAGTCACTCAGAAACTGTGCCAACTTAGGTGAACAGTCTCTAGTCAAAGAATTGACTCAAAAGAATACTATAGTAGCTCTCGCCACGACCAGGCTATATGAATTACCAGAACTCTATAAGCGGTCACTGCCCGACAGAGTGCCTCATACAATCTGCCTATGTGATCGACTAGTCATCTCTTATGACTCTATGGCACTTGAACTTGCCATCAATCGCATCACACTCTAGTCACTTGGAGACGTCACCTCATATAAGCAACTAGGGGCCAATACTATGTTAATCAAGCAAACTTTAATTGGGTTCAATATTGTCTCAACAACCTATTTGGATATAACAATGTAATAAAAGAGTTTGTAATTAAACTCTAACGACGAATGTATTAACACGTATGTAAAATTGATACAATATCAATTACTATATAATCTATATTTAATTTTGTATATGGTTGTAAATTTCAACTGAATTGAAATGACATGACTTGTCATGTTAAGCCCTTGAGAAGGCTTTGGTTAGTAAGTCTCAGCAACACTTTGCACTTAACTAACTTTACTATATACCTTTTCCCTTTGTTATGTATAATCTTTATTATAAAAACTTTTTTGAGTATCTGTGTCTAGATCCAATCTAGACATAGGCTATCTTGCCTTAGAATAGCTCCCACTGTCTTCACAGTGTGTAGGGATAGGACCTTCGATTATTGGAACAAACTACCATAGTTCGTCAATTCACAAAATCGAATCCTAATTTCATCCCTTCCTTCTTGCATATCTCATTATTGCAAGTGTACTCAATTTTCGTTGTGTACATCTCATTGTTGAACTGCCTAGGACGTTTCTAGTAGATTTCCTCCTTAAATAATATAGCCAAGATGGTCCTCTAATCATCTTTGTGTGTTAGAATATGGTTTTTGTGTAACTCCTTACACATAAATCCATTTCATTTCTAAATGCTTAGCTTCATATCTTTAGTACTTCCTGAGTACTAACTAATGAACTATGTGGCTATGTAGAGACTTCTCTCAAAGATTCGACTTGTAATATCTCATCATACTTCAAGTATACGAGGTTTAAGAATGGTAATACATCTTTAGCATAATGAATTAATCCCGCAGCGGAAGCAAATGGATTCAATTTCTTCATGTTCAAAACCTTTGAACTTGTCTAGGCTCTTATCAACATAAGAATATTCATTCAACGCTAATATCCTCTTAGAATTATCTTTATAGGTCTGGATACCTTAGAGATGTATTATCCTTCTCCTAATTCTTTCATCACCCACAGTGATCAATATGTCATTCACATATAGGACTAATAATACCACCATACTCCCACTAAACTTCATGTATAAACAAAACTTCTCGATAATTCGAGAAAAGTTTATCACATGATCAAAACATACAATTCAACTCCTTAACTTCTACTTAAGACTTCTTCTTAAGTTTGTATCCTACCTTAGGATAGTTATGATTTACAAAACTCATGCAAGATGATTTTAAAATCTAACTATATCAAATCATATCTGAGTACAATGAAGCGTTGTTGTTGCGTGCAAAACCCTTTGCCACCAACCAACCAAGCTAAATAAACATTTTTATGTTTTTGCTCATTTCAGACTTTTGCGGAGTTGAAACTAGATAAAGCATCTTAATAAGTTACAGGTTTGTTACTTTCAAAAAATAACATGACTCCTGTCCACTTTATATTTCGAAGAAATAATTACTGATTTTGACCAAGAAACAACATCTTCCTATGTCTTATTCTTAGTGTGTGGCTCTTGAACATTTTCTCCCACTCTATCTTTAAGAAATAATCCTCTTTTCTCAAAAGACAGTATCACGAGCCACAAACCTGTTGTTCTCTTGATAGTTGGGTTATAAAGCCACAAGCTTTCTTCCGAAACAAGCTACAACTTAGGTATCATGCCTAATCATATCATATATGAATTGTACTTGATTGCTTTAACTATGTTTTGTTTTAGTGGAATAAATAAATACTAGACAAATTGTGATAGAAACTACTTCCAACTTTATAGTAGAGATTCAATCATATCGTAACGAAAGTGAACTTGTGATACCATATCACTCTCTTTTGGTGCAGATAAAAGTCATCACTTTATTGTTCCCCATGTTAACAAAGTACTAATACTTTGGTTTTTATACTTCATAAGAAGAATTCATTGAACTTATTCAAAAAAATTCTCTTCTTACCTCATTAAGCGGATCTCATTAAGCGGATACCAAGTATCTACCTAGTTTATCGGTAAAAGAGAAGAAGTAATAATGACCTTCTCAGATTGAAAATATATTCGACCATACACATTGAAGTGTAATTAGGTGAATAACTTATTCTATTCGCTATACTTTTCAAGAAAAGTCACGAACCATCTTGCTTTGAATACAATATTCGCACATTTCATGAGATTCACTATCGAATGGTGTGGGATACTAGGCAAAACTAGTTTTATTGCGATTTTCAATCGAGAAATGAGAAATAATTTGGGGTCACCAACTCGAGTCTTATATAATATATATGACATTTATTTTTAGTTTGAATATAATTATCTTGATTTGTATGGTCTCACCAAAAACTTAATCGTGGTATGTTAGGGCACAAGCTTGTTTTAATTGCATAATTGAGAAACCTTTTGCGTTTTATACAAAAACTTGAATTATATTCTTATTTAGAGTTGATGTACATCATAACAATTATTAAGGTACATTTCTAAATCTAAATACAAAACTAAAATGAATACGCTACAACATTCATATGTTCATGGATGAAATGGCAACTACCCTAGTTCCATTCATGCAAATTTCTGAACTTATTCTTGCTAGTCGTCATACGATTATTCAATGTTAGGATTCTAAGAATTTACAAAACCCTCAGATTGTGTTATGAACACATTCTCCTCTAAATACCCATTTAGAAAGGTGGTTTTGACACCCTTTTGCCATATTCCATAATCATGAAATGTGGCAATTTCTAACATGATTCAGAAATTTGTATCAAATACTCATGATGTGGTAATTGGCAAGAATGCAATGTCAATGTCATAGATATTGATGTGAACATTATTTGCGCACATTTAGTCCCCTAATTGAGCATATTTTGCATACTATTATAACATTCCATAGCCATTTTATCCGTCAAATGCTTTCTATTTTGCTTTCCTAGTGCATTTCATATGTTTTGTAGGAAAGAAGATAATTAGGCGGAATTTCCCGTCTTCCGTACATATTTGGAAGCTTATTGACGATATTTGACGGACTAGTATGAAGAGGAGGCGAGAACTAAAGAATAATCCTACAAGAACAAGAAGAAGGTAAAGAAAAGGATTCTGACGCAGAATCCGAGCGTCCAAAGGAACAAGACGGCCGTCCAAGATGACAATCCGAGCGTCCAAGCCTCGAAGACGCTCGGATTCCTCTGCTACAATCCGAGCGGATTTTCAGAAAGACGCCCGTCCACCCCTGCAAGAATCCGAGCGTCTTCCCCTCCTGGATGGACGGATTGCGGCGTCTTCAGCCGAGATGCTCATCTCTCCAAAAAGACTAGCATTTCCCTGCTTAAAACTCAAAAATGTAATTACTAATTTAGCCTTAGTTAACCTAATGAAGCTCTACTATATATACCCCACTTGTAAATAATCAAGGTAGGAAGTTTTTAGAGTAGAGAGCCTCCATATTAGAAATTCCTCTTTGATTAGATTAGGAATAGATTAGAATATATTACTCTTTAATCTTTCTACAAATCTCACGTTAATCTCTCCTTAATTATTGTTCAAGATTATTAGTTTTGGGTAATTGAAGATTATTGGGTTATTATTGGAGGATTGACAACCCTTCATCAATCAATCAAGTTTCTTCTATTATTCTTTGCATTATTATTTTGGAATCTCCATAGGTATAATTCTCTCAACCCTTGTTTTAATTATTGTTAATCTTCCTTACTTGTTCATCATGTTTTACCTTGTTAGTATGATTGACAACCTTGTTAGCATGTTAAACTTGATAATGAGTGAGTAGTCTCTTAGGTAGGATTAGTGGGTAACTAAGGGAAACCAAACATGGGATTGATTCATGCTTAATCTAATATGTTCACATAATGAATTTGCTTGCTTGTTGTGATGTCAACTTTATGCACATGTTATGTTTGATGAAATGCTAAGCCTATGAATCCTTGCATTTACAACCATCTCTTATCTACTCAACTTGACTTGTAAGATATAAACCAACTCGAGTCTTGTTAGACCATGCATAGAAGTTGATTAGGAGGAAAGTAAGTCGACTTGTAGGTGTTGTACAATCTAATCGATTCGGCTCCGGGACCCAACTCTTCCTAAGAACCGTAAGATATAAACCAACTCGGTTCCTCCACAACATTAATCGCTTGTTTATAATTGTAAACATGTTTGTATGATCAACACCATGAATCCCCTATGATCCCATGATATTCTAGCACTTTTAATCATTTGTTTACATCCCTCCTTCTATTACTTGTTTTAGTTTATTGCTTGCACTAGTCTAGGACACAACTACAAACCCAACCAAATTGTGACACTAGCATAAATTGAGATAGATAGACTTAGAACCCAAAGCACACCGTCCCATGGATCGACCTCGACTTACCACTAACTAGTTGTTTGTTGAGTATTATAAATGTGTTTTGATTGGGTGTACAACGACACGCTCACGTCAAAAATGGCGCCGTTGCCGGGGATGGTGCTATGTGATTAAGTTCTTACTTGTTTGTATATTTTTATTTTGCTTTCACCTTGAGGAACTTGTTCCTCAAGGATTGTTCTTACCGTTTTTGTGTAGTTTCCATGCTTGTAGTTGTTTCCTTATCTTAGCTATGATGGCTCAAGACTTGACACATGGAGTTTGTGGTGGATCTTTTGAGTATGACTGTGTGGGGAGTTTGAGGAGCAAGTCAACACAAATCTACCTTACTATTTGTACAATGAAAATCCTAACCACTACCCCAATTGTTCCCACTAAAATCACCTCATGCAATATCCGCAACATCCACCCACCCAATACCCACTTCATAATGAGTTTCAATTGCCACAATACAACCACTTTCACACCCACCCACAACAAGAAGATGAGCCCATTCAAAATGTGATTCTCCAAATGATGGGAGATCAACAAAACTTCTTCAAACAAATGATAGAGGAGAGCCAAAAGAGGGACAATGTTCTTCAAGGCATTGTTACCAAAGGTGAGGAACTGGAGATTCGAATTGCCCTAATGAAAGAATCCCAAACAATCACTCCCCACCGTTCTTTGGACATTGATCATGAATGTGAATTTGAAGTAGTAACCTTTGATATGGAAAATGAGACGTGGGAAGAGCCAATCTCCTTGAGCTCTTGTGAGTATGAAAGTGTGGTATTTGATGAGGAAGATTTGAGGTTGAGTAAGCCAAATACTCTTAACCTTTGTGAGTACGAGGGTGTGTCATTTGATGTGAACATTGAGATGTTGGAGGAAGAATTAATGAAGAATGAAGCCCCCATTCATGATTCATATGAAGATAGCAACAATGATGACGAACCTAAGGGATGGACTTGTAACATCACCTTGCTTGAGGAACCCATCCTTGAGACATTTGAGATATCCTATCATGAAGGTGAATGTCCTTTCCCTATCTCCCATGAAGACTACTTGACACCTACCATGGAGCCAATGATTGTTGAAGAGGATATGGTGGACCTTCTCCAAAAGGTCAAGGTATCATACAAAAGCTACTTGGTGGAAAAGCTCAAAGAGAAACTTGCATGTGAAGCTATTTGTGGAAATTTGGCACCCACAATGACAACCTCTAAGGAACTCGGTCATCAATACCATGAGAATTCTCCTTCTACTCTTGAAGGATTCACAAATTCCAATGCTATCATCATCACCAAAATTGAAGAAGAAGTTGGTGAGTGGAAGTCTACGGATGAAAATGAACCATACTTCATGCCTAGTGTCGAAAAGAATCATGGGCTTATTGGTTTAAATCATTGGGCAAGCTCTAGTGCCGAGGACAAGGCAAAAGAAAGAACATATGACAAGCTTCCTTGGCCAAATTTCATGTTCAAATGGAGCAACCCATACTTGTGTTTATTTGGAGCTTGTTCACAAGCTTTTGATCTCCTATTAAGAGTCTTGAGCTCCATGGACAAGAATTTCTACAATTTGAACTAGTTTGGTGGAGTCCTATCTTAAACCATCATTTGTAAGATATTTCTTGGAATCCTTACTTTGTATAATATTGTACATTTTTGCATTTGTATTTGATTTCTTGCATGAGAGTAGTGAGAGAGAGTTTTCTTACATTTTTATTGAGCAAAATTTCAGGAAAAAGATAAGGAGGAATAACAAATTGGTGAAAGGGTATGAATGTGCTAAGAAAAGAAAGAAAAGGAAGGAAAGCAGCGAAAGACGCTCGTCCCGAGGGTCGGACGCTCGTCCAAGGCCCTCTCCAGATTAATGTTCAGCGCTGTCACACAATCTGAGCGGATTGCACCAAAGATGCTCGTCTTCACTGAAGACGCTCGTATTCTCCACGGGACGCTCGTCCTAAAAGACACCTGAAGCAAAGTTTTGAAACTGTTACGAAATCCGAGCGGATTTTCGAAAACCCGCTCGTCCAAAGTAAGACGCCCGTCCCGCAACAAAGACGCTCGTCTTTTTCCTATTTCAGAAAACGCAAAGTTCCTGTCACGAAATCCGAGCGGATTTTCTCTAAGATGCTCGGATTCTGCAGAGGCAAGACGCTCGTCCCGCATAAAAGACGCTCGGATTCGGGTGTTTTTCTCGAACCATCCGCCCAGGCCCCACCCTTATTCGCTCGGCTTCCCCTTTTCTTCTATAAAAAACACCCCCTTTCTCCCTCATTTCTTCACCTTATCTAACCCTTAAACACTCATCTTCATCCCCAAAAACACTCCCCTCACATCAAAAGCCAACAAAAACCCCCATTTCCTCAACTTCAAGATGATGAATCTCAAAGGCAAGGCTAAGAAGTTTGTTGAATCCGCCGGTAGGAAACGCAAGGGTTCATCCTCTTCAACCCCACGAGAGGTAGTGCCGCCAAGGAACTTCCGTCCCATCATAAGAGGAGGAATAGAGTAACTTGAGTACTTCCAAGAGGTACTCTTCGCCTCCGATGCCCACCGCAAGAAGTTTGTCGAATTGCTAGGTAAGAACTATGAACCCACTCAATTCATAGATACTAAGGTGTTGGAAGTCCTTGGGATAAGGTACCACACCGAGATGTTCTTTGATGGCTTAGGGATTGGAAAACTTTTCCATGCCCATGAGGAGACGTACCTTAGTCTCACCCTGGAATTTTTGAGTAGCCTTCGTATTGTCACGAACACTAGAACCAATGTGAGCATGGAGTTTAGGTTGTGCAACCTTGACCATAGCCTTACACTTGATCAATTTTCCCACATTTTCGGTCTTGTTGTGCCAACCAACTATACCGATAAACCCGCTGATTTCAATGTGGACCTACTTTGGAAGGCTATTTCCGGGAGGGATTTTACCCATCTAAAGCAATGCTATGCCTTCGCCATCCAACATCCGGTGATTCGGATCACCGAACGCTTTGTGGCCGGTACCATCAATGGGAGGTATGAACAAGATAGGTGTACTCTCATTGATTTAACATTTCTTGAGTCCTACTTAAATGTTCGGGGGACGAGGCGCTATAACTTCAACACCCCCCTTGAGATACTTATAAGGTTTCATGATTTTGCTTAAGGGACCACCCAACTCAAGACCTTCGTAATGGGAGGTCTAGTTACTATTTTGGCCAATTTCCTTTGCCCCGGGTTCAACTCCCGTGGGATTTATGCTCCTCTTGAGGGGAGTACTTTGATTGATGAACACGCCATCTTCATCCACCACCGGTGGTGTAACTACACTCAAAAAGGGAGTGTAGAATGGCTCACAAAAGAGTGCACCTCCATCATCCTTTCGGGTTGGAATATACCGGGCACCGACCCAAGATTGAGCCCGTATTCGCTTACGCCAAGCTACCTCCTTGATATCCAAATCATCGGCAATCCCCCTCAAAGGGAAGAGGCACCCCGCCAACAACAAGTACCTCGTGGGATACCGGCAAGACCTACTCACCCACCTTCCTATGTGCCTATCCCACCATACCCTAATCCTTATACCAAATTCCAACCGGAAATCCCCAATACCCCGGGTATTAATGACTTGATGAACCTCATGAATAGAGTGGACCTCGGGATACATGAAGGGAGGGTCGACAACTACTTGGCTCTTTATCCCCAATACTACCAAATGGCTCAACAAGGGTATATTGACCCCAATAGTCCTAAGCCATCTTGGGCCCAACCACAACATTTGTTCCCTAATCAAGGGGACCAAGCTTGGAATCTTGGTGGCCAAGGTGGAGGATACTCGGGGCAAGGAGGAGGGTATGACCAAGGAGGGAGTTCTCACCGGTATGGCTACCCCCAAGATGAGGATGATGACGAGTGAAAGAGGCCTACCTCATCACCTCCATTTGTATGATACTTTTCTCTCCCTCTCTCTTTTGTATATACATTGCCTTTAGTGTAGCTTTCACTTGCATTTGTATTATATTTCATATTGCATTTACATTAGTTAGTTCATATAGTATAGTTGAATTGTATTATATTTCATATGATTCATGTAGATAGTTGCATATAGATTAAAATTCATGCATAGTCACTAATGACCAATCCTATTCTTTTCTACACTAGAAATAGTGTTTAAATCGGTTTGGGGAGGTTTGATCATAAGTGACCATAGTTTACTAGAAAACATGCATCATATAGGGTAGTTTAGATTGCATTCATTTGTTATATATGTCATATAGAATTGCATTTAGTTAGAGCATGCATTCATTCATATCATATTGCATTTGTACTTTATTTCAAAAAATCAAAAATCCAAAAACATGTATTTCTTTTTCATTCCTACTCCTATATGTACATTGAGGATAATGTCCAAAATAAAGTGGGGGACGGGAATTTATATTCCAAAAATGCATAAAAATTGAAAAAAATTCGAAAAATCACAAAAATATGTCTTTTAATTTCATAAAACAAAAATCCATAAAAATTTGAAAATTTCAAAAACCAAAAACATGTTCTCTAATTTAGTAGTGTAGAATTGTATATACTTGTGTTTTTGTTCTCTTCTCACATAGATACAACGCTACATTTGAGGCATTAGCAAGGCAAAATGAAGACCGCTTGGTATGATCGTTCTAATCTCTATTTCCCTTCCATTTCTTTTTCATTGTTCATATGAGGAGGATGGGCTTACATGTCAAGGATAATGTGGTGTATTTTATTGTTGCGGTTTGTGTATCTATGTGTTGTTAGGAGTTGCATTTATATTATATGGCATACTAGTTGGTAGAAGCATATGCATTAGGATGTATAAATGTTAGTTGCATCATGGCATGTATTTTTGTGAAACCGTCTACTTGGGAAGCTTGACAAGTGTATATAAGGCCCTAGTAGATGCTTTTTCTTCTTAAGACTTTGCTTGTTAGAATACTTGTAAAACACCCTAGGATGTGTCATGCTAGTATCCTTTGACCCATGGATTAAGGCCTAGTCAAGAGTACCTTGTGGTGTGATAACTCCTTGGCTACCGTTTATTCCAAGGTGACCCTTGAAACCATGCATCCATCATCCATGTTCTACCACATTTTTATCATCAAAGGGAATGGGCACAAAAACAAAAATTGTTCAAAATTTGAGTTCAAGTATTGAAATGAAAGAAAAGAAAAAGTTCGCAATTACATCAAAAGAAAAGAGGAGTAACAAAAATGAAAAGTCCTATGCTTCAAATATAAGGCACCCTCGTTACTAATTGGGGTGACTTTGAAAATGTTCAAAAAGAAATGCAAAAGTTGAAAATTGTCAAGTATTGAATCGCCAAACATCAAAATAAATGGCAAAAAGAAAGTGTTCTCAAATGTTATTTGCCACAAGAAATTGGGAAGGGGGGGGGGGGGGGGGGGGAACAACAACAAAAGCAAACTCCCAAATGAAACTCAAATACTATCGATCCCTTTATCAATCGTATCCATTTTTGTGCATGGTAAAGAGGGGACGACCCTTCTTCTTGTCTAGGCAAGAAGGGGAATTCCGCGATCCTCCAGTGTTTCTAACACCATAGGGAGTATATTCTTGACAAAAGCATTTAACGATTGAGGACAAAGGTACCCTAGCTTGACACAACTTGGAGATGATTTATTTGTATCCTTCTAGGTTTAGTAGTTTGAAGAATTTGCATCTATGAAGGAGTGTGTACCCTTGAATTGCTTCCCTTGTAGATAATTTCCGCCACTTAGATGAGGAAAGTGGCTATTCTTTTGTAGATGCATTCATTACTTGATTTTGTGTGCTTTAATGTTTGGATGTGTCGCCATTTTGGCAAGACCCACCTTGCCTTGCAAGAAGGCATCCTACCTCATGGTTGTCTTGTTGTGAGTTGAAGGGGCGGAGTGAGACCCGCTAATTGTCTCATATCGGCTATATTATTTAGATAGTTTAAATAAAGACCTAGTTTTTGGCACCTCTTTACTCGGGACGAGTAAAGGTTCGGTTAGGGGATATTTGATGTAAACATTATTTGCGCACATTTAGTCCCCTAATTGAGCCTATTTTGCATACTATTATAACATTCCATAGCCATTTTATCCGTTAAATGCTTTCTATTTTGCTTTCCTAGTGCATTTCATATGTTTTGTAGGAAAGAAGATAATTAGGCGGAATTTCCCGTCTTTCGTACATATTTGGAAGCTTATTGACGATATTTGACGGACGAGTATGAAGAGTAGGCGAGAACTAAAGACTAATCCTACAAGAACAAGAAGAAAGTAAAGAAAAGGATTCTGACGCAGAATCCGAGCGTCCAAAGGAACAAGACGTCCGTCCAAGATGATAATTCGAGCGTCCAAGCCTCGAAGACGCTCGGATTCCTCTACTACAATCTGAGCGGATTTGCAGAAAGACGCCCGTCCACCCCTGCAATAATCCGAGCGTCTTCCCCTCCTAGACGGACGGATTGCGGCATCTTCAGCCGAGATGCTCATCTCTCCAAAAAGACTAGCATTTCCCTGCTTAAAACTCAAAAATGTAATTACTAATTTAGCCTTAGTTAACCTAATGAAGCTCTACTATATATACCCCACTTGTAAATAATCAAGATAGGAAGTTTTTAGAGTAGAGAGCCTCCATATTAGAAATTCCTCTTAGATTAGATTGGGAATAGATTAGAATAGATTACTCTTTAATCTTTCTACAAATCTCACGTTAATCTCTCCTTAATTATTGTTCAAGATTATTACTTTTGGGTAATTGAAGATTATTGGGTTATTATTGGAGGATTGACAACCCTTCATCAATCAATCAAGTTTCTTCTATTATTCTTTGCATTATTATTTTGGAATCTCCATAGGTATAATTCTCTCAACCCTTGTTTTAATTATTGTTAATCTTCCTTACTTGTTCATCATGTTTTACCTTGTTAGTATGATTGACAACCTTGTTAGCATGTTAAACTTGATAATGAGTGAGTAGTCTCTTAGCTAGGATTAGTGGGTAACTAAGGGAAACCAAACATGGGATTGATTTATGCTTAATATAATATGTTCACATAATTAATTTGCTTGCTTGTTGTGATGTCACCTTTATGCACATGTTATGTTTGATGAAATGCTAAGCCTATGAATCCTTGCATTTACAACCATCTCTTATCTACTCAACTTGACTTGTAAGATATAAACCAACTCGAGTCTTGTTAGACCATGCATAGAAGTTGATTAGGAGGAAAGTAAGTCGACTTATAGGTGTTGTACAATCTAATCGATTCGGCTCCGGGACCCAACTCTTCCTAAGAACCGTAAGATATAAACCAACTCGGTTCCTCCATAACATTAATCGCTTGCTTATAATTGTAAACATGTTTGTATGATCAACACCATGAATCCCCTATGATCCCATGATATCCTAGCACTTTTAATCATTTGTTTACATCCCTCTTTTTATTACTTGTTTTACTTTATTGCTTGCACTAGTCTAGGACACAACTACAAACCCAACCAAATTGTGACACTAGCATAAACTGAGATAGATAGACTTAGAACCCAAAGCACACCGTCTCATGGTTCGACCTCGACTTACCACTAACTAGTTGTTTGTTGAGTATTATAAATGTGTTTTGATTGGGTGTACAACGACACGCTCACGTCAGATATACAGGAAGAAATATGTTGGAGTCACACGACCAAATTCTTTGATCTTTACTTATTGGGGTTTGTATCTATTTAAGTGTCTAACACTTTCTCTTTTGAACCTAGTTCTATCCTTAATGATTAAGATAGGTACTTACTTCTTATTGCTCCCACTGACTTCAATAATTTCTACTTGATGAAGACTTATCTTCATATAAATTCCTAGTTAATCCTTCACAAGGGTTAACTCTATTGTGGTATTTGGTTAATCAAAATTTCTAACAAATCAATTTACCAATTTAACATTGTCATGTTCTTAATAACTTACGTGCTTGATGACAAGTGTTTAGTTTGAGCAATAAGACTTTTGAACCATAGACGCATAAATGATATTATCAAAACATATTTTGACTAATCATTACTCTATTCACACTTCTTCACAAGAAATCATACATACGCATGTTAGGAATTTAAGATACTAATCTTTTATGACATAGAACAACTCCTATGGAGTTCTATCGAATAGAACGATTCCTATGGAACTAGTTCATGCCCTATTTAAACGGTTCATTTGAGGATTTCGAAAGAGATTTTATTTGTCATTAGTTATATTGGTTTAGCGGAGACTCGTGCTACAATCGAATTGATATCGTATATTAATAGGAGAAGTGATAACGATCAACATAAAACAACGAAATAGTTGGAAAAGAACATTCATCGTTAATATATGAAAAACATTTTAGCATGTTTTAGCATTTATATAATGACCTCCACCCAATTATATAAATGATTCCGAGATCCAAATCCATATTAACTCGGGCACGGGAAAAGCGATACATCCCTCACTAATATAACTCGGTGGGTTAACTCTTTAACCGATTCTACAATTAGAACTCTCGGTCGATGAAATTACATTTAGTTCATCTTTAGCCCCGGAACATAAGACTAGTCTTTATATCCCGTTGAGTCCAACCAAATTTCGCGTGTAATAACGTTTTATTACCCCACTTACCCATTGAAAAATGAAAGTACCCCGGGAAACCGAATCTACCCCAAATGTCAAAGGGATTCATAGGTCCTACTATTTGGAAAGGCCAACCTAAATTTTAAATATGTGAGAGGTCTTGTCGATTTATATCTATCACTTTTATGTGAACTGTATTAGTGACCTAACGATAATTATGATCGACACTTTTCGAAAAACGATATATATATATATATATATATATATATATATATATATATATATATATATATATATATATATATATATATATATATATATATATATATATATATATAATTGCATGTGATGTTAATGGCGATTTGACAATGCATGTAACATATAAAGAAAAATGCAAAGCAATAAATAAATTTCCTAGTATGGCCTTTCCTAAAATAAAAAATCTAATAATCTATTACAAATTCGGAAATCAACTCCTTTGGTCCCTAGAATCTTCAAATGGCGCGCCTTCCAAGAAAACTCCGTCTTGTCGAAACACCTTCCGAATGAGATCATCTTGAAGGAACTCCGGAATTACAAATAATAATAAAATACATAGTTATTCCTATTATACGTTTGTAAAATGAAAAACTAGTAAAAAGTGATACCAGATCACAATAAATTACAATCGAATCGGTAATCCCTTACATTACGGGTAATACCGATTAAACTAAGTCCATACTAAGATAAAATTACATAATTCAAAATTACATAAATAAAATATGACATTCATCAATGAAATATGCATCATTATAATATGTATCTAACATGCCAAGTTAATGTGCCAAATCGCCCTACTTAAATCTTATATCATATATAATCCGGTTTTATGGAAACGCGTGATAATAACTTATTAAAATCACAAATAAATACTTAAATCAAATTTAAGCCCACGTTAATTATCCTAACCTTCTTAGGACTCAAAAATATTAGTGTTCACTAAAAATTTGACAATAATTCAACTTGGTTTTGTATTATTGCTTATTTAAAGTTCTTTTAACCATAATAATTATGAAATAATTCCCAATAAATCCTAAAAATTTGGAAAAATTTGAAATCACATTTTTATAAATACTGGAATATTATCAAGATCCAAAAATTCAATAAAATTTGCCCACAAAATATTTTTAATTTACTTGATTAATAAATCGTATAAAACATAACTTTTACCATTTAATTCCAAATTAAACATAAAAATTATGAAAAAATCAAAATAAAATTTTAAACATTCTTACATAATTTCCAGAACCTAGAAATGGAAAATTCAACTAAAAATTTCGAATTAATTTTTATGACCAATAGAGTTGCTCTTTTATCGATTTTATCATATAAAAATCAATAAACATACCAAATTAATCAAAATCAATCATGCAACTTTAGATCTGATGTCGATATCATATATACAACATTAGGGAAAAAACACTTCATGCCATAAACTTTATTTTAGCTATTTTTTCTAAAAATAGTCACTATTTATATCATTTTAACCATTAAAGTTATAAATCATGCATAATAAATCACATTTATCTAAAATTTTACATACAATCTTTAAAATATGCATGTGACAACATATTAAAATTTCGTGGCCTGTTTCGAAGTTTAACTATTTTTAGTCATTTAACCTCCATTTATAACATTTTTATCACATAAAAATCATAAATCATGCAATATTAATCACAATAATATGAAATTTTACATACAATAAGTAAAATATGTATGTGAGGTCATATTAAAATTTCATGGTCAGATTCGAAGTTTAACTATTTTTAGTTAAACAAATGTCATTTTATTCATTAAAATGCAATTATTTCACTAAAAATCATTAAAACTAGGTAGCATTCCGCGCTTCGCGCGGCCAGCTTTTATATGCAATATAAAAATTCAATCTTTTCTTTAAAAATATTATAAAACATTACAGAAATAATGTAGGTTGCAATTGTTTTCTGACAAATCATATCCTACTCGATCATTCAGTTTATGAACAAAACTTTCATAATTAATTGTACTCTAAGGCAAGTTATGCATATGAGTATATGACCCATCGAAGACTTATTCCCCCTCTCTTAGCCATCTCTATTCATCTTCATATACGATCCATACCATTCTTGTCATCGTCCTAGATCTCCCCTCACTTATTGTTGCTCTAGTAGATTCCTCCATATCTACTATTTGGAGCTACTAAATCGACTCCCTCCTCTCCAATATCCAACTACTACATAATTACTATGTACTCGTTAATGCACTATCGAGATCGATGGTTGCTGAACAATCAAGGAAGGCTTTTTTTTGTTGAACTTTTTTCAATGAAATAAACAATGACAATAATACTCCTTGTTTGTAAGTTGTTATTGCTAATCATGAAGGTCGATTAAGTTTATTTTTTTGATTTGTTATAAAATGACCTTCTAAGGTGTATTACATGACTTTTCTAGAATTTACATAAAGTATCCCTCGAAATGAAAAAAAAAAACTTAAATAAAATGGATGAGACTATTTCTTCTTTGACCATATATCTCACTTCAGCCTAATTCCACTCTTCACTTCAATGGAAATAGATCTTCGGTGTGATACTATATATTTGAGTTAGCTTGACCTTACACCTCGTCATTCTTAATGTAGCAAATAGTAAAAAAATACTTTTTGTTTCTCTCACACTTTTAATGATTGTCTCATGAAATTATATTACTCTTTACTCTATTGTGAGGAGAGGAAAGAATTCTATCTATATTTATAGGGTGTGTGACTAAAGGGAGAAGTTTGTTGAATATTGAATGTGTAGATAGTACTCCGTTTAGGAGTTTGTATTCTTTTAATGTGTTGAAGAAGAATTTTAGTTTGAATATCAATGCATCTTGGAAATACATGTATAATGTATATGCATACTAATATGTTCCACTAAAATATATCTAGGGATACTATGTATCTTTCTATCTTTTGAATGCATGGTCAATCTGTTGGGAATAATTGTACATTGACATATGTCACGTATTAATGTAAAACACTAATATAAATTTCAAAAAAAAAAAAAATCGTCGTAATATATTCTGTTTATCAGCTCGATGCAAAAAAAATTTTTTTACTTGAACGTAAAACATTGTGAGATACCGACTTAATGCACACATATCAAAATATTTTAATTAATATTTCAATTAATACTCACAAATCAAAATATTTCAATTAATATAAGGAAAATTATACTCAATTGAAAATAATTTTTGCAATAAACGTATGTAATGATTTGCATTTTAGAATTTTTATCAAAAATATTTTTTAATAAATTTAGAATAAAATAACTGTATTTATTTAACGTAATTGGTATTAAACTATAATTAACACATTGCTGAGATTTATGTTGTTTTTATTATGTTCATACGCAATAATTAGTTGAATTAATGACTGTAATTAAGGTTGAAATACCACGTGGTGCATCCACAGCGTTTCAACCAGCTTTTTTATATATATATATATATATATATATATATATATATATATATATATATATATATATATATATATATATATATATATATATATATATATATATATATATATATATATATATATATATATATATATATAAAAGAAATAATCATCCATAAATCATCAAAATGAGTTAAATATATTTTAGGACCAGAATACATAACATGCAAAATAATTTCGTGGCTTTATCAGATAAATCACAAAATTTCTAGTTTTAATTAAGTTACATTTAACTCGGAAAAACCAAACCGATTATGCATGCACGACCAAATGCTCTGATACTACTTGAAAGGTTTTAAAAACACCTATTAAAATTATTTAATAGATGTTATAAATTACTCATTAATTTATCTCTTGGATCTAGTTGCATGCAAAATAAAATTATACAAAATAAGAAGATTAAGAAGAAAAATAATTCTCCTTACATTGTTGTATGGTTCGAAATAGGGCACCACAAGAGACTCCTTCTCTTGTAGATCTTGAGCTATTAGTAAAAGATGATCCTCCTAAATCTCAATAATAGAGATTCTCCTCTTGATGGCACCAAGACTCTACCCCTTAATTCTAATTAATATATTAACTAGATATATTATTAGAAGCCTTAAATTTTTAATCTTAATATGATTTCTTATTACTACTCTAGTAATCTAAATGAATATTAGATTTTGAACAATATATTCTAAAACTTATTTTAGAGAGAGGATGAGAGAAGTGAGAATAAAAATTATGTAAGAATGAATTGATAATTAGAACAATTCTAATTCTTGTAGTGGGGAGGAAAAACCGGTGGGGGAGGGGGGGTGGTTTAAGGACCCAATGCATGCCCCTTCTCTTTTTAGAGTTGTTCTTCTCAAAGTGTATTAGGGTGGAGTCTAGTCTTAGAGGTTAATCACTGTATTTTCCATAATATAAAAACAATTAATCATTTCACCCTAATACCCTCTAAAAACCGGTTTTTTTTTGTAATATGGAGTTCATTTTATTTTTGTCAATTGTCATTTTGTCATATCATGTGTGACATGTAACATGTAACATGTAACATGTTGTTAATAATATTAATGCATATTTAACAATTAAATATCATTGCATATATTAACTCAATTATATATAACAATTGACTAGTAATTCATAATCACAAGTGTATAAAATGGTACAAGTTAATATACTCTACAACACATTGTAATTATAATTAACCGATCATTCTTAATTTAATTGTTTCATAAACAAAATTTCAGTCATATAACATTTTAATTACTAAAATGAATCTCATTTAATCGAATTATAATATGATTCATATTCTCTCTCAAATATGTAAATTGTCAATTTTTAAGGAATTAATTAATCTGTATCAATATACAATTAATTAATTTATCTATTAAGAGAATCATCCTTTAGGTGTGACCTTAAGGGATCAACTGATCACCACCGTCAAATGATAGTAATGTCAAACTCTAGTCAGCCAATCATTACCGATTAATGTTGATCAGTTGACGTATAAAAATAAATCATCCATTCATGTATTCTTATCATGAGTTTTAATAATGTGATCGCACTATTGTTGAGGACACATACTCCAACATTATTAAGTTACCTTAAACTTGTCAGACTGCCTATAAGCGATATAGCTATCCTAATGGTCCTGACTGACATATGGATACTTCTTTTTTGTTGGTTACTTGTTTATCTCCTCGGTTTCCTTGTTGAACAAGTGGTTCTCAACAATCATTAACTTCCAAGATCTGAGGGCTTCCCCTGTCTTTTTATAAGATACTTTCCGGGGACATTGTAAGCTAACTGCATATATGATGAGCATAGTTGGTACAAGTGTTTCGGCTAATACACATATCAAGTACTAACTTAATTTCAGCTAAAGCATTTATTATTGTATATACATACCTTTATTCTGTTTATTAGCATGGTGTTCCGTATTTTACCCAGTTCACTGATACGCGGCGTATCGAGAGGCATATACTATCTTACACAATAACCAATCCAAATCACAAAATACCCGACATTCTCACTATATGGCATCCCCATATCTTTATCCCATTGTAAAGGATTAGATATCTTTGAATTTATTGCTTCTAGGGAAACCTTGTGGCGCATTCTACCCGCAGTGTGTTGCAAATTATTTTCATCACCTGAGTCGTCGCCTGGCGCATTTTCATCGTTTATTTTCCGCTTTTTGACCATATCTAAAGCAGAAATTAATAAACAAATAATAACAATGCATACTTATAATATCAAACAAATATCTAGAGAAGAGGGTTTATTATTTTTTTGAAGAAGAGAATCTGGATTGATCTGGCGGTGATGATGACGATGACTGCGACGGCGATGGGGTAGGCTGGTGGTTGAGGGGAAGCTCAGTGTTTGAGGATATTATGTGAGGGAGGGGAAGCTCAGAGTATATATGTGTGAATAATACAACACTTGCAAGACCTTGTTTAATGGAAACTTATAAACACGGTATAAGAAAAACCATTGTATTTTGCTTCCAAACAGACAACGGTTTTGTTTGAAACCGTTATTGATTAGTATCTAAAACGGTTTAGAAATAACCGTTGTCTTAAAGCTTTTCATTTTGTATGATTTTACCCCCAATAAATAAAGCATCATTTTTATATAGATAACAACGGCCTGAACCGTTATAATTGTACACGTCCTGAACAACGGTTTAGGTATAACCGTTGTATTTTATATTTCATTTTGTTTGATTTTACCTCCAAGAAATAAAGTATCATTTGGTACGATTTTTCCCTAACCCGCCCGCTGCAACAGTAGAAAAAGTTTACAACAACAGTTTGATATATAACAACAAGACAATAATTACACACGACGTAAAATATCTTGTTTAGATTGTTGATATTTTCACCGCTGTCGGGAACGTTTTTTGGATTTGTTAGTCTCTTCATTAACCCAAATACCTTCATCATGTTCATCTCGTGTATATATGTTTGGAATGTTTACATTTTCAACATCATTACCAAATTGCGATATAGCACTGTGATCAAGTCCTTCAAATTCGACGTCTTTATCATCTGGAATTCGGCGATGACAAGATAGAACAACTTACCACTTCTTATCCATAAGATCGATAACATATATAAAACAATTGTTTTGTTGTCACGCTAATGTAAAAGGATCGTCCTTGTTTTCAACCTTGTCAAAATTTACTAATGTGAATCCTAAACTTTCATCAATCATTCGAATGGGTACTAATATCGCAAAAACACTGGCCCGAGATACAAAACCTCCCGGACTAGGTGGACAGTCAAATGAACCATGATAGTGAAAAATGAGGGAGGAAATACATTTCAAACTGACATAGACTGGTGACGAGGATGTCCTGCAAAGTTTCCCCCTCATCGGGATCAATGACTTTACTGTTGATTGATTTGAAGAAATAGAAATATCTAATTATAGCATGTCGAACCTTTGGAGGTAGAATGGAAGGAACGACCACAGCTAGTAGTTGTTGCATCAATGTATGACAGTCACGTGACTTTAAACCAGTAAGTTTTAGGTCCGACAACAACACAAGGCTTCTAATATTAGTGATACGTGCATTTTATATAGTCCTTTTAGGCCTTTTTATGCACGTATTTCTATGCAATTATCGTAGTTTTATGCTACGAAATGCCCCGAATATGCAACTTTGGTTTGTTTTGTCTTATTTGCAGGAATGGACCAGAAAGTAGTGAAATCAAGCCTTTTACGGTCCGTTTTGCATGAATTTGGAGGGAGAGTGAATTAAGAGCGGAAATGTAGCTGTCTTGGGATGCGTGAAGCCACTTCGGGAGCTAAAAAGACAAGTCAAAGCTGAAACTAACGAAATTTTGAGCTGCTGAAGTCAAAGTCATTCGATCGAATGATTTTATATGGTAGAAGACCTCGATCGAGTGACTTATAGGTCGTTCGAGTGATTTTATATGGTAGAAGACCTCGATCGAGTGACTTATAGGTCGATCGAGTGATTTTATATGGTAGAAGACCTCGATCGAGTGACTTATAGGTCGATCGAGTGATTTTATATGGTAGAAGACCTCGATCGAGTACAAGTTGTGGTCGATCGAATAGTTGCATTTAGAGGTTTACTCGATCGAGTGGTTCGTGCTTGGATCTGCTCGATCGAGCAGTTCTAAATGGCTCGATCGAGTGATTCCTTATTGGGCTCGGGCTTTTTAGCTATTAATTCGTTATTAGGTTAAATAAAAATCCTATTTTCTTATAAATAGGAAGGGGAGACGTCATTTGTAACTCTCTTCTCACTTCTTGGACTGCGTTCCTTGATACTTTTACTTTACTCTTTCTCTGTAAACATTCATTTCTCTCATTTCCCGGATTTACTGTAACTTTCTTTCTTTCCCTTTTCTCCTTTATTTATGTTTATGTTTATTTGTCTTTCCTTTGTTTCTGTGCTTCCCTTTATCATTATGTTTAGCTAATTATCCCAGCTAGGATTAGGGGATTCAATGGACCGATGTTAATTGCTAATTAGTTCAAAGATTTTTCGTTGTTGTTATGTCTATGTTGTTAATCACTACTTATAATTGTATCTTGCTGATTGAATCGATGCAATTAGCCTTTCTAACCTTGGTAAGCCTTGACCTAGACCGGAAGGTTGGAAGGGGTGAGACCCGCAGTGAACGATAGAATGCTTTAGTGAGGGCGGAAGCTAAGCTAATAGTATTTTAGGGCGAATTGAGACCGGAAGAAGATATTCATTGCCCCTTAGACCGACACATCGACTAATATGTGACCTTAACTGCAATTAATTGACGTTCATTGATGAACCGACATCCTAGTTTCCTTTCCCTCTTATTAATTTCTCTTAATCTTTCCTCTTGCCTTGACCTCCTTTAGTTTAGTTTATTCAAATCAAGCCCCCATCTTGTGTCCTCAGGCGGACTAAATTGACAAGTAGATAGTGACCGCCTCCCTGTGGAGATCGACCCTACTTACCGCTGACTTCTTTTAGTAGTATCTAGGTATTTATTTTTGGTACATAAACGACAGGTATCAAATTTTGGCGCCGTTTGCGGGGAGGCAACTATTTATTTGCATGTTAATTTTGTCTGTTTTTAACCTCAAGGGATTTTTCCCTTGAGGCCGTTCTAATCTTTTTCTATAGTGCTGTTTGGATAGGCCCTACAGGTCCTACCTAGACAGTTCTAGGTAAAAGATTGTCAAAGAGAAGGCTTGAGTACCTTTGACCCATCACCCATGTTCCATTATATGGTGCAGCAGGTGATTTACTGTGGGAGATGTGGTCCTGCTGAGCACAATGCAGCTTTTTGCTTAGCTGAAAATGACGAGGCCTACGCATTCAAGCAGCATAGACGAGCTAGTCAACCTTCTGTAGTTGTGCCGCCACATCTACCCTATCAGCGAGGCTATCAAAAGCCTCCATTTATCTGGCCACCGCAACAACAAGCTCCTCCTCCTGATAAGCGGAAATAAGAGTTTGCTGAGTTGATGTCTTTGGTGAAGGCACTGGCACTCAAAAGGCAAGAATATGATAGATAGGTTTGTGCGCAAATTGATGAGCTCGAGTCTGACATAGCTCAGCTAGCTGCTAAGTTGAAAATTAGGCAACTAGAGGAAGCCTGCGTTACCTACGTAGAGAGCGGTTTTTCCCATGAAGAACCGGTGTTGCCTAATGCTGATGATGATTTTTATGACTCGGATTGCGCAGTTCTATCAGATAATGATGCCTTACACGAGGATTTCAGCATTGTACAGCAAAAATCACTCGATCGAGTGAAATATATTGGTCGATCGAGTGAAATACCTGAAGAATCGTTCGATCGAACACTTTATTCCACTCGATCGAACCGCTGCTTAGAGGAACTACTCGATCGAGCTGTTTCATGCACTCGATCGAGTGAAAATCAAGAGGAGAGTCTTTGATCGAGTAACATTTCTACTCGATCGAATGAATTGGCCAGAGTGAGCAATAAAACGTCATGTGGGTTTGTTCTAGATGACGATTTTGCTGAAGATAATGGTTACGGTGAATCTCCCCTTTTCAAGGCCGAGCTGGATGCACTTGAGGCTGCGATTTACGGGACGGATTCCACTAAGGAGGGTGATGAGAAGACAGTTGAGTCAGTGATTGTTCCTAGCACGGAAGAGGTAATATCTTCATTTGTCGATAATTCCATCACTAAGAGCGACCAAACCGAGGTAGTTGAAAATAATTATATTATTGTTTGTTTAAATAGTACATTGCCTCATTTGACTCATGCCCCATATTTTAATGCCATACCCCCTCCTAGCTGGACAAGTAATTTAATAGTTTTTCGCCGTACTTGTCGTCACAAACTTGTTAATCTGAAACGGAGCCTTAAATTATTGTTGATTGCTCCCGAGCTCCTTTATTTTGTTGACAAATTTAGGAGTTCTCATTGGAAATTTGTTAGACTTAAACGTTTATACATGTTATTTTCCTATGTTGCTATTATACTTTGGTGCTACTTATGCTCTTGTGTAGCACATACGCAGTTATATGATCTACTGTTAAGAGCTTGGAGTTGCTTTGATTTTGACTTAATGGAGCAGCTGTTGAAGAAAAGAAGGTCGAGCTGGGACCTGTCTGAAACTAGCGCTACCCGGGAGGCAACCCGGAGAGATTTAATTTTTAGTTGTTTTTTTTCAAACATTTCATTTTAGTTGTAATAATTGGTTTTCATACCATAGACTATTCGGCTAAGCTTGTTCTGTTAGTTTTGCGGACTGTTTTTATTGCGTCTTTGCAGGAATTTATTAAGGATGGCTCGATCGAGTACTTTTTGTACTCGATCGAACCCTTTTGCTGCTGAATCTACTCGATCGAGCATTTATGCTACTCGATCGAGTACCTGCCAAGGAGAAACAACTCGATCGACCACTATTCTTCTTCGATCGAGTAGTTTAGTATGCCCAGTTCATTTGATCGAGCATCATTCTCTCTTGATCGAGTGCCCTTTGCTTGGATTAGCTTCTTGTGACGGTATTTGGCAGCTGTTTGCGACCTCCCACGTTGCTGGCTGGTTTGGGGAGGTCCCTTATTCGTGCAATCTTGTGAGCTTTCCGTATTTACTCTCTCTCTCTCTCTCTCTCTCTCTCTCTCTCTCTCTCTCTCTCTCTCTCTCTCTCTCTCTCTCCTTTTTAGTTTGCATTTCCTTCCTTATTTTTGGGTACAATGAGGGCATTGTACGGTTTGGTTTGGGGAGGTTTATATTGTTTTTATTGTATTTTTGTTATCACGTTTAATTTTTTCCGCTTGCATTGTTGTTTATAAATTTATAAAATCTCATAAAATAGGAAAAAAATTCGAAAAAATTTCAAAATTTTCACGCTTATTTTAGCATATAGGTTGAGTTGGAACGGTTGATTTCAATGATAAAATTGCACTATAATTTTCCTTTTGTACTTAAGCCTTGCATAATCTGTTATTCTTTTTAGCTTTGTGTTATTGCATAATCTACGAGTTTATGTTGAAATTTAGCTGAACGAATAGACTTGACCTGAAATTTTGGCAAGCTGCTTATAATTTCTAAGATTTAGAGCCTTATAAACTGGTGTCATTTGTGACCAGTTTTATGTAGGATTGTGAGTAGTTACTCCTTACATAACATGTTCATCAATTTGCACGTATATGAAATTCAATTGCTTTTTGCCTGCATACATTCGGGTTAGTGGTTGGTGTCACATGCAAGGAGGTGCTTACAATTTCCCTTTTCTTTCATTTTTACCCATTCAACTCCACATTAGCCAAATTTGCCTGTTGACCCTTAGCTACATTCCAAATTTAGCCTGCCTTGTCAAGCTAGTTTAGTGTATGTTTTTGCGGTATATATTTTATTGTGCCGAGTTTGGCTTGTATCCACTGATTTGGAGATGGTAATTTAAACGTGAAAAAAAAGAAGGGAAAAAAACGTGGAAAAGAAAAAGAAAAAAAAGAAAAGAATTGAAAAAAAAGACAAAAAATGATGAAAGAAAGAAACCGAAAAAAAATAGAAAAAAAAGAAAGGAAAAAAAAGATGTTGTTTGATGAGACGGTTTCTGCTCCTATGCTTTATTTACATTTATTGAGGAGTATTTTCAGTTCGGTTTGGTGAGTTTTGTGCCAAATAAAGGGCATTGTGCTTAATTCTATAATTGAGTGAGGACCGGATGTTGTCATATGGTTTTGTTTAGGTACTAGCTTGGCCGCCTATACCTCCACATTTCCATAAATTTTTAGCCTTTTCTTACCCATTGCCTCACTTTACCATATTTTTTGTAAGCCCTCGGTTGTGACTGGACCTTGTTTGGTTGGAATGTGTGTACGGTAGCTAGAATTGTCTATCATTTTTGTTGCATGCACGTTTATGTAGGTCGTAGTTTAGGTGAGCCACTATATTTCTTTTTCTCTTGAATATATATGTTCACCCTTTGCTTCATGAGAGAAGAGTGACCCGTGAGAGTCCATTATTAAAGGTCTTGTAAGGTCGACGGTTCAGCTTTATTATAAACATCCTATAACTCGTTTGCACTTGACTACTGTGCTATAAGTGTTAGTTTGCTTGCATTAAATTGGTTTAAGTTGGCATTTGTAGCTAGCTCTGAGTTTTCTCTTCCGTTCCATTAGTTTGCATTTAATTTACTCGAGGACGAGTAAAGGTTTGGTTTGGGGAGATTTGATACGTGCAATTTATATAGTCCTTTTAGGCCTTTTTATGCACGTATTTCTATGCTATTATCGTAGTTTTATGTTACGAAATGCCCCGAATATGCTACTTTGGTTTGTTTTGTCTTATTTGCAGGAATGGACCAGAAAGTAGTGAAATCAAGCCTTTTACCGTCCGTTTTGCATGCATTTGGAGGGAGAGTGAATTTGGAGTAGAAATGTAGTTGTCTTGGGATGCGTGAAGCCAATTCGGGAGCTAAAAAGACAAGTCAAAGCTGAAACTAACGAAATTATGAGCTGCGGAAGTCAAAGTCATTCGATCGAATGATTTTATATGGTAGAAGACCTCGATCGAGTGACTTATAGGTCGATCGAGTGATTTGATATGGTAGAAGACCTCGATCGAGTGACTTATAGGTCGATCGAGTGATTTTATATGGTAGAAGACCTCGATCGAGTGACTTATAGGTCGATCGAGTGATTTTATATGGTAGAAGACCTCGATCGAGTACAAGTTGTGGTCGATCGAATAGTTGCATTTAGAGGTTTACTCGATCGAGTGGTTCGTGCTTGGATGCTTTCGATCGAGCGGTTCTAAAGGGCTCGATCGAGTGATTCCTTATTGGGCTCGGGCTTTTTAGCTATTAATTCGTTATTAGGTTAAATAAAAATCCTATTTTCTTATAAATAGGAAGGGGAGACGTCATTTGTAACTCTCTTCTCACTTCTTGGACTGCGTTCCTTGATACTTTTACTTTACTCTTTCTCTGTAAACATTCCTTTCTCTCATTTCCCGGATTTACTGTAACTTTCTTTCTTTCCCTTTTCTCCTTTATTTATGTTTATGTTTATTTGTCTTTCCTTTGTTTCTGTTCTTCCCTTTATCATTATGTATAGCTAATTATCCCAGCTAGGATTAGGGGATTCAATGGACCGATGTTAATTGCTAATTAGTTCATAGATTTGTCGTTGTTGTTATGTCTATGTTGTTAACCACTGCTTATAATTGTATCTTGCTGATTGAATTGACGCAATTAGCCTTTTTAACCTTGGTAAGCCTTGACCTAGACCGGAAGGTTGGAAGGGGTGAGACCCGCAGTGAACGATAGAATGCTTTAGTGAGCGCGGAAGCTAAGCTAATAGTATTTTAGGGCGAATTGATACCGGAAGGAGATATTCATTGCCCCTTAGACCAACACATCGACTAATCTGTGACCTTAACTGCAATTAATTGACGTTCATTGATGAACCGACATCCTAGTTTCCTTTCCCTCTTATTAATTTCTCTTAATCTTTCCTCTTGCCTTGACCTCATTTAGTTTAGTTTATTCAAATCAAGCCCCCATCTTGTGACCTCAGACGGACTAAATTGACAAGTAGATAGTGACCGCCTCCCTGTGGAGATCGACCCTACTTATCGCTGACTTCTGTTAGTAGTATCTAGGTATTTCTTTTTGGTACTTAAACGACAGGTATCAATTAGACTAATAGACCGCTGGAAGCTTAATACCATGCAAGCATTCGCAAAACTCTTTTTTCTCCTTTTTTGAAAGAGTATGAGCTCCAGGCGGCAAAAAAGTCCGATTTCCTTTTGTTTTAGCTGCCAGCTCGGGCCTAATACCCATCTCAACCATATCATCCCTATCTTCCTTGTTGTCTTTTGTCCTACTCGGAGCATTCAGCAATGTATCAATTATATTATCACAAACGTTCTTTTCAATGTGCATAAAATCTAGGTAATGTCTAACCGGGAGGTTACGCTAGTGCGGAAGTGTGGTAAAAAAATATAGATTTTTTTTTTACAACCACGAGTAGACACCTTAGATCCCTTCTTCCCAAACGTTATCTCAATATCTTTCACTTTCTCATACACTTCATGACCATTCAAAATCTGAGGACTCCCACGTTGCTCAGGACACCCATTAAACGCCTTGTGAAGCTTATGATAATGATGATCAGGCCATAACCATCAACGATTTCCCCTATATACATGCTTGCGAGAATGCCTCTTTCCCATATACAGTATGTCCAGAAAGAACGTTGTACACCGGAAAGTCAGTTATTGTACACAATAACATAGCTCTTAGATTGAAAATTTCCTTCTTATAACCATCAAACACCGATATCCATATTTCCCACAAAATCTTCAGATCATCTAGAAGTGGTTCCAAATACACATCTATGTCATTTCCAGGTTGTGAGGGCCAGATATCAACAAAGACAACATCAGATACTTCCGTTTCATGCAAACCCATGGGAGTAAATTATTGATGGCCAACACAACTGGCCAAGTACTGTGTTGGGTACTCATGTTTCCATGAGGGTTCATTCCATATGTGGAGAGCGCTAGACGCAAGTTCCTTGCTTCTTTGGCGAAGTCAGGATATTTAGCGTCACACTCTTTCCACTGTTGTCCATCCGCTGGGTGTCTTAACTTTTCATCTTTAATCCTTCCACTATTATTCCAAGTCAACATTCTTGCATCTTATTCATTCAAACAAATCCTTATGAATCTTGGTATTATTGGAAAATACCACAACACCTTAGCTGGGATCCCTTCCTTAGTCTTATAATGCTATAAAGAGCAGCGCGGACAATATGATAATTTCTCATAATCTTTATGGTACAATATGCAGTCATTGGGACAAGCATGTATTTTCTCATATTACATGTCCAATTCTCTATTCATTTTTTTTAGCCTCATATGTCCGACTCGGAAGAACATTACCATCAGGAAGCATGTCACATAGCAAAGCTAGAAGATCCGTAAAACTCTTATCACTCCAACCATTTGCCCCCTTCAAGTTATATAACTTTACCACCGCGGACAATTTGGTATACTTCTTACAACCAGTAAATAAAGGAATTTCAGATTGACTGAACTTCTCAATTAAATCATCCGCATTTATTTCCTCATCACCGGTAGCTTCAAAATCATCGAATCCATCATCTTCAGCAAACTTCTCACCTAAGACAATTTCAGGTGTAGGTGAACGATCGTTTACACACACATCATATCCCCCCATCCCCTATATCTAAACCAGCAGCTTCAGGTGTATGATTATTTACCTCTACATCAGATTCCCCATCCTCATTCTTTAATTCTCCATGAAAACTTGATGTGACTCATATTTGAGCACATTTAGTCCCCGAATTAACCTCATTCCCATGCTTTCTAGCATATATTTGGGTCATTTCTTATCTTTAGTTTCCCATTTTGCATATTCTTTGAGGTTTTGTGTCATTGCTAGGAAAGGATTGCTAACCTTGCAATTATGGAGCAAAATGGAGCTAAATGGATCACATCTAATGACCAAGCATCGAAGAGACGACCGACACTAGAGGCCTAAGTAGATAAATAAAGTGAAATGGGCAATGATGAAAAGATCCTTGCATCCCCAACACGATCTTCGTGGATTGTTAAGGAGCCAAACAAGAGAACAGCTCTGTCCAATGATCCCAGCGGCCCGATCATGATCCGAATGTACCAAAGTGCCAAGATCCGAGCGGCTTGATCCCAGGACGAGCGGATTGAAGATCCTCAAGACGAGCGTCTCCCCTATGATCTGGGCAGATCTTCTTACAGGATAGTCGTGCTCCAGCTGAGGACGAGCAGATCCTGGTGGGACTAGCAAAGATGATCCGTGCATGTCCTTCGGGAGTTGCATTTCCTCAAGTTTCTCTTAGGTTCTTAATAGTCATTTACGCCCTTAGTAACCCTAATCCTTGTACTTAATTTTAGTATAAATACCCCATTGTACTACCTAGATTATCATCCACTCTTAATCTCATCTTAATCCATCTTAATAAAATCTTAATCATTTCTTAATTTAGTCTTAATTTAGTTGTAATACACTTTTTATTATTAATCACATCTTAATCTTTCTTCAATCTCACAATTGTTCTTCCTTTTATTTGGGTAATTAGACGTTTATATGGGTTTATTTGGAGGATTGACAACCTTCCATCAATCATCAAGTACTTCTATTATTCTTTGCTTTATTATTTTGGATCATCTCCATAGGTATAATTCCTTTTTTCCCTTGTTTAATTATTATTAATCACTTTCATTTATTCAACATGTTTTGCTTTGTTAGTATGATTGACAACCTTATTAGCATGCTAAACTTGATCATGAGTGAGTAGTTTCTTTAGCTAGGGTTAATGGAGAATTAGGGAAAATAAACACGGGGATTGATCTATGCTTAATCTAATATGTTCTCTGAATTAATTTGCTTGCTTGTTGTGATTTCAACCTATGCACATGTTATGTTTGATGAAATGTGAGACTATGAAACCTTGCATTTTTTTTTTTACCATCCCTTATATCCTCAATGAGGCTTGTAAGATATAAACCAAATCGAGCCTCATTAGACCATGCATAGAGTTGAATATGGAGAATTAAGTCGACTTGTAGGTGTTGTACAGTCTAGACGACTCGGCTCCGGAACCCAAATCTTCCTAGGGATTGTAAGATATACACTAACTCGCTCCCATCACAACAATAAGTGATTCCATCTAATTGAGAACATGTTTGTATGATCTATCCCATGAATCCCCTATGAACCCATGACACCCTAGTACCTTTAATCATTTATTTACAAACCCCTTTAATTACTTTGCTTTGTTTTCATTAATTTACATTCATCTTGTTGATTAGTTTAGAATACACTACACCTCAACCCAATTTGTGACACCCTTTGACATAGCTTTTTGCAATTGAAAATCCTACATCAAACCCATCCCTTGCGATCCGACCTTTACTTACCTCTTTATTAAGAGTAGTTTGTGAAGTAATCAATATTATTTTGGTTGGTAGCTTTTGACGACGAGTTTGAACCACACCAAAAATGGCGCTGTTGTCGGGGACGGTGTTAAATTTATTAGATTTCCATTAAGTGTTTTTATTTGTGTCTTTCCAAACCAACCACAAAATCAACCGACAATGCCTAAATTTTTATCACATTCCGTGCCAACCGAGGAGAACCTACCATATGGTACTCCTACACCACCACATTTAACCGGTAATTTCATTGCCAAATCCGCATTCATACAATTAGTTGAGAGAAGTCAATTTGGAGGGATGCCAATTGAAGACCCTCATTCACATATGGAGACTTTTTGTGACTATTGTGATGCAATTTCTCAAACCGGAGTTACTCAAGACCAAATCCGATGGGTATTATTTCCTTTTTCTTTGATCGGTACCGCAAAGCAATGGTTGAAGAGCCTAGACAAGGCTACCCCTGGTATTAATTCATGGAAGAAGTTAGCACTTGCCTTCTACAAGAAATTCAATCTCAGGAGAAGACTAATATGTTGAGAGCCCAAATCACTGTGTTCAAGCAAAGGGATGAAGAATCATTATATGAAGCATGACAGATATTTAAGGACACTTGTCGTTCTTGCCCACACCATGGGCTTAGCTAGTGGTTCCTTGTGCAACAATTTTGGAATGGTTTATATGAAGATTCCCGCAATATTCTCAATATGGGATCTAATGGGATGTTTACCGAAGTTGATGACAATCAAACATGGGCCAAAATCGAAGAGATGTCGGTTCATAATTCCCAATATAGTAGGCCTCGAAAGGCAACTAGAGGAGGAAAGCATGAGGTAGATTCCATCACACAATTGGGTGCTCAACTAAGTGCTCATATTGACACCATCAATTTGAAGTTTAAGAAGGCCATAGCTAAGCTTGATGAAGCTTCCAAATCACCCAAACAACATATCAATGATATGGTGGCATCATCCTCAATTCCAAGTGGAGTATGTGAAAGTTTTGGAACCTTGGGACATGACCAAAGTGAATGTAGGGGAACACATAAACAATTGAATGCTTTCCAAGCATACAAGAATGGCACTCCTTATTCCAACTACTATAATGAGAATACCAAATTTCATCCAAATCTTTCATACAAGAGCCAAAATGTCCAAAACCCCCAACCAACATACACCCCACCTCCAATGAGAAATCAAGCTCAAAGACCCTTTTCAACCAAAGCCAAGGATATCAAAATCAACCTTCCTACTGTTGGAATAAGTGTCCTCCGACAATAATGCGATCACAACTGTCGATCATAATGATCACATGTTTAAATCCCCTCATTTTAAGAATACATGTGGGATGTAATATTTTACAGTCAACTGGTCAACACATATCGGTAATGATTGGCTGACTAGAGTTTGACATTACTGTCGTGCGACGGTGGATCAGTTGATCCCCTTAGGTCATACCTATAGGGAAATACTCTTAATTGATTATTTAATTAATCGTATGCCGATACGAGTTAATTAAATTGCTTAAAATTGACGGATGATTTTGTGAGTAAAGTTAACGTGTCTTATTGTAATTCGATTAAATTAGATACGGTCTAAGTAATCGAATTGTTTTATTACTTAGATAAAATTATTGTTTACGAAACAATTGAATTTGAATGAATAATTTATTATAAATACAAGACGTTGTAATTTATAATTTGATAAACCGTTTTGGTACAAGTAATTACGAATTACTAGTCGATTTTGTATATGACATATTTTATGAGTATGTTGATTTTTAATATGTTAAAAATACATTACAATTTCACATGTCAAGAAACATGTCACATATGTCACAATTGACAAATGACAAAATAAAATGGACCTTCCATTTTATGTTAAATGTGCCGAAAATTTGGAGGGAGTATTAGTGGATAAATTGTGTTGATTATTTTAATGAGAGAAAACACAATGATTATAACCTAATATAGCCTTGTATACCTAGCTTTTGAGAAGAGCAATTTTGCATGCATTGGCTCCCTAATTGCCCATCCCCCAACCGGTTTTTCCACTATGAGGAACCAAATGGATTCCTCTATTTTTTATTCACTACCTTACCTAATATTTTCTAGTGTAAGAAAATAATAACATTCTCTACAATTTGTGAAAACTTAGAGAAAGAAACCTCACAATATTACTTCCCTTGTCCGAAATTTTCAAGGGCAAATAAATCAATTTTTGTGTCATTTTTAAGTAAGACTAATATTATTACTAGTTCATAATAATATTGGTTATTAAGAGTATTCCTTGGGTATATGCTTTTGGGAGAGGTTCTAATTTGAACCTTGTTCATCCATTGTTGGAAAGCTCAAGAACTAACAAGAAGGAGATCTTGTTGGTGCCCAAATGGCCGAAAATAAGGTGGTGAGAAATCGATTTTTCCATCTCCTTTTATTAAGTTTGCATGCATAAGATCTTGTATTTATTTTATGACTAAATAAATTAATTCATATATGAATATGTATACTTATAAGATTAATGAATCCTAACAAGCGGTATCATGAGCCTTAGGTTGTTTGCATGTAAATCGGTTTATGGTTTTTCCGAGTTATAAGATTAACATACAAAACTAATTAATATTGATTTATGAAGATAAACCTATAATTAACCTTGCATGTTAAAGTTTCTGGTCCTAAAATGTATTTGGGATATTTTGGTTTATTTATGGATTTTATTGTTCATTTTATATATTATTGTTATTAAAATGTGATTTTTATGATAAAAATGCCATTTTTGGACGAAAAATAGCTAAACTTTGAATTTTTTAGTGGTTTTTGGATATGTTTTCACATATATTATCTACTGATGGCCTGTAAATTTTCATGTTAAAATAAGTTGTTTTGCTCGAAATAAGAATTTTATAAGTTAAAATCAGATTTAAATGGGTAAATAGGTTAATATGAGTTATATTTCGAATCTGGTAATGAAAATTTAGTATGTTGTCGCATGCAATTTTATAAGATGTGTGTAAAATATTTGGCTATAATGAAGTCCTTTTGCATGATTTATAAATTTTTGAAGAAAAATCACATAAATAATGACTATAATTAGTAATAATGCTAAAACATACTTCATGACTAAAACAAAAACGTTACATGTTGTATTTTATCATATATTTCAGATCTAAAAGTAAAAAGTTGATGAAAATAATTTTTCTCATATTTTAATGGTCATATTTGTTAAAACCGATAAACCGCAACATTGTTTTTCTCGATAAATTTTCGAAATATTTAACCTAAGTTTTGAACATTATGAGTGTCATGGTATTTTTACAGAATGTTCATGAGTTTAAATTTCAAATTTTGAAATTATTTGAAATTTTTATGATTTAATTTGAAGTTTATAGCATAATTTTGTATTTTTGGGTCCATTTATGAACAATATTAAGAAATCAAGTTGAGTTATTGTCAAAATATTAGTGAAGACTAAGTTTTGAGTCCTAATATGGTTAGGATAATTAACTTGTACATAAATATGAATTTATGTAATTATTGTGATTTTAATAAGTTATAATCACGCAAATCCATAAAAACCGATAAATATACGATATTTACTCTTAAAGGCAATTTAGCATAAAATTAAGCATGTGCATACATATTATAATGCTGCATTTTATTTATGATTGTCATATTTTAATTTTATGTAGTTTTTGAATTATGTAGTTTTACTTAGTATGACCTTAGTTTTTAATTGGTATTACCCGAAATGTATGGGAATATCGATTCGGTTGTAATTTTTGTGATCTCGTATCACCGTTTTGTAATTTAATAGATTTATTTTTATTTTTAATTACAAATGTATAATAGGAAATTATGTAATTAATTTTGTAATTTAATTATTCCGGAGTTCCTTGAAGACGGTGCCATTCGAGAAGACGGTCCATCAAGAATGTGTTGCCTCGAGATGCATGCCAAGACCGAAGATCAAGGGACCAAAGGAGTTGGTTTCCGAATTTGTAATAGTTTATTAGATTTACTATTTTAGGAAGGCCATACTAGGATTTTATTTATGCTTTGCAATTTATTTATATGTTGCATGTATCGCTAAATCACCATAACTAAACTTGCATTTTAAATCGAGTTTATCGACCGTGTCAATTACAATTATCGTAGTTCACCGCCTTAGTTCACTTAAAACGTGATAGATAATAAATTGACATGACCTCTCGCTAAAATAAACAATTGAGACTTAGCCTTACCAAAAAGTAGAAACCATGAAAACCTATTTCGTGAGGGAGTGCGCTCGGCAACACCGGCGTACAAACCTTGTTATATAGGGGAAGTAGGTGATAAATGTCTATCCACCGAATTCATATTGATGAGGGTTGTATCGCCAAAGCGTGCCCAAGTTAATGTGAATTTTGATCATGGACACATTTATTCGAAATTTGGGTTGAACTCAACAAAAGTATTCTCGACCATAGCCGGATGTGTTTTGGGCTAAAGATAAATATTAATGTAATTTTATCTACCAAGAGTTCTAAAAGTAGAATCGATTAAAGAGTTAATCCACCGAGTTATATTGATAAGGGATGAATCGGCTACACCGTGCCCAAGTTAATATGAATTTGGATCTTGGAATTATTTATAATAGTTGGGTAGAGGTCACTATATAAATGCTCATATCTTGTTAAATTATTTACAAGTATTATTATAACGATAAATGTTTTCTTTTCATTATTCCGTTATCATATTGTTCTATTTCTTTACCTCAATTTATACGATATCATTTCTATTTTAGTTCAAATCTCCATTAAAACATCGTAACTAAAGACAAAATTTGAATTTCTTCTAAAAACCTCGTATTATCCATTGTAAGGATCTCTTATGAAGAGTATATATGAAAGTTATTCGTGATCAAAAGGGTTTTTGATTTTTGACTAACATATCTACTTACAGTGAATTGTTTCTCATGTGCTTAATTGAGTTAAGTACTTTGAAACGTTAAATCATTTTGGTGACTAGATTTGTTAGAAATCATAATTGACCAAAATACCGCAACCACTTCAATAAAAGTTTTAAGACTAAACGAATAAATTGAAGAGTAGTCTTCATGAATTTCAATTTTTCTTGTCTTAGCAAAGACTCATTGAAATGAGTGGGAGCATTCTCTTAAACCGTTAAGAAAAGGCGAGGTTCTAAGAAGTAAAATTAGAATGGAATTGATACAAGGTAATGTTAAAAGTAAAGTTATTGAGAATAACAATACTAAACCTATCAATCCTAACCGATAAAGTTTCCATTTTGGAAGTGTTGGACGCTAGAAAGGAAACTACCCCAAATTATTGAAGAATCAACAAGTTAGTTGTGGGACATCTAATGAGACTTTCTTCTATAAATGTTTATTTGATTGACACAAATTTTGCTAGTACTACTTCGTCAATATTAGAAATCGGTGATGGTTTTCATCATTGTATTCAATACATAAAGATGATTATGATATGACGACTAGCATCAAATAATGTCGAGATATAGAGTCATTGTGTAATCAATCTAGTTTTGGGTTTATAGTTGTACCTTTATTATGACTATTAAGTGCATAAACTCTGAATAAGAATATAATCTTGTTAATATACAAAAGAGGTTTTACTTTTGTGACCTTATACACCACGATTTGATGTATGGCTAGCCCATTATCAAGGTGAATATATTCTAAACCAAACTAGAATGATACATCATGTAGATGATGCAAGACTCAAATTGGTAACCCAAGATTAAACCTTAAATTCTAGAATGATGAACGCAAAGAGTTATCGAGTACTCTTGGAACCATTAGATTGTTAATCTTATGGTATATGCGTATCTTGTATTCAAAGCAAGATGTCTCGTGCTTCTTGGTTGAAAAGGAGATCGAGGTTGTAAATCATTGATCCAAAATAGGTTGATCATTTTCTTTTACCAACGATTTAAGTTGACACTAATGTGTTCACTTAATAAGGTAAATAGATAAATCTTTGAAGAAGTTCAAAGAGTTCCATGAATCACGATCTAGTCGTAATGGGATTATCAAAGTGAAGACTTTGATATAAGCCAAAGGAAATTTGATATAGTATCACAAATTAATCTCTCTTAGCACGCATTATGGGATAATGTGTGGTTGGATAAAGAAATCAAACGTTATTCGATATGGTTTGGACTTTAATCAAGTTACTTTGAGTTACTTGATCCTTTTGGGGATTTTATCATATTATCTAAATTATTTTTCCACTAAATCTAAAACAATTCATATGAGATATGAAATGGTAGGGTACCATGTTTGTAAGTTTTCACAAGAAACAAATGCTCATTTTTCCTTACTATAATCACGAGTACAACGAGTTTGTGGCTCGTGAAGCTGTCTTTCTAGAATACAAGTTTATTTCTAGAAGACAGAGTGGGAGAAATTATTCAAGAGACAAGAGCCACAAATTGTATGTCGCAAGAAACTTTTTTTCCTTGGCTACATGACGTTGTTTCTTCGAAACCTAGGAGGTTAAATTCATCACTTGTTGAAGATGGTGAATTCATGTTACTTTTAAGAAAGTAAAGAGCTTACAACTTACAAAGAAATTGTTTGATTCAAGTAACTTCTGGAAAGTAATGAATATATGACTTACATGAGAGTGTTTAAGTCATAACTCAATACAAGGCTTAGGGCCATGAAAATCCAAAATAAATTCCAAGTGAATTGTTAGATATCAAAGCTTGATTGGTGGCAAAGGGTTTTGCACTAGTTGAAATGCTTAAGTCTATTTGGATCTTCTTAGGGATTGTGTTTCATTATGAGATATATAGCGAGTGAATCTAAAACCCACTTCTTCAATTAGAAGGAATGTATTCAATACATGTCTTGAGTTTTGTAGATTCTTGCAATCCTAAGATAATGTGAAACTTAAGAGAGGGTCTTAAGTAGGACATCAATGAGTTTGAATAAATGTTTTGATCATGTTATAAAACTTTTCTCGACAAGTCGAGAAGTTGTGTTTATACATGGAGTTTAGTGGGAGTTACGGTAATTTTAATTAGTCTAATATGTGGATGACATATTGATCATTGGGAATGATTTAAGACTTGGAGAAATATAATACATCTATAATATTTGGATTTATGGAGAAAAATCTATATGATGTTAGCATCATATAAAGAAGTCTTATGTTGATAAGATTCATGATTAGTTCAATTGAGTTGAACATATTTGATTGATTCCATTTGCTTCCGCTGCCGGATCAATTAAATGAGTAATGATGTATAACGCTTCATATACTTTGAGTATGATGAATTGTTTCAAATCGAATCTAAGTAATAGTTACCAAGTAGCCATATAGATTATCCTTAAGTGCTTGAGGAAGCATTAAGGATGTAAAGTTAAGTGTTTTGATGCAATTCACTAATTTGTGTAAGGGCTTACACTAATGACTGTTGAGATTGTATAAGGTTTCGGACAAAAACCGTATTCGAAACACCTAAAGATGGTTAAGGAACCATTGTGGCTATGTTATTTAAGAAATGGATTTTCTAGAATTGTTCTAGGCAATAAAGAACAATGAGAGAGGCTTAGAACGGAAATTGAGTACACTTGCAATCATGAGATGTGCAAGAGGATGGATCCCACACACTATGAAAACAGTGGGAGCATTCTAAGGCTAGAGAGCTTATGTCTAGATTGGATCTGGACACGTACTCAGAAAGTTTTGTAATGCAAATTTATACATTACAAAGGAAAACGAGTATGTAGTAAGGTTGAGTAAGGTACAAGAAGTTGATAAAAACTACTAACCAAAGCCTTCTCATAGGTTTAACATGATGAGTCATGTCATATGTCATTTCAATTGCATTGAGATGAACAACTACATATAAGATGAAAATGGATTATAAAAATATGAAGTAGTAATCAGGTATTGACTATTCATATGTGATAATCACATTTGTCGTTCGAGTTTTTAATCTGAAAACTCCTTTTATACTTTGTTACATCCAAACGGGTTGTAGAGACAATATTGAACCCCGTTAAAGTGAACCCGAATTAACATGGTATTCGCCCATAGTCAGTTGTATGAGGTGACCTCTCGAGGTGACGTCTCGAAGTGACTAGAGTGTTATGCGATTGATGGCAAGTTCAAGTGCCATAGAGTCATGTGAGATGACTAGTCGATCACATAGGCAGACTGTTAGGAACATTTTGTCGGGCATAATGACCGCTTATAGAGTTCTGGCAAATTTATATAGCTTGGTCGTGGTGAGAGCTACTATAGTATTCTAATGAGTCAATTCTTTGACTAAATATTGTTCGCCTAAGGTGGCACAGTTTCAGATTAACTTTGATTTATGTTACTGCGACCTTTGTAAATGGGGTCAAATGGGCATATTTTGGGTTATGATGGTTGTGGCTAGTCGAAGGGAATAGTGCGATAGGAATTGACCACCCCTTGTCAGGGTTAAAACAAAATCTCAGGGCCACTCGAGGAGTAATGAACTGGAAATGCGTGGCCACGCTCGGAAGGTATCTATGGTAGATAACTCCGGTCAATCAGTTATTCTCCAGATCGAGGAAACCACTCTCGATATGATCACTTGCAAGTACGACCTGAAAGACACCTTGCATTGAGTGGGAGATAGTAATAGGACAAGAGAATTGGTGATGCACACTTGTCGAGGACAAGTGGGAGATTGTTGGAATAAGTGTCCTCCGACAATAATGCGATCACAACTGTCGGTCATAATGATCACATGTTTAAATCTCATTTTAAGAATACATGTGGGATGTAATATTTTACAGTCAAGTGGTCCACACATATCGGTAATGATTGGCTGACTAGAGTTTGTCATTACTGTCGTGCGACGGTGGTGATCAGTTGATCCCCTTAGGTCATACCTATAGGGAAATACTCTTAATTGATTATTTAATTAATCGTATGCCGATACGAGTTAATTAAATTGCTTAAAATTGACGGATGATTTTGTGAGTAAAGTTAGCGTGTCTTATTGTAATTCGATTAAATTAGATACGGTCTAAGTAATCGAATTGTTTTATTACTTAGATAAAATTATTGTTTACGAAACAATTGAATTTGAATGAATAATTTATTATAAATACAAGCCGTTGTAATTTATAATTTGATAAACCGTTTTGGTACAAGTAATTACGAATTACTAGTCGATTTTGTATATGACATATTTTATGAGTATGTTGATTTTTAATATGTTAAAAATACATTACAATTTCACATGTCAAGAAACATGTCACATATGTCACAATTGACAAATGACAAAATAAAATGGACCTTCCATTTTATGTTAAATATGCCGAAAATTTGGAGGGAGTATTAATGGATAAATTGTGTTGATTATTTTAATGAGAGAAAACACAATGATTATAACCTAATATAGCCTTGCATACCTAGCTTTTGAGAAGAGCAATTTTGCATGCATTGGCTCCCTAATTGCCCATCCCCTAACCGGTTTTTCCACTATGAGGAACCAAATGGATTCCTCTATTTTTTTATTCACTACCTTACCTAATATTTTCTAGTGTAAGAAAATAATAACATTCTCTACAATTTGTGAAAACTTAGAGAAAGAAACCTCACAATATTACTTCCCTTGTCCGAAATTTTCAAGGGCAAATAAATCAATATTTGTGTCATTTTTAAGTAAGACTAATATTATTACTAGTTTATAATAATATTGGTTATTAAGAGTATTCCTTGGGTATATGCTTTTGGGAAAGGTTCTAATTTGAACCTTGTTCATCCATTGTTGGAAAGCTCAAGAACTAACAAGAAGGAGATCTTGTTGGTGCCCAAATGGCCGAAAATAAGATGGTGAGAAATCGATTTTTCCATCTCCTTTTATTAAGTTTGCATGCATAAGATCTTGTATTTATTTTATGACTAAATAAATTAATTCATATATGAATATGTATACTTATGAGATTAATGAATCCTAACACCTACAACCAATCCAATGACCAAAGCTTTGATGTTTAAAAAGCGGTCCTCCAAATGCAAAAGAACCAATAAGAATTCTTCACCCAAATGCAAAAAGATAGCCAAGGCAAAGAGATCGCCATCAACAACATACTTGCCCACACCAAGATGTTAGAAACCCAAATGACTCAATTAGCATCTTCTAGCTCTCAAAGACAAAAGGGGCAATTACCACCTCAAAGTAATCCCTCAAGACATGAAACGGTTAGTGCTATCCACTTGAGAAGTGGTACAAGATATGAGGGGCCGAAGAGGCCAATTTATAAAGATATTGTGGATGCTAGTGACAAGCAAAGAGTTGTGAAGAACTCTAAGGAAGAAGATCTTACCACCAATGAAGTTTCAAAGAAGAAGAATAAGGAGAAGGCTATGGAGAAAGAGCCTATTGTGATTAGACTTCCATTCCCAAGTCGTCAAGCAAAGCCTAAGTTTGATGAGCAACTTGGAAGGTTCATGAAAATTGTGAAGAACTTAGAAGTCTCAATCCCATTCACGGAATTGATCAATCATGTTCCGGCCTATGCAAAATATATGAAGGACATTCTTACCAAGAAGAAATCCATCCGAAAGTTGGAGACTATTGCCTTTACCAAAGTGAGTAGTGCTATTCTTCAAGGGAGTTCCTCTCCAAAGCTCAAAGATCCGGGTAGTTTTTCTATTCCATGCACCATTGGCGACACTACAATCAACAAAGGATTATGTGACCTTGGAGCAAGTGTAAGTGTCATGCCATACTCAGTATATAAGAGGCTAGGAATGGGAGAACTCAAATGCACCAAAATTACTCTTCAAATGGAGGATCGATCAATAAAGATACCTTTAGGGGTATGGGAGGATGTGCCCGTGAGAATTGGCAAGTTCTTCATCCTGGTAGACTTTGTCATTGTAGACATGGAGGAGGATTCCAACATTCCTATCATTTTAGGAAGACCTTTCTTGCATACCGCGGGAGCGGTAATCGATGTGAAACATGGAGAGCTCACACTTGAAGTGGGGGATGAGACAATCACTTTCAACCTTGACAAAACAATGAGAGCTCCCCGACTACATGAGCCATGTTTCATGATCGATCATTATAGCTGAAAATGTGATAGAAAGAAGTTAGAATCTCTATGAAAAGATCAAGATATGGGTAAAGAATCACCACCCATATGGAAGAAGAAAGTAGATGACCTTCAAATAGCTCTATTCGGAGAGCAAGGAATATTCAACAACAATGAGAGCTTGAATAGCTCACCCACTGTGACAAGCAATGAAGAAGGCCTCATTGGCCATGACAACAAGAAAGAAGAGTTGCTCTTGTCAACTCATGATACCATTGGAGAACAAGCTAGTGAAGTTTTTGGTCTATGGGATGACGAATTTGAAGGATTAGTCAATCCTTATATTGGAAATACTATGACCTTAGACCAAGGTTTTGGTAATCCTTGTCATCACTTTGACTCGGGCTACCATAATGAAGAGAACAATGCACAAATATCTATGCAAGATCTTTATAATGAAAATGAGCAAGCCTTCGACTACTTCTACAAGGTGTTGAGCAACATCAACAACACCTTGGCTTTTCCTCCTTGACATCTCATCCAAGAATGAGAGTTTGGTTGAGTCCTCCCTAAACCACCATTTGTAAATATTCTAACCCCTTAACTAGCATTTTATTTATTTATTGCATCTTTGTCATTTTTGGAGTTGTATTTTTGTGCTTTGATCAAGATTTTTGATGTGAGAGTAAGTGAGGGAGGTATTTAAACGTGTTTTGATGTGTAGTGTTTGATCAAGTGTGGGGATGGCAATTTCCTTGGCTAACCGAGCCTTCGTAGTGCGCCCACAACATTTAACAAAGGAAAAGAAGAAAGAATGATACGAGAAAAGGAATCCCCACGGGCAGACCTGAGCCCGTGGGAGCTGAAGAGGATCCGGGCGTCCTAGAGGAGGATCTGAGCGTCCTGGGAAAGCCTGAATTGAAGAAAATGCCCTATATCAAAATCTGAGCAGATCATCCTCAGGACGCTCGTCCCAGACTTTGAGCCGCTCGTCTTGAGACAAATCCGTGCGTCCTGGTATGCTTCAAGTTCATGAGTTTACGCTGTATGAAATCTGCACGTCCCCAGGAAGATCCGAGCGTCCCCAGAAGGAATCCGCTCGAGCTGAGCAGGATCCGCGCGTCCTGGCACGGGTTGGCAAATTCAGGATGTCCTGTATGACGATCCGAGTGTCTTGTGTTGAATCCGAGCGTCCCGAGCTGGTATTTAACAAAACACGGGACTCATCCCTTCCTTCCCAAATCATTTTTATATTTCACAAACACAAACACACACCTTTTCTCCCACTTAAACCCTCAATCCCCTCATTCAAAACAACAATTTGTCAAAAACATTCACCACCATCCAAACAAAACTTGCTCAAAACAAGATTAAATCACTCCTTTATCAACAAAAGTGCATCTAAACATCAAATTCCTTACAAATTGAATCAATTTTCTAAGGTTTAGGTACAATTTTGAAAATCCCAAAATTGATTGAGGAATTGATTGAAGTTTGAGTAAACAAGGAGCATTCAAGAAAAATCTTGGTTTGTTGATACCAATTTGAGAAGGAGAATACAATGACATGAACAAAAGGCGGAACCAAGGCACCCAAAACTCCAACTTTATCAAAGAGACAAAAAGCCCCTCTTGCATCTAAGGCTTTGGTAGTGGTCCAACCAAGGGTGGAAATCCAAGAAATCGCAACTCCTATTGAGGAAGCTACCACACCTACTCCGGTTATAGAACAATTGCCAAATTTTCCGGAGGTAACTTTCTTAACCAATGCTCAGAGGAAAGCATTTTTATCCCTTACTAGAAAGACTATTGTGGCTACCATGTTTATATGTCAAGACACTTTGGAAAAATTGGGTGTGATTGAGAGACCTAGAGCATTTTTCGAGTCCATGCGGTTGTTAGCCCTCTTTGAAATGGAAGAATTGACCTACCCTTCATTGACCATGGAGTTCATAAGCTCCTTGAAGGCGTCTAAGATAGAGACTCGACATTATGTTGAATTCCATCTTGAGAACAAGAAGATGGAGCGGCTTTCATTGTAAATGGAGGCTTAGTAACGAGGTTAGCCAAGCACTTAACCCGAATTTCAACAAAGATAAAACTTACAAATCGATTAAAGGGAGCAACCTCCTTGATATGAGCACTTTGATCAACAAATTCCATTGGGTCAAGAATGATAACCTTGACAACAAATATAAGTGGCTCATCAAAGAAGCTAAGTCCTTTATCTTGCCTAGCAAAATATGCCGCATCGCCGTCCTTAGCCCAAACTACCTACTACCCGTCTCCGAGGAAGCCGAAGTGATAATGAAGCAACATAAGGAACCAAATGCAAAGCCCTCCTCCTACACCATTGTGAATCCACCATATCCCTTTGCCTACCAAGTATTCAAACCAAGTGGCTCCAATGTCATTGTAGGCAACGACTATTTGACACAACTAATGCAACAAATGCATAAAGAAGCTTATGAAGACGGGGTAAATGCCTACCGTGCCCAATATCCACCCCTCCTACATCTAGCTAGGCAAGGACTACTTGATCCTTCATGTCATTTGCCTAGTTGGGCGGATAAGGAGGTATTCTTCCCAAGTGCTTCTCAAGATGCCGAGATGGATAGTCGGGTGGTTAATGGAAAGGAGATTGTTGTTGTTGAAGACGGGGAAGGTAGTGATTCATGCCAAGAAGAAGAAGAGCAAGGTTCAAGTTCCAAAGTTGATGATGAAGATGGTGAAGCCTCCGAGTCAATGGAGGTGGATGATGAAGAAGATGAAGAAGAAATTAATGACGAAAGCAATGATGATGATGACGGCAATGATGCCGGTGATGTGGATGTCGCAATGAGCGACAATTGAGGTTTACAAGGCTTATTGGAGGATACCACATAAGTGGGGTTGACTACTTGACTTCAACCTATTCCATTGTGAGTTTCCTACACCTCCTTTAGCTTTCTCTCTATATCATGTTTTTAATTTTAATCTTTGATCATTTGTCTTGAGTCCTAGAACCATTTAAAGGACTCCCACCTCGGTTCCATTGAGGTGTCTCATATTGTTCCCACTTGTACAATCCAAAATGATAATTATTTTCATGCATTGCATACTTGTGCATAAACTTCCCTCTTTTGGACACTAGAAATAGTGTCTTGATCGGTTTGGGGAAGTTCAAACACAAGGAATGGGAGTTAATCCAAATTAGCTCTCCAACCAATAAAATCATGCATCATATAGGATAGATTAGAATTCATCACTTGTATATATGTCATATAGTTTGCATATTAGTGTAGAAATCATGCATTCTCATTTAGCTTGCTTAATTTCCTATCGTATTGGCCATTGAGGACAATGCCCATACTAGTGTGGGGATGGGAAATTCTAACTTAACTTTTAAAACCAAAAATGATAAAAATTGAAATTTTTTGAAAAACTCAAAAATATGTTCTTTTATTTCATAAAAACAAAAACCATAAAAATTTGAAAAATTGAAAAACTAAAAACATGTTCATTCCTTTGTAGTATATATACTTGTGTTTGTTTGTCCTCCTATTATATTGGATCGACTACGCCCCATTCGAGGCATGAGGAATATGAAGACCGCATGGTATGATCTTTCCAAATCTCCTTTTTCCTCTCTATGTTAATGACAATGTGGCTTTATTTTGATTGATGCGGAACAAATCAATGTGATTCTAGGAGTTGCATTTAGTTTATATGGCATACTAGTTGATAGAAGCATTTGCATTAGGTTGTATAAATGTTAGTTGCATCATGGCATATAGTTGCATTTTAGGAAAATTTTGTGAAAGCATCTATTTGGGAAACTTGATAAGTGTATATAAGCCCTTGTAGATACTTTTTCTTCTTGAGACTTTGCTTACTAGAATGCTTGTAAAACACCCTAGGACGTGTCATGCTAGTGTCCTTTGACCCATGGATTAAGGCCTAGTCAAGAGTACCTTATGGTGTGATAACTCCTTGGCTACCATTTATTCCAAGGTGACCTTTGAAGCCATGCAAACCATCTTCCATATTCTACCACATTTTGTCATCAAAAGGGAATGAGCACAAAAATAGTTCAAATTTGAGTTCAAGCAATGAAAAGAAATAAAAAAAAGGTTTGCAATTTGCATCAAAGAAAAGAGGAGTACAAAAATAAGAACTCCTATGCTTCAAATAAAAGGCACCCTCGTTACTAATTGGGGTGACTTTGAAAATGTTCAAAAGAAAATGCAAAAAGTTGAAAATTGTCAAGTATTGAAATGCCAAACATCAAAACAAATGGCAAAAAGAAATTGTTGTGAAAATGACAAATGCCACAAGAAATTTGGGGGGGGGGGGTGGAGGAACAACAACAAAAGCAAACTCCCATATGAAACTCAAATACAAATAATCCCTTTTATCCATTGAATCCAGTTTTATGCATGGTAGATAAGGGATGACCCTACTTCCTGTCTAGGCAAGAAGGGGAATTCCGCGATCCTCCAGTGTTTCTAACACCATAAGGAGTCTACTCTTGACGAAAGCATTTAACGATTGAGGACAAAGGTACCCTAGCTTAACACAACTTGGAGGTGATTTATTGGTATTCTCCTAGGCTTAGTAACCTGAATAAACCTTATCTATAATGGAGTGTGTACCCATAGATTGTTTCCCTTGTAGATAATTTCCACCACTTAGATGAGGAAAGTGGCTATTCATTTTTGTAGATGCATCCATTACTTGCTTTTGTGTGCTTAATGCTTGGATGTATCACCATTTTGGCAAGACCCACCTTGCCTTGCAAGAAGGCATCCTAGCTCATGGCTGTCTTGTTGTGAGTTGAAGGGGCGGAGTGAGACCCGCTAATTGTCTCATATCGGCTATATTAGTTGGTTAGTTTAAATAAAGGTCCTAGTTTTTGTCAGCTCTTTACTCGGGACGAGCATAGGTTTGGTTTGGGGATGTTCGATGTGACTCATATTTGAGCACATTTAGTCCCCGAATTAACCTCGTTCACATGCTTTATAGTGCATAATTGGGTCATTTACAATCTTTAGTCTCCCATTTTGCATATTCTTTGAGGTTTTGTCCCCTTGGTAGGAAAGGAGTGCTAACCTTGCATTTACATGGCGAAATGGAGCTAAATTAATCGCATCTAATGACCAATCATCAAAGAGAAGACAACACTATAAGGCCTAAGTAGATAATAAAGTGAAATGGGCAATGATTAAAGGATCCTTGCATCCCCGAGATGATCCTTGCGGATTGTTAAGGAGGAAAAGAAGAGAAGCTATCTGCCCAGCATTTGAAGGAAAAGTAGATTCATATACAAACTAACATACTCATATATGTCTAAAATAATTTGTCATAAAATTAAAACGGATTTTATGCATGCAAACAATAATAAAATAGAGGAGAAATCATGTCCTTACTTTGATGATTTCGGTTAAATTGGCACAAGAGAGATCACCTTTCTCTCTTGTTCTTGAGCTTTTCCTTATGGAAGAACAAGATCCAAGTGTAGGATCTCTCCCTAAGCTTTATACCCAAGGCTTTCTCTTAATTTAATTAATATTACAAATACTAGTATAATATTAATCAAGGTAGAAAATTGAACCAAAACTTTATAAATCACATAAATGTTTCGGTTTTTAGAGAGAAGGAGAGGAGGATTTTTATTCTCTCTAAAATTGTATTTTGGATGATAGAAGGAATGAATGAATAATACACTACACTTAGTATATTATTAGGTAAAAATTATAGGAAAAACAATGATGGGTTTTGCTTCTCAAAACCGTGTAAGAGGAGAGCTTTAGGGGAGCCAATGCATGGAAAAATTGTTCTTCACAATGAACAATAGGCTTGCATGGCTAGTGACTAGTGCAATCATCATGCCTTCTACTAATTACAATCAACATATAATTAGCTCAACAACCCTCTAATTTTCGGCCCACTTAATAATATGGATTCCATATTATTTTTGTCAATTGTCAATATGTCACATGTCATATGTGATATAAATTTGTTATGTATTTTTAACATATTAAAAATCAACGTATTAATAAAAATACGTCACATACAAAAATCGACTTAGTAATTTCATAATTACTTGTGCCAAAATATTTTACCATTTATAAATTACAATCGATTGTATTTATAACAATTCATTCAAATTTAATTGTTACATTAAACAATTATTTCATCCGAGTAATCATACAATTCAATTACTCAGACCGTATCTCATTTAATCACATTTCAATTTGATACGTAAATTTTACTTCCAAAATCGTCCGTCAATTTTCAAGTAATTTAATTAACTCGCAACATTATACGATTAATTAAATAATCAATTAAGAGTGTTGCCCTATAGGTATGACCTAGGGGGTCAACTGATCACCACCGTCACACGACAGTAATGTCAAACTCTAGTCAGCCAATCATTACCGATATATGTTGACCAGTTTGATAACAAAATTACTTCCCAATTGTATTCTATATAATGAGATTTAAACATGTGATCATCATGATCAACAGTCGTGATCGCATTATTGTCGGAGGACACATATTCCAACAATCTCCCACTTGTCCTCGACAAGTGTGCGTCACCAATTCTCTTGTCCTATTACTATCTCCCACTCAATGCAAGGTGTCTTTCAGGTCGTACTTGCAAGTGATCATATCGAGAGTGGTTTCCTCGATCTGGAGAATAACTGTTTGACCGGACTTATCTATCATAGATACTTTCCGAGCGTGGCCACGCATTTCCGGTTTATTACTCCTCGAGTGGCCCTGAGATATTGTTATAACCCTGACTAGGGGTGGACAATTCCTATCGCACTCATTCCCTTCGACTAGCCACAGCCATCATAACCCAAAATATGCCCATTTGACCCCATTTAAGAAGGTCGTAGTAACACAAATCAAAGTTAATCTGAAACTGTGCCATCTTAGGCGAATAGTCTTTAGTCAAAAGAATCGACTCATTCGAATACTATAGTAGCTCTCGCCACGACCAGGCTAAATAAATTTGCCAGAACTCTATAAGCGGTCATTAGGCCCGACAAAATGTTCCTAACAGTCTGCCTATGTGATCGATTAGTCATCTCACATGACTCTATGGCACTTGAACTTGCCATCAATCGCATCACACTCTAGTCACTTCGAGACGTCACCTCATACAAGTAACTATGGGCAAAAACAATGTTAATCCATGTTCACTTTAACGGGGTTCAATTGTCTCTACAACCCGTTTGGATATAACAATGTACAAAGTGAGTTAATAATAACTCAAACGACAAATGTCGACATCACACTCGGGTAGTCAATATCATATTACAACCTTGTGATGTATATCATAAGTGTAAACACTCATTGACTGCAATAGAAGTTTAACATCCCATGTGTCTATGTGTTCAAACTTCTTACACTTGCAATCTCCTTCACATTCATGTTCTCTCTCATAGCATGAATCTTACCAAGTACACATCAAGGTTCCCGACCTTGGTTTCGGTTCTTTAACTTGAAAGAACTTTCTTATCGACTATCACATAACGACTAAATTTGTGATGAATGATATAACTTGTACTGATCAAGTACCCCATTCACACACAATGCACTAGGTATATGTTTTGTAGAATCTTGTAACAATTGACAAGATTTTTAGCTTAGTACTTCTCACAAGTCCTAGCTTAACTAGGAAAGATTATCTTTGAATAACTTCTTATTCAACCAAGCATCTTTCCAAAACTTCTTATTTCTCTTTCTGGACTTGAAAGATTTGGGATTCTCATAAATCCTCATATGTGCTCGGATTTTCTACAATATGTGCAACCTCTTATCACATAATGGAGTATTCCGTTAAACACCGAAATCGCTCATCGGATTCTTCTTGAGAATTCATGACGTTTCCATTATGGCTCACCAATTAATCATCATGCTCTTATGCATATGATTCATAATTGGACATGTACATGATTATTCTAATGGCGGAAACATTAGTTACTAATAATCATGAGATCAACCGTTTTTAGGTTCAATGAACTACCATGACTGCTAATGGTAATCCCATTTTCATTCATATGAATAACCTATGTATATGTTGATACGATGTGTATCTCTTAATACTAATCCAACATCCCTTGATGTAATTGGATTCATCATAGTCCATTTTCATCCAGAGTTGAAAACTCAAAAGCTTCTTTATGAAAGAAGGTATTAGCTCGTCATTCTTTAATGAGTGATGAGTTGTAAACATTCAAGGATGATAGCTCCCACTAAATTCCATGTCTTCACATGAGAATTTCCTAACTCCCACTCAATTCTACACATTTCGAAATTGACTTCTCAATCGAAATTTATCAAGAATTGAAATATAAATTGCATTGCCAAGTTATTAGGATAAAACCATATATGTTCCCATCATATCCTTTCAAAATGCCTATTTTGAAGTGGTCTTATCTTAACCTTACGGAAAGAGATTTTTAAATCTCCGACACACTCATGTCATAATGATGTGTAGTAATGTCATCATTCAAATATAAACAATATTTAGAATACGTCCTTCGCAAATACCCTTTTGGAAGGAGGCTTAACCATTTCATAGTGAGGTTAAGCATGACATCTGCGTGATTAAAACTTTGGCCATTGAAGATATCGGTATATCAATCCTTGCAACTTGACCATAACTAGTATATTACTATGATTCATTTAGGCTCTTAAGTAAATCTCAAGGTTGAAACTATTGGTCAAATGTTTCATAAACTTAGTCAAAACTTGTTAAGACTTTACATTAGTCATTTTTCTTCCAAAACTTTCTTTTGGTCTCCTCGTGTAGTTATCTTGAGAATATTCTTTTATGTTTACTACACTTGGTCTCTTTAGTCCTATAGAACTAACTTGAAACCATAGATCTCATCTATTCGGCATACTATGTAAATAGATACACCTTTATTCAAAACATTTTCTCTTGCATAGATCTTCATTTACACAAGTACACAATTTCAATTTTATCTTGCCTTGTGTGTTGTGTCCTCATTTTTCTCCCACTCTATCTTTAGAATAAATACACTAAACATTCAAAGATAGTATATGAGACACAAATTAATGATGTTGAAGTATAAGGAGAACTAACTCATAGGTCGACTAATTGTTATTGATTTCATATGTGTTCTTGGTGATTGACATTCCTTTAAGAGAGTTCATAGACTCAAAATCACTTTATAAATGATCATACACATGCCTTAAGCATGTGGACATATAATGAAACCCATCATTATATTTGTCTATTAGATCACTTTAAGTGAATGATCTTATGTTTCAAAACGCAAGCATTTAAAGATGAATTTTAGAACATTAAAAGGATAAATGATAAAACGGGTGACTTGGGTTGCAAACCAAGTCACCATTATCCAAAATACAACCCATTATCCAAAATACCTTTCCATGTCAAACATGGAAACTTAAAGTTCTAAAAATCCAAAACATTACTTAAAATAAGACAATGAAAAATAAAGCTCCATAAAAGGTATCCTTAGCTTCTCCATGGTTTCTCATGCTTGTTTTTCTTTTCCCTTGTCTTTGCTTGGTGGAGGCCCTATTTACAATAAAAAGGGAAGATACATTATCACAACTTTGCATCATAATACCATAGTTGAATTAGAAACATAAAAGAAGGTTAGTCATTTACCTACTGGAGTGATCTTTCCAGCTTTGATATCACCAAGGTATTTGGAACAATTTCTTTTCCAATGTCCCATGCCATTACAATAATGGCATTTATCAAGAGGACCCTTCTTGACTTTGGAGGTGCTAGCTTCACAAGACTTAGCTTTGGTGAATGGGAGCTTGCTTTTTACCCTTTCTTCCACTCTTCTTGAACTTCCCCTTACTCTTTGTGCTTATGTTAAGCACATCCTTGGGAGGGTTCACATTTAACCCCATGTCCCTCTCGGCTTGCACAAGTAACTTGTGCAACTCCTCAAGAGACATATCCTTGTCTTGCATGTTGAAATTCACCCGGAATTGCACATATGCCTTGACTTTGGACAAGGAGTGTAGAATCCTATCTACGATGAGTTCTTTGGGGATTTCAACCTTTTGAATTTTCAAGGTCTCGACAAGCTCCATGAGTTTGAGCACATGAGGGCTAACCTTTTGGCCCTCTTTGAAGTCGAGATCAAAGAATGCCGCGCCGCCTCATATTGGACGATCCGCGGAGTTTGTGAAAACATGGTCACAAGTTTGGAGTAAATCTCATTAGCATTGCCCATTTTAAAGGCTCTCCTTTGGAGGTCCGCCTCCATCGCAAATATTAAGACATTTTTCATTGCGGCGGACTCCTTTTGGTAAGCCTCATATGCTTCCCTAGTGGCCGCGGTGGACCTAGTGGAGGGTTCGGGTGGAGAGGCCTCGGTAAGGTAACGAAGCTTGTCGTCACCTTCGGCGGCTAATTTGAGTTGGGCATCCCATTCGGAGAAATTTGACCCATTCTTTTCAAGTTTACATCGATCCATAAAGGATCGGAGCCAAGACGAACTAGCGAGTGGTGTAGCATTAGGAGTTGGTGTTGATGTTGCCATTTGTTATGAAAAAGAAGTGGTCTACAAAACAAAATATAAGGAGTAAAACAAATGTCGTTTTAATAATACTCGTAAAAATGTATGATTTAAACAAGTTTTATGCATTTTTCTAGTGACCTCTACCCAACTAGATAAATGATTCCAAGACCCAAATTCATATCGACTTAGGCACGGGGTAGCCGATGAAACCTTTATCAATATAACTCGGTGGATTAACTTTTAATCGATTCTACTTTTAGAACTCTTGGTCGATAAAATTACTCTAATATTTATCTATAGCCCAAAACACATCAACAAGGGCACGGGGTAGCCGATGAAACCCTTATCAATTACTTTTGTTGAGTTCAATCCAAATTTCGAATAAATGTGTCCATTATCCAAACCCACATTAACTTAGGCACGGGGTAGCCGATGAAACCCTCATCAACATGAATTCGGTGGATTAGACATTTATCACCCACTTCCCCTACGTAACAAGGTTTGTACCCCGGGGTAGCCGAGTGCACTCCCTCGCGAAATAGGTTTTCATGGTTTCTACTATTTGGTAAGGCTATATCTCAATTAATTGTTTTAGCGAGAGGTCATGTCAATTTATTATCTATCACGTTTTAAGTGAACTAAAGCGGTGAACTACGATAATTTGAATTGACACGGTCGATAAACTCGATAAAATAAGGATGCATGTTTTAGTTATGGCGATTTAGCGATGCATGTGACATAAAATAAAATGCAAGCATAAAATAAATAAATCCTAGTATGGCCTTTCCTAAAAAAGAAAAACTATTCAACTATTACATATTCGGAAACCAACTCCATTGGTCCCTTGAACTTCGGTTGTGGCACGCATCTTGAGGTAACACCGTCTTTATGTATCGCCATTCTTGAAGAAATCCGTCTTTTGGAACTCCGGAATGAATAAAATTACATAATAAATTACATAATTTCCTATTATACATTTGTAACTAAAATAAAATAAATCTATTAAATTACAAAACGGTGATACGAGATCACAATAAAAATTACAACCGAATCGATATTCCCATACATTTCGGGAAATACCAATTAAAATCTAAGGCCATACTAAGTAAAATTACATAATTCAAAAATTACATAAATTAAAATTATGACAATCATAAAGAAAATGCAGCATTATAATATGTATGAACATGCTCAATTTTATGCTAAATCGCCTTTTAATTAGCCAATATCGTATATTACTCGGTTTTTACGGATTTGCGTGATTTCAACATTTTATAATCACAAAAATACATAAACTCATATTTATGCATAAGTTAATTACCCTAACCTCTTAGGACTCAAAATTTAGTCTTCACTAATTGTTTGACCATAATTAACCCATATTTTATAAAATTGCTCATAAATGGACCAAAAATTACAAAAATAAGCTATTAAACTTCAAATAAATCACAAAATTTCAAATAAATTCAAAATTTGAAATTTAAAATTATGAACATTCTGGAAAATTTCCATGACACTCATAATGTTCAAAATCTTAGGTTAAAAATTTCGAAAATTTTCCGGAAAAACAATGTTGCGGTTTATCGATTTTTTAATAAAATAATCATAAAAACATGGAAAAAATATTTTCACTAACTTTTCAATTTTAGATCTGAAAAAGATAATAAAATGCAACATTAGACGTTTTTCCTAAGTCATAGATTATGTTTTATTAATTTTCCACTAATAATGTCACTATTTATGCTATTTTTCTTCAAAAATCCATAAATCATGCAAAAAGACTTCTTTATAGCCAATTATTTTACACACATCTTGTAAAATTGCATGTGACAACATATTAATTTTCTATGACCAGATTCGAAATTTAACTCATATTAACCTATTTTTCACTTAAATCCGTATTTAACAATGAAAAATTCATTTTTCGAGCATAACAAGTTCCAAAATTATGAAAATTTACAGGTTATCTCAAAATAATATATGTGACAACATATCCAAAAATCAAAGGAAAATTCGAAGAATAGCTAATTTTAGACCAAAAATGACATTTTTACTCATAAAATCACATTTAAATGCCATTATTGTAAATTATGAACAATAAAAATCCGAAAAATTAACCAAAATATCCTAAAACATTTTAGGACCAGAAATATTAACATGCATGGATTAATTTCGTGATATCTCATAATAACACAAATTTTACAAGTTTTATTTGTTATTCTTATAACTCGGAAAAACTTTTAACCGATTTGCATGCAAACAACCGTGGCTCTTGATACCGATTGAAGGAAAAGTAGATTCATATACAAACTAACATACTCATATATGTCTAAATTAATTTGTCATAAAATTAAAACGGATTTTATGCATGCAAACAATAATAAAATAGAGGAGAAATCATGTCCTTACTTTGATGATTTCGGTTAAATGGGCACAAGAGAGATCACCTTTCTCTCTTGTTCTTGAGCTTTTTCTTATGGAAGAACAAGATCCAAGTGTAGGATCTCTCCCTAAGCTTTATACCCAAGGCTTTCTCTTAATTTAATTAATATTACAAATACTAGTATAATATTAATCAAGGTAGAAAATTGAACCAAAACTTTATAAATCACATAAATGTTTCGGTTTTTAGAGAGAAGGAGAGGAGGATTTTTATTCTCTCTAAAATTGTATTTTGGATGATAGAAGGAATGAATGAATAATACACTACACTTAGTATATTATTAGGTAAAAATTATAGGAAAAACAATGATGGGTTTTGCTTCTCAAAACCGTGTAAGAGGAGAGCTTTAGGGGAGCCAATGCATGGAAAAATTGTTCTTCACAATGAACAATAGGCTTGCATGGCTAGTGACTAGTGCAATCATCATGCCTTCCACTAATTACAATCAACATATAATTAGCTCAACAACCCTCTAATTTTCGGCCCACTTAATAATATGGATTCCATATTATTTTTCTCAATTGTCAATATGTCACATGTCATATGTGATATAAATTTGTTATGTATTTTTAACATATTAAAAATCAACGTATTAATAAAAATACGTCACATACAAAAATCGACTTAGTAATTTCATAATTACTTGTGCCAAAATATTTTACCATTTATAAATTACAACTGATTGTATTTATAACAATTCATTCAATTTAATTGTTACATTAAACAATTATTTCATCCGAGTAATCATACAATTCAATTACTCAGACCGTATCTCATTTAATCACATTTCAATTTGATACGTAAATTTTACTTCCAAAATCGTCCGTCAATTTTCAAGTAATTTAATTAACTCGCAACATTATACGATTAATTAAATAATCAATTAAGAGTGTTGCCCTATAGGTATGACCTAGGGGGTCAACTGATCACCACCGTCACACGACAGTAATGTCAAACTCTAGTCAGCCAATCATTACCGATATATGTTGACCAGTTGACAGTAACAAAATTACTTCCCAATTGTATTCTATATAATGAGATTTAAACATGTGATCATCATGATCAACAGTCGTGATCGCATTATTGTCGGAGGACACATATTCCAACAGCATTGTCCCCCTCTTTTTGCACTAGCAATAGTGTTTTGTTCAGTTTGGGGAAGTTCACTCACAAGGAATGCGAGTCAATCCAAATTGGCTCTCTAACTAATCAAAAGCATGCATCATATAGGATAGATTAGATTGCATCACTTGTTATATATTTTATATAGTTTGCATACTAGTTTAGGAATCACGCATTTTCATATAGATTGCATTGTATAATTTCCTATCGTATTGACCATTGAGGACAATTCTCATACTAGTGTGGGGATGGGAAATTCTAATCTAGCATTCAAAAATCGAAAAAATGATAAAAATTGAAAAATTCTCAAAAATCCAAAAACATGTTCATTCCTTTGTAGTATAGAATAATGTATGTAATTTAAATAATTAATTAATGACATTTTAATAATAGTTGCAAATAAGACATTAGTTAAATAATAAAATAAGTATGCAATTCGGGAATTGGACTTAGCTGGCAATAAGGCATTGAGCCGTGTGCTATGGTTGTATGGACATATTTTATTGGCCTAGTATGACTAGTGGTCGGAAATTTTATCGGGATTTAATAATAATAATAATAATAATAATAATAATAATAATAATAATAATAATAATAATAATAATAATAATAATAATAATAATAATAATAATAATAATTACAATAATACTAATAATAATCGTATTTGTATAATAGAAATAATATGGTAATTATATAGTTTCCTAATTGCTTCCTTATAGCTATGACCTACCTATATAAATAGACTTTATTGATCATAAAACATAAATAATTCACATAAGAGAAAAGAGAAGTAACAACTAGCTAGGAGATCGTCACAAGGTAATTTTCTAATCGTCTCATAACATACTCACCTTTGCTTTGTTATAACTCGTAAACTAGACTACCATTTGACGAACTAAGACGTCACCATGACCATGGATCACCAGTGTCTGACCACGACCCGTCGTTGGTCGTCGTTGACCATCGTTGACCGTCAAATCGAATAACAAAAGGGCGGTGTCGGGTCATTATTAGGGTTAGGGTTAGGGTTTGTTTTGCATTATTTGACCCACTTAGCATGACCTATCTGACCTAGGGTTGTGGGTGATGGTTTATGGGTGTTAGTCGGTCCTAATTATGATGGTTGGGTGGCGTGTGGTGGTCAAAGGTGGCGAATTTGACCGGTTTTAATTGGTTATGCGGAACAGGGGTACTTTAGGGGATTTCGACCCGAATTGGGATCCGTTAGGGTCGTGTCGTGGTCTGGGTTGGTAGGGTGAGAGCCTATGGGTTGTGTAGACCGCCGTGGGGATGTTTTAGTGGCCGTAGGTGGTGGTTTGTAGCGGTGGCAGGTGGAAAATGCGAAACAGGGGAGGACAGGGGTGTTGTTGTGACCATGTTTAGACGACTGCCTTGGCCGGTATGGTGGCGATGAAGGGAAGAGAGACCCACCACTGGAACCACCGTGAGTCAGATGTGATAATGGTGGTGGCCAGAGGTGGTGTCGTGTGCTATGGTGGCCGTCGTTATGGGTAGTTGTGGACTGGTCGTGTTATGTGTGTTTGGGTTTGTTGTTGTTGTTGTTGTTGTTGTTGTTGTTGTTGTTGTTGTTGTTGTTGTTGTAGGTCATGGGTGTTAGGGCGTGGTGGTGAGGCTAGTATGGTGGTTGGGTTGTTGGCAGAGGGGTCTCACGGTGGGGCAGGTGGCGGATGTGGTTGTGTCGGGTTTGGGTGTGTTACACGGGTTGTTTGGGGTGTATGTGTGGGTGTTTGTGACGGGTTTTACACGGGTTAAAGGATGGATGCTCGTGGGTTTTACATGGGGGGTAAATTGAGTTGTTGTGACGGGTGTGATTTGGGTTATTCGGGTTTACAATTTAATCGGGTTATAATTGAATCGGGTTTTAAGCATCATGAACCTTTAATAATTATGATAAGTAATTAATTTGAAGAATGAATATAATTTATAAATAGTAATGGAAGTAATGAATAATAATTGATAGAAGAATTATAATATTTTGATTAGGTGACGATTGTGAAGAAATTATAACCGGGTCGGATTGCTTTAATTATTGGATCGCTTTGAGCCTCTTAAATTGGATATTGCTTGCCAGGTAGGATAGCTACTCAATCACTTTAATGTTTACTTGAATGGTATTATCTAATTTTATTGGTTGAATTATTTGAAATTGTGATAGATGATATATGATTGTTGGTTGGTTGTATTGAGATATATTGTTTAATGACTACCTCAGCTCGTGACTGGGATGATTTTATTATTGACTACCTCAGCTCGTGACTGACATGATTATATTGATTATTGGATTCCTCAGCTTCGTGTCTGAGATGGTAAAAAATTGTGTTGCTCAATTGTTTGCATTTTCATATCATGAGCACTTGCATTGGATACCTCAGAACAAGTTCTGCAGGACTTGTTTCTGGGATGATGAGACTACCTCAACTTCGGTTGGGATGATGAGACTACCCCGGCCAGGGATTGGCGGGATGAACGGGAGCGTCGGAGGATTGATCATGACCATGCATTGCATTTGCATTTAATATTGTTCTTGTATCCATTTATTGTGGTTGTTTGGCTATTCCTACTCAACCTCGTGGTTGACAGTGTATTCGTGAACACCTGTGGTGAACCTTAATGAGGAGCAGATTTGACAGGTACTAAAGATTAGCTGACTTGGGAGCTTATGGGAATGCGTGAGGACTTGGCCAATCTACCTAGAAGTCTAGACCACATAGAATATTTAATCACTTTATTTATTTCCGCTGCGAGTTGTAATTATTTTATATTGAGTTTTAGTTGGTTAAGTTGTAATGAACATGTAATCGCTAAGTTTTAATTTAAAGTACTTTGGTGAGTTGGACTTTGTTATTCACTACCTCGGAAAACCGAGATGGTAACAGTCCTATTTATTTGGGAATGTCTAGCTAAAGGCTCCTGAATAAATGGGAGTGTTACAGAAATAGAAGACCGCATGGTATGATCTTTCCAAATCTCCTTCCTTCTTTTATATGTTAATGATAATGTGGCTTTATTTTGGTTGATGCGGTACAAACCAATGTCTTGTTAAGAGCTTGCATTTAGTTTATATTATATGGCATACTAGTTGATAGAAGCATTTGCATTAGGTTGTATATATGTTAGTTGCATCATGGCATGTAGTTGCATTTTAGGAAACTTTTTGTGAAAACGTCTATTTGGGAAGCTTGACAAGTGTATATAAGGCCCTTGTAGATAATTTTTCTTCTTAATACTTTGCTCATTAGAATGCCTCTAAAACACCCTAGGATGTGTCATACTAGTATCCTTTGACCCATGGATTAAGGCCTAGTCAAGAGTACCTTGTTGTGTGATAACTCTTTGACTACCTTTTATTCCAAGGTGACCCTTGAAACCATGCAACCATCTTCCACTTCTATCACATTTTTGTCAACAAAAAGGGAATGGGCACAAAAACTATCAATTTGAGTTCAACCAATCAAAAGTGAAAAACAAGAAGTTTGCAAATTGCATCAAAGAAAAGAGGAGTACAAAAATAAGAACTCCTATGCTTTAATAAAAGCACCCTCGTTACAAATTGAGGTGACTTTGAAAATGTTCAAAAATGCAAAAGTTGAAATTTTTCAAGTATCAAAATGCCAAACATCAAAGAAATGGCAAAAGAAAGTGTTCTCAAAAATGTCAAATGCCACAAGAAATTGGGGGAATAACAACACCAAAAGCAAACTCACACTATGAAAATCAAAATCTATTGATCCCTTTATCCATTGAACCCACTTTTGTGCATGGTGGAGAGGGGATGACCCTTCTTCTTGTCTAGGCAAGAAGGGGAATTCCGTGATCCTACAGTGTTTCTAACACCATAAGGAGTATATTCTTGACGAAAACATTTAACGATTGAGGACAAAGGTACCCTAGCCTGACACAACTTGGAGGTGATTTATTGGTATCCTCCTAGGCTTAGTAATTTGAAGAAACCATATCTGTGATGGAGTGTGTACCCTTAGATTGCTTCCCTTCTAGATAATTTCCGCCACTTAGATGAGGAAAGTGGCTATTCATTTTTGTAGATGCATCCATTACTTGCTTTTGTGTGCTTAATGCTTGGATGTATCGCCATTTTGGCAAGCCCCACCTTGCCTTGCAAGAAGGCATCCTACCTCATGGTTGTCTTGTTGTGAGTTGAAGGGGCGGAGTGAGACCCGCTAATTGTCTCATATCGGTTATATTAGTAGGCTAGGTTAAATAAAGGTCCTAGTTTTAGTCACCTCTTTACTCGGGACGAGCAAAGGTTCGGTTTGGGGATGTTTGATGTGACTCATATTTGAGCACATTTAGTCCCCGAATTAACCTCGTTCCCATTCTTTCTAGCACATATTTGGGTCATTTCTTATCTTTAGTTTCCCATTTTGCATATTCTTTGAGGTTTTGTGTCCTTGGTAGGAAAGGATTGATAACCTTGCAATTATAGAGCAAAATGGAGCTAAATGGATCACATCTAATGACCAAGCGTCAAAGAGAAGACCGACACTAGAGGCCTAAGTAGATAAATAAAGTGAAATAGGCAATGATGAAAAGATCCTTGCATCCCCAACACAATCCTCGCGGATTGTTAATGAGCCAAACAAGAGAACAACTCTGTCCAACAATCCGAGCGGCCCGATCATGATCCGAGCGTACCAAAGTACCAGGATCCGAGAGGCTTGAATCCCAGGACGAGCGGATTGAAGAGCCTATTGACGAGCGTCTCCCCTATAATCCGAGCGGATCTTCTTACAGGATAGTCGTGCTCCAGCTGAGGACGAGCGGATCCTGGTGGGACTAGCAAAGACGATCCGCGCATATCCCTCGGGAGTTGCATTTCCTCAAGTTTCTCTTAGGGTCTTAATAGTTATTTAAGCCCTTAGTAACCCTAATCCTTGTACTTAATTTTCGTATAAATACCCCATTGTATTACCTAGATTATCATCCACTCTTAATCTCATCTTAATCCATTTTAATACAATCTTAATCCTTTCTTAATTTAGTCTTAATTTAGTTGTAATACACTTTTCAATATTAATCACATCTTAATCTTTCTTCAATCTCTCAATTGTTCTTCCTTTTATATGGGTAATTAGAAGATTATTTGGGTTTATTTGGAGGATTGACAACCTTCCATCAATCATCAAGTACTTCTATTATTCTTTGCTTTATTATTTTGGATCATCTCCATAGGTATAATTCCTTTTTTCCCATGTTTAATTATTGTTAATCACTTTCATTTATTCATTTATTCATTATGTTTTGCTTTGTTAGTATGATTGAAAACCTTATTAGCATGCTAAACTTGATTATAAGTGAGTAGTTTCTTTAGCTAGGGTTAATGGGGAATTAGGGGAAATAAACATGGGGATTGATCTATGCTTAATCTAATATATTCTCTTAATTAATTTGCTTGCTTGTTGTGATTTCAACCTATACACATGTTATGTTTGATGAAATGTGAGACTATGAAACCTTGCATTTTTTGACCATCCCTTATCTCTTCAATGAGGCTTGTAAGATATAAACCAACTCGAGCCTCATTAGACCATGCATAGAGTTGAATAGGGAGAATTAAGTCGATTTGTAGGTGTTGTACAATCTAGACGACTCGGCTCCGGCACCCAAATCTTCCTAGGGATTGTAAGATATACACTAACTCGATCCCATCACAACAATAAGTGCTTGCATCTAATTGAGAACATGTTTGTATGATCTACTCCCATGAATCCCCTATGAACCCATGACACCCTAGTACCTTTAATCATTTGTTTACAAACCCCTTTAATTACTTTACTTTGTTTTCATTAATTTACATTTATCTTGTAGATTAGTTTAGAATACACTACACCTCAACCCAATTTGTGACACCCTTAGACATAGCTTTTTACAATTGAAAATCCTACATCAATACCCGTCCCTTGGGATCCGACCTTTACTTACCTCTTTACAAAGAGTAGTTTTTGAAGTTATAAATATTGTTTTGGTTGGTAGATTTTGACGACGAGTTTGAACCACACCAAAAATCCAACGCCTATAATCTCTACTGAAACTATTCTTTTCTAAGTATATTTTGACATCTGGGATAAGCAAAACCCTAATATTACCACATCAATTACAAGGGCAGGGGATTGATGAGTGGAGATGAAAATTTTCACTAACGAAATTGTAAAATTAAACAATTCTATCATTATAAATGGGATCACCAATTTCACCATCAATCATCCAAGTACGACCCATATATAAGCTAGTAGTTATGAAAATAAGATTACCTTTTTTAAGCTATAAAGATTAATGACGGCGACGACGGCAAAGATGACTTATTCACCATCAGTCATTCTATTATTAATACCTTTCTAATTTCATTTATTTTTAGAGTTGCATAATCTAAGACGGTTTTTATAATAACCGTTATAATTGTGCATGCATGCATGAGGTGAATAATGGTCAAATAACCAATAATAATAGGGCATGCATTGTTAACTAAAATCACAAACTTTTCAGTTTTCACTGTGGATCTGTGTTTACAACGGTTTTAAGAAAAACCGTTGTTAGTTGGTGTAATATGACAATGGCTTTAAACTAACCGTTGTTGATATATGTAATATGATAACGCCTTAACAAAGAACCCTTATCATTTTGTTTTATTATTATTATAACGGTTCCATTTCTTATTATCTTATTATACCTTTTCTATTCTTTTTTATTATTATAAGTAGAAAGTTAGGCATTATAATATTTTATTTGGTGGATTTCCTTTGAGTGTAAGGAGTACCATACTCCCGGAGGACACAAGAATTTTTCGGGTGATATTGTCTCCGAATTGCGGAGGATGGCCTAGGGTAACAAAAAACGTAACAAATAACATAAATAATTAAAGTTTAATTCAAAGAACCACAATAATCCAAATACAACTTGATGCGTGCGTTTTATATTGGCATTTTGTAATTCATTTGCACGCATTCCTGTACATATTTAGTAGTGTTTAGCCACAAATGTCCCCCGAATTGTCTAGTTTGGTTTCTCTTGTATTATTTTCAGGTATGAACCGGAGAGGAGCGTAATCAAGCCTAAAAGATGTCCCTATGCATGCATTTAGGAGATGAGTTGAGTCCGAGCTCGGAGACTACTATTTTGAGATGCGCATAGAAGTAAGGAAGCTTAGCGGACAAAGGAAGAGCTTCATATTGTTAGTGCCTACTTTGAAGAGCCATATCTAGAGTTATGCAAATGATAATCACATGATTGGAGATGAAATCTTATCCTCTTAGCTTTCCAACGCCACCAAAAACGCCTGATTTGCTCAAGTAACGAAGAAATACGACCGTTCGAAGTTCAGTGCGCAAAGCAGGAATTACGCGCTGAACATTGCTCAATCTATCGAGGGGTTAATCTACTCGATAGAACCCTTTAAGTATTAGATCGAACACCTAATCTACTCGATCGAGCACTTAAGTATTCGATCGACAACTTTTGAGCTTTACTAATCGATCGAATGCTTTTTGGGAAGATACTTCTCGATCAACTAACTTATAGTTGGTCGATCGAGCAAATAAAGTCTGACGCAGCATATTTCAAGTCGAGACCTTTCAATTTTATCTTAGTTTATCTTATAATAATGATCTTTTATAAATAAGAGATTATTAGGTCATTGAGGGGATCCTTTTATCTCTTTTCATATCTCTCTTTCCTTTCATCAGAGAATTACTTTTTCGACGTTACTTTGCTCTATTTCCCCGGATCTGAACTTTTGTAATTTCTTTTACTCTCTTTATTTAATTTAATTACCTTTTGCATATCTCTTTATACTATGTCTGTTATTATTTCATCTTTTGCTATTGTTTTATTCATTGTTATGCGTAACTAATCCCTTAATGCTAGGATTAGGGGAACCATGGTAGTATAACGATGATGCGATAATTGGTTTAGGAGATTTGGTTGTGAGAATTGTTTGATAGCAACATAACTGTAATTATTAGGTTGAATGCATGCAACTGAAGTAATTAAACTGGTTAAATTCAGACCTAGATCGAAAGATTGGAATGAACAGACCTGTTATGAGCAATAGAATACTCTAATTGAGGGTGAAAGCTAAGTTAATAGTTTTTTAGGGCGGATGGCGGACCGAAAGGACCTCTTCTTTACCCTTCTCACATCAAACCGACTCACCTTACCTTTAGATGATTTGTGTAATATCATGGTGAACCGACGTCCTGGCATATTTCTCTCTATCTGATTAATTTCCTATTTTAATCCTTGCTATTTAATTTCAGTTTGTTAGTCTAGTAAAAACAACTCAAACCCCTTACTTTGTAACCGTAGACAGACTGAATAACGAGTAGATAGTGACCGCCTCCCTGTGGATACGATACCCGACTTGCCTCTGCTGCATTAGTTAGAGCCAATTGATTTTATTTTTGATAGGGCTTCGACAGCCGTGTTAAATTTTGGTGCCGTTGTCGGGGAGGCAACTATTTTTATGTAATTGCTTTATTTGTGTCTTTCTTTAGACTCAAGGGGTTTATTCCTTGAGGTAGTTCTTATCTTTTTCCTTTAATGTTGTTTTGATAGGTCCTACAGGTCCTACCTAGACAGGATTATAGGAGAAAGATCATCAAAGGGAAAGCTTGAGTACCTTTGATTTTTCTGCCAAAATGTCTGACATCCCCATGCTAGCACAATTGAAAGCTCTTAATGCCAGATTTGACAAGCTGGAGAGTAGACAGTCTTGGGGGAGTCCACCTATGTTCCATTCTATGGTGTAACAGGTGGCATTTTGTGAGAGATGTGGTGCTGCGGGGTACATTGCTGTTATTTGTTTAGCGGAGAATGGTCGAGTCTATTTCTATCATAAATATAGATAGGGTCATTATGGTTCTCAAAGTGGAGGTTACCCTAACTATTCTCCACTTCTGCTACAGAATTACTATGTGCCGCCACATCCGATTCAGCATCAAGGCTTTCAAAAGCCTTCATTTTCTTTTCCGCCACAGCAAGTTCCTCCTTCTGCTATCAACAAGGAAGAGATTGCTGAATTGAAGCGTTTAGTGAAGATTCTTGGACTTCAAGTGCAAGAATATGATAAATCTAGAGAAGCTTTTTTCAAGCTATTTGAGTCTCGAATAGCTCAAGTAGCTGCCGAGTTGGATTCTAGGCAATCAAAGACGGTATATGCTACTTGTACCGAAAGCGGTCTTTCCTATGAAGGACTTGTGTTGCCTATTGATGATGAAGATATGTATGACTCGGAATTAAAGATCCTATTGACAACGAAGCATTTATCGAATACTTCAATACGGTTCAGCATCAAAAATTCGATCGAACTAGCTACAGTGTTCGATCGAATGAATTATATGAGGGAGAGCTCGATCGAATAGAATTCAACATTCGATCGAATAGTTTGTTCGAGGAAGACCTCGATCGAACTAATGCAAGTGTTCGATCGAGCTGTTTTGGTGAGGAAACATCTCGATCGTATACTGTTCTATCTCGATCGAATTATTTGGCTATGGACAGCGTTGATTTGTCACTTACGCCTATCCCGGATGACGATAAGAAGGTAATTGAAGACCAACCCTATCCAGCTGAAGGTAATGTTATTCCTTTTGTTGATCCTGATGGGATTCCTTCTATTCCTTCAGTTAAATCTTATATTACTGTTGTTTTGACACCTCCGCCCTAGTTAGGGAGCAAGTTGGAGGAATATCGTTTTGTTTCTTCTTATACAGGTCTTGATGGGTTAGAAGACCCGGGAGGAGGATTTGAAAATTTTATGCCGCGTATAAAGAAGGTGCGAGAGAAGTCCAACAAAAGTGGCGAAGATGTTGCCGCCAAGAACCGCTATTCCTCATTTGATGCTTTGCTGTGGAGGCTGAAGGTGAAAGTCATGGATGCTGAAGGGACTGCATTCAGTCAGAAACCTTGTTGTGGGCCATTAATTTTTGTTGGTGGATGATGAAAGAAGGTCGAGCTAGGACCTATCTGAAACTAGTGATGACCGGGAGGCAACCCGGAATTTAATGCTTTTTATTTGGAGTTTTAAGACATTCTTTTATTTCATTTTGTGTGCTTAATAATTAGTTTTCTCGACTATAGACTGCGGAACATTTTAGATTTGGTTTTGGTAGTATTTTTGGGGAGCTATTTGCGAAATTGCAGGTACACCTGCATTCTTTTCGCGAATTGAGTTAATCCGGTGCTGCTAGCTACGACCTCCCATGTTACTGGTTGGTATGGGGAGGTCTCTCCCTATGTCACGCTATTTTGTGAGTTTCTTAGCTCTTTATCTCCTTCATTTCCTTTAGTTTGCATTTTCCCTTTCCCCTTTTGCTGTTGTTGTTAGCTGTTGTGTACAATGAAGGCATTGTAATGTTTGGTTTGGGGAGGGTATATGCATCCATATCTGAGCCTGCATACTGTTTTTATTGCATTTCAGTTAGCACGTTTAATTTTTAAATGCATTGTTTATTTTAATTTTAAAAAAATCAGAATCCAAAAAAAAGTAGAAAATTCGAAAAAATCAAAAAAATATTCACGTTTACTTTTGCATATAGGTTGAGTCGGAATGGTAGATTTCAATGATGAAATTGCACTATAATTTGTCCTTTTGCTTAAGCCTTGCATAAATTAATATCTTTTAGCTTTGTCTTCTACATATCTACGAGTTAATGTTGAAATTTAGCTGAACAAATAGACTTGACCTGAAATTTTTGCAACCTACTCATATATTCTAAGTTTTAGAGCCGTGTAAACTGGTGTTATTTATGACCAGTTTCATGTAGGATTGTGAGTAGTTACTCCTTGCATAGCATGTATCATTAATTCGCGCGTATATGAAATTCAATTGCTTTTTGCCTACATACATTCGGGTTAGTGGTTGGTGTCACATGCAGGGAGGTGTTTACATTCCCTTTTTCTTTCATTTTTACCCATTTAACTCCACATTTAGCCAAATTTGCCTTTTGACCCTTAACTACTTCCAAATTTAGCCTGCCTTGTCAAACTAGTTTAGAGTATGTTTTTGCGGTATTTTGTCTATTAATCCGAGTTTGGCGTGTATTGTATGAATTTGGAGTTGGTAATTTATGAAAAAGAAGGAGGATTGATGCGTGTCCTAAATATGATGTTTTACACCCTATTTTACACGCATTTCATAACTCAATTATGTAGTTTATGCTACTATTTTCCCTATTTCCGTCTACTTTCGTGTTTTTGTGTAATATTGCAGAAATGTGAAGAATCCAGCGGAAATCGAGCCGAATCCGTCCCTAAGTGCTTAGCACTGCATTTGACATGGAGTAGTGACTCGAGAGATGAACTTGGTGCGCAGTTCGAGGCCTGAAAGATATGTTTGCGAGAGTTTCAGATGCGGATTACCAGCTACAGTGGTCTATAGACTGACTTATATGGTATATAGACTGTCAAAATGCTGAACAGAAGTCTGCAGGAAGAGTAGTCAGTCGATCGACTGATGCCTGTGGTCGATAGACCAGAGCACGATTATCAGAAGCTACTGTATAGCGGAGCTTGGTCGATCGACTGGTCTCAGTGGTCGATCGACCACCCCACGACTCTAACGCGCAAGTTAAAATTAGAATTTCGAAAGCCCAATGTAATTAGGTTTTAGGAATAAAAGTTACGTAAGACTATCTATATAACGTAACCTGAGGTTTCAGAAAAAGGGATCGAATTAATTAGGGTTCAATACACAGAAGTTGAACTTTAGATTATTTCATTAGTTTAGATCAGTTTTCATCAATAAAGTTTACTTTTTCGCATTGGGTTTTTGCCTTTTCTCTTCAATTCTCCTTTACGGTATTCCTCTGTTTATTCGTTCAATTTCGTTGCTTTAATTCTTCCGTAGTTTAGAATTGCTAGTTTAGACTTCCCAAAGCCGAATTCTCATTTCATGTTAGTTATTTATTTAGTTAATTCAATTATGAAATCAATTGCTTTATTTGTTAATTTTACTGTTGTTGTTACCATTCAGATGAGTAGCTAAGTACCTTTTCTAAGATGTGAGGGGAGCTATAGCGTAGATGGCGTAGAATAGGTGACCCCGAATTAGGGCATGGTCGATCGTCTGGCTTAACTGGTCGATTGACTATGTCGTGTGGTCGGTCGACTGAAGTAGTTGGTTGATCGACCAGACCCGTGTTTGATTAGCATCGTTTGATTCGTTAAGTGCAATATTTAACGATGAGACCGAGAGGAGACTTGTTAGATGCTTAGTTTTGACCAACCCGTAGATCGAGAGATAGGGGAGGGCATTAATTAATGAATTAAGGCGACTAAATTGCTAAGATCGAAAGATAAGTAATTTAGGCTTCAGGAATCACTTTTCAGGGCGAGAGCTAGTATTAGTGAGTCTTAGGGACTAGTAGCACAGGCCGAAAGGAGCTACTAGTTAGCTTGGACCGAGAGGACATGTTTTACCCATCCTACACGACTGTATTTCGGAGTTACCTAGGATTATGTGCCATCGTAGCTATAGTGAACCGACCATCTTAGCTCCTTTTTATAATTAGTTTACACTTATTTTTATTATTTTCTTATTTATTTTCGCATTTAGATTTAGTTATAATCCAATCCAAAACCCCCCAGAAATTCATAGACTAAAATTAAGACAATTAGAACTCCCTACCTCCCTGCGGATCGACCCTTACTATCGCTTGTTAGTTGTAGACTGGAAAATTATAAATATTATTTTTGATACTCACATCGACAGGTATCAAGGATGATGAAAATAGTTGAAAAAAACGAGAATGAAAAAAAGAAAAAAAAAAGAAAAAAAAAAGAAAAAGAAACCGAGAAAAAGAACAAATAGAAAAATGAAAGAAAAAATTTGATTGAATAAGATCGGTTTTCCTCCTATGTTTTATCTTTATTTTGTGAGGAGTTGTGGTTATTCGGTTTAAGTGAGTTTGTGTGCCGAAATATGGGGCACTTATACTTATTGTAATGGTTTAGAAGCGGATATTGTTTAGTTTGGTTTTGTTAGCTTGCTAGCTGGACTTATTACCTAACATATCCAAAAATGTTTTGCCTTTTCTTACCCATTGCCTCACTTTTCCATATTTTTGTAAGCCTGATGTGACTCATATTTATGCACATTTAGTCCCCGAATTAACCTCGTTCCCATGCTTTCTAGCGACTATTAGGGTCATTTCTTATCTTTAGTTCTCCGTTTTGCATATTCTTTGAGGTTTTGTGTCCTTGGTAGGAAATGATTGCTAGCCTTGCATTTATGGAGCAAAATGGAGCTAAATGGATCGCATCTAATGACTAAGCATCGAAGAGGAAGCCAATACTAAAGGCCTAAGCAAATAAATCAAGAGAATTGGGCAATGATGAAGATCCCCACGACCCTAAGACAGCCCCCCACAGATTGTTAGGCAGTCAACAATAAGAGGAGGAACCCTGTCCCAGGATCCGGGTGTCTCGAGCTCACGACTAGCGTCCAAGCCCAGGATTCGGGCGTCCCAAGGCTCAGCTCGAGCGGATCTCCTTACAGACCTGAGCATACTTCAGGCCAGGACGAGCTTGTCCCTGAGGAGTTGCTACTCAGCTCGAGCGTGTCCCTACGGGACTTGCAAATCGTCAAGCTTCTCTTAGGGTCTTAATCGGCATTTGAGCCCTTATTAACCCTAATCCTTGTACTTAATTTTAGTATAAATACCCTATTGTACTACCTAGATGATCATCATCTTAGAATCAAGTCCTAATCTCATTTTAATCTCTTAATTTAGTCTTAATCCAAGTTGTAATACACATTTTAATATTAATCACATCTTAATCTTTCCTTAAATCTCTCAATTGTTCTTAGCCTTAGTTGGGTAATTAGAAGATTATTTGGGGTTTATTGGAGGTTTGACAACTCTCCATCAATCATCAAGTTTCCTTCTATTATTCTTTGCTTAATTATTTGGATCATCTTAAGTAGGTATAAACCCTTTTACCTTTTTTTAATTATTGTTAATTACATTACTTATTCATCATGTTTTGCTTTGTTAATATGATTGACATCCTTATTAGCATGTTAAACTTGATCATGAGTGAGTATTCACTTAGCTAGGGTTAATGGGGAATTAGGGAAATCAATCATGGGATTAGATCTATGCTTAATTTAATATGCTTTGATAATTAAATACTTGCTTGTTGTGATTTCAACTTATGCACATGTTATGTTTGATGAAATGCTAGACTATAAAACCTTGCATTTATTTACATCTCTTATCCTTTCAATGAGGCTTGTAAGATATAAGTCAACTCAAGCCTTGTTAGACCATGCATAGAGTTGAATTTAAAGAGACTAAGTCGACTTCTAGGTGTTGTAAAGTCTTGATCGACTTGGATCCGGGACCTAAATCTTCCTAGGAATTGTAAGATATACACTAACTCAATTCCATCACAACAATAAGTTGCTTGCTTCTATTTGAGAACATGTTTGTATGATCTATTTCCATGATTCCCTTATAAACCATGATACCCTAGTGCCCTTAATCAATTGTTTAAAAATCCCTTTAATTGCTTTACTTTGTTTACGTTAATTTACATTCACCTTGTTGATTAGTCTAGAGTGCTTCTCATCTCAACCCAACTTTGTGACACCTTAAGACATAACTACTTGCAATTGAAATCTTAAATCGATACTCGTCCCTTGGGATCCGACCTTTGCTTATCACTCTACTAAGAATAATTTGTAGAAATATAAATATTATTTTGGGTGAAAGCTTTAATGAGAAATAACGACATTCACACCAAAAATGGCGCCGTTGCCGGGGACGATGTTCAATTGATTTTGTTTTCGTTTATTATTTTTAGTTGTGTCTTTCTTTACCTTGGGGAAGTAAATCTCCTCAAGGTTGTTCTAATTATTTTCTAGTTGTTTGATATTTTTCATGACTAGGTAATCTATTACCTATTGATTTCGAGATTGAAAGGACCTTAACCAACAATAGAAGAGTTACTAGAGGTACTTTAAGAGTTGTAGGTATTGGAGAGATTGTGGACATTCAACCAAATAACATTGAGTTAGTCAACCCTTTTGCAAGAGAAGGAGAGGATAACCCAATTCTAAACCAACCACAAAATCAACCCACAATGCCTAAATTACCATCTCATTCCGTACCAACCGAGGAGAACCTACCAAACGGTACTCCTACACCACCACATTTAACCGGTAATTTCATTGGCAAATCCGCATTCATATAATTAGTTGAGAGAAGTCAATTTGGAGGGATGCCTAGTGAAGATCCTCATTTACATATAGAGACTTTTTGTGACTATTGTGATGCAATTTCTCAAACCGTAGTTACTCAAGACCAAATCCGATGGGTATTGTTTCCTTTTAGCTTGATCGGTACCACAAAGCAATGGTTAAAGAGCCTAGACAAGGCTACCCTTGGTATTGATTCATGGAAGAAGTTAGCACTTGCTTTCTACAAGAAATTCTATCCTCCAGAGAAGACAAACATGTTGAGAGCCCAAATCACCGGTTCAAGCAAAGGGATGAGGAATCATTATATGAAGCATGGGAGAGATTTAAGGACACTTGTTGCTCTTGTCCACACCATGGACTTAACGAGTGGTTCCTAGTTCAACATTTTTGGAACGGCTTATATGAAGACTTACGCAATGTGCTTAATATTGGATCCAATGGGAGGTTTACCAAAGTTGATGACAACCAAACATGGGCCAAAATCAAAGAGATGGTGGTTCATAATTCCCAATATAGTAGGCCTCGAAAGGCCACTAGAGATGAAAGCATGAGGTAGATTCCATCACACAATTGGGTGCTCAACTAAGTGCTCATATTGACACCATCAACTTGAAGTTTGAGAAGGCTATGGCTAAGCTTGATGAAGCTTCCAAATCACCCAAACAACATGTCAATGCTATGATGGCATCATCCTCAATCCCAAATGGAGTATGTGAAAGTTGTGGAACCTTGGGACATGATCAAAACGAATGTAGGGGGAACAAATGAACAAGTGAATGCTTTTCTAGCATACAAGAATGGCACCCCTTATTCCAACTACTATATTGAGAATACCAAATTCCATCCAAATCACTCATACAAGAGCTAAAATGTTCAAAATCCTCAACCAACATACACCCCACCTCCAATGAGAAATTAAACTCAAAGACCCTTTTTCAAGCAAAGCCATGGATATGAAAATCAACCTTCCTACAACCAATCCAATGACCAAAGCTTTGATGTTAAAAAAGCGGTCCTCCAAATGCAAAAGAACCAACAAGAATTCTTCACCCAAATGCAAAAAGATAGCCAAGCTAAAGAAATCACCATCAACAACATGCTTCCTCACACCAAAATGTTAGAGACTCAAATGACTCAACTAGCATCTTCTAGCTCCCAAAGACAAAAGAGGCAATTACCTCCTCAAGGTAACCCCCCAAGACATAAAACGGTTAGTGCTATCCATTTCAGGAGTGGTACAAGATATGAGGGGCCGAAGAGGCCAATTGATGAAGATATTGTGGAAGATAGTAGCAAGCGAAGAGTTGTGGAGAACTCTAAGGTAGTAGAGCCTACTACCAATGAACTTTCAAAGAAGAAAAATGAAGAGAAGGCTAAGGAAATTGATAAGGAGCCTATTGTGATTAGACTTCCATTCCCAAGTCGCCAAGCTAAGCCTAAGCTTGATGAGCAACTTGGAAAGTTCATGGAAATTGTGAAGAACTTAGAAGTCTCAATCCCATTCACGAAATTGATCAATCATGTTCCGGCTTAAGCAAAGTACATGAAATATATTCTTACCAAGAAGAAATTCATCCGAAAGTTGGAGACTATTGACTTTACCAAAGTGAGTAGTGTTATTATTCAAGGAAATTCCCCTCCAAAGCTCAAAGATCCGGGAAGTTTTTCTATCTCATGTATCACTGGCGACACTACAATCAACAAGGCATTGTGTGATCTTGGAGCAAGTGTAGTGTTATGCCATACTCGGTATGTAAGAGACTAGGAGTGGGAGAGCTTAAATGAACCAACATTACTCTTCAAATGGCGGATCGATCAACAAAGATACCTCTAGGGGTATGGGAGGATGTGCCCGTGAGAATTGGCAAATTCTTCATCACGGTAGACTTTGTCATTGTAGACGTGGAGGAGGATTCTAACATTCATATCATATTAGGAAGACCTTTCTTGCATACCGCCGGAGCGGTAATCGTTGTGAAACATGGAGAGCTCACACTTGAAGTAGGGGATGAGATAATTACTTTCAATCTTAACAAAACCATAAGAGCTCCCCGATTATATGAGCCATGCTTCATGGTCGATCACTATAGCCGAGAAAGTGATAGGAAGAAGTTTGAATATCTATGCAAAGATCAAGCCAAGGGTAACGAAACATCACCCATATGGAAGAAGAAAGAAGATGACATTCAAGTGGCTCTATTTGGAGAGCATGGAATTTTCAACAACAACAATGAGAGATTGAATAGCTCACCCATCATGACAAGAAATGAAGAAGGCTTCATTGGCCATGATAACAAGGAAGGTGAGTTGCTCTTGCCAACTCATGACATCATTGGGGAACAAGCAACCGAAGTATGTGGTCTATGGGACGATGAATTTGAAGGATTGGTCAATCCTTATATTGGAAATGCTATAATTCTAGACCAAGGCTTTGTAGATCCTTGTCATCACTTTGACTCGGACTACCACAATGAAGAAAACGATACACAAAAGTCTATGCAAGACCTTTATCATGAAAATGAGCAAGCCTTCGACTACTTCTACAAGGTGTTGAGCAACATCAACAACACTTTGGCTTTGCCCCCTAAACATCTCATCCAAGAAAAGAGAGTTTGGTGGAGTCCTCCCTAAACTACCATTTGTAAATATTCTAACCCTTAACTAGCATTTCATTTCCTTTATTGCTTTTTTGTCATTTTTGCAATGCATTTTCATGCTTTGTTATAAGATTTTTGACATGAGAGCAAGTGAGGGAGGGATTTTAAAGTGTTTTAATGTGTAGTGTGATACGTGCATATTATGTAGTCTTTTTAGCCTATTTCAGCACGTATTTCTATGCATTTTTGTACTGTTTATATAGTATTATGCCCCGAATTGGCTACTTTGGTTTGTTTTGTCCATTTTGTATAAATGAACGCGAAAGTAGTGGAATCATATCCTTTTTGTCCTTTTTGCATGCATTTAGAGGAGACGGGATTTTCCTGAGTGAGATACTGCATTGGAATACGTGAAGGCACGGTTTACGAGGCAGTCGGTGACGAGATTGGGCTGATTTGAAGGAAGAAGACTCGATCGAGTGGTATTATTACTCGATCGAGCAGTTTCTATGGCCTTGTTTGATCGATCGAGTGGTTATTATGCTCGATCGAGAGGTGCTGAAAAGAGGGTTACTCGATCGAGTAACTATTCTACTCGATCGAGTAGATGTTCTGGTGTTTTGCTCGATCGAGTGAATTTATTCTACTCGATCGAGTAGTTTCTGCTGGCGTGGGCTTTAATTAGCCCGTAAGCTTGTTTTAGCTTTTGGACTTATTTTGTTTTCTATTTAAACTTACATTAACTAGGTCATTAGGATCATCTTTTATCTTATCAATCATTCAGTTTAGCTTTGACAAAAAACTTATTACGTTACATTTTCCCTTTCTCTGTAACTTTGTTCTCGGGATTGTTTTGCTCGGATTTTGTGTTTTTTACGCCGGATTCGCACGATTGTAATCCCTTTCTCTTTTCTTAATAATAATCTCTCTTTTGCTTGCTTTAATTTCTTGCCTTGCTTCATTTACTTTCTGCCCTAATTTACTTTTATGCATTTTATTTATTATTTCATTATGTTTATTGTTAGTTCATCATTTGTCATTAGTTTTGATATTAATAGTGATATGAGTAGCTAAATCTAATTCATGTTGGGATTAGGGGATCTACGGTAGAAATGTGACAATGTAGTAAATAGGTTAGACGAATTAATTGTGAGATTCTATCACCATAGCAATTTAATTGTATTTTACCGACTTAGTTGAGTGCACGCTTCTGAGTCATCCCTTTAATCTGGCTAAAATTAATCCTAGATCGAAAGATTGAACTAAATAGGCCTGCTATGAACAGTAGACTACCCTGACGAGGATGAAAGTTAAGTTAGTGGTAATTTAGGATAGAAAGTGGACCGAAAGGACCTTTCCATATCCGTCTCGCATTAATCTGTCTATGTTGTTTACAGTTAAGTCACTGGACTACCGTAGTGAACCGAATTCCTGACATGACCTCTCTCTTTTTGATAGTTTAAATCTATTTTCCTGCTTTTACTGCTCTTTTCTCTACTTCTCTTCCTTTAAACCTTTAGTTTAGAAACAATTCAAACAACCCCCCCCCCAATTTTTGACCAAATAGACGGACTTTTACAGATACCTTGCCTCCCTGAGGAGATCGACCTGACTTCCCTAGCTATATAGTTAGTTTAGTTAGTTTATTTTCTATAGGTATACGACATATGTATCAAATTTTGGCCCCGTTGTCGGGGAGGCAATTGTCCTATCTGTCTTTGTTTCGTTTATTTTATCCGTCTCAGGGATTTTTTTTTATTCCTTGAGGCAGTTCTTATTCATTTTCTTTCAGTGTTGTTTATGTCCAGGTCAGACAGGTTTGAGTTAGTTTCAGCTGATTCAGAGCCAGAGAGACTATTCAGGCATAGACTCCGTCTGCAGAGGAAATCACGAAAGGAAGACTTGAGTACTTTCGAGCCAGAGCTACATCACTCTCTTTTCGCAGAAGACATTCCTATTTTTTCCGATCAACAAGTAAAGCTGCCAAAACTCTCCAGTCATTCGGTACCTAAAGCATCCTCAATTCCAAAGGGTTTTAATCTCCAGACTGAGGATGGGAATACATTTGACATCCGTCCTTCCTACATCAATCTGGTAGAAAGAAATCTGTATAGAGGTATGGCAGGTGAAGACCCGAGGAAGCACATGGAGGTCATTACAGACTAATGTTCTACTATCCCCGCCACAAAGGGGGTAACTCAAGACAAGATTAAGGAAGTTCTGTTTCCTTTCTCTTTGACTAATTCAGCCAGGGAGTGGCTGACTGATTTGGACCGCACAGCTGCAGGAGTTACAGATTGGGAGTCTCTTGCTCTTGCCTTTTACAAGAGATATTTTCCTCCACAGCGCACCAATCAGCCTAGGGCCAAGATTACCAGTTTCAAGCAGGCTCCTGATGAGACTCTATATGAGGCATGGTCCCGATTTAAGAAATTGGTGAGGTCTATTCCTCACCATGGTTTTGACCCATGGTTTATATCTAACCAGTTCTACAATGGGTTGTATGATGACCACAGAACCATACTTGATGCGTCTTCTAATGGGAGATTCCAGGAAAATACAGATGATGATAAGGGATGTGCCCTTATTGAAGAGATGACGAATCACAGTGCTGAGTATGGAAATCCGAGGGATGGTATTAGAACAGTTTATGTAGTTGATAAGCAGGTTGCGGCTCAGCTGGAAGCCATGAATGCTAGATTTGACAAGTTGGAGTTACATTCTGTTGGGGAGCCTCAGACGGTCCATGTGCTTACTAGAGGGGAGACCGTCACATGTGAGAGGTGTAGGAGCAATGATGGCCACACTGCTGTTGGCTGTCTTATTGAGAAGGAACAAGTCCTTGCCTTTCAACAATATAGGCAAGGAGGGGGTTTCTATTACAACAACCAAGGGGCAGTCCATCCCAATTTGAGGTGGACTAGTCAAAATGTGCTCAATCCTACCCCTCCTCCGCACCAGCAGCAGCCGTATGTTCCTCCACATAAGAATCAACAAGGCTTTCTAAAGCCTCCTTCCTTCCCTCCTCCCAATCACGAAGCATCATCTTCTGGAGGGGTGAGTGAGATTGGTGAGCTAAAGACTATGCTGCAGTCTTTTACAAAGCAGTGGCAATTGAGTGATCAACAAAAAGATGCATCCATCAAGGCCCTTGAAACTCAAGTTGCCCAATTAGCCGCGAACCAATCTACAAGGAGACCGGGTCATTTACCGTCACAAACTGACAAAAATCCACAAGAGACGGTAAATTTAATCAATTTGAGAAGCGGTCGTTCATATGAGGGACCAGAAGTGTTGAAATTAGACCCGAGGAAGGAAATAATAGCTGATGAACAGTATTCTGTCGAAGGAAATGAGCTGACGGCTAACAAAGTGCTCGATCGACTAGTTTCTGGAGGTCGATCGAGCAGATTTGATGATGAAAGTACTCGATCGAGTTGATTTTCTACTCGATCGAGTGAACAGGAAAAGGCGACTGCTCGATCGAGTGATTTTTCTACTCGATCGAATGGGAATTTTGGTCGATCGAGTAGTATGGATGAAGGACAGCTTGATCGAGAGCCTGCTAGTGCTCGATTAAGTGAGAAATCGCCTGAAAGACCTCGTTCGAGAGGAAATAAGCGTCCAAAGGATACAGAGCTTGATCCGGCTGATACGTTAGAAGAGAGAAACAAGGGACTCGAGATACTCATCACGGTTCCCTTCCCGAGGCGTCTGCATAAACTAAAGCTAATCAACAATTCGGCAAATTTGCCGAAATCTTGAGAAGCTTGCAGGTCACTGTACCATTCGCCGAACTGCTGACACGGGTACCCTCTTACCTTAAATTTATGAAAGAAATTTTATCGCGTAAGAGGCATATTAGTGATAATGAGACGGTAGCCTTGACTGAGGTGGGGACAGCCCTAGTTCAGAATAAGTTACCTCCCAAACAGTCAGGCCCGGGTAGTTTTTCGATTTCGTGTCATATCGGTACCCATTTGATTGATAACGCGTTATGCGATCTAGGCGCTAGCGTGAGTGTCTTACCATGTCTCTGGCTAAGAGACTTGGTTTGACAAAGTTTAATTGCACCAACATGACTGTCCAGATGGCCGACCGAAGCATATCACGGCCACTAGGTGTAATAGAAGACGTACCTGTTAAGATCGGGAGGTTCTTTATTCCCGTTGACTTCGTCGTTTTAGACATCCCCGAAGATGCACATACCCCTATTATTTTAAGGAAACCATTTTTGTCTACTGCCCGTGCAGTAATAGACGCCGGGGGTAAGACGTTGACTTTTCAGGTTGGGGACGAGGAGCTGATATTCTATCAGTCTAAGTTCCGGAGGGCTTCTATGCAAGCTCAGCCTTGCAATGCTCTCTCTTCTATTGACCCTATTATTGACACTCCAAATGAAAATTTGGAGTATTGTGCTGCTATTGTTACCCCTCCGCCTCAGATCGAGAGCAAAAAAGAGGAAAGTTCGTCTGTTTTCCTTCTTTGCAGTCTGAGATGAAAACAATGAGGGAGCTGTCAAAGGGCATTGTACAATTAATGTCAGTCAAGTTGGGAGTGACAGTGTTACAGCCGGTGAGAAAGGAGCGAGGGTGAGAAAAGTTCGAGCATATGTGGATGTGAACTATTCTCCTCCGAATGATCCAAGTTCAAGCTCATGGAAGCTGAAAAGGACGATCAATGTTGCTGAGATGACGTCCTCCAGTCAGGAGCTCTCCGTGGGGCTACTGAATTGATTTGGGAAGTGAGCGGGGAAATGCCCCGTGTACCAACTTGTATAAACAATTTTTGAATTTTCCGTTGAATTTCTTTTATTGCTTTTAATTAGGACAATTATAATTTAGACAATTTTTAGCGTAGATTTAAGACTATAGACTGTTACTTTGCGTATTTGGTATTTTGGGATATTTTTGCACGTGTTTTTATGCAGGTTTGGGGAATTTTTACGCAAGTTCAAAGGAAGAATGACGAATTAAAGAGCTTACACGAGAAAAGAGCTCGATCGAGTACTTTTTGTACTCGATCGAGTGAAATGAGGTTGATCGAGTGATTCCAGTTAAGTCGATCGAGTAAAGCACAAATGAGGAGTTCTCGATCGAGTAAATTTCTACTCGATCGAGTAAATGGATCCATAAAGTCCTCGATCGAGTAGTTCTAAACCACTCGATCGAGTGAAAACGCAAGGGACGCAGGGAGTTTCTCCTTAACTTCTTTGTTTTTGATTCTTATTTCATTCTTCCCCATTTTTTCGACTCTACTCCCTATTTGCGACACAAAATCCCCCAAATCCCTCATATTTCTTGCCCTCATACCAAATCCGTCACCAACATCTTGTTCTTTGTTAATTAATCATTCAAAGCCCCTTGTTTCCCCCTTGATTTGTGCTAGTTTTCACGGTTTATTAGCGGGTTTAGGGTTTGCGGTTTTCGATCAAAAAAATCGCCATTTTTGCTTGTTATTTGAAGATTAATTGCAATTTGTAGGTTATTCTCATCAATTAATTCCTCCATCCTCATTGCATTTTAATTTCATTTGTTTCGAATTTTTATGAGGTAACTTGGAATTAGGGTTTCGACATTCTTCGTTTAGTCGAATTTTTCGACTTTAACTGTCATTGTTTGCCCTTACTTGTCTTGCTTGATGATCATTCCCGTCTCCTAGCTGTTTGTTGCATGATTAATTCGAATTTTACACGAATTTCGCAATTAGGGGTTCTTACAGTCGAAATTTTCGACTGAAAATTGATCTTTGCTGTTGTTAAATGCCTAGTTAACTTCATTTGTTGCTTAATTGCTGTTGTTGTTGACTGCTATCCCGCCCCCTATCGCTGTTTACATACTATGATTCGAAAATCTTGAGGAAATTTGGGAATTTTTCGGGCTGTAGTCGAATTTTTCGACTGGTTGGGATTTGTCATGTTGTTACCATGCTGGTTTTCTTGCTGTAAGCCGCTGCTTTTCTTATAAAATCCCCTGCCCTTGGTATACAGGATGGAGTCTAGCTCACTGCTCTCTACTAGCCAGACCTCTAGTCCATCCCAGATCGAGACGGTGGTCCCCTGCTTTGTTACCACCGCCTCCACTTCGTTAGTACCGCTTGACCCCTGTGTTCCTAGTTTCGCTGCCGAGTCTTGTCTTTGCGCCCTAGCACTGCTTTGCTAGCTCTGTTTGCCTGTCACTTCGATTCGGCCACCACCACTTGCTAGCACTCTTTGCTAGTCTTTCTTCGTCGATGGTGGCCACAGCTGACCCCTGACCTCTACTCCGGCCGCATTTGTTTTCACTTTGTGGCGGACTCACTGCGATTTGTTTGCCTTTAGAGTGGCCCTAGTTCCTCACACCGTCACTGCACGGGCTTCTACTTTGGGTTCTAGTGGTTGGGGCCGAGGTCGTGGACGTTACCGTTCTACACCAGCTCCTGCTACCTCTACTTCTGCCGCTCCCTCCACTTCAGCTGCCTCTCCTTCTTGCACGGTTACGGTCTAAGGGGACACCTCCCTCGACTCTCACCCCAACTATCCGCAGGTAATTTTTATTAACGTTGTACATCGTAAGAGGTTTTATCACCTCCTAGGCTGTGAGTTTGTACGTTCCCGGTTTTTAGATAAACCGGCACTTGAGAGACTCGGCATCTACGAGTCTGTTTGTGAGCTTCTACGGGGCACGGGGATGGCCGGACTCATCACTATGAGCGGCCGTACCTTTCTGGAGCTGAGTCTTGAGTTCCTCAGCTCCTTCACCTTCAACTCCGGGGCACACGACGCTGCCCCTACTACTTCTTCGGTGTCTTTCCTGTTGTTCAACCGGAATTTTCCGATGACTTTGGAGGAGTTTGATCGCAGACTTGGCCTTTCCTCTACGGGCGACGCTACCGCCTCTAGGAGGGTCATCCGTCAGCTTTGGAGGACCTTGGACCAGACCACTTTTCCCGAGCGAAAGCTCGCACAGGCCCACCTTCCCCCTGCCCGTTACTCTCTTAGGTTAACAGGGAGCACCATCTTCGGCCGAAAGGAGCCGAACAACATCATAAACACCGAGCTCTCCATCCTGGGCGGTTACCTGAACGTTGACTGTGAGGGTCCTTTTACCCTCAACATTGCCTACTTGACCGCCCAGTACTTTCAGACCCAGGGGCTGAAGGAGACGGGATCTATTGCATGCGGTGGCATAGCCACCATTCTTGCCCGTTCCCTCTTCCTCGTCTGGCCTCGTGACTTGCAGTACCTCGAGGGAGAGAGGTTTCTGAGTCTGGATGCCATGCTTTCTCAGCATTGGCTGACCCCAGACTACCAGACATGGAAGATAGACGGTTCCTTGTCTGTAGACCTACCTTGTGACACTCTCCCCCGTCTAGCCCCTTTCCCTACTGTTGCTAGGGGCGACCGACTACCACCTCCACCGGACTACCACCTTTCACTCCGACCACCTCCCACTTTACCCGCCGCCAAGAAGCGGCGTAGACTTAAGACTGGAGAGGGGTCCACACCTTCAGGGAGTACCCAGCCTTCCACGGCTACTCCCACCCCGACCCCTACTCCTACTCACACTCCTACACCCACCGACCAGACACGGGCTCAGCCAGTTTTTCCGGCTACTTTCGTACCACCTCCACCCTTTGTGGCGCCCGCGGTCATAGACCCAGGGCGCTGTGAAGGTTTGTTGCTTGAGATTGCAGAGCGACAGGCTCGTATGGAGAGGGACTTAGCTCTTACCTTGCACCCTCTGTACGAGTACCACTTAAGGCGACATCGTCCGATCCCAGAGGGTTGGCCACACCCTTCCTTTTTCCGGTACCCAGCTGAGGGGTACCCGGAGTCTGTTGAGGAGGAGAAGGACAAGGACGAGGACCCTGCGGTGGCTGCAGAGAGAGCTCGCGCTGAGTAGAGGGGGAGGAGAGAGGAGGAGGATGATCCGGAGTTTAGGGTGGAGGACATTCGTGACGAAGAGGCCGATGAGTAGCTACTGGTCTATTCACTTCCCCAGTTTTCTGGCTGGTTTGGGGAAGTTCGTGTTTTGTATGTATATCTTACTCTTTTATTTTTGTCTCCTTTTTATTTCATTGTTTTTATTCTTTATTGGTTGTATATTCCTGTTCCCCTATATATATCTGCTGGTGTATGCTGGAGGACAACGAGCGCGTTGTCCGTTTTGGTTTGGGGAGGGTATTGCATCCTTTTGAGTCTGCATTTGCATTTGTTTTGCATTCACGTTTATTTATTTCAGCTTGCATTGTTTATTTATTTCATTAAAAAAATCAAAAAATAAAAAAAAAATAGAAAATTTTAAAAAAACCCAAAAATATTCACGTTTATTTTTGCATATAGGTTAAGTCGGAACGGTAGATTTCTGTGATGATAATGCACTATAACTTGTCATTTTACTTGAGCCTTGCACTTCTGTTGATAGTTATTAGCTTTGTCATACGCATAATCTACGAGTTTCTGTTCAAATATAGCTGACTGTTTAGACTTGACCTGAAAAATTGGCAAACTACTCAATAAATTCTGAGTTTTAGAGCCCATAACTGGTGACATTCATGACCAGTTTATTAGGAATTAAGAGTAGTACTCCTTGCATAGCATGTTCATCATTTTTGCACTTTTATGACATTCAATTTCTTGTCAAATGGACATATTCGGGTTTGTGGTTGGTGTCACATGCAGGGAGGTGCTTGCAAATTTTCCCCTTTTCTTATATCTTTCACCCATTTAGCTCCACATAAGCCAAAACTTGCCTTTTTGACCCATTAGCTACATCCAAAATTAAGTCTGCTTAGTCAAGCCCGTATTTATTTGTATGGAGTTGGTGTAAATAGAGGAGGGAGGAAAAAGAAAAAAAAACGTGAAATAAAAGAAGAAAAAAAAAATGAAAAATGAAAAAAAAAAAAAAATCACGTGTACAGTGAACGTGAAGAAAGGAAGAAAGAAAAAGTTGAAAAAGTTTGGTTTATTTGATTCATTTAGACGGTGTTTAAAAAAGGAAAGTTTGTGACCGTCTAACTCCTCCATTCTTATTTTACATTTTTGAGGAGATTGTGTATGAATTTAGTGAGCTGTGTGCCAAATGAAGGGTACTTGTACTTAGTTTTTCAGTCAGTTGAGATTCGGATGGTCTTATATGGTCCTGTTAGGAACTAGCTTGACGCTTTTACCTCCTTATTACCATAACTTGTTTTGCCTCTTCTCACCTGAACCTCACTATTCCCTTATTATTTGTAAGCCCTCGGCTGTGACGGACATTATTGGTTGGAGTGTGTGCATTAGTACTTGAATTGTCTTTCATTTTGTTGCATGCATGCTATGTAGGTCGCAGTTAGGTGAGTGTCTGCCTTTTCTTCTCTCTTTTACATATAACCTTCACCCTTTGCTTCATGAGAGAAGAGTGACCACGAGAGAGTCCGATTTTGTTGGTCTTGCAAGGTCGATAGGTTGGCTATATTTCTGAACAGCTTATAACTCGTTTGCGTATTGACTGCTTAGCTTTAACTTTAACTGTTAGTTTTTGTTGCATTAAATTGGTTCAAGTAGACAAGTTAAGCTAGCTCTGAGTTTTCATTTCCGTTCCATTAGTTGCATTTTAGTTTACTCGAGGACGAGTAAAGGTTCGGTTTGGGGAGATTTGATACGTGCATATTATATAGTCTTTTTAGCCTATTTCAGCACGTATTTCTATGCATTTTTGTACTGTTTATATAGTATTATGCCCCGAATTGGCTACTTTGGTTCGTTTTGTCCATTTTGTAGAAATGAACGCGAAAGTAGTGGAATCGTACCATTTTTTGTCCTTTTTGCATGCATTTAGAGGAGACGGGATTTTCTTGAGTGAGATACTGCATTGGAATGCGTGAAGGCACGGTTTACGAGGCAGTCGGTGATGAGATTGGGCTGATTTGAAGGAAGAAGACTCGATCGAGTGGTATTATTACTCGATCGAGCAGTTTCTATGGCCTTGTTTGATCGATCGAGTGGTTATTATGCTCGATCGAGAGGTGCTGAAAAGAGGGTTACTCGATCGAGTAACTATTCTACTCGATCGATTAGATGTTTTGGTGTTTTGCTCGATCGAGTAGTTTCTGCTGGCGTGGGCTTTAATTAGCCCGTAAGCTTGTTTTAGCTTTTGGACTTATTTTGTTTTCTATTTAAACTTATGTTAACTAGGTCATTAGGATCATCTTTTATCTTATCAATCATTCAGTTTAGCTTTGACAGAAAACTTATTACGTTACATTTTCCCTTTCTCTGTAACTTTGTTATCGGGATTGTTTTGCTCGGATTTTGTGTTCTTTACGCCGGATTCGCACGATTGTAATCCTTTTCTCTTTTCTTAATAATAATCTCTCTTTTGCTTGCTTTAATTTCTTGCCTTGCTTCATTTACTTTCTGCCCTAATTTACTTTTATGCATTTTATTTACTATTTCATTATGTTTATTGTTAGTTCATCATTTGTCATTAGTTTTGATATTAATAGTGATATGAGTAGCTAAATCTAATTCATGTTGGGATTAGGGGATCTACGGTAGAACTGTGACAATGTAGTAAATAGGTTAGACAAATTAATTGTGAGATTCTGTCACCATAGCAATTTAATTGTATTTTACCGACTTAGTTGAGTGCACGCTTCTGAGTCATCCCTTTAATCTCGCTAAAATTAATCCTAGATCGAAAGATTGGACTAAATAGGCCTGCTATGAACAGTAGACTACCCTGACGAGGATGAAAGTTAAGTTAGTGGTAATTTAGAATAGAAAGTGGACCAAAAGGACCTTTCCATATCCGTTTTGCATTAATCTGTCTAAATTGTTTACAGTTGAGTCACTGGACTACCGTAGTGAACCGAATTCCTGACATGACCTCTCTCTTTTTGATAGTTTAAATCTATTTTCCTGCTTTTACTGCTCTTTTCTCTACTTCTCTTCCTTTAAACCTTTAGTTTAGAAACAATTCAAACAACCCCCCCCCCCCCCCCCACCCACATTTGTGACCAAATAGACGGACTTTTACAGATACCTTGCCTCCCTGAGGAGATCGATCTGACTTCCCTAGCTATATAGTTAGTTTAGTTAGTTTAATTTTGATAGGTATACGACAGACGTATCATAGTGTTTGAACAAGTGTGGAGATGGCAAATGCGTAGGCTAACCAAGCCTTTGTAGTGCAATCCACAACAATTAACAAGGAAAGGAAGAAGGAATGACGCGGGAACAGAATCCCCACGAGCAGACCTGAGCTCGTGGGAGCTGAGGAGCAAGACAAGCAAGATCTGCCTGAGCCAGCATTGAGACGAGAGTCTCCAGCATCAGGACGCCCGTCCTGGCTTTGAGTTGTGGGAGCTGGGAAGCTTCAAGTTTTGGTAAAATTCCTGTAAGAAGATCTGCCCGAGCTGACATTAGGACGCTCGTCCTCCAACCTCAGGATGCCCGTCCTATTCTCGAGTCGTGGGTCCTAGGAGGCTTCAAATTTATCAGATTTAACTGGAGAAAGATCTGCCCGTCCCAAATTTGAACCGAGCGTCTCATGCCAGAATTCACTCGAGCCAGACTCAAGACGCGCGTCCCAATCCTGCTTTGCCCCTTTCAAAATTTCCTGCAAGAAAATCCGCCCGTTCTAGTCTTAAGGCGCGCGTCCCACACCTGATACCTAGCAAAAAACGGGATTTTCCCTTCTTCCCAATTCATTTACCTCTTTCAAACACAAACACAACCATTTTCCCTCACTTCAACCTTCAATCCCCTCATCTAAAAACATCAATTTCTCACCAAAATTCACTACAATCAAAACAAAAGTTGCTCAAATCACAATTAAATTACTCTTTCATCAACAAAAGACCATTTAATCATCAATTTTCTCACAAATTGAGTCAAATTTCTAGGGTTTGGGACAAAATCCAAAAATCCCTAATTGATTGAGGAATTGATTGAAGTTTGAAGAATCAAGGAGCATTCAAGAAACATCTTGGTTTGTTGATATCAAATTGATAAGGAGCATACAATGGCAAGGACTAAAGGCGGAACTAAGGCACCCAAAACTCCAAATTTGTCAAAAAGGCAACAAACTCTTCTAGCATCAAAAGATTTGGTAGTAGCTCAACCAAGGGAGCAAGCCCAAGAAATCGGCAATCCCTTTGAGGAAGCTACCCCTTCTATTCCGGTTGCGGAACAATTGCTAGACTATCCGGAGGTAAATTTTTTATCCGACAAACATAGGCTTGCATTTCAATCCCTTGCCAAAAAGAAAGTTTTAGCTACCAAGTTTATTTGCCAAGATACTTTGCAAAAATTGGGTGTACTTGAGCAATCTAGAGCATTTTTCGAGTCTATGGGGTTGAAAACCCTCTTTGATATGAATGAATTGACTTACCCCTCTTTGACCATGGAGTTCATAAGCTCCTTGAGGGAGTACAAGGTAGAGACTCGAACTTATGGAAGGCTATAACCGGTCGTAAATTCAATTCCTTTCGGGAGTGGCATGCCTTGTACCTTCACCATCCGGGTATAAGGTTTTGGCACAAGTTTGTGGCCAATACTTTAATTGCTAGGAAAGGAGCCAACCACTTCACCGAACTTGACTTTGTCTACCTCGAGTCCTTCTTGAATGTTAATGGAAAGTCCACCCAAAAATACAACATTCTTCAATTATTGATTGAGCCGTGGCTAGATATTGATAATGGAAAAGAGGGAGCGGCCTTTATTATAAATGGGGGCTTGGTGACAAGGTTAGCTAAACATTTTAACCCGGAGTTCAACAAGGATAATACTTACAAACCGGTTAAGGAAAGCAACCTTCTTGACTTGAGTAATGTGATCAACAAGTTTCATTGGGTCATAAATTACAATCTTGATCATAAATTTGAATGGCTCATCAAAGAAGCCATGTCCATTGTCTTGTCAAGCAAGATTTACCGTATCTCCACCCATAGAACCAACTACCTCATTCTCGTCTCCAAAGAAGCCGAATAGATAATCAAGCAACAATGGGATCCGATTGCAAAACCCTCCTCCTTGTTAGGTTCATATACCCTTATTAGACTCTTCTAATGGTGATCTAAATAACTTGTTGATTTAGAACTAGTGGATCCAGTTGCATGCATAACAAAATAAAAGAGATAAAGAAGAAAACAATGTTCTTTACATTGTTAAATGGTTCGAAATGGGCACAAGTAAGGTCTCCTACCTTCACTTGTTCTTGAGCTTAATATGTTAGGATGATTTCCAAAAATCTTCAAGTTCCATGTAACACCCCATGAAATGTGAGGAAAGTTGTCCCATATGGAAAGAATAAGGAGATCATGAGAAGCTTATAATATATTTCACCCACCACTTTAGTAACAAGGCCTTCTCCTTTTGGGCTTAAGTGAGGACAAATAATTGGCCCAAATGGAGCATCCCATCGTATTGGGATTGTGTTACATCTGTGGCGGGTCGGGTCATTACAGGTGGTATCAGAGCAACCCTGCGACCGTGTGGTGATCGGAGGCAGTTGTTATACGCTTCTGGAGGCAGTGGTTATACGCTCCATTGTGATCACCCACCTAGCGGGGGAGGATTCTGGGTAGCGGTTATGCTTCCAGACACAACGGGGACGTTGTGCTCCTTAAGTGGGGGAGAATGTAACACCCCATGAAATGTGAGGAAAGTTGTCCCACATGGAAAGAATAAGGAGATCATGAGAACCTTATAATAAATTCCACCCACCACTTTAGTAACAAGGCCTTCTCCTTTTGGGCTTAAGCGAGGACAAATAATTGACCCAAATGGAGCATCCCATCGTATTGGGATTGTGTTACGACTGTGGCGGGTCGGATCGTTACATTCCAAGTGTAGGAACACTCCAATCGGTTGCACCCAAGACATTCCCATAACACCAATTCATATACTAACTAAGTATTATGAATTAGTAACCTTAAATTTGGATCTAATAATATTTTCATTACTACTATATTATGTGATCAATATTTGAGCATATTTAGTCCCCGAATTAGCCTCGTTCCTATGCTTTTTAGTGCATATTTGGGTCATTTACTATCTTTAGTCCTTTGTTTTGCATATTCTTTGAGGTTTTGTTTCCTTGGTAGGAGAGGAGTGCAAACCTTGCATTTTCATGGCCAAATAGAGCTAAATTGACCGAATCTAATGACCAAGCATCAAAGAGAAGACAAGACTAGAAGGCCTTTCTACAAAATGTAGTAGATGGGCAATGATGAAGAAGATCCTTGCATCCCCGACAAAATCCCGGAGGATTGTTGGAAGAAGAAAATAAGGAAAGAAGAAATGGCACGCTGAACTAGGATCCGAGCGTCTCACCTATCGGGACGCCCGTCCAGAAGCTCCACAAGCCGCTCGTCCAAGTTGTCAGGCCGCTCGTCCAACACCTACACGATCCGCTCATCCCGACCTTTTGGACGCTCGGATTGTCCTCCAGTGTAACACGTCCCCTTCTTTCTTCATTCGAGATGCGCATATTTTTGAAAGACTAGCTAAAAGGAGACCCGCATCTTTTCTTGAGAGGAGCGATTCCTCAAGGACTTAATCGTCATTTAATCCCTTAGTAACCCTAATTTGTGCACCTAATCCCCACTATAAATACCCCTTTAGTCTAATTAGATTATCATGTTCTTCTTATCAATATTTAGTGTAGTTTATATTATTCTAATCTCTCTTTAATCTTGTAATCAACTTCTAATCAAGTTTTAATACAAATCTCATTTCCTTAATTTCTCTATTGTTCATCCTTTATTTTGAGTAATTGAAGATTATTTGGGTTTATTGGGAGATTGACAACCTTCCATCAATCGTCAAGTACTTATATTATTCTTTGCATTATTATTTTGGAATCATCATTAGGTATAATTCTCTTAATCCCTTTTTAATTATTGTTAATCATCTTCATTTATTCATCATGTTTTGATTTGTTAATATGATTGACAACCTTGTTAACATGTTAAACTTGATAATGAGTGAGTAGTTTCCTTAACTAGGGTTAATGGGGAATTTGGGGAAACCAACATGGGGGATGATTCATGCTTAATTTAATATGTTCACATAATTTATTTGCTTGCTTGTTGTGATCTCAACTTATGCACATGTTATGTTTGATGAAATGCGAGCCTATGAATCCTTGCATTTTTTACCCATCACTTACCTTTTCAATGAGACTTGTAAGACATAAACCAACTCGAGTCTCATTAGACCATGCATATAGTTGAGTAGGGAGGATTAAGTCGACTTGTAGGTGGTGTACAATCGAATCGATTCGGCTCCGGGACCCAAACCTTCTTAGGATTGTAAGATATAAACCAACTCGATCCTATCACAACAATAATTGCTTGCTTATAGTTTGAGAATATGTTTGTATGATCAATTCCCATGAATCCCCTATGAACCCATGACACCCTAGTGCTTTTAATCAATGGTTTACATCTCATTTTAGTCATCTTGCTTGTTTACTTTTATTATTATTTAGTTTAGTGATCTTCTTATCTCAACCCAAATTGTGACACCCCTAGACACCACTACTTGCAATTGAAAATCCTACATCAATACCCGTCCCTTGGGATCCGACCTTTCCTTGCAGCTTTACTAGTAGTAGAGTTGTTTGTGAAGTTATAATTATTGTTTTGGTCTAGGTGCTCCTAACGACAAGTAACCGAAATCTAAGCTCAAAGCGGACTGACCGAAAAATGGCGCCGTTGTCGGGGACGGTGTTAACTTGATTTGATTTTCTTTGATTGTTATTAGTTGTGTCTTTCTTTGCCTTAGGGAAATAAAACTCCTCAAAGTTTGTTCTAATTTTTTTCGAGTTGTTTGATATTTTGCATGTCTAGAAGATCACAAGGTAACTTGTTACCCATTGATCACGAAATTGAAAGGACTTTGACAACCATTAGAAGACATGCTATAAATACTTTGAGAGGTATTGGTGAGGTTGTAGATATTCAACCAAATACTATTGAGTTCATCAACCCTTTTGCAAGAGAAGGTGAGGAGAACCCAACATAAAATCAACCACACAATCAACCCACAATGCCTAAGTTTTCATCACATTCCCTACTAACCGAGGAGAACCTGCCCAATGGTACTCCCACACCACAACACTTAACCGGAAATTTCATTGCAAAATCCGCATTTATCCAATTAGTCGAAAGAAGCCAATTTGGGGGGATGCCTAGTGAAGACCCTCATTCTCACATGGAGACTTTTTGTGACTATTGTGATGCGATTTCACAAACCGGAGTGACTCAAGACCAAATTTGATGGGTCTTATTTCCTTTTTCTCTAATTGGTACCGCGAAACAATGGTTGAAGAGCCTTGATAAGGCCGCTCTTGGAATTGACTCTTGGAAGAAGTTGGATCTAGCTTTCTACAAAAAATTCTACCCTCCAGAAAAGACTAACATGCTAAGAGCTCAAATTACGGGTTTTAAGCAAAGGGACGAAGAATCTTTGTATGAAGCTTGGGAGCGATTCAAAGGAACTTGTCGCTCATGTCCTCATCATGGAATTAGTGAGTGGTTCTTGGTACAACAATTTTGGAATTGTCTTTATGAAGACTAAAGAAACATTCTCAACATGGGATCAAATGGTATGTTCACCGAAGTTCACGATAATCAAACTTGGAACAAGATTGAGGAAATGGCGGTCCATAATTCACAATATAGTAGACCTCGCAAGGCTACTAGAGGAGGAAAGCATGAAGTGGACTCTATTACTCAATTGGGTGCTCAACTTAGTGCTCATATTGATGCCATCAACTTGAAGTTTGAGAAGGCTATGGCTAAGCTTGAAGAAGCCTCAAAATCACCAAAGCATCATGTTAATGCCATAGTGGCATCTTCATCAATCCCAAGTAGGATATGTGAGAATTGTGGAACTTTGGGACATGACCAAAGTGAATTGAAAGATCATAGATCCATATTAGACTCTCTAATAAACATTAAATTCTCTCATAATTTGTCATTTAGGTGATCTATGAAACATGCATGCTAATATGAAAGCATAAAAATGAAAGTATAAGGAAAAACAATTTCCTTACATTGATTTTGTGGTAAAAAGGGCACAAACTAGTTCACCTTACTAGCTTGTTCTTGAGCTTATACCAAATGGATGATCCTCCTTACAAATCTTCAAAGAGAAGATCTCCTTCTTGTTGCACTCAAGAACTTACCCAAAAATAATAAGAAGTATTTAACTAGAACTTATTATTATTATACCATTGATATTATTTGTAATATTACTAACAAGTCTTAGTAATAAAATTTATTTACTAACAAACTTAGTAAAGATGAATAATTATTTTTAGAGAGATGATGATTTTTATATTCACATGCAAAACATACAAATGATGTAGTGTAGAAATGAACAATGGATGGAGTATAAAGGAAGGGAAAGTGGCGGGTGGAAGTGGAGTGTTGGAGTGGACAAATTTTGTCTTATATTTTTCATCTTACATCACATGCAAAATCTAATATAAGATAAATTATGGTAGTATATAAAGTAAGGTGAAATGATTATGTGAGTAATCATCCACTACTCTATTTTACACGGTCCACTTGCCCATATACGGGTCCATGTTGGTTCTTATATTTGTCGCACAAATACGTGTAATTTTATTTTAAACATCGTTTCATGTTTAAATACTTCCATAATTAATTCGTCCAATTCACTCCGTAAATATACGTGTACCACTACACATATTATTTACGTAATAATATTAATCACATTAATCAATTAGTACAATTTTATTAAATTAACAGTTAATTAACTAAACCCGTCTCCCAAAATTTAGTATTCAATTATCACATAATTAAATAATAACTGTCGTTCCTCGAGTTCGCAACTCGAATTCTCTCTTAAAATAATTGACTAACCTTTTAGTCTACAAATCAAGGGTCTAAATAAATTGTATCTCATACAATTAATTAGTTGTCTATTGGGGTTCGTTTCTATAGGTGTGACCGAAAGGGGTCAGTTGACCACCGCCATCTCACGACAATAACGTCAAACTCTAGTCAGCCAACCGTTATCGATTTACGTTAATCAACTGACGAGGATCAAATAATTAAATATCTGACGATATTCCTTTAATGAGATTTATTATATTAACGCGCTATTGTGGAGGACACTAACTCCAACAATCTCCCACTTGTCCGACACAAGGTGTGCGCTACCAATTCTCTTGTCCGTTTTAATCTCCCACTCAATGCAAGGTGTCTTTCAGGTCGCACTTGCACACGAACATATCGCGAGTGGTTTTCTCGATCGGGAGTGTGACTACCTGACCGGAAAAATCTCTCACAGATTACTTCCGAGCGTGGCCATGCATTTGTAGTCATTAACTCCTCGAGTGGCCTTGAGATATAGTTACCCAACGTGGGTGGACAATTCATGTATGCCCTATTTATCCAATTGCACAATACAGCTCACCATGACCTAGTAAATGCCCTTTTGGCCTCCTTTCACGGCACGACCTAGGACAAAAACCAAAGTCACTCGGAAACTGCACTTGCTCAGATAATAGTCTCCAGTCAAAAGAATCGACTCATTAGAACATCTTAGAGATCCCCGTCACGACCAGGCGTCTATAATAGAACTTAGGGACTCTCTAAATGGTCACTGTCCGGCAAAGTGTCACACACTCTGCCTATGTAATCGACCAGTCATCACATATGACCTTATGGTGTTGAACAACCATCAATCGACTTAAAATCTAGTCACTCCGAGACGTCACCTCATTAAGTGACTAGGGACAAAATACAATGTTCATCTTATTCAGTTGAATAGTGTTTAACATTGTCTCCATAACTTATTCAGATAAACAAGGTATTAATAATTTAGTCACACTAAATAAAAGATTCATAAAAGAAATGAATGCGAAAACAATGAATGTGATTATTATATATATAATAAGAGATACACTATCCAATTAATACATATCCATAATCTAAAGAAAATCTGGTACTCGTCTCAATCCCATAGCGACGACATTACCATCATGCTTAGCCTTTGATAAAGGCTTGGTTAAAGAATCAGCAATATTATCATCTGTCCCAACCTTACAAATGTCAATTTCCTTCCTTTCCACATAATCTCTAATTACATGGTATTTCCTTTCAATGTGTCTAGATTTGTTACTAGACTTAGGCTCTTTGGCTTGAAAAATAGCTCCACTGTTATCACAATATAGAGTGATAGGATCTTTGGCGGAATGGACTACTCCTAGCCCCTCCATGAATTGCCTAATCCAAACAGCTTCCTTCGCAGCCTCAGACGCTGAAAGGTACTCAGCCTCTGTTGTAGAATCCGCGGTAACGCTTTGCTTGAAGCTCTTCCAGCAAACAGCTCCTCCATTTAGCATAACACATAGCAGGATTGGGATTTCATGTCATCCCAATCGGTTTGGAAACTTGCGTGCGTGTAACTTTTTACATGCAACTCAGTTTCTCCTCCAAACACTAAGAACGAATCCTTAGCCCTTCTCAAATGCTTAAGGATGTTCTTTACGGCTATCCAGTGACTCTCACCAGGCTTGGCTTGATAACGACTTATCATGCTCAAGGCATACGCAACGTCGGGGCGAGTGCAAATCATAGCATACATGATAGACCCAACAGCGGAAGCATAAGGGACGGTCTTCATGTGTTCAATTTCCTTAGGGGTGGAGTGAGACTGTGACTGGTTCAAAGTAATCCCTTGGCCCATAGGTAGAAATCCTCTCTTGGAGTCTTTCATATTGAACCGGTCAAGAACTTTGTCAATTTAAGCTTCTTGACTCAATGTTAGTATCCTCTTGGACCTATCCCTATAGATCCGGATACCTAAGATTCGTTGTGCCTCTCCCAAGTCCTTCATTTGGAAGTGTTTCCCTAGCCACTCCTTAACGGAAGTGAGTGATGGAATATCATTCCCAATGAGCAATATGTCATCCACATATAGGACAAGTAATGCAACCTTACTCCCACTAAACTTCATGTATAAACACGGTTCTACCACACTTCTATCGAAACCATATTGTTTAATAACATGATCAAAGCGATGATTCCAACTCCTAGATGCTTGATTAAGACCATAAATGGACTTCTTGAGCTTACACACCTTCTTAGGGTTAGATGTATCCACAAAACCTTCAGATTGTATCATGTACACCTCTTCTTCTAGAATCCCATTCATGAAGGCAGTTTTGACATCCATTTGCCAAATCTCATAATCATGAAATGCGGCAACCGCTAAGATTATCCTAATTGACCTAAGCATAGCGACTGGAGTGAAGGTTTCGTCATAGTGTAAACCATGAACTTGGGTGAAACCTTTTGCCACCAATCTAGCTTTGTAAACATCCACATGTTTATCCACGCCGAGCTTAATTTTATATATCCATTTACACTGAAGGGGTTGCACTCCCTCAGGTAAATCCACCAAGTCCCATACTTGGTTCTCGTACATGGAATCCATTTCAGACCGCATGGCTTCTAGCCAAAGCGAGGAGTCGGGACTAGACATGGCCGATTTGTAGGTAGTGGGTTCATCACTTTCCAAAAGTAACAAAACACCATCCTCTTCGATATTACCAAGGTAGCGATCAGGTGGATTAGAAATCCAACTTGACTTTCTAGGAACAATTACCGTTTCAGAGGAAGAGGGAATGCTATCCTCTACGTTCTCCTCTACCTCATTCTCGGTTTGTGGCTCTCGAACTTCTTCAAGTTCAAATTTTCTCCCACTCTGTCTCCTAGAAATAAACTCCTTTTCTAGGAAGACAGCATCACGAGCCACAAACACTTTGTTCTCGTGTTTATTGTAGAAGTAATAGCCACGTGTTTCCCTTGGATATCCTACAAAAAGACATTTTTCAGACCTGGGTGCAAGCTTATTGTCAGACTTGATCTTGACGTATGCTTCGCAACCCCAAATACGCATAAATGACAAATGAGGGACTTTCCCTGTCCATATCTCATATGGAGTCTTATCGACCGCTTTAGTCAGGCTTCGATTTAGTGAAAATACTGCAGACAAGAGGGCAAAACCCCAAAATTAACTAGAAAGCTCAGTTAGACTCATCATAGACCGAACCATATCAACTAAAGTTCGGTTTCTCCTTTCGGCCACACCATTTAATTGTGGTGTGCCAGGAGGAGTCCATTGTGATACTATACCACAATCTTTTAGGTGTGAATCAAATTCAATATTTAAATACTCACCACCACGGTCGGACCGTAGGGTCTTTATCTTTTTATCCAATTGGTTCTCTACTTCATTTTGAAACTCTTTGAACTTGTCAAAGGCTTCACTCTTGTTCTTCATTAAGTAGACATACCCATATCTACTTAAGTCATTAGTATAAGTAATGAAGTAGTGAAAACCTCCTCTAGCGGTGATGGTTAATGGTCCACACACATCCGTATGTATGAGAGCCAAAACCTCACTAGCTCGTGTCCCTTTTCCCACAAAAGGTGCACGAGTCATCTTGCCTAGAAGGCAAGACTCGCATGTACCATAAGATTCGAAACCAAATGGTTTGAGCACTTTTGATGAAGCAAGTCTCTTAATTCGTCTTTCGTTTATGTGGCCTAAATGACAATGCCAAAGGTAGGATTCGTTTGGATCACCCGTTTTGAGCTTTTTAGTTTCCACATGATAAACGTCATTAACATCAATTAAAACATAAATGCCTCCAATTGAAATGGCCTTGCCATAAACCACATCATTAAAAGAAAAAGTACAACACTTGTCCTTAATCATAAAACAAAAGCCTTCCGCGTCTAACGCGGAAATGGAGATGATGTACTTAGTTAAAGTTGGTACAAAATAACACTTATTTAAATACAACTCTAAACCACTAGCTAATGTGAGCACATAGGTCCCCACGGAAACGGCGGCTACTCTAGCTCCATTGCCCATGCGGAAATCCACATCACCTTTTGCTAGTGCTTGCACGTCCCTTAAACCCTGTAAATGGTTACAAAGGTGAGAGCCACATTCGGTATCAAGTACCCAAGTGGAAGGACAAGCATAATTAACGTCTATCTCATAGAGAGAAGAAATCATACCAATTGGCGTCACACGCCCTTCCTTGAGATCCTCCAAGTATTTGGGACAACTCCTCCTATAATGCCCCTTCCCATTACAATGGAAACATTCGACCTCGGAGAGCTTGACACTTTTTGCCTTGGGATTGCCATTCTCAACGGCTTTCCCCTTTCCCTTGTCATTTTTCTTTGACGATTTCTTGAATTGGGACTTTTCCTTCCTTTTTCCTTTCTTGACTCCAAGGGACATGTTCTTTAACTTCATGGTTAAAACATCTCCTTTTTCACTCCCACTAGCTTCCATATCCCTCTCCGCTTGGGTGAGGAGTGCATGAATTTCATGGTAACTCTTATCCATGTCATTCATGTTGTAGTTTACCCTAAAGTGGGCAAACTTGGTGGGGAGTGAGTGGAGGATATGATCCACCACAAGAGTCTTAGGAATCTTACACCCTAGACGCTCTAGGATGTCAACATATTCGACCATTTTGAGTACATGAGGACCAACCTTTTGGCCCCTCTCAAGCTTAGCTTCAAAGAAGCGTGCCGCCGCATCGTATTGACGGACTTTAGCTGTTTGTGAAAACATAGTGATCATACGAGTGAATATCTCGTACGCATTTAAAGAAATGCATGATAGCTTGAGCTTTGGCGACATCGACCATATCAACACATTCTTGATATCATTCGACATCCTCACATGGTCATCATAGGCGGTCTGCACCGCCGATGAAGCCCTTGCACCGGGCTCGATAGGAGAAGCATCGGTCAAGTAAGTGAGCATATTGTCGGACAACGCGGCACTTTTGATGTTGGATTCCCATTCAAGAAAGTTACTACCGTCATCTTTTAAAATACATTTGTCCATTACGGAGCTTAGCCATGAATCTTTGCCTAGTGAAGTAGTCGATGGAGTTGATGAAGTTGTCATTGCGAATTAAAATGCTACAACAAAAAGGAAAAATTAACATTCATTGTTTTAAAAATTACTTGTAAAAACATGTTTAGCAAGTTTTAGTATTTATATAATGACCTCCCACTAAATTAAATAAATGATTCCAAGACCCAAATATTAAACAAAATGAGCATCGCTTGGGCGAAACATCCCATAATTGCGTAAATTCGGTAAGTCACGTTGACTAATTCTACCTCTAGAACTTTTTGTCGACGAATTTCCTTAAATCCATCTACTAGCTCCGGAACACAAGACCGTCTTATATCCCGTTGAGTCCAACCAATTTTAGCGTGTGATAACCGTTTACCACCCTACTTACCCAAGGTAAAAAGAGAACACCCGCAGGCGAGCGTGGCTCTAATGAACAAGAGATTCATAGGTGTTACTAATTGGTAAGGCTAATCTCAATTTTAGTTATGTGAGAGATCTTGTCAATTTAGTCATAAATTCCCTATAAGTGAACTAAATCGGTGAATTTAAATGACGTGAATTGACAACCCCGAAAATAAAATGCATGTGAATGGCGATTTTGGCATGAGCGAAAATAAAAACAAGCAAACAAGTAAGCATATAAATAAACCTAGTATCGCCACCTAGTTAATAAAAACTAGTCTGTTACATTTCGGAAACCAACTTCTTGGTCCCTTGCCTCTTCATTCCAAAAGTGGCTCCTTCTTGTGGGATTTGGAACACCTTCCAAAAATAGACTCCGTCTCGATGTAATCCGTCTTTTGGAAACGACGGTAAGAATAACTATTACAATTGAATTACATAGCTATTCCTATTATACATTAATTAATAAAATAAATAAAACTATTAATTAATTACAAACCGACGATACGAGATCGTGTTTAATTACAAACAAATCGATATTCCCATTCATTTCGGGTAATAACGATTAAAATTAAACTAGGCCATACTAGGTACAACAAGATAAATACTTTAAATAAATGACAATAATTCATTCAAATAAAATAAATATGCTTAAAATGCTTTAAAATGATGCCAAAATCGCCCTATCTATCATTCGTTGGTATCCATCTCGGGTTTTGTGGATTTAATCGATTTTTAACATGTAAAAATCAATAATCAACTCTTAAATCTCATTTAAGTCCAAAATAATTGTCCAAACTGTTTTGAACCTCAAAATTAGTCCTCACTAATTTTATGATGAATAATTAGTTTAATTTGGTGATATTTTGCTAATTTAATCAGGAAAATCATAATTTTTAAGTAAAAATCCAAAATAATTGAAAATTTACCCAAACAATTGAATTTTTTTTTAATATTCTGTAACACTACCAAGAACACCAAAATGTCAAAAACATTTCCCCAAAAATTCCGGATAAATTTTATGAAGAAAAAGATCGATATTTATCGGTTTTTAACCACTAAAACCAATATACATCAAAACAAAGTGAAAACACATATTAAAATTTACTTTTAATATTTAAATAATATTTTTAAATGTACATAAATTTATCATGGGCAGAATCAAATGTTTCGAAATTATGATTAATTAATTTCACTTTTATCGACTTTTATCTCATAAAATCAATAAACATGCAAAAAATTTGAACCAGCCTTCAACTTTTTTCATACAATCGGTAGAAAATATGCATGAAATACCATAAAAACTCCATGCACCGAATCAACTATTAACTATTTTTAGTCAATTTTTAACTAAAATACGACATTTTGACTCGGTTTTCTACCACAAATCATTAAAAATAGCAAAATAACTTCAAAAATCACCAAACTTAACCACAAACCTTTTAAGATCAGTAGGTATGCATGTCCCAAAAATTTCGTGCTAAAACCTCTTCTAACACCATTTTTGAGTTTTTATAAATTATCTCATAATTCATTAAAATGCTTAAAATCAACATGCAAATTACAAGCCAAGCTCTGATACCACTTAAAAGATCATAGATCCATATTAGACTCACTAATAAAAATTAAATTATCTCATAATTTATCATTTAGGTGATCTATGTAACATGCATGCTAATATGAAAGCATAAAAATGAAAGTATAAGGAAAAACAATTTCCTTACATTGATTTTGTGGTAAAAAGGGCACAAACTATCTAGTTCACCTTACCAGCTAGTTCTTGAGCTTATACCAAATGGATGATCCTCTTTACAAATCTTCAAAGAGAAGATCTCCTTCTTGTTGCACCCAAGAACTTACCCAAAAATAATAACAAGTATTTAACTAGAACTTATTATTATTATACCCTTGATATTATTTGTAATATTACTAACAAGTCTTAGTAATAAAATTTATTTACTAACAAACTTAGTAAAGATACAAATGATGATTTTTATGTTCACATGCAAAACATACAAATGATGTAGTGTAGAAATGAACAATGGATGAAGTATAAAGGAAGGGAAAGTGGCGGGTGGAAGTGGAGTGTTGGAGTAGACAAATTTTGTCTTATATTTTTCATCTTACATCACATGCAAAATCTGATATAAGATAAATTATGGTAGTATATAAAGTAAGGTGAAATGATTATGTGAGTAATCATCCACTACTCTATTTTACACGGTCCACTTGCCCATATACGGGTCCATGTTGGTTCTTATATTTGTCGCACAAATACGTGTAATTTTATTTTAAACATCGTTTCATGTTTAAATACTTCCATAAGTAATTCGTCCAATTCACTCCGTAAATATACGTGTACCACTACACATATTATTTACGTACTAATATTAATCACATTAATCAATTAGTACAATTTTAGTAAATTAACAGTTAATTAACTAAAACCCGTCTCCCAAAATTTATTATTCAATTATCACATAATTAAATAATAACTGTCGTTCCTCGAGTTCGCAACTCGAATTCTCTCTTAAAATAATTGACTAACCTTTTAGTCTACAAATCAAGGGACTAAATAAATTGTATCTCATACAATTAATTAGTTGTCTATTGGGGTTCGTTCCTATAGGTGTGACCGAAAGGGGTCAGTTGATCACCGCCGTCTCACGACAATAACGTCAAACTATAGTCAGCCAACCGTTATCGATTTACGTTAATCAACTGACGAGGATCAAATAATTAAATATCTGACGATATTCCATTAATGAGATTTATTATGTTAACGCACTATTGTGGAGGACACTAACTCCAACATGAATGTAGGGGAACAAATGAGCAAGTGAATGCTTTTCAAGCATACAAAAGCGGTACCCCTTATTCTAACTATTACAATGAAAACACCAAATTCCATCCAAATCTCTCATACAAAAGCTAAAATGTTCAAAACCCTCAACCAACATACACCCCACCTCCCATGAGAAACAAAAATCAAAGACCCTTTTTCAACCAAAACCAAGGTTATCAAAATCAAACTCCATACATTCAACAAAATGACCAAGGTTTTGATGTTCAAAAAGCGGTCCTCCAAATGCAAAAGAATCAACAAGAATTTTTCAATCAAATGCAAAAAGATAGCCAAGCAAAAGTCATCACCATCAACAACATCCTAGCCCACACAAAAATGTTGGAAACTAAAATGACCCAACTAGCATCTTCAAGCATTCAAAGACAAAAGAGGCAATTACCACCTCAAAGTAATCCCGCAAGACAAGAAACGGTTAGTGCCATCCACTTGAGGAGTGGTACAAGATATGAAGGGCCAAAGAAGCAAGTTGAGGATGAAGTTGTGGAAGCTAGTGACAAGGAAAGAGTTGTGCAAAACTCTAGGGAAGAAGAACCCACCAATCAAGAAGTTTCAAAGAAAAATGAAGAAAAGGCCAAAGAGAAGGAGCCCATTGTGATTAGACTTCCATTCCCGAGTCGTCAAGCTAAGCCTAAGTTTGATGACCAACTTGGAAAATTCATGGAAATTGTAAAGAATTTAGAAGTCTCGATTCCTTTCACGGAATTGATCAATCACGTTCCGGCCTATGCAAAGTACATGAAGGACATCCTTACGAAGAGGAAATCAAACCGGAAGCTTGAGACTATTGCCTTCACTAAGGTGAGTAGTGTCATCCTTCAAGGGAGTTCACCTCCAAAACTCAAGGATCCGGGAAGTTTCTCCATTCCATGCACTATTGGTGACACTACAATCAACAAAGCTTTATGTGACCTTGGGGCAAGTGTTAGTGTCATGCCATATTCGGTTAGCAAGAGGCTAGGAATGGGAGAACTCAAATATACCAACATCACGCTACAAGTGGCGGATAGATCGACAAAGACACCTTGAGGGGTATGGGAAGATGTTCCCGTGAGAATTGGAAAATTTTTCATCCCGGTGGATTTTGTTATTGTTGACATGGAAGAAGACTCCAACATTCCTATTATCTTAGGAAGACCTTTCTTGCACACCGCGGGAGTGGTGATCGATGTGAAGCATGGAGAGCTCGCCCTTGAAGTGGGAGATGAAACCATCACTTTCAATCTTGACAAGACCATGAGAGCTCCCCAATTGCATGAGCCATATTTTATGGTTGATCACTATAGCCGAAAGGATGATAGGAGGAAGTTGGAATTTCAATGGAAAAAGAAAGTGGATAATGCTCCATCAAAAGAACAAGGAAATATCAACAATGAGAGCTTGAAAAGCTCGCCCATGACAAGTGAAGAAGATGGCCCCATTGGCCAAGATAAGAAAGAAGGAGAGTTGTCTCTATCAACTCAAGAAATTTTTAGTGATCAAGTAGACGAAGTTTGCGGTCTTTGGGATGATGAGTTCGAAGAGATATTCAATCCCTATATTGGTAATGCTATGAACCAAGACCATCATGGAGAACAACAAGTGCAAAGATCTATTGAGGACCTTTATCATGATAATGAGCAAGCTTTAGACTACTTCTTCAAGGTGTTGAGTAACATCAACAACACCTTGAACATGCCCCCTTGACATCTCACATTGGATGAGAGTTTGGTGGAGTCCTCCCTAAACCACCATTTGTAAATATTCTAACTCCCTAACTTGCATTTCAATTATTACATTGCATTTTTGTCATTTTTGGATTTATATTTTTGTTCCTTGAGCAAGATATTCATCATTTTGAGAGAAGTGAGGGAGGGACTTATGATTTTATTGATGTGTAGTGCTTTACCTTAGTGTGGGGATAGCAATTGCCTAGGCTATTCATGCCTTTGTAGTGCCCCTACAATGAAGAACACGAGAATTGAAGAATGAAAATGACACGGGTTACGAAGTACCCACGGATGGACCTGAATCCGTGTGGTCAAGTGACACGTCTGTCGCGTACCTGTCAAAAATAACCAACTGACTCTAACTAATATAGCTAGGGAAGTCGGGTCGAATCCACAGAGAGGTAGGAAAATGTCAGCTAAATCTAAGTTCGTCAAGTAACCAAATTGGGGGTTTATAAAATGTGATTTTCTAACTAAAGAGAATAAGGGAAAGAGAAATAAAAGGGAGGAAATAACAGATAGAGAAAAATAGCTAAGACAAACGGTTCACCATAATCGTCTGGTCGAGTAATCTAGGTCTCAGGTCAATGCAAATACGGTCTAAGGGGTAGCGAACGTCACCTTTCGGTCCTTAATTCACCCTAAAGTGTAAACAGCTTAACTTTCGTCCTCACTGCAATACTCTATTGTTCGCTACTAGTCTACCTTTTCCAACCTTTCGGTCCAGGTCAAGGATCACTAGGAATTATAGGTCTAATTGCGTCGACTCAATTAGAAAGATACAATTACTTGTAGCATTTAACCAACAAAGACAAGACCAAAGATTAACCTAATAAATCGATTACTCTCCCTTCATATTACGGATCCCCTATAGTCTTAGCAAAAGAAAATTAGCTACTCATAACCATTGAATTATCAATAACAACGAACGGATAATTAAAACTAGACATAATGATAAAACTGACAACAATTCAATTGAAGCAATGATAACAATTTAGAAGAAGGGAAGAATTAAAAGCAATAATGAAATTAAGAATAACAGTAGAACGAAAATACCAATCGTATCCCAAATCCGAGTAGCAAAAGTAAAAGAAGGGCACAAATCCAAAGAACAGTGACAAAATAGAGTCAAACTAACGTGAGTGTCGAAGAGAGCCGTAACGTAGTTACTCTTCTCCAGTCTTATACTAGAAATCCATCCTAAAACCTAATCTATGGACTAATTACAAAAGCCCATAGTATGATTAGGCGGAAATTAGCTAAAGCACACGAAACCACTCGATCGAGTAGGAATAATCTACTCGATCGAGCAATATCATCACCAAACCACTCGATCGAGGGGATACAAATCACTCGATCGAGCAGCTCTTGCAAAAACTCCTCGATGGCTCCTTAAACTGGTCGATCGACCAATCCTGAGTATATAGAGCATTCGATCGAGTAGTTAATCACTCGATCGAGCTATATAGGCACGTTAGGACTTGAATTGCTTCCCGAACTCAGCTCATGCGTCTTCCAAGTGTTAGATTTCCCAGCTTCGGCTCCTTATTTTCCATGAATGCATACAATTGGGACAATTAAGGCTCGATTTAGCTTCTCTTCGATCAATTCCTGCAAATTACAAATAACGGACCAAAGTAGAATATTCGGGGGGTATTTGTAGCCAGATGCTACATAAAAGGCACAGAAATGCGTGTAAAAATGAGGTGAAAACCTTATAAAAAAGACACGCATCATCAAGGAAGAATCCGAGCGGCCAAATGGACAATCCGCTCGTCCTGAAGAAACCCGAGTGTCCAAGTTACCAGACGCTCGTCTGGTAGAGCTGCAGAAATAAAAAATTTGGTCTGACTATGAATCCGAGCGCCTCAGCTGAGAAACCGCTCGTCTCATTCTGGACGGTCGTCCTTCACAAAAGACGCTCGTCTTTTTGCTGCAAAATTTTGGGATTTTCTATGTAAAGGAATCCGAATGTCCACCCAGAAAGACGCTCGTCTCACCACGAAGAATCCGCTCGTCTTTCCAGGAATTCGCTCGTCCTGTGGCGTCTTTTTCTGAGCCAAATTTTGAAGAATCCGAGCGTCCCGACACCTGGTCCGCTCGTCTTCCCCTGCAGTTTCAAATATAACGGGTCTTTTAAAGCCCTCTTCTCCCTTTCATTCTCATTTCTTCTACATACAAACACTACCCAAAACCCAAAAACCCCAAAACCCTCATCCTCTCCATCCACAAAAACAAATTTCCTCAACCAAACTCGACCAAATCAAATCCAAACTTCCTCACAACAAAAATTAATCACTCCTTTTGCAACAACAAGTGATTCAAACACCAAAATCTTCAAGTTTTGAGTCGATTTTTAGGATACAAAGCAACATTCATTCATCCTAAATCAATTTGGGCATTACTAAAAATTGAAGATTTCAATCTTTCATTGGTGTAATCAAGCAAAGGAGAATAGCAAGAACTAAAGAAGGCAACAAGGCACCCAAAAGAAGACACTTTCCAAAAGGCAACTAGCTCTTCAAGCAAAACAATTGTCAAAGGCTTTGGTAGTCCATGAGGCAAGGTTGGAGGTTCAAAAACAAGATCCCCCTATGGAAGCTACAACATCAACAACTCCGGTCATTGAACAATTATCCAATTATCCGGAGGTAATTTTCACTTCCGACTCTCATAGGGAGAAATTCATTCTCTTTGCTAAGAAAACCATCATGCCTACTAAGTTTATTTGTGAAGATGCATTGTCAAAGTTGGGTGTTTTTGAACAAACCAAAACCTTCTTTGAGTCTATGGGATTGGGTAAATTGTTTACAATGAAAGAATTAACATACCCCTCCCTCACCTTGGAATTTTAAGTTCTTTGAAAGTCACAAGGGTGGAGACTCAAACCAACATCGAGTTTCGTCTTGAAAATGTTGATATACGCATAACTTATGGCGAATCGGGTAAGATATTAGGCCTTAGTGATAACCCGAAATATACAAAGACTCCTATCAAGTATGACCCCGCTCCTCTTTGGATGGCAATTTCCGGAAAGAAATTCTTACGCTTTCATGATTGTCGTGCTCTCTTAGTCCACCATCCGGGCATTAGAGTATGGCACAAGGTCATTGGAAATACTTTGATAGCTAGAAATGGCACAAATCATCTTACCAAACTCGATTGTATTCTTCTTGAGTCGACCTTGAACATTGGAAGGGAATTTACCAAGCCATACAATGCTCTAAGACTTTTGGTTCAACGATGGCTTAATGTCGATTGTGGCAAAGAAGGCACCGCCTTTATTGTCAATGGAAGACTAGTTACCCATTTGGCTAAGCATTTCAATCGAAATTTCAACAAAAACAACACTTATGTGCCGGTTAAAGGAGGCCATCTTATTGATATGGACACCATGATTCACAAGTTTAAGTGGGTCAAGCACGACACTCATGACAACAAATATGGGTGGTTAACAAATGAAGCTAGATCCTTCACCTTGCCTTCCAAAATTTGCCGATTGAATGTTCACCGACCGAACTACCTCCTCCCACTCTCCGAAGAGACCGAGTATATCATTCAACAACAAAGGGGCGAAATTGCCGAGCCCTCCTCCTCCATTATCACCTCACCTTACCCATTTGGAGACCGCGAGTTCAAACCCAAAGATGTCACAGTGGGAAATGATTACTTGACTCTACTCATGAGGGAAATGCATAAGCAAGCTTACAATGATAGAGTGGATGTTTACAAGGCCCAATATTCGCCCCTCTTACATCTAGCTAGGCAAGGACTTCTTGATCCGTCTTGTCCTTTGCCTAGTTGGGTGGATAGGGAAGTATTCTTTCCTAGCATTCCTAGTGGTGGTAGGCCGGGTGGAGAGGAAATGGTTGTTAAAGAGGGTGGTGACCAAGAAGAAGAAGAAGAGGTTCAAGAAGAATAAGTCCAAGAAGAGGAAGAGGAAAGTGAGGAAGAACAAGCAAGTGAAAGTGAGAGTGGACATGATTCCACATCTATGGAGGTTGATGATGCCTCAAGAGAGGAAGAAGATGATGATGATGATACGATGGGTGAGGATTAGCAAACTTTGAAGGCTCCTACATTCTTACACTTCCCTTATGGTTTGTCTACTTCTCTTGTTTTTTATTTTATCTTGATCATTTTTTGTGGAGTCCTAGCAACATTGGAGGACTAACACCTTGGCTTCATTGAGGTGTTCATTATTATTGTTCCCGAATGATAAAATCCAAAATGACAATCTTTAGTTTCATGCATTGCATTCCATGTGCATGAACTTCCCCGAAATTCATGACATTAGAAATAATGTCTATTTTGGTTTGGGGAAGTCCATGCATATGCATTGGGAGCTAATTTAAATTATGCTCTCCGCCATAACAAAAACACATGCATCATGTAGTGTAGTTTAGTATAGTTTGCATTTAGTTTAGAAATCATGCATATTCATTGCATAATTTCCTATCGTATTGGCCATTGAGGACAATACCCATACTAGTGTGGGGATGGGAAATTCTAACTTGACTTTTATACAAAATCCAAAAAAATCAAAAATTTCGAAAAATCCAAAAAAATTGCAAAAATTGAAAATCCAAAAACCAAGTTCATTTCCCTTGTAGTATAGTCTTGTATATATTGTTTTGTATATATTGTGTTTGTTCATCCTTGTTCACATTGATTGACTACGCCACATCCGAGACATGAGGATATTGAAGACCGCATGGTATGATCTTTCCAATCTCCTTTTTCCTCTTTATGTTAATGACTACGTGGCTTTATTTTGATTGATGCGGTATAAACAATGTGAATTTAGGACTTGCATTTAGATTATTTGGCATACTAGTTGGTAGAAGCATATGCATTCGGATGTACATATATGTTAGTTGCATCATGGCATATAGTTGCATTTAGGAAAAATTTTGTGAAACCGTCTATTTGGGAAGCTTGACAAATGTATATAGGCCCTAGTAGATGCTTTTTCTTCTTAAGACTTTGCTTGTTAGAATACTTGTAAAACACCCTAGGATGTGTCATGCTAGTATCCTTTGACCCATGTATTAAGGTCTAGTCAAGAGTACCTTGTGGTGTGATAACTCATTGGCTACCGTTTATTCCAAGGTGACCCTTGAAACCATGCAACCATCATTCATCCATGTTCTACCATATATTTTGTCATCAAAGGGAATGGGCACAAAAATTATTCAAATTTGAGTTCAAGAAATGAAATGAAAAGTCAAAAAGTTTGCAAATGCATCAAAAGAAAAGAAAGGAGTAACAAAAATGAAAAAAAACTCCTATGCTTCAAATATAAGGCACCCTCGTTACTAATTGGGGTGACTTTGTTGGGAAATGTGTCCTCAACAATAGTGCGATCATGTGATTTAAATATCATTATTAAATCTCATTTTAAAGAATACAATTGGGAAGTAATTTTGTTACTGTCAACTGGTCAACATATATCGGTAATGATTGGCTGACTAGAGTTTGACATTACTGTCGTGTGACGGTGGTGATCGATTGACCCCTAGGTCATACCTATAGGGCAATACTCTTAATTGATCATTTAATTAATCGTATAATGTTACGAGTTAATTAAATTACTTGAAAAATTGACGGACGATTTTGGAAGTAAAATTTACGTATCAAATTGAAATGTGATTAAATGAGATACGGTCTGAGTAATTGAATTGTATCATTACTCGGATGAAATTATTGTTTACAGAAACAATTAAATTTGAATGAATGATTATAAATACGATTTATAAATTGGTAAAATATTTTGGCACAAGTAATTATGAAATTACTAAGTCAATTTTTGTATGTGACGTATTTTTTATTAATACGTTGATTTTTAACATGTTAAAAATTACATAACAAATTTATGTCACATATGACATGTGACATATTGACATTTGACAAAAATAATATGGATCTCATATTATCATATGTGCCGAAAATGGGAGGTTGTTTAAACAAATATTGTGTTTGTTTAAGTTAGTGGTAAGCATAATGATAATTACTCTAATTTAGGCATGCATACCTAGTGCCTTTTGTGTAAGAGCACAAAGGCCATGCATAGGCCATTTCCTTCCACCCTACCCGGTTCTCCCTTGGAAAGAACAAGGGTTCTTTTTCTTATTTTTCTATTATTCACTATATGGAGTAGTGTGTGGAAAATAATTATTCATTCTTATCACAAAATTATTTTAGTGAGACAAAAATAATCTCTCTTCCTCTCCTCTTCTCTCAACCGGTTTTGAGAGCCTAAAACCAAACATTTTTGGTTCAAATTTTTCATAAGATTAATATTATACTAGATCAAATAATATTAATTAGATTAAGGGTTAGCTTTGGGTATTATTCCTAAGGAGAGATCCTACACTTGGATCTTGTTCTTCCATTAAAGGAAAGCTCAAGAACAAAAGAAAAGGAGACTTCTTTTGTGCCCATTGAACCGAAATACCATTGTAAGAATATGATTTCTTCTCTATTTTGTTTATTTGTTTGCATGCATAAAATCCATATTTAATTTTATGACAAATTAATTAAGACATATATGAGTATGTTAGTGTATATAGATCTACATTTTCCTTCAATTGGTATCAGAGCCACGGTTGTTTGCATGCAAATCGGTTAAAAGTTTTTCCGAGTTACAAGAATAACAAATAAAACTTGTAAATTTTGTGTTATTATGATATATCACGAAATTAGTCCATGCATGTTAAAATTTCTGGTCCTAAAATGTTTTAGGATATTTTGGTTAATTTTACGGATTTTTATTGTTCATATTTTACATTAATGGCATTTAAATGTGATTTTATGAGTAAAAATGTCATTTTTGGTCTAAAATTAGCTATACTTCGAATTTTAAGTTGATTTTTGGATATGTTGTCACATATATTATTTTGAGATAACCTGTAAATTTTCATAATTTTTGGACTTGTTATGCTCGAAAAATGAATTTTTCATTATTAAATTCGGATTTAGGTGAAAAATAGGTTAATATGAGTTAAATTTCGAATCTGGTCATAGAAAATTAATATGTTGTCACATGCAATTTTACAAGATGTGTGTAAAATAATTGGCTATAAAGAAGTCTTTTTGCATGATTTATGGATTTTTGAAGAAAAATAGCATAAATAGTGACATTATTAGTGGAAAATTAATAAAACATAATCTATGACTTAGGAAAAACGTCTAATGTTGCATTTTATTATCTTTTTCAGATCTAAAATTGAAAAGTTAGTGAAAATAATTTTTCCATGTTTTCATGATTATTTTATTAAAATCGATAAACCGCAACATTGTTTTTCCGGAAAAATTTCGAAATTTTTAACCTAAGATTTTGAACATTATGAGTGTCATGGAAATTTTCCAGAATGTTCATGAGTTTAAATTTCTAATTTTGAATTTATTTGAAATTTTGTGATTTATTTGAAGTTTAATAGCTTATTTTTGTAATTTTAGTCCATTTATGAACAATTTTATAAGATATGGGTTAATTATGGTCAAATTATTAGTGAAGACTATATTTTGAGTCCTAAGAGGTTAGGGTAATTAACTTATGCATAAATATGAGTTTATGTATTTTTGTGATTATAAAATGTTGAAATCACGCAAATCCGTAAAAACCGAGTAATATACGATATTGGCAAATTAAAGGCGATTTAGCATAAAAAATTAAGCATGTTCATACATATTATAATGCTGCATTTTCTTTATGATTGTCATAATTTTAATTTATGTAATTTTGAATTATGTAATTTTACTTAGTATGGCCTTAGATTTAATTGGTATTTCCCGATATGTATGGGAATATCGATTCGGTTGTAATTTTATTGTGATCTCGTATCACCGTTTTGTAATTTAATAGATTTATTTTATTTTAGTTACAAATGTATAATAGGAAATTATGTAATTTATTATGTAATTTTATTCATTCCGGAGTTCCCAAAGACGGATTTCTTCAAGAATGGCGATACATAAAGACGGTGTTACCTCGAGATGCGTGCCACAACCGAAGTTCAAGGGACCAATGGAGTTGGTTTCCGAATATGTAATAGTTAAATAGTTTTTCTATTTTAGGAAAGGCCATACTAGGATTTATTTATCTTTATGCTTGCATTTTATTTTATGTCACATGCATCGCTAAATCGCCATAACTTAAACATGCATTTTTATCTTATCGAGTTTATCGACCGTGTCAATTCAAATTATCGTAGTTCACCGCTTTAGTTCACTTAAAACGTGATAGATAATAAATTGGCATGACCTCTCGCTAAAACAATTAATTGAGACATAGCCTTACCAAATAGTAGAAACCATGAAAACCTATTTCGCGAGGGAGTGCACTCGGCTACCCCGGGTACAAACCTTGTTACGTAGGGGAAGTGGGTGATGAATGTTAATCCACCGAATTCATGTTGATAAGGGATGTATCGGCTACCCCGTGCCCAAGTTGATGTGGTTTGGATAATGGACACATTTATTCGAAATTTGGATTGAACTCAACAAAAGTAATTGATAAGGGTTGCATCGGCTACCCCGTGCCCTTGTTGATGTGTTTTGGGCTATAGATAAACATTAGAGTAATTTTATCGACCAAGAGTTCTAAAAGTAGAATCGATTAAAAGGTTAATCCACCGAGTTATATTAATGAAGGTTGCATCGGCTACCCCGTGCCTAAGTTGATATGAATTTGGGTCTTGGAATCATTTATCATAGTTGGGTAGAGGTCACTATGTAAATGCTATACTTGTTTTTCCAAGTATTAATAAAACGATAAATGTTAAGTTTTCCACTATTCCGTTTTATATTGTTCTATTTCTTTACCACAATTCATATACGATATCATTTCGATTTTGATAACGAATCTCCATTAAAACATTATAACTAAAGACAAATATGAATTTGCTTCTAAAACCTCAAATGAACCATTGATAAGGATCTCTTGTAAAGAGTATAGATTAAAGTTATTCATTATCAAACAGGTTTTTGATTCTTGACTAACACTTCTACTTACAATGCACTATGTTTCATATGCTTAATTGAATTAAGTACCTTGAAGCGATAAATTGTTTTGGTGATTAGATTTTCAGAATTCGTAATTGACCAAAATAACGCAACCACTTCAATGAAAGTTTTAAGACTAAAACGAACAAATGAAGAGTGTTCTTCATGAATTCAATTTTGCTACTCAAAGCAAAGACTCATTGAAATGAGTGGGAGCATTCTCTTAAACCGTTAAGATGAGGACAAGGTTCAAGAAGTAAAGATTATAATGGAATTGATACAAGGTAATGTTAAAAGTAAAGTTGTTGAGAATGACGATACTAAACCTATCAATCCCGACCAATAAAGTTTCCATTGTCTTAAATGTTGGACACAAGAAAGGAAACTGCCCCAAATTATTGAAGAATCAACAAGTTAGTTGTGGGACATCTAATGGGACCTTCTTCTTTAAGTGTTTATTTGATTAAACATAAATTTTGCTAGTACCACTTCGTCAATATTAGAAACCAGTGGAGGTTTTCATCATTGTACTTGATACATAGGATGATTAGAATATGACGACTAGCAACAATAATGTCGAGAGATAGAGTAATTGTGTACTCAATCTAGTTTTTGGATTTAAAGTTGTACTTAATTATGATTATTAAGTGCATAAACTCTAAATAAGAATATATAAACTTGTTAAGATACAAAAGAGGTTTTCACTTTTGTGACCCTATACACCACGATTTGATGTATGGCTAGCCCATTATCAAGGTGATTATATTCTAAACCAAACTAGAATAATATATCATGAAGATGATGCAAGACTCAAAATTGGTAACCCAAGATTAAACCTTAAAATTTTGGAATGATGAACGCAAAGAGTTATCGAGTACTCTTGAAACCATTAGATTGTTAATGGTATATGCGTATCTTGTATTCAAAGCAAGATGTCTCGTGCCTTTTGGTTGAAAAGGAGATCGAGGTTGCAAATCATTGATCCAAAATAGGTTGATCATTTTCTTTTACCAACGATTTAAGTTGACCCTAATGTGTTCACTTAATAAGGTAAATAGAGAAATCTTTGAAAAAGTTCAAAGAGTTCAAGGAAACGCGATTTAGTCGTGATGGGATTATCAAAGTGAAGACTTTGATATAAGCCAAAGAGAATGTGATATAGAATCACAAGTTAATCTCTCTTAGCACGCATTATGGATTAATGTGTGGTTGGATAAGAAATCAAACGCTATTCGATATGGTTTGGACTTCAATCAAGTTACTTTGAGTTACTTGATCCTTTTGGGGATTTTATCATTTTTGTCTAGATTATTTTTCCACTAAATCGAATCATATGAGATATGAAATGGTAAGGGTACCATGGTTGTAAGTTTTCACAAGAAACAAATGCTCATTTTCCCTTTTCAATTATCACGAGTACGACGGGTTTTTGCGGCTCGTGAAGCTGTCTTTCTAAAATACAAGTTTATTTTTAGAAGACAGAGTGGGAGAAATTATTCAAGAGCCACAAAGAATGCTACAGAGAATGTTATGTTGCATTCTCTGGTCTTTCTTGGCTACATGAGACGTTTTGTGTAAGACATTGTTTCTTCAAAAACCTAGGAGGTTAAATTCGTCACTTGCTAAAAATGATGAATTCATGCTACTTTTAAGAAAGTAAAGAGCTTATAACTTACAAAAGAAATTGTTTGATTCAAGTTAATTACTTCTAGAAAGTAATGAACGAATGACTTACATAAGAGTGTTTAAGTCACAACTCAATATAAGGCTTAGAGTCATGAGAATCCGAAATAAAAGGCTTGATTAGTGACAAAGGGTTTTGCACTAATAAAGAGATATTTCAAAGCAAGATTGGTTGCAAAGGGTTTTGCACTAATTTAAATGCTTAAGTCTATTTGGATCTTCTTAAGGATTGTGTTTCATTATGAGGTTATGAAATACGTAGCAAGTGAATCTAAAACCCGCTTCTTTAAAAGAAGGAATGTATTCAATACATGTCATGAGTTTTGTAGATTCTTGCAATCCTAAGATAATGTGGAACTTAAGAGAGGGTCTTAAGTAGGACATCAATGAGTTGGAATCAACATTTTGATCATGCGATAAAACATTTCTCGATAAGTCGAGAAGTTATGTTTATACATGGAGTTTAGTGGGAGTTACGGAATTTTTAATTAGTCCGATATGTGGATGACATATTGATCATTGAGAATGATTTAAGACTTTTGGAGTATTATAATACATCTTGAATATCCGGATTTATGAAGATAAATCCACATGATATTAGCGTCAGTAAGAAGTCTTATGTTGATAAGATTCATGACTAGTTCAATTAAATTGAACATATTTGATTGATTTCATTTGCTTCCGCTGCCGAATCAATTAAAAAGAAATGATGTATAACACTTCATATGCTTTGAGTATGATGAATTGTTTTCAAAATCGAATTTAAGTAATCTTTACCAAGTAAGCTATAAAGATTACCCTTAAGTGCTTGCAGAAGCATTAAGGCTATAATGCAAAGTGTTTATGATGCAATTTTGTGTAAGGGTGTTACACAAGTGACAATTGACAATTGAGATTGCGCATGGTTTCGACAAAACCATAATCAAAACACATTAGGATGGTTAAGATACCATTGTGGCAATATTAATTAAGAAGTAGATTTTCTAGAATCGTTCTAGGCAATAAAGAACAATGAGAGATATTTATAACGGAAATTGAGTACACTTGCAATCATGAGATGTGCAAGAGGATGAGTCCCGCACACTGCGAAAACAGTGGGAGCTGTTCTAAGGATAGAAGGCCTATGTCTTGATTGGATCTCGACACGTACTCAGAAAGTTTTGTGATGCAAATGTATACATTACAAAGGAAAACGAGTATGTAGTGAGGTTGAGTAAGGTACAAGAAATTGATAAAACCTACTAACCAAAGCCTTCTCAAAGGCTAAACATGATGAGTCATGTCATTTCAATTGAATTGAAATGAACAACTACGTACAAGATCAAATTAGATTATAGAACATGAAATAGTAATCAGGCATTGACTATTCATATGTGATAATCGCATTTGTCGTTCGAGTTTTACTTTAAAACTCTTTTATTATACTTTGTTACATCCAAACGGGTTGTAGAGACAATTGAACCCCGTTAAAGTGAACACGGATTAGCATTGTATTTGCCCATAGTCACTTGTATGAGGTGACGTCTCGAAGTGACTAGAGTGTGAGGCGATTGATGGCAAGTTCAAGTGCCATAGAGTCATGTGAGATGACTAGTCGATCACATAGGCGGATTGTTAGGAACATTTTGTCGGGCCTTATGACCGCTTATAGAGTTCGGCAAATTTATATAGCCTGGTCGTGGCGAGAGCTACTATAGTATTCTAATGAGTCGATTCTTTTGACTAAAGACTATTCACCTAAGATGGCACGACTTGATTAACTTTGATTTGTGTTACTACGACCTTCGTAAATGGGGTCAAATGGGCATATTTTGGGTTATGATGGATGTGGCTAGTCGAAGGGAATGAGTGCGATAGGAATTGTCCACCCCTTGTCGGGTTAAAACAATATCTCGGGGCCACTTGAGGAGTAATGAAGCGGAAATGCGTGGCCACGCTCGGAAAATATCTATGATAGATAAGTCCAGGTAATTCGGTTATTCTCCGGATCGAGGAAACCACTCTCGATATGATCACTTGCAAGTACGACCGAAAGACACCTTGCATTGAGTGGGAGATAGTAATAGGACAAGAGAATTGGTGACGCACACTTGTCGAGGACAAGTGGGAGATTGTTGGGAAATGTGTCCTCAACAATAGTGCGATCATGTGATTTAAATATCATTATTAAATCTCATTTTAAAGAATACAATTGGGAAGTAATTTTGTTATGTCAACCTGGTCAACATATATCGGTAATGATTGGTGACTAGAGTTTGACATTATTGTCGTGTGACGGTGGTGATCAGTTGACCCCCTAGGTCATACCTATAGGGCAATACTCTTAATTGATCATTTAATTAATCGTATAATGTTACGAGTTAATTAAATTACTTGAAAAATTGACGGACGATTTTGGAAGTAAAATTTACGTATCAAATTGAAATGTGATTAAATGAGATACGGTCTGAGTAATTGAATTGTATCATTACTCGGATGAAATTATTGTTTACAGAAACAATTAAATTTGAATGAATGATTATAAATACGATTTATAAATTGGTAAAATATTTTGGCACAAGTAATTATGAAATTACTAAGTCAATTTTTGTATGTGACGTATTTTTTATTAATACGTTGATTTTTAACATGTTAAAAATTACATAACAAATTTATGTCACATATGACATGTGACATATTGACATTTGACAAAAATAATATGGATCTCATATTATCATATGTGCCGAAAATGGGAGGTTGTTTAAACAAATATTGTGTTTGTTTAAGTTAGTGGTAAGCATAATGATAATTACTCTAATTTAGGCATGCATACCTAGTGCCTTTTGTGTAAGAGCACAAAGGCCATGCATAGGCCATTTCCTTCCACCCTACCCGGTTCTCCCTTGGAAAGAACAAGGGTTCTTTTTCTTATTTTTCTATTATTCACTATATGGAGTAGTGTGTGGAAAATAATTATTCATTCTTATCACAAAATTATTTTAGTGAGACAAAAATAATCTCTCTTCCTCTCCTCTTCTCTCAACCGGTTTTGAGAGCCTAAAACCAAACATTTTTGGTTCAAATTTTTCATAAGATTAATATTATACTAGATCAAATAATATTAATTAGATTAAGGGTTAGCTTTGGGTATTATTCCTAAGGAGAGATCCTACACTTGGATCTTGTTCTTCCATTAAAGGAAAGCTCAAGAACAAAAGAAAAGGAGACTTCTTTTGTGCCCATTGAACCGAAATACCATTGTAAGAATATGATTTCTTCTCTATTTTGTTTATTTGTTTGCATGCATAAAATCCATATTTAATTTTATGACAAATTAATTAAGACATATATGAGTATGTTAGTGTATATAGATCTACATTTTCCTTCAGACTTTGAAAATGTTCAAAAGAAAATACAAAAGTTGAAAGTTGTCAAGTATTGAAATGCCAAAAATCAAAAGAAATGGCAAAAAGAAAGTGTTCTCAAATGTCAAATGCCACAAGAAATTGGGGGGAAAAACAACAACAAAAGCAAACTCCCACATGAAACTCAATTACTATTGATCCCTTTTTCCATCGTATCCACTTTTGTGCATGGTAGAGAGGGGACGACCCTTCTTCTTGTCTAGGCAAGAAGGGGAATTCCGCGATCCTCCAGTGTTTCTAACACCATAGGGAGTCTATTCTTGACAAAAGCATTTAACGATTGAGGACAAAGGTACCCTAGCTTGACACAACTTGGAGGTGATTTATTGGTATCCTTCTAGGCTTAGTAGTTTGAAGAAACCATATCAATGAAGGAGTGTGTGCCCTTGAATTGCTTCCCCTTTAGATAATTTCCGCCACTTAGATGAGGAAAGTGGCTATTCTTTTTTTAGATGCATCCATTAATTGATTTTGTGTGCTTTAATGATTGGATGTGTCGGCATCCTACCTCATGGTTGTCTTGTTGTAAATTGAAGGGGCGGAGTGAGACCCGCTAATTGTCTCATATCGGCTATATTAGTAGGTTAGTTTAAATAAGCGTCCTAGTTTTGTCACCTCTTTACTCGGGACGAGCAAAGGTTCGGTTTGGGGATATTTGATGTGATCAATATTTGAGCATATTTAGTCCCCGAATTAGCCTCGTTCCTATGCTTTTTGTGCATATTTGGGTCATTTACTATCTTTAGTCCTTTGTTTTGCATATTCTTTGAGGTTTTGTTTCCTTGGTAGGATAGAAGTGCAAACCTTGCATTTTTCATGGCAAAATAGATCTAAATTGATCGAATCTAATGATCAAGCATCAAAGAGAAGACAAGATTAGAAGGCCTTTGTACATAATGTAGTAGATGGGCAATGATGAAGAAGATCCTTGCATCCCCGACAAAATTCCGAAGGATTGTTGGAAGAAGAAAAGAAGGAAAGAAGAAATGGCACGCTGAACTAGGATCCGAGCGTCTCACCTATCGGGATGCCTGTCCAGAAGCTCCACAAGCCGCTCATCCAAGCTGCCAGGCCGCTCGTACAACACCTACACGATCCGCTCGTCCCGACCTTTTGGACGCTCGGATTGTCCTCTGGTGCAACACGACCCCTTCTTTCTTCATTCGAGATGCGCATATTTTTGAAAGACTAGCTAAAAGGAGACCCGCATCTTTTCTTGAGAGGAGCGATTCCTCAAGGACTTAATCGTCATTTAAGCCCTTAGTAACCCTAATTTGTGAACCTAATCCCCACTATAAATACCCCTTTAGTCTAATTAGATTATCATGTTCTTCTTATCAATCTTTAGTGTAGTATATATTATTCTAATTTCTCTTTAATCTTGTAATCAACTTCTAATAAAGTCTTAATACAAATCTCATTTCCTGAATTTCTCTATTGTTCATCCTTTATTTTGGGTAATTGAAGATTATTTGGGTTTATTGGGAGATTGACAACCTTCCATCAATCACCAAGTACTTCTATTATTCTTTGCATTATTATTTTGGAATCATCATTAGGTATAATTCACTTAATCCCTTTTTAATTATTGTTAATCATCTTCATTTATTCATCATGTTTTGCTTTGTTAATATGATTGACAACCTTGTTAACATGTTAAACTTGATAATGAGTGAGTAGTTTCCTTAACTAGGGTTAATGGGGAATTAGGGGAAACCAACATGGGGGATGATTCATGCTTAATTTAATATGTTCACATAATTTATTTGCTTGCTTGTTCAGATCTCAACTTATGCACATGTTATGTTTGATGAAATGTGAGCCTATGAATCCTTACATTTTTTACCCATCACTTACCTTTTCAATGAGACTTGTAAGACATAAACCAACTCGAGTCTCATTAGACCATGCATATAGTTGAGTAGGGAGGATTAAGTCGACTTGTAGGTGTTGTACAATCTAATTGATTCTGCTCCGGGACCCAAACCTTCCTAGGATTGTAAGATATAAACCAACTCGATCCTATCACAACAATAATTGCTTGCTTATAATTTGAGAATATGTTTGTATGATCAATTCCCATGAATCCCCTATGAACCCATGACACCCTAGTGCTTTTAATCAATTATTTACATCTCATTTTATTCATCTTGCTTGTTTATTTTTATTGTTATTTAGTTTAGTGATCTTCTTATCTCAACCCAAATTGTGACACCCCTAGACACAACTACTTACAATCGAAAATCCTACATCAATACCCGTCCCTTGGGATCCGACCTTTACTTGCCGCTTAACTAGTAGTAGAGTTGTTTGTGAAGTTATAAATATTGTTTTGGTCTAGGTGCTCCTAACGACAAGTAACCGAAATCTAAGCTCAAAGCGGACCGACCACTATAGTATTTTTGAGGTTTAGATCTAGAACAAAAATATACATAAAACAATTTTATGAGAGAAGATATGCGAGAGAGCATAAGAGTTTTTCCTCTAGTGAAAAATGAGAACCAATCTCATGTGATATGGGGAGGGGGTGCCGGTTTTTTTAGGCATGGGGAAGGCAAGGCTTTTGCCTTTTTTTTTTCTTTCCAAAGACTGTAGACTAGGTTTAGGTTGTTTTTAGTATGATGATTATGTTTTGTGCCATAAAACAATCAACCACACAACCCTAGTCTACCCATCACAAAACCGGCTCCTACTACATAAAATGGACTCTATTTTATTTTTGTAATTTGTCATTTGTAATAGGTTGTGACATGTGACATGTGACATGTAACATGTCATTTGTAATATAATTACATATTTAACTAATTAAATATCATTTTAAATTAAATAAATTACATTTAACAAATTAACAAGTAATTCACAATTACTTGTAAATAAAATGGGTCACTTTAAGACTAGTTGATATAATCTACAACATCTTGTAATTATAACTAACTAATTACCCTTATCTTTAATGTTTCATAAACATTAATCAATCTTAGTAATATATCAAAATAATTACTAAATTGAATCTTATTTAATCACATTACAATAAGATATATAATTCTCACTTATAAATAAATTTGTTCAATTTCAGGATTTAATTAATCCGTATCAATATACGATTAATTAACTTTTCAGTTTGGGAATCGTCCTATAGGTGTGACCTTAAGGGATCAACTGATCATCACCATCAAATGACAGTAATGTCAAACTCTAGTTAGCCAATCATTACCGATTAATGTTCATCAGTTGACTATATAATTGAATCATCCCTGACGTATTCTTATTATGAGATTTAATTATGATGTTTAATCATGTGATCGCACTATTGTTGAGGACACTTACATACTCCAACAATCTCCCACTTGTTCGAGACAAGTGTGCGTCACCAATTCTCTTGTCCTATTACATCATTTCCCACTCAATGCAAGGTGTTTTGCATGTCGTACTTGCATTTGATCATCTTGAGTGGTTTCCTCGATTTGGAGAGTAACTGTCTGACCGGAATTATCTACCATAGATACCTTCCGTGCGTGGCCACGCATTTTCAGTTCACTACTCCTCGAGTGGCCCTGAGATTTTAGATAACCCTAACAAGGGAGTGGAAAATTCCTATCGCACTATTCCCTTCGTATAGCCACAGTTCATCATGACCCAAAAGATACCCATTTGACTTCAGTTACGACAGTCGTAGAGCATAAATCAAAGTCACTCAGAAAATGTGCCACCTTGGGCAAACAGTCTCTAGCCAAAGAATTGACTCAAAAGAATACTATAGTAGCTCTTGCCACGACCAGACTTTATAAAAATAACAGAACTCTATAAGCGGTCACTGCCCGACAGAGTGTCCCATACATTCTGCCTATGTGATCGACTAGTCATCCCATATGACTCTTCACTTTAATAGGATTCAACGTTGTCCTTACAACCTATTTGGATATAACAAATTAATAAAAGAGTTTTTAATAAAACTCAAACGATGAATGCATTATCACATATATAAAATTGATACCATATCAATTACTACATAATCTATAATCAATACTTAATATTGTATATATCTATACATCTCAACTCAATTGAAATGGCATGAATTATCATGCTTAGCCTATGAAAAGGCCTTGGTTAGCAAGTTTCAGCAATACCTTGCACTTTCCCTAACCTTACTATATACTATTTCCCATTCTTGTGAATAATCTTGTATTATAAAACTTCTTTAAGTACGTGTCTAGATCCAATCTGGACATAGGCTCTCTTTCCTTTAAACAACTCCCACTGTCCTCACAACGTGTAGGGATAGGACCTTCGGTTATTGGAACGAACTACCATAGTTCATATAACCGAATCATAATATGATCCCCTCCTTTTTGCATATCTTATTATTGCAAGTGTACTCAATTTTCGTTGTGTATATCTCATTGTTCAACTGCCTAGGATGTTATTAGCAGATATCCTCCTTAAATAATATAGCCAAGATGGTTCTCTAACCATCCTTCTGTGTTTAGAATATGGTTTTCGTGTAACTTCTTGCACAAAAAAAAAAAACATCTCAATTCTAAATGCTTAGCTTCATATCTTTAGTACTTCCTGAGTACTAACTAATGAAATATATGGCTATATAGAGACTTCTCTCAAAGATTCGATTTGTAACTTTTCGTCATACTCCAAGTATACGAAATTTAAGAATCGTGATACATCTTAGCGTAATGAATTAATCCCACAGCGGAAGCATGTGGAGTCAATTTCTACATGGTCAATACCTTTAAACATGTCTAGACTCTTATCAATATAAGAATATTCATTTAGCGCTAATATCCTCTTAGAACTATCGTTATAGGTCTGGATACCTTAGGGATGTATTTATCTTCTCTTAAGTCTTCGATCATTCACAATGATCAATATGTCCCTTACATATAAGACTAGTAACACCACATTACTCCCACTAAACTCCATGTATACACAGAACTACTCGACAATTCGAGAAAATTTTATCACATGATCAAAACATATGATTTAACACCTTTACTTCTACTTAAGATTTCATCCTACCTTAGCATAGTTGTGATTATCAAAACTCATGCAAGATGATTTTGAAATCCAACTGTCAAATCATATCAGAATTCAATAAAGCGTTGTTGTTGCGTGCAAAACCCTTTGTGACCAATCAACCAAGCTAAGTAAACATTTTCATGTTTATGCTCATTTCGGACTTTTGTGGAGTTGAAACTAGATAAAGCATCTTAATATGTTACAGGTTTGTTACTTCCAAAAATAACATGACTCCTGTCCACTTAGGTTTCGAATAAATAATCACTGATTTTGACCAAGAAGGAACATCTTCACACGTCTTATTCTCAGTTTGTGGCTCTTGAACATTTTCTCCCACTCTGTCTTTAAGAAATTGTCCTCATTTCTTTAATAGACAACATCACGAGCAAACAAACCCTTTGTTCTCGTGATCATGTAGGAAGAGAGAGCACATGTTTACTATCGAAACAAGCTACAACTTAGGTGCTAGGCCTAACCATATCTCATATGAATTGTACTAGATTGCTTTAACTATATTCTGGTTTAGTGGAAAAAATAAAAATGCTAGACAAATTTGTAACCGAAACTATCTCCAACTTTATAGTAAAGATTCAATCATATCGTATAGGATTCTTTGTAACTTTCTATTACACCTTATCTTGATAGGGTGTGATCATGAAAGTGATTTTGTGATATCATATCACACTCTGTATGGTGCAGATAAAAGTCATAACTTTATTGTTCCCCATTATAACAAAGTAACAATACTTTGGTTATATAATATGTAGGTTTGATAGCTTTTAAACATTCATTGAACTTATTCAAAGAATTTCTCTTCTTACATCATTAAGTGGATACCTAGTATCTACCTAATTCGTTGGTAAAAGAGATGAAGAAGTAATAACCTTTTCTGATTGAGATTGTATTCGACCATACACTCCAAGTGTAAATAGGGCGAATATCTTGCTCTATTCATAATCCTTTTTCAAAAAAAAAGTCATGAATTAACTTGCTTTGAATACAAGATTCGCATACACCAAAAGATTCCCAATCAAATGGTTTGGGAGACTAGTCAAAACTAGTTTCTAAACGTGATTTTCAATCAAGAATTGAGAAAGGATTGGGGTCACCAACTTGAGTCTTGTATATATGATATTTTATTTATAGTTTGAATATAATTACCTTGATTTGTATGGTCTCACCATAAACTTAATCGTGGTATAATAGGGCACAACGCTTGTTTTTAGTTGCATAATAGAGAAACCCTTTTGCGGTTTTCTACAAAAACTTGAATTATATTCTTATTTAGCGTTAGTGTACATCATAACAATTATTGAGGTACATTTCTAAATACAAAACTAAAATGAGTACACTATAACACTTATATGTCTATGGATGAAATGACAGCTACCCTAGTTCTATTCATGTAAATTTCTGAATTTATTCTTACTTGTCGTCACACGATAATGCCAAATATTATGACGAAATACACAAATTTGTATTAAATACTCATGATGTGGTAATTGGCAAAAATGCAATGTCAATGTCATAGAAATTCAGGAAGGAATATGTTGGAGTCAGACGACCAACTTCTTAGATCTTTACTTTTTTGGGATTTGTATCTATTTTAGTGTCTAACACCTTCTCTTTCGAGCCTAGTTCTATCCTTAACAATTAAGATAGGAACTTTACTTCTTATTGCTCCCACTCACTTCAAGAATTTCTACTTGAAGTAGACTTATCTTCATATAAATTCCTAGTTAATCCTTCACAAAGATGAACTCTATTGTGGTATTTGGTTAATCAAAATTTGTAACAAATCAATTTACCAATTTAACATTGTCATATTCTTAACAACTTAAGTGCTTGATGACAAGTGTTCAGGTTGAGCAATAAGACTTTTGAACCATGGATGTAAAGAAGAAATTATCAAAACATATTTTGACTAATTATCACTTATAATCACCCCCTTTTATAAGAAATTATATATAGGTATGTAAGGAATTTAAGATATTAATCTTATATTTGCATAGGCCAATTCCTATCGAGTTCTATAGAATAGAATGATTCCTATAGAGCTAGTCCACAACCTATGATACGGTTCATTTTAGAAAGAGATTCTTTGTTGTTTAGCAATATTGGTTTAGCGGAAACTCGTGTTACAATCGAATTGATATCGTATATTAATAGGAGAAATGATAAAGAACAACATAAAATAACGAAATAGTGGGAAAAGAAAACATTCATCGTTATAATTAAAACATTTTAACATGTTTTAACATTTATATAATGACTTCCACCCAATTATATAAATGATTCCGAGATCCAAAATTCATATTAACTTGGATGTGAGCCAACGGGCCCTCTACACCTTTACTAATATAACTTGGTGGGTTAACCCTCTTAACCGATTCTACAATTAGAACTCTCGGTCGATGAATTTACGTTAAGTTCATCTTTAACCCGAACCTATTGCGGCTACGGTCGCAAAATACCTTCGTTGAGATCAACCAAACTTTCGAAGTGTAATAACTATTTATTACCCCACTTACCCAACGTCAATTGTAAGTACCCCGGTATAATATTTTAATACCGTATTGTACCTTTATGAAATTGAGATTCATGGGTTCCTACTATTTGGTAAGGCTATGTCTCAATCTTTAAAAATGAAGGTCTTGTCAATTTATTATCTATCAAATTTAAGTGAACTAAATTTTCGGAGTAACGATAATTATAATTGACACGGTCGAATACTCGATATGATATGCATGTGGTGTTTAGGCGATTTGGCAATGCATGCAACATATAATGAAAAATGCATAAGCAATAAATAAATTTCCTATTATGGCCTTCCTAAAATAGAAAATCAAATAATCTATTACAAATTCGGAAACCAACTCCATTTGTCCCTTGAATCTTCAAGTGGCACGCTTCCCAAGGTAACACCGTCTTGATCGGAACGCCTTTCCGATTGGCACCGTCTTGAAGGAACTCCGGAATTACAAATAATAATAAAATACATAGCTATTCCTATTATACATTTGTAATATGAAAAACTAGTAAAAATAAAAGTGATACGAGATCACATTAAATTACAACCGAATCGGTATTCCCTAACATTATGGGTAATACCGATTAAAACTAAGGCCATACTAAGATAAAATTACATAATTCAAAATTACATAAATAAAATTATGACATTCATCAAAGAAAAATGCAGCATTATTATATGATCTAACATGCCAAATTAATGTGCCAAATCGCCCAACTTAAACCTTATATCGTATATAATTCGGTTTCATGGAAATGCGTGATAATAACTTACTAAAATCACAAATCAATATTTAAATCAAATTTAAACCCATGTTAATTATCCTAACTCTCTTAGGACTCAAACATTAGTCTTCACTCAATTTTTGACTATAATTCAACTTGGTTTTTCAATTATTGCTTATTAAACTTCTTATAATCACAACAATTATGAAATAATTCCCAACTAATCATAAAAAATTAAAAAAAATTCGAAATCTCATTTTTGTAAATACTTGAATATTTACAAGATTCCAAAAAATCAATAAAATTTTCCCACAAAATATTTATAATTTATTTCATTAATAAATGGTGTAAATCATAACTTTTACCATTTAATTCCAAATTAAACATAAAAATTATGGAAAAATCAAAATCAAAATTTCGAACATTCTAAAATAATTTCCAGAACCTGGAAATGGCCAAATTTCAACCAAAATTTCGAATTAATTTTTATGACTAATAAAGTTGCCCTTTTATCGAATTTATCACATCAAAAACAATAAACATACCAAATAAATCAAAATTAATCATGCAACTTTAGATCTGATGTTCATATAATATCTACAACATTATAGAAAAATTTCATGCCATAAAATTTATTTTAGCTATTTTTGCTAAAAATAGTCACTATTTATATCATTTTAACCATTAAAATTATAAATCATGCACAATAAATCACATTTATCTAAATAACTTGTTGATTTAGAACTAGTGGATATAGTTGCATGCATAACAAAATAAAAGAGATAAAGAAGAAAACAGTATTCCTTACATTGTTAAATGGTTCGAAATGGGCACAAGTAAGGTCTCCTACCTTCACTTGTTCTTGAGCTTAGTATGTTAGGATGATTTCCAAATATCTTCAAGTTCCAAGTGTAGGAACACTCCAATCGGTTGCACCCAAGACATTCCCATAATACCAATTCATATACTAACTAGGTATTATGAATTAGTAACCTTAAATTTGGATCTAATATTATTTTCATTATTACTATTGTATTTTTGAGGTTATATTAGATCTAGAACAAAAATATACATAAAACAATTTTATGAGAGAAGATAAGAGAGAGAGCATAAGAGTTTTTCTTCTAGTGAAAAATGAGAACCAATCTCATGTGATATGGGGAGGGGTCCGTTTTTTTAGGCATGGGGAAGGCAAGGCTTTTGGCTTTTTTTTTTCTTTCCAAAGACTATAGACTAGGTTTAGGTTGTTTTTAGTGTGATAATTATGTTTTGTGCCTTAAAACAATCAATCACACAACCCTAGTCTACCCATCACAAAACCGGCTCCCACTACATAAAATAGACTCCATTTTATTTTTGTAATTTGTCATTTGTAGTATGTTGTGACATGTGACATGTAACATGTCATTTGTAATATAAATGCATATTTAACTAATTAAATATCATTTCAAATTAAATAAATTACATTTAACAAATTAACAAGTAATCCACAATTACATGTAAATAAAATGGGTCACTTTTAGACTAGTTAATATAATCTACAACATCTTGTAATTATAACTAGGAAAAATTACAAATAACCACCTTGTATTTGCGTATTTTTACAAATTACCACCACGTATTTGCGTTTTTACAAATAACCCCCAAATTTCAATGTATATTCCCCAATCACCACCATATTTTTATCCCGAACATCGTTTTTCTTATTTCCCGTCTTGTTAAGTGACGACTTAGATGAAATACCCAAATTACCCTCCAATACTCAATACAACCACACTAATTACCCCCATACACATTTCATTTTCCCAATTCAATTCAATAACCCTAAATCCCCAAATTCATATCATTAATCCCCATTTTCTTTCATCGTCATTTCCTCACGTTGTTAATGTTGCACTCACTTCCAGTCTTTCACACTCCAAACCTTTTCTTTGAACATTCTCCATGTCCTTTCTTTGAGTGAAGGAAGTAAGGAACCATAAAACTAACATGTCATTTAAAAATCTCACCTTTAATAATCAGTTCAAACCCATTTCATAGTTTTTTTGTTTTTCTCCCTTTAATTCTCATATAAAAATTTCATTTTTATAATTAATTTAAACCTATTTCATAGTTTTGTATGTCCTCCCTTCAAATTTTATTCAAAAATTTCACCTTTATAATTAATTGAAACCCATTTTACAATTTATGTTTTGAAGAAATGACCCATTTCTTAAAATGTTCACAAATTCTTGGATCTAAGTATCCAAACTCAATTTAACAAACTTTGTTGAAAGTTCGAAACTTTTAGAACAAAATAAAATGAGGGTATTGAGTGAATCATGGTGTTTTTGCAATGGTGGTGAAAAATCAGAAGGACCGAAAGCTTTAATATTTTCCAGCAAAAGTAGTGGAACGGCAGAGCTTTCATCTTCATTACCCTATAATCTTCAACATCGATATTGAAAGGATTGCATTCATTTGATGGATTGCGGACTGGTGGTTGAAGGAGGAATTTGGGAATTTAGTGTTTTTAAATTGGGAAAAATGAAATGTATATGGGGTAATTAGTGTGGTTGTAACTGGTAATTTGTATTGAGTATTGGAGGGTAATTTGGGTATTTCACCTAAATCTTCATTTAACGAGACGGGAAATAAGAAAACCGATGTTCGGGATAAAAATACGGTGGTGATTGGGGAATATACATTGAAGTTTGGGGGTTATTTGTAAAAACGCAAATACGTGGTGGTAATTTGTAAGAATACGCAAATACGTGGTGGTTATTTGTAATTTTTCCTTATAACTAACTAATTACTCTTATCTTTAATATTTCATAAACATTAATCAATCTTAGTAATATATCAAAATAATTACTAAATTGAATCTTATTTAATCATATTACAATAAGATATATAATTATTACTTATAAATAAATTTGTCCAATTTAAGGATTTAATTAATCCGTATCACTATACGATTAATTAACTTTTCAGTTTGGGAATCGTCCTGTAGGTGTGACCTTAAGGGATCAACTGATCATCACCGTCAAATGACAGTAATGTCAAACTCTAGTTAGCCAATCATTACCGATTAATGTTGATCAGTTGACTATATAATTGAATCATCCCTGACGTATTCTTATTATGAGATTTAATTATAATGTTTAATCATGTGACCGCACTATTGTTGATGACACTTACGTACTCCAACAATCTCCCACTTGTTCGAGACAAGTGTGCGTCACCAATTCTCTTGTCCTATTACATCATTTCCCACTCAATGCAAGGTGTCTTGCATGTCGTACTTGCATTTGATCATCTTGAGTGGTTTCCTCGATCTGGAGAGTAACTGTCTGACCGGAATTATCTACCATAGATACCTTCCGTGTGTGGCCACGCATTTTCAGTTCACTACTCCTCGAGTGTCCCTGAGATTTTAGATAACCCTAACAAGGGAGTGGAAAATTCCTATCGCACTATTCCCTTCGTATAGCCACAGTTCATCATGACCCAAAAGATACCCATTTGACTTCAGTTACGACAGTCGTAGAGCATAAATCAAAGTCACTCAGAAAATGTGCCACCTTGGGCGAACAGTCTCTAGCCAAAGAATTGACTCAAAAGAATACTATAGTAGCTCTTGCCACGACCAGACTTTATAAAAATTACCAGAACTCTATAAGCGGTCACTGCCCGACAGAGTGATCGACTAGTCATCCCATATGACTCTTCACTTTAATAGGATTCAACGTTGTCCTTACAACCTATTTGGATATAACAAAGTAATAAAAGAGTTTTTAATAAAACTCAAACGATGAATGCATTATCACATATATAAAATTGATACCATATCAATTACTACATAATCTATAATCAATACTTAATATTGTATATATCTATACATCTCAACTCAATTGAAATGGCATGACTTATCATGCTTAGCCTATGAAAATGCCTTGGTTAGCAAGTTTCAGCAATACCTTGCACTTTCCCTAACCTTACTATATACTATTTCCCATTCTTGTGAATAATCTTGTATTATAAAACTTCTTTGAGTACGTGTCTAGATCAAATCTGGACATAGGCTCTCTTTCCTTTAAACAACTCCCACTGTCCTCACAACGTGTAGGGATAGGACCTTCGGTTATTGGAACGAACTACCATAGTTCATATAACCGAATCCTAATATGATCCCCTCCTTTTTGCATATCTTATTATTGCAAGTGTACTCAATTTCCGTTGTGTATATCTCATTGTTCAACTGCCTAGGATGTTATTAGCAGATATCCTCCTTAAATAATATAGCCAAGATGGTTCTCTAACCATCCTTCTGTGTTTAGAATATGGTTTTGGTGTAACTTCTTGCACACAAAAAAACATCTCAATTCTAAATGCTTAGCTTCATATCTTTAGTACTTCCTGAGTACTAACTAATGAACTATATGGCTATATAGAGACTTCTCTCAAAGATTCGATTTGTAACTTTTCGTCATACTCCAAGTATACGAAATTTAAGAATCGTGATACATCTTAGCGTAATGAATTAATCCCGCAGCGGAAGCATGTGAATTCAATTTCTACATGGTCAATACCTTTAAACATGTCTAGACTCTTATCAATATAAGAATATTCATTTAGCGCTACTATCCTCTTAGAACTATCGTTATAGGTCTGGATACCTTAGAGATGTATTTATCTTCTCTTAAGTCTTCGATCATTCACAATGATCAATATGTCCCTTACATATAAGACTAGTAACACCACATTACTCCCACTAAACTCCATGTATACACAGAACTACTCGACAATTCGAGAAAATTTTATCACATGATCAAAACATACGATTTAACTCCTTTACTTCTACTTAAGATTTCATCCTACCTTAGGATAGTTGCGATTATCAAAACTCATGCAAGATGATTTTGAAATCCAACTGTCAAATCATATCAGAATTCAATAAAGCGTTGTTGTTGCGTGCAAAACCCTTTGTGACCAATCAACCAAGCTAAGTAAACATTTTCATGTTTATGCTCATTTCGGACTATTGTGGAGTTGAAACTAGATAAAGCATCTTAATATGTTACAGGTTTGTTACTTCCAAAAATAACATGACTCCTGTCCACTTAGGTTTCGAATAAGTAATCACTGATTTTGACCAAGAAGGAACATCTTCACACGTCTTATTCTCAGTTTGTGGCTCTTGAACATTTTCTCCCACTCTGTCTCTAAGAAATTGTCCTCATTTCTTTAATAGACAGCATCACGAGCAAACAAACCCTTTGTTCTCGTGATCATGTAGGAAGAGAGAGCACATGTTTACTATCGAAACAAGCTACAACTTAGGTGCTAGGCCTAACCATATCTCATATGAATTGTACTAGATTGCTTTAACTATATTCTGGTTTAGTGGAAAAATTAAAAATGCTAGACAAATTTGCAACCGAAACTATCTCCAACTTTATAGTAAAGATTCAATCATATCGTATAGGATTCTTTGTAACTTTCTATTACACCTTATCTTGATAGGGTGTGATCATGAAAGTGATTTTGTGATATCATATCACACTCTGTATGGTGCAGATAAAAGTCATCACTTTATTGATCCCCATTATAAAAAAGTAACAATACTTTGGTTATATAATATGTAGGTTTGATAGCTTTTAAACATTCATTGAACTTATTCAAAGAATTTCTCTTCTTACATCATTAAGTGGATACCTAGTATCTACCTAATTCGTTGGTAAATGAGATGAAGAAGTAATAACCTTTTCTGATTGAGATTGTATTCGACCATACACTCCAAGTGTAAATAGGGCGAATATCTTGCTCTATTCATAATCCTTTTTCAAAAAAAAGTCATGAATTAACTTGATTTGAATACAAGATTCGCATACACCAAAAGATTCCCAATCAAATGGTTGGCAGACTAGTCAAAACTAGTTTCTAAACGTGATTTTCAATCAAGAATTGAGAAAGGATTGGGGTCATCAACTTGAGTCTTGTATATATGATATTTTATTTATAGTTTGAATATAATTACCTTGATTTGTATGGTCTCACCATAAACTTAATCGTGGTATAATAGGGCACAACGCTTGTTTTTAGTTGCATAATAGAGAAACCCTTTTGCGGTTTTCTACAAAAACTTGAATTATATTCTTATTTAGCGTTAGTGTACATCATAACAATTATTGAGGTACATTTCTAAATACAAAACTAAAATGAGTACACTATAACACTTATATGTCTATGGATGAAATGACAGCTACCCTAGTTCTATTCATGTAAATTTCTGAATTTATTCTTACTTGTCGTCACACGATAATGCCAAATATTATGACGAAATACACAAATTTGTATTAAATACTCATGATGTGGTAATTGGCAAGAATGCAATGTCAATGTCATAGAAATTCAGGAAGGAATATGTTGGAGTCAGACGACCAACTTCCTAGATCTTTACTTTTTTGGGATTTGTATCTATTTTAGTGTCTAACACCTTCTCTTTCGAGCCTAGTTCTATCCTTAACAATTAAGATAGGAACTTTACTTCTTATTGCTCCCACTCACTTCAAGAATTTCTACTTGAAGTAGACTTATCTTCATATAAATTCCTAGTTAATCCTTCACAAGGATGAACTCTATTGTGGTATTTGGTTAATCAAAATTTCTAACAAATCAATTTACCAATTTAACATTGTCATATTCTTAACAACTTAAGTGCTTGATGACAAGTGTTCAGGTTGAGCAATAAGACTTTTGAACCATGGATGTAAAGAAGAAATTATCAAAACATATTTTGACTAATTATCACTTATAATCACCCCCTTTTATAAGAAATTATATATAGGTATGTAAGGAATTTAAGATATTAATCTTATATTTGCATAGGGCAATTCCTATCGAGTTCTATAGAATAGAATGATTCCTATAGAGCTAGTCCACAACCTATGATACGGTTCATTTTAGAAAGAGATTCTTTGTTGTTTAGCAATATTGGTTTAGCGGAAACTCGTGTTACAATCGAATTGATATCGTATATTAATAGGAGAAATGATAAAGAACAACATAAAATAACGAAATAGTGGGAAAAGAAAACATTCATCGTTATAATTAAAACATTTTAACATGTTTTAACATTTATATAATGACTTCCACCCAATTATATAAATGATTCCGAGATCCAAAATTCATATTAACTTGGATGTGAGCCAACGGGCCCTCTACATCTTTACTGATATAACTTGGTGGGTTAACCCTCTTAACCGATTCTACAATTAGAACTCTCGGTCGATGAATTTACGTTAAGTTCATCTTTAACACGAACCTATTGCGGCTACGGTCGCAAAATACCTTCGTTGAGATCAACCAAACTTTCGAAGTGTAATAACTATTTATTACCCCACTTACCCAACGTCAATTGTAAGTACCCCAGTATAATATTTCAATACCGTATTGTACCTTTATGAAATTGAGATTCATAGGTTCCTACTATTTGGTAAGGCTATGTCTCAATCTTTAAAAATGAAGGTCTTGTCAATTTATTATCTATCAAATTTAAGTGAACTAAATTTTCGGAGTAACGATAATTATAATTGACACGGTCGAATACTCAATATGATATGCATGTGGTGTTTAGGCGATTTGGCAATGCATGCAACATATAATGAAAAATGTATAAGCAATAAATAAATTTCCTATTATGGCCTTCCTAAAATAGAAAATCAAATAATCTATTACAAATTCGGAAACCAACTCCATTGGTCCCTTGAATCTTCAAGTGGCACGCTTCCCAAGGTAACACCGTCTTGATCGGAACGCCTTTCCGATTGGCACCGTCTTGAAGGAACTCCGGAATTACAAATAATAATAAAATACATAGCTATTCCTATTATACATTTGTAATATGAAAAACTAGTAAAAATAAAAGTGATACGAGATCACATTAAATTACAACCGAATCGGTATTCCCTAACATTATGGGTAATACCGATTAAAACTAAGGCCATACTAAGATAAATTACATAATTCAAAATTACATAAATAAAATTATGACATTCATCAAAGAAAAATGCAGCATTATTATATGATCTAACATGCCAAATTAATGTGCCAAATCGTCCAACTTAAACCTTATATCGTATATAATTCGGTTTCATGGAAATGCGTGATAATAACTTACTAAAATCACAAATCAATATTTAAATCAAATTTAAACCCATGTTAATTATCCTAACTCTCTTAGGACTCAAACATTAGTCTTCACTCAATTTTTGACTATAATTCAACTTGGTTTTTCAATTATTGCTTATTAAACTTCTTATAATCACAACAATTATGAAATAATTCCCAACTAATCATAAAAAATTAAAAAAAATTCGAAATCTCATTTTTGTAAATACTTGAATATTTACAAGATTCCAAAAAATCAATAAAATTTTCCCACAAAATATTTATAATTTATTTCATTAATAAATGGTGTAAATCATAACTTTTACCATTTAATTCCAAATTAAACATAAAAATTATGGAAAAATCAAAATCAAAATTTCGAACATTCTAAAATAATTTCCAGAACCTGGAAATGGCAAAATTTCAACCAAAATTTCGAATTAATTTTTATGACTAATAAAGTTGCCCTTTTATCGATTTTATCACATAAAAAACAATAAACATACCAAATTAATCAAAATTAATCATGCAACTTTAGATCTGATGTTCATATAATATCTACAACATTATAGAAAAATTTCATGCCTTAAAATTTATTTTATCTATTTTTGCTAAAAATAGTCACTATTTATATCATTTTAACCATTAAAATTATAAATCATGCACAATAAATCACATTTATCTAAATAACTTGTTGATTTAGAACTAGTGGATATAGTTGCATGCATAACAAAATAAAAGAGATAAAGAAGAAAACAGTATTCCTTACATTGTTAAATGGTTCGAAATGGGCACAAGTAAGGTCTCCTACCTTTACTTGTTCTTGAGCTTAGTATGTTAGGATGATTTCCAAATTTCTTCAAGTTCCAAGTGTAGGAACACTCCAATCGGTTGCACCCAAGACATTCCCATAATACCAATTCATATACTAACTAGGTATTATGAATTAGTAACCTTAAATTTGGATCTAATATTATTTTCATTACTACTATAGTATTTTTGAGGTTATATTAGATCTAGAACAAAAATATACATAAAACAATTTTATGAGAGAAGATAAGAGAGAGAGCATAAGAGTTTTTCTTCTAGTGAAAAATGAGAACCAATCTCATGTGATATGGGGAGGGGGTGCCGGTTTTTTTAGGCATCGGGAAGGCAAGGCTTTTGGCTTTTTTTTTTCTTTCCAAAGACTATAGACTAGGTTTAGGTTGTTTTTAGTGTGATAATTATGTTTTGTGCCTTAAAACAATCAACCACACAACCCTAGTCTACCCATCACAAAACCGGCTCCCACTACATAAAATAGACTCCATTTTATTTTTGTAATTTGTCATTTGTAGTATGTTGTGACATGTGACATGTAACATGTAATTTGTAATATAAATGCATATTTAACTAATTAAATATCATTTCAAATTAAATAAATTACATTTAACAAATTAACAAGTAATCCACAATTACATGTAAATAAAATGGGTCACTTTAAGACTAGTTAATATAATCTACAACATCTTGTAATTATAACTAACTAATTACTCTTATCTTTAATATTTCATAAACATTAATCAATCTTCGTAATATATCAAAATAATTACTAAATTGAATCTTATTTAATCATATTACAATAAGATATATAATTATTACTTATAAATAAATTTGTCCAATTTAAGGATTTAATTAATCCGTATCAATATACGATTAATTAACTTTTCAGTTTGGGAATCGTCCTGTAGGTGTGACCTTAAGGGATCAACGGATCATTACCGTCAAATGACAGTAATGTCAAACTCTAGTTAGCTAATCATTACCGATTAATGTTGATCAGTTGACTATATAATTGAATCATCCCTGACGTATTCTTATTATGAGATTTAATTATGAGGTTTAATCATGTGATCGCACTATTGTTGAGGACACTTACGTACTCCAACAATCTCCCACTTGTTCGAGACAAGTGTGCGTCACCAATTCTCTTGTCCTATTACATCATTTCCCACTCAATGCAAGGTGTCTTGCATGTCGTACTTGCATTTGATCATCTTGAGTGGTTTCCTCGATCTGGAGAGTAACTGTCTGACCGGAATTATCTACCATAGATACCTTCCGTGCATGGCCACGCATTTTCAGTTCACTACTCCTCGAGTGGCCCTGAGATTTTAGATAACCCTAACAAGGGAGTGGAAAATTCCTATCGCACTATTCCCTTCGTATAGCCACAGTTCATCATGACCCAAAAGATAACCATTTGACTTCAGTTACGACAGTCGTAGAGCATAAATCAAAGTCACTCAGAAAATGTGCCACCTTGGGCGAACAGTCTCTAGCCAAAGAATTGACTCAAAAGAATACTATAGTAGCTCTTGCCACGACTAGACTTTATAAAAATTACCAGAACTCTATAAGCGGTCACTGCCCGACAGAGTGTCCCATACATTCTGCCTATGTGATCGACTAGTCATCCCATATGACTCTTCACTTTAATAGGATTCAACGTTGTCCTTACAACCTATTTGGATATAACAAAGTAATAAAAGAGTTTTTAATAAAACTCAAACGATGAATGCATTATCACATATATAAAATTGATACCATATCAATTACTACATAATCTATAATCAATACTTAATATTGTATATATCTATACATCTCAACTCAATTGAAATGGCATGACTTATCATGCTTAGCCTATGAAAATGCCTTGGTTAGCAAGTTTCAGCAATACCTTGCACTTTCCCTAACCTTACTATATACTATTTCCCATTCTTGTGAATAATCTTGTATTATAAAACTTCTTTGAGTACGTGTCTAGATCAAATCTGGACATAGGCTCTCTTTCCTTTAAACAACTCCCACTGTCCTCACAACGTGTAGGGATAGGACCTTCGGTTATTGGAACGAACTACCATAGTTCATATAACCGAATCCTAATATGATCCCCTCCTTTTTGCATATCTTATTATTGCAAGTGTACTCAATTTCCGTTGTGTATATCTCATTGTTCAACTGCCTAGGATGTTATTAGCAGATATCCTCCTTAAATAATATAGCCAAGATGGTTCTCTAACCATCCTTCTGTGTTTAGAATATGGTTTTTGTGTAACTTCTTGCACAAAAAAAAACATCTCAATTCTAAATGCTTAGCTTCATATCTTTAGTACTTCCTGAGTACTAACTAATGAACTATATGGCTATATAGAGACTTCTCTCAAAGATTCGATTTGTAACTTTTCGTCATACTCCAAGTATACGAAATTTAAGAATCGTGATACATCTTAGCGTAATGAATTAATCCCGCAGCGGAAGCATGTGGATTCAATTTCTACATGGTCAATACCTTTAAACATGTCTAGACTCTTATCAATATAAGAATATTCATTTAGCGCTAATATCCTCTTAGAACTATCGTTATAGGTCTGGATACCTTAGAGATGTATTTATCTTCTCTTAAGTCTTCGATCATTCACAATGATCAATATGTCCCTTACATATAAGACTAGTAACACCACATTACTCCCACTAAACTCCATGTATACACAGAACTACTCGACAATTCGAGAAAATTTTATCACATGATCAAAACATACGATTTAACTCCTTTAATTCTACTTAAGATTTCATCCTACCTTAGGATAGTTGCGATTATCAAAACTCATGCAAGATGATTTTGAAATCCAACTGTCAAATCATATCAGAATTCAATAAAGCGTTGTTGTTGCGTGCAAAACCCTTTGTGACCAATCAACCAAGCTAAGTAAACATTTTCATGTTTATGCTCATTTCGGACTTTTGTGGAGTTGAAACTAGATAAAGCATCTTAATATGTTACAGGTTTGTTACTTCCAAAAATAACATGACTCCTGTCCACTTAGGTTTCGAATAAATAATCACTGATTTTGACCAAGAAGGAACATCTTCACACGTCTTATTCTCAGTTTGTGGCTCTTGAACATTTTCTCCCACTCTGTCTCTAAGAAATTGTCCTCATTACTTTAATAGACAGCATCACGAGCAAACAAACCCTTTGTTCTCGTGATCATGTAGGAAGAGAGAGCACATGTTTACTATCAAAACAAGCTACAACTTAGGTGCTAGGCCTAACCATATCTCATATGAATTGTACTAGATTGCTTTAACTATATTCTGGTTTAGTGGAAAAATTAAAAATGCTAGACAAATTTGCAACCGAAACTATCTCTAACTTTATAGTAAAGATTCAATCATATCGTATAGGATTCTTTGTAACTTTCTATTACACCTTATCTTGATAGGGTGTGATCATGAAATTGATTTTGTGATATCATATCACACTCTATATGGTGCAGATAAAAGTCATCACTTTATTGATCCCCATTATAAAAAAGTAACAATACTTTGGTTATATAATATGTAGGTTTGATAGCTTTTAAACATTCATTGAACTTATTCAAAGAATTTCTCTTCTTACATCATTAAGTGGATACCTAGTATCTACCTAATTCGTTGGTAAAAGAGATGAAGAAGTAATAACCTTTTATGATTGAGATTGTATTCGACCATACACTCCAAGTGTAAATAGGGCGAATATCTTGCTCTATTCATAATCCTTTTTCAAAAAAAAGTCATGAATTAACTTGATTTGAATACAAGATTCGCATACACCAAAAGATTCCCAATCAAATGGTTGGCGGACTAGTCAAAAACTAGTTTCTAAACGTGATTTTCAATCAAGAATTGAGAAAGGATTGGGGTCATCAACTTGAGTCTTGTATATATGATATTTTATTTATAGTTTGAATATAATTACCTTGATTTGTATGGTCTCACCATAAACTTAATCGTGGTATAATAGGGCACAACGCTTGTTTTTAGTTGCATAATAGAGAAACCCTTTTGCGGTTTTCTACAAAAACTTGAATTATATTCTTATTTAGCGTTAGTGTACATCATAACAATTATTGAGGTACATTTCTAAATACAAAACTAAAATGAGTACACTATAACACTTATATGTCTATGGATGAAATGACAGCTACCCTAGTTCTATTCATGTAAATTTCTGAATTTATTCTTACTTGTCGTCACACGATAATGCCAAATATTATGACGAAATACACAAATTTGTATTAAATACTCATGATGTGGTAATTGGCAAGAATGCAATGTCAATGTCATAGAAATTCAGGAAGGAATATGTTGGAGTCAGACGACCAACTTCCTAGATCTTTACTTTTTTGGGATTTGTATCTATTTTAGTGTCTAACACCTTCTCTTTCGAGCCTAGTTCTATCCTTAACAATTAAGATAGGAACTTTACTTCTTATTGCTCCCACTCACTTCAAGAATTTCTACTTGAAGTAGACTTATCTTCATATAAATTCCTAGTTAATCCTTCACAAGGATGAACTCTATTGTGGTATTTGGTTAATCAAAATTTCTAACAAATCAATTTACCAATTTAACATTGTCATATTCTTAACAACTTAAGTGCTTGATGACAAGTGTTCAGGTTGAGCAATAAGACTTTTGAACCATGGATGTAAAGAAGAAATTATCAAAACATATTTTGACTAATTATCACTTATAATCACCTCCTTTTATAAGAAATTATATATAGGTATGTAAGAAATTTAAGATATTAATCTTATATTTGCATAGGGCAATTCCTATCGAGTTCTATAGAATAGAATGATTCCTATAGAGCTAGTCCACAACCTATGATACGGTTCATTTTAGAAAGAGATTCTTTGTTGTTTAGCAATATTGGTTTAGCGGAAACTCGTGTTACAATCGAATTGATATCGTATATTAATAGGAGAAATGATAAAGAACAACATAAAATAACGAAATAGTGGGAAAAGAAAACATTCATCGTTATAATTAAAACATTTTAACATGTTTTAACATTTATATAATGACTTCCACCCAAATATATAAATGATTCCGAGATCCAAAATTCATATTAACTTGGATGTGAGCCAACGGGCCCTCTACACCTTTACTAATATAACTTGGTGGGTTAACCCTCTTAACGGATTCTACAATTAGAACTCTCGGTCGATGAATTTACGTTAAGTTCATCTTTAACCCGAACCTATTGCGGCTACGGTCGCAAAATACCTTCGTTGAGATCAACCAAACTTTCGAAGTGTAATAACTATTTATTACCCCACTTACCCAACGTCAATTGTAAGTACCCCGGTATAATATTTCAATACCGTATTGTACCTTTTCGAAATTGAGATTCATGGGTTCCTACTATTTGGTAAGGCTATGTCTCAATCTTTAAAACTGAAGGACTTGTCAATTTATTATCTATCAAATTTAAGTGAACTAAATTTTCGGAGTAACGATAATTATAATTGACACGGTCGAATACTCGATATGATATGCATGTGGTGTTTAGGCGATTTGGCAATGCATGCAACATATAATGAAAAATGCATAAGCAATAAATAAATTTCCTATTATGGCCTTCCTAAAATATAAAATCAAATAATCTATTACAAATTCGGAAACCAACTCCATTGGTCCCTTGAATCTTCAAGTGGCACGCTTCCCAAGGTAACACCGTCTTGATCGGAACGCCTTTCCGATTGGCACCGTCTTGAAGGAACTCCGGAATTACAAATAATATAAAAATACATAGCTATTCCTATTATACATTTGTAATATGAAAAACTAGTAAAAATAAAAGTGATACGAGATCACATTAAATTACAACCGAATCGGTATTCCCTAACATTATGGGTAATACCGATTAAAACTAAGGCCATACTAAGATAAAACTACATAATTCAAAATTACATAAATAAAATTATGACATTCATCAAAGAAAAATGCAGCATTATTATATGATATAACATGCCAAATTAATGTGCCAAATCGTCCAACTTAAACCTTATATCGTATATAATTCGGTTTCATGGAAATGCGTGATAATAACTTACTAAAATCACAAATCAATATTTAAATCAAATTTAAACCCATGTTAATTATCCTAACTCTCTTAGGGCTCAAACATTAGTCTTCACTCAATTTTTGACTATAATTCAACTTGGTTTTTCAATTATTGCTTATTAAACTTCTTATAATCACAACAATTATGAAATAATTCCCAACTAATCATAAAAAATTAAAAAAATTGAAATCTCATTTTTGTAAATACTTGAATATTTACAAGATTCCAAAAAATCAATAAAATTTTCCCACAAAATATTTATAATTTATTTCATTAATAAATGGTGTAAATCATAACTTTTACCATTTAATTCCAAATTAAACATAAAAATTATGGAAAAATCAAAATCAAAATTTCGAACATTCTAAAATAATTTCCAGAACCTGGAAATGGAAAAATTTCAACCAAAATTTCGAATTAATTTTTATGACTAATAAAGTTGCCCTTTTATCGATTTTATCACATAAAAAACAATAAACATACCAAATTAATCAAAATTAATCATGCAACTTTAGATCTGATGTTCATATAATATCTACAACATTATAGAAAAATTTCATGCCTTAAAATTTATTTTAGCTATTTTTGCTAAAAATAGTCACTATTTATATCATTTTAACCATTAAAATTATAAATCATGCACAATAAATCACATTTATCTAAATAACTTGTTGATTTAGAACTAGTGGATATAGTTGCATGCATAACAAAATAAAAGAGATAAAGAAGAAAACGGTATTCCTTACATTGTTAAATGGTTCGAAATGGGCACAAGTAAGGTCTCCTACCTTCACTTGTTCTTGAGCTTAGTATGTTAGGATGATTTCCAAATATCTTCAAGTTCCAAGTGTAGGAACACTCCAATCGGTTGCACCCAAGACATTCCCATAATACCAATTCATATACTAACTAGGTATTATGAATTAGTAACCTTAAATTTGGATCTAATATTATTTTCATTACTACTATAGTATTTTTGAGGTTATATTAGATCTAGAACAAAAATATACATAAAACAATTTTATGAGAGAAGATAAGAGAGAGAGCATAAGAGTTTTTCTTCTAGTGAAAAATGAGAACCAATCTCATGTGATATGGGGAGGGGGTGCCGGTTTTTTTAGGCATGGGGAAGGCAAGGCTTTTGGCTTTTTTTTCTTTCCAAAGACTATAGACTAGGTTTAGGTTGTTTTTAGTGTGATAATTATGTTTTGTGCCTTAAAACAATCAACCACACAACCCTAGTCTACCCATCACAAAACCGGCTCCCACTACATAAAATAGACTCCATTTTATTTTTGTAATTTGTCATTTGTAGTATGTTGTGACATGTGACATGTAACATGTCATTTGTAATATAAATGCATATTTAACTAATTAAATATCATTTCAAATTAAATAAATTACATTTAACAAATTAACAAGTAATCCACAATTACATGTAAACAAAATGGGTCAGTTTAAGACTAGTTAATATAATCTACAACATCTTGTAATTATAACTAACTAATTACTCTTATCTTTAATATTTCATAAACATTAATAAATCTTAGTCATATATCAAAATAATTACTAAATTGAATCTTATTTAATCATATTACAATAAGATATATAATTATTACTTATAAATAAATTTGTCCAATTTAAGGATTTAATTAATCCATATCAATATACGATTAATTAACTTTTCAGTTTGGGAATCGTCCTATAGGTGTGACCTTAAGGGATCAACTGATCATCATCGTCAAACAACAGTAATGTCAAACTCTAGTTAGCCAATCATTACCGATTAATGTTGATCAGTTGACTATATAATTGAATCATCCCTTACGTATTCTTATTATGAGATTTAATTATGATGTTTAATCATGTGATCGCACTATTGTTGAGGACACTTACTCCAACACTCCTCCACCATTGCGACTCCACCCTATCCTTTTTCCTACCAAGAGTTTAAACCAAGTAGCTCTAAAGTTATTGTGGGCAATGATTACTTGACCCAATTGATGCAACACTTGCATAGAGAAGCTTATGATGACCGGATGAATGCTTATTACGCCCAATATCCACCACTACTACATCTTGCTAAGTAAGGACTTCTTGATTCTTCATGTCCTTTGCCTAGTTGGGCGGATAAGAAAGTGTTCTTCCCTAGTAAGTCTCAAGATGCCGATAAGGATAGCCGGGTGGTTAATGGACGGGAGATTGTTGTTAAGGGAGATGAGGAAGGTAGTGGTTCTTGCCATGAAGAAGAGAAAAATCCGAATTCCGATGATGATGAAGTTGGTGAATCCTCTGGTCCAATGGAGGTGGATAATGATGAAATTGATGATGATGATAATAATAATTCTGATAATGATGATGCCGGTAATGAGGCCGATGATAATGATGTTGCGATGAGCGACAATTGAAGGTTCACAAAGCTTAATGGAGGACACCACAAGTGCGGGGTTGATTGCTTAACATCAACCTATTTCATTGTGAGTCTCCTACCCCTCCTTTAGCTTTGTTTTTATCTCTTGTTTTTAATTTTAATCTTGATCATTTGTAGAGTCATTTTGGGCTCTTGGTAATTTTGAGTTTGGAGTCCTAGCACCATTTAAAGGACTCCCACCTCGGTCCCATTGAGGTGTTTATCATTTTGCTCCCATTACAAAGAATCCAAAATGACAAATTAGAATTCATGCATTACATTCATACCTTGTGCATGAACTCCCCCTCTTTTTGCAATAGCAATAGTGTTTTGTTCAGTTTGGGAAAGTTCACTCACAAGGAATGCGAGTCAATTCAAATTGGCTCTCCAACTAATCAAAAGCATGCATCATATAGGATATATTAGATTGCATCACTTGTTATATATTTCATATAGTTTACATACTAGTTTAGGAATCATGCATTTTCATATAGATTGCATTGCATAATTTCCTATCATATTGACCATTGAGGACAATTCCCATACTAGTGTGGGGATGGGAAATTCTAACCTGGCATTCAAAAATCGAAAAAACGATAAAAATTAAAAAATTCTCAAAAATCCAAAAACATGTTCATTCCTTTGTAGTATAGAATTGTACGTAGTGTATATATTTGTGTTTGTTTGTCACTCTTATCACATTAGACCGACTACGCCACATTCGAGGCATGAAGGAAATAGAAGACCGCATGGTATGATCTTTCCAAATCTCCTTCCTTCTTTTATATGTTAATGACAATGTGGCTTTATTTTGGTTGATGCGGTGCAAACCAATGTGTTGTTAACAGCTTGCATTTAGTTTATATTATATGGCATACTAGTTGATAGAATTATTTGCATTAGGTTGTATATATGTTAGTTGCATCATGGCATGTAGTTGCATTCTAGAATTTTTTTTTTGTGAAAACATCTATTTGGGAAGCTTGATAAGTGTATATAATGCCCTTGTAGATAATTTTTCTTCTGGAGACTTTGCTCATTAGAATACCTTCAAAACACCCTAGGATGTGTCATGCTATAGTATCCTTTAACCCATGGACTAAGGCCTAGTCAAGAGTACCTTGTGGTGTGATAACTCCTTGGCTACCGTTTATTCCAAGGTGAGCTTTGATGCCATGCAACCATTCTTTCATCTTTATCATCATATTTTGTCAACAAAAAGGGAATGGGCACGAAATTCTTAATTTGAATTCAACCATCAAAATGAAAATCAAGAAGTTTGCACAAATTGCATCAAAGAAAAGAGAAGTACAAAAATAAGAACTCCTATGCTTCAATAAAAGCACCCTCGTTACAAATTAGGGTGACTTTGAAAATGTTCAAATAATGCAAAAATTGAAAATTTTGCCAAGTATCAAAATGCCAAACATCAAAGAAATGGCAAGAAATTGTTCTCAAAATGTCAAAATTCTACAATAATTTGGGGGAATAACAAATCAAGAACAAACTACCATTATGAAACTCAAAATTTTATTGATCCCTTTTATCCATTGATTCCACTTTTGCGCATGGTGGAGAGGGGACGACCCTTCTTCTTGTCTAGGCAAGAAGGGAAATTCCCCGATCCTACAGTGTTTCTAACACCATAGGGAGTCTACAATTGACAAAAGCATTTAGCGATTGTGGACAAAGGTACCCTAGCTTGACACAACTTGGAGGTGGTTTGTTGGTATCCTCTTAGGCTTAGTATGTAACACCCCCGCACACCAGGATGCCTTACCAAGGACCATCCCAGTGTATGAAGGTGTTACCATCTCGGTTACCCGAGGTAGTAGATCAAATAGATAATGAAAGAACACTTATAATATATTACTTTATGTCTTTACAACCAAAACTATATAACGTGATACAAAGCGATAGCTATGACTACTAAAGAGCTCATGCGTCAGGACGTCTATTCCGGTAGCGTGGTGACTCGAATCCCCTCCAAGCCCTTCAGTAAACAGACCAACTGTACCTGCTAAGCCAACTACTCACCATCCCCGAATGGATCACCATAGTTTTTAAAACATAACACGGGGTCAGTTACTGCTCAATCAAGATAAGACAAACACAAGAGAAATTAACAGGTGGTTAACATCCACCTCCGTCTCCCAATCACACACAATCACTGATTACACACCGAGGTGTGTAGCCCTGCCAGATTATCCATCGCAACAGGTAATCCTCGCCGCCAGTGGGGGACTGCGGCCAATCCCCACCTAAACCCCGCTCATCAACGAGCGATAACCCTGTCCATTAATGTGCACATTCCCTCCCGTGGCGGGTTCCACAGAGGGCGAAACTAGGGCATGAAGCCACTCCTGTAAGTGACTCCACTCAGCCGTGGACGCACCTCGCGAACCATCATCATCATCAATAATCACAACCCAACACCAACTCCAACACTCCAACAACAACAACAGATAATCAAAACAACAATTACCACAATCACAATACAAACTTAAATCAATTAAACAGGAACTGAGTAGGAAAACCCTACTTCATCGCCAACCATGAAAATGCATCCACAAACAGCTAAGCAAGACTCTGAGACGCATCCTACAAAGGTAACCACATCCTATTATGAGACTACCCCAACAATCTACAGAAACGAAAACAAAACAACGACTTATCTGGAGACGCGGACCAACGGTGACAAGGACGACATCCTCGCACGCATCCTTCTTATGTACACCCATCCCCTTCCATGGTTAAGGTCTAGGCTATATGAGAGCGTATAGAGATATGGGTGATAGGTGAGAGAGAGAGATAAATAGGGTTAGAGTGAAATGGAACCGTCAAAAAAGAAATGAGACTTGCGAACTTGCATTTTATATTACTCGTCAACAGCAGCTATACTTGGTCGAGTACTCTCATACCCGGCCGAGTAAGCTCTACTTGGTCGAGTATTCACACTACTCGACCGAGTAGTCCCTATTAGGTCAAGCAACCACTCTCGTAAGACACTTATCTTCACTTAACCTCTTACCTATCCCCTCCTAAGGTCTTCCATGGTCAAAGGGTCGGTCAAAAGGTTCCTTAAACATTGTGGGTATTATATAGTAACTTGAAAAAACCATATCTATAATGGAGTGTGTACCCTTATATTGTTTCCCTCTTAGATAATATCCGCCACTTAGATGAGAAAAGTGGCTATTCCTTTTTGTAGATGCATCCATTACTTGTTTTGTGTGTTTAATGCTTGAATGTATCGCCATTTTGGCAAGCCCCACCTTGCCTTGCAAGAAGGCATCTTACCTCATAAATGTCTTATTGTGAGTTGAAGGGGTGGAGTGAGACCCGCTAATTATCTCACATCGGCTATATTAGTAGGCTAGTTTAAATAAAGGTCATAGTTTTAGTCACCTCTTTACTCAGGACGAGCAAAGGTTCGGTTCAGGGATGTTTGATGTGACTCATATTTGTGCACATTTAGTCTCCAAATTAACCTCGTTCCCATGCTTTCTAGCGACTATTAGGGTCATTTCTTATCTTTAGTTCCCCAATTTACTTATTCTTTGAAGTTTTGTGTCCTTGGTAGGAAAGGATTACTAGCCTTGCATTTATGGAGCAAAATGGAGCTAAATGGATCGCATCTAATGACCAAGCATCAAAGAGGAGACCAATACTAAATGCCTAAGCAAATAAATCAAGAGAATTGGTCAATGATGAAGATCCCCATGACCCTAAGACAGTCCCCACGGATTGTTAGGCAGTCAAGAATAAGAGGAGGAACCCTGTCCCAGGATCCGGGTGTCCCGAGCTCAGGACGAGCGTCCAAGCCAGGATCCGGGCGTCCCAAGGCTCAGCTCGAGCGGATCTCCTTACAGACCCGAGCATACTTCAGGCCAGGACGCGCGTGTCCCTGAGAAGTTGCTACTCAGCTCGCGCGTGTCCCTACGGTACTTGCAAATCGTCAATCTTCTCTTAGGGTCTTAATCGTCATTTAAGCCCTTAGTAACCCTAATCCTTATACTTAATTTTAGTATAAATACCCTATTGTACTACCTAGATGATCATCATCTTAGAATCAAGTCCTAATCTCATTTTAGTCTCTTAATTGTCTTAATCCAAGTTGTAATACACATTTTAGTATTAATCACATCTTAATCTTTCCTTAATCTCTCAATTGTTCTTAGTCTTAGTTGGGTAATTAGAATATTATTTGGGGTTTATTGGAGGATTGCCAACTCTCCATCAATCATCAAGTTTCCTTCTATTATTCTTTGCTTAATTATTTGGATCATCTCAAGTTGGTATAATCCCTTTTACCTTTGTTTAATTATTTTTAATTACATTACTTATTCTTCATGTTTTGCTTTGTTAGTATGATTGACATCCTTGTTAGCATGTTAAACTTGATCATGAGTGAGTAGTCTCTTAGCTAGGGTTAATAGGGAATTAGGGGAATCAATCATGGGATTAGATCTATGCTTAATTTAATATGATTTCATAATTAAATGCTTGATTGTTGTGATTTCAACTTATGCACATGTTATGTTTGATGAAATGCTAGACTATGAAACCTTGCATTTATTTACATCTCTTATCCTTTCAATGAGGCTTGTAAGATATAAGCCAACTCAAGCCTTGTTAGACCATGCATAAAGTTGAATAGGAAGAGACTAAGTCGACTTGTAGGTGTTGTAAAGTCTTGATCGACTCGGCTCCGGGACCTAAATCTACCTCGGAATTGTAAGATATACACTAACTCGATTCTATCACAGCAATAAGTTGCTTGCTTCTATTTGAGAACATGTTTGTATGATCTATTTCCATGATTCCCTTATGAACCCATGATACCCTAGTGCCCTTAATCAATTGTTTACAAACCCCTTTAATTGCTTTACTTTGTTTTCGTTAATTTACATTCACCTTGTTGATTAGTCTAGATTGCTTCTCATCTCAACCCAAATTTGTGGCACCTTAAGACATAACTACTTGCAATTAAAATCTGAAACCGATACCCGTCCCTTGGGATCCGACCTTTGGTTATCACTCTACTAAGAGTAATTTGTAGAGATATAAATATTGTTTTAGGTGAAAGCTTTAACGAGCAATAACGACATTCACACCAAAGCCCTTGGCTCTGAAGGGACCTTGATTGGTTGGAATGTATGTGTACGGTAGTTAGAATTGTCTATCATATTAGCTGCATGCATGTTTATGTAGGTCGTAGTTTAGGTGAGCGACTATATTTCTTTCTCTCTTACATTTAATTGCTTACCCTTTGCTTCATGAGAGAAGAGTGACCCGTGAGAGTCCATTATCAAAGGTCTTGCAAGGTCGACGGTTCAACTTTATTATAGACATCCCATAACTCGTTTGCATTTGATAGTTTTTGCTATAAGTGTTAGTTTGCTTGCATTAAATTGGTTTAAGTGGGCATTTGTAGCTGGCTCTGAGTTTTTATTTCACTTCATTAGTTAGTTGCATACAATTTGCTTAGGGACAAGCAAAGGTTTGGTTTAGGGATATTTGATACGTGCATTTTTTATCGGCATTTTGTACTTCATTTGCACGCATTCATATGCAGTGTTTAGCTACAAATGTCCCCCGAATTGTCTACTTTGGTTTCTCTTGTATTATTTGCAGGTATGAACCAGAGAGGAGCTTAATCAAGCCTAAACCATGTTCCTATGCATGCATATAGTATATGAGTTGAGTCGGAGCTTGGAGACTACTATTTTGAGATGCGCATAGAAGTAAGGAAGCTTAGCGGACAAATGAAGAGCTTTATATTGCTAGTGCCTAATTTGAAGAGCCATATCTCGAGTTTTACAAATGATATTCAGGTGATTCCAATTGGAGATGAAAGATTATCCTCTTAGCTTTCCAACGCCACCAAAAACGCCTGATTTTCCAATGTTCAGTGCGCAAAGCAGGAATTACGCGCTGAACATTGCTCGATCGAGGGGTTAATCTACTCGATCGACCCCTTTAAGTATTCGATCGACCACCTAATCTACTCGATCGAGCACTTAAGTATTCGATCGGCCACTTTTGAGCAGTTTACTGTTCGATCGAATGCTTTTTGGGAAGATACTTCTCCATCGACTGACTTATAGTTGGTCGATCGAGCAAATCAAGTCTGACGCAGCATATTTCAAGTCGAGACCTTTCAATTTTATCTTAGTTTATCTTATAATAATGATCTCTTATAAATAAGAGATTATTAGGTTATTGAGGGGATCCTTTTATCTCCTTTCATATCTCTTTTTCCTTTCACCTGAGAATTACTTTTTCGACGTTACTTTGCTCTATTTCCCCGGATCTGAACTTTTGAAATTTCTTTTACTCTCTTTATTTAATTTAAGTCCCTTTTGCATATCTCTTTATACTATGTTTGTTATTATTTCATCTTTCGCTATTGTTTTATTCATTGTTATGCATAACTAATCCCTTAACGCTAGGATTAGGGGAACCATGGTAGTATAACGATGATGCGATAATTGGTTTAGGAGATTTGGTTGTGAGAATTGTTTGATAGCAACATAACTGTAATTATTAGGTTGAATGCATGCAACTGAAGTAATTATACTAGTTAAATTCAGACCTAGATCGAAAGATTGGAATGAACAGACCTGTTATGAACAATAGAATACTCTAATGAGGGTGAAAGCTAAGTTAGTAGTATTTTAGGGCGGATAGCGGGCCGAAAGGACCTTTCCTTTACCCTTCTCACATCAGACCGACTGACCTTACCTTTAGCTGATTTGTGTAATATCATGGTGAACCGACGTCCTGGCATATTTCTCTCTATCTGATTAAATCTCCTATTTCAATCTTTGCTACTCCCTCTCATCCACACCAAAGGTTACATTGACTTTTTGGCACTATTCACGACTGTAGAGAATATTTGGTTATTATTTGTAATATATAAGAGAAAATATAGTCATGTGAGACCTTATTGGATTTATCGTAATGAATGCTATAAGAATATCAAATTTTTATAATTTTAATAATATATCACGTTGCAAAACGCGCCTCGACAAGTGTGATAAAGTCAATGTAACCTTTGGTGTGGACGAGAGGGAATATTTAATTTTAGTTTTTTAGTTTAGTAAAAACAACTCAAACCCCCTACTTTGTGACCGTAGACAGACTGAATAACGATTAGATAGTGACCGCCTCCATGTGGATACGATACCCGACTTGCCTCTGCTGCATTAGTTAGAGCCTGTTGGTTTTATTTTTGATAGGGTTGCAACAGCCATGTTGATGCGTGTCCTAAATATGATGTTTTACACCCCATTTTGCACGCATTTAAGAGCTCATTTATGTAGTTTATGCTACTATTCTCCCTATTTCCGTCTACTTTCGTGTTTTTGTACATTATTGCAGAAATGTGAAGAATCCAGCGAAAATCAAGCTGTAGATACCCGTATCCGTCGATATTGGAATTTATAGAGAACCCGACAAACACCCGATGATGATAGGACACATGTATTCTTTAGTTGTCATTGTCATTATTTGGAGCTCGTTTTACGAGGTAGAATGGGCGTCGTCGATGAAGTATTTTACTAATTTAAATGATATTTAAATTAATGTTTTTTTAAAGGGAATTCATTTTATTATTTTAAATGATATTTAATTTAATGTTTTTTAGTGAGTTCATTTTGTTAATTTGAATGATATTTAAATTATGGTTTTTTAGGTAAATTCAATTTATTTTATTTTATTTTGAATTTATTTTCCCAAGTTTATTTTATTGAAAATAAAATAAATAATTGATTTGAAAAATCATTTTATGAGTATATTTGATTTGAAAAGTCATTTATTTTAATTTATTAATTGATTTGAAAAATCGATTTTAAAAGCGAAGAACTCGTTTTTAACCGTGTGTTTTGAGCTCGATTTTAGCTCGGTTTTTAAGCCCGTTTCCTTTGCGAATTGGCACGAATCTCGAGTACATTAACCCACCTAGACCAATACCCATCAACCCATGTTCGAACCCCCTCACAAGCAGCCCAAATTCTCGTCCCAAACCCCTCACAAGCAGCCCGCAACCCAATCCCGTATGCCCTGTTTTGCAGCTCAATTCGCGAGCCCAAACCCGCTCCAAACACTACCAAGACCCGTACCCATTAACCCTAACCCATACCCTAGTATCCTACCCATATTATCCTAGCTTAATCACCAAGAAAACCCTCCTCAAACCCTCACAAAAATCGATGGACAGCAGCCATCCGTGAGCTAGCCCGATTTGCCTCCCCTCTCTTTTAACCTATTTTAGCTCCTTATAAATACCACCCCTTCACCATACATTCATTCCTCTAAGTCCTCCATACATCCAAGCATCACATACAAGCTTTAAACCTCAGAAACAAACCCTAAACATCCTTCAAAAACCCTAAACAAAACCGACATACAAACTGAAACTGTTTGTGTGTCCTCTTCAAAAAACCCTTTCGTTCCTCCATCAAAACTCCATAAAAATTCGAGTTTCTTGTTCCTAATTAACCACATAACATCCATATACACATTAGACAAAGATTTACGAGCCAAATTGCCCTTGAGAGTACACGAGATCCCTCGAAAAACAGAGTGAAATAACACTCTGTTTTCGCGGTTTACTCTTGTCTGTCCAGTTCTGTTTGTGCTCGTTTTTCGTGCCCATTAACCCAAAACGATCAGGGGTTGCTTTAAGATCCTTGTTCTCCTCTCTTTCTAGTTTCCAAAACATCTTTCGAATCGAATTTTCGTCGTGAAACGAGGGAGATATCACTGTTTTAAAATCGCTGTCCAGAAACTTTCCAAAACCCGTGTTTGCTTTGTTCTTCGTCGACGACGGCCTCTCGAGATAAAATCTACCATCGATTACGACCCAAGACGGTGTCAACGATACATGTAGGTTGAGGGTGCATCAAATCCCCTTCTCTTTTCTCTTTTTATTTCGTTTTTTTATGCCTTTCTTATTGTCTTTTTTTGTTTTTTTTCGCTTGTTTATCGATTGTTTTAAATTAACTATGAAACTAGTTAGTCCGAGTATGAGTTAAAGTACCACTATGAACACCCGCGTTGACTTGAGATGGGAAAAGAAACCGCTACATCTGTCGGTCGTACACCCCCGTCTCATTTACATATCCTCGTGTTCAAAGTAGGGCATAAATAAAACAATTATCTAACTTTGTTCTTCGTTTTCGACCCCCTTTTGTTTCGGCCAAATCGACAGACCCTAGGACCCGTTGCATGTTAGTTTAACCTCTGGTTGTTAACCTATGACGTATTTAGATGACTTTAATTTAATTTAATAACCTAATTAGACACGATAGGTGGCTTCGACGTAAGTTATAAAATCAATCGACGATTCCGTAAATAATTGAATGCATCTCTCTCTTTCACCTAATTTCTCGCTAGTATAAGAGTGCGTGATTAGCACCTTCTTATTGACACTCGATGAGTTAATTTAATTAGCGAATTTGACCTAATTAGACCCTTTAGGCCGTGTAGAATGCACCCTTGCGCGACAATCAATCGACATCGTTTTTAACTCGTTTTCTAACTTGTTTCCTGTCCCTTTTCGCAATCATTCGATCTAACCAATGAATCTAACTTAGGAACTAGGTTGGCCTTGTCTTGGCCGTGAGGGTGGCCGTTGGTTTGGGCCGTGGGGTGGCCGTTTTATTTACCTTTCTCGTTTTGTTTTTATACCGTTTGTTTCCTCGTTGTTTCATTGTTTGTAATTTATCGTTTGTTATCGAGTTGTATTTTTTTTCAAGTTAGCTTTCTTTTATTGAGTCAAAACCTTTTCAAAAACCTTGGTCTTGTTTGGTTAGACGGTTGTTCCCCAATGCTTGTAGGAGCGTAGTAAACCGCATGTTGTTTAAAGCAACATGGCCCGGTTTATGCTAATGCATGCTTTGGTGCGTAGCCTTATGTCTAATTCGATGAGATTAAGTGCGAGCACGCATTACGAGGAGTGACCCAAGGACCGTGGGTCATGTGAGCCGTGGGCCGCCCTCATGTGCACGGTTTTCAAGGCCCCATGGCCGTGTGTTTTGTGCCGTGTTTTGAGTCGTATGTAGCAATTGTAATTAGATCGAGTTGTAATTTATTTATCGTTGCGTCGGCATGAAATGCCTGGTTTGTAATAGGTAGATCCCAACGGCTCCCCCATTCCCCCTTAAGCCTTGTTTGCTTTCGTTTGAATGTTGCTAGATCAATCAACCCACATGCTAAATTACAACTTTGACAAAGTTAGTTTAGTTGCATCTAAAACGACATAGAAATTGTTGTCACATGATAGGGTTAAAATAACGTTTGCATATCATACATCGTACGTAGCTATGACCTTGTTTGAAATCCGACACTTGACTTAGTAGAGGCCGCTATTGACGGGCGGGGTTGGGTGTCCTTATGGGCTTCCCAACACGTACCCTCACCCCTTACTCAAGATCTATGGTTTGTGGATCCGTCTAAATACCATTGGATTACGAGAGTCATTCAAATCGAGTGATATAGGGTACAAGTCTTTATCTTTAATCACTCGTAGTCGATTGGCTTTATGCTTTTCGATGAAAGGTGTAAAGTTGACTTGAACGGTTCCAAGTTCCCAAAAAACTTGGTGGCGACTCTAATTTGTCTTAATTCGATTCGAAAGAACCTCGAGTCGATTATGCGGGTGTGGATCCCTCGGACGCAGTTCCCGAGGGCCTTGTCCACTGATTTGGCGACTCATTTGGGAAAAGAGGACTAGTTACACTTTGTGTTTCTAGGGTCTTTTCCTCCGAGGTGAAACTTGAAAAGAAAGTGTTGGAAAGTAAAACATTACTCATAGTGCTACGATTCATGCATAAACCCTTAAGGACTTGCCGGGCCGTCCCAGCGTTTCTTCGTGATGCATGGGGGCGACGTCCCACTATGCCGGAAGCTGCACATTGCTCGCTTCCACTTCGCCTCGCGTGGTTCTTGAGGGTGGGGACGATCTTCTAGGTACTTTACCTTAAGACACCTCGCTCTATTAGACCGCAAAAGGATGGAGGGCATAGACCTTCTTATAGAAGACTTGCCGAGACCTAGAGATGTCTAGGAGCATACATCCTTATAACATGAGAATGACAATGTGCAATGTGTTTTCCCGAGTCTTGTTTTTCGAAAATTCCCATGTCCCTTTCAAAACCGAACTTTTGAACAACTTACTTTCAAAATAACATGGTTTTAAAAACGCGGAATGCTGCCCAAATAGGACTAGGATTTTCGGCCCAAAACAAGCTTTTATAGCCGGCATGCTGCCCATTTCAAATCTCATTTTTCAAATCGATCATTCGTTTTTCAAAATCAATCCAAAATGTTTCTCGAACCTCAACCAGGCATGAAATGCGTTGAGTCGTGTCCGGGTCATGGCCGTGTTAGGCCGGGTTTGTTTCAAGAGTCTAGAACACGACCTCGTTGGGTCACCCAAACTCACCTCTTGGGCTTTGAGTCATGTTGGTCGACCTTTTGGTCTAGAATAGTCCATAAAAAAAAAAACGTCCAAGCTAGGCCTTATGGACGTTTCACTCGAACCCTGGGCTATGTTAGCCCAATCACGGGTTTATTCACACCGAGTCCAGTTTAGAATCGAGTTATGACAGTTTGAGTCATGTCGTTTTGTCGAGTCTAAAATGAACCGATGTCTAAATCAAACCGTAAGTCGAACCTTTCGTTAATCAATCTCAAGTCGAGTCTTTGTTTGAGTCAAGTTGGGGTCGCGTCCTTAAGTGTGCAGGGGCTCTTACTTTAAATATTGACTCAGTACGGGGTTTTCTTGTAGAAAGGCCGCCAAAAACCCGACGTCAAGCAATGGAAGATGCTATCAACAAGCTCACGGAAGCCGTGAACCTCATGATGACCCGAATGGATGTGATCGAGTCTAAGCTGGTTGAAGATTCCTCCTCATCTACCCCACCTCTGACTGATTTGGAGAAACGATTCAAGTTCATCGAGGACCGTTTGAAGCTCTCCCAGGGGAAGAATATTCACTATGAGAATGCTAGGGCCTATGCCCTAGTTCAGGACAAGTTGCCCACGAACATGGTACTCACTGACATCCCAAAGTTCAAGGGCACCGAAGATCCAGTCCACCATGTTAAGGCCTATAAAGGGTACTTGGCACTGAAGGGAGTACCTGCGATATGCTCTCTCGAAATTTTCGCCCAATCTCGGGAGAACACCCAAAGGCTTGGTTCTACAATCTTGACCTTAAGAACTTCCCCACTTTCGAAGATATTACGGTGGAGTTCGTAAGCACTATCTTGACAATGTCGAGATTCAAACCAACATAAGAACTTTGGAGGTTATGACGCAAAAGGAGAAAGAGGGCTTTTCTTGAATTCCTCGCAAGATGGCGCGCTGAAAGCGTGAAGTTAGCTAAAAAGCCTGATGAAGTTGAAATGGTAGATAAGTTCGTGAAGAATTTACGACCGGTTTACCGTAATGCTCTGAAATACCAAAATTTTGGTTCTTTCAAAGAATTGATAAGGATCGGGATAAAGGTAGAGGACGATGTCCGAATTGCTGAAGCTGAGAAGCCAAAGGGATACCAAGGGGCTTCATCATCAAAAGCAAAAGCACCCGCAGCGGCCCATTTTGTTGACACCGTCAATCTCTTAGATGGACAGTCAAAAAGGCCTCCGCGCCAAGCTCCGAGGGTATTCACTGATATCGGATGCACTTACGCCTATGCTCTTCAAAGGCTCATGGCCCAAGGAAAGTTGAAGCCCATTGGTCCAACTCCGGACCCTCTGGCGATCAACAAGGCAAATGGTACAAACCGAATGCCCCGTGCCTTTCATCAAGGGAAGGGACACGATCCGAAAGGTGCTTTAGACTAAAGCACGAAATTCAAGATATGATTGAGAACGGAACGCTCCCAATCCCGGCCATAAAGCCTAACAACGTCACCAATCCGTTTGGCGACCACACTAACTTTGTCTCTACCGAAGATAGTGTCGATTACTCTCACTTGATTCGCCCATGTCGTCTGAAAGGGGTTTTCGTCGGAAGAATATTCGTGGATTGCTCCAAATTCCTACCAAGCTCGAGAAACGAGATTACATTCGGGGATTTTGTTGTCGATTGTACTCCTTACATACTCCGAAGCGGCAATGAAATCAATGGCGTTTGGGCCGATGACGAGGATGATGTTTACCTCGTCAAAGGTGCGACAATTCCTCACACCCAAGAAGAAATCTTAAAGGTGAGGCGAGATGCCCTAGAGTCAAACCATTTAACTAGATCCGGACGCCCATATCGTGTGGAGAAAGCTAAGGATACCCCGAGTAAGGCACCTCAGAAGGAGCCGGCAATGGTCGAAGTTCTTGGTGAAGGGTCGACCTCCGAGGCTTCCCTCATCAAGCAACTCCAAAAGACTAAGGCCGACGTATCTATCTGGCAACTTATCTTGAGCTCTTTCGAGCATCGTCAAGCTTTGTTGCAAGCCTTGATGAACATGACCGTGTCGTCAAATACTACTCCTGCGGATATGGTCACCCACATCGCCCAGAATCGGCCTCAGATTACCAACGGTGTGACATTCTCCGACGAAGATCTGCCGCCGTTCGGGCCTCGACATAACCTGGCCCTCTATATTGCTACCGTGTGTCTCAACAAGCATATCCCTATGACCTTGGTTGACGACGGATCGGCTGTCAACGTACTCCCTCTGAAAACGGCGCATATTCTGGGCTTGGAGAAGAATGACTTCGTCCCCACTACGCGTGACGATTCGGGCATTCGATGGCACTTGTGCGTCGAGTGAGTGGACTTGTCGATCTAGTAGTACAGACTGGGCAAGTGGAAAAGAAAATAAGTTGCCAAGTGATTGACATATGCTCATCCTTCAACTTATTGTTGGGAAGGCCCTGGATCCATGCTGCGAATGTAACACCCGCGAATTTTCCATTTTGGCAAATATAATTTAATTAACCGTTCTATTGTCTCATTTATATTTTAATTATTTAATTTAATTAATTTCATTATTAAACATGATTTTTATAAATATTATATTTTTTTTAAAGCTTAAGTTATACAAAATAAATATTTTGGTCGGATGATAACGATAATAATAATAATATTTCCCGTCTTGAGTTGTAGTGGGCTTGAGACGTCATTTCTAGTAGAAACCGACTCAATTTGAGTTGTTGGGCTTGTTACAACTTATGGGCCTTTTCTCCTTCTCTTTTATTTTCATAAAACCCTCACCTAACACCTCACAACTTCATCTCCCTCATTCTAATTTCTGAAATTTCCCCCAACAACCTCTCCACCATTGTTAACCCTTTACTCTCAACCCTAAAAACTCCATATCTTGCTCAATTCTTATCCAAACTAAGTGATTTTCGCGTCTATCTCTTCCTCTCATCGCCCTCCTTCTTTCTAGGTAAGAAAAGATCCGACTTTCCTCCTTATATGGGGCTGTCGAGCCAATTTCCCATGGTACCCTTTTTTCTAGTTTCGATTTTTAGTCTTATCTTGTGTTTTCTTATGTTTAGGAGGAAGTTTAGTTGACCCGGAAGTGGATTCTTGCTTGTGAGACGATTACAATAGAGATTAAGAGCTAAAAGGTAACGATGTTGGGTTACTCGACTTTATGTCAAAATTGTGTGATTTGTGTAGTATTAGACTCATATGATTGTTAAATTTGGTGTCTTTCATGACTTATGATGAATTGTTGTTGATTAGAATGCTTGTATGACATTTCTCACATGTTTGATGGCAAGTTCCATGCTTTATTGTCCTTGATCCGTATTGGTTGAATTTCTATCTCAATTATGTTGTTTTCCATGGTTAGAATCATGCTAGGACAGGTAAATAATTGTTGTGGAACGATTTGTGGTTGTTTGCAAATGATTTGAGAGACGATTTTGGCGATTCACGCGTGCAGTGGGTCTCAGCCGGTTGACCGGCCGCCGGTCCCATGACCGGCTGGGAACCCTCTGTGTGTTGTTTCACATTTCAAGTGTGTCGTGGGTCTCAGCCGGTTGACCGGCCGCCGGTCCCCTGACCGGCTGGGAACCCTCTGTAACTTTTGGCCTTTTTACAATTTTTCAAAAATGAACCATGGGTCTCAGTAGGTTGGCCTGACGGTCACGGTCCCCCCGACCTACTGGGAACCCTGTAAGTTTTAATGTTTGTTAGGAGTCCCAGCCGGTGGACCGGCCGCCGGCCCCTTGACCGGCTGAGACCCCTCTGAGTGTCTTTTCTCGCCTATAACTTATATTAATCATTGATTTATGCATGTATCTTCTTCCTTATTGGTAATTGGTTAATTTAAGGCTTGTTGACATCTCTTATTTACCCCTTTCGGACCTTTGGTACGAGTGCGTGCCATGTTTTCGGATTTGGGTTATGCTTATTGACATGATGTTCATGCAACTATTGTTACTCGTATTTGTGACCCGAGTGTGACGTTTTACATTGTGAGACTACTCGACTTTCCCTATTGACCCCTTTCGGACCTTTGGTCACGAGTGTGAGCCATGTTTCCGGATTGGGTTATCTTTCCTTCTTTGGACCTTTGGTACGAGTGCGTGCCATGTTTCCGAATTAGGATATCCTTCCGCCTTTCTTCGGACCTTTGGATACGAGTGCGTGCCATGTTTCCGATTAGAGGTTACTCGACCTTTGGATACGAGTGCGTGCCATGTTTCGAGTCTTGGATACGATTTGGTATCGTTTGTCGAATCGGGTGTCGCCCATCCCGAGAGTCTGGATCCAGGTTTAGACTAGGACCGTATTATGATCGTCGTCCTACCAAGAGGTTGGAGTCTAGAGGGTTGTCTTGTTTTGAGTCAATCCTTTGTAAATGTCTTGCTTGTTACGGTCATTGGTGTGTTCTTATATACGAGAGTGCACGTCTTCTATGATTGTTTGTGAGAGTCTTGGTCCTATCGGATACTAGTGGTGAGGTGCATGCCCCTAGTTGCGATATGATCGCCGGGATTGATGTTCCCATCCGTTCTTATGGTGAGATGTAAGCCATAAGTATGAATGTGACATTAGTAGCCACGTCCTGTGCTATGGTTGTTAAGAGGTTTTCAAAGGAATGGCTATTGGTTTCCATCCATGTATTTTCTATTCAATTGATCCGTTGTTTACCTTCTTCATATGATTCGATGCCTAATCTCACATCCATGTTTTGGGTTACCTTGAATGCATGTTTAATATGATGTACCATGCCTATCTCTTTAAGAATGCAATATGCCTATCTCATTATGATTAACGTTTATATTCCCTTGTTCATATTATTCAAGTATAATGCATGACCAATATGTTTAATTAAGTTCTTGCTTATGTGCATTTTGACATATTGTGGTCGGGAGAACCCGAGTTACTCCCCACTGATTGTGGTGTTCATGTTTACATGAATGACAGGTTTGTGATGCAGATTATGGGGAAGACGTGTGAGCTAGCGAGAACGTTGACCCTTGGACCTTAGTTATAGGTTGTTTAGACTCACCTATCGTTAGACTTGTGTTTATTCGTGGGATATCTTTTCCCCAACGCACTTGTTATAAATTGTAAAACTTAATTATCTTTCTTTTCATTTTTGTTTGATCACTTATGGTGAATTTCGCACTTTAAGCTTTTTAAAGGTTTTAAAAATCCCTTAATTTCCGCTTTATTTTTGATGCCCTATCGAGGGGTGTCACAGTTGGTATCAGAGCGTGTGTTGCTCCCGACGCACACACGTGTACCCCGAATTTAAATGTGAACTTGACCTTGAATAATGAATGAGAGATGGGTAGACTTAAGGACCTAAGGTGGTAGTCTGTAGTGTGTTTGCTCTTTGTTAGGTTCTAACATGTTTGTTGATTGTCCTTTAATAATTTGTGTGCCCTTGGATCAATAACCGTAAACTTACCAATGTGGTGATCAAGATTTGGTGCCTATTGCTGAGGATTGAAGATTTGTTCAACATTTGAAGAATGCTTCTACTTCCTCAAAGATGTTTCTCATTTCTTTGTGTATCTTGCCTTATTTTTACCTCTTGGTGCTTATCCTTCTTCTAAACTCTCTTCTGTTTTGCTTGGAAGCTACTCCTATACCCCATAACTTGTTCCTTGTTCCTTGCTTATCCTCCCTTAACGCCTTTTGATAATACTCCTTCTTTTGAGGAATGTTGACCTTGGTTGGAAATTTGACCTTTGAGGAGATTGTTTGTGGTTGACTCTTAATCCTGGTTTGGAGAGGATTTGATGTTGGAAGGACTTAGGTAGTGAGATGAGACATACTTAATGATTCTTAGACCTAAATCCTTGGTAAAGTGAGTAATCTTGATTGGTGGCATTATTTATGTTGTCAAGTGTGAGTTGCATTTGTTACTAAGGTTATAGAACTTGGCTTGTTGTTTATGGGTGAGATTTGAAAACCTTGTGAAGTGTAGTGAGACGTGCCTTGGGATACTAATGCTTAGTACTTGACTTAAAATGGATGAAACTGAATGGTGGATTTGAGGATGTAGGATTTATTAAGTAAGTCGAGTTTGTGAATGGCTTTCGTAATCACTTTAGATATGAGAGTTTGATAATGTACATGTGACCATATGAGAAATGCTAAATTGTGGGATTATTAGTTGGCTTTAGTGAGTGATATTGATTACCACCTGAGGTATGGTATGAGAGTGAGACTAAGGTACATCATTGGAAAGTTTTAGCATTTGTTTTAGTAACTAGAAAGGATAATGGTATGTTGATGACCATAATGGATTGGTGATGTGATTTGATATTAGCTGACCCTTGGGGGTTCTTGAGTTGAGAGAGACTTAGTATTGAGAAGTCTTTGTTAACCCTATGGTTTTAGGAACATTGAGGCTGTGTCAAGTACTTGAGATGAATGGGTACTTTTATACTTGAGTGGTAGATTTGCTTTTGGGAAATCCTAATATGTGATAGGATAGGTGAACAATGAATCTAACAAATGTATCAACCCTTAAGCGAGCGTTTATTTTTACCTTGATCAGTCATAGAGGTGTAATCCTTTAAGAGAGACTTGCATATAAGGAATGAGATGAATTGCCTTGACCCTTGTTTTGGAATTTGGTCGTTTTGTTATAAAGGTTCAATACCCTATTAGGCGTGACCTTGTTAGAGAGAACTTCAAGTCCTAGGAAGCGTGTGGGTTAAGCCTTGAAATCCCCCTTCGTGTCTTTAATCATCTTCCTTCCCTTCGTTCACACCTTGATTAGATTTAATTCTTAAGTATAAAAGTTACTTGTCGTTTCTTTGCCTTGAATGCCTCTCTAGTCTTGATGTCTCTTACTGGTGTTAACTAGTTACCTTTACTATTGACTCCTTTAATCTCACACCTCGTCATGTTCATGTATCCCCTTGAAGTTTCCTATCATTTCTTGACCTAATTATTACTCTTTGTTTCTTTAGTGGAGTGATGGCATTGTTGGCTATGTTGTAGAGTGAGTGAGATGCTCTTTGAGGATCCTTTGTGAACCTTGATTTCGTAAAAATCGGATTAGTGGAACTTGAGTTGAGTTGGGTAGGAAAAATTGTATGACAAACCTATTTACTTTTGGTTGGTGGTCTTTTTATTTGGGAAATGTGATCATCTATGCTTGCGAATTCGGGTGTGAATAAGATTTTGGTTTGGAGTGTTAGAAAGTATAAAGACCTTGAGATGTTGACCTTTGATTGAGGATTTTGCCATAGTGAGAACTCCTAGTAGTCGATAGTTGGTTATGTGTGTAACTCTTTTAGTAGTTTTGACCTTGTCTCGTGGAAATCGTTTATAGATGATTTATATTTTAGAGTTATGGAATCACAATTGTGGTGGAGTGACTTGACCCACGGGGTAGCATAGGAGTAAATTGTGAGTATTTTGAGGAAATGCTTGGGAGTTATGTGGTTATGAGTTTTGTGGTTAGGAAGTTTTCGGAACCGTTCAGGATGACTTTGTTGTTCAAGATTTAAGTATCTAGTGTTTCCTTGTTGCCTAATTTCCCGTCCTCTTTAACCATAAGTGTTTCCGTTCATACCTCTCTTCCTCGTTTATGCTTGCTCCTCCTTTAGAAGTTGATGCTAACCTATGGAATTCAATCTTTGATAGCCTGGTAGATTCGATTTCAACTCTTCTCCTAGGAAGTTCATCCTACCCCTTTGTTGGTTAAGTTTGAACCCTCTTAGCGTATCTTGTTTTCATGATATCTAAGTTACTTTTCAATTCATAAAATTTCTAAACGTTTCAAACTACCATTTTTGGTTCGTCGTTAAAGGTTTATGTTACTTTTACTAAACCCTACCTATTTTAAGAGTTCAAAAATGAAAATTTGATTTAGTTATCCTTTTGTCCTACGAGTATAACTTCATTTTATTGATTTTTAATTGCTAAACCCGAGCTACTTTTAACTGTGCTCAATTTCTAACTAGCCTTGACCTACTTATGATTTCGTTGTCAAGAGTTTAATATTATATTTTCAGGAATTTGACTTCCTTTTTAATTTAGAAATGAAACCTTTATTTCTATTTTGACCCTTGCAAAAGAAAATTTGAGTGAATTGCCTTTTCTTTTGATTTTGACGTTGATCGGATGTTAGAACTCGTTATTTGAAACGTTTAATAACTTGTTCTGCGCTTGTCGGCGAATGATTTTTGTTTTAAATTTGTCTTTGACTCGGAAAGTTAGCGTTCTTGTGTGCACGACAAGAGCAATTTCGTTCCATGAATGAGACTTATACTTTTGAAAATTCTTTGTTAATGTTTTTGAAGGTATTTTGATTTTCGATTTATACAAATGATTTGCTTTTGACCATATCTTCGATTTGGAATGTGATGTTCTTGAATGCGCAACGAGAGCATTTTCGTTCCTTTGATGAGAATTTGGTTATGTCGGAAAATTTTATTTGGGATTTTTGAAAGGATTTCGATTCTTACGATAAGTAACCTTTTAATGTTTTGTTTACCGATTTCAAATTTAGGTTTTATTTTTATATTACTTTTCCTTTCTATTTTCAAGTTTCGAGGACGAAACTTTTAAAAGTTGGGGTGATTGTAACACCCGCGAATTTTCCATTTTGGCAAATATAATTTAATTAACCGTTCTATTGTCTCATTTATATTTTAATTATTTAATTTAATTAATTTCATTATTAAACATGATTTTTATAAATATTATATTTTTTTTAAAGCTTAAGTTATACAAAATAAATATTTTGGTTGGATGATAACGATAATAATAATAATATTTCCCGTCTTGAGTTGTAGTGGGCTTGAGACGTCATTTCTAGTAGAAACCGACTCAATTTGAGTTGTTGGGCTTGTTACAACTTATGGGCCTTTTCTCCTTCTCTTTTATTTTCATAAAACCCTCACCTAACACCTCACAACTTCATCTCCCTCATTCTAATTTCTGAAATTTCCCCCAACAACCTCTCCACCATTGTTAACCCTTTACTCTCAACCCTAAAAACTCCATATCTTGCTCAATTCTTATCCAAACTAAGTGATTTTCGCGTCTATCTCTTCCTCTCATCGCCCTCCTTCTTTCTAGGTAAGAAAAGATCCGACTTTCCTCCTTATATGGGGCTGTCGAGCCAATTTCCCATGGTACCCTTTTTTCTAGTTTCGATTTTTAGTCTTATCTTGTGTTTTCTTATGTTTAGGAGGAAGTTTAGTTGACCCGGAAGTGGATTCTTGCTTGTGAGACGATTACAATAGAGATTAAGAGCTAAAAGGTAACGATGTTGGGTTACTCGACTTTATGTCAAAATTGTGTGATTTGTGTAGTATTAGACTCATATGATTGTTAAATTTGGTGTCTTTCATGACTTATGATGAATTGTTGTTGATTAGAATGCTTGTATGACATTTCTCACATGTTTGATGGCAAGTTCCATGCTTTATTGTCCTTGATCCGTATTGGTTGAATTTCTATCTCAATTATGTTGTTTTCCATGGTTAGAATCATGCTAGGACAGGTAAATAATTGTTGTGGAACGATTTGTGGTTGTTTGCAAATGATTTGAGAGACGATTTTGGCGATTCACGCGTGCAGTGGGTCTCAGCCGGTTGACCGGCCGCCGGTCCCATGACCGGCTGGGAACCCTCTGTGTGTTGTTTCACATTTCAAGTGTGTCGTGGGTCTCAGCCGGTTGACCGGCCGCCGGTCCCCCGACCGGGCTGGGAACCCTCTCAGTAACTTTTGGCCTTTTTACAATTTTTCAAAAATGAACCATGGGTCTCGGCCGGTTGTTGACGCACGGTCCCCCGACCGGCTGGGAACCCCTGTAAGTTTTAATGTTTGTTAGGAGTCCCCCCGGTGGACCGCCGCGCCCTTGACCGGTGAGACCCCTCTGAGTGTCTTTTCTCGCCTATAACTTATATTAATCATTGATTTATGCATGTATCTTCTTCCTTATTGGTAATTGGTTAATTTAAGGCTTGTTGACATCTCTTATTTACCCCTTTCGGACCTTTGGTACGAGTGCGTGCCATGTTTTCGGATTTGGGTTATGCTTATTGACATGATGTTCATGCAACTATTGTTACTCGTATTTGTGACCCGAGTGTGACGTTTTACATTGTGAGACTACTCGACTTTCCCTATTGACCCCTTTCGGACCTTTGGTCACGAGTGTGAGCCATGTTTCCGGATTGGGTTATCTTTCCTTCTTTGGACCTTTGGTACGAGTGCGTGCCATGTTTCCGAATTAGGATATCCTTCCGCCTTTCTTCGGACCTTTGGATACGAGTGCGTGCCATGTTTCCGATTAGAGGTTACTCGACCTTTGGATACGAGTGCGTGCCATGTTTCGAGTCTTGGATACGATTTGGTATCGTTTGTCGAATCGGGTGTCGCCCATCCCGAGAGTCTGGATCCAGGTTTAGACTAGGACCGTATTATGATCGTCGTCCTACCAAGAGGTTGGAGTCTAGAGGGTTGTCTTGTTTTGAGTCAATCCTTTGTAAATGTCTTGCTTGTTACGGTCATTGGTGTGTTCTTATATACGAGAGTGCACGTCTTCTATGATTGTTTGTGAGAGTCTTGGTCCTATCGGATACTAGTGGTGAGGTGCATGCCCCTAGTTGCGATATGATCGCCGGGATTGATGTTCCCATCCGTTCTTATGGTGAGATGTAAGCCATAAGTATGAATGTGACATTAGTAGCCACGTCCCGTGCTATGGTTGTTAAGAGGTTTTCAAAGGAATGGCTATTGGTTTCCATCCATGTATTTTCTATTCAATTGATCCGTTGTTTACCTTCTTCATATGATTCGATGCCTAATCTCACATCCATGTTTTGGGTTACCTTGAATGCATGTTTAATATGATGTACCATGCCTATCTCTTTAAGAATGCAATATGCCTATCTCATTATGATTAACGTTTATATTCCCTTGTTCATATTATTCAAGTATAATGCATGACCAATATGTTTAATTAAGTTCTTGCTTATGTGCATTTTGACATATTGTGGCTGGGAGAACCCTGAGTTACTCCCCACTGATTGTGGTGTTCATGTTTACATGAATGACAGGTTTGTGATGCAGATTATGGGGAAGACGTGTGAGCTAGCGAGAACGTTGACCCTTGGACCTTAGTTATAGGTTGTTTAGACTCACCTATCGTTAGACTTGTGTTTATTCGTGGGATATCTTTTCCCCAACGCACTTGTTATAAATTGTAAAACTTAATTATCTTTCTTTTCATTTTTGTTTGATCACTTATGGTGAATTTCGCACTTTAAGCTTTTTAAAGGTTTTAAAAATCCCTTAATTTCCGCTTTATTTTTGATGCCCTATCGAGGGGTGTCACAGCGAAGGCCGTAACATCAACGCTGCATCGAAAAATCAAGGTCCCACTCAATGGCAAGACCGTCACCATTGACGCCACGCCAATTACTGTGGCAGGAGGAGACATTACTTCTGAAGTAAGGGTCGAAGCTACTAATGACGCATGTGGTTTCGAGATTGTCAACATGATCGAGCTGAACTCCGAAAATATGGATCTATATACGGGAAGTCATGTCTGCGAGGTGATTCTCAAAACTGGGAAGTACTTCGGTTTCTCATTATATCCTAGAAAGGAGGAGGCTTTCGAGTTGAAACCACCCGTAGCCAAAGGAGTAACCTTCGGGCTTGGATATGAGCCCACTGAGAAAGATCTACGGGAAAAGAGGGGAAGAACGATCGAAGGTCGAGATATCAAAATGGGACCGTATCACCTAACTCTAAACGGTCACTTCGTGAGAGCTGGGGAAGAACTCCCTTGCATGGACTTCCCCGAACCTATCTTTGACCCAAAGAAGAACCTTATGGTCCCGGGAATCGAAGTATTCCAAGTTTGCTACTACATCCCTGAAGACATTCTGACCGTGATGCCAGTAGGAACCAAACCGGATCCAATAAATGACGAGAAAGCTATGGGTCTCCTTTTCGGTGAAGAGAAGAAATCACCAATACCAAACGAAGATTTGGTAAGCATGATCCTGAGAAGCGAGCGGTTCGACCCATCTACCCTCATCACCGATGTGGATCCTCTTAGGACCAACACGGGATGGCGGAAAATAATCAAGTGGACTGACAACAAAGGACTTCTTTTCAAGTTGACCACGGGAGAAGGAGAGATGTTCAAGCCAAATGATGTTACCGATTCTGAGTCTGAGTCTGAGTCGGAGTCTGAGTCTGAGATAGGTCCTAAGATTGAGTCTAAGGAGTCAGGTGTTGAAAATACCCCTCCCTAGCTTTCCCTTCCTATGCACCTTTTCCTAATGGTGGTATTCCGGGGCCTGTCCCGAATACCCCTATCTCGCCACTGAGTTCTGATCAGTTGGCTCAAATGTTAGCGCATTTCGCGCAATTTCAAATCAATAATAATATGAACCAGTTTGCTTACGACTTGTCTTACTTACATTGCAATTCAATTTTTGAAAATGATTGTTTTAATAATGGCATTGAGACTGAGGCCGAGGATGAACAGTTGGTCGAAGAAGAAGAAGAAGAAGAAATGGAACCACCTCTACAGTTGATAAAAGGGTTGGAAGAGTACGAACAGAAAACCTCGGTCATCGAAGATACCGAAACCATCAATGTAGGTACAACCTTAGAACCACAGGAGCTTAAAATAGGAACTACTTTAAGTCCCACCGAAAGACAGGGGTTCATTGATTTGTTGCATGAGTTCAAAGATGTTTTCGCATGGTCCTACAAAGACATGCCGGACATTGATAGGGAAATTGCAGAGCACAGGATCCCAATCAAGCCGGGGTATAAGCGTCAAGCGAAGCTACGCAAAATGCACAGATTGGTCTTTGAAGGTCAAAGAAGAAATCGACAAGCAACTCAAAGCTGGGTTCATCAAAGTGTCGAATACTCTTGACCGGGTGGCTAACGTCGTTCAGTACCAAAGAAAGATGGTAAAGTTCGGGTTTGTGTTGACTTAGGGATTTAAACAAGGCAAGTCCAAAGGACGATTTCCCATTACCTCACATCGACATCCTGGTGGACAACACGGCAAAACACGCGTTACTATCCTTTATGGATGGATACGCCGGTTATAATCAGATCAAGATGGCGGTAGAAGATATGCATAAGATCTGCGTCGTAACGCAATGGGGAACCTATTGCTACACAAAGTAATGCCTTTTGGGTTGATAAACGCAGGGGCTACATACCAGAGGACCGCGACAACATTGTTACATGATTTGATGCACAAGGAAGTCGAGGTTTATGTCGACGACATGATTGTCAAGTCAAAGGAGCGTGATGGCCACCTTGGTACGTTACGCAAATTCTTCGAGCGACTGCGCAAGTATAACATGAGGTTGAATCCACAAAAATGCGCATTCGGAGTCACATCCGGCAAACTGTTGGGTCACATCGTTAGCCACCGTGGCATCGAGGTGGACCCATCAAAAATAAAGGCTATAATGGAAATGCCTCACCCGAAAACCGAGAAGGAAATTCGAGGTTTCCTGGGAAAAATCCAATATATAAGTCGGTTCGTGGCAAGGCTAACTATGATATGCGAACCAATTTTCAAGAAATTGAAGGTCGGGGAACACGTCGTATGGGATGATCACTGTCAAGCTGCGTTCGATAAGATCAAAGAAATACTATCTTCCCCTCCCGTGCTCAGCCCACCAACTACGGGTTACCACTTTTGTTGTATCTTACAAGTCACGGATCGCAATGGGGGCAATCTTTGCGCAGACAGTCGATAAAGAGGAAAGAGCAATTTACTACATTAGTAAAAAGTTCTTGGAGTATGAAATCAAGTATACTCAACTCGAAAAGACATGTTTGGCTTTAGTATGGGCGACGAAGAAGTTACGGCACTACATGCTCGGTCATAGTGTCGCATCCACTCGAAGATGGACCCGATCAAATACTTGTTCGAAAAACCAGTTCAACGCGGCAGGTGTCAAGATGGACTTTGATGCTTTCCGAGTTCGACCTGAAATATGTACCGCTAAAAGTGATAAAGGGAAGGGCGGTTGCAGACTTCCTGGCGGATAACCCGATAGAAGAAACTGAGGTTGTGGATACATGGTCGTTTCCCGACGAAGATATCGTTCACATAGACAATGATACGTGGGACCTCTATTTCGATGGAGCATCGAACTATAGGGGATACGGGATAGGAGTTCTACTCATTTCGCCAGAAGGTGAACATGTTCCTATTTCGATCAAGTTAGACTTTAACGTCACTAATAACGCGGCTGAATATGAAGCATGCCTACTCGGTTTGCACAGTGCTCTCGAGTTAGGTATCAAAAAGCTTGTAGTACATGGGGACTCGTCATTAGTGATCAATCAAGTGGCCGGGACGTGGAAAACCCGAAGTGATAGCTTGGCTCTGTACCAAGCAAAAATCGAAGAACTAGAAAAGTTGTTCGCCGATGTCAAGTACGTGCACCTCCCCGCAGATGAAAACCGGTTTGCGGATGCACTATCAAAGCTAGTCGCTCCGATCAACATACCCGATCATATGGATACTATGCCGATATGTGTCGAACGAAGATCATCACCCGCCTATGTTAACGTAATCGGAGACACGTAAGAAACCGAGGCCGAACCTTGGTATCATGCTATTCGAAATTTAAAGAATCGGGAGAGTATCCACCCGACATGGATAACCGCGGAAAGCGCGCTATTCGAATGCTAGCCGCTCAGTTCGTTAGAACCAATGACGGACAATTGTACAAGAAGACTGCGCAGAACATCCTTCTGCGATGCATAGACTCACCAACTGCGAAAAGAGTCATGGAAGAAGTCCATGACGGAGAGTGTGGCCCACACATGAACGCCCATATCTTTGGTTCGTAAAATCATGAGATTAGGGTATTATTGGACCACGATGGAGACAGATTGTCGCCAATATGTCAAACATTGCCATAATTGCCAAATCTTCGCAAACATACAACATGTGCCACCGTCATCGTTATATACTCTGACATCACCATGGCCTTTCTCAACATGGGGAATCGACATTATCGAAAAGGTCAACCCATCTGGAACAGGTGGGCATTGCTTCATGTTAGTCGCCATCGATTACTTCACGAAGTGGGTGGAAGTGAAATCGTACAAGGTTCTACAAGCAAAGCAGGTAGCAAAGTTCATTCAGAATGAAATCATTTGCAGATATGGGGTGCCGCATGAGCTCATTAGCGATCATGGCACTCACTTCCAGCCGAAATCGCCGTAATACTTGAAAAGTATAAAATCAAACACCACAAGTCGTCACCGTATCGACCTCAAACAAATGGTGCGGTGGAAGCCGCCAACAAGACAATCACCGTGATCCTCGAAAGATGACCGACAATTATCGCGAATGGCCGGAAAAGATACCGTTCGCACTATGGGGATACGTAACGTCTATTCGCACAAACCCATCGGAGCAACTCCGTTCTATTTAACGTATGGGATGGAGGCGGTTCAGCCTATCGAATTAGAGGTACCTTCTTTAAGGATCTGTTAGAAAGTCGGGTCCCTCAAGTCGATCGTGGCCGCAAGCCAGGTATGATTCCTTGGTCATGCTCGACGAGCGACGGCTAAATGCGTTACACCATGTTCAACTCTATCAGAAAAGGATACAAAGGGCATTTAACAAGAAGGTGAAACCTCGAGGAATAAAAGATGGGGATTTGGTCCTAAAGTCGTCAGGCGCGCTTTATTACCAATCGACCCGAGGGGAAAATTCAAGCCGAATTGGGGCGGTCCTTACAGTAAAGAAAATATTATCGGGAGGCGCAATGTGATCGACAGATCTAGATGGAAATGATTTTGCGAATCCGACGAATTTGGATCAACTGAAGAAATACTATCCGTAGAACTCATTCTCAATGTCGTAAAATAAAAATTTTGAATTGCAGTGCTCGTGAGCGAGTCTAGGCCGCGGCACTTTTGCTTCGCTGCTTTTTGTGCGTTATAAATCGATGATTGTAGCGCGTTTGTTTTGTGGAACTACGAGCTCGGTTTGATTCTGTTGATAACAGATACGTAGGCAGCTCTTTAAAAGAGTACAACCGACCCTTCCTTGAATAAAATGAAATTTTATGCAGAAACTGGAATTTTTAATAGATAGTAAGTCTTATTAAAGATCGGGCGATGCCCATTACATCCTTCAAAAGAAAAAAAAGAAAAACAGTTAGCAACAAATAATAAGTAGTAGTATCAGATAATATATTTGGAGTCGAAGGCTCCTACATCTTCGTTTTCCCTTTGCCTTTTGGGTCACGTGACCGAGGCTCCGGAGGGGGAGGGGCAGTTGTGTTCTGTCTAGCGCGCTTCTTAGGAGGAATCGTCATTTCCTCCCGAGGGCCCAGCCTATCTTTTACACTCAAGCGAGGACCAAGCCTCCCTTTTAAGGTCGAGCCCGAGTGTGCCTTTGAACCCAACCGTTTCCACACACTGTCTTTGTGAGTCGAGTCTTAGGAGTCTTCTCGGTCTTAGCTTCGTGTCCGGATGCGGACGAAAGATCGTTAACAAAAAAGTCGCGACTGCTTCTGCTTTTGTCATAATATTTGATGTCGACAAGCTCATCCTTCCGACACAAGTCCTTACCTGATTCGGTCTTCTCTTTAAGCCATTTAGTATAAGACGGGGATACCCAGGTAGTCTGAGGGCGCGCAGATACGTACCAAAGACGCCTTTGGTGCCACCTTTTGAGCCAATCATCACATATAGAGGAATTCAGCTCTCTTGCTCGTCCCAGACCTCACACTTGGGAATTATTTGTCTGCGGCCCATCTGACGCAGGACGCGGTCAGGGTAAATGTGAATAGACCTCTCTAACCCCAGTAGCTGCAAACGTCTGGTCTTGTCATCTTCCGGAAGGATAGTAAAGGATTTGAGGCGAAGCCAAGGCATGAACCAGCAAAGAGGGCGACACTCCCCTCCTGTCAGTTTGTTTCGCCAATATGCAAGGTCATTTTGACGCTCGTCTTCATATCGCTTAGCACGCATAGTCAGCATACGAGCGAGATACGAGCTGGGCTCACGCGGCGGGGCGAAGAGCCAAAATCTCTCGCAAAGCCACACCTGAAAAAAAAAAAAAAAGGAAAAAAACATGAAAAAGACGAAAAAAAAAAAAAAAAAAAAGAGACGAAAAAAAAAGAGACGAAAAAAAAAAAAAAAAAAAAAAAAAAAAAAAGAAAAAAAAAGAGACGAAAAAAAAAGAAAAAAAGAAAAAGAAGGAAAAAACGGAATTGTGGCAGAATACAGCAAAATCGTGGCAGAATGCAGCAAAATCGTGACAAAATCGTGGCAAAATCGTGGCAGAATGCAACAAAAACGTGGCAATAACACAAGAATTGTGGTAAAAGGGAAATTAATCAAGGATGCGAAATCGGGCAAATAGATTTTGTTACCTGCAGTAGACGGGAGCATCCCGACCAATCGGCACCAGGGTTCATTTTCTTAGCATTTAAACCCCGGAGGGTTTCAGCGAGAATAATCCAGGAAGGGTTATGTCCCGTCTCCATTTGAGACACAATAGACAAAAGCTTCGCTTGTCCTACACACGTTGTCTTGTTCATCCTACCTTCGAAGACATAGAGGTGTAGCATGATCAATCCAAAGGCCCTGCGGCAAGTTTGTGATAAGAAATCTTGTTTCGCAAAATACAAAATTTCCGATGAATAGCAAAAAGGTTGACTTCGTCACCAGTAACTATCCCCTCAGACTCCATCCTGGAAAGGCCAAGGCAGTCTAGATATGTTCCACGCCACCCTGAATGAAATTTAGGTATAGCCGGTATGGCCTCAGCATCCCATCCTCCCAGGGCAGAAAACTCTTCGGGTAGAGGACAGATCTCCCCCTCAGGAAAAGCAAAGACATGGTTCAGGGGATCCCAATAGCTAAGGCAGTGTTCCAACAACGCAGGTTGAAGGGGGATCTGGCGTAAGGGAAGTAATTGCGCCAGCTGAGCGGTCTTTAATTCTTGTCTCTCTGCGCCGGTGAAGTTCTGTCTCCCACGCTCGCACAAAGACTCGCTAGATTATTCATAATGATTTATGTTATTTGGAAGAAAGCAGAATAAATTTGGCAATACAGCTCTTCCTTATATATAGAAAGTATAAGGGAAGGAAACACCTAGGAGGACACCCCTAGGATGCCGTTTTTTTTAGCCGTGTGGGCCTTGGGTCGCGCGCCTCTTAGGCCCGCCCCAGCCCACACCAGTCTTTGGCACGATGCATCGGGTTTTCGCACATCTATCGCGTTTTGGGGAGCGCCGGAACGGCCGACTTACATTTTCTATCCTCAACAAGTCCATATTTGAATTAAAGCCCGTGCACACTTACGGTTTTATTTTCTGTTTTTGTTTTGCGGTAGCGGGCTACGCCTACGTTGTTTACCGGTCGTATAGAATGTCGGAGTCACATTTCATGCTCACCCATCAAGGTTCGATTTCAAAATTTCAAAAACTTTCAAAATTTCAAAAAACTTTTTGGGTCGACGACCCAGCATCCAAGTGATTCATTTCAAATTCAAAATTTGGGTCGATGACCCAGTCTTTCAAATTCAATTTTCGGGTCGATGACCCAGTCTTTCAAATTCAATTTTCGGGTCGATGACCCAGTCTTTCAAATTCAATTTTCGGGTCGATGACCCAATCATTCAAAATTTTCAAATTCAATTTTCGGGTCGATGGCCCAATCATTCAAAATTTTCAAATTCAATTTTCGGGTCGATGGCCCAATCATTCAAAATTTTCAAATTCAATTTTCGGGTCGATGGCCCAATTATTCAAAATTATCAAATTCAACTTTCGGGTCGATGACCCAGTACTTCAAAATGATCCAATTTCAAGATCGATGATCCAAATGTGCTTATGTGATGATTATTGCTCGTACATTTTCTATGTTTCAATTTTAGCAGGATATGCTTCAACTGGGGGCTCTAAAGTCTTCGACTTTAGAGCCATTTAAATCGGGGGCTCGAAGCCGTTGGCTTCAGAGACCATTATCAAGATGTAGAGGATGATATCCACCAAGAATTCAATTCAATACAAGAGTATGAAATGGAAGAATTCCGTAGCTGAAAGCAAATGATGAAAGCGGCGGCAACCTCCTTGGAAAGTCCCGTCCCATTCGGACAAGCGTCAGCAGATGATAAATTTTGGGCAAATGTCAGCAGATGATGAATTTCGGACAAAGGCCAGCAGATGATAAACTTTGGGCATGTGTCAAGCAATTCGCCGAACTACGACGCGGGTTTGATTCCGTCGAAACGGATACGTAGGCGCCTAAGGATAAGGCTCAACCCACCATTTATGCAACTTATGGGTCGATGACCAACGAAGATAATTCGACGCAACAGAAGGAAGAGTTAATCCCCGACGAAGTTTCAGGTATGATCTCTTCTTATGGTCAAGCGAGCTTATATACGCAAGTCTAATGGACTATAAACGACCCGAGAATCCTCGGGTCGAAAGGGACTGGGGTATACTTTGACTTTCGCCTTGTCCAAGCCTCAGTCAAAGTGGGGGCTCTGTAGATACCCGTATCCGTCGATATTGGAATTTATAGAGAACCCGACAAACACCCGATGATGATAGGACACATGTATTCTTTAGTTGTCATTGTCATTATTTGGAGCTCGTTTTACGAGGTAGAATGGGCGTCGTCGATGAAGTATTTTACTAATTTAAATGATATTTAAATTAATGTTTTTTTAAAGGGAATTCATTTTATTATTTTAAATGATATTTAATTTAATGTTTTTTAGTGAGTTCAGTTTGTTAATTTGAATGATATTTAAATTATGGTTTTTTAGGTAAATTCAGTTTATTTTATTTTATTTTGAATTTATTTTCCCAAGTTTATTTTATTGAAAATAAAATAAATAATTGATTTGAAAAATCATTTTATGAGTATATTTGATTTGAAAAGTCATTTATTTTAATTTATTAATTGATTTGAAAAATCGATTTTAAAAGCGAAGAACTCGTTTTTAACCGTGTGTTTTGAGCTCGGTTTTAGCTCGGTTTTTAAGCCCGTTTCCTTTGCGAATTGGCACGAATCTCGAGTACATTAACCCACCTAGACCAATACCCATCAACCCATGTTCGAACCCCCTCACAAGCAGCCCAAATTCTCGTCCCAAACCCCTCACAAGCAGCCCGCAACCCAATCCCGTATGCCCTGTTTTGCAGCTCAATTCGCGAGCCCAAACCCGCTCCAAACACTACCAAGACCCGTACCCATTAACCCTAACCCATACCCTAGTATCCTACCCATATTATCCTAGCTTAATCACCAAGAAAACCCTCCTCAAACCCTCACAAAAATCGATGGACAGCAGCCATCCGTGAGCTAGCCCGATTTGCCTCCCCTCTCTTTTAACCTATTTTAACTCCTTATAAATACCACTCCTTCACCATACATTCATTCCTCTAAGTCCTCCATACATCCAAGCATCACATACAAGCTTTAAACCTCAGAAACAAACCCTAAACATCCTTCAAAAACCCTAAACAAAACCGACATACAAACTGAAACTGTTTGTGTGTCCTCTTCGAAAACCCTTTCGTTCCTCCATCAAAACTCCATAAAAATTCGAGTTTCTTATTCCTAATTAACCACATAACATCTATCTACACATTAGACAAAGATTTACGAGCCAAATTGCCCTTGAGAGTACACGAGATCCCTCGAAAAACAGAGTGAAATAACACTCTGTTTTCGCGGTTTACTCTTGTCTGTCCAGTTCTGTTTGTGCTCGTTTTTCGTGCCCATTAACCCAAAACGAGCAGGGGTTGCTTTAATATCCTTGTTCTCCTCTCTTTCTAGTTTCCAAAACATCTTTCGAATCGAATTTTCGTCGTGAAACGAGGGAGATATCACTGTTTTAAAATCGCTGTCCAGAAACTTTTCAAAACCCGTGTTTGCTTTGTTCTTCGTCGACGACGGCCTCTCGAGATAAAATCTACCATCGATTACGACCCAAGACGGTGTCAACGATACATGTAGGTTGAGGGTGCATCAAATCCCCTTCTCTTTTCTCTTTTTATTTCGTTTTTTTATGCCTTTCTTATTGTCTTTTTTTGTTTGTTTTTTCGCTTGTTTATCGATTGTTTTAAATTAACTATGAAACTAGTTAGTCCGAGTATGAGTTAAAGTACCACTATGAACACCCGCGTTGACTTGATATGGGAAAAGAAACCGCTACATCTGTCGGTCGTACACCCCCGTCTCATTTACATATCCTCGTGTTCAAAGTAGGGCATAAATAAAACAATTATCTAACTTTGTTCTTCGTTTTCGACCCCCTTTTGTTTCGGCCAAATCGACAGACCCTAGGACCCGTTGCATGTTAGTTTAACCTCTGGTTGTTAACCTATGACGTATTTAGATGACTTTAATTTAATTTAATAACCTAATTAGACACGATAGGTGGCTTCGACGTAAGTTATAAAATCAATCGACGATTCTGTAATTAATTGAATGCATCTCTCTCTTTCACCTAATTTCTCGCTAGTATAAGAGTGCGTGATTAGCACCTTCTTATTGACACTCGATGAGTTAATTTAATTAGCGAATTTGACCTAATTAGACCCTTTAGGCCGTGTAGAATGCACCCTTGCGCGACAATCAATCGACATCGTTTTTAACTCGTTTTCTAACTTGTTTCCTGTCCCTTTTCGCAATCATTCGATCTAACCAATGAATCTAACTTAGGAACTAGGTTGGCCTTGTCTTGGCCGTGAGGGTGGCCGTTGGTTTGGGCCGTGGGGTGGCCGTTTTATTTACCTTTCTCGTTTTGTTTTTATACCGTTTGTTTCCTCGTTGTTTCATTGTTTGTAATTTATCGTTTGTTATCGAGTTGTATTTTTTTTCAAGTTAGCTTTCTTTTATTGAGTCAAAACCTTTTCAAAAACCTTGGTCTTGTTTGGTTAGACGGTTGTTCCCCAATGCTTGTAGGAGCGTAGTAAACCGCATGTTGTTTAAAGCAACATGGCCCGGTTTATGCTAATGCATGCTTTGGTGCGTAGCCTTATGTCTAATTCGATGAGATTAAGTGCGAGCACGCATTACGAGGAGTGACCCAAGGACCGTGGGTCATGTGAGCCGTGGGCCACCCTCATGTGCACGGTTTTCAAGGCCCCATGGCCGTGTGTTTTGTGCCGTGTTTTGAGTCGTATGTAGCAATTGTAATTAGATCGAGTTGTAATTTATTTATCGTTGCGTCGGCATGAAATGCCTGGTTTGTAATAGGTAGATCCCAACGGCTCCCCCATTCCCCCTTAAGCCTTGTTTGCTTTCGTTTGAATGTTGCTAGATCAATCAACCAACATGCTAAATTACAACTTTGACAAAGTTAGTTTAGTTGCATCTAAAACGACATAGAAATTGTTGTCACATGATAGGGTTAAAATAACGTTTGCATATCATACATCGTACGTAGCTATGACCTTGTTTGAAATCCGACACTTGACTTAGTAGAGGCCGTTATTGACGGGCGGGGTTGGGTGTCCTTATGGGCTTCCCAACACGTACCCTCACCCCTTACTCAAGATCTATGGTTTGTGGATCCGTCTAAATACCATTGGATTACGAGAGTCATTCAAATCGAGTGATATAGGGTACAAGTCTTTATCTTTAATCACTCGTAGTCGATTGGCTTTATGCTTTTCGATGAAAGGTGTAAAGTTGACTTGAACGGTTCCAAGTTCCCAAAAAACTTGGTGGCGACTCTAATTTGTCTTAATTCGATTCGAAAGAACCTCGAGTCGATTATGCCGGGTGTGGATCCCTCGGACGCAGTTCCCGAGGGCCTTGTCCACACAAGCTAAATCCATCCCCGAGTACCTTGCATTGCATTTGACGTGAAGTATTTAATCAAGAAACGAACTTGGTGCGCATATCGAGGCCCGAAAGACTAATTCACGAAGTTTTTGAAGCAAGTACCAGCTAAAGTGGTCGATCGACCGATGTCTCTGGTCGACCGACCAGAGCACGACTTCCAGTAGCTACTGTTCAGCGTAGCCCAGTTGACCGACCGGTCACAGTGGTCGATCGACCAGGCCGTTAATTCTGACGTGAATTAATAGAACGAGATTTCCAAAGCCCATTGTAATTAGGTTTAGGAATAAGAGTTGCGTAATATTTCTATATAACGTAACCTTAGTTTTCAGAATAATGATCAAGCTTTCATCAGAGTTTTACCATCCAGTTTGATAATCATTAGTTTAGATTATTTCCGTCAATAAAGTTTACTCTTTTTGCATTCTGTTTGATCTTTCCTCTTCAATTCTCCCTACGGTATTTTCTGTTCCCTCGTTTAATACTCGCTGCTTTAATTCGTTCGTAGTATAGAATTGTTAGGTTAGAATTCCCAAAGCCAATTATTGATTTATGTTAATTGTTCATTTAATTAATTTAAATATGAATTCGAATGCTTTAATTGTTGATTTTATTGCTGTCATTGTTTCTAGTATGAGTAGCTAAATACCTTGTGCTAGGATGTAGGGAATCTATAGAAGTAGGCGGCGTAGAATAGTGACCTGAAATCGCGTTATGGTCGACCGACCGGCCTATCTGGTCGATCGACCGGCTCCCGTGAGATTTCCTTCGTTTTAATTAATTTAATTGCTATATTTGACGAATCTAGTGCACGCGACTAGTTGAATGTTTAGGAATTGACCGACCCGATAAGATCGAAAGATAGGGGAGGGAAATAGACTGCCTAATTAAGACGACTAAATTAATAAGATCTAGAGATAAGTTAATTTAGGCTTTTAAATCACTTTTCAGGACGAAAGTTAGCATTAGTGATATTAGGGACCTGTAGCGAGATCGAAAGATGCTACCGGTTAATAAAGGACCGAGAGGACTTCTTATTTTCTCGTCTCACGCGATTGTTTTAGACTTACCTAGGATGCTGCCGCCGAAACTATAGTGAACCGACCATCTTAGCACCCTTTTAATATTTGATTTCATCTACTAGCTTAGTTTACTTTTCATTTATTGCCTTTAGTTATAGATCAACTCAAATCAAATCCCCCTCACATTTGTTACTTTAGACTTAAATAAAACAACTATTAATTACATCGCCTCTCTGCGGTTCGATCCTGACTGCCACTAGCTATAGTAGTAGTTTGGACTATAAATATTATTTTTGGTGCATACAACGACAGGCATCAAATTTTGGCGTCGTTGCCGGGGAGGTAATTGTTTAAAAATTTTAGTTGTTTCTATTTTTAGTCTTTCTCTTAGTTTAAGAGACATCTGTTCCTTAAACTATTCTCATATTCTACTTGTAGTTTCTTCTTATGCGCAGGTCACAGGGTGGTGAATTACTACCCTTCAATCCTGAGATTGAGAAGACTTTGCGTGAGTTGAGACGATCATCTAGAGTATTGCCGACAGAGGAAGAGCTGAGTACTCTGTCTAGTTACTACGAGAATGAGCTGTTTGAGGAAGATCCACCTTCGTCACCTATTTCTACTTCTTCAGCAGAGACTGTCACATCTCCAGACATGGCTGAAGAAGCAAGTATATCCAGTCACTCTGAGCCGACAGCTGAGAATCTCTATAAGGGATTCGCTTTACCAGGGACGAATAGAAAATTCGAGTCGAAACCGTCCTATATCAACTTGGTTGAGAGAAACCAATTCGGAGGATCTGCAAATGAAGATGCAGCTAAACATATGGAGACATTCATTGATTACTGTTGTTCCATACCCCCACCAACCGGTGTGACCCAGGACCAGGTGAAGGAGACGATGTTCATATTTTCTCTTCGTGATGCTGCAAGGGAGTGGTACTGAGACCTGGATCGAGCTGCTAACGGGATCACTGATTGGAAGTCGCTGGCCTTAGCATTCTACAAGAAATATTTCTCTGCCTCGAAGACAAATGCCATTAGAGCTCAGATCACGAGCTTTAAACAGGGTCCTGATGAGAATTTTCATGAGGCGTGGGTCCGTTTCAAGAAGCTGGTGCGAACTATTCCGCACCATGGGTTCGAGAAATGGAGTCTATGCAATCAATTTTATAATGGGCTTTATGACGATCAGAGGGCTATCCTGGATGCGGCAGCTAATGGCAGATTCCAGGAGAATGTTGGAGAAACTAAGGGGTGGAAAATTATTGATGATTTGGCCACCCATAAAGCTGAGTATGGAAATTCCAGGGGAAATCAAAGGAGAAGTGCTGAATCCCCTTCTGTAGCTGCATTAGAGGCTCTTGCGGCGAGATTTGATAAGTACGAGTTGGGAGGAGCTTCAAAAGGAGGGATCTATCATGTGAATGCTGTTTCAGACGGTCCTTTCGTCTGCAAGAGATGTGGAGGAGAAGGACATGTTTGGATAACGCAGCTAGTCCCTATGAGTCTTGTCTTTGCTTTTCAACATTATAGGCAGACAAACACTTATTTTGAGCCGAATGTCCATCCGAACTTGAGGTGGAGTAGCCAAAATGTCCTAAATCCGACTCCACCTCCACAGCAGCAGCAGCAGCAGAATTATGTGCCCCCTCATAAGCAGCAGCAGCCATATCAGAAGCCTCTGTATGTTTCTCAGTAGCAGCAGCAGTCCCATGGCTCCGATTTTGCCGAATTGAAAAATTTGTTGTTGAAAGAGTCTCAAGCTAGAGAGGTCAGGATGAAAATGTTGGAGAGCCAAATCGCTCAATTGGCTAGCAAGAGTGCAACTCGAGCACCGGGGCATTTACCGTCGCAGACGGATCAAAAGGAGACCCTTAATGCTATTACTTTAAGGAGTGGGTCCACCCTTGAGGGGCCAGCTATGGTCGAGGATGTCACTGAAAAAGATGAGGCGGAACCAAGTAAGAAGATGGCTGTAACGAATAATAGCAAGAAGAAGACAATCAGCAGGTATATCAGTCGATCGACTGACATACCCAGTCGATCGACCAGTCCGCGAAGTGACACAGCTACTGTTCCTGTAGAAGTCATTCGATCGACTGACATGCATGGTCGATCGACTGACTACGCTGTTGATGGTGAGTCTTTTCGTTCTCCAATGCCAAATAACTTGAGGGGCCACTTGTTTCGGGGTACGACTACTCCGAAAATATTGAGGCAAGACCCAAATGCTGATGGGTCAGTCCCGGTTTCAAAGTATGACCCGATGACGATTAATGGTTCATTTTTGAGACGGTCTGAAGAAGGGGCAAGCTACAACAAAGAGAAGGTAGTGGATTTTCAGCCTAAATCGACCGATGCCGGCATGAGAGACCTAGAGGAGAGGGCTAAGTTGCTTCTTACAGCTCCTTATCCAGAGAGATTAGTGCCGACAAAGGAACAAGTATCGTTTAACAAATTTGAAAATGTTATTCGCAGCTTAGATGTGCGAGTTCCTTTTCTTGAATTAGTTAATCAAGTGCCTGCTTACATGAAATTTATGAAGCAACTTTTGTCTAAAAAGAAGTCACTTGAAACTGTGCAATCTGTCGCACTAACTGAGGAGTCATGTTCTTATTTGACCCACACTGCACCTCATAAGCTAGAAGACACAGGTAGCTTTTCAGTCCCATGTAGTATTGGCACCTTTTCTATTGAGAAGGCCTTGTGTGACCTAGGAGCCAGTATTAGTGTAATGCCCTTGAGTCTTGCTAGGAAGTTGAAATTGACTAGGTTTGCAGTTACCAACATGACAGTACAGATGGCTGATCGTTCTGCGGTCTAGCCTATAGGAGTGTTAGAGGACATTCCTGTGCAAATAGGAAATTTCTTTTTCCCTGTTGACTTCGTTGTACTAGATATGCCCGAGGATACCCACATTCCTATCATTCTGGGTAGACCATTCCTGCACACTGCTGGTACAGTTATAGATGTTGGCTTAGGGACATTGACTTTTAAGATAGGGAAATATTCCATTGTCTTTGCCCAGACAGCTAAGAAGAAAGACCCCATGTGGCCAGTCACTTGTAATACGGTTTCTAAAAAGAAATCCTATTTTGTGCTTCCTGATATGCCTGCCTCTATGCCTGTTTCTGCTGTAACACCTCCGCCCAGATTGGGAGCAAATTGGAGAAAGATTCTTCTGTTTTGGATATTGCAGGAGCTAGTTTGGGGAAGGAAGAGCCGCATGTTGCTCCAGCTATGAGGGAGCCAATCGTTCAAAGAGGCGGTTTAGGATGTCTTAGCTATGGCACTGATGAGGAGCCAGTCAAAGTGACGAAGTCCGATTTGGATTCTGATGAGCCGGACGAGGTCATTGATTGGGAAGATGTTAGAAATGTTGATCCGTTGAGTTCTGCGAATGTTGGAGTTGAGAAGAGTGCAGCTGAGAATATGAGCACTGTAGAGGCTACTTCTTGTAGCCAGGAGCCGAGCAAGTGGGCCATTCCGTGGCCATTCTTGATCAACTATTAGTTGATTAAGACTTTACAAAAACATTCATTTTATTACTTTTGGACCTTCTTATTGCTTTTCTGTGCGCGAGACTTCGCATTTTAATAAGTTTGCCTAGGGTTTTTAAATACTTTAGACTGTTACTTTGTGTTTTGCGCAATTTTGGGCGCGTTATTATGTGTATTTGCAGGTTTATAGACAATGTTGGCTCAATTTATTGAGTTAATTCGAAGAAAATCAGAACTTACAGCAGGTTTTTTAGTCGATCGACTGCCCCCTATGGTCGGTCGACTGAGCTATGAATTCCAGGAGCTTCTGTTCCTGTTCACTCTGGTCGATCGACTGGGTGATGTGGTCGATCGACCATGTTCGCTGCTGTACCTGTTTTGGATCATTCCCCTGCTGTGTTTAGTCGATTTGCGGAATCTATGGAGTCTTTTCTCCACTTTATTCTCCGACTCATTTCTGTTTTCTTCCGTTTCTTTGTTTTACACATAATTTTGCGTTTCAATAATTGTTTTCTCAAATTTACGCGCGGTACTTTTGATTCTTTTCAGGTACTTATTGGTAGCACTGCTGGCTACTGAAACCTCCTAGCTCACGCTGGTTTGGGGAGGTTTCTTTTTGTTGCGCTTAAAGTCTTGTGAGTTTCCTTACTTCATGTCTTATGTAGTTAATTTTCGCAAATTCCCGTTTTCCTTTTATTTCATTACATGATTTTGCACAATGGTGACATTGTGTGATTTGGTTTGGGGAAGGGTTTTGCGTTGCATTTCATTTGCTTGCATTCACGTTTACATTTTTGTCTTGCATTTGTTGTCTCATTTCATATATATATACAAAAATCAAAAACTTCAAAAAAATTGAAAAATTTCAAAAAATGCACGTTTATTTTAGCATTTAGGTCGAGTCGGAACGGTAGTATTTCAATGATGACATTGCATTTTCAGCTGTTTATGCCTAAGCCTTGCTAATTGACATGTTATTAGTAGAATCATATGCATAGTCTACGAGTTTTCGTTAAATTCTTGCTGGACTTGAAACTTGACTTAGATTTTTGGCAAACTACATCATTTTCTGAGATCTAGGGCCTATAACTGGTGACATTCATGACCAGTTTATCTAGGATTGTGAGTAGTACTCCTTATGAGACATGTTACATAAATTTGCAAAAATATGAACTTAATCAGCTTAATACCTGTATGCATTCGGATTCGTGGTTAGTTGACACATGTGGAAGAGGTTTCCTTTATTCATTTTGCCCATAAGCTTCACACTGCCAAAAATAGCCTTTTTGTCCCGTTACTACATCCTACATTTAGTCTGCCCTTGTCAAGCTAGTAGTTTATGTTCTTGGGATTGTTACTTCATTTTTGGTAACTAATGCTCATTTTGAGATGATGTTGGGAAGATGAAAAAGAAAAAAAAAACAGAATTGAAAAAGAAAAAAAAAAAAAAAAAAGGAAAAATAAGTTCGACCTGTGGTCGGTCGACTAGAAATCTGGGTCGATCGACTGAAGCCCGAGAAGAAAAGAAAATCAAATCGCATAATTCAAAGTCTTTATTAAATGGCGATTTTTGCTCCCATGTTGCATTCATATCTTTAGGGGAGTTGATTAATTATGGAGATTGTTAGTTTTGTGCTTGCTATTAGCACCGTTTCGATTGAAAGTTTGAGCAAGAAGTTGGATGTTGTTATAATTTGGTTCCCTTAGTTACTAGCTTGGCTCTTAACTCTGTTTTTATCCAAATTTATTTTAGCATCTTCTTACCCATACCTCACATACCCATATTTACCTCGGCATGTGTCATGGTCATCTGTTTGGTTGGAATGCATATGTACGGTTGTAGAGATTACTTTCATATTAGATTGCAGGCATGTTCTTATAAGTCGTAGTTAGGTGAGAGTCTTTACAATATTACTTCTTTCTATCTTTTACATATACTCACCCGTATTCATTGAGTGATAGGAGCGACCCGTGAGAGTCCATCATGATAAGTCTCTATAGTTGACGGTTCAGCAGTTTTTAATGACTACATAACTCTTTTGCATGATTCATATTGCTAATTGATTGTTAAATGTCGCATTAAATTGGTTTAGGCTATTCGGTTAGCATTTCGCTCTGAGATTGAACTCGTTCCACTAGGTTTTAGGATCGAGTCTTGTTCTTGCTTGGGGACAAGCAAGGGTTTGGTTTGGGGAAGTTTGATGCGTGTCCTAAATATGATGTTTACACCCCATTTTACACGCATTTCAGAGCTCATTTATGTAGTTTATGCTACTATTCTCCCTATTTCCGTCTACTTTCGTGTTTTTGTACATTATTGCAGAAATGTGAAGAATCCAGCGGAAATCAAGCTAAATCCGTCCCCGAGTACCTTGCATTGCATTTGACGTGAAGTATTTAATCAAGAAACGAACATGGTGCGCATATCGAGGCCCGAAAGACTAATTCACGAAGTTTTTGAAGCAAAGTACCAGCTAAAGTGGTTGACCGACCGATGTCTCTGGTCGACCGACCAGAACACGACTTCCAGTAGCTACTGTTCAGCGTAGCCCAGTTGACCGACCGGTCACAGTGGTCGATCGACCAGGCCGTTATTTCTGACGTGAATTAATAGAACGAGATTTCCAAAGCCCATTGTAATTAGGTTTAGGAATAAGAGTTTCGTAATATTTCTATATAACGTAACCTTAGCTTTCAGAATAATGATCAAGCTTTCATCAGAGTTTTACCATCCAGTTTGATAATCATTAGTTTAGATTATTTCCGTCAATAAAGTTTACTCTTTTTGCATTCGGTTTGATCTTTCCTCTTCAATTCTCCCTACGGTATTTTCTGTTCCCTCGTTTAATACTCGCTGCTTTAATTCGTTCGTAGTATAGAATTGTTAGGTTAGAATTCCCAAAGCCAATTATTGTTTTATGTTAATTGTTCATTTAATTAATTTAAATAGGAATTCGAATGCTTTAATTGTTGATTTTATTGCTGTCATTGTTTCTAGTATGAGTAGCTAAATACCTTGTGCTAGGATGTAGGGAATCTGTAGAAGTAGGCGGCGTAGAATAGTGACCTGAAATCGCGCTATGATCGATCGACCGGCTCCCGTGAGATTTCCTTCGTTTTAATTAATTTAATTGCTATATTTGACGAATCTAGTGCACGCGACTAGTTGAATGTTTAGGAATTGACCGACCCGATAAGATCGAAAGATAGGGGAGGGAAATAGACTGCCTAATTAAGACGACTAAATTAATAAGATCTAGAGATAAGTTAATTTAGGCTTTTAAATCACTTTTCAGGACGAAAGTTAGCATTAGTGATATTAGGGACCTGTAGCGAGATCGAAAGATGCTACCTGTTAATAAAGGACCGAGAGGACTTCTTATTTTACCGTCTCACGCGATTGTTTTAGACTTTCCTAGGATGCTGCCGCCGAAACTATAGTGAACCGACCATCTTAGCACCCTTTTAATATTTGATTTCATATACTAGCTTAGTTTACTTTTCATTTATTGCCTTTAGTTATAGATCAACTCAAATCAAATCCCCCTCACATTTGTTACTTTAGACTTAAATAAAACAACTATTAATTGCATCGCCTCTCTGTAGTTCGACCCTGACTGCCACTAGCTATAGTAGTAGTTTGGACTATAAATATTATTTTTGGTGCATACAACGACAGGCATCAAATTTTGGCGTCGTTGTCGGGGAGGCAATTGTTTAAAAACTTTAGTTGTTTCTATTTTTAGTCTTTCTCTTAGTTTAAGGGACATCTGTTCCTTAAACTATTCTCATATTCTACTTGTAGTTTCTTCTTATGCGCAGGTCACAGGGTGGTGAATTACTACCGTTCAATCCTGAGATTGAGAAGACTTTGCGTGAGTTGAGACGATCATCTAGAGTATTGCCGACAGAGGAAGAGCTGAGTACTCTGTCTAGTTACTACGAGAATGAGCTGTTTGAGGAGGATCCACCTTCGTCACCTATTTCTACTTCTTCAGCAGAGACTGTCACATCTCCAGACATGGCTGAAGAAGCAAGTATATCCAGTCACTCTGAGCCGACAGCTGAGAATCTCTATAAGGGATTCGCTTTACCAGGGACGAATAGAAAATTCGAGCCGAAACCGTCCTATATCAACTTGGTTGAGAGAAACCAATTCGGAGGATCTGCAAATGAAGATGCAACTAAACATATGGAGACATTCATTGATTATTGTTGTTCCATACCCCCACCAACCGGTGTGACCCAGGACCAGGTGAAGGAGACGATGTTCATATTCTCTCTTCGTGATGCTGCAAGGGAGTGGTACCGAGACCTGGATCGAGCTGCTAACGGGATCACTGATTGGAAGTCGCTGGCCTTAGCATTCTACAAGAAATATTTCTCTGCCTCGAAGACAAATGCCATTAGAGCTCAGATCACGAGCTTTAAACAGGGTCCTGATGAGAATTTTCATGAGGCGTGGGTCCATTTCAAGAAGCTGGTGCGAAGTATTTCGCACCATGGGTTCAAGAAATGGAGTCTATGCAATCAATTTTATAATGGGCTTTATGACGATCAGAGGGCTATCCTGGATGCGGCAGCTAATGGCAGATTCTAGGAGAATGTTGGAGAAACTAAGGGGTGGAAAATTATTGATGATTTGGCCACCCATAAAGCTGAGTATGGAAATTCCAGGGGAAATCAAAGGAGAAGTGCTGAATCCCCTTCTGTAGCTGCATTAGAGGCTCTTACGGCGAGATTTGATAAGTACGAGTTGGGAGGAGCTTCAAAAGGAGGGATCTATCATGTGAATGCTGTTTCAGACGGTCCTTTCGTCTGCAAGAGATGTGGAGGAGAAGGACATGTTTGCAATAAGCAGAAAGCGGTCCTATGAGTCTTGTGCTGCTTTTCAACATTATAGGCAGACAAACACTTATTTTGAGCCGAATGTCCATCCGAACTTGAGGTGGAGTAGCCAAAATGTCCTAAATCCGACTCCACCTCTACAGCAGCAGCAGCAGCAGAATTATGTGCCCCCTCATAAGCAGCAGCAGCCATATCAGAAGCCTCTGTATGTTTCTCAGCAGCAGCAGCAGTCCCATGGCTCCGATTTTGCCGAATTGAAAAATTTGTTGTTGAAAGAGTCTCTAGCTAGAGAGGTCAGGATGAAAATGTTGGAGAGCCAAATCGCTCAGTTGGCTAGCAAGAGTGCAACTCGAGCACCGGGGCATTTACCGTCGCAGACGGATCAAAAGGAGACCCTTAATGCTATTACTTTGAGGAGTGGGTCCACCCTTGAGGGGCCCGCTATGGTCGAGGATGTCACTGAAAAAGATGAGGCGGAACCAAGTAAGAAGAAGGCTGTAATGAATAATAGCAAGAAGAAGACAATCAGCAGGTATATCAGTCGATCGACTGACATACCCAGTCGATCGACCAGTCCGCGAAGTGACACAGCTATTGTTCCTTTAGAAGTCATTCGATCGACTGACATGCATGGTCGATCGACTGACTACGCTGTTGATGGTGAGTCTTTTCGTTCTCCAATGCCAAATAACTTGAGGGACCACTTGTTTCGGGGTACGACTACTCCGAAAATATTGAGGCAAGACCCAAATGCTGATGGGTCAGTCCCGGTTCCAAAGTATGACCCTATGACGATTAATGGTTCATTTTTGAGACGGTCTGAAGAAGGGTCAAGCTACAACAAAGAGAAGGTAGTGGATTTTCAGCCTAAATCCACCGATGCCGGCATGAGAGACCTAGAGGAGAGGGCTAAGTTGCTTCTTACAGCCCCTTATCCAGAGAGATTAGTGCCGACAAAGGAACAGGTATCGTTTAACAAATTTGAAAATGTTATTCGCAGCTTAGATGTGCGAGTTCCTTTTCTTGAATTAGTTAATCAAGTGCCTGCTTACATGAAATTTATGAAGCAACTTTTGTCTAAAAAGAAGTTACTTGAAACTGTGCAATCTGTCGCACTAACTGAGGAGTCATGTTCTTATTTGACCCACACTGCACCTCATAAGCTTGAAGACACAGGTAGCTTTTCAGTCCCATGTAGTATTGGCACCTTTTCTATTGAGAAGGCCTTGTGTGACCTAGGAGCCAGTATTAGTGTAATGCCCTTGAGTCTTGCTAGGAAGTTGAAATTGACTAGGTTTGTAGTTACCAACATGACAGTACAGATGGCTGATCGTTCTGCGGTCCAGCCTATAGGAGTGTTAGAGGACATTCCTGTGCAAATAGGAAAGTTCTTTTTCCCTGTTGACTTCGTTGTACTAGATATGCCCGAGGATACCCACATTCCTATCATTCTGGGTAGACCATTCCTGCACACTGCTGGTGCAGTTATAGATGTTGGCTCAGGGACATTGACTTTTAAGGTAGGGAAACATTCCATTGTCTTTGCCCAGACAGCTAAGAAGAAAGACCCCATGTGGCCAGTCACTTGTAATACGGTTTCTAAAAAGAAATCCTATTTTGTGCTTCCTGATATGCCTGCCTCTATGCCTGTTTCTGCTGTAACACCTCCGCCCCAGATTGGGAGCAAATTGGAGAAAGATTCTTCTGTTTTGGATATTGCAGGAGCTGGTTTGGGGAAGGAAGAGCCGCATGTTGCTCCAGCTATGAGGGAGCCAATCGTTCAAAGAGGCGGTTTAGGATGTCTTAGCTATGGCACTGATGAGGAGCTAGTCAAAGTGACGAAGTCCGATTTGGATTCTGATGAGCCGGACGAGGTCATTGATTGGGAAGATGTTAGAAATGTTGATCCGTTGAGTTCTGCGGATGTTGGAGTTGAGAAGAGTGCAGCTGAGAATATGAGCACTGTAGAGGCTACTTCTTGTAGCCAGGAGCCGAGCAAGTGGGCCATTCCGTGGCCATTCTTGATCAACTATTAGTTGATTAAGACTTTACAAAAACATTCATTTTATTGCTTTTGGACCTTTTTATTACTTTTCTGTGTGCGAGACTTCGCATTTTAATAAGTTTGCCTAGGGTTTTTAAATACTTTAGACTGTTACTTTGGGTTTTGCGCAATTTTGGGCGCGTTATTATGTGTATTTGCAGGTTTATAGACAATGTTGGCTCAATTTATTGAGCTAATTCGAAGAAAATCAGAACTTACAAGCAGTTTTTCGTCGATCAATCGCCCCCTATGGTGGTCGGTCGATCAGCTGTGAATTCCGGAGCTTCGTTTGTTCACTCTGGTCGATCGACTGGGTGATGTGGTCGATCGACCATGTTCGCTGCTGTACCTGTTTTCGATCATTCCCCTGCTGTGTTTAGTCGATTTGCGGAATCTATGGAGTCTTTTCTCCACTTTATTCTCCGACTCATTTCTGTTTTCTTCCGTTTCTTTGTTTTACACATAATTTTGCGTTTCAATAATTGTTTTCTCGGATTTACGCGCGGTACTTTTGCTTCTTTTCAGGTACTTATTGGTAGCACTGCTGGCTACTGAAACCTCCTAGCTCACGCTGGTTTGGGGAGGTTTCTTTTTGTTGCGCTTAAAGTCTTGTGAGTTTCCGAGTCCTTACTTCATGTCTTATGTAGTTAATTTTCGCAAATTCCCGTTTTCCTTTTATTTCATTACATGATTTTGCACAATGGGGACATTGTGTGATTTGGTTTGGGGAAGGGTTTTGCGTTGCATTTCATTTGCTTGCATTCACGTTTACATTTTTGTCTTGCATTTGTTGTTTCATTTCATATATATATACAAAAATCAAAAACTTCAAAAAAATTGAAAAATTTCAAAAAATGCACGTTTATTTTAGCATTTAGGTCGAGTCGGAACGGTAGTATTTCAATGATGACATTGCATTTTCAGCTGTTTATGCCTAAGCCTTGCTAATTGACATGTTATTAGTAGAATCATATGCATAGTCTACGAGTTTTCGTTAAATTCTTGCTGGACTTGAAACTTGACTTAGATTTTTGGCAAACTACATCATTTTCTGAGATTTAGAGCCTATAACTGGTGACATTCATGACCAGTTTATCTAGGATTGTGAGTAGTACTCCTTATGAGACATGTTACATAAATTTGCAAAAATATGAACTTAATCAGCTTAATACCTGTATGCATTCGGGTTCGTGGTTAGTTGACACATGTGGAAGAGGTTTCCTTTATTCATTTTGCCCATAAGCTTCACACTGCCAAAAATAGCCTTTTTGTCCCGTTACTACATCCTACATTTAGCCTGCCCTTGTCAAGCTAGTAGTTTATGTTCTTGGGATTGTTACTTCATTTTTGGTAACTAATGCTCATTTTGAGATGATGTTGGGAAGATGAAAAAGAAAAAAAAAGGAAAGAAAGAAAAAAATAGAATTGCAAAAGAAAAAAAAAAAAAAAAAAAAAAAAAAAAGGAAAAATAAGTTCGACCTGTGGTCGGTCGACTAGACATCTGGGTCGATCGACTGAAGCCCGAGAAGAAAAGAAAATCAAATCGCATAATTCAAAGTCTTTATTAAATGGCGATTTTTGCTCCCATGTTGCATTCATATCTTTAGGGGAGTTGATTAATTATGGAGATTGTTAGTTTTGTGCTTGCTATTAGCACCGTTTCGATTGAAATTTTGAGCAAGAAGTTGGATGTTGTTATAATTTGGTTCCCTTAGTTACTAGCTTGGCTCTTAACTCTGTTTTTATCCAAATTTATTTTAGCCTCTTCTTACCCATACCTCACATACCCATATTTACCTCGGCATGTGTCATGGTCGTCTGTTTGGTTGGAATGCATATGTACGGTGGTAGAGATTACTTTCATATTAGATTGCAGGCATGTTCTTATAGGTCGTAGTTAGGTGAGAGTCTTTACAATATTACTTCTTTCTATCTTTTACATATACTCACCCGTATTCATTGAGTGATAGGAGCGACCCGTGAGAGTCCATCATGATAAGTCTCTATAGTTGACGGTTCAGCAGTTTTTAATGACTACATAACTCTTTTGCATGATTCATATTGCTAATTGATTGTTAGATGTCGCATTAAATTGGTTTAGGCTATTCGGTTAGCATTTCGCTCTGAGATTGAACTCGTTCCACTAGGTTTTAGGATCGAGTCTTGTTCTTGCTTGGGGACAAGCAAGGGTTTGGTTTTTGGAAGTTTGATGCGTGTCCTAAATATGATGTTTACACCCCATTTTACACGCATTTCAGAGCTCATTTATGTAGTTTATGCTACTATTCTCCCTATTTCCGTCTACTTTCGTGTTTTTGTACATTATTACAGAAATGTGAAGAATCCAGCGGAAATCAAGCTAAATCCGTCCCCGAGTACCTTGCATTGCATTTGACGTGAAGTATTTAATCAAGAAACGAACTTGGTGCGCATATCGAGGCCCGAAAGACTAATTCACGAAGTTTTTGAAGCAAAGTACCAGCTAAAGTGGTCGACCGACCAGAGCACGACTTCCAGTAGCTACTGTTCAGCGTAGCCCAGTCAACCGACCGGTCACAGTGGTCGATCGACCAGGCCGTTAATTCTGACGTGAATTAATAGAACGAGATTTCCAAAGCCCATTGTAATTAGGTTTAGGAATAAGAGTTGCGTAATATTTCTATATAACGTAACCTTAGTTTTCAGAATAATGATCAAGCTTTCATCAGAGTTTTACCATCCAGTTTGATAATCATTAGTTTAGATTATTTCCGTCAATAAAGTTTACTCTTTTTGCATTCGGTTTCATCTTTCCTCTTCAATTCTCCCTACGGTATTTTCTGTTCCCTCGTTTAATACTCGCTGCTTTAATTCGTTCGTAGTATAGAATTGTTAGGTTAGAATTCCCAAAGCCAATTATTGTTTTATGTTAATTGATCATTTAATTAATTTAAATATGAATTCGAATGCTTTAATTGTTGATTTTATTGCTGTCATTGTTTCTAGTGTGAGTAGCTAAATACCTTTTGCTAGGATGTAGGGAATCTGTAGAAGTAGGCGGCGTAGAATAGTGATCTGAAATCGCGCTATGGTCGACCGACCGGCCTATCTGCTCGATCGACCGGCTCCCGTGAGATTTCCTTCGTTTAATTAATTTAATTGCTATATTTGACGAATCGAGTGCACGCGACTACTTGAATGTTTAGGAATTGACCGACCCGATAAGATCGAAAGATAGGGGAGGGAAATAGACTGCCTAATTAAGACGACTAAATTAATAAGATCTAGAGATAAGTTAATTTAGGCTTTTAAATCACTTTTCAGGACGAAAGTTAGCATTAGTGATATTAGGGACCTGTAGAGAGATCGAAAGATGCTACCTGTTAACAAAGGACCGATAGGACTTCTTATTTTCCCGTCTCACGTGATTGTTTCAGACTTACCTAGGATGCTGCCGCCGAAACTATAGTGAACCGACCATCTTAGCACCCTTTTAATATTTGATTTCATCTACTTGCTTAGTTTACTTTTCATTTATTGCCTTTAGTTATAGATCAACTCAAATCAAATCCCCCTCACATTTGTTACTTTAGACTTAAATAAAACAACTATTAATTGCATCGCCTCTCTGTGGTTCGACCCTGACTGCCACTAGCTATAGTAGTAGTTTGGACTATAAATATTATTTTTGGTACATACAACGACAGGCATCACGTGTCACAACTCATAATGCCATATAATAATTAAAGACTTAATTAGAATCTGATGAAGTATTAGGATAGTCTTCATGCCCAATTTCGGCATAGATCAAGTCGTATATCGACTCTTCATCATCAGCAGGCTGCGCTGGTGGAATGACCTCTTTCTCCCATGACATAGGCATGGTGGCAAGAATGTGATGCCTCTTGTAATGTCTCAGCAGAAGATGGTCAACATGGGTCGCAACCCATAGATAAGGGCCCTTTTGTCTAGCATCCGAATAGAAGTCCTCCTTCCCTACATCTTCCCCCGTAAATCTAGCCCCTAATTTTCTTATCTGACGAAAACTATCATGGCAGTTGGCTTCGTCAAACTTGATAAAAGCGAAACCTACAAAACCTTGCTTGTTTGTAGACACAGGGTATAGTTTTTAACCGCGGTGAAACCGGAGTCATGAAGCATTTGCGTCAAGCACCCAAAATTACGGTTTAAACCCTTTCTATTCACATCATAACGAACCGAGAGACTATGAAGAATGCAAGTAAAAGGCTGTGTGTAACGAGAATGTAATTGTAGCTTCGATACACCAGCCATATTGTTTTTAGAGAGAAATTAAAGAGTAAATGTTTGATAATTAGATTTTGACCTAAAACATTATGAAGACGTATTTATACAATTATTTTGGTCAAATTGAATATTATTGGTCAAATTGAATATTTATTAAAATTATGATAAAGTTTTCCATGCAGGGGTCAAACTGAGAAATCTAATCAAATAGTGACAACAGTTGAATTGAAAAACCGTTCTTTCATAATATAAAATGATAACGGTTACAAGAAACCCGTATCAATAATATAACAACGGGTACCACAAACCGTTGCTGGTGTTAATTTAGTAACGGTTTTCAAAATGTCGTTTTCTAAAACTGGTGACGGTTGTCTAATAACCGTTGATAAGGGAGATTTTATAACGAGTTTTTGGAAAGCGTTAAACGTTTTGATAACGGCTTATTAAGCAGTCGTAGTCACATTATAATAACAACGGTTTTCAAGGGAAACCGTTATTCTCATTATCGCGGTCTAGGTTTCCACCAATATTTGGAAAATGGTAATCTAAGTGTCGTTATTAAATTCATTAAACCGTTGTGATACGCTCCTTATTGATATCCAGATTTGGCGTAGTGAGGTCATGTTATTGGTTGCTTACCTGAACCCCACCCGATAGGAGCGCGTTTCTTAAAGTGCCCCGGCCATCGTGTGTGCCAGTTTGGCCTTAATAGCCAAGTCTTCGACCCATTACCTTACCTGCGGTGCTATCGCCACCCGCCTAGCAGAGAGGTTGACTAGTTTTGAGGCCTCTTCGGCTCTCAAACCCTTGGTTCGGGTTGTTCCGACTTTAGACATGGCGTACTTCATCTCTCAGAAATGGCTAAGAGTGTTGGATTATGGTGGGTTAGCTTGGAGGGTGAGAGGTAGGAGTTGGATGAGAGTGCCCGACCCGGACCACCTTCTAGTGACAGAGCCGTTGGCTGAGAGTAACCCCCCGAGCAGACCTACCTGATATTATATGATCTCATGGAGGAGATGCGTGGGCCGGTCAGGGAGACCACGCTAGAGCAGAGGATTATGTGCCCAGAGTGGGGAGAGGCCCCAAGAGAATGAGAGAGGTGGTTGGAGAGTCCTATCCTGTGCAGCATGGGCCGCCCCAGTACCAGTATCCCAGCTACCCGTCTTCCTTCAGCTCTCAGATGCAGGTTAGCGAGCTGACTGAGAGAGTGTCCAACACCTTGGTGCTTCGGAACCTCCACGAGATGGCTTATGTGCAGGGTATTAGGACCAATTTGGCCCAACCGGTTTGGTGGCGAGGCGTGGGGAATGATAGTGGGGTCTTTCACTCCTACGGAGTGGACCCGACCACATGGGGAGTTCCTGAGAGCTATCCCTACGGATGTCTAGCGCCATGGAGAGTGGGAGGAGACCCCGGTACAGGAGCGACCACCGAAGGAGGCATGCCAGGAGCTGGCACATTAGGAGGAGGAGGAGATGAGGAGATGGAGGAGGATCGAAGTGGCGACTTCGGGTGATTTTCTTGTTTGTGTTGTTTTAGCGGACTTATGTTTACTTGTTATATTGTTTTGATCGTAGTTAGGTTTATCTCGGTTTTTATTTTGCCATAAGGCCATATTTTGTTGGATTTTTTGAACTTGTTATGCAGGTATGTGATGTTGGGGATGAAACCCCGGAGATTAGTATACTTTCTTTGCTTGATATCGCATTTGTGGGAGCATTCTAACCTGCAGTTACTCGATCGAGTGCCCTCAACTTGATCGAGTACCTACTTATGACCATTTAGATAGCATTCTGATCTATAGACACTCAATCGAGTACGCTTAACTCGATCGAGTAACCTAACCTGGACTCGATCGAGTTACCCCAACTCGATCGAGTGCCCCTGTTTGTGGTTGTAATCCGTTCTCTTTAGTTACTTGGCATCATGAGAATACTTTGTTGACATTGTATATAGTTCTTATGGCTAGTAGTCACTTTCTTGTGCTTTATATTTTATATACGTGATGTCAAAGCGGTTTACACTAGTTTTCATCATATATGGTTACTAATTTCTTAGATATCGTTCTAAATGGTTGCTAGGTTTATATAGTTGTTGGTAATAATTTCAATATAGTTATGTCGAGTAATCATGTTTTCGTAATGTCACATAAACAATTATTTTAATTTCCACATATATTGGCTTGATATCGCTGCGCATAATTTAATCATTTTGTATGTTATTTTTATTCAATGTACCCACATGCATACATGTTATACAAGTAATGTTAAAGAAGGTTGGATCGTAATTTTTCGTTCCTCATGTTTTGGTTCATCTCGTAATGTCAAGGTTGGATGATGGTTTTCATTTCTTGTAATTTTTCTAACTCGTCTCGAAGGTGAACTTTGGGGATGAAGTTCCTTTTAAGAGGGGAAGAGTAATGTCGCGAGTAAAAAAAATGCCTAAAATATTGTCTTTTAAGTACTTCAATGGTAATTTAATTGTTGTTCAAGTAATTTAAATATTTATTAAAGTAAGATAATTGTTGTGTGGTGATTTACTTGGACATTGAGTAATGTAGTTGGTAATTTATGCATTGGATGTTAAATGAGTTAATTGTTGTAAATAGTAAGTCGATTGGGATAAATTTGTATGACGTTGTATGGTGTTAGATTCGTCTGGTAAATGGAAGCGATAGTTTTTGTTTATGTACCTTTTAACTGCTAGCATGCAGGTGAGGACTCAGAAGGAAGTTGTGTTTGATGGTGAAGGTAGGTGATGATGATTAGTCGGCATGGGAAGTTGGGTAGTATGTTGGGCATGACTATAGCAGTTCTCGTCAGGCGAAGTTATGTTAGTTGTCTTAGCTAAGCATACACCTTTAGGTGGGGGAGATGATGAGTTGAACTTCGGGGACAAAGTTCTTTTTAAGCGGGAAAGAGTGTAATACCTGCCCCATTAGGGACCCGTTGACTAGTAGTTGATTGACCTTAGACATATGGTAGACCCTTGAGAACCTTCATACATACGGACTTAGCACTTGGTGACTTTTAGATGTGGAGAACTTTATTTAGCGTAGGACACTCGATCGAGTAATCTAAATACTCGATCGAGTAGAGGCCATTCGATCGAGTAAGTCACATACTCGATCGAGTATGGCGGTTTCAGCAATTAATTATATATCGTGAAGTCATAAACTCCAAATCCATTTTTTATTTCTTTTCCTTCTAAACCTAATCGACGACACTTCTCTCCTTCACCCACCTTTAACCTTGAGATTTCCTTTTCACTTGGAGACACCATGGGGATGGATAATTGAGTCGGGTAGCGATCTTGTCGCTGGAATGCCAAGTATAGGTAAGTCATCATCATCATACCTAGATTTGTTTATGGTTAGGGTTGTTAGTAATAGGGTTTTCCCTACTGTTTTGATAGATGTCTATGGTGGTTGCTTGTCTTTGTATGGTTGTATGCTGATGAGACGGTTTTAGTATGTATTAAGAGGGTCGAATGAGTGAAGTTCAAGGGACAAAAGCGGTACTTAATGAATTATAATGGTACAATGCTTTAAGTTGTAACGTTGCCGAAACTTGGATCCAAATATTGAGAATTAAGCTTGGAAACGATGAAGAAGATCTTGTGGGTCGGTTTTGTATGTCAAAAAAGGAGTCTAAGTCCGAGGAAAGATGGGCCTGGATACCTATGAAGATACCTTAGACGTGTGCGCTTAAGGTGCACTAATCGTGCGCGCATAGGAAAAAGAATGAGATGCGGCAGTAGCTATTTCGCGACCTGCATTCAACCGAGGCGCGACCGAAGCGCGACCTACATTTGACACTTGTTTGTGCTTTGATCGCGTAATTAAGCATCGTTAGACTCGTGTTTGTTTATCTATTTTACTCGGTTTGTTCCGATTATTATTATTATTATTATTAGTACTTTATTTCCTAATCTAGTTATTTTACCTTATTACTATATAACTTAGTATTTTCATTTTTAGAAAGGACTTACACTACTTTGAGAGAGAAAAACCCTATTGTTATATTCATCAAGACTATGTATAACTAATCTTTCATCTTGGATTCAAGCGATTGAAGCACTCTAAATCCGATTGTGAGTTTGAATATTTTAATTTCTCTTCTTGATTATTGTGAATTGTTTAGCTCTTAATTATATGAATGTTGATTGACAATTGCTAGGTGCGCAACTAGTAATCGATTTCTTCATATTATTGTTAGTATTTTTAATTGAATAGGATTTATTGATTAACTTTACACTAGTAACATCTATGAATTACTATTGAACGGGATACGTTGATATTAGTACTTAGTAGCGATTCACATAAATATCTAAAGTGCAACTGGATGGTATGCGCTATTTATTCTTTATCGAATTCTCTAAATTATATTGCTGCTGTTGAATTAAACCTTGAACTGGATTGTTAGGGTTATTTAACAGTTAGGGTTGATTAAGAACGGTATTCGTTTTAATTGACAATTCGTAAGGAGAATTGGAATTTTACATTCACGATAGAGTAATCAAGATTAGTAATTGAAACCGTCTTACAATGATCAATTGTTATTGAGTGTGGATATATCCTTGGATCTGAGACCTTTTAAATCATCTGAATTCGTCTATTTTATTATTTGCTTAGTCTTAGTTCTTTACATTAATCAAACCAAATCAAATCCCCCCTCAACTGGTTACTTTACTTTCTACTCTTAGACACATTAATTAATTTAGTCCTTCCTTGTGGGTTCGACCCTTACTTTCGCTATATTACTGTTTTAGTAGTTTAGTAAGTAAATGATTATAAATTTACATTTGGCGCCGTTGTCGGGGAAGGCAATAGTTAATTTTTGTGTATTATTGTAGAGAGTTTTAGTTAGTTAGTTTCGTATTAGTTTCCTTCCTTGTGTATTATTGTAGTTAATTTTTGGCTACTAAATATTTCCCCCAATATGGGCATGAACTGTTTTACAAATATTTCAATAGGCTGCATGAATATGTTATAAGATGTCGCCATACTTATCAAATATGGGAGCTTTGTCACGTAATTTATAATGGTTTGAATAAGGAGACGCTTGGTCATGTGAATTCTTTGAGTGGGGATGCTTTAAATATTTGGATGCTTTGTCACGTAAATATTTCCCCCAACTCCTTTATTTGGATTCTTTAAATTGTCATGATAGCTCACATATGTACTGAAGATATGATTCGTGCTCTTACGACCGATAAAGTTATCATGAAAAATATGTTGTCCCCCTTCAATGTAATCCATCTAAATCTACCGAGGATATGATTCGTGCTTTTATGTCTGATGTGGATTTTTCTAATGCTAATGATGATTTGAATTGTCATGAAAACTCACCTATGTCTACCGAAAACATGATACGTGGTTTTATGGCTAATGTGAATTCTTCTTGTGTTAATGTTACTCCCTCTACGTATGTGACTAACCTAGTTAGTCAAGATTTAGAGGACCAAGTTGAACAAGTGACTGATGATTTTGATAAGCGTGTGACACAAGAAGAACTTGATTCTTATTATATTAAGTGGCAAGCTGAGAATGGTTATAAGTTTCATGACCCTCTTCCCCTTAAACCTAAAATGAATCACTCTTATAAAGAGTGTGTTGTTGAAGATGATGACGATGATGATGGTTTTTGGGATGATGAGGAGGATGATTATGGTGTGATACATTCTTCACCCCTTTCCTCTGTTTCTATGCTTGTTGACTCATCTTGTACTAATATTGAGGTGACACATGATGATAATTCATTGTTGCATACTGATTTGAGTGATGTTTTTATCTTTGATGAGTCTTTAAATGTGATTGCTTAGTCATACGTGCAATTTATATAGACCATTTAGCCTTTTATTGCACGTATTTCTATGCCTTTTTGTACCGTTATATATTGCAAAATGCCCCCGAATTGGCTACTTTGGTTTGTTTTGTCTAATTTTCAGAAATGAACCTGAAAGTGGTGAAACCACGCCTTATTCGTCCTGTTCAGCATGCATTATAAGGAGACGTGAATATTGGAGCGAGAGTCATACCTTGGAGTGCGTGAAGGAAGTTCAGGAAAGCTGCCAAAGACGAGTTAGAGGCTGATGCAATGGAAAAGCACTCGATCAAGAAGCATTGAGGGTCGATCGAGTGGTTTGGCTGACATGAGTGGTCGATCGAGTGATCCCAAGAGCTCGATAGATATGTGCCTTATTGGAGTTCCTCGAGCGAGAGCTTTAATTGATCGATCGAGAGGAATTGCTGGAGAAGACCTCGATCGAGTGGTCTGAATCCACTCGATCGAGAGGTTTGCTATCTTATGTGGGCTTTAGTAACACGTATTGGTTTAATTTGTTAAGTATTTTCGCTCCCCTATATAAGGGAGTCGAGATTAGGTTAATAAACATCCTCTTTACACTTAACACTTCTCTTAATTACTTTTGGCTGCTTAATCTCTCAAACCTTTTGCTTTGCTTTTCGGAATGTTCTTTATGCCGGAATCTTAAGATTGTAATCATTCTTCTACTTTTAATATTAATACTTTGTTTGCATTAATCTTTCGTTCTTTCATTATTACTCTTATCGTAGTCTTGTTTATGCTTAATTGTTATCGTTTCATTATGCCTTTAATTAACATGCTTGTTGTTATTATTGTTGACACCATTAACAATATGAGTAGCTAATTCTCTTTATGTTAGGATTAGGGAATCCATGGTAGGATTGTGACGATGTAGCGAATAGGCTAGATAATTTACATGTGAGAATCTGTCCCCATAGCAATATAACTATAACACCAATTTAGTTGAGTGCACGCTTCTAAATTACCTTAATCTGGTTAACTTTACTCCTGGATCGGAAGATTGGAATAAATAGACCTGCTATGAACAGTAGACTACCCTAATGAGGGCGGAAGTTAAGTTAGTGGAAATCTAGGATAGAAAGTGGACCGGAAGGACCTTTCCCTTATCCATCTCACAATAGATTGTCTAGGCTATTTGCAACTGAGTCAATTGACTACCATGATGAACCGAAATTCTGGCATACTTCCTCTTATTTGATCACTCTTATCGTATTTTCTCACTTTTATTGATCTTACTTTATTTCTCTTTCCTTAAATTCTTCTGTAGTTTAGAAATCAAATTAAAACCCCCCATATAGTGACTTAAATAGACGGACCTTTAGACAGATATCTTGCCTCCCTGTGGAGAATCGACCCTACTTATCGCTAGCTTTCGTTAGTATATTTAGGTTTATTTTTGGTACACAAACGATAGTATCAAATTTTGGCGCCGTTGCTGGGGAGGCAATAGCCCTATCTACCTTTTGTTTCGTTTATTTTTATCCGTCTCAGGGAATTTTCATTCCTTGAGATAGTTCTCACTTATTTCTTTCAGTGTTGTGTATGCTCAGGTCAAACAGGTCGGAATTAGTTCCTGTTGATCCTGAACCGGAGAGATCATTTCGGCATAGACTCCATCTGGAAAGAAATATTCGAAAGGAAGACATGAGTACTTTCGAACCCGAGTTACAACACTTCCTTTTTGCAGAAGATCCGTCTTGTGAAGAAGACAATTCTATTTCTGCTATCAAGCCAGTAAAGATGCCTAATATAGCAAGTCACTCAGAGCCCACATCTGCCTCGATTCCTAAGGGTTTCAAGCTCTCAACTAAGGATGGTAACACTTTCGATATCCGTTCGTCTTATATAAATTTGGTAGAAAGGAACTTGTATTGAGGTGTGGCGGGTGAAGATCCGCGAAAACATATGGAGGTCTTTACTGACTATTGCTCTACCATTCCCGCCACTAAGAGAGTGACCCAAATACAAGATAAAGGAAGTCTTGTTTCCTTTTTCATTGATTGACGGAGCCAGGGGCTGCTCACTCATCTTGATCGCACTGCAGCCGGTGTTACCAACTGGGAAACTCTTGCTCTTGCCTTTTATAAAAGGTACTTTCCTTCACAACGTACTAATTAGCTGAGAGGAAAGATTACGAGTTTCAAACAGGCACCTGATGAGAATTTTTATGAGGCTTGGTGTCGATTCAAGAAGCTAGTGAGGTCTCTTCCTCACCATGGATTTGATTAGTGGTTTTTGGGCAACCAATTCTATAATGGGTTGTATGATGACCACCGTGCTATACTCGATGCCTCATCTAATGGGAGATTCCAAAAGAATATTGATGATGATAAGGGATGGGGCATTATTGAGGAGATGGCGACCCATTGTGCTGAGTATGGGAACTCGAGGGACGGTATTCGGACGGTGCAGTCGGTCGACAATGTTGTTGTGGCTCAACTGGAAGCCAAGAATGCTCATTTTAATAGATTAGAGTTGCAAGCTACTGGTGATCAATAGACGGTTCATCTGTTGACTAGACAGGAAACTGTCACTTGTGAGAGATGTGGGAGCAATGACGGTCACACTGTTGTTGACTGTCTGACAGAAAAGGAACAAGTCCTTGCCTTTCAACAATATAGGCAAGGAGGAGGTTCTTATAACAATAAACAAGGGGCAGTCCATCCTAATTTGAGGTGGACCAGTCAGAATGTTCTCAATCCTACTCCTCCACCGCAGCAGCAACAACCCTATGTCCCTCCTCATAAAGCTCAACAAGGCTTTCAAAAGCCTCGTTCTTTCCCTCCACCACATCAATGAGCTTCATCTTCTAGTGGGGTAAGTGAGTTAACTGAGTTGAAGTCGATGATTCAATCATTAACTAAGCACATGCAAATGAGTGGCCAACAAAAAGAAGCATCCATTAAGTCACTTGAAACTTAAGTTGCTCAGTTGGCCGCGAGCCAATCCACAAGGAAACCGGGTCATTTACCGTCTCAGTCCGAGAAGAATCCACATGAGATGACAAACTTAATTAACTTGTGAAGTGGTCGTTCTTATGAAGGACCAAAACTGTCAGCTGTTGAGGATATATCAGACCCGAGGAGCATTATTATTGATGGTAAATAGTCGTCTAATGCTGAAAACATGCCTAGCACGAAGAAAATACTCGATCGACTGATTTTTGGTGGTCGATCGAGTAGAAATGCTGCTGATATTACTCGATTGAGAAGTTCTGAGGGTCGATCGAGTAAAGTGGATAGTCAAGGAATCCATCGAGAGGTTGAAACCACTCGATCGAGTGGAAATTCTGAAGAAATTGTTTGATCGAGTGGAATTATGCCTCGATCAAACACTGTTGATATTGAGGGACTCCATCGAGAAGCTGATACTCGATCGAGTGAAAAGTCTCCTGAAAGGCCTCGATCGAGAGGTAAAAAGGCTCGATCGAGCAAGGATGAGTTTGAACCCACTGAGACATTTGAAGAAAGAAATAAAGGGCTTGAAATTCCTATCACTGTGCCCTTTCCAAGGCGATTGCAGAACAACAAGGCTAATCAACAATTCGGGAAATTTGCCGAGCTCTTGAAAAGCCTACAAGTTAATGTTCCGTTCCCCGAGTTGCTTACCCAGGTACCCTCTTATATGAAATTCATGAAAGAAATTTTAACACGTAAGAGGCATATACATGATCATGAGACGGTAGCTTTAACTGAATTAGGTACTGCCTTAGTTCAGAATAAGTTACCACCCAAAAAAACTAACACGGGTAGCTTCTCAATTCCGTGTCATATAGGTACCCATTTGATTGATAACGCACTATGCGATCTAGGTGCTAGCGTGAGCGTCTTACCTTTATCTCTTGCTAGGAGGCTTGGTTAGACCAAATTTAATTGCACTAATATGACCGTTCAGATGGCCGACCGTAGTATATCACGACCATTAGGAGTTATAGAGGACATACCTGTCAAGATCGGGAGATTCATATTCCCGTAGACTTTGTAGTGCTTGACATCCCCGAGGACACTCACACCCCTATCATTTTAGGGAGACCATTTTTATTCACTGCTCATGCAGTGATCGACGTCGGGGGAAAGACACTCACATTTCAGGTAGAAGATGAAGAATTGAATTTTCATCAGTCTAAATCTCGTAGGGCTCCCATGCAAGTTCAACCTTGCAATGCCCTATCATCTATTGACTCAGATAAAGAGACTCCAGCTGAGAATGTTGAATTTTGTGCTGCTATTATAACACCCCCGCCTCAGACTGAGAGCAAAAAGGAGGAACATTTTTCTGTTTTCCTTGCTGCAGGTACAGATAAAGTGGATGCTGGAGTCGATGACGGTCAAAGTACAGTTAACGTTAATCAAAGTGCTGGGAAAGAAGTCAATGTCAATGGGAATATGAAGAAGAAGAAGAAAGTTCATGCATACGTGGACATCAACTACTCTCCTTCCACTGGTTCAAATTCAAACTCATGGCGATCGAAGAGGATGGTCCGAGATGCTGAAGGGACCTCCTCCAGTCAGAAGCTCTCTTGTGGGCTGTTGAAGTGTTTTGGGCAGGAAGCTGGGAATGCCCCGTGTAACAACTTGTAAAATTTGAATTTCCGTTGGATTTCTTTACTGCGGTTTTAGAATTGTTAGACATTAGTTTAATTAGCTTAGCGAATATCGACTATAGACTGCTTATTTTGTGATTTGGTATTGTCGGGATATGTTTTTACGTGTTTTTATGCAGGTTTGGGGAAATTATGTCGCATTGGGATGAGTTACACGAGAAAACAACTCGATCGTGTACTTTTTGTACTCGATCGAGAGGAATGCCCAAGAGAATTTTTCGATCGAGTGGTTTCAGACACTTGATCGAAATGCCAAAAATGAGGATTACTCGATCGAGTGGAATATTACTCGGTCGAGAAGAATGAATGCCAGAGTCCTAGATCGAAGGGCTTTAAATCACTCGATCAATTGAAAGTGCGTATTATACGCAGGAAGTATTCTTTTCTTCCTCTTATTTTCATTCTAACTTTTTATCTTCTTGTTTGTGCGATATTTTTGTGCAAAATTCCCCCAATTTCCTCCATTAATCCTCCCTCTCTACCAAATCTAACACCCCACTATTTTCGTTGCTATTAAATCGACTAAAGCCCTCAACCTTCACCTTAAAATTCCTCTTGGTTGCGTTTAATTTGGGCGATTAGGGTTTTGCGGGTTTTCTATTTGAAATCCGTCATTTGCATTAATTCTTGTCGATTTTCTTGCTTAATTGTTGTGCGCATTCATTAAGTAAGTGCCCTTTACTCTTTGGTTGATTACTTGCTTATTTCAAGTTTAATTGAGTATTTAGGGTTTAGGGTTTTCCGATTTAGTTCAAAAATCCGTCTGATTTTGGGGTTTTTGTGTTTCATTTGTTTAATTGATTATATTCCCCTATTGCTTACTTGATTAGGATGGAAAGTAGCTCCATTCCCTCGACTAGCTCGATTGCTTCCACATCCTCGACTGAGACGGTGGTCCCTGCTGTTACCACCGTCACTCCGACTATTTGTACAGCTGTTGTTACTGCTGGTACTACTACTCCTGCTGTTGCTATCTCCGTTTCTATTATGGCTAGCTCTGTGTCCGCCGTGTCTACCACTGTCAGTGCTGCTTCTGTTTCTGCGAGCACTGCTTCTGTTTCTGTTACCTTCACTAGTATAGCCTCTGTTTTCACTCCTGGTACCGTGTCTACTCCGGTGACAACCCCTACTTTAGTACCTCGCCCCGTTACTGGACGGGTTTCTTCCTCAGGTACTAGAGGACGGGGTCGCGGACGAGCCACACCCACTGCTGGCCAGTTCATGATCCATGTCGATGAGTCTCTTGACCCGCACCCCGACTACCCCGAGGTACGTTTTGTTAACGCTATACATCGTACTCGTTTTTACGCTTTAGAGAGCTGTGATTTTGCTTCAACAATGTTTTTATGTCGTAAGTCGCTTGAGAGGTTGGGTATTTACGAGGCTGTAGTTGAGATAATGAACGGGACGGGGATGTCTGGCCTGATTACCATGAGTGCCACGACCTAGAGGGAGCTGACCCTCGAGTTTTTCAGCTCCTTCACCTTTTCTGCCGGCGCATACGCCACTAACCAGGGTAGTTCTTTTATTTCCTTCTGGTTGTTTAACCGGACCACGACTTAAACCTGGAGGAGTTTGGCAGTAGTTTAGGTTTGTCTTCTACCAGTGACTCGGGCCCTCCTAGGAAGGTCATAGGCATCTTGTGGCGGACCTTGGCATAGACACTTTATGAGGAGCGCAAGCTCGCTCATCATCAAATCCTCATTTCATCCATCAAACAATATTAGTTCTCATCTCATGGCCAAGCCAACAATCATTGACAATACTTACCGAAATATTTCCATGTAACAATGTTAGTACTTCATATCAAATATCCTTCAAAATATACCTCTTTATAACTACCCCATACTCTCAAGTATTCTCTCAGGGTTCCCAGTTCAAAACTGAGAGGGCCATGGTACGAATTAAGGTGCGCTTCTTAACCGCACTAAGAGGGGCACCTAACAGTTTCTACCCAGGGTTCATTTATTAGACACATCCTACATTCATTATTTCTCATTGGTTTAGGCCTGAGGATCGTTTGCTCTGATACCACTTTGTAACACCCCCCATTTATTCATGAGCCTTTAGCTAAGCCTCCTAAGTAAATGAGAGCGTTACCATCTCGGTTTTCCGAGGTAGTGAATAAAAAAGTACAACAAATCTCAAAGTAATTTAGATTAAAATATAGCGATTACATGTTTATTACAAATTAACCAACTAAATAACTTAATATAAAATAAATTACAACTCGCGGCGGAGTTAAATAAAGTGAATATAGAACTATGTGGTCTAGACTTCTAGGTAGAGTGGCCGGAGTCCTCACGCATCCCATAAGCTCTCAAGTCAGCTAACTCAGGTACCTGTCAAATCCGCTCCCCAGTTACGGTTCATCACAGGTGTTCATGAATACACTGTCAACCACGAGGTTGAGTAGGAATAAACTAAACAATAATAATAATCCAACCAAAATAGACATCCTTTAAATTCTCACCACTGCATCCCTACAACTCACTTACATCCCTAGCAGTAACACAACCCCCTTAAACCGAGCTATGCTCAACTCAACTGGCAGTGGTACTCTCATACCATGCTCAACTGGCATTAGTACTCACTGTACTTTGCACATCTGGGAGTGACAACTCTGCTGTTATACACAACTGTCAGTAGAATCTATCCCGCTATGCACAACCACAATACTCGTATGACTTATCAATAATAATCGCAACAGTATAAATAACAGTGACATCCATCTCAACATTTAATATAATACTCTTAACCACGATTCTGTATAAAACATATCTCAGACAAACTCCATCATATAAGAACATAACACAAGGTTGAGTAGGATATTCCTACTTGATAAGCAAATCCAATTAGTTCAATCTACCAAAAGTATCCTTCAATAATCCCGTTCAACAAGTCCGTCACCGATAGATAAATAATATTTATAACTTAACTATTAATTATTCAATTTATTATATTAAATCAATTACAATTTAATTATATTAATTATTTCCCGTGTAAATTATTACGTAAAAACTCGTCTTAATAATTTAATAAAACAAACCCATCATCCAATACCCAAGAAACACGTGAAAAAAACACACCATACACACCCATTATACACGGTAAAAACCGTGTCCAACACCCATCATGTAACCGCCTTTTCCCGACACCACCAACCACCAGTGACACCACCACATACAACCTGCCTCCCCTTTCCTGCACTACGACGCACCCCGAAATCCTTCTACCACCATCTAAATCGGCGCTAGAATTAGGGACACTGTCGATGTTAGTTTTGACATAATATTCGGGTCATTGTTCAATTCGGGTTAGTTTGGAATTAACTGATTTATTATTAGAGGTCGACATCCTTCTGGTTACCCATCGCTTGGAGTAACATCCGCTTCAAACAATTTTTTTGTGAGTTGGGCTTATGGATGCATTTCATACATTCTTGGTTTTTGTTTTATCAAGGTTGTATGCTCTAGCGTTTCCTGCTAGAGCATGGGCAAACAATAGAACATACTCCCTTTGTCCCGATAAATAGTTTACAATCATACGATATTTTATTCACTTGGTACGTAATCACATTCATAATACTAATCCTTTTTTTATTGTTGCTAATCCCTCATTTGAAATGAATTTAACTGAATGTTATTGAACATATATAAATATATGTTTTAAGAAGTTTAATTAACCCCATTAGAAATCGATTTATGTTTAAACGATTCCTTTTAGGAGACTACAATTTAAAAAAAAATGGTTCTTGTTAAATGATTACTTTACGAGATCGAATTTGAATGAACTCTGTCAAAATAGTTTTTAAAACAACAGAGTACTACAAAAAAAATTATGTTAAAAAACACGATGATTTAAACAAAATAAATAAATACGTTCAACATCATTAAAATAAAAGGAAAGACTCTGATATTAATATATTTACTCGACCATTATAAGTACCAATGTAGCAAAGACCAGCTTTAATAGTTATTTTTAAGCAAATTGGATAATTATGTACTTTCAGATGTCAAAAATAATTTAATTATAATTACCCGAATTGGGTTCAAAAATATTATTCACCACGATATGATTATGACGCGGCTATAAACAAATAATTAGCCACGTGTATCTCATCCCTTGGCAAAAAAAAAAAATAATTAGCCATGAACATGGTTCTCATGGCTAAAAGCAATTGTTAGCCATGGTTGTGGCTTAATTCGTGGCTAAATACAACGCTTAGCCACGATTGTTGCATAATTAGTGGCTAAAAGCAATTACTTGTCACGGTAATGTTTTTCCCGTGATATAGTTTTTCATACCAAGTTAAGTAAACTTTTTTTCCAATGGCCAAGTAAATTTCTGCCACAGTTCTCAAATTCTCGTGGCATAATTCGTGGCGCAACTAAAATTTTCTTGTAGTGCCAGCAGGCATCAAATGTCATCAAATAACGCCTGTCGAACATTGCCGCATAAGCAACATATATAGACACAATTAACTAATTATCCATGTTAACACAATCTAATCTTTTCCTAAGCTACAAGAATTTCCTAATACTTCTTGATTCAAAGCACAACCTCACCAACCTAGTAATGTGGCATCAATAACAGTTAGTACAAGTCGAAAGAGAGGCCATTGTTCGACATTAATTATAAGAGGGTCGCCACCAATACGATACTAAACATGGTATCCGTGGAAGGGTTGTTTATCATTCCAAGGAAAAAGAAGGTGGCCAAGATGCACGAACTCATGAATAGTCCTATAATCTTCTGAAGTCCCATAAAAATCATCTCTTCTAACCATTTCATCAAGCTGGATCTCATAGAAGTTTTGTCCAAGGTCGTTGTTAAGGTCCGTGATGATTAGTTGAATTCTTGATGGGACCATATTAGGCTTCTTATTCTTCCTTGGAGGATTTTTTGCTTAAGGTGCCAAACTTGGTTTAAACAGAAGTTTGTAGGACCTAAAACAGAGGGTAGCCAAGGAACTCGATCTAAACCCTCTTCAACAACCTCTTTGTCCTTGTTCAAGGCCCCAAATGCTAGGGCTGAGCAAAAAAAATATCCGATTCGATTTTTTTCCGAATCCGATACGAAATCCGAAAAAACAAAACCCGATAATATATGGATACCATTTAAATTGGATATCCGATCCGGTGTTTTCCGAATAAACTGGATCAGACGTCGATTGTGATTTTCTTAAAACCAGATATCCGAATTCGATCCTAAAAATTTATATATAAAAAAGGAAAACTTTATGTTTAGTTTATGCGGTTTTTAGACTAGGTTTTAAATTTGTAATAAATACTTGTAATATATGCAACTAAGACGTGTAATTTATGCGATCGAAACTTGTAATTTATACAATCAAGACTTATAATTTATGCGATCAAAGACGTTACCATTTTTAGTGGGTTGCAAAATGGGAAACGGACCGAAATTGCCTTTAGTCTGCCAATAACTCAATACCACCGGACTCGGTGGAATTTTTATTGTACACTTAAATTCGGATCGAATTTGGTTTCAAAAAACTGGATCTCCGAATTTTCGGGTTCCAAATTTTCGGATATCCAAATTATTCGAATCGGTTGTAGATCATAAAAAATGATAAATTTAAATTCGAATATCCGATTTGGTTTTGAAATCCGAATCGGATGTCCAGTTTTGCTCAGCCCTACCAAATGTTATTTTCAAGGTTTTGGCGAAATAAACCGGACGAGCTAGAGTATAATCTGCCATACATAACTTCACAGTTAGCTACACCAACCAAATATCAATGCAAGTCTGTTTTCTTACTATACTAATATTGGAATATAAAAATTCAAAATGAAACAATCTAAACAGTGTAGCCATATAAGGAATGGAACTCACCCTTGCAAAGAAGGTTTGGAACCAAGATGAAATCAGCTTCATTCAAGTACACCATATTCCGAAATTCATCCAGCTTGAACATCAACAGTACGAACTTATCTGTGTCTCTAATCACGAATACTGAATAGTTATCTACTATGCCTGATGCACTCTCCAATGATCCTATAATCCAACATTATTGAACAATGAACATAATATGAATCCTTCTCTATGTAATATACATTCTTAATCCACAAAACACAACCAAATGTCTGTAAATTCATTTTTACTTTTGATAATTGTAACTACTGGTGTAGGACTGTAGGCTAAGTAGTAAATGAAACTGGTCAAGATTCGAACTTAATTTTTTTCTCAACCAATTAAGCTCAATAAGCTAAGCTCTAGGTGGAGCGCCTCATCCTCATTTTCCGAGACATGTTTTGACTCAACTGAATTAACACAACGATCTGGTCGTCTATACCTCTAAACTATGAAACAGGAAACATGTATGCTAAAGTCACTAAAATAATATTCAAGATAGGTGATAAGGTATTATTGTCAATTCTTGTTCCAAGCTATTTCCGGGAAAGCTACGATCAAGGACTCAGGGGCAGACGCAGGAATTTATCGGAAGGGGGGAACAAAAATTTTTCCAATACATTATTTTTTATTTTAAACCGCATTTTTGTATTACGTATTTTTTTTTCCTCCCAAAAAATAGAAAAATAACTAATTTTAATAATTTTTTAGTTTAAAAATTAGTATTTTATTTTGAACTTTCTTCTGAAATATTTAAATTTTAAATAAATGTACTTTGTAATTAATAATAAATAATATCTCCTATGATAAGATATATTATATTCTAATATATAAATGACCACTAAACACAAGTGGTTCAATGGTAGAGAAGATGGTTTGTAACCTCGAGAACAAGGGTTCAAACCCTGAGAGAAACATTTTTTACATATAAATTGTAGCTTACTAACGAGATGGGCCTTGAGATCATTACACAGTTTAACAAAAAAATTACTTAACAAAAATCTAGGGCACCAGGAATCGAACCTGAGACCTTTCAAGGGTCAACTAAAGAGCTTACCAACTGAACCACATAAACCTATTGCTAATTTCTGTTACTTATAAAAAATTTATCCCTAAAAATTCATGGTGGGCACGTGCCCACCCGGGCCCCCCTTAGATCCGCCCATGATCAAGGTGGTCCGGTCCGTTTACCGTCACTAATGTTAACAAGTTTGGTTCCGTTGAAGTCATGACAACCAATGAAGAGAAATTCAAAACTAATGGTCATCGTTTGAAGGTATATCATAAGAAAGTGATCGTTGGAGTTGTAGAGGAGGTCTCCGTGAGCCCTCTACCTATGGATGCCTAATTCATTCAAGCTTCTTACGTCAGACGTAAAATCAGCGCTTCTCGGGAGGGAACCCGTGCTTTTGTTTTTAATTTTTGAACAATTTACTATTTTCGTAGAATTAGAAATAATTTCTAGACTAGTTGGTATTTTGAATTGTGATTTGTAGGTGATTGAAGATGAGAAGAAGGCCGTTTAGAGGGTTGGCACGCTTCCCCATGCAAGGAATCCCGTTCGGGGTCGTAACTTTTAATTTCCGAGACGTGAATAAACCAAGGGAGAAAGTCAACGCGTGAAGGGCTAGTCAACCCCTATCGAGGTGGGGGTGTCCCCGATCGGGGACGTGAGTTTCCGAATTTTTGTATTTTATCTTAAACACAGGATATGCGCTAAGTTTCTCATTTTTTCTTTAACCCACGACGGTACTATCACTCCTTCTTCTCTCTATTTTTCTTCACTTCCAACACAAATCACAACCATTCCAACATCAAGAATCAAAGGTTTGTTCATCCATAATCATCAACAAGTAAGTTTCTACTCTATTTTTCTTTGATTTCATCCATTTAATCCTTTTAATTCCAATTTCTCAAACCCTAAATCAATTTGGAGGTTTTTGATTTGTCACTTATTTATGCTAGAAATTGGTTTTATAGTGTTCTATTATTGTTTGTAGAATGAATTAGTTCACTAATTTGTTCTATTATGCTTGATTTGGATGATTATATGCTTGCTTTGAGTTGAAATTCTTGTCTTAAATTTCAGAAATTCAATGGCACCTAAAAAGAGAAGCAAGCAAGGTCCTTCAAAGAGGATGAGGAGTGAACCAGAGGCATCCCATGCTGCGGAGGATCTCGAAATGCAAGAAACACCAGAATGGCATTGTAATACCTCAGATTTATGAGTTGTTGGGTACTCTATCAAGTAAGGTTTACTCTGTTGAGTAAGTTAGTTTTGCATTCTGGACAGTGTTCTGCCTGATGGATACTTGATCGAGTAAGGGCAAATCGATCGAGTAGGCGGTACTTGATCGAGTAAGTTGGTTTATACGGGTTTATGGCCGGGTTTGATAGCAACGCGTGAAAAGATATATAAAGTATTTTTCATCAGTTTCTTTTACTTTTTACTTATTCTAAAACCTTTACAAGAGAAAACAAACAACTTAAGATCCTTCTGTCGCATTGCTATCAAATCCAAGGGCTAGAGTCGTGATGTGACTCATATTTGCGCATATTTAGTCCTCTAATTGAGCCTATTTTGCATACTATTATAACATTCCATACCCATTTTATCCGTCAAATGCTTTCTATTTTGCTTTCCTAGTGCATTTCGTATGTTTTGTAGGAAAGAAGATAATAAGGCGGAAATTCCCGTCTTTCTTGCATATTTGGAAGCTTATTGATGATATTAGATGGACTAGTATGAAGAGGAGGCAAGAATGATGACCAAGGATGTAGGAATAAAGAGTATATAGAAGGATCATAGGGTTAAAAAGCAAGGATGACGAGAAGGAAGTCAATGCAAGAATAAATTGCTCGGAACCAAACGTAGGGTTACTCCTTTCGCTCTGAAAGTATGCTAGATGGAACGGCGTCGAAAAAACAAGTGATCTAGGCTTTTGAATCACTTTAATAGGAGTCCGGATGAGAAAATGACGTCCGTTTTACAATCCGAGCTCAAATGAAGAAGTTGTCCGCCAATCCGCTCGTCCCGAGACTGAAGACGCTCGTCCCCTGAGACAATCCGCTCGTCCCCCCCTCCAAATCCACTCGTCTTCCCTTCCTGTTATCCGAGCGTCCCATGCTCAAGACGCTCGTCTTGAAGCCTTGTAATCCGCTCGTCCCGAGACCAATCCGCTCGGATTCCTTTCCAGTGCAACCGGCTTCTTCTTTCTCCATGAAAGATGCGCATATTTTTCAAAGACTAGCTAAAAGGAGACCTGTGACACCCATAGAAATTAGCGATAAATAAACGCGTAAATTCTACAGAAAAACTGACAGGATATGTTTGTAATTGGTTCAACTAGACAAAACCTGTAATTTTTAAAACTTTCCTAAACCAATCACAAACATTTCCAACATTCCCAAGAGGAGGGTGCCAAAACCTGCAATGCTAACGAACTAATTTACATGCCATAGCTAATGATAAGAAAATATAATGATACAACCCAAAGAAAAAGAGGGAGACATATGTCCCTTCAAAATATATACAAAACCAAAAGTCTAAAGGTTTACTATAAAAATAGCCAAAACTAGGTCCAAGGTTCCTTTTTGCTCACTAGCTCGTCTGTGTACCCCAACTAAGCATCAAGTACCTGTCAATCGCATTTTATACAAACACGAAAGCCACAATTCAGTGGGGAGTAACTTCGAGTCCTCCCAGCCACGAAACGTCATATTTAATGTAACATGTAGTGTAACATGTAAACAACATGATAATTAATCTAATTTCCAAGTATTCTAACATATGAATACTAAACTGACCAATTTAAACTATCATGTGAAACATATAACAAGTAGTAATCCAAACTTTATCAATCAGAATCGCTTACATCTCACCTATTACAGTTCATAAAGTCACCATACAAGAAAGGGCAATATATCAAAGACAGGCATAAGTTCTTAGCACCGTCAATAGTCACTCAGAACTCGAGTCTATACCACGAGGTAGGGAAGGTAATCGAACCGGTATCTTGGCTCGGCGGTTAATATTAATAAAACATGGCCAAGACACAACACAACCCTAGCCTAAAATCTGCGCAGACCTAGACATGCGGATACACACCACCGCACCCAAGACCCACAATTTTTCTAAAACAAAGTGAGTACCCTAAGGAGTCCACCAAAGGGTTGGCTAGTACTTAAGCTGACCACTTACTATCAAAATAAGTAACGAGGTCATGCCCCAACTTGGATATAAATCCACTAGTCAGGAACACAAAGGCTATTAAGCAGTGAACATATACTCGTCAGAGACTATAAAGACCTATCTATGACAAACACAACAACCTGCAAGAAGTATTCAATACCAATTCTAGCAATATTAACAATATTAAAGGCTTCAGGGAATCTAGGGCCATTTCTACAATATAAGAAACTATTAAATTCAACCAACCATACATGTGAACTTTAAAACTTGATAAATGGCCTAAAACAAGAAAAAGGCCGATTATCCAATTCATATAAAATTTCATCCAACCGAATTTTTACCCGCAACCCCAGCCCTGCGACAGGTACGGGTTAAATTGCGGCTGACCAATCACACAATTGACTGACATCGAATCATTCAAAGGGACCAAGGCTCAGTTTTCGGCACAATCATCAAAACATTGCAATTAATGCTATAAAATTCATTTTGAGCCTATTCTTTACAATTTCATTTTCTAACCTATACTAACATGTGCAACTACCAATATAAACATAATTTTTACCTTTAACATAATTTTTACTACTAATATGATTTAATTCAAAAGTGTACTCATACTAACTATGACATTAATAAACCCGAAATGACAAATATTGCATGGAAAACCGCGAAACATGCAACGGACCAACCCGGGCCAGCCGTGGGCCTGCCGGGCCTGCTGCCGCCACCCCTACACCTCCATTTTTCCGTTTTTGTTCATTTAAACTCCGTTTTAAACATTACTTAATCGTTCCTAAACTAATATGCTAACTTAAACTAACAAAAGACAAGCATTAGACATGCATGCATCCAATTTTATCATGTGAAAATTACTACTCAAACAAAAATCACAAAACATACAAAAACAACAAAGAATGTGACGATTATTCGTCGAGTAACTCGAAATATGTTACCTTAAGCTAGAAAATGAGCAATTAGCACCTTAAAAACCAAACCCTAACAAGCAACTATCCGCTATCTTCGACAATATACGAGTCCCCAAACTCGTCTTCCAATTCTTCACCTAAATAAACAATAAAAACACAATAATAAGTATAAATACCGAAATTTGCCAAAATTCGTCTTAAAACAACTTCAAGAAAACTGAAATTAAAATATACCAGGTTGTAGATCTCGACGAGAGGATTCCGAAAATATAAATTATGTGAAAAACCGACTAGAAATGAGGAAGTTATGATGAATTTTGGCTTAAAAGCTTAAGTTTTATAAAAATGGTGTTTTTGGAACATGAAGGAAGGTGATAGAGGAAAAGAAAAATCAGAAAAAAGGGAAAGGGGAAGGGGGTGACGCGGGTTAGGGGAGAAAGAGAGGAAAGGTGCGGGTTTAGTCGGGATTTTACGAGTCGGTTTTGGCTCGTTTCGATAATAATTAAAACCGTTTGTCAAACGCAAATTCCGACAAGACCAAAGTTCTTAAACACGAGATTACAAGAAAATTGAATACTCATACGACCCATTTCCAAAATCGTTTACCCAATTTTCAAAAGAATTGTCATTTTCCCCCCGATATGCCCTTATTTCGAAATAAAAAGTTTTTACACGGTTTAAACTATTTTTAAACATTTCGAAACTATCAAAATAAATAATTTTCTTCAAAATATAATAAAATTATATTTCTTTGAATTATTTTTACTTTAAATACATTAATATCAAATTTTACTCGTTTAATTAATTATTTCCGAAATATATTAACGGCCCGAAATTACGGGGCGTTACAATCACCCCTCCTTTTAAAAAGTTTCGTCCTCGAAACTTAGAAGGAGAAATTATAGTATACAATATCTTAATAATATAATCATAAGAAAAATATAGGTATCTTTTCAATGAAACGGTGATACTCTCGTTGATCAGACAAGAACATCCACATTCATATCAAGATATAAAAATATTTCTACACCAATAAATGAGAAAACCCATTATTGGGACGTCACCAACAACGAGATTTAACATTCATTTAATGTTAAAAACCATTAAAAATCATAAAAGCATTTTCAAACTTTGAGTTTAAAATTCTATAATAAGAATGATATCTTACTAATTATGATTAAATACGGCTTAGTAACGCGGAAAAAGAGTAAGAAAAGGAATACCTTACGAGAATAGTTCAGGATATTTAGCTAACATAGAAGCTTCAGTCTCCCAAGTCTCTTCTTCGACATTTCCACAACGCCAAAGAACACGGACTAGAGGTACAACTTTGCTCCTAAGTTGCTTGTTGGCTTTTTCAAGAATCCGAATTGGCCTTTCTTCAACCACCAAGTTAGGCTCCAATTCAAGAATCTCTTCTTGGATGATATGGCTAGGGTCACTAATGTACTTCCTCAATTGAGAAACATGGAAGATATTGTGAACCTTGCTCAGATTTGGGGGCAATTCTAAACGATAAGCAACTGGACCAATCTTTTCAATCACCAGGAAAGGTCCAATATATTTAGGGCTCAGCTTCCCTTTAACGCCAAACCGTTTCACCCCTTTCATAGGTGACACTTTAAGGAATACTAGATCATCAACCTCAAAGGAAAGTGGTCGACGACGGACATCAGCATATGATTTTTGACGGTCCTGAGCGGCCTTCATCCGCTCCCGAATGATCTTAACTTGTTCAATGGACTCGGTCACCAAATCAGGTCCTAACATTGGAACATTTTGGGTTTGATCCCAACAGACTGGAGTACGGCATTTTCTACCGTACAGAGCTTCATATGGTGCCATTTTAATGGAGGCTTGATAGCTGTTGTTGTAAGAGAACTCAACCAGAGGTAAACATTTCTCCCAAGAAGTTTGGAAATCTAAGGCACAGGCACGAAGAAGATCCTCTAAAGTTTGAATTGTTCTCTCAGTTTGACCGTCAGTGGCGGCGTGAAAAGCAGTGCTCATTAATAGTTTACTACCCAAGGCCTCTTGTAATGCAGTCCAGAAACGAGAACAAAATCGAGGATCTCGATCTGAAACTATATCTTTAGGAACCCCATGATAGCGCACTATCTCATCCACATAGACACGAGCTAGAACTTCTAAACTCCAGGTCTCTTTGATAGGAATAAACCGAGCACACTTAGTCAATCGGTCCACAACCACCCAAATAGCATTCTTCCCAGTGGAAGTCCTGGGTAAAGCCATCACAAAATCCATGGAAATAGACTCCCATTTCCAAAGAGGAACATCCAAGGGTTGAAGCAAACCCCCGGGCTTTTGATGCTCTATCTTTACTTTCTGACAGGTGAGGCATTTACTGACATACTCCATAATTTCAATCTTCATCCTAGGCCACCAGAATTGCAATCTCAAATCTTTGTACATTTTGGTACCTCCCGGATGAATGGAGTAAGGAGAGAGGTGTGCTTCATCAAGAATTCTTTTTCTCAAATCGGCTGCACTCGGAACATAGATTCTACCATGATAACGAAGATACCCATCATCATCAATCTTACAATCCTTAGCTTGCCCAAGTTGAATTTTAGCTCGAGTGGATTTGAAAGTAGGATCATCAGGAAGGCAAGCACGGATCTCACGGTGGAAGTCAGGTTCAGCTGACATGGCATCAAGATGATGAGAGCCCCTTTTTACAAGGCTTATTCCTAATTTTTGAAGTTCTAAAGCAAGTTCAGGAGGTAAGTCCCGAAAAGAATTCAAAGAATGACACGATTTTCTGCTAAGAGCATCAGCCACCACATTAGCTTTTCCTTCATGATAAATTAGATTGGCATCATAGTCATTCACCAATTCCAACCATCTTCTTTGTCTCATGTTCAGCTCTTTTTGGGTAAAGAGATATTTCAGGCTTTTGTGGTCGGTGTAGATGTTGCAATGGACTCCAATGAGGTAGTGTCTCCAAATCTTTAAAGCATGCACCACCGCAGCTAATTCAAGATCATGAGTCGGGTAGTTAACTTCATGAACTCTAAGCTGTCGAAGGGCATACGCAATAACTTTCCCTTTTTGCATCAAGACACAACCTATACCATGCTTAGAAGCATCACAGTAAACATCAAAGTCCACTCCTTCTTCAGGTAAGGTCAACACCGGAGCGGTAGTCAACCTCTTTTTCAATTCCTGGAAGGCATTTTCACACTCCTCAGACCACACAAACTTAGACTCTTTCTTCAACAACTGAGTCATTGGCCTAGCAATCTTTGAAAAATCCTTTACAAACCGCCGATAGTAACCCGCCAAGCCAAAGAAACTACGGATTTCAGAAACATTGGTCGGACTTTTCCAATCAACAACGGCTTCAATTTTGGCAGGACCTACCATAACGCCCTCTTTTGAAATGACGTGGCCAAGGAAGGTCACTTTAGGTAACCAGAATTCACATTTAGAGAATTTAGCATACCATTTTTCACGGCGCAGAATCTCTAAAATAACACGAAGGTGTTTAGCATGTTCTTCTTCAGATTTAGAATAGATCAAGATGTCATCAATGAACACCACAACACATTTGTCAAGGTGTTCTCTGAAAGTACGGTTCATCTGATCCATGAATACTGTTGGAGCATTGGTCAAACCGAATGGCATCACCGTAAACTCGAAATGACCATATCTCGTACTGAAGGCGGTTTTAGGAATATCAGCTTCTCGGACTGGAATTTGATGATAGCCCGAACGAAGATCAATTTTAGAAAAACTAGAAGCACCACGGAGTTGGTCGAAAAGATCATCAATTCTAGGAAGAGGATATTTATTCTTGATAGTAACCCGGTTAAGTTCACGATAATCTATGCATAATCGCATAGATCCATCCTTCTTTCTTACAAAGAGAACAGGAGCACCCCAAGGTGAAGAGCTAGGTCGGATAAAACCTTTGACAATCAAATCATCCAGCTGAGTTTTCAGCTCTTTCATTTCAGACGGTGCCAGCCTATAAGGAGCTTTAGCAATAGGGCCGGTACCAGGAATAAGATCAATAGCAAATTCAACTTCCCTTTCAGGAGGAATTCCCGGTAGCTCATCAGGAAAAACTTCGGGAAATTCACATACTACAGGAATGTTCTCTTTAGGAGGTAGAGAGGAAGAATCAGAAGGAGTCACCATACACAAGAAGGCTTGATGACCCTTTTTCATCGCATTGACAAACTTCATAGCAGAAATTAATTTAGTACCGGTTTGTCTTTGAACCATTTGATAAGACACACGGTGACCTGAAGGGCTTGTAAGAATTATTTTCTGATCTCGACATTCAAATCGAGCATGATAAGTATGTAACCAATCCATGCCCAAAATGACATCAAATTCTTCAAGCGGAAATTGGAAAAGATTTGCTGGAAATATAGATCCCACAATAGAAATAGGGACCTCCGGATAGATTTTAAAACAGGAAAAGACATCACCAGAGGGTAAGGATATAGATGTGCTTTCTTCTTGTGATGATTCAAATGATAACTTAGCGGAGAGTTTTATTGAAATAAAAGATAAAGAGGCACCCGTATCAAATAGTGCCAAACAAGGAACATCAAAAATAGAAAATGTACCGGTAATGATATCAGGGTGTGCCTCAGCTTCTGCTCGGCTCATGACAAAGATCCGACCCTTCGGCCTCACTGGCCTCACTGGAGTAGTAGGAGCCGTCACCTTCCTCTCCGGGCAAACATTGGCCTTGTGGCCCGGTTTGTTACATGAAAAGCATATGATAGGATCAACAAAGCATTTACCAGGATGTGCTGGTTTCTTGCAGTTATAGCACACTCGGTCTTTAGTACCTTTATTGTCATTAAAAGCTGAAGATTGACCACCCCGGTTAACTTGAACATTAGAAACAAATCTCCTCTTGTTTGGGTCAGAGGGAGAAGAGATGAACCTAGGTGAAGGAGTAAAGGGCCTAGAAGATGGATATAAAGGCCTCTTGCCAAGATTAGAACTGGTTGCACGAGCTTCATTTTCAATGTCTTTTAGGGAATTTTCAACCCACAAAGCATCATTGTAAATTGAAACAAAGCTAGTGGAGTCTCGGCGGACCATACTTTTGATCTTAGGAGAGAGCTTTTTAAGATAAAAGAAGGCTTTTTCATTGTCATCCTTCACCAATCTAGTTGCATAATGAGCCAACTCATTGAATTTATCGGTGAAGGTCTGAACTGGAAGGCTTCCTTGCTTTAACTCCATGAATCCCTTCAACTTCTGCTGTTTCAGTTCTTGCGGATAGAATCAGGCCTCCACTAACTCCTTGAAACGTACCCAGTCAAATCCCGGTTCAGCTGAAACGGTAGGCCCAGTCATGGACCACCATCGATCTGCTTCTCGTACTAGGAAGTGAGAGGCTAGCTTCACTTTATGTTCCTCCTTAACATCATACAGTGTAAAGCTTTTCTCCAACTCCCGAAACCACCCTGTAAGAGCAACTGGATCAATCTCTCCACCATAAGTGGGAGTGTTGATTCGGGTTAACTGATTAGCCACCCAAGTATAGGTGCCTGGAGTACCCTAAGCAGGCGGAGGAGGAAGAGGAGCTTGTTGATTCTGTTGGTTTTGTTGGTTTTGGAGAATTTGAGTAAGAACTAGTAAGATAGCATCATCAATGTCTCTTCTTGGCGGAGCCATCTTACAAAAGAGAAAATCAATTAGTACCTATCAATTAGCAATCACAAACAGACTACCGCATAAAATCCTAAATCTACCCATCCTACCCATCTCTCAAGTTTATTATTTAAAGGTCAAGTAATTTTAAGTGGGGTGCACAAACGTGCGTTGGGAGCAACAAGCTCTGATACCAACTGTGACACCCATAGAAATTAGCGATAAATAAACGCGTAAATTCTACAGAAAAACTGACAGGATATGTTTGTAATTGGTTCAACTAGACAAAACCTGTAATTTTTAAAACTTTCCTAAACCAATCACAAACATTTCCAACATTCCCAAGAGGAGGGTGCCAAAACCTGCAATGCTAACGAACTAATTTACATGCCATAGCTAATGATAAGAAAATATAATGATACAACCCAAAGAAAAAGAGGGAGACATATGTCCCTTCAAAATATATACAAAACCAAAAGTCTAAAGGTTTACTATAAAAATAGCCAAAACTAGGTCCAAGGTTCCTTTTTGCTCACTAGCTCGTCTGTGTACCCCAACTAAGCATCAAGTACCTGTCAATCGCATTTTATACAAACACGAAAGCCACAATTCAGTGGGGAGTAACTTCGAGTCCTCCCGACCACGAAACGTCATATTTAATGTAACATGTAGTGTAACATGTAAACAACATGATAATTAATCTAATTTCCAAGTATTCTAACATATGAATACTAAATCGACCAATTTAAACTATCATGTGAAACATATAACAAGTAGTAATCCAAACTTTATCAATCAGAATCGGCTTACATCTCACCTATTACGAGTTCATAAAGTCACCATACAAGAAAGGGCAATATATCAAAGACAGGCATAAGTTCTTAGCACCGTCAATAGTCACTCTGTAACTCGAGTCTATACCACGAGGTAGGGAAGGTAATCGAACCGGTATCTTGGCTCAGCGGTTAATATTAATAAAACATGGCCAAGACACAACACAACCCTAGCCTAAAATCTGCGCAGACCTAGACATGCGGATACACACCACCGCACCCAAGACCCACAATTTTTCTAAAACAAAGTGAGTACCCTAAGGAGTCCACCAAAGGGTTGGCTAGTACTTAAGCTGACCACTTACTATCAAAATAAGTAACGAGGTCATGCCCCAACTTGGATATAAATCCACTAGTCAGGAACACAAAGGCTATTAAGCAGTGAACATATACTCGTCAGAGACTATAAAGACCTATCTATGACAAACACAACAACCTGCAAGAAGTATTCAATACCAATTCTAGCAATATTAACAATATTAAAGGCTTCAGGGAATCTAGGGCCATTTCTACAATATAAGAAACTATTAAATTCAACCAACCATACATGTGAACTTTAAAACTTGATAAATGGCCTAAAACAAGAAAAAGGCCGATTATCCAATTCATATAAAATTTCATCCAACCGAATTTTTACCCGCAACCCTGACCTGCGGCGACAGTACGGGTTAAATTGCGGTGACCAATCACACAATTGATCGACATCGAATCATCAAAGGGACCAAGGCTCGGCCAAGCACAATCATCAAAACATTGCAATTAATGCTATAAAATTCATTTTGAGCCTATTATTTACAATTTCATTTTCTCACCTATACTAACATGTGCAACTACCAATATAAACATAATTTTTACCTTTAACATAATTTTTACTACTAATATGATTTAATTCAAAAGTGTACTCATACTAACTATGACATTAATAAACCCGAAATGACAAATATTGCATGGAAAACCGCGAAACATGCAACGGACCAACCCGGGCCAGCCGTGGGCTGCGAACTCTCGCCGCCACCCCTACACCTCCATTTTTCCGTTTTTGTTCATTTAAACTCCGTTTTAAACATTACTTAATCGTTCCTAAACTAATATGCTAACTTAAACTAACAAAAGACAAGCATTAGACATGCATGCATCCAATTTTATCATGTGAAAATTACTACTCAAACAAAAATCACAAAACATACAAAAACAACAAAGAATGTGACGATTATTCGTCGAGTAACTCGAAATATGTTACCTTAAGCTAGAAAATGAGCAATTAGCACCTTAAAAACCAAACCCTAACAAGCAACTATCCGCTATCTTCGACAATATACGAGTCCCCAAACTCGTCTTCCAATTCTTCACCTAAATAAACAATAAAAACACAATAATAAGTATAAATACCGAAATTTGCCAAAATTCGTCTTAAAACAACTTCAAGAAAACTGAAATTAAAATATACCAGGTTGTAGATCTCGACGAGAGGATTCCGGAAATATAAATTATGTGAAAAACCGACTAGAAATGAGGAAGTTATGATGAATTTTGGCTTAAAAGCTTAAGTTTTATAAAAATGGTGTTTTTGGAACATGAAGGAAGGTGATAGAGGAAAAGAAAAATCAGAAAAAAGGGAAAGGGGAAGGGGTGCGCGGGTAGGGGGGAGAAAGAGAGGAAAGGTGCGGGTTTAGTCGGGATTTTACGAGTCGGTTTTGGCTCGTTTCGATAATAATTAAAACCGTTTGTCAAACGCAAATTCCGACAAGACCAAAGTTCTTAAACACGAGATTACAAGAAAATTGAATACTCATACGACCCATTTCCAAAATCGTTTACCCAATTTTCAAAAGAATTGTCATTTTCCCCCCGATATGCCCTTATTTCGAAATAAAAAGTTTTTACACGGTTTAAACTATTTTTAAACATTTCGAAACTATCAAAATAAATACTTTTCTTCAAAATATAATAAAATTATATTTCTTTGAATTATTTTTACTTTAAATACATTAATATCAAATTTTACTCGTTTAATTAATTATTTCCGAAATATATTAACGGTCCGAAATTACGGGGCGTTACAAGACCGGCATCTTTTCTGAGAGGAGTGATTCCCTACCCAACATTTAGCATTGTTATTTACTATTTTACCCTTGCTTAACCTAATGAATCCCTACTATAAATACCCCATTTGTAATAATCAAAGAAAACCAAGCTCTATTAGCTAGAAACAAATCCTCTTAGATTAGATTAGGAGTAGATTAGAATAGATTACTCTTTAACATTTCCACTAATTACACATTAATCTTTCCTTAATTATTGTTCAAGTTTATTATTCAAGTTTATTATTGGGTAATTGAAGATTATTGGGTTATTATTGGAGAATTGACAACTCTTCATCAATCAATCAAGTTCTCTTCTTTTATTCTTTGCTTTATTATTTGGAATCATCTCAAGTTTGGTATAATTCTTTTACCCTTTACTCTTTATTGTTTATTTCCTCATTCTCTTATCATGTTTACACTTGTTGTGATGATTGACACCATTAATGATATGTTTACCATGATAATAAGTGAGTAGTCTCTTAACTAGGATTAATGGGTAATTAGGGGAAACCAACATGGAATTAATCATGCTTAATTTAATATGTTTTCATAATTAGTTTGCTTGCTTGTTGTGATGTCAACCTATGCACATGTTATGTTTGATGAAATGCTAAGCCTATGAATCCTTGCATTTCTACCATCTCTTATCTACTCAACTTGACTTGTAAGATATAAACCAACTCGAGTCTTGTTAGACCATGCATAGAAGTTGAATAGGAGGAAATTAAGTCGACTTGTAGGTGTTGTACAATCTAATCGATTCGGCTCCTGGACCCAACTCTTCCTATGAACCGTAAGACATAAACCAACTCGGTTCCTCCACAACATTAATTGCTTGCAACTTTGTAAACATGTTTGTATGATCAACACCATGAATCCCCTATGACCCCATGATATCCTAGTACTTTTAGCCAATTGTTTACATCTCTTAGTTTATTGTTTCCTTTACTTCATTACTTTCATTAGTTTAGAACACAACTACAAACCCCATCAATTGTGACACTAGCATAAATTGAGATAGATAGACTTAGAACTCAAAGCACACCGTCCCATGGATCGACCTCGACTTAACCACTAACTAGTTATTTGTTGAGAATTATAAATGTGTTTGATTGGATGTGTGACGACCAACTCTCATCTACATCAAAATGGCGCCGTTGCCGGGGATGGTGCTATGTGATTAAGTTCTTACTTGTTTGTCTATTTTGATTTTTCTTTCACCTTGAGGGACTTGTTCCTCAAGGATTGTTCTTACCGTTTTTGTGTAGTTTCCATGCTTGTAGTTGTTTCCTTGTCTTAGCTATGATGGCTCAAGACTTGACATATAGATTATGTGGTGGATCTTTTGAGTATGAGGAGTTTGAGGAGCAAGTCAACACAAACCTACCTTACTATTCATACAATGAAAATCCTAGCTATTACCCCAAATTTTCCCACCAAAATCACCACATCCATTATCCACAACAACCACCCACCCAATACTCACTTTACAATCAATTCTAAATACCACAATATGAGCACTCTCACACATACCCACAATAAGAAGATGAACCCATTCAAAATGTGATTCTCCAAATGATGGGAGATCATCAAAACTTCTTCAAACAAATGCTAGAGGAAAGCCAAAAGAGGGAATGTTTTTCAAGGCATTGTTACCCAAGGTGAGGAATTGGAGATTCAAATTGCCCAAATGAAAGAATCCCAAACAAACACTCCCCACCAATCCTTGAGCATTGAACATGAGTGTGAATTTGAGGCAATGACCTTTGATGAAGAAGATGTGAAGTGGGAAGAGCCAATCTCCTTAAGCTCTTGTGAGTATGAAAGTGTGGCATTTGATGAGGAAGACATGAAGTTGAATAAGCCAAATACTCTTAGCCTTTGTGAGTATGAGGGTGTGACTTTTGATGTGAACATTGAGCTGGTGGAGGAAGAATTAATGAAGAAGAATGAAGCCCCCATTTATGATTCTTATGGAGATAGCGATGATGACAAGCCTATGGAAGAAGCTTATGCGGAATATGTGTCTTGCACTGAAGAAGAGGAATGGAGTTGTGACATTGCCCCACTTGAGGAGCCTATCCTTGAGAAGTTTGAGGTATGCTTCCATGAACAAGATGAATTCCTCTTTCCTATTGACCATGAAGACCTATTCGCACCCACCATGGAACCTATGATTGTTGGAGATGATATGGTGGACCTTCTCCAAAAAGTCAAATTATCAAATAAAGGGTACTTGGTAGAAAAGCTCAAGAACAAACTTGCAAATGAACGTGCTTGTGGAGATTTGGCACCCACAATCTCAACTCTTAAGGTATCCGATCATCAATGTTATGAGAATTCTCCTTCTACCTTGGAAAGATTGAATAATCAAAGTGCTATCATCATCACAAAAATTGAAGGAGAAGGTGGTGAGTGGAAGTCTCCGGACGAATATGAACCATACTTCATACCTTATGTTGACAAGAATCATGGGCTTGCCGGTTTGAAGCATTACAAAGACTCAAGTGACAAGGGCAAGGTGAAAGAGAGAATAAGTGATAAGCTTCCTTGGCCAAGCTTTATTTTGAATTGGAACAAACCTTATTCATGCTTATTTGAGGATTGTGCTCAAGCATTTGACCGGTTATTGAGAGCATTAAGCAACATGGACAACATTAATAACCATGGCAACAAGGAATGAGTTTGGTGGAGTCCTCCCTCAAACCACCATTTGTAAGATATCCTTTCCTTTGACTTTGCATTACATTTACACTTGCATTTAGTTATATACATATACTTTTAGCTTGCATTTGTATTATATTTCATATTGCATTTACATTAGTTAGTTCATATAGTATAGTTGCATTGTAATATATCTCAGATGATTCATGTAGATAGTTGCATATAGACTAGAATCCATGCATAGTCACTAATGACCAATCCTATTCTCTTCTACACTAGAAATAGTGTTTAAATCGGTTTGGGGAGGTTTGATCATAGGTGACTTAAGCATTTATCATGCATCATATAATATAGTTTAGATTGCATTCATTTGTTATATATGTCATATAGAATTGCATTTAGTTAGAGCATGCATGCATTCATATCATTGCATTTATTCAAAAATCCAAAAACATGTATTTCCTTTTTATTCCTACTCCTTCGTGTACATTGAGGACAATGTCCAAAATAAAGTGGGGGATGGGAATTTATATTCCAAAAATGCATAAAAATTGAAAAATTTCGAAAAATCACAAAAATATGTCTTTTAATTTCATAAAAACAAAACCCAAAAAAATTAAAAACATTGAAAAACTCAAAAACATGTTCATTTCCTTTGTAGTGTAGTCTTGTACATATTGTATATATTGTGTTTGTCCATCCTTTCTCACATTGATTGACTACACCACATCCGAGACATGAGGATATAGAAGACCGCATGGTAAGATCTTTCCAATCTCCTTTTTCCTCTCTATGTTAATGACTATGTGGCTTTATTTTGATTTATGCGATATAAACAATGTGAATTTAGGAATTGCATTTAGATTATATGGCATACTAGTTGGTAGAATCATATGCATTAGGATGTATATATGTTAGTTGCTTCATGGCATATAGTTGCATGTTAGAAAAATTTTGTGAAACCGTCTACTTGGGAAGCTTGACAAGTGCATATAGGCCCTAGTAGATGCCTTTTCTTCTTAAGACTTTGCTTGTTAGAATACTTGTAAAACACCCTAGGATGTGTCATGCTAGTATCCTTTGACCCATGGATTAAGGCCTAGTCAAGAGTACCTTGTGGTGTGATAACTCCTTGGCTACCGTTTATTCCAAGGTGACCCTTGAAACCATGCAACCATCATTCGTCCATGTTCTACCATACATTTTGTCATCAAAGGGAATGGGCACAAAAAATTGTTCAAATTTGAGTTCAAGAAAAGAAAAGAAAAGAAAAGGTTTGCAAATGCATCAAAAGAAAAGAGGAGTAACAAAAATGAAAACTTCTATGCTTCAAATATAAGGCACCATCGTTACTAATTGGGGTGACTTTGAAAATGTTCAAAAGAAATGCAAAAAAAGTTGAAAGTTGTCAAGTGTTGAAATGCCAAACATCAAAAGAAATGGCAAAAAGAAAGTGTTCTCAAATGTTATATGCCACAAGAAATTGGGGGGAAAAACAAACAACAAAAGCAAACTCCCAAATGAAACTCAAATACTATCGATCCCTTTATCCATCGTATATCCATTTTTGTGCATGGTAGAGAGGGGACGACCCTTCTTCTTGTCTAGGCAAGAAGGGAAGTTCCGTGATCCTCCAGTGTTTCTAACACCATAGGGAGCCTATTCTTGATAAAAGCATTTAACGATTGAGGACAAAGGTACCCTAGCTTGACACAACTTGGAGGTGATTTATTGGTATCCTTCTAGGCTTAGTAGTTTGAAGAAACCGTATCTATGATGGAATGTGTACCCTTGAATTGCTTCCCCTTTAGATAATTTCCTCCACTTAGATGAGGAAAGTGGCTATTCTTTTGTAGATGCATCCATTACTTGTTTTGTGTGCTTTAATGCTTGGATGTGTCGCCATTTTGTCAAGACCCACCTTGCCTTGCAAGAAGGCATCCTACCTCATGGTTGTATTGTTGTGAGTTAAAGGGGTGGAGTGAGACCCGCTAATTGTCTCACAGTTAAAGGGGCGGAGTGAGACCCGCTAATTATCTCACATCGGCTATATTAGTATGTTAGTTTGAATAAGGGTCCTAGTTTTTGTCACCTCTTTAATCGGGACGAGTAAAGGTTCGGTTTGGGGATATTTGATATGACTCATATTTGCGCACATTTAGTCCCCTAATTGAGCCTATTTTTCATACTATTATAACATTCCATAGCCATTTTATCCGTCAAATGCTTTCTATTTTGCTTTCCTAGTGCATTTCGTATGTTTTGTAGGAAAGAAGATAATAAGGCGGAAATTCCCGTCTTTCTTGCATATTTGGAAGCTTATTTATGATATTAGATGGACTAGTATAAAGAGGAGGCAAGAATGATGACTAAGGATGTAGGAATAAAGAGTATATAGAAGGATCATAGGGTTAAAAAGCAAGGATGACGAGAAGGAAGTCAATGCAAGAATAAATTGCTCGGAACCAAACCTAGGGTTGCTCCTTTGGCTCTGAAATTATACTAGATGGAACGGCGTCGAAAAAACAAGTGATGTAGGCTTTTGAATCACTCCAATAGGAGTCTGGATGAGAAAATGACGTCCGTTTTACAATCTGAGCTCAAACAAAGAAGCTGTCCGCCAATCCGCTCGTCCCGAGACTGAAGGCGCTCGTCCCCTGAGACAATCCGCTCGTCCCCCCTCCAAATCCACTCGTCTTCCATTCCTATTATCCGAGCGTCCCATGCTCAAGACGCTCGTCTTGAAGCCTTGTAATCCGCTCGTCCCGAGACCAATCCGCTCGGATTCCTTTCCAGTGCAACCGACTTCTTCTTTCTCCATGAAAGATGCGCATATTTTTCAAAGACTAGCTAAAAGGAGACCGGCATCTTTTCTGAGAGGAGCGATTCCCTACCCAACATTTAGCATTGTTATTTACTATTTTACCCTTGCTTAACCTAATGAATCCCTACTATAAATACCCCATTTGTAATAATCAAAGAAAACCAAGCTCTCTTAGCTAGAAACAAATCCTCTTAGATTAGATTAGGAGTAGATTAGAATAGATTACTCTTTAATCTTTCCACAAATTACACATTAATCTTTCCTTAATTATTGTTCAAGTTTATTATTCAAGTTTATTATTGGGTAATTGAAGATTATTGGGTTATTATTGGAGAATTGACAACTCTTCATCAATCAATCAAGTTCTCTTCTTTTATTCTTTGCTTTATTATTTGGAGTCATCTCAAGTTTGGTATAATTCTTTTACCCTTTACTCTTTATTGTTTATTTCCTCATTCTCTTATCATGTTTACACTTGTTGTGATGATTGACACCATTAATGACATGTTTACCATGATAATAAGTGAGTAGTCTCTTAACTAGGATTAATGGGTAATTAGGGGAAACCAACATGGGATTAATCATGCTTAATTTAATATGTTTTCATAATTAGTTTGCTTGCTTGTTGTGATGTCAACCTATACACATGTTATGTTTGATGAAATGCTAAGCCTATGAATCCTTGCATTTCTACCATCTCTTATCTACTCAACTTGACTTGTAAGATATAAACCAACTCGAGTCTTATTAGACCATGCATAGAAGTTGAATAGGAGGAAATTAAGTCGACTTGTAGGTGTTGTACAATCTAATCGATTCGGCTCCGGGACCCAACTCTTCCTATGAACCGTAAGACATAAACCAACTCGGTTCCTCCACAACATTAATTGCTTGCAACTTTGTAAACATGTTTGTATGATCAACACCATGAATCCCCTATGACCCCATGATATCCTAGTACTTTTAGCCAATTATTTACATCTCTTAGTTTATTGTTTGCTTTACTTCATTACTTTCATTAGCTTAGAACACAGTTACACAACTACAAACCCCATCAATTGTGACACTAGCATAAATTGAGATAGATAGACTTAGAACCCAAAGCACACCGTCCCATGGATCGACCTCGACTTAACCACTAACTAGTTGTTTGTTGAGAATTATAAATGTGTTTGATTGGATGTGTGACGACCAACTCTTGTCCATCAAGTCGTCGGATTTCAGAGTTCTTTATACCGTTGAGACCATCGTATTGTGGGTAAGATCTCTTAGTATAATTTTATGTTAATTCGTTAGTTTTAATTAAACATGGGGTATTTGGGAGTATTGTTGATGATGGTTTGTAATTGTATGATTATATGTTGATATGAGGTGATTTCGTAGAGGAACGCTTTTGATCCACTGCTTGTATTGATTTTGGTGATTGCATTCCAGGTAGGGTTTCCCTACTCAGTTATTGTATACATGATTTTAAGATGGTTGTTGATTGTTGGCATGTGACTATATCTTAAAAGATTTTGGTATTGTTGATATTGTAATTGGTTGTTGTGGATTGTATGTTGCTCGCGAGGTGCGCCTCAGCTGAGGGGAGTCACTTTCGGGAGTGGCTTCACGCCCTTGATTTGCCCCTAATGGTTCCCATCACAAGGGGGATGTGCACATTAAGGAACATGGGTTGTTCGCTCGATGGAGATGAGCGGGGCCTAGGTGGGAATGGCTGCAGTACCCCATTGGAGGGTGTGGATTACTTATTGCGACTGGTAATCCGGCAGGGCTAGACCTTCAGGCTAGTCGGATGATTGGTGATGTGACGGTGATGGAGGATTGTGACTGTGTACTTGTTGGTTTATTATTTTATATCTTTGTACAGTAACTGACCCTTTTTAATTGTTTAAAACTGTGGTGATCTATTCGGGTGGTGAGTAGCTATTGAGCAGGTATGACTTGGATGCGTGAGGGTTAGCTGGGGATGAGTCGCCATGAGTCAGCTAGTAGTCTTCCGCTAGTGTGTCGGGATATTTTTATTTACTTTAGTTGGATTTTTGGTTTGGAACACTTGTACTGTATTTCTTAGTTTGGTTTTGAATTTAATCACTTTAAACTTATTTACTTAAAGTACATTCTTTGATGGTCTATTTGATATACTTTACCTCGGACAACCGAGATGGTAGCATTCTCATGCGTTAGGCGGTCTTGGGTAAGGCATCTTAGTGTATGGGGGTGTTACAAAGTGGTATCAGAGCGACGATTTTGGAACCTGTAACTAATGAATCTAATAAACTTAGAGAGTCAAACTAAAATGAACCCGGATAGGAGTTGTTAGGAGCTAATGCAAAGACTTGGGAGACGTCCTAAAGTCGTGAACTCGCCCTACAACTTTGAACCGGTCACTATGGGGTGTCATGGGGATTGCTATGTGTTTACCAATGTTCATATGATTATGTTGGATTAATGGATATCTGGTTTAATGGAGGATGTGGTGAAAAAGATGAAAGTAATAGTATATGATGATATAATTTGTGGTTAAGCATGTTGTATAGTGAAAGTGATTTATAATGTGGCAATATTAATAACATGTGAATAAGAGATGTTGTATACGTATTGTTTTATTTTTACGAAAAGTTATAAATTTAAAGGCATGTGGGTAATGTAGTATCGTCAGCATGACTCGATCCAGTGGGGGTAACTTGATCGAGTAAGGTGGACTCGATCGAGTGCGTATATGCATACGTTGGGCAGTAGCTACTATTTTGTGCAACTCGATCGAGTAAGGGGAGTACTTGATCGAGTATCGGCTACTCGATCGAGTACGTATGTGGTTCGATCGAGTGTGTTATAGGACAGTTCTCGTCAGGTTCTGGAGTTGGGGTACTCGATCGAGTAGGTGGGTAACTCGATCGAGTGACATATACTCGATCGAGTATGTGTGGTTACTAGATCGAGTATGTTCTGTGCGGGTCATATTTGCTTTGAGCCGTAGGCTATGTGCTTACGTTTATATCCCTCTTATAGGTCAAAGATATGACGCCAAAGAGGTCAGCTATGTATGCTAAGGCTCAGGAGATGAGTGTTTGATGTGACCATTATTTGAGCATATTTAGTCCCCGAATTAGCCTCGTTCCTATGCTTTTTAGTGCATATTTGGGTCATTTACTATCTTTAGTCCTTTGTTTTGCATATTCTTTGAGGTTTTGTTTCCTTTGTAGGAGAGGAGTGCAAACCTTGCCTTTTCATGGCAAAATAGAGCTAAATTGATCGAATCTAATGACCAAGCATCAAAGAGAAGACAAGACTAGAAGGCCTTTGTACATATTATAGTAGATGGGCAATGATAAAGAAATCCTTGCATCCCCGATTAAATCCCGGAGGATCATTGGGAGAAGAAAAGAATGCTGGAACACAATCCGCCCGTCCAACTAGGCAAGACGCTCGTCCAAGACGTGAGGAATCCGAGCGTCTTTGGCAACAAGACGCCCGTCCAACCATGCCACAATCCGCTCGTCCAGCCATGAAGACGCCCGTCCAGAGACACATAAATCCGCCCGTCCCGACACCTTGGACTCCCGGATTCTCTTACAGGCCCACACGACCTTTTTTTCCCTCCATGAAAGATGCGCAGATTTATGAAAGACTGGCAAAAAGGAGACTCGCATCTTTTCTGAGAGGAGCGATTCCTCAAGGACTTAATCGCCATTTAAGCCCTTAGTAAACCCTAATTTGTGTACCTATCCCCACTATAAATACCCCATTAGTCTAATCAAATCAATCATGTTCTTCTTATCAATCCTTAGTGTAGTTTATATCATTCTAATCTCTTCTTAATCTTGTAATCAACTTCTAATCAAGTCTTAATACAAATCTCATTTCCTTAATCTCTCTTTTGTTCATCTTTTATTTTGGGTAATTGAAGATTATTTGGGTTATTATTGGGAGATTGACAACCTTCCAATCAATCATCAAGTACTTCTATTATTCTTTGCTTTATTTTGGAATCATTAATAGGTATTATCCTCTTAATCCCTTTTTAATTATTGTTAATCATCTTCATTTATTCATCATGTTTTGCTTTGTTAATATGATTGACAACCTTGTTAACATGTTAAACTTGATAATAAGTGAGTAGTTTCCTTAACTAGGGTTAATGGGTAATTAGGGGAAACCAACATGGGGGATGATTCATGCTTAATTTAATATGTTTTCATAGTTTATTTGCTTGCTTGTTGTGATCTCAACTTATGTACATGTTATGTTTGATGAAATGCGAGCTTATGAATCCTTGCATTTTTTTACCCATCACTTACCTTTTCAATGAGACATGTAAGACATAAACCAACTCGAGTCTCATTAGACCATGCATATAGTTGAGTAGGGAGGATTAATTCGACTTCTAGGTGTTGTACAATCTAATCGATTCGGCTCCGGGACCCAAACCTTCCTAGGATTGTAAGATATAAACCAACTCGATCCATCACAACAATAATTGCTTGCTTATAATTTGAGAATATATTTGTATGATCAATTCCCATGAATCCCCTATGACCCCATGACACCCTAGTGCTTTTTATCAATTGTTTACATCTCTTTTTAACCATCTTGCTTGTTTACTTTTATTGCTATTTAGTTTAGTGATCTTCTCATCTCAACCCAAATCGTGACACCCCTAGACATCGCTACTTGCAATCGAAAATCCTACATCAATACCCGTCCCTTGGGATCCGACCTTTACTTGCCTCTTTACTAATAGTAGAGTTATTTGTGAAGTTATAAATATTGTTTTGGTGTAGGTTCTCTTAACGACAAGTAACCGAAAACTAAATCTCCAAGTGAGTCCGACCAAAAATGGCGCCGTTGTCGGGGACGGTGTTAACTTGATTTGATTTTCTTAGATTGTTATTAGTTGTGTCTTTCTTTGTCTTGGGGAAGTAAAACTCCTCAAGGTTTGTTCTAATTATTTTCTAGTTTGATATTTTGCATGTCTAGAAGATCACAAGGTAACTTGTTACCCATTGATCACGAAATTGAAAGGACTTTGACAAACAATAGAAGACTTGCTAGAGGTACTTTGAGAGGTATTGGTGAGGTTGTAGATATTCAACCAAATACTATTGAGTTCATCAACCCTTTTGCAAGAGAAGGTGAGGAGAACCCAACACAAAATCCAACACAAAATCAACCCACAATGCCTAAGTTTTCATCACATTCCGTACCAACCGAGGAGAACCTACCCAATGGTACTCCCACACCACAACACTTAACCGGAAATTTCATTGAAAATCCGCATCTATCCAATTAGTTGAAAGAAGCCAATTTGGGGGGATGCCTAGTGAAGACCCTCACTCACACATGGAAACTTTTTGTGACTATTGTGATGCGATCTCACAAACCGGTGTAACTCAAGACAAAATTCGATGGGTCTTATTTCCTTTTTCTCTAATCGGCACCACAAAACAATGGTCGAAAAGCCTTGATAAGGCTACTCTTGGAATTGACTCTTGGAAGAAATTGGCTCTAGCTTTCTATAAAAAATTCTACCCTCCGAAAAAGACTAACATACTAAGAGCTCAAATTACGGGTTTTAAGCAAAGGGATGAAGAATCTTTGTATGAAGCTTGGGAGCGGTTCAAAGGAATTTGTCGCTCGTGTCCTCATCATGGACTTAGCGAGTGGTTCTTGGTACAACAATTTTGGAATGGTATTTATGAAGACTCAAGAAACATTCTCAACATGAGATCAAATGGTATGTTCACCGAAGTTGACGATAATCAAACTTGGAACAAGATTGAGGAAATGGCGGTCCATAATTCACAATATAGTAGACCTCGCAAGGCTACTAGAGGAGGAAAGCATGAAGTGGACTCTATTACTCAATTGGGTGCTCAACTTAGTGCTCATATTGATACCATAAACTTGAAGTTTGAGAAGGCTATGGCTAAACTTGAAGAAGCCTCAAAATCACCAAAGCATCATGTTAATGCCATGGTAGCATCTTCATCAATCCCAAGTGGGATATGTGAGAATTGTGGAACTTTGGGACATGACCAAAGTGAATGTAGGGGAACAAATAAACAAGTGAATGCTTTTCAAGCATACAAGAGTGGTACCCCTTATTCCAATTATTACAATGAAAACACCAAATTCCACCCAAATCTCACATACAAAAGCCAAAATGTTCAAAACCCTCAACCAACATACACCCCACCTCCCATGAGAAACCAAAATCAAAGACCCTTTTTCAACCAAAACCAAGGTTACCAAAATCAAACTCCATACAATCAACAAAATGACCAAGGTTTCGATGTTCAAAAAGCGGTCCTCCAAATGCAAAAGAATCAACAAGAATTTTTCACTCAAATGCAAAAGGATAGCCAAGCAAAGGACAACACCATCAACAACATCCTAGTCCACACAAAAATGTTGGAAACCCAATTGACCCAACTAGAATCTTCAAGCTCACAAAGACAAAAGGGGCAATTACCACCTCAAAGTAATCCCCCAAGACATGAAATGGTTAGTGCCATTCACTTGAGGAGTGGTACAAGGTATGAAACACCGAAGAAGCAAGTTGAGGATGAAGTTGTGGAAGCTAGTGACAAAGAAGAAATTGTGCAAAACTCCAAGGATGGAGAACCATCAAAAGAAGAAATTTCAAAGAAAAATGAAGACAAGGTCAAGGAGAAGGAGCCCATTGTGATTAGACTTCCTTTTGCAAGCCGTCAAGCCAAGCCCAAATTTGATGACCAACTTAGAAAATTTATGGAATTTGTGAAGAATTTGGAAGTCTCGATTCCTTTCACGGAATTAATCAATCACGTGCCGGCCTATGCAAAGTACATGAAGGACATCCTTACGAAAAAGAAGTCGATCCGAAAGCTTGAAACTATCGCCTTCACTAAGGTGAGTAGTGCAATCCTTCAAGGGAGTTCACCTCCGAAACTTAAAGACCCGGGAAGCTTCTCAATACCGTGTACCATTGGCGACACCACGATCAACAAGGCTTTGTGTGATCTAGGAGCAAGCGTGAGTGTTATGCCGTATTCGGTTAGTAAAAGGCTAGGGATGGGAGAACTTAAATGTACCAACATCACACTCCAAATGGCCGATAGATCGATGAAGACACCGTTAGGGATATGGCAAGATGTTCTCGTGAGAGTTGGGAAATTCTTCATCCCAGTGGACTTTGTCATCGTTGACATGGAAGAAGACTCCAATATTCCGATCATTATAGGTAAACCTTTCTTGCACACAACGGGTGCGGTGATAGATGTGAAGCACGGAGAGCTTACTCTAGAAGTGGGAGACGAGAGCATACCTTTCAATCTTGACAAGTCCATGAGAGCTCCCCGTTTGCATGAACCATGCTTTATGGTTGATCACTATAGCCGGAAGGATGATAGGAAGAAGTCGGAATTCCAATGGAAAAAGAAAGTTGATGATGCTCCATTCAAAGAGCAATAGAATAGCAACAAAGAGAGTTTGAAAAGCTCACCCATGACAAGTGAAGAAGATGGCCTCATTGGCCAAAACGAGAAAGAAGGAGAGTTGTCTCTATCAACTCAAGAGATTTTTAATGATCAAGTAGATGAAGTTTGCGGTCTTTGGGATGATGAGTTCGAAGGAATATTCAATCCCTACATTGGTAATGCTATGAACCAAGACCATCACGGAGAACAACAAGTGCAAAGATCTATTGAGGACCTCTATCATGACAATGAACAAGCTTTTGACTACTTCTTCAAGGTGTTGCGTAACATCAACAACACCTTGAACATGCCCCCTTGACATCTCACATTGGATGAGAGTTTGGTGGAGTCCTCCCTAAACCACCATTTGTAAATATTCTAACTCCCTAACTTGCATTTCAACTTTTATATTGCATTTTTGTCATTTTTGGATTTATATTTTTGTGCCTTGATCAAGATATTCATCATTTTTTAGAGAAGTGAGGGAAGGACTTATGATTTTATTGATGTGTAGTGCTTTGACTTAGTGTGGGGATAGCAATTGCCTAGGCTATTCACACCTTTGTAGTGCCCCTACAATGAAGAACACGAGCATTGAAGAATGAAAATAATACGGGTTATGCAGTACCCACGGATGGACCTGAATCCATGTGGACAAGGAAGAATCCGAGCGTCTCATGAGAGATTCCGCTCGTCCTAAAGAATTCGAGCGTCCTATGTCACCAGACGCCCGTCTGGCTGAGCTGTGGAATTCGAAAAAATGGTTTGTCACAGAATCCGAGCGTCCCAATTGAGAATCCGCTCGTCTGATACAAGGCGCTCGTCTTACCGCAAAGACGCTCGTCTTTCTGCTGTTGAATTTTAAGGAATCACCCTATAACAGAATATGAGCGTCTTCCAAAGAATCCGCTCATCTCACATTGAAGAAACCGCTCGCCTTTGCTGAAAGACGCTCGTCCTGTAGCGTCATTTCCTGAAGCAAAACGTGCAGAATCCGAGCATCCCAGTCCTGAATCCGCTCGTCCCTGCCGCTATTTCAAATTTAACGGGTCTTTTAAAACCTCTTCCCCTCATTCATTTTCATTTCTTCTACATTCAAACACTACCCAAAACCCAAAAACCCAAAAAAACCCTTATCCTCTACATCAACAAAACCAAAATTTCTCAACCAAATTCAACAAAATCAAATCCAAACTTCCTCACAACAAAAATTAATCACTCCTTTTACAACAACAATTCATTCAAACACCAAAATCTTCAACCTTTGAGTCGATTTTTAAAAAACAAAGCAACATTCTTTCATCTTAAATCGATTTGGGCATAACTAAAAATTGAAGATTTCAATCTCTCTTTGGTGTAATCAATAATGGCAAGAACTAAAGGAGGCAACAAGGCACGCCCAAAGAAGACACTTTCAAAAAGGCAACAAACTCTTTAAGCAAAACCATTGTTAAAGGCATTGGTAGTTCATGAGGCAAGATTGGAGGTTCAACAAGGTCCCCCTATGGAAGCTACAACATCAACAACTCCGGTCATTGAGCAATTATCTAATTATCCGGAGGTAATTTTCACTTCCGGCTCTCATAGGGATAAATTTGTTCTCTTTGCTAAGAAGACCATTTTGCCTACAAAATTTATTTGTGAAGATGCTTTGACAAAGTTGGGTGTTCTTGAACAAACCAAAACCTTCTTTGAGGCTATGGGATTGGGTAAATTATTCACCATGAAAGAATTGACATACCCCTCCCTCACATTGGAATTTTTGAGTTCCTTGAAAGTTACAAGGGTGGAAACTAGAACCCACATCGAGTTTCGTCTTCCAAATGTTAATAGACGCATCACTTTTGGTGAATTGAGTAAGATTTTAGGCCTTAGTGATACCCCGTACTATGAAAAGATCTCTGACAAGTATGACCCCGCTCCTCTTTGGGAGGCAATTTTCGGAAAGAAATTTGTGCGCTTTCATGATTGTCGTACTCTATTAGTCCACCATCCGGGCATTAGAGTGTGGCATAAGGTCATTGGGAATACTTTGATAGCAAGAAATGGCACTAATCATCTTACCAAGCTCGATTTTGTTCTTCTTGAGTCAGCCTTGAACATAGGAAGGGAATATACTAAGCCATACAATGCTCTAAGACTTTTGGTTGAACGATGGCTTAATGTCGATTGTGGTAAAGAGGGCACTGCTTTTATTGTGAATGGAGGACTAGTTACCTATTTGGCCAAGCACTTCAACCCAAATTTCAACAAAGACAAAACTTATGTGGCGGTCAAAGGAGCTCATCTCATTGATATGGACACCATGATTCACAAGTTTAAGTGGGTCAAGCATGCACCTCTTGACACCAAATATGGGTGGTTAACCAATGAAGCTAGATCCTTCACTTTGCCTTCAAAGATTTGTCGATTGAGTGTTCACCGACCAAACTACCTTCTTCCACTCTCCTAGGAGACCGAGTACATTATTCAACAACAAAGAGACGAGATTGATGAGCCCTCCTCCTCCATTGTCACACCACCCTACCCATTTGAGTATCACGAGTTCAAACCCAAGGATGTCGAGGTAGGAAATGATTAATTGACTCTACTCATGAGGGAAATGCACAAGTAAGCTTACAATGATAGAGTGGATGCTTACAAGGCCCAATATCCGCCCCTCTTACATCTAGCTAGGCAAGGAATTCTTGATCCATCATGTCCTTTGCCTAGTTGGGCGGATAGGAAAGTTTTCTTTCCTAACACCTCTAGTGGTGGAAGACCGGGTGGAGAGGAGATTGTTGATGAGGGTGTTGATGAAGAAGGTGAAGAATAAGAACAGGTTCAAGAGAATGTTCAAGAAGAAGAAGCTCAAGAAGAGGAAGAAGAAGAAAGTGAGGAAGAGCAAGGAAGTGAAAGCGGAAGTGGAGATGATTCCACATCTATGGAGGAAGATGATGATAATGATGATATGATGGAGGATTAGCAAACCTTGGGGGCTCCTACATTCTTTCACCCCTCTTATGGTTTGTCTACTTCTTTTATTTTCTTTATTGTATTTTGATCATTTGATTAAGGAGTCCTAGCATCATAGAGGACTAACACCTTGGCTTCATTAAGGTGTTCATTTTATTGTTCCCAATTTGTAAAATCCAAAATGACAATTTGTAGTTTCATGCATTGCATTCCATGTGCATGAACTACCCCGAAATTCAAAACGTTAGAAATAATGTCTATTTTGGTTTGGGGAAGTCCATGCATACGCATTGGGAGGTAATCTAAATTACGCTCTCCGCCATAACAAAAAAAAACCCATGCATCATGTAGTGTAGCTTAGCATAGTTTGCATTTAGTTTAGAAATCATGCATCATGCTTGCATAATTTCCTATCGTATTGGTCATTGAGGACAATGCCCATACTAGTGTGGGGATGGGAAATTCTAACTTGACTTTTATTCAAAAATCCAAAAAAAAACGAAAATTTCGAAAAAACCATAAAAATTGAAAAATTGAAAAAACCAAAAACATGTTCATTTCCTTCATAGTGTAGTCTTGTATATATTGTTTGTATATATTGTGTTTGTTCATCCTTGTTCACATTGATCGACTACGCCACATCCGAGACATGAGGATATTGAAGACCGCATGGTATGATCTTTCCAATCTCCTTTTTCCATTTTATGTTAATGACTATGTGGCTTTATTTTGATTGATACGGTATAAAAAATGTGAATTTAGGATTGCATTTATATTATTTGGCATACTAGTTGGTAGAAGCATATGCATTAGGATGTATAAATGTTAGTTGCATCATGGCATGTAGTTTGCATGTTAGAAAAATTTTGTGAAACCGTCCACTTGGGAAGCTTGACAAGTGTATATAGGCCCCAGTAGATGCTTTTTCTTCTTAAGACTTTGCTTGTTAGAATACTTGTAAAACACCCTAGGATGTGTCATGCTAGTATCCTTTGACTCATGGATTAAGGCCTAGTCAAGAGTACCTTGTCTCATTGGCTACCGTTTATTCAAAGGTGACCCTTGAAACCATGCAACCATCATTCATCCATATTCTACCATATATTTTTGTCATCAAAGAGAATGGGCACCAAAAGAAATTATTCAAAAATTTGAGTTCAAGAAAATAAAAAGTTTGCAATTGCATCAAAAGAAAAGAGGAGTAACAAAAATGAAAACTTCTATGCTTCAAATATAAGGCACCCTCGTTACTAATTGGGGTGACTTTGAAAATGTTCAAAAGAAAATGTAAAGAAAAGTTGAAAAGTTGTCAAGTATTGAAATGCCAAAAATCAAAAGAAATGGCAAAAGAAAGTGTTCTCAAATGTTATATGCCACAAGAAATCGGGGGAAAAAACAACAAAAGCAAACTCCTAAATGAAACTCAAATACTATCGATCCCTTTATCCATCGTATCCATTTTTGTGAATGGTAGAGAGGGGACGGCCCTTCTTCTTGTCTAGGCAAGAAGGGGAATTTCGCGATCCTCCAGTGTTTCTAACACCATAGGCAGTCTACTCTTGACAAAAGCATTTAACGATTGAGGACAAAGGTACCCTAGCTTGACACAACTTGGAGGTGATTTATTGGTATCCTTCTAGGCTTAGTAGTTTGAAGAAATTGCATCTATGAAGGAGTGTGTACCCTTAAATTGCTTCCCTTGTAGATAATTTCCGCCACTTAGATGAGGAAAGTGGCTATTCTTTTGTAGATGCATCCATTACTTGATTTTGTGTGCCTTAATGTTTGGATGTGTCGCCATTTTGGCAAGACCGACCTTGCCTTGCAAGAAGGCATCCTACTTCATGGTTGTCCTAGTTTTGTCACCTCTTTACTCGGGACGAGCAAAGGTTCGGTTTGGGGAAATTTGATGTGACCTTTATTTGAGCATATTTAGTCTCCGAATTAGCCTCGTTCCTATGCTTTTTAGTGCATATTTGGGTCATTTACTATCTTTAGTCCTTTGTTTTGCATATTATTTAAGGTTTTGTTTCCTTAGTAGGAGAGGAGTGCAAAACTTGCATTTTTATGGCAAAATAGAGCTAAATTGATCGAATCTAATGACCAAGCATCAAAGAGAAGACAAGACTAGAAGGCCTTTGTACATATTATAGTAGATGGGCAATGATGAAGAAATCCTTGCATCCCCGACTAAATCCCGGAGGATTATTGGGAGAAGAAAAGAATGCTGGAACATAATGCGCCCGTCCAACTAAGCAAGACGCTCGTCCAAGACGTGAGGAATCCGAGCGTCTTAGCCAACAAGACGCCCGTCCAACCATGCCACAATCTGCTCGTCCAGCCATGAAGACGCCCATCTAGAGACACAGAAATCCGCCCGTCCCGACACCTTGGACGCCCGGATTCTCTTACAGGCCCACACGACCTTTTCTTCCCTCCATGAAAGATGCGCATATTTATGAAAGACCGGCAAAAAGGAGACTTGCATCTTTTCTGAGAGGAGCGATTCCTCAAGGACTTAATCGTCATTTAAGCCCTTAGTAAACCCTAATTTGTGTACCTAATCCCAACTATAAATACCCCATTAGTCTAATTAGATCAATCATGTTCTTGTTATCAATCCTTAGTGTAGTTTATATCATTATAATCTCTTCTTAATCTTATAATCAACTTCTAATCAAGTCTTAATACAAATCTCATTTCCTTAATCTCTCTTTTGTTCATCTTTTATTTTGGGTAATTGAAGATTATTTGGGTTATTATTGGGAGATTGACAACCTTCCAATCAATCATCAAGTACTTCTATTATTCTTTGCTTTATTTTAGAATCATTAATAGGTATTATCCTCTTAATCCCTTTTTAATTATTGTTAATCATCTTCATTTATTCATCATGTTTTGCTTTGTTAATATGATTGACAACCTTGTTAACATGTTAAACTTGATAATGAGTGAGTAGTTTCCTTAACTAGGGATAATGGGTAATTAGGGGAAACCAACATGGGGGATGATTCATGCTTAATTTAATATGTTTTCATAGTTTATTTGCTTGCTTGTTGTGATCTCAACTTATGCACATGTTATGTTTGATGAAATGCGAGCCTATGAATCCTTACATTTTTTACCCATCACATACCTTTTCAATGAGACTTGTAAGACATAAACCAACTCGAGTCTCATTAGACCATGCATATAGTTGAGTAGGGAGGATTAAGTCGACTTGTAGGTGTTGTACAATCTAATCGATTCGGCTCCGGGACCCAAACCTTTCTAGGATTGTAAGATATAAACCAACTCGATCCATCACAACAATAATTGCTTGCTTATAATTTGAGAATATATGTGTATGATCAATTCTCATGAATCCCCTATGACCCCATGACACCCTAGTGCTTTTTATCAATTGTTTACATCTCTTTTTAACCATCTTGCTTGTTTACTTTTATTGCTATTTAGTTTAGTGATCTTCTCATCTCAACCCAAATCATAACACCCCTAGACACCGCTACTTGCAATCGAAAATCCTACATCAATACCCATCCCTTGGGATCCGACCTTTACTTGCCTCTTTACTAATAGTAGAGTTGTTTGTGAAGTTATAAATATTGTTTTGGTCGAGGCGCTCTTAACAACAAGTAACCGAAAACTAAATCTCCAAGTGAGTCCGACCAGTGTTGACGAGATTTGCAAGATGCTTAAGCATCAGGATGCGCTTACCGAAGCTCTCAAGAGGTTTCTGAAAGATAAGGATGCCAGGATAGACTTTGCCAAGATGAGCACTACGATATCCCGCTTCAACCCAACGAACTATATGGGTACAGGAGCGCCGATTTTGCTCGACAACTGGCACCGTGAGATGGAGAATATCCTTGGGGAGGTTCATTATCTCGAAGAATTTAAGGTAGAACATGATGCCTTCTACCTGAGGGATGCAGCGGGGGAGTGGTGGGACAAAGTGAGAGAGAATGCCCTAGACCTTTATCTGAAGCAGGTTAAGTCTGCTATTCCATGGACCGAGTTCAAAAGAGCTATGAGAAAGGAGTTCCTTCCGGAGCATGTTCGCAGTAAGATGCGGGAGGAGTTCGATTCTTTCAAGATGACCTCAGATATGACAGTGGCGGAGTATTATCATAAGTTCGACGAGAAATCGAGATTTGCTGAGGATATGGGGCTAAGTTAGGAGAACTTAGAAATTCGGTTTGAGAAGGGGTTGACTTATCAGATCATAGAGAAGCTACCAGTTAGGGTCCTTACCGATGTTAAGGATGTTTATGAGAGATTGGGACGAGCTGAGAGGTTGGTCGAAATGGCCAGGGAAAACAAAGAGAGGGGTCCGAAAAAGGGAAAGGCTGAGAGTGAGGGTGATGCTCAGTCTAGTTGGGGTTTCAGTGGTGGATCTTCTTATGGGCGTGGTCGAGGTAGTAACAATAGTTGGGGTATCTCGTGTTTCAACTGTGGTGGTATGGGCCACAAGAGGCATGAGTGTACTAGTGCCGGGGGGAGAGGTTTTCAGCGGCCATCACAGGGGAGCTTTTCGCAGGGCCCGACACAGAGCTATGCTAGCAACTGACCAGCTGGGTCATGGAATAATCAAGGAGGGCAAAGTAACAACAACGGTGGGTTCAACCGCAATGGCGGTAATCTTATCAAAAACCGGCGGCTAACAACAATCAGGGGTCAGCTGCTAAGCCTTCTACATCAGCTAGTACAGTATTAGGGGGTGGACAAAAGACCAGTGGCAAACTGTTTATAATGGACAAGCAAGCTGTTGAGGATGATTCACACTTGATCACCGGTACCTTTCTTGTTATCGATGTTTCTACCTTTGTTTTATTTGATTCGGGGGCGTCACACTCTTTTGTATTGTCGGGTCATGCTAAGTCTATAGGTTTGAGAGAGTTTGAGTCTGTAAAAGATGAAGTTTTTATACCGTCGGGTGAGTCAGTGTCTTGTGGGAGGTTATATAAGGGGGGTATCTATGATAGTTGGGCAGATTGATCTTCCAGTGGATTTGTTAGAATTTTCTAAGGACGGTTTTGAGATGATAGTTGGGATGGATTGGTTGGGTAAGTACAAGGCTAGAATCGGCTGTCACCAAAAGAAAGTTTCTTTTAGAGGTCCTAAGAGAGTTAGCGTGTCTTATCGTGGATTTGTTGTCAAACCCAAAGCCAAAGTGATTGCAGCGGTGACAGTGAAGTCTTACTTGAGGAATGGGTGTCCTTTGATTCTATGTCATGTGAAAGATCATAGTATGGTAAAGCCGATGGCAGATGAGATACCAGTGGTGGGAGAGTTTCCAAATATTTTTCCAGAGGAGATACCGGGTTTTCCACCTAAGAGAGAGATAGATTTCAGCGTGGAGTTGAAACCAGAGACGGGACCGATCTTTAAGGCCTCGTACCACATGGGTCCTAAGGAGTTGGAGGAGCGGAAGAAACAGTTGAATGATTTGGTGGACAAGGGGTACATTATACCTAATGCATCGTCGTGGGGAGCACCAGTTTTGTTTGTGAAGAAGAAAGATGGGAGCTTAAGGTTGTGTATCGGCTATAGGGAGCTGAACAGTGTGAAAGTGAAGAACAAGTATCACGAGGGTAAGGCTAATGTTGTTGCATATGCTTTGAGTAGGAAGAGCGTTCATTCGCTATGTACGGCCATGTCCTTGCTGAAGTTGAGGGATGAGATGTCTCAGATGGGGATATTTATGATAAGGAAAGGGGATACCATCGGGGATTTGACGATCGAGCCGGACTTGTATGAGAACATTAAGAATAAGCAAGAGCTTGATCCTAAGATTCAAGAATGGAAGTCAAGAGTGGAGAGTGGCCCAGCTTCCAGATTTTCTGTCCACACAGATGGAAGTGTTCGTTTTGATGGGAGATGGTGTGTTCCTGAGGATGCAGAGTTGAGGAGATTGATCTTGTCGGAGGCTCATTGCACTCTTTATTCGGTTCACCCAGGTGGTGATAAGCTTTACAAAGACCTTAAGAAGACTTTCTGGTGGCCAAACATGAAGAGGGATGTAGCTGAGTTCGTGGCTAGATGTTTGACCTGTCAGAGGGTCAAGGGTGAGCAGAAGAGACCACAGGGTAAGATTCAGTCTTTGGAAGTACCTGAGTGGAAGTGGGAGTCGCTCTCTATGGACTTCATTGTGGGATTACCTAGGTCACAGCAAGGTAATAACATGATCTGGGTGATTGTTGATCGGTTAACCAAGTCAGCTCACTTTATTCCTATGAAAGATACCTGGTCTAAGATGCAGCTGGCATTGGGTTACAGGAGACATGTGGTACGGTTAAATGGTATACCCAAGGATATCGTTTCTAATCGTGATGCGAGGTTCATATCCAAGTTTTGGCAAGAACTGCAAGAGTTGATGGGTTCTACCTTGAAGATGAGTACAGCTTTTCATCCGGCAACCGATGGTCAGACGGAGAGAACCATCAAGACCTTAGAGGACATGTTGAGAGCATGTGTCATGGAGTTTGGGGGCAGCTGGGAGGACAAACTTGATCTGATTGAGTTCTCATACAACAACAGTTATCATACGAGTATTGGGATGACACCTTTTGAGGCTTTGTATGGTCGGAAGTGCCGAAGTCCAGTTTGTTGGGATGATAGTTCTGAGGCTGTGGTTTTACGACCACAGCTGGTACAGGATATGGTTTAACAAGTTCATATGATTCGGCAAAAGATGAGGGCAACTCAAGATCGCCAGAAGAGTTATGCCGATTTGCATCGCAGAGACATAGAGTTCGCAGTAGGTGACAAGGTTCTTCTGAAAGTGTCACCTATGCAAGGGGTAATGAGGTTTGGGAAGAAAGGTAAGCTCAATCAGAAGTTTATAGGTTCTTATGAGATTTTGGACCGTATATATAGGCGAGGTAGCCTACAGATTAGCCTTGCCACCGGCTTTGGACAGAGTCCACAATGTTTTTCATGTTTCACAGCTTCGCAAGTATGTGAGTGACCCGTCACATATACTTGAAGTGGAGAATATCGAGCTTGATGAGTCCTTGTCCTATGTCGAGGTTCCTAAAGAGATTCTAGATCGCAAAGTCCGTAAGACAAGGAATGGTGAGACCGTCTTACTCAAGGTACTTTGGTCTAATCACAATGTGGAAGAGGCCACATGGGAACCCGAGGAAGCTATGCGAGAACGTTTTCCTAACCTTTTTGATTAGGTATGTTTGGTTACGGGGACGTAACCATTGTCTTTTAGGGGGATAGGAGATGGTCGTGTGTGTTTTGTCTTATTTTGAGTCGGGATAGTGGGTTTTGTGTTGCTTTGTGTGTAGTTCTTTGGTGTTGATAAGTGTTCGTTGGGAAGTCTTTTGTGTATTGTTGTGTCTCGTTTTGGGGTAGAGTGTGAACTTCGGGACGAAGTTCTTTTTAAGGGGGGAAGACTGTAATACTACGGATTTTTATAAGCTAAGTACTCGACCGAGTAGAGCCTACTCGGCCGAGTAATGTTAAAACTGTATTCTGTTTAGCTTCTGCCGAGGAATACTCGGCCGAGTATGATGAATACTCGGCCGAGTATGATGAATACTCGACCGAGTATCCGGTCTGGCGAGTATTATTTCAGCGGTTAGGTTCGGGAGTAATTAGGGATTTATATATTCGATAATCAGTTTCTAAAAACGTCATTTGCAAACCTAATCATTTTACGATAACCTAATCACTCTCAAATCTACCACTGTGTGTGTATCCATTGTAGCTCTTGCATTCAATATCTCATTCCATCGTCGGTAAGTATTTATCCCCATGTCATTGATGATTTATTCTAAGGGTTGCTTTATGTATGAATTGGGGGGAAAGGGAATAGTGAATTGTGCAATGTGTAATTGTGTTATATGATTATTGTATAGGAGAAGACTTCGTAGAGGAGCCATTCTAATTGTTCGATTCTCCATATTGTTGTTATTGTTAAGGTAGGGTTTTCCCTACTCAGTTACTGTTGATTGATTAAGATTGTGTTTGTTTTCTAATTGTTGTTATCTGCTGATCATCGGAGTATGGGTGTTGTGGTGACGGTGGTGATGTGGTTGTGTTGTGACGCTTGTGGGGTTGTGACAGCTGTGATGCTGTGGTGTGTGTGATTGTGGTGGAGTCACTTGTGGGAGTGGCTTCACACCCTAGTTCGCCCTTCGTGGAACCCATCACGGGAGGGGATGTGCACATTAAGGGACAGGGATTGTTAGTCGCTCGTTGATGAGCTGGACTTGGTGGGGATGGGCTGCCGTCCCCCACCGGCGGAGTGGATTACCTGTTGCGATGGGTAATCCGGCAGGGCTACACACTTCGGTGTGTAATCAGTTACTGTGGAGGATGATCAGCCAGTTACATTGTTTGTTTGTCTTATATTGATTGAATGGTACTGACCCCGTTGTTGTTGTTTGTGGAATCTGCTGTGATCCATTCGGGGATGGTGAACAGGCTTGACATGTATTGCTTTTGGTGAGCTTGGGCGGTCATGGGGGAGTCGTCTTCACCAGTTATAGCATCACAGTCTCGAGTCTTAGTTATGACTTTGTAGTTGTCAGCTGTTGGATTTATTTCATTGGTTTTGGATTTGGATTTAGTTGATGTAAAACATTTACACTTTTCAGTATTTCTAATAAATGTGTTAGGACAGACGCTTGTGATATGTACTAATCTCGGGCAACCGAGATGGTAACACTCTTTCATGGCTGGGTGGTCCTGGTAAGGCACCTTGGTATGAGGGGGTGTTACAGTATTGCCTTTATCCTTTCATCACCATAGAATTCTTTTTGGAGTCTATCTCATGCTTCTTTTGCGGTAAAAGCCCACATTATTCTTGGAAAAATGATCTCCGAAACGGCATCAAAGATGACACACAAGGCTTTGGCGTCATTTATTTCATTCTCATTTATTTTCTTTAAGGTTGTTTCGGTGGTTGGAACACCTCCTTGTTGTTTTTGGGGACCATTTTCTACTATCTCCCATAGTGCATTTGCTCTTAAGAAAAGCTTCATTTTAATGCACCAATGGTCGTAATTTTCTCAAAAGAAATCTAGAGGGGTGAGCAATAGAGTGTTTGATGCGGAAGCCATAATTTTATTTTGTTGCCCTTAAGATCTTTAGAGCTCTTGATACCACTTGTTGGTGTATGGGCGAGTATAGAAAGTAGAGTGGAGATTAGTTGTTAGTTTAGTTGATTAGTTGAAGTTTGATTACCTGAAGGTTGATTAGTTGAAGTTTAGTTTGAAGGAATTAGTTATGTATTATTTGTATGTGAAATTTTCGGGATACACTTGGGTACATAGAAATGGGAGGGGAGGTCCTCTATTTATAGAGCTCCTCCTCCTTCTCATACATCCTAAGAACACTCTAGAATAGGACATTCTAGAGTGGCCTAGGCACGGAACTCTCTAGAGTTCCTTACCACTTATACACATGTCTAGAAGGTTCTAGGTTGTTCTACATAAACCTAGAACATACATGACTCTTCTAGATCCT